>NC_139732.1:12264389-13676503 GCF_964211835.1 Anser anser
AGATGCTGACCCGCATTACCAACACGAGTCTTCTCCAGGAGGGGGTGGAAGCCACGGCGGTGCAGGCAGAGCGGTGCCCACGCCAGCAGAGCCCAACTCGTGCTGGCTCCAGGCACCGGAGCAGCCCCGGCATTTCGTCTGCCTGCGAGGGAGAGCACGCCGCTGTCGAGCATCCCCCTGCACTAGGAGCAAGCTAACACAAAGACTGCTTTACGCTGGCTTTTTATTTATTTTTAGCTTAAGGGATGTGGCAAATACGCTTCTGATACTTTTTTTTTTTTAATCAGAATTAGGATGTCTCTGGATTTCAGCCGTGCATGGCCCCCGGACACACCAGCAGCCCTGCGAGGAGAGGCCGTGCCGACGCAGTGCGCTTCAGCAAGTTGCAGAGAAGCCCCAGGCAGGCAGAAATGTTGACTCCTCAGGAGTTCGCTCTGGTGGTTAGCTACCTGCATCAGGATGAGCCTTTCGTGGCCTGCAGACCCAACGTGGGTGCCGGGGTCACAGCAGCTGCTTTCCAGCCTGTGGATCACACATGGCCACAGCACTGCTGGGAACCCTGCCAGCATCCCTACAGGTGCTCCCACTCCGTGTTTGCAGTCCCCTTGCCAGCAGCTGGGCCATTAAAAACCAGTAACGGGAAGGTAAAGTCCGAGCATTGATCACCCCAGGTATCAGGAACACAAACACAACGGCTTCGCTCTCAAAAGCGACCCAACCTAACACATGCAGTGCTGGAGGCAGGGCCCAACCATCACCTTCTATTATTTTTCAGAGTAGCTACATTTTAAAATTCAGAGGTCTCTGATGGTGGACAAGTGACAAGCTATCAGATTTTAAAAGTAAATAAAGATGCCCATGTATTCTTTGTGCTACACCTTTCATACGGTTGTGAGAAACTAAGTTGTGTTTTTGCAGTAGAGAATTACTCTTCTGTATTCCAAGGTAGTTGTGTAGCCACAATACGGAGAAATGCTAGGTAGGAAAGTGGAGAGTAGAAGGCCTCACTGGTCCAAAATAAGGTGGAAGCCTGAGAAAAACAGGATGAGCAGTGTGGGAACAGTAAAACAAAGATCACAGGTTCTCAAGACATAAGAAAGGAAAAAAAAAAGGAAGAGGGAGAAATTAAAGGGTTGAAAAAAGAAGAAAAATTGTACATATATGGTGTAGAGGAGCATCGAGTAGCTTGTGAACCTGTAGTACCCAGCCAATGAGGAAACAGGGGAGGTGATCAGGCATCGGGTAATAGGGAATAAAAGGTTATGCTTTGTTTACTATAATGCACTCCTAACTGGCAGGACACCTGCCCTTGCAATCATGAATAAAATAGCTTCACAGAAGATCCTGTCTGAAGAAAATTACTTGAGATTTTTCCCACGTGGTTCCTTCGCAGAGTGGGCACGGCAACTGCAAAAGCTGAGGAAGAGGCAGCCACGGGGTGCTGGCAAGGACACGATGCCACCACCCAGAGGCGGGCAGGTTTTGGAGCATCCCTGTTAACACAGCTGCCTTGCCTGATTTAGGAGGTACCTGCACAACTGTAGAAACTGGAAGCGTCAACTCTGAAGGAGCAGGCTGGGGCCAGCAGCAGTGAGGTGTCATGTGCTGAACAGAAAGTTTCCTACTAAAAGATGTGATGTGTTAACGTATGCCCAGGACAATGTCCCAAGCATTCTGCATTAATTTGTTGATGTGGGGAAGAGGAATAAAGGAAGGATGAAAGAGGAAAAAACAACGACCCTTTAATAATCCACAGCATTATAAGTATGCGCAGCCATCTGGTGCTGTGAACTTCTATAACCCAGCTTTTCAAATGGAAATAGCCAGCCGATTTCCCCTGTACAAGCCCAGAGTGCTCAGCTACAATCACGCAGAAGAATTACAGCGGCTACCAAAACAATAAGCACAAAGCTCTTCCCTGCAGCCACGGACGGCTCCAACTGTAACAGGGTTGCTTTGCCTAGGAGATAACCGGCGTTAAGACGCGTTGATGCACGTTTTAGCTAGCATCACTTCACATCCAGCTCTTAAGGCCAGCAAGTCGTAGCTGCACACAGAGGACTCTTTAACCACCACGGCGGCTGAGAAGTTTTGCACTGAGAAAGCTCGGGGTCAACAGAGCTGGACTCGGAAGAATACAGGTGCAAGGACTGAATCCCCGAGCACAGACTGTCCTCAAAGCGTGGCGATCGATAACCCCGTGTCCGACCACAGGCCAGGAGGAAGCTGAACACACAGCAGTCCCTCCTGGGCATCTTGCTGTTTGAGACCTTCAGCAAAGCAGACGATGACATGGGAGCACTACAAACCGGCACGACCCAAGGTCAGGGCAGAGGCAGACACAGGGGCAGAACTCAGCAGCGTCCCTCTGGATTAAACTCAAAGCTAGGCTCAGAAAAAGCCTCACAAAATCCATTAATCGTCCATTTCTGCACCTGCAAAGGCAAAGGTGGGAGTGGCTGCGTAGGACCCCGCTGTGAAAGGCACGAGGGTGATGGTGGGTGCCACCCTGAACACGAGCAGGCCGCTCGCTCTTGTTGACACGGAGCACAGGCTGGGTGAGGTTAGAGGGATGACCATCACGCCAAGGGAAGTTGTTACAATGCTGCTCTAGTAGTAGATTATAATTACTTGGAAGGAGTTACGAGGATTATAGAGCCACACAGCACACCCAAACAGTTTAACAAGGGGCAACGGGAAAAAGCTGCACCTTGGCAGGTTCACATCATGAAAAAACAGAACAACAAAAAAAACTGGTGCAGCCCTGGAAAGGTCAGCAGGGAGGTGGGGATCTCCATCCTTGAAGCCTTACAAGGGGGCAGGAAGAAAGTCACAGCCAACCCACCTGAAGCTGAATGGGATAACAGACCTCTGAAGACCCCTCAGAACTAAGGTTTCTGTGACTCCAGGGCATCTGTGCCCCGTACACTTCTCCCTGTCCCCTGCCTGCACCAGCACCCTTCCACAGATGCACCACACAGCCCAGCTCCATCCCACACATTTAATAGGGTCAAGTGTGTTTTTTTCCGGACTGCTTGTGGCACATGCTAATCGATTCTGTGGATCAATTTAGACTGAAATTTAACTGCCTTTCCTGCAGCAAGAAGTTTAGTTCTGTCCCCCTACTGAGCCCGTCTCAGGAACTCTTGTTTCAAGTTTCCTCCACGTCTCTCTCTCAAGTTTCCTCAAGTTTTGCTGAAATTTACCTTAGTAGTTAATTCTGGGAGACGGAAAGACAGCACAGTTGCACAAGCTTTGCTTCCTTGGGAAATCAGGGTTAAAAACCAAGGCTGCAGTGGATGTCCAGGGATCATCCAATCCCTCCCACAGTCCCCCACGGATCGACTGCAGATGCATCACTGCTGCCTAACTCATTCTTCAAGACAGCTTCAGCAATCCTCCTGGTATTTTTTTTATTTTATTTTTTTTTTTTTTAAGATGAGACAGCAGTAAAGTGTTTTAAAATGTCTAACGTGAACCTTTCCAAATACAGTTTAAGGCTCTTGTTTACCATAATCTGGAAAAGAGATTATTCCTCTTCCTCTTTGAAGCACCCTTTGCATATTTGCAAACAGCTATCGCACCACCTTCTCTACGCCAAACAGCCAGTAGCTTTCCCATTTTCCAGAGACTCTGGTTTTCTGATGCCCAATTGTTTTTGTTGATCTTCTGTAAAGTCCCTCCCCTTGGCCCGCAGGCTTTTTGCTTTGAAGTACGCTGCCCTGAGGTGTCAGAGCTTCAGCCTGGCACGCTGCATCAGACACCCAATGCAGCAGGACCACACCACACACAGCTTTGCTCTTCAGACACCCCAGCATCTCTTTTCCCACCAGTTTGACACTGCCGTCTCCCGTTAACAGCTTGTGAGCTGTTCTCACCTCCTTTTTGGAGAAGTCAGCACCTCCAATCTTCTGTCCTTCGCTTATTTCGGGGCACTAGCTTGCTCTTATTTTTAAAAAATTCACATCTGCTATTGCCATCTGGAATTCAGTGCACTCCGCAGCCCCTCCAATGCAACGGCCAGCTGCACATACAACGAACACACCCTCTCCTCCCTCAGCTGGGCTGCAGCCCCACACACCACGGGACCTTAGGCAGTGTCCTAGAGAACCGTGCTCCCTACATATTCTTTAAGTAGCGATGGCTCGTCAGCATGGATTTTAATGGACAGGTTTGGGGAAATACAGACATTGCTCAGCACAAAGGGCAGACGAGGACACGATCTGTAGCAGGCACTGGAGAAGCCCAGCTTTTTTCCTAGCGCCAGAACCCCCTTCCCACTGTAACCCCAATCCGTCAGCACAGAAGAGATGGGCGAGGAGGGGGCTCCCTGCTGCCAGAATACAAGAAACACTTCAATCCTGCCTCTCCCTCACCCCGAGACAGGGTTAATTCACTGTCTCAGCTCAAGTGGTTAGTGCACTTACTCATATGGCTTACCCATACGACTGCTGTGGAGCTGCATGTGCCTGGCACACATTCAGCACACACAGAATATTGCTAGGCTTTCAAAGCAAGACTATCAAGGGCTATCGTGCATTTCCAAACAGTGATTTTTTTTTTTTAATAGATTATTGAACAATTTGATGAAACAACTAAAAAAATCCCAATGCCAGATCCATCCTTGCCAAGTCCCTGTGCCAAACGATGGAGGTATGGGAACTTCTACCGCTTTTGGACAACGAATATTCCATGAAATTTTACATTCTCATCCAAGAGCCAAGCTCGTTTCTTAGTTTTTCAAAAGCAGCCTCTCAAGCAAGAAGACCGGCACTAAGAACTCCAAGAGCTCGAAAAGTTAAAAGCAAATGAAAAAGATGGAGAAAAATCAGAAGGAACAGAAAGTGGTAAAACTAATTCCAGACCTTTCTATCATCTGATATAACAGTATATGAACGCTTCTGAGTCATCAGTGAGAAGCCTTCCGCGTGTCAGAGCTACATACCACTGACTCAAAGTGATCGGACGACAAGAATCCCTATAAAATTATCCTTCAGACAGAGCGGGATCACCGGTAGGAAGCACGCAAGCCCCTGCCTTCTCAGACAGCTCAGTTCTACCTTTCCTTACCCAGAAAATCGAACTCTTCAGTTAATTACTGCGAGTTCCTGCAACGCTGGGTGCGTGCCGTGCTGATGGCAGCTCATGAGCTGCGGACACGCGGCCAGGATCCGTCGGCACCATGGGGAAGGCGGGCGTCTCCGAGCGCCCTACCTCTGAGACTGGTCTGCGAGGCTCCCATCTCACCAATCAACGCTAATCTGGTGCATTAGTAAAAGCTCAGTTTTCAGGAAAATCCATAAAAGCATCCACTTAAGTAACAAATGAACTGGAAAACACATCCAGCATTTCCATCTCTATGCTCTCAGGGCAGCAGGAGGGCAAATCAGCGGGCTGGTGAGAGTGGAGAAGAGACCGGAGGAACCAGCCTTGAAGCTCATACTCCAAACCACCAAAGTTTTCCCCAGACGTGCTGCTGCTGGCCTGAGCCACCCTCTCCAGCTCAAAACAACTCAGTTCCCTGGTGTCTACCAGCCTGAAAGCTTCGGTTGCAATCTTTTCAGATTACGGGATTTCAGGGATTACGTAAAGAGGCTGCCAAGAAAAAACAAGAAACTCCAACTTGGTACCAAGGTGAGCTTCCCAAAACAGTTTTAGCAGCTGAAAAAGATCTCTGAAGATCTCTCTGACCTGCCTGAAGTCAAAGCCTTGACTTCCTACCCATGCCGCCCAAGCCCTCCTTTGTCTCACCCTGAGTAGAGCACGTGGCTCCTGCTGCAGAAGTCCCACCTTCTGGTCACGGCAAGTTTGAGACACCTTTCGACATCAGATTGCTCCAAATATATCAGGAGCAACTAGTCTCTCTAAGGTAGGGTCAACTGCAGGCCACAAAGTGATTTGCAATAAGTTGTGTGCTTACAGACCTTCTCTGCAGCCCCCAGCTTTGATTAAAGTTAGCCTTTAACCTGCAGCAGCAGGGACGGCAGCTGGAGCTTCTACCAAACCCCAGCTCTTCGAAGCCTCAGACTCTGGGCTCGGTGGGGAGACGCTGTAGTTTTTTCCCTCCAGAGTGCAAGCCATTAAAAGCAACCACCTGGAACTTTAAAAGTGTTTTGCAGACACAGTCAGGGCTCCCTCTGCCTCCGGGGGCACACTGCTCTACAAGCTCTTCTGATCTTCTGGAGCCCACAGCACCCCGAGGTCCTCGGCAGACCAGGGCTAGCAAGCCCAGCTACAGCAGTTCAAGAATTTATCTCCATCCCCTCGCCCTACAGCTTGCTAGAAGCTCTCGTGTGTGCCACGGCAGTGGCAGGCCAAGTGCTGGCACCCTGCTCAAGGGCTGCACGTAGCTCGAGCCCTACACAGGCTGACCTCCGCACCGCATCGCCCAGCACAGGCTCCCAGCCAGGGGCTACCAAAACCCAAGGGCCACCCGCTCCTCCCTATCGCTGGCGAGGACAGGTTAGCAGGGATGACCTCTCAAAGCCCGCAGAGCTGCAGGAAGCAGTTACTCTCCCTCCTACCATTTCATAAGAAACTTCTCGACCCCACTGGAGGAGGCCGCAGGAGAAGGCAGCCCGGTGCTGTCAGTCCCCACATCCTCACGGGGTAAGGAGCTTCTCGTGCCTGCAGCTCTTTCCCCTGTAGCATTAACGTGGGCTCTCGCTCACTGAATTTTGGTCCTAAGCAAACAGGCATGCAGCCTTGTCGCTTAAGATGTACCTCCACTAAGGTATTGGAAAAACGACATATCCGAGCCACAGTAAGAAAGCAAAGGAATGAAATCAAAGGAAAAAGGACCCAGTGACAAAAGGAACTGCCCAGTCCAGTCTCAGGGTCCTGTAAAGGAGTCACACAACACCACTGGCAGCACTTGACAGTTTAAATCCTTTCTGTTAATAGTTTGTATTCTACAGAGGCAGCTTAATATTCTTTTTCTACCCTACCGATGTCCCTTTATCCCTACATCCCTAATTCCCCAGAAATACTATACTGCCATTAACAGGATTTTACAGTGCCCAGAAATGCACAAATAAAAATACACTGAACTGCTGCGACTAAGGGCAAGCCCAGCCAAATCACCTGCCTCCGATGCAGACAATTCACCAGCCTGATGGCACACACACAACTATGAAATATGAAATCTTAACGGGGTGTCGCAGACCAGCCGTATGGAAATGCAGGATAGAGCACTCCCCTCCTTGCTTTCTCTGCCTTAGGATTCTGAGTTCTCTTTACAGAGAAGAGTTGCAACATACGCTGAAGTACATAATAAAAAGGCAGTAAGAATAATTTTTTATGAAGTTCCTTGTGACACACCAATTCCATTGGAGGAGACAAACTTCAAAACCTCAACAAGCAGCCGACGTGAAGGGAAATTGATTTTTTTAAAATGCATACATTGGTTGTAAGCCTGCACAATGCCCTTTTAGTGGAGGTGTTTCTTTACCTGCAAATAAAGTGTTTTCCAATACAGCATGCTAAAGTTTTGCAAGAATATGGTCACTGACGTATGCTGGGCAGGAGGCTGAAGGATTTTCCAGGTTTTAATTGAGCTGGTAACATTTTGGAGAGCCTAAGATATCTGCTCCTGCAGCTGAAGAGATCTGGACAAACACTTCAGATATGTATGGAGCAACACAAATGCACCTGTACTCCCACCCACCGAGCAGGTGCATCAGAAGAAAAGAAAGAGCAGAAGCTACGAGAAGTACATTTGTGTGGCTGGCCTTGGTGTTTTGTGCCAGGCTACGAGAGGCACACTTTCATCCTGTTCAAGTGTTTCAGCTCTTCAAAGCAGAGCATAGTGCCCTTTTCAACAGAGCCATCCGACTGCATCTCGCCACCACTCTTGTTGCTCTACTTAAAAATCACCATGGTCTCACAGCTATACGAAATGCAAAAGCACATTCCTCTGTAAATTGATATTTTCTTCTTTTTCCAAGCAAGAGACTTATAAAAAAAATTTATAAAAAAACAATTCTTCCTTACAAGGGAAAAAATCCATAGTTTTTAGAAAAACGCATGCATTTCTGCAGGACTATTGTCAAACGCTTTCACTGTCTGACGGGGCTCATGGGAAAAAAGATACTGCAACTGATACAAGAAAAAAGCTTTTTAACCCCTGAGGAAGCTAAAACATGGGGCAAGAGACTCATATGATCATGCAAATTAGTACTACAAGTGTGCCCTGTGCCCGTTTTCCTTGTTACGCTACATTTCAACAGCTTGGGAACAACACTCCATTTCCAGGGAGAAGAGTGACAAACTGGCCACCCTGCCGGTTTAAAAATATCCTCTCTTCTGGCAGGAACAGCAGAGGACAACAGATGACGACCGTGCCTTGCACGAGCTTCTCGTGGGTTTAAAAACTGGCTGGCATAGCTGGGGAGGGCGATCCCTGAGTCGGTGCCACCAGCTGGGGTCCCCATGAGCTGCCCCACTGCACCCCAAATGTCCCAGGCACTGTGCCAAGGGAGAACCCGCAGCAGGATGAATTGGCTTTGCAACAAGCTCCTCGTCGAGGAAAGGGCAGCACAGGATAACACGCAAAGGTAAGTCTTCAATAAACGGGAGGCTGACACTGGCTTTCCTGGCCTCTTGTAGAGGTATGACAGAGTACCAATGGGAACAACAGAGGGCAGTGGTGCTGCTCTGCTCCTGGCAAGTTAAAGTTTACCTTGAATGTTTTCCAGAAGGCATACCTGGCCAAACTTGGCAAAGCCGGGCTGTCTTACTGCTCCTCTTGGGCAGGAGATAGACAATGAAGACTATCAGCAGGGGGAGTTCTCCCCTGTTAGGCAGCTGGTACCCCGTAACCCGTTTACTTAGCATCTAATGCATTACACTAAGCTTTAAAATGGGTATCAAGGCTGTAGTTATGACTCACAGGAAAAAACCTGGAGTAACTTATGGGGCAAACAAAGCATAAAATGGAAAATAAAGCTGATGTTATGAAACTTGATTTTTTTTAACCTTACTATTTCTAAAGCAGTTTTACTTTTTATTATCAAAAAGGCTGAATTCCTTTTTCATTGCACAGGTACATGTAAATAACTCAGATCTAAATGACCAGAAGTGCAAAAATGCATGTGCTGTTCCAGGCCTGGTAGCCAGACAGCCAGAGGTCACACGTTCTGCAGCATTAATGCAAAACTTACCATTCTTTAAATAGCCACACCCCAGATTTAAGGATGTTTATCCTGTACCAGCTGAACTCTCACACAAGGCAACAAAGATTGTGGGGAGATGTTTTCCATGATATACAACTATAATTTTATCTTCTCCCACAGGAAATTAGTTTCTGCATTAAAATACAAGTATGCAAAATAAAGGGTGTTTTTTTGTTGTTTTTTTTTTGTTGTTGTTATGGATCTCTGCCGCTAAGCCTTTCTGCCAGTTTGTCACTTGTTAGAAAAATCCAGCCATAGTCCTCATAAAAAAAAAATACTGGTCTGTTCCTTTGGAGAGGGACAGGTGATAACTGCAACCAGCTCTAGACTGTGCCAGAAAAAGCCTGTGTTCAAGCTCTACCCCCATGCTCTCAGGAAGCTCAATAAATGCAGGAAATGAATCTTAAAAGTTGACAAGACTGTTAGCTGACTCCTCCATCATGTGCCGCTAGGGATTTGGGGGTTTACAAGTCCTCCACCATCTTTTAACCAGCCTCCACAGTGCAGTCAGTTACAAGAATACTTTGGAAGTACTCCACAGATTTCCCAACACGCTTGGTGTTGCAAAGTCATCAGCTGCGTTGAAATTGCTTTTCGTTCTTACCTTGCTATCTGTCAGGTAGCGGCTAACAGCACAGGCTCTGTTTCCTAATGCACTGCCAGCGCTCTTCATCCTCGCTGTTTCTGATGTCACCTGCAGATACTGAAAACTATTCTGGGAGAGAGCACTTCTTTCCTTTACTTAAGTGAACCAAGTTAGTTATTACAGGGACACCACACTCTTCCACTCATCTTTTAGTAAGGTAACACGGTTATCGTGCAATTCACTGCATTCTTCCAGCCTGAGTCTATCCATAGCAATACCTGCAGAGTTTACTCAACACCTGCATTTAACTTGGCACTTCCGACTCCGAGCTAGGGCAGATGATCATTAAGATGCTGAATGCTCTTGAACAGAAAAATGAAATGCTATGCACATAAAAATTCTGCACATTAAATCTAGCATTTGGTTCTGCTCCAAAGATATTTGTGCTGCACATCTTGCTACCATTAAAATTTTTCGTATGTGCCTCTGTTGCTTTTGACCAAGATTTTGAGGAGCCACTGATACACAGGAGGGCAGAATGACCTCAGATAGCTGAAAAAGACAGGCTGGGATCTGACTGCATCTGCCAGTACCGTCGGGGCAGTTACAGAGGATGACACCACACCAGGGATCTCAGATGCTCAGTGAAAGGGCAAGCAGTGACTGCGAAGCTGCAAGCAGGTAAATTCTGACTGGCTGCAAGGAAAAGCACGTTTCACACAAAACTGGGGCAGGAAACTTTTGCAGTGACATCGCTGCAACATAAAATTATGACACTTTCAGGATTTTTATGTGCATTTTAGTTTCTTTACTTGCCCATATTACAACCACCTGAAACTCATGTATACGAACAAGACTCCAGCCTCGTTGATTTTCCCAGGAAGCTGCCAGCCACATCAGGGACAGACCAACAGACCACAGCGCGCCCCTTCAGCATGACTGATGGCCTTTGCTACCACACAAGCAGCCACAGACTGGGTGAACCCAGGGCGCAAAGGAGCCTAGCTGGAAAGTGAAGGTAACCCAGATAAACAGAAGGAAAAAAAAAGTGAAAAATGTGTGTGGATGCAGACAAGGAAAAGACTTAAAGATGGCCAGAGGGTCTGCTGTGTAGGTAGACAGAAAAGGCTAGTTTCCAAAATGAAGAATGAGCAAGCCTTACATACTAAGACCTACAAGAACAACCAGCTCGAAGGCAACAACAAGCAGCACAACAGTATCGCCCAAGTGAGGCGGATGGATTGCAGTGTGCAAGGGAGGAAAGACTGCAGCTCTTCAGCTTAACTGACGGCTAGACAGTCACGAGGTGTCACAACTCAATGTCATTCTAAGCCTGGACTAGAGAAATTTATAGAAACACCACTTTGACAGGATGCATACTATACTTTGCAAAGCCTCTTGCTGGGAGTGATCCCCAGGTTACCACCACTCAAATGCAACTGGAGGGGGAAAGATTGGAGAAAGCTAGAGGCAGGCAAAAAGGAATCAACTCTGGAAGGACGTAAAAGACATGGGGAGCACAGGACGAAGGACGGCTGAAGTCAGGTGATGATCAGAACAGGTAAACTGACCAGATCTGATAAACTACACTTCACTCAATGCCATGCTCTCCCAAGTCATTTCTTTTTTTTAGCCAGAATCCTCTGTGTGGCAGAGATCCCACGACAGACTGTTGTTCTTCAACCATGCCGAGCTGGTACGAACTGCTGCTCTTCCTGCCCAGCAAAGCCCTACTACGAAGGGCACGTGTGCCACTGCCGCACCGTGCTGTTACAGCACAACCAGAACCCCAGTGTGCTGATTTGGGGCTGTATCTCCTAGGTATCACACCCTTCTTCCTCCTCCCTATTACTGCAACACCAGGTCTACAAGAGAAAAGGAGCCTTTATTTAGATAGCGATAAGAAGTGTGATGTCCCCTCCACCCTTCTAGACCCGAGTGGATGCTGGCAGGCAGCAAACCTTGCCTAGCTGAAGTCAAATATGCTTTCATGGTTCAATCCAGAATCAATATACATTACCTCCATGAACCCATGTCACCACTACCAAGTTCCGAATCTCCTGTGAAACAGAGATCTTCCCAGATTTTGCGTACTGCAACATAGCGGGAAGACGAACACCACATTTTTCTGTAAGAGTCTGAGCTTTCTCCTCTCCGAATCATTTGTACCCTCAGATATAACTTTCAGGTCTAGCAGCTCTCCAAGACTGCCCACCAACACACAGACCAGGCAGAGCAAGCTGGAAGCCAGGGAAGCATTTCTCACCTGCAGAATACAGTGATTTAAGCCCATGCCATCACTCTGACTCAGAAGCCATCAGCAGCAGATGGAGGGGGAAGACATCAGCAGGCTGCTTTCAAGACTTTCAAAAAAAGAAGTATCAATGTGAACTGGTAGCTTCCATTCATCAGGAGAGCTTAACACAGTCTAGGAGTTGATGCAATAACAATAGTTTAGAGAGATTTCCTTCTGTTTTGTTTTCAGCTGTAGCGTACAACGTTTCAGAAGCTATGCAGGGGTGGACAACTGTCTTTCTTCCTCTGGACAGTGAGGGACCTTGAGAATCTGATCCCATGTAGCTTTAATTATCCCCAATCAAGAAAGGGCACTGTCACTCAAAGTGTTAACAAAACATGAACCAACTCAGGACGCCAAGAACTTAATCCCAGCACCAACAACCAGGTAGACAGACCCTGAACAAGCGCTGAATCTGACCCAGACACTTCACGGGTGGCACAGCATTTACTGCAGCTGTGGCAAGAAGCCCAGGTGACCACACAGGGTCTTCAAGGGTAACACCAGCACCACTCTTACCCAGGTCACCAGGGCTCTGGCAGACACGTTGCAACCACCCCTTAAAGCTCTTCCTCCACAAGCTGATGTACACACAGCTGGAGAGCCATCTCCCTGCAGGCTACCCAAACATCACAGCCCAATGTTCCTGCAGTGGAGGCCAGGCAGAAGCCTCCACAAAGCACCCTTCTTGATGCTCACCTTCCACTCGTGAACCTGTGTCTTGCTCAGTCATCCCGTAGAAGTTGATGGCTCACCTGCTCAGCTCCTCTGAGACAAGACTGGCGCGGTCCCGCGCCACAGCTCCGTGCCCCCCAGGCAGAGCAGAGGGG
Organism: Anser anser; assembly: GCF_964211835.1. NCBI lineage: Eukaryota > Metazoa > Chordata > Aves > Anseriformes > Anatidae > Anser > Anser anser. The sequence continues at coordinate 12,277,275 of NC_139732.1, forward strand.
ATCCAGCTGCCCCTCAGTGTTTACAGAGGGCACGGAAATATACGGGAGTCTCGAGGATGGCGAAGGAGGAGCTTGCATGGTGTCTGAACCATTCACAGCTCTAGGGCGCTAATCTAAAGGCGACACTGGTTTGAATACTGATGTCCAAAGAGACTCTCCAATGCAAAGGGGGAGGCATTTGTCATGAACAGCGGTGACAGCAGAGAAAAAACAGCACGCTTTATCGACACCAGCAACCAGATCGCCACCAAAGGACGTTCGGGACAGTCAGAGGAATGATGTCCCCTGAAGAAACCAACTGTAACTCGGGTATTTTGACCACATGAAGTCATGGCTCCACCACCTCAGCCTTACTGAGGAGCGTAGGCTACACTACAGTCCCTAACCTTGTTAAAGAACATTCCTTTTTGTTGGTAAAAAGTCATCCTCAGTTCTGTGGTTTTTTTTTTTTACCTAAAATACCATCAGCATGATGTAACTGCTGACGTACAAAGATGATCAACAAAAACTGCTCATCCTTGACTGCAGAAAGTAAAAGCAACTCTCCAAAGCGTTCGCCTTTCTAGAAAAACAACCCCAAAGAGAAACAGAACTCCAGAGGCTCCAGCTAGAAACCAGTCTCCTTTGAAACGATCAAACTAAAAATGCTCAGGAGAGGCTTTCTAGAGCCAGGGTAGAATGCATCGCCCCAGACTTGGCTGTTACCCTCTCACAAACAAAAGAACAAACTTCCCAGATTTCAAACCAGTTCAGAACCAGGACCTCAGCACCCAAGTTGCCTGTTTCTAGGCTTTAGCCATATACAACAGAAGTGCATCTTTTTTATGATCTGAATTCAGCATCAGTTAAGTCACCCACCCGCAGGTTTAAAGGTGGCCCTGGTGCACATAGGCGGAGTAGTTCCACGAGGACAGGAAAAGGAAAGCCAAGCAGCAGAACACCACATGCACATTTCCTCACACTAGAAACTACTCCTTTCAGCAAGAGCAGCATCTCTCCTTCTCCCTGGCATCACTCCCCCCAACCTTTCCTCCAGCACAAACAGCGGTGCTACCACCACCACCTATGCCAACACACGGTATCTGACAGAGAAGTAAACCCCCTATTTCCAAGCAAACTCAGGTACCAGTCTGCCTGTGCAGCTGCAGACACTGAGCACAAACAGGGCAGGGAACCAGGTCTGCCTGGTTCTGCCTGCACAGTCCCCGGAGAGACATCCCCAAACCACACCCACAGCTCTAAAGCTACAGAAGGGCTTTTATTGCACATGAAATCAGTGAGGAAAGGCACCACACACACTCACGGGATCAGAAAGAACTGCTTAAACACGGGGCTTCGGCAGCTGTCCCCAAAATTCCTAGAGCCCTTTCACACCCAGCACTGGAAGCAGCAGGGACAGTTTTGGAAGACTGCATCTTAGAGCTGACCCAGCCTGCTAAGGGCACAAGGAAAATAAGCAAAAACCTAAACAGCAAAAATATGCAGGGAGGGAAGCTGTCAAAGAAAGAAGAAATCACACTGAGGGCAACAGGGAGCAAGCCAGGCAGGCAGAACGAGGAGACGGGTTTTGTGTTCGTACTTCAAATCTGAATGAGTCACCAAACAGAGAGGGGCAAGAGTCACAAGCAGAACACAATTCACACCACATTTTCCTTTATAGATGCATAATGTCAATACAGACTCATTTCTCCAAAGGAAAAAAAACAGTTCTGCAGGAGAAAGGGAAGTTAAACTAACACTGTCATCTGCAAAACACTTTTCATCACCAATAAGCCTGTATACGCTGCCTGCTTTTTCACCCACGTAAAGAGGAACTACAGCACTGGGTCATAATTAGAGAGTTCAAGAACATTTCTATTTAACAGGAAATGTTTACCCTCCTTACTTTTTACATTTCTAGCCTTACCAACGGAGTATCATACAACAAGTTAGATTAGCCCGTGGGAGTTGGCGAGCCTCAGGTCTGATCTGATCCTGAAGCTTGGTAGAAGCAGCACTGCCTGCAAACCACAAGCCAAGACCCCACAAAACGCATGGTACCTACTCCAGTAAAGTCAGACGGGACGACTGAGTGCCACGGCACACTAGCAAGCACACCGCACAAAACACCTCCGAGCTCAGCAGCTCTTGGGAGAGGACAGAGCTCCAGGCTGAGAGAAGGAAAGACCAGCAGCTGTACTAAATCCAAAAGTTAAGAATGTAGAGGACGGATTAAACATCAACTAGTGCAGTCTGGTGTCTCCAACGTCAGCCCTCCCTCTGCATCCGCAGCTAGCTGAAGAAAACAAGCACCGTGTTGCAATTGAACACCACCCCCCTCCAAGCCCTCAAGCCTCAGAAACTTGTGTCTTAGTGACCTCTTTATACTTGCATTTTTTTTTAATGCGCATCTCTCCGTTGATTTGTCTTCCATGAATTCATCCAGGTGCTCTTTGAACTCAGGCCAACTACTAAGGTCTGCAGCACCTGCATCCAGGAGGTGCACAGCCCTCGTCTTTACTGCCCAAATGAACTCTGTTCCATCAGCAAATGTGCTGCTTCATTAGCAAACTTGGTCCCGATCGCTTTTGGACAGAAGGACACAGATCCCTCCGACTCCACTGTTTCCCTTCACCATGACACACTGACCACGTGTTTCAAGTTTGTGCTTCTCCTCTTCAGGGAGTCGTTGATCCACGCAAAGGCCTTTATCGCATTGCAGCTGCGGAGCTCCTGTAAGAGTCTTTGGTGAGGATCTTTATTAACCTCCACTGGAAAGTTGAGGAAAGCTACACTAAATCAGATCATTTCTCCGCAAGGCTGCTGAGTACCTTGCAGAGGACAAACAGACTTGCAAGGCCCAACTTCCTTCAAAAAAGCCACAAAGTTTATCAAACATGTCTCTCCTTCTGTCATATTTATCAGTGCATCCACTACCAACATCCAGCTTTTTGCTCTCAAACTCTTTTTCCTAGGGGTGGTCTCAAGTTTACTAGACCTTAATTCTTTAGACAACTGCTGGAGCCCTGTTTAAAACAAGCATCACCCTTCTTACTGAAGGTTTTATTGCCCCAGTGATTTTGAATGGGAGGTTACATACCACTGCTACTTCATCTTCAAGTCTCTGGAACCTCTGGGTCAGCGCTGTCCAACTCATACAACCTGTTAACTGCTTTTCTTGGTTTGTTCCATCTTCTACAATTGCTTCAATTTAAAACACACGCTCCAACGAGCTCCCCATTAAGAGATGTTCCTGCACCAGCACCCACCAGCCTCACCCGCAGTGAACAACTGCAAAAAGTTGATCCTGTTTTATGAATAGAAAAACAGACGAGGAGAAGCAACCTGCCAAGATCATATACCAAAACCAGGACAATCAGACTCTAGCTTGGTTTCCCAATTCATCCGTAACACATTACGTTCCGCTTCTTCCAGCAAATTTCCCAGGTGTGTTAAGCAACATAAAAATATCGGTATTCAATAGAAGGAAAAGCTTTGAAACAGAATCAGAACAAGCCTGTCTTAGCAGGATAATGATGGTCTGATGTTCATTTTCACCGTCTCCAATTCAAAAGGAAACTGTGAATGGAATCCCAGCTTTATTTCTCAGACAACTTTAAACTACAGAAAGATGCCCAGAAATTGCTTTTATCCTCACAACTTCAATTAAAATATTGCTGATTTTTTTAGTGAGCTGTAATAAAGCAAGTGAAAGAAAATGATTTTGTAGCAGACTACTTCAAGGCATGTAACTCTTGCTCAGAGATGCCCAGAAAAGCATGCCAAGCTACAAAGCTAGCTTTTCTTCATCCTCACCCTGCCCATTACTCCAAGCAGTTCAGAAAGTACAGAAGGAGACACAGGAGATAATCAGGGCAGTGATGTCAGCAGTACCTGAATAAGCTATTATGGGAGACCTCTCCTATTGATCTGCTAATAGCCTCTTGAAACACAGCTCACGCTCCAGGAACAGGAGAGCAGTGCTAAGTAGGTCCCAGTCAAAGAAATTACATTAGCTGGACACGAGCTCACTTGTTTTTTGAGAAAATGGAGCTACTTCTCCGGTCAGCATGCGTGGCGGCTTTTATTCCTCTCTCAATACAGCTTTTTCCTGTCCAGGTTTTAAGGCCAGATCTTTAAGAAGTGGGACTTGGGGCCAACTCTCAAACTCCTGCCACCACTGCAGCATGACAGCGCAGCAGCACACTTGGGAATTCAGCTCCCTCTCCTAAGTCCTTCGCTACTGAAACTTGTCCAAGCCACACAGCTCAGGCTGTCAGCTCCAGGCACACTGCTTTGCAGCTTCTTTTAAAGCTTCCTCTTCCATTTCACATCTTCAAAGTTTGTATTACAGAAAGGAAAAAACAGTCGTTTCCGTGAAACCTCTACTTCTGAATCTTTCCAAGATGCTTCTGCAACACAGTCAAGCATTCTGCCCAATCTTGTTCCAAATAAACCAGAACTTACGGCTCCTGCTGTTTCCATTAATCTGACAAATATATCAATGGGCCCATTTCTGACATCTTCCCACTTCTTCCAGTGGGACACAAAAAAGACCAATTTTCTGTGCACATCAGACATTTGGAAGCATTTAAAAGCCCAGAAAATGACTAAGAAAGCTGGCAAGGTGCAGGAAACACGCCAGACACCTCTACATCTCTGGCTCACTTTGTTTCCACCTAGAATTTACACATAAACTGGGCAGCCTGTTACTGCTTCTCCTGCCAACATGCAGCTACAGTCAAATGTGTCTGCAATTCAGGGGCACAGGCTTAATTACAGCAGTAAATTAAAGCATCCATTTTCCCTGGCGCTGGGAGAGCAGAAAGCATCTGGGCAAAAGATACAGGCTATTGGCTGACACATACCTTACTCCAAAGCAGTAAAACATCTAAAAGCTTCCCAAAACAACCATCCACATCACACAGAGTATCCACAACAGCCTTGTAGACTATGTCATTTATGGTGGGATAAGAAGTAAAATGCTTCAGGCTTGTGCACTGGCACTTTCAAGACACATACAGCCTAGGTAGTGCTTGTCCACTGTGCTACCTTCGCTTCTGCAACCTACAAGAATCCAGTGGCCCTAAACACAAGGAAGTCAAAAACTCTCAGAAGGATTCAGTTCTGGCACAAGGACTAGAGGACGTCAAATGAAGTTACCCCAGGGGACACACACACACCCTCAAGCACTTTTTTGGATGAAGAGCCCTAGTCTGTTCGTTCATTCTTCAAATGGAATACCTTAATTTACTCGTGCTGCCCTTCCTTGTAGGTTTTTCAGTTCTGCATTTTTCCCAGCAGGAACCACACACACAAACATTCACATGCAGGTACACAATGGAGATGGCACAGCAGGGACACGTGCACTAGTAACAGTAAACCCAGTATCAGTTGGCTTTTGAATACTAGAAACAAGGTAATGTTTAGAAGCATTTAACCAAAATCATTTCTTCTGAAGACCAAGCAGCACCTTCAGAGCTCACCATTATTTATGGACTATTCAGATTGCCTTTCTTCCCCATGGGACCACTTCGAGAGACCAAATGATAAATTGGCTGATGTTTGTTGTGGACAAACTTACTTGGTCTTGCATCATGTCTCAGTTCTGTTTTTAACCTCAACGACTGGTATCATCAGCACAATTTATTGCAGGTCAACACTATCCCATCCCTTGCTTATGTGACTCCAGTTACCATGTTTCACAAGAAAGAATCATAGAATATCTCGAGTTGGAAGGGACCCACAAGGATCATCAACTCCTGGCACCACTCAGGTCTACCCAAAAATCCAGACCATATGACTGACAGCACAGTCCGAACGCTTCTAAAACTCCGACAGGCTTGGTGCCGTGACTGCATCCCTGGGGAGCCTGTTCCAGTGCACGACCACCCTCTCAGTGAAGAACCTCTTCCTGATGTCCAGCCTGAACCTCCCCTGTCGCAGCTTGACACCATTCCCTCGGGTCCTATCGCTGGTCACTAAAGGGAACAGATCGGCGCCTGCCCCTCCACTCCCCCTCGTGAGGAAGCTGTAGGTCGTGATAAGGTCTTCCCTCAGCCTCCTCTTGTCCAGGCTGAACAGACCAAGTGACCTCAGCCACTCCTCACACGTCTTCCCCTCTAGGCCCTTCACCATCTTCGTAGCCCTCCTCTGGACACTCTCCAACAGTTTCACGTCCTTTTTGTACTGTGGTGCCCAGAACTGCACACAGTGCTCGAGGTGAGGCCGCACCAGCGCAGAGTAGAGCGGGACAATCCCTTCCCTCGACCGACTACCAATGCCGTGCTTGGTGCACCCCAGGGTACAGTTGGCCCTCCTGGCTGCCAGGGCACACTGCTGGCTCACGTTCAGCTTGCTGTCAACCACAACCCCCAGATCCCTCTCTGCGGGGCTGCTCTCCAGCGTCTCGTCACCCAGTCTGTACGTATAGCCAGGGTTGCCCCGTCCCAGGTGCAGGACCCGGCACTTGCTCTTGTTAAACTTCATGTGGCTGGTGATCGCCCACCTCTCCAATCTGTCCAGATCTCTCTGCAAGGCCTTTCCACCCTCAACAGAGACCACAACTCCTCCAAGTTTAGTGCCATTGGCAAATTTGCTCAAAACACCTTCTAGTCCTACATCCAAATCGTTTATAAAAACATTGAAGAGGACTGGCCCTAAAAATGGAGCCTTGGGGGACCCCACTGGTGACCATCCGCCAGCCAGATGTGGCCCCATTTACCACAACCCTTTGAGCCCTGCCCGTCAGCCAATTGCTCACCCATCGGACGATGATTTTGTTTAGCTGTATGCTGGACATTTTGTCCAGTAGGATCCTATGGGAAACTGTGTCAAAAGCTTTGCTGAAGTCCAAAAAGACCACATCAGCTGGCTTCCCTTGATCAAATAGATGGGTGATTTTATCATAAAAGGAAATCAAGTTAGTCAAATGGAACCTACCCCCTGTGAACCCACGTTGGCTGTGACCTATGACTGCATTGTCCCCCAGGTGCGTTTCAATAACTCCCAGGATAATCTTCTCCCTAATTTTACCAGGCACTGATGTGAGACTGACAGGCCTGTTGTTACCAGGGTCTTCTTTCTTCCCTTCTTGAAAATTGGTACAACATTTGCCAGCTTCCAGTCAACAGGGACCTCTCCAGATTCCCAAGACCATTGAAAGATAATTGAGAGGTCCCACAATGACGTCAGCCAGCTCTCTGAGCACCCTGGGATGAATCCTATCTGGACCCATGGACTTGTATGGATCCAGGTGGAGAAGCAAATCCCACACACGTTCAAGGTCGGTTGGGAGTTTATCATTCCCACCATCACAGTCCTCCAGCTCAGGGCACCCAGGGTGCCGAAGCCCATCATCAGTGTTGAAGACAGAGGTAAAGGCGGCATTAAACATCTCTGCTTTGCCTATGTCCTTGTCTGTGAGGTGACCTCTCTCAGACTTCTCCTTACTACTATCATGCTAAACTTAGCCAAAAGTTCTGCAGAAAAGTAAAAAAGAGCAAGTGAAAAACGATCCGAGTCACAAAATTCCATGTCCACAAGCACATGCACTGAGGGCTGGAGACATGAGATGGAATGCACCAAGTTACCTGTACACCATACGAGCCCCACATCAGCTCGTAACACTCAGGAAATCTCTCAGAGAGACAGCACACTGCTCTCTACCTCATCAGCCAGGTGCTCAGAGAAACCCAAATAGAGTATCAGAAACCCTATGGGAAGATGTGAACAACCAGAGACCTTTCTATGCCACAACACAAAGCCTTGGTGCTCAACATACTGAACAACATGAATAATCTCCCTGTTCAAAGATCAGAAGTTACCCTTCTCTAGGCTACAGCAAAAATCAGACTAAAAAAGGTCCCACGAGGGAAGAAGCAAATTCAGAATCAGTCTCACTGACCTTCTAGCACCTCAAGACACAGGGCCGACACAGAATCAGTCAATCAACACAAGGAACGTGGCAAGGAACCTGAGGCACTAGGAAGAAATAAGAACTCACAGAGGGTGTGGGAGTGCTCGGAGTCGTTTTCCGTGGTCAGACAGAAAGAAGCTTTAGTTTAGAAAGTTAGAAACTGACTTAGAAAAGTTAGAATAAAGGTAGCAAGTTTGAAAGGCTGCTGTGCCAAAATAAAGACACCCTCAATCCATCTGCAACAGTTTTTAATTTGCAACAGTTCAGCAGTATGCCACCTTCATCAAGATGCCACCTCCAGCTAATAGATCCTTTGAACTCTGAGGATCAGACATTTGGGTCTCATAAACCTCACGTGGGGAAAAGACGACAAACTTTCACATGCAAAAAAACTACCACATCACTCCTTCAAAAGGAAAGAGCTGGAGGTAGAGTAGAAAAACAAGTGGCCCAAACAAGAACAATGGAGTGAATGAAAAAGGACCAAATCCGAGTTTGTATAAGTACTCCTGAAGTCTGCGGTCTAGAGATAAGCATTCAGACTGAGCAGTCAGTACCTACCTGCTGCTTGAATGAGAACCTACAGGGAGATGCGTGCACCTGAATGAGTTCTGCTAGTCAACATGCATCAGAGAGAACTGGCCCCTTCACGTGAGAAAAGCCATGGTAGCCGTGTGCAGCTAGTTCCATTCTGCAGAGTGATGGGACTGACAGAGCAGAGGCACCAATCTTCTGCCCAAAAACTGTCTCTTAAGGTTTCTTGTTCCATAGTTACGATGGAAACCATCCTTCTAGTCTCAACTTTGTCACTCACTAAGCTCAGGAAGCAGTGCGGATCAATTTAAAAAAAGGCTCATGTCTCAGGACCTAAAGAGCACGTGCCCCTTTGTATGCCGTAGCCTTATCTTTCGGCAGTATTTTTCAAACTACACTTGGAGCTGTATCTGAAATCCAACTAGGTACGTACATGTCACATTTCAAAAACTCAGCCTGGCATGAGTTTCAATAGCACCCCAACTAGAAACCCACAAGTATTCCAGTTCTGTCAGTCCCTTCACTTCTGTTCTACAGGAACTGATCGTTCTTTAGAAACACTTTTTTTTTTTTCCCCCAGAAGCTCACTGTGCTGCAATGGGAGCACTTTTGGAAAACAGAGAGAAAGCATAAAGGGATTTTAAAGGCCAGAATCACAAATTTTTCAAGCTGCTAACATTACCGCCCTGCACAAGCCAACCAGCTTCTGGAAAGCACACCGACCCACATACAGAGAGCTTCTTGTTCAACTTCCCCTCACCTTAAACCCTGCCACACTCACCTCGCCCGAGTAACTGTATTTTCCTTTCAGGATCTGCCGGTATAAGCGGGTGCGGTTGTCATCTTCAAAGGGCATGGTGCCGCTCAGGAGGATGTACGAGATCACACCCAGTGCCCACATGTCCACGGAGTTAGTGTACGGCTTCCTGACCAGGATCTCAGGAGCAATGTACTCTGGGGTCCCACAGGTGGTTTTCATCAGGCAGTCATCGCCCTTCTTCCGAGCACTTGCCAGTCCAAAGTCCGTAATCATGATTTTTGAATCCGTCCCAGGATGGTAGTAGAGCAGATTCTCGGGCTTTAAGTCCCGGTGCGTGATACCCAGCGTATGCAGGTACCTCACACCATCTAATACCATCTGCAGCACACGCGTAGCATCTCTCTCCGTGAAGGAGCCTTTCGCAATGATTCGATCAAACAGTTCTCCTCCAGTTGCCAGTTCCATCACCATGTATACACGGTCCTGGGTCTCAAACACCTCTATAAGCTGGATTATGTTGGTGTGCCGAACCCGCCGCAGTACACTAAGCTCCGACTCGCACACTTCCCTCCCCTCCCGGTATTTGGTCTCTATCATCTTGATCGCATAGGGCTGCTTGGTAGCCTTGTGTTCCACCCGTACAACGCGGCTAAAGCTTCCTCTTCCAATCAGGGCTTTAATGTCGTACTTGGCCGTCACTCTGGGGTCAAATTTGGCACGGTACTTAGCCACTTTGTTCTTGCGGGGTTCAGGCTGGTCCACGTGGGTAGGCAGGTGGTTACCGGGATATGGGTTAGCGTGACGCGGAGGCGAGGGAGAGCCAGCTTTGATGACAGTCCCACAGTCATCTTTGATGAAATGCTTGTATATGTCATTGTGGCCTGTGTAAGGTTCTACTTTTTTAACCAGATCTAGCTGCACATCTTTGGGGGGCTCGGGAAGAACCTTGCTTGTCCCACAGCCCATCACTGAAGGGTGTTAATTCCCTGTCAAGGCATTTTCCCAGGGCAGCAGCAGCAGCAACCACATCTGCAGCAACTCCCACATCTGAACCTTACAAAAAGGACAAGAAAAAAAAAACAGATGAACGGGAATCAAGGCAGTCAAGTTTCAAATGAGAAAAAATGCCAGCGGTTCATGTCTCAACAGAGCCATGCTACCACAAACTAAAAGTTGGGGATTTCCACCGTACTTCATTACAGAGCATGCATAATGCTTTGCCACTTTCATCACAAGACAGTGCCTATAAAAAAACAGTCCTGGTCAGAACAGATGTCCATGGATATTCTATAGCTCCCCTTTTCATTAAGCACAGTTTGCCTAAAGCTGTCTCCCAGCTGAGCACTGAATCACAGAACAGCAGAGATTGGAAGGGACCTCTGCAGGTCACCTCATCCAACCCCAGCTGCTGAACAAAGGTCAAGGAAAGAGCTGAGTGCTTTCCTTAGCTTTGATCAATCTGATAAACTTTGTAAGACACCCAACGTTTCAAATCTTTTGGTTCTGAAATTTCTAATTAGAAACTCCACAAACTATCTCAGCAGCTTGTTCATTCAACAAACTGTCCTAACATTTTCTTTATATTCTAACTTGTACTGGTGTTTTTAATCTCTCACTACTTAGCTCTTAGGGATCAATGAAACTGTGCAGAAGGCAAGGAATATGGAGACAGAGGCAGGCTGCTTTTAAGATGCATTTTACCAATTAATTTACTGCACCCCTTGGAAAAAAAGGAAAAAAAAAAACAAACATCTTGTTTAACCAGAGCAAGCTTTTAGCTTCATTCTCCAAGCCCTAAGAAATCAAGTTGGGCTCTGACATTAGGAAGCATCCTAACTCAGTTTTGCTTTCTTTGCACGTTCAGAGACCAAGCTGCACTTCTGTTCCTCCCTACAGAGCTGCATCTAGCTGCAATAAGGAAGTGGAATTGCTACCAGCTGTTCCAGAATGGAGCAAACAGAGGTCTTCCTCGCCACACTGTATGCCAACAGAGCCAAATCAGCTGCGCTTCAGCAAGTCTTTACTTTAGGTCCTGATTAAAACAATCTGGAGGTGGAGAAACTGCCTGCATGCATTCTGGCAATTAGCTGAGCAGTTTTAAGTTTCTCCTCTTTGGCTTGGAGCCCATCAACATGGTGCCTCAGCATTTGCAGAGGACTACAGGAAAGCTCTTTGCCTTGAGATGTACCGGCCCACCTTACCATCACCAAGCGTGTCTTCGCTCATCCACCACCTCTCCACGCAACCATTCAGCACGAACAGCAGAACAGGGACCCTAGGTGGTCTTCCATCAGGAGCATTACGTGTGGGGAAGGAGGTGTTTTAGAGGGACATCAGGAAGAAGTTCAGGCTCTACATTCAGTCTGGAAAGAAAATACGGATTTAGTTAGGGCTCACTTTTAAAATCAGACACCAACACAGTAGCTCCTTGTGGAAGACCTACTGGCTGTACCAAAGTCAGACATGAGCACGCTCGCACCACAGCGCAATTAACTTCACAGAACGCTTAATTAAGACTTGGATTCACCGATGGCTGTCCTGTAGCTGGATGCTCCCTCAGATTAGGGTACCGTGGCAATTAACGCATGAAATATTTATGCTACTCCTGAATCACGCCTCACGCAGAGTTTTTCCCCAGCACTGTCGCACCCTGGGGCACCGTAAGTTAGCAGAGCCGTGCAACGAGAGCACCTCACCGAGACTATAACGGAGCGATCCCCAGAGGAGCCCTGGGGCAACGCGTCCCCGCCGTGAGGGAAAGCACCGAGAGGAACCAAACGCTTGGAAAACGCCGTGCGCGAACCCACCGCTGCCGCCGGCACCGGCGGAGGGCAGGCAGCGACCAGGGACCCCCCGGGGGCTGGGGACGGACGTGTCAGGGAAGCGGGGCTCCCCTCCCGCCGCCCACCCCCTCAGACCGCCGCCGGCGGAGCCCCGGGGGCCGGGCACGGAGCGGGGGTCTCGGGACCCCCCCCCCCAGCCCCGCGGGGTCTCGGTGCCGGGCCCCGCACTCACCTCGGGCCGCTCGGCCCCGGCCCGGCCCCGCCTCGCGACGTCAGCGCCGCGCGCCGCGCACGCCCGTGGCAGGGGGCAGCCTCCTGCAGCGCCCCCTGCCGGCGGCCTCCGGGAGGCGGGGGGGGGCGAGGCGGGGCGGGCCCCTGGGGGGCTGTGAGGGCTGTGAGGGGTGTCCGGCCCCGCCGCCCCGCCGTGCTGGTTGTGGGGGTGCCCCCACGCCATGTGTTGCCCGCAGCATCCCCGCGGCACGGACAGCCCGTGCCCCGTATGCCAGCGCTGCACGTGTTCCCGTTAAGCAGACACCCACCCCCCCCCATTTTAGGCAGCTCCTCAGGGGTGCTGTGGGTGCCCGTCCTCCCCCAGGTGCCACCCGCAGCCCCGGCAGCGATAACCTCACGGAGGACGGCTTTCCGTGAGGCTTTGTGTTGTCCATTAGCAGCTTCCTCACAGCTTTGCTTCCTGGCTGGCTCATGAGAGCATCAGTCGAGGCAGTTGTAGATCTCCGTCACTGCTGCTAATCGCCAGTGCAAACAGAGAGCCAACACGTATTGAACCCCTGGGGCGGAACCACAGATTTCTGAGAACTTCAATCAGAACGTCTCTTTCTTGTATTATTTATGCCATGGAAGCCCACCAGAGCCAAGAGAACATTGCACCAGACATCCACAACGAGCCAGCATATCCGCCCTGAAAACTACCCAGGGACAAGGCCAGGAGGGACCCACAACTCACTGCAGAAGCCAAGGAGAAGAATAGCTACGGAGAACATCCATCCAGTGATTAATCAGTTACAACATCGTAAGTCTGGGTTCAGAACTAGACAGAAAACTTCCTTCATGTACCAGGAGACTGCTGTAGGATGAACCACCTCTGACTCCCAGCTGACTTTCTGCACCTGTTCAGAGGAGAACAGACCAAGGCCAAAACGACCAAGGCACAGCTTTGGGATTCATTTTGAGATGAAAACTCACAGAGGACAATTTAGCCGTGACAGTTAGTATTCAATCCAGAGCCATTTCTCCAGCTACAGCCAGCAAAGTTTCATGACCATGGTAAATGTAACTGGGGCTCCAGGTGCCGGGGAGGCTCTGTAGCCTCCCACCCCAACAAGATCTGGGTGCACCGCTTTGCCAAGGGAGGAGCTTCACTGTGCTCCTCCTTGCCTGCCTCTTCAGAAATCCCTCCAAATAAAGCAGAATCACAAAATAGGCTGGAGGGATCTCTGCAAAGCAGCAGAGGTGGCCCTGCAGCCTGGCTGCTCCCACCTGGGAACCACCATGCCTGTTCCACTCCTCAGGCTGCAGAGGGACCAAGTGAAGGGCGCAGGGCACATGGCGAGGTCCTTCTTTGCCATGCAAAGACCACCAGGGGAGTGCAGTGGGCTCAGCCTCGATGGACATGAAGCCAGGTGACAGCTTATTCCCAAACCCACATGGTAGTGAGCTCAAGGTTGTCCCAGCAAGGCCGAGCAGAGGTCGGAGCAGGAGGATGTTCAATTAAATCTGCTTAGAAAAAGAAATCCAACTTCCCATATGCCTCTGTGGAGAAATAAAGCCCCAAAGCCGAGCGCAGAGGGGGTGCCAGGCTGGGGGCCGAGCGCGGCCCCGCTGCAGAGGTGACTCCGGCTCAGCTGTTCCCGCTGCAGCCGATCCACGGGGATTGAGGTTGCCGTTTTGTGTTCCTATGGAAAGTTTGACATTTGGCTGGGCAGAAATCCCCACACGGCCTCGGACGGAGGCCAGCCCTGCGACACAGTGTCCTCTGCTCTCCATCAGCCCTGAGCCCGGCTGGGGTATGGAGAGCAGTGAGGAAGCATCAAAGCATGGAAGAAAGTGTCACACCATCTCCTTGCAGCCCTCACCTTCACTGGCAGGAATTTCCTTGGGTGAAGGAAAGGAAGATCAAACCATGGTATGGTGGAGGCAGCGAGCAGCATGGCCAGGACATTGGCCCTCGTGTCACTGTGCCACGTGTGCTGCCGTGGTCACACAGCTGCCCCGAATAGTGTCACCATCTGGTTCCAGCTGCCCAGGGATGTGGAAGCCTCTCCAGTCCCTTCTGCGATTACAAAAAGTGAATTTGTGCATCAACTCAACTTAACTCTGCCTTCCCTTATCCCTTTTTTTTTTTAATAATTCAGGTTTGTCTCTTAGAAAAGGGAGAGGGAGATAATGTCTGCCGAGCATTTAATCTTCTGCCCAAAGAATAGCAGAGAGCAAATTAGGATCTACTCCAATTAATTTGCCTTGATGGGCAAAATCTGGAGAGCAGCCATATCTGGGAATTAAGAACAAAAGCGGGGAGTGTAAAGTAGGTCGCTGGAGTTTCATAACCGGAGCGATGGGTTTTCGCAACGTGCTGGGTGCTCAAAGGTGCCCGTCCAGCCCCACCAGTGAGCACCAGTGGCCGTGGCGCTGCTGTGAGCACCCACCTGCCGGGAAACCTTTGAGCTGGGTTTGGGATTTAAAGGAAAAAATAACAGGACAGAGTGGATGGGGACGTGGTGCTGGGGACCAGCCAGCCACACCACGTGAGCTCTGCTGGAGGAGTCAGTTACTCCTCTGGCTGCATTTTAGGGGGAAAATCCTTCCTTTCAGGAAAAAAGAAAAAAAAGTATGTTTTTAAACACCTAAGCAGAGCTCTCACCAGAACCAGCCTGGAATAAACCTTACCAGTGAGGTCTCAGCTTGTGCAGTTGCTTTAAGGACAGCAAGAGGCAGGCCAGTGTGCAGTGAGCCAGCTGTTGGGTGCAGGAAATGTGCAGGAAGGAGGCTGTGTCCCTTCCTGCAACAGGACCCAGCCGCAGGACTGACGTCTGCCTTTGCCACAAACCCCTGAACCCAACCTGGGGACGGACACTGGCTTGTGCCACGACCATCCTCCAAAGCTAGAGAGCAGAGAAAGGCAAAAGAGTTGGTAAACGTGGCTCCGCCGGGATGTTTGTGGTGTTCCCAGGGCAGGATGAAGTCCTCCATGCTCATGCGTCTGAGCCTGTGGGATGCGTGGCGATGTTTTGGAGTGCGAGGCACACGTGGTCGTGATGCATCCCAGGGCTCAGGACACATATTCAAGGGTGTGGACCACGTGTGGTTCATGGTCCGATGTGGGGAACGTATGTGGTGACATATTTAAGGTGCGGGACGCAAGCAGTGACACAGTCTGAGGTGCAGGATGTGTTTCCGTGTGCGGAAGAGCTCCCAGACACCCACCCGCCAGCTCCTGGTGTGACCCGGGCTGGGCAGGGGCACCACGGCAGTGGCAGCGCGGGTGAGCGTTGCTCGGTGGCCCTCCAGCCCCTGGCCACCACCAGCCGCCCCTCGGAGGTGCTGCCGGGGCAGTGGGCACCCGCCCGGCCACCGCTTATCCTCTTAGCCATCCTGCAGCGATCCGGCACTAATTCAGCCTTAAACACAGGATTGTCAGAAATTGGAAATGGAAGAATAGGCAGATTATCCCCCCGGCGCCAGCGTTAAACACGGGGAGCGGCAGCTGCCGTGCGAGGAGGGCTGGGGCAGCATTCTGCCCCCAGGCTCAGCATCCTCTCCGTGCGGTGCTTTGCGCCCCCTCAGCCAGCTCCAGGCTGGCTAATGAATTAAATAGCAGGTTATGCCAGGCCTGTGTTAGCTGGAAACACCGGCTCTATCCCCCAAAGAGCTTTAAACCCAGCAGATGCTCGACTGACGGCTGCCAGCGGTGACCAAGGCTGGGTCTACCACTGCTGCGACAAACCTCTGCCAAGACAGCAGGCCCAGCAGGAAGAGGTTTCCAGCTTCTGCAGTGAACTGGGACAGCGTTTTCCCTGGCTCAATTGGGACAGCAGGAGCTGAACGCCTCACTTGCACAGGGAGATGTTCAGATACAGGCCAGGGCGCAAAGGCTTCCGGGACAACACCAAGGTTGACTGTGGGAGCCTTTGCAGTCTCATAGACAAAACACGGTGCTAAAAAATGTGAAAAAAAAAAATACAGAGGCTGTTTGGCGTTGCGCTGTGGCACTCATGCCAGCCAGAGGACCCTGGTGGCCAAGGCATGGTTTCCCTCATGCCACTGCTACGGTCAGATCCAGAGGCTGGCACTGCGGGCAGTTACCTGTGCCGCAGGGGGCAGGCCCCTTTGGGATTTTAGCGTCCCTTCAGGTGGTGGGCAGGGGGAGCTGCGCATTCCCTTGGGAGCAGGGAGGTCACCTCACCACGCTGGGAGCTGCTTTGCCACGACGGGTTTTCTAGAAAAGAATTTTGCAGCGTAACAGCAGCAGTGATGGGAACAACGGCAAAGAGCAAGCCGTGCGGCTGGGACTGACCCGGCCAAGTTGCACGGCAGCGCATCACCTTGGTTTGACTTCAGCAAGTCCCACCTGGGACCTGGATAGGGCGTCAGTTCACAGGTTTTTTCACCTATATAAGCCCATTAAAAAAAAAAAACCTCTTTTTCCCTACAATCCCCCATTTCCTTCATGATCATTAGTCATCAGTCACGATCACTAATCGGACCAAACATAGCAGGACTAGAATAAAAGATGGAAAGTGGGAATATTTGCAGAAAACTGCATGATGCCACTGGTGTGGGCTGGGTCACAGGTATGTTGGTGGCACCCCAGCCCAAAGCTTGGCCGAGCATTCGGGCTCCCGCAAGCAAGAAGCCAGATGAATTACATTACAGCCTGGCTCCGCTGGGAGGACAAAATCCCAGCAAAGCCCTTAACATCCCTCCGGGGGACAGCAGGGCAGTGGGAATCCCTGGTGCCGCCTGGGTGTGCCCTGTGCTGAGGCCATCGGGGTCCTGTGGGTTCCCAGCACAGCCGAGGGGACGGCGCGAAGCCACCCCGAGACAAACGGGGCTCTGGAAGGGTGCGACAGCACCGCACAGCAGAAAGACGGGAGAAATGTAAAATCATCTTTTAATATAAATATAAATATAAATCCATTTGAAGGGCTCCAGGAGAGAGAGAGGGCCGTGCCCTGTGAGCGAGGCCTGGTGGGGGCTGCAGGGCATCGCCAGGTCCCCCGGCAGCGGGCAGGGCTACAGCCGGGCCACCAGCAGCACCGGGGCCAGCAGGGGCAGGAGGCCGGGACGGCGCAGGGTGGCCGAGCCCCGCAGCGTGGCCTGGTTGGTCTCGGCAGGCGGCGAGCCCCGGGCGCTGGCCAGGCGTCCCCGGGCGCTGCACAGCTCCTGCAGGTTCCCCTGGAACTGGATCTTGCGGGACTCCTGGCGCAGCGACTCCCAGATGGCGGCCGCCTCCTCGGGGCAGCTCGACAGCACCCCGCTGGCGCAGGCGTGGAAGTCGTCCCAGGACCTGGGGGACAGGGACAGGCGTGGGGAGGGGACCGGAGCCGGCGCCCCCCCAGCAGCTCCCACGCACGCCGGGCAGAGGGACAGGGACGGGGATGGGGACGGGGCCACTCACTTGCAGATGGTGTCCAGCTCCTGCGCCTCCTGGCCGCCCTCCTCCTGCTGCTGCTGCCGGACGCTCTGGGCCATGCTGTCCCCCAGGCTGATGAGGCAGCCGGCGAAGCCCTTGTAGATGGTGTCGCACTTCCCCGCCATGCTGACGGGCTCCTGGGTGGCGGCTGCAGGGGGACAGGAGAGACGGAGCTGAGCCCCCCCCCTCCCCCCCCCGCTGGTCATCACCCAGCGAGTAGCGGTGACAGCGGGCTCCGAAATACGGCGAGGGGCTGGTCCCCTCCTGTATCCCACCAGCGTCATCTCCCCATGACCACGGGGGCAGGACAGGGGGGGAAGCTCTGTCTGGGGGTGCTCCAGGGCAGCGCTGGGATGGCCTGGGGTCCTGCAGCCCGGAATGCTGCAGGGGCAAATGGCTCAGGTACGTTAAAAACCAAAATCCCCTGGAGGAAAAGGGGCTGAGGAGGCTGGAGGCTGCAACAGGACCTGGCCTGGCCCTCCTCAAGAACAGCTTCGCTGCGGTATTCAGAGCTGCAGCACCAAGGAGAAGGAAGAGAATGGCAAAAAGTTCATCCTTCTCAGCCTGCTCCTGGTGCAAGCAAAGAGGCAGTGAAAATGTCAGATTTTAAAGGGAAAATGCAGCTGTTGTTGAGAGGCCCCATGGAGTGGGGTTCACGCCCATGCACGGAGCAGGAGCGAGTTCCTCTGGAGCCCTCGGAATTAAAACACCCTGCTGAACGAACCCTCGCTCCTGGTCCGGGAGCCCAGCGTGGCACACGGATCCCTTGCGGATCCCACAAACAATGCTGCCATTAGCTGCAGCGGAAAAGCTGCACGACGGCTCTCTTTGCATCGGGCTTCCCAGGATCTCTCCAGAGCCATCTGTCCAGCCCTTTTATCCCCCAACAGCAAAGATTAATTTGTGACTACAACACAGAAAACAAAAGCAAAGGCTCAACTGGCTGAGCAAGCTGAGGCCCCTGCTCTAACAGCAAGAAGAGAAGAAAAAGAGAAGCAAAGAGAGAAGAGGCACAAGTGCAGGCTTCACCCTGGGAAGCCGCCGTTCCCTGCTGCTCTCCGCAAAGGATGAGCCCCAGGTGTCCCAGACCTGCTACCGCGGACCTGGCAGAGCTGGGGGTGCCCAACGCCTCTGCTTCTCCTTCCCACTGCAGGGACCCCACAAAGCAGGGGCTGAGAGGGGCACGGAGGTTTTGGGGCCAAGGGAAGACCCCAGTCACTGCCCCAACCCACGCGGCTCAACCCCTGTCCCCGCTCCGTGTCCCCAGGAGCGTTTGCAGGTTCAGCCCCAAGTCGGTGGCGGGATGTCGCATTGGGACGGACACGGAGCTGGGGTCACAGCTCCCAGGGAGGGGCTGCTCCATCTCCATCCCAGCCCCCTTGGCTGGGACCAGCTCGCTCCTGCTCCCAGCCAGGCTGATACAGGGGGGCTGTGCTGGGACAGACAGAAGCAGAGACTCCAAAGAGGCCAGTGGCACTGCGGGGACCCCCGTGAAGGCTCCTTGGGATGGACGAGGACGCGGGAATGCTTGGCCACGTCGCCGGAGTCACAAGACTGTTGGAAATGCCGTGCGCAGCGCTGCCGGGAGCTCTGAGGGCTGAGGATGGCTGAAGCGGCGCGAGGTTGGTCCTGTCGAAGGCAGACGGCTCCCCCACGGCAAGGAGGCAGCCGAAAGTCGCCCGTTCTTGCCAGGAGGTCTCCAGGGAGCCGCGCGACACACCGCTGGCATCCCGTGCCTGGAATCCGGCCCTGACCCACGCAGCTGGGGCCGAGCGCGGAGAGGAGGCAAGCCTGTGCCGTGGGCCTGCCCCGCCGGGCAGCCGGGCTCTGCGCCCAGAAGGCCGCGGCCACGCCGCTGGGAGAAGCCGCAGGTTGGTACCGGGCCACGCGGGTCGCAGGCACCACAGGCGGCCGCAGGGCGAGCGGGGTCTGCAACTCCGCTTCCAACGAGCTCGAGCCCGAGCAAGCCCGTGCCCGCTGCCTCGGCACGAGGTGGGGCAAGGCGAGAGGTGCGGGCTGGGGAAACCCCCCCGGACCCAGCACGCCCAGCTCCGGGGGAGGCGAGCGGCACCCTCAGGGAGCCTCGAGGGGCCGCGGGGTCAAAGCCTGGGGTCGCTGCCGAGCGCCGCCGGCTGCCAGCGCGCACCGACACAGCCGCTCTGCTTCGGGGGGAGGACCCCGATCGTTTCACGGCCCCTGCGAAAACCACCCCGGGCCCGGCAACCCGCGGCCCCCCGCGCAGCACCGGCTCAGCCCCGGCCCGCTTCGGGGCAGGGACGCCCTCGGGGAACGGAGCCTCGGCTCCGTGGGGGCGGCTCGGCGATGCCGGCACCTGCGGGGAGACCCCTCCAGCCCCCGGGGACGGAGGGCAGGCGGGGAGAGCCGCCCCCCGTCCCGTCCCGTCCCAGCGCCCCGAGCCCCCCGCGCCGTCCCGGGGCGCTCACCGAGGTGCAGGAGCTGCAGGAGCAGCGGGCACCCGACGCCCAGCAGCCGCCAGCAGCCCATGGTGCGGAGCCGCCGCCGCCCGGTGTGTGCCGCGCTCCGCAGCCCCGGCAGCCCCGGCCCCGCCGCGCCGCCCCCGGCCCGCCCCGCGCCCGCCCCCGGCCCGCCCCGCAGCCCCGAGCCCCCGCAGGAGGGGAGCGGGCACAGCCCGGGAGCGCAGGGGGAGGTCAGGTTTTTTGCTTTTTCTTCTCAAAAAGTTGTTTATTGAACTGTTCTTAATGTTATTTCAAAAAAAAAAAATCGAAACTTAGGTAAAAAGAAAAATCCCGGTGTAAATCCAAACTAACATCCCAACCGTGGACATGCTCCCACACACAGCAGAACCAATGGCCCCGGGGCTCGCAGCCTGCAGTTATCCCCCCCCAACCAACTCCTTCCTGTTCAGCTGCTATGCGCCCCCCACAATCATCCTCCCCAGGAGTGGCTTGCACCGAGGAGGGCTTTGAGTCCTTGACTAAGATACAAGCACTAGTTTCTTGCCAACAAGGAGCCCCTTACTCTGGGCTCAGCACACACCTCCCTTCTCTGCTGACAGCAGCAGACTCCAAACCAAAGGGGTAAGAAATCCACTGGCTTCTGCTGGATGCAACTCGGAAGGCCAGCCAGGCCTCAGGGATGGATGGGCAGGTGAAAAAGAGACTTAAATGTCTCAAAAAGAGGCTATTTAGGAAAATAAGCCAAGTGAGCGTTCGGTGACTATCTGGGACTATACACAGATGGCGTTCGCCTTAGAGACATCACACACATGTTGATAGATTTCCTGGCAAGAGCTCTTAACACAAGCCGTACGTGGTTAGTAACTACTGAATCTGCTGGGTGGGCTTCCACGAAGCAGCCCATGAGATAGCCGGGTTCTCCTAGGTCATGCCAGGAGTGACCAGGCCCTGAAGCATGATCATGAGGCGGCGGGCAGGCTTGCTCAGCGTGTTGTGGGGTTCCACCTGCATGAACTGTAAGAGCTTCTGCCGCACCTGGTTCATGACTGACCCCATGTGGTCTCGGGTGATGGGGTCACTGTGGTCCAGGTGCATCACCGCTTCCTCCAAGTAACTGAAGGAGAGAGACCAGGGTTAGAACCAAACTCAACACGAGATCCCAGTCCAATTCCGTTCACTTTAGCACTGCAGACACACAATTCTGCTCCCCCACAGAACACCCCTCAGTGCCGTAAGTTCAGCCACCAAAAAATAAACAGTTCTGACTTTTGGCAGAGTCCAGCTATCCATTCTTCAACGAGCAAGGGCAGCCAGTATTTTCCAGGCTGCAATACATACTACACAACCTGGCTGCCTCAACCAAGCAGGCGTAACAGCAAGCTACATCTCACTGCAGTGCTGTAGGTGGCACTTGGCCACAGGCCATACCTGGTCAGAGCTCTGTATACATTTTCTTTGATTAGGCTTTTAGCATAAGCAGATTTAGGCATTTGTTATACAGTAAAAATCCTCAGCACTGAGGCTTATTCCACACAAGGATATATTTAAGGTCTTCTTCCAATATAACTGTGCCTATCCAGCAAGGTGTGGGAAAAAAAAAAAAATCAAGAATTTTACCAACAAGCCATTCAAAAGTTCAGACAGGCCATCAGAACTTTCAAATCACAGCCCAAGAGTAAGCCAGTGTGGTCACTGCAAAAGGTATTCACTAGCTGATCAGCTTGAACTTAGCAGCAACTTTAACTCTGCTTATGAGCTCTTCTGTAATTTAAAGCTCTTTTTCATCTTTTCTGGCTTAAGCCTCTATCCCTAGCGTTCACTTGATTTAAGAACTCAATTTAAGATAATTTCTGTGCAAGCCATGGTCAAAACCTGCAGGTACCTTAACAAATTCGTTTTTCAGGGCATCTAACAGGGTTTTGACTCACAATCTAAAAATGTTCATGCTAAGTATCAGCACAGTCACTACTTTGTCACACAAGCTTTGCTTAGTACATCTAACAGACATTACTTCCAGTAGCTCCTGCTGCCACCTCCCACTGAACCTCTCCAGCAGTCACGATGAGAAACTGCCTACACAAAGTCCAGTGATGGGTTAAGAACCACAGACAGAGCAAAGTGGCTCTGGATGTTAAGCTATCTAGGGAGCACGGGCACTACCCCTCCCTTTTTACCCACATGGGAATGTTTCCTTGGTTAAAGGCGATCACTGTACAGAGTGCAAACAATATTTACAGACTCCAATACTAGGAGCTAACAGCACCTACAACTAAGAACCCCTTCTATGACTACCTCTGGGCAGCAAAGCTTTCTGTTGCAATGCCTGTATCTTTTTCCAAGTCATTACAGGTTGTTTGTTTGCCTGTAACAGGCCGCAGAAGTTCCAGCCTTTGCAGAAGCACCACCTTCCACTTACACGCAGCGAGTTTAAAGCCAGAGCCATATATACACCTGCATGGGTTCAAACCCAGTGCTCTGATCATACTCACTTCAGCTTCAGTTCCGTACGAGTACCTAAATCCGAGGAGAGCTGCTGAATGAGAGAGAGCAGCACAGGCTGGGACAGCGGGCATGGATGCTGTCCAAACACTTGCTGAGTATCCACTGTCTCACAAACATACAGGACCAGATTGAGATCAGCTGCTGTTAGAGCCTGCAAGGAAGATACAGCTTGAAACGCCGAGGAAACAACACGCAGGTGAAAAACACAGGACAGTGCATGGGACAGCCATCTGCCTTGGGGCAGCTCAACGACTGCCAGCCTCCTCTGGGAGCAGAGCTCTCTGCAAACCCCACAGTATGTGCAAACAGGACCCTGTTTAGGTTTTGTCTACACTCAGAGGACACCTGTGTCTGTTCTAAGCTGAACAGGGAGGTAGCAGTCCACAACCAGCCA
This sequence comes from Anser anser, assembly GCF_964211835.1. Lineage (NCBI taxonomy): Eukaryota > Metazoa > Chordata > Aves > Anseriformes > Anatidae > Anser > Anser anser. The sequence continues at coordinate 12,300,233 of NC_139732.1, forward strand.
CAGGGAAGCAGGTCAGTTAGCAGCACAGAACAGGGCCACGTTTGCAGCTCACCAACACAGCATTGCTGCTATTCCCAGTGGAGCGTGTCTGCAGCAGCTCAAATGCATCTGCCTAGATAGTCAAAGGCAAAGACAAGGTCAGGCCTCAGCTGGCAGATCTGCCTGGAGAGGCTTAGGAAGCTGTTGCTCTTCAGGGGTGCACTACGTGCCAGTGCTGATGGCAGTCATCTGGCTTACTGCAGCACTGATGCTGGCCTGACAGGGCAAGGAAGAAGGAACTTCACTGCCACCAAACCACGGTGCAGGCACAGCTCTGGCCTGGCCTGTGTGACTGCAACTGCAGCCCTTCAGCCGTCTGCAGCCACAGGTCTTTTCAGCCAACTCTGAGTTTTGTGGAGTTGTGTCCCCACCTCAAGAAGCCATTTTTCCCCTCACTTTGCCCCCCAACAAGCGGTGCTGCTCACTACAAGGAAGCCTATGTACCTGCTGGAAAGCTTGGTTGAGGTGCCCCTGCTGGAGCAGCTGAAGGATGTGAGTTTGCTGAGACTGGAAGTCCAAGTGAGCAGAGGGGATTGGAGTCCCTGCTGCTGAGCGCATTGCCTGGACAATGCTTGAGGTCACTGCTGCTTGCTGCTCCTTCATAGCCAGGCTCACTTCTCCTTTAATGACTCTCTGCACCTGGGCCAAAATAGACTCCTGCAGGCTAAAAGAAAACAAAGGTTTATCTGAAAATGAAGAGCTGAGGGACTATGTTGCGCAAAGCTTGTAGCGGTGAGAAAGCACAGGCTTGCTTGCTTGCTCCCAAAGGGTTGATACAAATTGTTCTGAGGCACAGGCATCAGAAACATGCTGCACAAGGAAGCACTGTGGCAACAACACAACATCCCAGGGTGCATACTGAAGATGCTGGGATTCTGTGTGGAAAAGTAATGTTCCAGGGAATTAATTCCCATTATATGAAAGATTTAAAATACTGTATATCTGGCCTACAAGCAAGGTGACTAAGCTCTAGGTACATCTATGAAAGGGCCCAGCTTTCTACATCAATCCCTTACATGCAATGTTCCCCAAGAGTGGGATCCCTCTTATAAAGGGTACAAAAGCATCAGACCTGCTCTACTGCAGGTAGACTAGCAGGGCTTCCCTGGGAGCAAGCACAGCACATGCAGCGAGACTGTAATTCAGTCTGGTATCCTTCCTGGCACGTTTGCTCATGTTTGCTTTCCCTTGACAACCCCTGTGTACTCAGACATATGCTCCGATAGCTTAAAATAGATGGGGGCATTCTGCCCTGCAGGTGACCACCAGCCAAGCCAGTCTTAATGCTGCCAACCTGCCACCAGCTTCATGGTTTGCATATGCTGAAGGCACGCACTGCCAAGATCACATCTTGAAACCAGGATAGCCAAGAGGAATTGCTGCAGAACGGCTGGGAGGGCAGAGTAGCCTGCAAAGCTTTTGGTATGCCTCAGGACACCGAGTAAAGAGGAAAAGCCTTCAAAAGACCCAAAGATCATTTTGGGACAGAAAGGCTAGTCTGATGTGAGTGTGCTTTTGGGCTGCCTTAGGTCCTCCTGTCCTCCAACATGCACATGGGACACTGAAAAGCAGGCCCCAAGCTCCCACACGCAGCAGAGATACAGCTGGTTGTTTGAAATATTCTGTGGTCTTTGTTTAGTGCCTTACAGGGAAACAGTTACACCAGCCCACGTGCTTTGTCATACTGTGCACAGATCTAACAAGCAGCCCTACAGCACCGGTGTCAAAGGGCTTGTTTCCACAATGAAGCAGGAAGAGGTTTCGTTATGCACCCGTGCCTCTCATCGACATCTCTTTCAACAAGGCCAGCTGCCAACTTACTTGCCCACGATAATATGCAGCTGATGCTGCACCTCAGCGTGTACGCTGGCTGTGACAGTGGAAGCCAGCTGCTCGGTGGTGCTCTGGAAGGTGCTGATGAGCTGTCGAAGCTGATTCAGCAACGGGTCCCGGGCCTCCTGTTCTCGCGCCTTCTTGTTCTTCATGTGAGTCTCAAGCTGCTGGATGTCTGCAACAACCAAAGAGGAAGACGTTTTGTCCATCAGCACTGTAGAGATGGTCAGGGCCAAAATCCTTCTGCCAGGCTCCACACATTCTCCAGCAGAACCAGTAACTGAGCCAGCGTACAAGTGTGGGAGAAGGGAAAGTGCACAAGTCTTGTTTTGGGCTGTGCTATGCTAACATAGAAATCCTGCTTCCATCCTCTGCATCACACGGGATTTTATGACACAGCAATAAAGAATCCTCTTGCAATAGATCTTTAGAGGCACTGTTTGTTCATAGCAAGATAAAGGTGGGGGTGCGAGTATTTCATACACCATATGAGTTGTGATCTGCACTACTGATGGAGTTCAATGCCAATTAAGTTAGTACGAGAAAGAAGAGGAACATTTCTGACAAAAATTGATGTTTGTAGAGATCAAAAAGCTGCATTTTTAACTATTTTGTAAACCGGACTGATGAAAAGGGAGAAGCAGCTCTCTGTACTTGTGGGAGACTTGTAAGGAAAATGAAGGGTGCAAAACGAACAGTAGCTGGAGACACTCTACAGATCTAGGGACAACAGAAGTTGCGTATGCTGGCACTCAGGGAACAGCCCTGCAGAACAATATCTGTCTGGCCTCCCGGAAGTCCAGTGAACTGGATTCCAAACCTAAACACAAGAAAAATCTTCTCCAGTGCATCAGCACACACCTTCCTTTCCTTACTGAAGTGTATAGTTTCCTTTTTTCCAGGCTGACTATGACTACATTGTTCAGCCACTATTTAACCTCTGGTCAGCCCTGTATCCTTTTCTAGATGTCCCCAGTTCTACTACCCATCTGAGATTATGCAGGCGTGTTGCCTTCTACATACATCATCTTCCTGATGGCAGGATGGGGTAATTCTATAGCTGGGTTTTAGGGTGGGAGTAATTCTACAGCTGGGCTTTACTACTCAAGAGATGAAGTCACAGATTCACACAATGAGACCAAGTGTTTTGCTACATGGGTTACAAAGACCAGATGTAGATCTCTGTTCCTATAGTACCACCTATAAAAATCTCCTCAGTTATGTTTCCATTTCCCAAGAGTGGAAGGGAAATGCTTTCAGACCACACAGATGGACTAAGAGGTTAAACAGTTACCGCTGAAACTCTAAAAGCCATAAGTCAACTTGTCAGTCTCTAACATGAACATGCTGTGTAGAGAAAACTTAGAAAGAAAGACTACTCACATTCCTGTGTGCCCTGCTTGAAGGTATCATTGATTTGCTGGAACATGGACTGGCAGCTCTTCTCAAAGGCTGGCAACACCACGCTCTGGAACGCTTCCCTGTAGGCTGACTGGATTGTCCCCTGCAGGGTATCAGCCGTTGCCCTCACAATGCTATCTGTAAGGTTCTTACAAGCACACACACAAGAGGTTGCAGAAAATTAACAGCCTGCTGCAGGATAAAGATGTGAACAAACATTGTACGTTCCTGCAATGCACCCACACCAGACAAGGACAGTCCACTGTCAGTCAGAAGCGTGAATTCCCTGGGCAGCTGAACTCCTTCCTCTAAGCTCCACCACGACTACGGCAGCAGAGCATCTACTTGCTGAGGGGATGCCTGAGGGACTACCCAGGAACTTCACCATTTCCTGGTAGTTCAGCATGAGAGCAAGGGAGGGTGGTGCAGTCAGGCATGGCTCTTTTCTTCTTCCCCTTCCTCCTCCCCTCCCACTATCCACCATTGCCCACCAATGTAACTAACAAGCTGCTGCTCCCTAAATAATGTAGAAATGGAGAACAGCGTAAAGAGCAAGTCAAACTTTCACCACTTGGCTAACTGAGGTGGCCCTACAACAATCTGCTCCAGTGAAAGCCTCTGCTTTAACAGAAAATGAACAACTCAGTAAATGAAAGAAAGGTCTAACGAGGCAAAGCAGGCAGGGGAGTACACAAAGAGCTTGCTCTCTTGATGAGACCAGAAGAGAGCTATGAACACAGGCAGCTAAACTGACCTCAGACCCACTTGAAGATACAGGTGAGTGGAAGAGGTATGAGGAGTCACTACCCAGGCAGATCACAACTCAGTGTCCCTGGGAATACCGATGGTCTGGTTCTCCTTACCTTTGATTTCACTAGCTTGGTGATGCTCTCTTTCAGCGTCCCCTCAACAGCAGTGAGCTTGGTGGCAATAGTGTTACTCAGCTGGCTAGCAACAGGGTCCATGCTCTTGGAAATGCCTAGTCAGAACAAAAACATGTCAAAGTCGCAGCTTTAAGCCTAGCGTCACTCTTCAAAACCTGAAAAAGAAAATGAAGTCAAACTATTCCTGGAGGTGCCAGATGACCCAGGTACGGGCAACGGTCACAAGCTCTGACTTGGGAAGCTAACGTTGGACAGTAGGAGAAACTTTTTGCAAGGAAGGGGGTGTGGCTCTGGAAGTCACCAGAGAAGCTGTGGAATCTCCAACCTTGAAGGCTTTCAGGATTCATCCAAAGTCGCAGCTGACCTGATTTAGGACAGTGGGCAACCCTACTTCAAGCAGAACAGTGGATACCAAAGACTGCAGAAGACTTTCCAACCCGCATTTCTACAAACTACGAACATTCACATGAATTATGATAGTGTGTCAAGGAAGAGCAAAGACAAGCTGAAGCTTGCTTCCGTTAAATCACGACATTTACAAACCTATTAGCCTCTTTTGCCTTCCTCCACAAAACAGATTCCAAAAGCTTTGTGAATTATAATGGAAGATCAGACCACACATTTTGGAAAGGTATTCCCCCCTTTGGGAGCCTCATATCCTTCCACCCCACAACCCTTCTCAGACTACAGTGGGGTCCACAACAGCTCACAGTGCAATGTCTAGTCTTCCTCTAACCTAACTCCTGCTTCATGGAGCACCACCACCTTCATACAGCACGCTTTCCACCCCTCCTGGGCTAACTGCACAGATCCACCTTCAGAGCCCAGGCAGCAAAACTCACACTGGGGTACTGTCTTCTTCATCTCCTCACGAACGGTCCTCTCCAGGCGGTTACACACAGCAGTGGAAAGAGACTGAGAGAGCTGCTGAGACAGATGCTCCTGGAGCTGCCCATTGCGCTGCTGTCCTTCCGTCAGTGCTCGGTCCAGTCTTCTCTCTAACGAGCATGCACATTAAGGATCACAAACAACAGATCTCCTCCCTACCCTCAACACTCCCATCCTAGAAGGACGGACACTAGCCTCACCTCCAGAGGCGCAGTGAGAGAAAGTTTGCAGCTCTGGTGAAAGAGAGGTCTAGAACGTTGCCGATACCTCCCTAGAAACAACAGGGCTCTCAAACAAATTATCAGGGTGAGAAAACAGTTCTGGAAATCAAGGTAGAGAAACTAAACAGCTAAAAGACTGACAGTAGTGCTCCCAACATGTTGCAGGTTAACCCCCATAGGCAGCTGAGCCCCACACAGCCACTCGTTCACTCCTCACAGCAGGATGAGGGAGAAGATTTGAAGGGTGAAAGTGAGAAAAGTCATGGGTTGCGATACAGACGGTTCAATAGGTAAAGCAAAAGGTGCTCGCACAATCCAAGCAAAATAAGGAATTCTTTCTCTACTTCCCATCAGCACGCAGATGTTCAGCCACTTCCAGGAAAGCAGGGCTTCATCACGCATAATGGTTACTTGGAAAGACAAACGGCGTAACTCTGAACATCCACCTTCCTCACTCTTCTCCCAGCTTTTACTGCTGGGTGCAATGTCATACAGTATGGAACGTCCCCTTGGTCAGCTGTCCTAGACGTGTCCCCTCCCAGCTTCTTGGGCACCCCCACAGCCTACTTGCTGGCAGGGCAGCATGAGAAATAGAGGCGGCCTTGACACTGGTCAACTAAAACCAATGTGTCAGCTATTGCTATCAACTGTTTTGGTCAAAAATCGAAAACACGGCATCATACCAGCTGCTATGAAAAAAATAACTGTCCCAGCCAACGTACGACCGAAACCAATATGCAAAGAGTCCAACATACATTGGAAGTGAAATTGGTAAAAACTTTTCTACAGGATGGAATTGGTCACAAGTGAAGTGTATGTAACCCCAGGCCTAATAAAAGCAAGTCATACCTCATGAGCTAACATGCACTGAGATGCGTGTTCATCTTTAGGAGGAAAAAAAAGCACCCTAGATCACTGTCTATCGAAGGCTATTAAATAAAGTAAGCGGCCACAGAATTAAAGAGGCAAGATCTTCCAGCAAATTAAGAAAGCAGTGGCAAAAACAACTGACAGGAATACACAGTCATTTTCCCAAACAGAAGGAAAGTGAGAGCGAGGTTCACCATGGAGGTATATGACATTCAGCACAAATCAGCCAGAAGCAGAGATCACCATCACTAAAACTATGCCTGGCTGCAAAGCACATAGATGGATCTCTCCACTGAAGAGAGTTCAACTCAAATGAAAAGAGTTCAACTGCTGGCAAAACTCAGCACAGATAGGAAGTTATGCAGATGGGAAAAATTCATTCTAACTCCAGACTCTGAACTTCAGTAGAAAGCTCTCTGAATTGTCTACGAAAATATAAGCTTGATGGTCAAAAAGGAAAATCCAAGACCAATACAGAAAACAGAATACCCCCGTAGGGTAACATATCAGGTCTACACCAGCATAACAGCACTTGTGGCCATCACAGGCTACCTGAAGATTTAGGGGCATAGAGGAAGGAGCAGTTGTTCTCCATTCTACTTTTGAATTTCTCTCCCTTGGAAAGGGAGCGAGAGGAACTGAAATAGTTATATGGCATCCAGGCCTTTTATGACATCTATGGCCCACGCTACTACGATTGTTGAACTTCCTCAGTTTTCCTCACGTTTCTAGTCTGCCTTGCAGCCTTCCACTCCGTAATTCCCATGCACCATTTGCAAACAAGGATACGCTCCTGCTCCTGCTGGGAGTCAATCACCCTCTCCACATGGCCCATGAGGGAGCTCTGAATGGCATCAAGGTGATCAGTGAGTCTCTGCAGCAGCTCCATCTGGTTCTGACGCAGCTCAGAGAGCTCCCGCTGTTGGCTCCTCAGTATACACATCAGCTCGTCCTGGAACTCCGGTGTCACCTGTGTGTGGAGAGGACAAGCACTCATTTCTAACAGGATCAGAGGTCAGTCAAGCTTTCTGCTAGGTATTGAGTTGAGCCCTGTGCTGGAGACTGAAGCACAACACACAATGCAGAGATTGGGCCAGCTTAAATGCCTATTTCTAAGAATTTAATCCCAAGAAATAAATTGATACAGCAAGGTATATGAAGTGTCCATATGGAATTCACAAATGTTTGCTTTAAATATCCTGAACTGTTTACATTCAAGACCCCCTTCAAAGTTTTGGCATTTAAAAGAAATCAGAAGACAGACCCTATTCACTTTCGGCCAGGTACGGAGAGAGGGGGATTAGCTCTCTGAATAAGGACCTCAAATGCTTATGAAAGAGCTGTGCAATAAGTAGAATAAGGAGGAGTTTTCCTAGAGCACTCTTCCAGCTCTCACTTATTTGTGTATTTCTCTGGTTGCTTGATTATTCACATCTATAACTGTCTCTTCAGCTGCTCAAAAAGTCTAAAGGAAACACATACATGTAAGGGCAGTTTAAGAAGTGAACACCACTCTGCTGAGTGCATTTTCTAACAGACACAAAAGTGCTACCAACAGGGAAAAGTAACTCCAACAAAGCCAGTCCCACTGTGATCCTCAGGTTGTTGGGAACAGCTTATCCTGCTGCCAATGCATGCAAGTTGGCTCAACGGGGAAGAGGAAAGGACTGGTAAAATTTTGGAAGAAACATGGCTTGTGAGAACACAGAAATGCAAATCAACACGCAGAAGTGAAAAGGAAGCCATCAGCCTGGACAACATTAAGCAGCTCCTTCTCTGCTGCACAAGTCACAGACTGGAACAATGCCAAGCCCAAGTGCAGGGGGCCCGTGGCACTTCAAGGAACAGGTCTTTAGTATGACAGTGAACAGAATTGAAGCACAGGCCCTTGGAAGGGATGGCAGGAGCAGCTCTGACTCACCTGGTGGTTAGATGATCTTGGTGACTGGTTCACATCCCTGGAGTCAAAGACAAAAGCAGTAATTCAATTATGTCAATTAACTTCTCTGATTATGGCTTCTGCCAAAACAGATCCCACACCCTACAGGTTGCTTTAGATTTTATACCCAGCTCATGCTTCTGTTTTGCCTAGTATAATATGAGAGCAACAGGAAAGTAAGGAAGTCCCAGTCCCCACGGCACTGTGACTCCAACATTTCCACTATTTCCAGGCCCTTAACATCCTTACAGACTGGTCCCTTCACAGGGCTGCTTTCAACACACAACAGATTTGAGCCAAGGCTTAATGAGGACTGTTCAAAGAACAATACACACTGATTTTTCAGTCTTGTTCAGATTCAAAGCCAGGGAAGGCTTTGCCAAAGAGCCTTTGAAGGTCTCCTAATATTTAGGCAAGAAAAAAAAACCAACAACTAGTACCCACTTGTTAAATACAGAATTAATGAGTTTCAAATCATCTAGAATGATTCCAGCTCTGAAGGTGAAGAAAGCAGTGATGCATTCCAGCACAACAAAGAAAAACATTGAACTAATCCACTAATATTGTACAATTCCAGTCACAAATTATGAACAAACACTACCAGAAGGAAAGTACACATTTGTATTTCCCAGACAGCATCCATTCAGCAACTTTAAAAGGACTAAGGCAGGAAAAATGAAAGACATTTCTGAGGCTAAGAACTTCTGCGTGTCACTGTAAAGGACCACAGCCAGAAATTTAACACCACAAGCCATCTTCTTTGTAATCTGCACAGCTAGAGATCCAAATCATGGAGCCAAGGGAACACAAGAAGAGGAGAAAGCCCCTCAAGGGAAGCTGTGCTAGTTTCCTCACATTAATGCAGACAGGTTGGCCTAATTTGCCATGGGCAGCTCTTTCCAGTCATCAATTTTCCCTTGCAAGACATTCATATAGGCACGTTTAGAAACACACAAAAGCAGCAAGCAGGTAACAAAGGATAGGTATTGTTGAACACGGGCACTGTGCCAGCGTTCAAAAGCCAACCAGAAATCGAGGCCTTATGAAGCTACACTCAGTGTCACAGTTCCAATGAAGCCTTCAATGAAACTGACAAATGGATCCAGCGTCCCCCACCCAATGTGCGATTTACCTCCCCATAAATTCTTCTGGAGCCCAGGCTACACTTTGGATTTTGAGTCCCAGCTGGAAAGGCAGGGCACAACCTCCTCCCACTCTTCTAAGTAACAAACAGCCCATGTCCGAGTAGCCAGCAACGCTTTCTGCAGGGTTGCTCCTATGTGCAAAACAGGATGAGGGCTGGGAACACTTGGCCAGAGCCCAGCCTCAGACCCTAGCCCTGCTGCTATTAGCTCTGTCAGGTCCTGCACAGCTGGTCCCACAGCCACTCGTATCCTGGCAAGCTCAGCGTACCCGTCATCTTTCTTGCCCTTCCGCTTTAGCTTTGGGGAAGCCCGAGGGGATGCCTTGGCTTTCCAGTCCTTCACAGGCAGCCTCTGCGTAGACGCTTTGGCACCAAATCCACCTGACGTAGAAGCCAAACTTGCAACTTCATCATCATGGTCACTATGAAGGAACAGCAGGGGAGAGGACATCACTTGCAGTACTGGACACCATCAGCCTTCACTAGAAGGAGAGGAGTTCACACTCTGCTCTGCACCCACACACGTCCAGAGTCACTCGGCTGAGGATGCCTCCCACCTTGATCTTTAACACAGAGACCTCTACAGAGCTCAGCAGAGGCTGCTCCATTTTGATCTGGGTCTGCCGAGGCTGAGCATGAGTGCTGCGTGACAGGACCTGCAGGGTCTCTGCATTACAGACAACTGTGGTTCAGGCAGCATGGCAAGGGGTGTCTGTTCTTGCTGCATACACACGCTAGCATATAAACCCTAGGATGCATCCACTGACCCAGCAGGGAACCCAAGCATGGCATAACCTTCGAGTTTTACACAGAGAGCGCACTTAAGGCGGCAAGTATTGCAGGAACCGAGGAGAATCAAACTGAGCCTAGGAATTGCATGAACCTCAGCACCTTGGGGTCTTTCAGCTGCTGACCAGCCATCCAATACAGACTCTGAATTAAAGTGTAGATTATGAATGAACCCTCAGATGTCAAACAGGTCTGAGCTCACCAGGTACACAGGACCTGCCCATGGAGCTTTAGGGTGGCTCATGAAGGAGAAAAGATGTCAGAAAAGAAACTGACTCCTAAGATACCTTTGCTACCTTATCTAAGGCACAGGATTTACTGCTCCCTTAGTAAGGTTACACTAGTACTTAAACCAAGCTTGGCCATGCTCTTAGGGGCAGTGCAGCCAAACCTTCCCCTACAGAGGGTAAATTGGACAATGTCTGGAGGCCAATCGTGATCAGTTGAAGTCACCAGAACATTATGGAAGCTGGACTGCATACACACATTAAGTCAGGAGACAAAGCAAAGACATTCACCCCACACGTGAAGGCTTGCTGGGGACAGAAGCACGAATGCAGCCTGAACTGAGTCCATGCAGGGCGAGAGAGGGGGCTGAGCACTCTTGTACCTTTGTTCTGCACTAGCATCCTGGCTGTCATGCTGCAGCAGGTGGTAGCTGTGTCGATGATAGGAAGAGCTCTTGTGCTTTTCTTCAACCTCATCCCTTGGGCTAGAGGAAGGAAAAAAAAAAAAAAAGGAAGTCCCATCATTAAAGTCTCTTTCAGCTTGGGTTATTTGCTCACCCCACTTCTCATGGGAGATCCTGATAGAAGAAGTAAAAACCCAAACCCAACAACAATAAAACCAAAACAAACCTATCTGCACAGACCCTGAGAGCAGCAAGTGTTGTTTAAAGGTACTCATTTCTTCACATGTCTTTTAGGAGGCTGTAAGAGGGCAAAGCAGCTCCGCTATGCTTCATGCACTAACCACGAACATAATGTCCCAACAAACACCCATGCAAGAGAGGTGGATAATCCGCTGCAAAAAATGGGCAGTATAGTGTACCTCGGTGAACAGCATCACTTGGGGCTGGTTTTCCTCAAGTCATACTAATCACTGGGGGGGGTGGGGGTGAGGAAGAAAGAAAAAAGTGCTTCTCAGTTCTTCCACGTGTCCAAGGAGAACGCAGACGGAAGCGTGCCAATTTGACAATTAGGTCTACCAGTGGGAACAGAATTGCAACAGTAAACCCAATTCAAGCTCTGTGAAGGCTTTGAAAATAAACTGCACACACTCCTAAGCCATAAAGCAGGTCTATTTGAATTGATCATGCAGGATCTTTATACAGAAGTGAGCGCTTGTTACTTAACATATGCTGATGGTTTAACTGAGCTGCAATGTCAAAAAAAATTCATATTGGTGCATAAGTGGAATGTCTCAGAACCAGAGATACCAATCTGATATTCCGATATGAGAAATCCTGAAGATTTCAAAGACAAATTCAAGGCAATTCAAGACAAAGTGGGATTAAGCAGAGTTGTGAACTCCCACAGAATTACTTTCTGAACTTCAAATTCTGAGCAAAAGCTAAAACACTGCACGGAGAGACAGCCTCAGTGACTTCCTCACAGCCACCAGAATCAAGACTGTTTCCTAAAACAGCATCCTCAGCTGTGAGGGCAAAAGATGAGGGCTTTCTCTTGGTGGTAAGGCTCTCACGACGCATGCAGTCCTGGCCTAGAGAGACTCTGGAGGTGCTAGATGCATCTTGCTATTCCAGTCCAACTAGAAGATGGGGACACTAATTTTGCAGTGAATTCTAGCAGTGCTCCCAGCATAATGGTTCGCTTCCAGCGAGCAGACGTGATTTTGCCCCATCCTACATGCCTGCTCCAGAGACTTTGTAATTCATTTCCTCACTTTTAAAAGTACTTTATAATGCTAGCTGCACAAAGCCAATCATAGCAGAGAAATACAATTAACCTATAATCCACCTGTCAATCATGTGCTATTTGATTCCTTTCAATAAGAACATGCAGGGAGATCACCCTGAGGTGAATTTAGCTTCAACCAGTTTTATTTCCAGAGATAATGTACAAAAAAATAAAAGAAAGCCCTGCTCAAGTCTCCATTCTGAGGTGAACACGAAGGCCAGTAAAGCAGACTTCACCTTAACAGAGATCCTTCATTCTGAAAGGCGTATAAGAGAGCACAAACTGTTAGAGCTGACCTAGGAAATTCAGGATGCAGCGTATACACAGGAAGGCTGACTCATCTGATCCTTTAAGGAAAAGGAGGGATGAAAAACTGTTCTAGTTTAATCACAGCATAAGAGCTTTTCACCAAGGCAGCAAACTTGCGAAGTGTGAAGAAATTGCCCTAAGTAAGACACACCCAAGTGATTACCTGTCTGCCATGCTGTTCCTAGTTTCTCTGGTTATGTCAGGAGCTGCTGGCCATGGCTGACCCACAACGCTGTCAGAACATGCATTTTCCTGAGTTAAAGCAGTCTCCAGTAACGATGGAGCATTCAGTCTGTCTACCTCCACTGGAGGCATGTCCAAAGAGTGGTGGCTATGCTCAGAATTGTGCCGGTTCCTCGGAGACAGCAAATGTAAGGCTGAGGCAGCAGATGCCATACTGTCTGCGTGATGATTGGGCTCCAGCACCTCCGCAGGGAGCCCAGATGGAGCTGCTGTGAAGCTGCGTTGCAAGGTCTCAGAAGCAATCTCCGGGATATCTTGGGACATGGCTGTGGAAGCAGAGGAAATGACATCCGGAGAACGCTCACGGGTGGGAGAAGCCTGGGGCACCACCAAGGGCTCCACTTCCTGCAGTTCCAGTGCTAGAGAGGAATTTCCTGGTGTGACCTGAATTAAAAAAAATTAAACAAGAGCCTTCAGGGTAATGTGGAGACACCCCAAGAATCACCAGTTTCTTAAACCAGCCACTGTCAACCACCTCTGGAAAAAGCCAGCTATGTCTTTTCTTCGTGTGATCCCTTTGCTCCCCCTTTGCTCCGCAGACAGAGGAGGACTCCAATACTTGTAATGAGACTGCGGGGCAAAAGCAGCACATTTTTTCCCACATCTATCAACTAAAGGCATAGAAACATTTACTGACCCTTCAGCACATAACCTCCAACCATCATTCTCCTTGACTTGCATGTAGGTGAATACAGAATTAGACCCATGAATTTAACTGCCTCTCAGCTGAGCTAACAACACACTTAAGTCAAAGCTAGTTCGAACACACTTTCAAACAAAAATTCAACACTAGTTCTACCTTCCTGCCCTGCTCCAGAATCTATTCTCTGGAAGAAATTAGTTTTAACACTTGTGAGAAACTAAGTTGTGTTTTTGCAGTAAAGAATTACTTTTCTGTATTCCAAGGTAGTTGTGTAGCCACAATAAGGAGAAATGCTAAGTAGGTAAGTGGACAGTAGAAGGCCTCACTGGTCCAAAATAAGGCGGAAGCTTGAGAAAAACAGGATGAGCAGTGTGGGAACAGTAAAACAAAGATCACAGGTTCTCAAAACATAAGAAAGGGAAAAAAATGGGAGAAATTAAAGGGTTAAAAAAAGAAAAATTGTACATATATGGTATAGAGGAGCGTCAAGTAACTTGTGAACCTGTAGTACTCAGCCAATGAGGAAACAGGGGAGGTGATCAGGTGTCAGGTAACAGGGAATAAAAGGTTATGCTTTGTTTACTATAATGCGCTCCTAAACTGGCAGGATGCCTGCCATTGCAATCGCGAATAAAATAGCTTCACAGAAGATCCTGTCTGAAGAAAATTATTTGAGATTTTTCTCACGCACTGAACCGAAGCCAGGACTGAAAGCTTATTTCAATTTTAAGTTCCTGTCTTAATTTGTTTTACATCACACCTGGAAAGAAAAATTTAGGAATAGGAAATGATTACTTCAGACCCATAAGACCAACAAGGAGGAAGAAGCCTTCCCAGGTAGCACTGTCTCTGAACACAAAGGCTGACCATTTCTAACCATGGTGGCAGTGACAGCACAAGCTAGAACTGTTTCTAGTTTTCAGACACATGCTGACACTGAGGTCAAGTGCCATTAATACCGGTAACCTGTCTGCAGATCTGTGTCAGCAGCAGTGTTTTCCAAACGGCAGATGCTGGCCCTGTTAATATCCAAGTAAGTCTAATTTCAGCTTGTACAGGCCCATGGAGAAAGAAGGAGCAGCATTTGGAGCCTTACTGGAACAGGTGCCTTTGGTGTTAGCTTGTCAGAGAGGCCCGGGATAAGAACTGAATGGCTCCTAGGACTAGTCTGGAGACTGCTGCTGCTGCTGCTCAGCGTGAGGCTGGTGTCCAGCTGCATCTTGGGGCTCACAGTCAAGTCTTCTGATGGCCTGCAGAAACCAGAGACACAAACAAATCAATCAGGCCAACTTAACCATACAGGTCCATATCAAATGCTCAAGGCGAGGAGACTGGATCCACAGGTCAATGGAGGAACCCAACCCAAACTTCACAAGCGTTCTCCAAGCCCTTCTCCTTTCCACCGTGGTCAGCTATTGCCTATTCAGTAGCAACTGCATCTCCCAGCCACCATACAGCTCAAAGAAAGACCAAGTGGAAACAAGAGAAAGAGAGGGGCATTGTAATCTGTTTGAATTTGAGGGGTTTGTGACAGAAGGGACCTGTTACATCTTCAATTCACACTGTACAGAGTTCAGAGAGAAACAGTGCACCGTATGATAGGTCCTTGTCCATTTTCCAGCCCCCAGAAGTGAAGTTTTTCACTGTTATGCAGCCCAAGCCACCTCAATACTAGTAAAGTTTTCCTAACAGTCTCAATTATCTCCCTGCTCCTCGGTGGCTGCAGTGTTCCCTTACCTGTAAACAAAGACAGCCCTTTGGGAGAAGCATGTAAAGCAACAACACTGAGATGCAATAAGAGAATCCCTGTGAGGCACAAACGAAACACTGTTGTTGGCACCCTGGAAAAACAACAGGCATGCTCCAAGCTGCATCAGAGATGCAAACAGTTGCCCATATAGGGACTTTGGGACTTGGACCAGTTTCTAACTCTGGTAACAATCTCCCCTCCTATAGGATGCACAGTTCTGCCCCACACTGAAGAATAGTATCGCAAATGTATTATTTAATACATGCTCTATTTACCTGGACATAGAGGCGTCAGTGACAGAAGTGCTACTCATGGCTGTGACTGCAGTCAGGGAACTGACGCTGCTGCCTGGAGATACAGTGATCTACAAGAAAATATACAGGGGTAAAATGTAACAGAATAATACAGCAACAGTACTCAACCCGAGATCACTGTCTCCAGAAGAACTCTTTGACAAGTCTTTGGCAAAGGCAGAAGAGGAAAAAAAAAAAAAAGAAAGGTTGAGTTATACTGCTAGGCTGCTCAGGGCTGGTTGAAGGCAAGCCCCATCCCCATCACATGAACCTTGACTGCTTTTATTGAGCTGTTGCTCTCCCTGAACAAAGCAACATTCTACAGGGCTCAACACTAGAGCATTTTGTCTTCCACATGGAAGTGGAACACTTAAATGCACGTAGCTAGTTGGCTGGCAACGTAAACCCCAGTGGGATATGCAGGCCCTAAGAAATACCTCCAGAGGAACCAACATAAGCGCACCCATATTCAGCTTCGAAAGCCTCTTTGGTCAAACTTCTTATGCTTGATGCTGCTTATGGCAGAGAGCAGAGATTAAGCTAAACTCAAGGCTGTGTCCACACTACAAAGCTCCTGGGCACTGGGGGCAGCAGGAAAAAGCTGCCATGAAATTGGTAGCAACAAACAGTCAGGTTTAAATTGAACATGAAGAGCGAGCTGCTCTTTTGCAGCAAATAACGTGCAGCCATCACTCCATGAGTATCTCTCTGCTCCCTTGGAGTATCTTTACAGTGAGAAGGCACACAAGTAACTTCTGTACTCGACAACTTTTCTAGCAACATCAACATCTTTATGAGGATTTTCATTTATTCTTTGCTCCTCAGGTTGTTGCTGGGGTTTGCTCTATCTCATCAGTCAACTCAGCACTAACTCCATTTCTGCACATTTCCACGTGCTGCCCATCTTCACCCAAGCTCCTCCAGTACACGTACAAACTGTGGTGACAATCATATGGTCCTTCTTTGGAGATGGAAGCCCTGCCTTAGGACATGCACGCCACAAGTGCTGCTCACAAGCGCTCTCCTCCTTGCCTGGAAGAGCCACATCAGCATGGCAAGTAACTGCTGGCAATCCGTTTCTCAGAGGAAGACACAGATTCTCACCAGTGGAATCCACACCTTGTTATTTTGTGGATCAACAGATTAAAGGACACACTTTAAAAAATAATTTGTTTACTCCCATACCACAAGCACATGGAGGAAAAACTTAACAACTACAAATTCAGCACAGAGAATCAGTACATATTCAGCACAGAGCTAAAAAGCGAGAGCATGTGAATGTGTTTAAAACAAACTAAAATGGAGTTTGTATGCAGAGCGACCAAGAAACATCAAGCTCCTGCACTTACATTTGCTGGTATAACCAAAAAGAGGCAGCGGAAATCTGCACTAAGTTAGACAGACGCACACTGCCAGTGCCAGACAGCCTCTAGAAATGCCCAGCAGGACCCAAAGGTGCATGATGCAGCCCAGCAGGCCATGCACATGACAGAGCATTAAGAGGAATTCAGTGTTTTCCGACTGCTCCATCAGAGCTCCACTGACACTTGCTTATGGCTCGTCACCAAGGGACTTTGCTACCCTTCACAGAGATCTGCAAATCCTTAAGGAATGATTCACACACTTCCCAATACTGAAGTTCTTGAAGCAAGTATAGAAGATTTGTCCTCCACACAAGTTCAAGTCTGCTGTGTCAGATTCAAAAAACTCACTGAGCTACCAGACTACCAAGTTGCAGATCTTATGCAAAACATTTACCTACCTGATCATTTTAGACATGCATTTTCAGGGGATCCTGTCAGACAGGACGTGCGGGGATGGCACAAGCTGACAGGGTTTTCTGCCATTGTAGCTATATCCCAACCCTAAACAATGTGTGTAAACCAGTAAGAGCAGTCTCCCAGCACAGATAGTTATTTAGCACACACATTTCTACACAACACAGCTACACCAGCAGTTCTGCACCTAAATACAGCACTCGCGACACAAATATAGACCAGCTAAGCAATTTAGACGTGCCAACATGTCCTTATGCGGTTTGATTAAAAGCACTGCAGTGGGTCCTGAGCACTCTGCATTCAATCAGTTTAGCCTACCTGCCTACCTCTAGCCCACCTGCCTAGAGAAAGTTCCCAAAAGCATCAAAGTTCACACTCATCCCTTGCACCATCACCACCAGCACTCTCCTCTGGTTACCTGTTGAAGAGACGCACTTGGCGTCATGAATGCATCTGGCGTCATCAACTTTGGTTTGGCATCATTTGAGAGAGCAAGAAAGTCTGCTGGTACAGGCAGGTCAGCAATACGTCGCAGGTCTGGTTGAGAGCCATGAACAGATCCTTTTTCAGATCCCAGCCCTTCTGTGCCTAGATCAGCTATGTGGTCTGGAAAGGCTTCCAAGAGAAAAACACAAATCAATTTACAGGAACTTCCCCAAAAGGTAAAGTTTTAATTCCACAAAGTATGAACTTGTGTCATTGCCAGATATACGGGATTCCAAAGGAACGAGGATAAACCTTGCAACATGCTAATCAAAGCTAAGGGAAAGACAAACCCTGTGTTCTGCTTACTCTTTGTATGCTAAAGAGTGGATGTTATCAGTCTTTGATAATAAGAGGTCCAACCCTCCTTTCTTCTCTGAACAGTGCCAGTTTTAACAGCCACATCCCAGAATGGTGAATGAGCCATTCACCAGAGCATGCTACACACAGCCCCGTCTCCCCTACCCCAAAGCTCCAGTGTCACTGTGATTTCTTCTGCCTGACAAGAGACAAACATCGTGTTTCTGGCACCAGCGCAGACCACCTAGGTAGGTGAACCCAAGTGTGCACCAAGCGTTAGCACTCCTACCCTAACGTATCCCTGTGCTCCACACTCTCCCTGGGCTCCAACCAAGTGGTCTGCTAGTCCATCCTGAGAACCTTTTATACAGTGACACCGCTATTATAGAAACACCCAGAGCTGCCATAAGCCTACCAACTCACTCCTCCTGCCTCCCCACCCTCCTGCCAAGAAATCACAACTTTTAAAAACTCAGCAATACTGAAGATTAACCAAACAAAAACACTCACCAAATTCTTCATGAGAGCCATGGGAAGGCACAGATGCACCCATATCAGGACTATGGAGAGGCTGGAATCTAATCTGCACATCCTGTAGGGCCCTGAAAAATAAAAAAATAAATAAAAGAAGCATCTCTGATTAGTTTACGAATCACCAAGAAAAGTCTAAAGGTTAGAAAACTCTTAAGGGAAGTGACTCCCTTGGAATATGCATTAGTGTTTTCTACCTGTGATGAAAGGAGCAGAAACTGATCCCCATTCAGCTCTATCACCCAGTTCTGGCACCCAGAGCACTTGAGAGGTGCTTCCCAGTACTTACACACCAGCAGAACTCTCAAGTCACTGTGTACTTATGGCAACAAAAATACTAGCTTGCCATGGCATCATGCTGGGCCCCTTCCTGGTAAGGACATATGGAATACACCACAGCTAGAAGTTCCTAGGGGTCCAAGCAGCTTTTCTTATGAGCAAAAGAAATTGGTAAGCTAACAGCAGCTTACTTCCTGCAGGTCAGTGCAGGATTAGGACCACTGCCCATGGTAGCTGCTAGGCATACTCACTTAGTGTGCACACAGAAGAGTTTTATCAGCACGCCTGCCGCTGACTCAACAGCCCCTGCTCCCTGAGCACCTTCTGAAAATAAGACAAAAGTAAAACATGAAGTTGGATAGAAACAACAAACTACTATAAAAACCATCAGAGCAGAGGATACAGCAGAGAACCAGCACAACACAGCTCCACCACTTCCCCACTTCAGAGGTAAATTCACCCTGTTAAGATAAAGTGTATCCTACACTCTCTTTACTTTCGAAAGTGAGAGCAATCAAATTCGCTCTAATCAGATCAAATAAAGCCCATGGAAAGAAAGAGTATACTTCACAAGGCAGAGTGGGGGAAGCTGAGGTCTGAAACTACCTGTTGACACGATTGGTCGGATATATTTTAAGAGACACACTAGTTTATATCATACGGAAGTTCACACTAGAGCATGACCCATCCTTCCTGGCTTGAATAACTGTAGCCTTGCAAAAATCTCCCATTAGATAGCACAACATTCAGCCATGATCTGTATCACTCTCACTGCTAAGAAAGAAAGAGTCCAATTAGAAAGGAAAAATCCCCCAAAAGAGACTAAATTAAGCATTCCTATGCAAATTGTCCTAATCATCTAAACACCAATCAGGGACCTGAAGCTTCATCCACTTCTGCTCCTGACTTGCTACTGTGAGCCTACATCGAACTGCTCTGGAAGAAGACGAAGCCCTACATTGCTAGAAGCTTCACCCTGTGTCCTGCTGAAGGTGAGGAACCTATGCAACTGCAAAAGAAACGCTGCTCAGATACTGACCAGCGCATCTGGTACTGATCAGCAAAGCACGCACTTAAGCCTGCACAGCCCTGCAATGCTTTTTTAGTAACAGAAACACCCCAGTGAAGTTGCTGCATGATTAAGAGGCAATGGCTACAATCTGTGGGTTAGAAGGATCAGGCTGAGTATTAGGAATGTATTTTCTTTCAAAGGGGTGCAGCCCTGGGACAGGGCACCAGGGCAGGGGCACAAATGTTGTGTTCAGAGGCCTTCAAGAGAGAGCTGGGCAAAACCATAGCTGACCTGATCTACTGCCAGCAACAACAATACTGCCAGATGCTTCAAGCAGCAGGTTGGACCAGAGGTCCCTTGTAACCCACCCTACTGTGCTTCTCTGAAGTGCTCTAGCTGCACAGATGCATTTCTTACAGAGTAAAAGAATCACAGAATGGCTTGGGCTGGAAGGGACCTAAAGATCACGCCACCCACTAGATCAGGTTGCCCAGAAGGACCAACAAGCCTTTCACAAGAAAGCCAGAATCAGTCAAGACAGACAACCTGATTCGACAGCAGCCAAATTCTCTTTGTCACCTACCTACACTCAAGTTGTCGTTTTCCTCTTCTGCTGGGAGCACTTCAGTGTGCCTTAAGCGGCAGCGGCTCACTGCCTGGATGCCGAAGCTTAGGACTGGGTGGGTGAGGAGGAACTCTGAGATGGAGCTGAAGTAAGCTTTGCCCTCCTCTTGGTTCTGCATCAGCTCCATCACATACAAGACCTGGAACAGTCAGAAATGGTAAGTCACAGGGCTTTCAGAGCACAGCATTAGGACCTGAACAAGATCTGAGAGCATGGGAATAACACAAGGAATAAGGTCTGAGACATTTAAATCTGAAAGAGGACATCCCAGGGAACCACACTGCTGTGTGAATTAGTGTTCATCAGGAACTCAGTCCTGCTGTGCCAGACACAGGTT
The DNA here is from genome assembly GCF_964211835.1 of Anser anser. NCBI lineage: Eukaryota > Metazoa > Chordata > Aves > Anseriformes > Anatidae > Anser > Anser anser. The sequence goes on from NC_139732.1 coordinate 12,320,743, forward strand.
CCTTCAAATAAGAAGTTTACTTTGGAGTGAGAAATAATCCTTAAGGCTCCTCAGGATTAAATCAGCTGAATTGTCACCATCTGTCATCTTATACTGAAATAGCTGAGGCCAACCTCTGTGCATTTTTAGTTATTAACATGCAAAGCCTAGATCTAGGAAGCAGAAACAGTCACAAAAACCGTTTCTTTTTCTGTCACCGATACCCACACAGCCAGCAAAAAAATGAGCCACCTACTTTTCTCTGCACATCACTCAGTATCAGATACTCAGCAGAGAGGTCCAGGCAGACTTTCAGGCTGGGAAGAATACTCATGGAGCTGAAGATGTCAGGAGAAAAGCTAGATCCACAAACAAGACGGGAGGAGGTACAGAAAGTAAGTTATATTAGCACGACCAGAACAATTCCTTTGAATTATTTAAAATACATCTTAATGAGTTCATAGTGCAACCACCACCCACTAAAACAAAAGGATGATTGCCAGAAATCAGTGCTGACATCACAAGACCAGCAAAGGAGATCACAGAATAGAATCAAGTTATGGATTCTAACATTTATATAAAAGGTGACAGTTTGTCATTATCTAACATATGCCACAGTCATAGGAGGCTAAGAGCCAATGCTACAGATTTAAGAACAAAAATCAACCAAACCAAAATAGGCTTTGGACTTCTGCAGTATGGGACAGAAAAAGCAGCACTCAGCTGTACGCCACAGTCCTCTCATTTTAAGATGCCAATTCAGAAGGGGCTCTACATGTGCATGTGATCACAGATGCCACAATCCACCAGAAAAAAGGAAAATCAAAGAACAGTGCAAGCTGAGTGAAGGGATGGACTACAATGGAATTTGAACTTCTGGACCTATATGGCTCAGCAAATAAGCCTCATAAAACTGTTTAAGCTCTGTTGACATAGTGGCTTCTCAATATTTAAATCAGAAAGCAATTTCTAGGAAGAGATCCTAGATCGGTATCTAGTATTTTTACAGAAGAAAGCACTCAACGAGTGCAATTTGGAATTCCTCTCCTAGTGCTACAGCTATACGTATGCTTTACAGACCAAAGTGAAGATAACAGGTCTTGGTAACATGAATTTGTGTAAAAGGATTAGCCTCCCCTGCCTTACTGAAGTTTAGCCTGACAGTCTACCACAGCCCTGATAGCTTTCAACGAATGTCTAAGATCAGCAAAGGATGAGGTTCTAACTGAGGCTAGAGTAGACTCCACTGGAGATTAAGGTCACCTCTGCAAAGTAAGGATAGCTGGAAGTTGAGAGCTTTGTTACGATACAATTTCTCAAAGAAAATCCAACCCTCCAGGGGAGTGAGCATATCAACACCTTACCAGACAGTCTGCAGACACGTCCAAGACACAGTGCACCACATCTTCAGTTCTCTATTCTGATCTGCTCCTGTGATGAGAAATCTCCAGAAGGGAACCCTGTAGGCACAACAGAATTGAGCTCTCTTAAAGACCGACCACCTGTTCCACCAGAACATTTCACAGAAAAGTTCCTCACAAGCATGTCATAGCAAAGTTCCCAGAAAATCTCCGTTTCAGGGGCAGATTAGAAATCAGTATAGCTCTTGTAGCTCTCAAGAACTATATGACCGTAACTGATTGAAGAAAAGAAACAGCTACTTTTTAAATCAACTACAATAGACATTTGAAAGACAAAAGGCCTCGCCTTTTGGCCAGGCAAAATTGACCATAAAAAAATTGACCAGGTTTCACAAACCTGAAAGGACCCATCAACTTGGAACTGTCACTGCTTTCATGGAACTGACACTAGAATTAAGATAACTTTAGGCTGTGCTCCAGGGCACTCCGTCACTAGACTTAACTACGCTTACTACAACTTACTGCAGAGATGACAGAACTTGCTCCTGCCACAAAGCTAAATTTTTACAAGTACAATGCAATTACAAGGAACTCTCCAAAGGCAGAGTTCGAAGGCACTACCTAATTCTGATATGCAAAGTACAGGATTGGGGCCTTACTCTGGGTCTTGTTTTTTATGGTTGTCACAGAAGAGCAGGCAGGAAAGAGGCCTACCATCATGTGGTTTCCACTCATGAAGACACCTAGGAAAGAATCAGAGAAAACATCAACTGTGCATGGAGTGGTAAATGAGGAAGCTAAAAAGTGGGATCTGAACACATTATCCCTTGTCCAAAGAGAGCATGCCATGCCGCCATAGACAGTGACCAAAAAATAATGTATTGCTCTTTGGTATGGTATCTTAACAACCACACAACATATAACAGATTTCAACTCTGTGATGAACAGCTCAGAGCAGCTTTCTGCATTGCAAAAGAGAATGACTTTTTTGCAAGAGAGAATAACCGGCTGACTTTGACTAAAACCTCTGCAAAGCATAGAATTCATGTTTCCAGACACAGCTCTTTGCTTTTTCCTTAAGTTCACCAAACTATGAGCACATGTGATACTCAGTGATATAACAGCACTCTTCACCAACAAATTACTTCACAAACATTCACCCTGTATTTTTATAGCATCCTGAGTATGACCACTGCAGGTGATCCTGTAACAAGACAATTATCAGAGAAAATGCAGCTGAGCTCTGCAGCACAGTAAGATCCTTCATTTTTTAAATCTCAAGTTACCTTGGCTCATCTTGCCCCTCAATATAGATCTGCCAGAATTTGACAAAACCATCATGACTTGCTGTGGCCAACACAGTTCCATCTGGAGAAAGCGCTCCCTCGCTCAGGTACTAAACCAAGAGGGAAAAAAAGACACAGAAAAGTAATTTTATAGCTCTTCAAGGAGACACAATACTCTTTTCACACAGGAGTTTGATTAACAAGCAGATAAAACATCTGCTTGTTCACAAGATCACGGTGATTTCTAACATATGTCTCACTAGACAATTTTAAACTTCTGAGTAAAACTGACAAGGACTTTTTTTTGTAATAATAATAATTAACAATCCAAACAACAAATTTAAGTGCAATAAATTATGCTGCTACTGTTCCCACCATTACTCATATTATGAACAGAACTCGGGATTTTCTGGCTTCTCATGAGCATTAAGTACTTTGTTTTACCTAGGTGATACAATTACTTTGTCATTATCCTGTTTAAGAAATTGATTCTTTTCAGTTGTCTTTTACATTCAAAATATCACCTTCTGAATGCTCAGCTGCAGGCCTTGTTCACTGTACTGACAGATATAGCTATAATCATTAGGGGATTCATAGAAAAATAACGATGGGCTTAGTTTTCCCTTTCTCATCCAGCAATAAACAACAGCATTAGGTGTTCCATTCACCAGAATATGTAACAACATAGTTCAAATACAGACCAGGTTGTCAAACAGGCTCTTGGAAATACAGTTGTTTGTCCTGGTTCCAGCTAGGATAGAGTTAATTTTCCTCCTAGTAGCTGATAGGGTGCTATGTTTTGGATTAGGATGAGAAGAGTGTTGGTAACACCCTGATGTTTTAGTTGTTGCAGAGCAGTGCTTACACCAAGCCAAGGACTTTTCAGCTTCTCGCTCTGTCCTGCCAGCGGGCAGGCTGGGGGTGCAGCAGGAGCTGGGAGGGGACAGACCCAGGACAGCTGACCCAAACTGGCCAGAGGGATGTTCCATACCATATGGCACCATGCTGAACAATATATAGGGGTGGCTGGCTGGGGTGAGGGTGCTGGCTGCTCGGGGATAGGCTGGGCATCGGTCAGCGGGTGGTGAGCAATTGTATTGTGCATCACTTGTTTCGTACACATTATTATTAGTAGTACTATTATCATTATCATTATTATTATTTTCTTGTCTTAATAGATTGTGTTTATCTCAACCCACAGGCTTCACTTTCCTGTTTCTCTCCCCCATCCCAGAGAGGGAAGAGGGTGAGCGAATGGCTGTGTGGTGCTGAGCTGCCGGCCGGGTTAAACCACAACAGTGTTTCAAGAGCCATACTCAAAGCAAATGACTACAAACCCACCCTGGCTCTTGAAACAAAGGTTACTTACCTCTAACTTGTGCAGGTAGCCAGTAGCAGGCTGTGGATGATAGTCTGGATTGGTAAGAAACTTTTTTTTTTTTTTAAAAACAGCAAAACGTCCTAAGAACTCCAGCTCCTGACACATTAAAACCCAAAGAGAACCTAAATGATCTGCAGTGATCACCTTTGCGACAGTAGTAAAGAAAATGAAATAGATTTATACCGTGCTGTGGCCTTTCACTACGATGAAGCCTTCTTTGATGTTAGGCACTTCCACTGGCCAGGAGCTGTTGTTTGTTCGGATAATGTCCAAATCCCAAACCTCTGCCTGGAAAACAAACGTGTATACACACAGGCTTATTTCTACAAGCACTGGTCTGACCCAGTCCAGAATTTTACATCTTTACCTGACGTATCAGCCCAATGGCAACTATGTGACACAAACCTTCCTTTCTCCACCTGATTTGGCCATTAGACGCTTTCCTGGCACCCAGCTGTACCTAAGCACTGCTGGACAAAGTCATAGTTGCTGCTCGCCAGCCCCCTCCCCTGGCTACTGGCCAAGCCTGAATAAATGAAGGATGCCTCTGGCCCTCCACATTGTTGCTAGTGGTCCTCACTATTCGGTGGTGAGCAAAAGTTCTCACTTTCCTTCCTCCCAACCCCCAGAGAAAGATCAGCACAACCTCTCCTCAGATGAGAGGAATCCTGAATCTCATCACTGAAGGATCTCCAGCATGGACTAGGCAGAAGCCTTGACATCTCTAACCGTATGGACTCTTTATTAGATTCTCTCCCTCTAACGGTAATAAGGGACAATCTTTCAAAAGCAACATTTCCTTACCCTGTCCTCATGCAGCAATGCCAATGTTTGACTTCCCTCTTCACCATTCTCTTCATTATCATCTGGGATGAAAGGACACCAGATGATTCTCCGAGAGGTGTTCAACGGGGTATTCTCAGGTCGTTTGATGTTCACCAAGATCTCCTCTCTGATCACCAAAGTTAAGAAACAAAACTTTCTGGCTGTAACTGATACTCAGCAATAACCTATTCAGGTTTGCTCCTCTGGTAAATACTATTAAACCTCAATTTTTTTTTGGCTTACTGAGATTCAAAAAGAAATCAGGTACAAGTACTCTGCTAAAAATAAAAGGCAGGCAACTTTTCTTCTAAGTTAAAAAGTAGAAGTAAAAAGTTAATAGTTCTCATAATTTTCTCTTGCAGACCGCAGACAGGAATGGGATAAGCACAACAGGAGCACATACTGAATGTGCAGTCCATGCAACTGCTGATGGACAGATTAAATTATTTCAGCACTGCAACAACAACACAGAAAGGTAGAAAAGCTACCACGCTGACCCAGGCTGAGTGCTCTGGTCCATCCATACAAACCAGTTCTTAAACAACTACAACCACCTTCACTCCAGTTGCTATTGGAATGATTGCATACAATTAATATTCAGAAGCCACAACTTAACACACCAGTTCCCACAGACTGATGTGCTTCCCAAAAGCACTGAAAAGTCACTCCTAGCATTTAAGAGAAAATTATTTGGGGCAATGAATCAAGCAGTAAAATAAATTCCAGTACCACCAAAAGAACTAGGGTGACAGGTTTGGAAGGAAGTTACTGAGCGAGAGGATTGTATTGCATCTTCTTCCTCAGAAAAGTAACTGAGGTAAAGAGCTAGAACCAGAGAAATATGAGTAAAGAACTTTGTCACATGGCTGAGCTGACACCGTCCATGTTTAAGACCAGCAAGTACAGATCGACACTAAAATCCTTCTGGGCTACTTTTGCCTGGACCAGAAACTACTTTTTACTGGACCAGAGCACAGAGATGTCACTCCTACAATTTCAAGTTACAGCTGCAAGCGCAGAATACAGGAACAGGCTGATCAAGCCAACATTCATCTGGTACCCTCTGGGATGGGCAAAACTATCGACTTCCCTCCTGCAAGCTGCTGATCTGAAAAGGCTATGAAATAGGTTGCAATTCTGAGGTTGCAATTCTGAGGTTGCATTCACATGTAACCCCTATAAAAACATTGATGCGAGGCTTGATTTGACAAGATACTGGATTTTGTCTTTATCCATGGACAGGCGCCAGACAAAAAGGTTGCCAGCCTCATCCAGGCACGCCAGCTGGTTGGAGTTGAGATGAGCAAAAGCCAGGTCTGCCACACCACCCGTGAATCCCTTCAGCAAGGTCCTCTCAGCAGTGCTGATGCTCAACACTCGCACCATGGCGGAGCCATTACTGGCAGCTGCAGAAAAGAGAGAAGGAAGAAGTCACCACCTATCTGTGCGGTTTCCCTGCAGGGCTGCCTCTGTCCCCCAGGTGTCAACTTGTCATTCCCAGCATCCATTCTGCCATCGGCTGCCATCCATTGGCAGCACATTGAAAAACAGAAAACCCGTATCGATAGACACCCCTCTAGTAAGCCCTTTCAAGACCCAGCATATGTGCAAAAACATTCACCAAATTTTTCATCTTTGGTGCACAAAGGAACTACAGCAACAAAAGGGATTTTGCCTGCCTTGTAAGGGGCAGCTCAGTTCCCAAGATCTTCTGCAGTGTTTCTCGAGTACCACAAGTTCTAAGTTGCTCTGCTTAGAATGTAGCCTATCTCATGATTCTCATGAAAGAAGCTTTCATTGAACACAAGACCTAAATCTTTATCCCAGGATGATTATGAAGCTACCAAACCTCCAAGATTCACCTCTTTTGGCAATGAATTAATTTTAACTACAATTCCATTCTCAGTAACTGGACAAAAGGAGTCACTGAGAGGCAGGTAGCTCAAATACCTCTCCTGTAAGGAGAAAGTTAAAAGTATAATCATTCACCTGTGAAAAAGCACCGCTTTTTGGCTTGCGTGGCTGAAAAGAATGTGATTCACTGCATGCATATTCTAACCAAAGTTTTCAGCTTTTCCATTTCAGACAAATATCACCATAATGCAGACAGTCTTATGGAAAAAATATTGTTTCCGCTTCTAAGTGCCCAAGGCAGCCCTGGCAGGTCACTCAGCTTTCCATACCTTTACCGCACCCAAGTTTTCATACTTCAAAAAAAAAAAAAAAGGCAAGGCATCCTAAAAACACCTACTCTAGGACAGTCTCAGCTAAGAGAAATGCAGAAGTGGAGTAGTAGCTTTCATAAAAGGCCAGAGAAACTGTTGGGTGCTAGAACTAAGAAGAAAGGAAAGAGACAAGGGAGTCCCAAACACTGTGTGGTTGTACCAGAGCAGAAAGAGACATTGCAGATTGCAGATGAGTAAGTGCTCGTTTGTTTCATGTATTTTGTGAAACAATCTTTCCTTGTGTTGTCCTGCTTTTCTCTCCTTTCCTACTAAAAAGCATGCTGCATCCGCACTGCTCTTTGCCTCCTCTAAATTTAGCCTTAAACTCAACTCTAAATTTATGCAAGCATATCCATCACAAACATCTATCTACTCAAGTTACCATGTGGCTGCTTCTGTACTTAGCGACAAAGGAACTTCTTTGCTACAATTATTACTATTATTTCATTACACAAACAATCTGAACTTCAGCTTACTGTCCAGTGAAACCAACTTAGTCCTTCAACTTTTTCTCCCTCCCACTGATTCCTACTCTTTCTTATATTTCTACCTTCAGAGAAGCTTCCTGCCCAGTGGAAAGTCTCCCACACCACCAACTCTTTCCTCTCCAGTAGCTCCAGCTGCACTTTTATTCCCATTAGAACAGCATGCTGATCAGGGTATTGCAACAAGGTTCACTTATTGTCAGTTACTTTCTTCTGATGCAAACTTTGCCTCTTACAGAGATACACAGAGCAAAACATCAGAAATCATATCCAAGACAAATGGGTACCTCACCTCTAAGGGCATAAGCCAGGTAAGAGTTTGAAACAGCTATCAGATTGCCATAATAGTATTTCTGCTCCCAGTCGTACCTAGCAACAGGCTGTATTTTCACCTGCTCAAGAGAAAGAAAAAAAAAATCTATGAGAAATGTCTGGAATAAACTTTTTCCTGGAACAAACTTGCCAAATATATGATTTCTTCTAGGAAAGGTCTGTAATGCTTAACTGGAAACTGTTAGACGCAGCAGTGGGTAAGAGGAATTTCATATTGAGTGCCAGGTAGCAGAGCCCTAAATATTCAAAGTACTGGGGGCTGATGATTATTTCCTTCCTCTGCAGGAAGGAATGCAACTCACCGAACGTGTCATATTGCAGAACAACCCTCTACCCTTCAACTACAGCAAAGTGGCTTTTACTTCCTTATTAGCACTGCATCTGGATTCCCAGTCCTTGGAAACTCTTTTGAAATACAAAAACATTTGCTGCATTGGCACTTGCTCTTTCCAAGAAACTGAGTCCCAGTTTTATTTGATACGTTGTCATAATTTCTGTAGTACTTTTTAATTTTTTGCTCAGAGACGGTGATCCTCCCTTTCATTTTTAATTTCAGTATCACCTAAGCAAAACAGGGATAACACGGTACAGTATTCACGTATGATCTCTGACTTCCCTTAATTCATTGCACATCAAGGAGCAAAATGATACAATATGGAAAAGTGCCAAGAGGATGAAGGCCAGAGTTCTCTCTCGAGCATGTGCTAGTATTCTGCTACAGCACTGGTTCTCATCTCAGCATACTGCTTGTTCTGCAGCTCTGATCTGCTGGCTGGAGCCCTCAGCAGGACTGGAGCTAGCGAGCTATTAAGAGCAGTGCTCCCTCTATAGCAAAGACATTCCAGCAAAGAAACAACCAGCAGGAGAAGCTTGTTCTTGGAGGAAGGGCACTTTCTCAGGAACCTACAGCTTAGATTATTCCTGAGAGTTAAAAGATAACCTGGCCATCCTCTGTGATAACAGTAACAATCAATTACAAGATACTGCTTCAACTCTTTTCTCTTTGCTAAGCTCTCTGCCAAACTTCTACAACACAGGAAAGCAGATAGTCATTTCTGTTTAAAATATTCAAGTGCTGACCTGATGTGACTAAAAAGAATAGACAGAACCATGCTTTCTCATGTTCCTTACCTTGTTACTTCCTCTGGCCTTACTTGTGATGCTGGAATCACTGCTGGCTACTATCTCCACATCTTTTGCTGATATTACTATGCAAGTGGAGCTGTCATCACCAGAAAGGCAGCTTTTAAGAAAAAACAAAGAAGAAAAGATGAGACAGGACTCCAAAGGAAGAGAACAGAGGTCAGGTATTTGTTGTGCATAATGTTAACAGCAACACAGAAGGAATATCTGTGCATCTAGGAGGTTTGAGCTGAACAACTGAAAACAGAAATTACTTTCAGTTAAGAGTCTCCCTCCCCAGTATACCACAGGTTTGAGAGAGCCAAACACCTTGTTTATTCAGCTTAAAAACCTCCAGACTCTTCTCACAGCCCCTTAGCCTATTTGACTTGAGCACAGACCTAAATTTGGTTAAAGTAGCCTTAAAGTTGCCTACTATCCAACATTGTAAGGTGCAAAGAGACCAAAGCCAACCAGCTGGACCTCATTAACAGAGCATCTCGCTCATGGTTCTCACAAAATCGCCTCTCAGAACTACACAGAGAAAAACCAAATAAAAGGTATTTTCAGGAGCTCTGATGTTAAGAAGAGTCAGTGCATGAAGCCAACGATTACGCTAATTAGACTGATGTATGATAGCAGTTCTGGGTTCGGAATTACTCCTGTGACAAGCCCAAACTATTCTACATGCACATGTTCTCCTGCATATAGCAGGAAAAACAGTAAAACTTGGTGTGCTGTCCCAAACACACCAGTGCACACACACACAACTCAGCAGAGACGGGAAGACATCTAGCCGAGGTGCAGCTGTTCTAAGGCATGGGGGGAGAAATATTCTGACAAGTGCAAAACTGGTGTAAGTTACCTCTCGGGTAACTCGGGTCCCTGCAGGAGTCCAGCTGGAATTCTACAAGAGAATGCTAAGTTTCACCCCCAGCCCTGCTAACTTACCTCCATCCTGACTCGCGACATCTGCCGTGTGTCCAGCCCTGCACTCCTTCTCCCTAAACAGCTCTGTTGATATTATTCCTCAGCTCCTGAACAGCATAGATGTCAGGCTGCGTGCCTCAGCGTCACAAACACCACAAAAGCTCGGACCAGCAGCTCTGACTCACAACTGTCAGCTGAACTCCATGTAAAACTTACCATCGGATTCCCAGCATGCTCGTCCAGGCCCACCAGAAGCAATTTTTAACCATTTTCTATTCACTCACAGGCTCTTTTGAACAACACTTACATGACTTGCTTCTCCTGCAGGGCTCCCAGGGAAATGCTGCGATGCACCGGCTTCGCCAAAGAAGGTCCATCGCCGGCCACGATGGGATCAGGCACCAGCAGTCCGTTCAGGTCTCCATTATAGGAATTTGACGGTCTCTGGTTCTCGTTTACTGAACCTAGGAAAAAGCATTACCAACCGTGCACAGTATCCATTACAAGAAATAGCGGTGTGTAAAACACACTACCTTCAGATGTTTTTCATCAGGTTCTACTGATCTATCAGGCAGAATATGTTGAATTGGTTGGAGAAAGTATTCTTCTCTAAAAAGGATGTGTAAGACCACCCTCGTTAAACTTGTATCACACACAAGAGCGAAGTCAGGTCTTGTGTTACACAAGCACTCCCAGCAGACCAGAAAGACCAACGGAAGAAGAGGGGAGTTAGGTTCAGGGAGCAAATATTCTTGGATCAGAAGGACTAAGATGACAATTCAGATTTACTGTAGTAAATCTCATAGTCAGGTTCAGGACCAAAGGGTTCGTGAAGTGTCATTTCTAACCCTCGTGTCTGAAGAGATCTCTGAAGTCCAGCAAGCACATACGGTGGTCAGCCACAGCACTTGGGGTTGGCTGGAAATAATACACCTGTTACTTTCCAAAACTGCCTTCTAAGACCTGACCTCAAAAGCCAGGTGTTCTGCTAACCCCGCTATGAAACTGTGCAGCTGTGCCTCTGGGATTCCCACAACTCTCACTCGGTTTACTCCTCACACGGGAAGTTGGCAGCACCCAAGTTTTGTGCAAAGCAACCATTTGCTCTGAGTTTCAGCTGTGCCTTCACGTATTTGGCCAAGAACAAGTTGCCTGGTGGCCTCCATGCCTTCTGAAGGCTTCCAGAAGGGGACAGACGTAGCAGAGAGGTGCAGGAGACTCTTCCCTCTGCTGTGAGCAAGGTAATAGCCAACAATCCCTGCTGGAGACCAAACCTCCTCCGCCAACACTTACACATCAGTGCACAGAAGTCAGAGCCACCTCTCTCAGCAGCATCCTTGCTTGAAATTTTCACTGGTTTTGAAAAGTGCAATTCCGTGCACCGTTGCCAGGTAACTGCTGCAAGCTCTCGTGAAATGGCTGCTCCCAGGACCAGGAGCGCCACCGTCACTGGCACACGTAACACACCTTAACGCAACGGCGGGCAAGAGACATCTCCTCTGAAAGCAAGGCAAGCTCTCTATTACCAAAGAGTCTTAACTGCTTTCACGCATCAGGATGAACGCTGCCGTCTACAGAAGCGATTGCAACTACTGAACTTGCCCAACGAATATTTAACAACTGCCTGCTTATGACCACGGTCATTAAATCCGCAGCTACACCACGGCCACAAGAGGCCCGTGCAGCTACAGGGTGCCCCAACGCAGAGACCGCTCGGGCACCCACCTGGAGCTCGCCTCAGCTTACCTGCGCTGCGCTAAGGGAACAGCAGCTGCACTCACACAGCACCGGGAAACTTCAGGTCACCGAATGCCATCTTGTGGCCACCCAACCCACCTGTGCCACGCTTGCTGTTGCACCCACGTGTGGTGGGCACTCATCCAGCTGCAGCAGCTTCCACCTGCTGCAATTTACCCTTTGCGACCAAAAGTGGGAAAGTAACCACACAGAAAAAGCACCCAGGCTGACAGAGCGAGTCGACACATTCTTTCCTCCATGTGCAGGAACAGGAATGGCTCACGTAAGTACCTCTGCTCTTTTGGGGACAGTAACAACAGCTCCATGGGAAAGGGAAGAAGAAAGCACTCCACAGAGGCTGATGGAAACACGCCACAGTGGGACACTGAAGCGCAGGAATGTGCTTAGCCCGTCTTAGAGGGAAGCAAGCGAGCAAAGGTGTGGCCTGCACACAATCCTGAAGAGAAAGGAAGAGGCTCAGCCTTTAGCAGGTACATGAACAAAACCCAGTGCTAACAAGCCTAGTACTGGCTTCAAAGGGAAACAATACCAGTTACGTTCATCACCTCTCTGTAAGGCAGGAAAGAAGGAACAGAGTCAGGATACAGAATGCTTCCTGCTCCCACCGCCACCTTCACCTGGAGACGCTCCTTTGCGCCGAGCAGAGCACTGCCCCGACACCCGGCACACGAGCAGGGCGGGCGCAGGTAGCACTCGTTCCCCCTTGCTGCAGGCACGCCATCAGAAAGGGGCCGTGGCTGCCGAAGCAGCAAGCGATGCACACCGAAACCCAGAGAAACCCGTGTCAGGAGAATGTGTATGGGTCATGGATGGCGTCTGCACAATCACCAAACCCCAAAAATCTACAGAAGCGTCGTGACAGTCGTAAACTTTTTAGGGCAGGGAGTGATTCTTGTCACCTGCTGGGGCAGCACCCAGAATAACAAAATGCTGCTCAAGGCCACCTGCAGCTGGTATGGCAGAACTTCCCTAGGGCTAACAGCCGGGGAGAGCAGCTACAGTGTTCTCTGCACAATGGGAAAACCTGCCACAGGGGGAGTAACAGAAACTAGATCTAGAGAGGACTTTGACCACAGAAACTTTCTGCTAGACAAGACGTGATTCGTGAAGCTGCTTCTGTTCTCTTTCAGGAGCCTTGAAAGCTTCCCTTTCTTCTGACACCCTAACAGGATGTTCTGAGGCTTTCAGCTGGCAAACAAGCCTTCTTGATTTTTACTTTATTTTGTCCTGTTCTTTCAAGTCTATGTGCTGCTTACTAGCTGGGCAGTGCTTCCTGCTAAGAACAGCTGCAGGTTGGTTACAGTCCGACTTACTGTCTGGGTGCTCCTTTTCCTCTCAACTGCTTTCTTACGCACTAGAGCTGACAGAGACAGAGAATGAGATGCAGGCGACAGGAATGAATATGAAAGAAGCATGGAAAGAAGTGAGGCATCCTCAGTAAAGAATTCCTTCGTTTCTACCAGCAAGAAAAGCTGCTTCAGGGGAAACTCAAGTTTCTTTTCTCCTGTGGTGACAACTCCAACTGCTTCCCAACCACGACGCCTTTCAGCTCCTGAACTGCCTGCAAAACAAGTGCTCCCCATCACTGCACCGAGTTCTCCTTTCAGTCCTTCAAGTAGAGGACTTACTTACTGTGAAGGAAAATTACATTACCCTATAAGAACTGCGATGCTGGAGCACCCAAGCGCTCCAGAAACAACTGAAACTTCTTCAAGTAATTATTGGTTTTTCAATAGCCAGTAAAACCAAGGAAACTGGCTTCCCGTAGGCTCGCCCCACGTGCCCCTCCACCACCAGCACCTGTCCCACACAGCCCTGCGCCCAACCTCTCACCCCTGGGGCCAAGCAAAGCCAGCACAGGCGGCAGCTGCTCCGGAGCTAGCGCAGTGGCAGTGACAGACTGGCTGCTGACTCTGAGGACTCCTGAAAGCCAGGTTTCCTCAACAGGAGCACAAGGCGGGCATAAGCCGTGCCCCCGGACCCTTCGTTTCTGGGCAGAACGCCCACGACCTCAGCCTGCTTCACACCACCGGGTTCGGCTGGAGCGCTGCACCAGGTCCGAGAGCCGTGAGGGGGCTGGTGCTGGGTGCAAGCCCCGGCAGGAAGCAGCCCGGCGAAGGAGTGAAGAGGTACCGCGGCTCTGAGGTAGGAGAAAATTCATAAACGCCTCAAGACGCTACCGGGAGCCCCGCTCGGGGCTCAGACAAAAGAGAAAGCGGAAGGCTGAGGGCGGCAGCGACCGCGGGGAGCCCGGGCACCCGGGGGAACGCTCAGGAGGCTCCGGCGGGGAACCGGCCGGCACCGACACCCCCGCGGCACGGCCGCTGCCGGCTAGGGGGGGCCGGGGCAGGCGGCCCCGGAGGAGCGGCGGCGCCCGGCGGGCGGTGCCCGGAGCGCCCCGCGGGGCTCCCCGGGGGCCGCGGCCTCCCCCGGCCCGGCGGGCCCGGAGGCGGCGGCGGCAGCGCCCGGCCCTCACCTCCCGGCCGGTCCAGCTTGAGGATGTCCCGCAGGTGCTGCGTCGCGTCCTCGATGTCGATGCTGTTGGAGGAGGCCATGGGGCCCGGCCCGCCGCCCGCCCCGACGCCGCCGCGCTGCCCCTGCCCGCCGCCCACGCTTCCGCCTCCGGTCCTCGCCGCCAGGGCTCCGGGTGGAAACCTCGGCGGGGCCGCCGGGTTCCGGGCGGGGCCCCACCCCCTCGGGCCGGGCCTCGGCCCGCCGGCTCCCCGGGAGGCCTCACGGGGACGGGGGGGGGCGGGGGAGGCGCCCGGCCCGGCCGCTCTCGGTCTCCGGCAGCGCGACAGGAGGGCGGGGGTCGGGGCACCCCCGCAGAGCCCCACGGCCCCTCTCGGGGGCTCTCCCCCCTGGCCAGAGCCACCCCGGGCCCTCCCCTCGCTTCCAGCAGCGAGGTCCCTGCAGAGCGCCCCGTCCCCCTACAAGAGCTAATATCCTCCCTCGGGGGGGGGAAGCTTCCAGTGCAACTTCCCCTAGCCCAGCAGCGGGGACAGGACAACCCTGCTGGATTTGAAACAGCAGCGAGGCAGCGCGCAGGGGGTGTACGGACACGCCACAGACCCAAAGAGGAGGAGGACCCTAACGTCAGCTTTCCAGAAAGGCCCCTCCAAGTGAAACAGCAGACCTGCCCAGCTGGGGTCCGGGATGCAGTTGGGGAGCACAGCCCCAGGCTTTCCCCGAGAGGTGTAAGAAAAGGGAAAGGCCAGCTTCCCTATACTTGAAAAGCCCGACCTCAGCTAGGCAGCTAAGTCCTCGAAAAACTGGGTCAAATGGCTTAGTCAGGTCTGGAGGTAAAGCATATGTGACTCTGCTCACATGCCATCTCGTGCTGGAAAGAGTAAAAACAATTTCGTAAGTCCCTTCACTAGTGAAATGCTGCCACCTCCAGGGGTAAAGATACATGCACAGCAAATGCAGTACTATCTCCCAGTTCAAATTATAACGAAGGGATAGGAGAAGGGCAACACAGAGCACGCATGGGGCCAGGACTTGAGAGCTGGATACAAACTCCAGGAGGACACTAGAGGAGGTATCATCGTGCATGATTGCTTATGAGGAAAAATCACGATGCACGTCTGCTTACAAGGAAAACACAAACTTCTTTAGCTTTGAGGGTTAACTACAGGCTACCGCAATTGTCAGCTTCGTGAGTTATTTTAGGATTGTGCATTGGTAAAATAAAACAGATGAGACGTGAGGTGTAACCTGACAACCACTGTTAAAACCTGAGGTAGAAGCTTCTGTTGTCACAGCTGCTGAGGAGGAGGGAGGAAAGAAGTTGCTTGACCAAGGGAATACCTGAGTTGCCTTTGCAGGTAGAACTATCGAAGTGTGCTCAGTTTGAGAGTTTCAGGTTCATAAACATTTCCCAAGGAGGCAGAAAAGGGGCATCCAAACCAAGCAGCAGCAGCATCACATACTTGATATCCAACTCATTAAAACAATTTAAACTGCTAAGAAAATCTCATGGTTTTATTGTGTAACGTAGCATTGAAACATCTGAACAAATCAATAACTGGGCTGTACAGGCTGCTGTTCTTTCATTTCTTTGGGTTATAGAGCATCTTGTCAGTACATAAACAACAACCTTTTGCATTATAAATTCTTTCCGAGGCATGCTGGTACAACACAAATTTCTCTTGTCAAATGCAGCTAAGTCTAACTTCCAAACATCATGCACAAGGAACTCATCTAGTGACAATGTAAACTCAGCAGAAGGGCAGGTCACAGGTCTTGCTTGCTCGCGCTCTGCAGTGCTGCAGGTTTGTGTATGATATTTGGAATGTTCCGTGAGTGTGAATAGTATCAGTAAGAGAAGAGGAGAAAAAAAAAAGCACGGGTGCCTCGGGGTCGCCAGCTCAGCCAAAGTTGTGCAATGCTAGCCTGAACATGTCATTGGTGCAAACCCAGGCATCATTGATGTTCTTTAATAGAAATATCTGGTGGAATCCCATGATAGGATCTTCATCAGCCTGTGAAAAGAGAGGAAAAAAAAGTTCAAAAAGCTCTTTCTTGAGAAATGTATTCTAAGAGTGATGATAAGACAACTTAAAAGCTAATGTTAACAGTGATATCACATGCTGTAAGATACCTAGTACCTCAAGAACTACTAACAACCAGAGAGGTTCTGTTCCAAGTTGCTTGCAAACACCTAGTGCCCAATGACACAGAAATCCTGCAATAGGTTGTTAGAGTTTTCTGGAATAATTACAGACTTCTCATTCCAGCAACTTCACACCAATAAAGGCATGCCTGCCTCACTGTGTTGAGGCCACAAGTTTTTTTTGGACCTTGCCCAGGAACCAAGTGCGAGACTATGCATTTTTGAATTAATTTGGAATTGCTGTAGTTTGGACTGATCACAAAAGGGATTTCCTCTGGAAGTCAATAGCAGCAATATTGCCTGAATGATCTTTGTAACGATCGTGGCTCTTGAAATGTTTCCCTGAGCCCGTACAACTGGTGAGCAACATTGTGCTTCCTACACCAGAAACAGCAGGAACGCCCAGGAACAGCTCAGAGCAAAATAATAGCCATAGCTGCAGTGAGGTGTTAATGAGCACGGTGAAATCTTCCCAGCAGTGCCTCAACTTTTGCCTTCATCAATTCAGCTAGGTGGGTTTACTGCACTATAATATAGGGCACTATAATACTTACAGGGATTAGAGACTACAAAATGAGAAAATAGTATTATAGGGGAGTCTAGTTCTCCCATCTGATGTTTACCGGCCTTCTCAGAGATATGATGCAGGAATTAAAGCCTTAATAACAGTTGGAAATCACAACAGAACTTAATCTGAACAGCTCGGAGGACCTAGCTACAAGCAATCCTCTGATACTGACTATCATGTATTCAATTTAGCATTTTTGGAGGATTTTAAGCTTTATTCTTCCAGTGCAACTACTGCAAATTAAGAAAAGGGGGAAAAGCGTAAGAAAGTATTGAAAAGCAACACGCAGAGGAACACATGAAATGAACCGTCAAAATGCTGAATGCTTACTCTCAATGCTCTGCTGTCCATCAAGAAAAGCAAATGCAAAAAGGCTGAAGAACAAAGGAGACTGCTATAAACAAAATCTTTTAAAATATAAGATTCACATGAATGATAAATTGGCTGTGGAACAAGTCAACTTTGAGGAACAACTTGGTAAGAACAACAACTGCATCATGAAGCAGGAAGTCTGCCAGAGCACTGGTAAGATGGAGTGCATGACTGGAGTGTAAAAGGAGCATTCAAATCTATTTCAGAGCAACAACAAAAAATAGTATATGGAATAGTGTCAGTATACGCTGACCCATGAAGGAAAACCAAGAAGGGCGCTAGACTAGCTATTGCTTCTCAGGAAAAGTGATACTGAAATCATTACAAGTAATTTTTTTTTTGGAAACATCAGCTCAGCACTCAACAGCTATCAAGGCAAACAGTGTTAGCAGTTATTAGGAAAAGAGACCAAAGCCCATAATTATGCAACCACATAAATGCACAGAGCACCCACATACCAAATCCTGCATGCATTACTTATGTTAAAAAAAAGTGGTAGAATAAAGAAAGGCCAGAAAAGGGTAGAAAAAAATGATCCAGCTACAAGTTTCTTATTGAAGAAAGTAAAGTAAGTGTGACTCTCCAGCTTGCAAAAAACTGTGATTGATATCTTTCCCATTCTCCCACCCAAAGTACTATAAAACTTACTATAAAACCATGAAGGACAAGATGAATGAGGAAACTACTTTCCTGCAGCCAAAGAATAAGAAAGCACCAACTAAAGCCAGGAGTATCAGGAAGTTCAAGTATTCAGTTCACAAATTAATGAACGAAAAATCTCCAAATCAGGCAAGTGCTAATAGAGTCACTGTTCAACTGCCCGATGAACTGGGCAGCCTTTTGTCATGCTGATATATGCTTTCTTTTGCATTAAGCAGAGGCTCCATAGTAATCAGCACAATGTGAACACAGCAATTGTGTTGGATTAGACTAGCCATCTATCTAGTTCAATAGCAAGTAAGACAGCAGTCACGCCAATTATTTCAGGGGAATTGCCAGCACCATTAGATCTGCCCAGAAAGATGCCTGCCTATCCATCCTGAAGAGGTGGCCTGTGCACAGAAACCTGGGGGTTTGTGTCATTTCTAGCTTCTCCTAGGTATCAACCACCACTTAAATCCTAGTAAGGTCTCACTACTACTTGATAGCTTATACCGGACACAAAGGTATCTTTAAGAAAAGTGAGTAGCATCAGAAGGCTGTGCATTAAGGTTTGAAATACAACTTTGTAAAGCACTTTTTTAATGCTATCCCTTTGGACTAAGCCAGAATGAGTTCATGTTCATTTCAGCTCCCTTCCAATGGCTTCATTTAAACCACTAGAGAATCTTACCAGCTTGAACCACTTTAATTACAACTATTAATAAGCATTTAGCACACTCCCAGTTGCCCTCTGGCCTCCTTCTCTTAGGTCACCAAGGCATCTATTAGAGGTTGCCCAAGTAGTTTTCACCAAATGTGAACGTGCTCGTTACAAACATGAGTGTACATTAAAAATGTACCTCTGCGAAAACAGATCACTGACACTCTGCTTTTAGGGTAGAGTTCCTCAGTGTGTGCTAAGTGCAGCTGCACCCCATCTGCTAGTGCTTTGGCTTGACAGGAGTTTCATCCTTCCTTATGTAATTCAAGACTGGACGTATGAAAAAAGATTTTTTAAAGTTCTTCCCCAAACCCTCACTGTTCTACATATGGCCACCTCGCACAGTGAAGTCACAGAACAGAGGAGCAATGTTCTCTAAAACAAGAGAATCCTAGACTATACTGAAATGCAAATGAAATTTATAGTATGTATTCAGAATTTTGGGAATAGACTACTA
The DNA here is from genome assembly GCF_964211835.1 of Anser anser. NCBI lineage: Eukaryota > Metazoa > Chordata > Aves > Anseriformes > Anatidae > Anser > Anser anser. Next base: position 12,339,803 of record NC_139732.1, read on the forward strand.
ACACGTGAGCAAAGACCCACAGTCAAGATACTTGAGATGCTCTAGAAGAGATCGAATAATCCATGCCCATTTGGGATCTTCATCACAGCTCAAACAGCCTCACTGGAACTCTTTACCCTTACTTTTCACTCCAAATTCAGTGGTGTCTGACTCAGAATTTGCATTCCAGATGTGAAGCACAGGCTTTAAACACAGAGGCTTTATTTACCATACAAAGTTTTCCTTTATGTAGTTTCAATTCTTTCATGACAACTTGGAATTAAAAACAGAATCACAGAATCAGATAGGAAGACTTGTGGTTTCCCATCTAGCCTCCCGCTTATAGCAGGACTGCCAGCAGCACTGCATTAGTTATGGCTTTCTTTAGTAGCCTTCCAAGCCTCCAAGAATTTCACAATGTGTCCAGGCAACACTTCTCAGGGTTTCACTGTTCTGAAGAGAAAATTCTCCCTTGTGTCCAGTCTGAACCTCCCAAGCTGTGGTTTGCTACCACCGTACCTTGTTACACTGTCTGGCACCACCAATAGTTTGCCTTCAGGTTGTTGGAGATACTCAACTACCAGGTGGTAGTGGAAGTACCGAACTGCTTTCCACGTACATTGCAGGTGTTATTACCCTTAGCCACCTCCTCTCCAGGCTCACCAAGCTGTCAAATACTGCTCATCGTGGCAGCTTTCTGACCTCTCCCAGTTTTCCTACAGCCCTGCTGGCCTTGAGGCCCACAACTGTAGAAAGTCCTCAACTTACAGAGCCATTAGTCATAGAGTATTACAAGCTACTCTACCTTGTAATCCAAGTTTAGCTGAAAAAAACACTATGGAGCAACAGTAGAACAATCGCAACTTTTCTCCTCATCTGGAAAGAGAGGATTTTACTTTCCTTTCACCATCACCCCACCAAAACCATTGATTAAAGTGCATACTTGCAGCTATCTTTATCTCAAAGGAGAGACTAGTGACTGAAGATAACAGGTTCTTTCAGATGTTAACCCTCATTTAACAGGCTTTAAAGCAATGCTTTAAGTATCCACCATGCATTACAAAAACATCCAGTCGTTTGGGTTGCAAGTTTCCTTTCCCTTTTAAGACCAAGAAACACCACATAACAATTAGTTATCACGATTAATTCTGCAACAAGCACTTCAAAATTCACGCTTGGGTAGAGCTGCAGATTTTCCACATTGCTCTGAGAATGTGCAAACCACAGCCATGCTTCTCAGCCACCACGAGCTTAATTGACAGAAGAGTGAGAAGAAAGCTCCTTACTCAACCAGGACAGCGAGGACTGCAGGGAACAGAGGTAAGGCAGAGGTTAAACGTTGTGGAGGGCTAGCCTGAAGACTTCGTTGGTGCACACCCAGGCACCTTGCAAGTTTTTCAACAAAAAGGTTTGGTGGAAGCCTAGAACCTGGTCATCATCTGCCTGAGCATGACAGGAGGAGAAATAAGTTACCAGGTGAAGCAGACTGAGAACAGAGGGAAATATTCTGGATGAACATTGGTGAACTAGCATCTCACCAAGTGACACTCACTCCTGAAGGCTTAAACTGATGCTTACTCTTCCTAGTTAAGTAAGGATGCACATAGGCAGACAGTGAACAGCAGTAAGAATTGATGAGAACAGAATTAGAATAAGCAGAGGTACATTTATTATCCCTCCACATAAGGATTAACAACATTACCACCTATCCCAACGTTCATTGAAGAGGATCTCACGTTTACTTGAAAATGTTTTTCAATGAAAAAACATTTACTGAAAAAGACAGTTACTATACTGTTTCTGCCAGTGACGTCTCACTCAGAGACGTCATTCACCCTCCTCAAGTGCTCTACTACACTCTGAAGTCTTCTCCTAGAAGCTGTTACAACTTACACTTGAGGGGACTGACATCTGTTCCAAAAGGTATGTTGCATTTTTACAGGTCATACTGGTAATAGCTCACAGGGCTGTAGACTGGAAAAGCACAGAGGCAGACACACATCCTGGCTTTGTCACGGGGCAGTTATGATTTCAATTGACTAGTTATAATCACTCTCCAAAAGGGGAGACCAAAGGATTAAAAAAAGTGGCATGTCTTCTTAAGCATAATGCTGTGGTAAGGAAAAGCATTTGACAATAGTAGTCCTTGGCCCTGTTATTTCTTCAGAACCATTCTTGTACAGCTAGAGCTGAGGCTTTGTGACAATTTGTAACAGCTCACCCCACACTACATGCAGGGGAATATAAGGTTTTACTTCAAGTATTCTGTCCCCGCCCCCCACTAAAACCAAACAAGATCAAAATACAACGGCTTAAGAAAGAAGTGCCAAAGATGCATACAGCTCAATTAAGAATGAGTTTCCCTCTGAACTTTTTGGATGAACAATTTAATCAGTTGAGGCCTCTGAAAACATAAGCATCATGCCAAGAATGACTTTTTAGAAACTGCATGTTACAGGTACTTTAGCCTAATTACTTTCTTGTATTACTCTACTAAAAACATTATGCAAGCTTCTTCACTACAGAATACAAGGCAGGTTTCACAAATAGAGAATTCCAAAGCGTATACGTTAATTGTACTGAGCTTTCAAGAATTTGGCTCAGTCACATGAATAGGATAACTATTCAAAGCAAGCAGGGCTCATCCCTTCAAGCCCTGATAGGGTTGTTCCTGAAAGTCCTCTTCCCTGGGCAAATTTTTCTACTTTTCCTTTAAACAACGGAATTAGAGCTGTGAAGAACAGACACACCGTTAAGAAGGTTACCTTTAAATAAAGCTAAGTATCCAGCTCTGCGTTTCTGTGCTACAGCATACCCTGTTCAACCCAATCTGGAGATGGGTTGAGTTACTTACCAACTCTAGTGAGTTACTTACCAAACCCCGTTGTTCTGTCACTGTTATCACATCTAAAACAGCACTAAGATGTGCTAAAACGATTGCTAACATATGTACAAGCACAAGAAAAAGCATTCACTAACTACGACAGCTAGGTTCATGTACTGGCAGAAGTGGTTACTACACACATGCTAGAGACTTGCTGAATATTTCATTTGTCCATTTGTAACGATGAGTATCACACAAGGCAGAAGCAAAAACTCCAAAAATTTGGACCATCTGGACACTTCCTCAGTGAGGAGCAGCATTTCCAAGCACTGTACTATACTTTTTAAAGCTAAGATGAAGAATGGAGAAAAAGCGATGCTTCTCCTAATATAAAAATCACAAACAAGCTGGATTTGACAGTGACAATAAGCATATAATCAATCCAGTACGTTCTTTCCAAGTAACTAGATGCACTATCGTACAACCTCTGAATTATTCAGGTATGGCTCAACAAGCTGAAGTTATTCAGAGTATAAAAACAGCACAGTAAGAAACACTGCTCCAAGAATTGCTATTTATGAAAAGCTCTGACTGCATCTACCATCCTAATGGCTGTACTAAAGGATGATAAAACCCAAACTTTTAAGAAACTGCATTCGTTGCCTAGCATTCAACACAAAATCACTGCTGCAAGCTGTAACCTGCTCGGTGATTATACAATGACCTTAAAAACATGACTGTGCATAACCAAATGCAGCTGTCACTGGCCCAAGACATTGACTGAAAAGAAGTCTTGGTTGCATCACCAAGTTTTGTGCACACCCAGGAGTCAGACAGATGAGATCAGCATGTCTGACCTCACACCTGCCCTGCAACTCAGTGCTTTGTGGCCACACGTAGCTGTCACTACTCACTGGAGTATGTACGTGCAAGCAGGAGCGAGCAACAAGAAAGCTGGAATCCAACTCGCAGCTTGGAAGCAGGAGCAACTTTAATGAGAGCCAAAGCTATCTATGTTAGGCTTAGAAGTGGATGCCCCCCCAACAAAATGAAGGGGAACAGCTAAGCACGCAGATTCAAACTTTCGGTCCTATTTTCGCTTAGTTAATTGTACATTTGGAGGAAGTCTGAACGCTTTGATACCAGAAGTGACACTGAGAGTTAACATAAGATTAACATAAGAAAGGAAGCCTAAATAGCTATTTTAAGAGAAACCTGGTCCAAAGTAACTCTAAAGGTTGGATGACTTTGGAGTTCTGACTTGACAGCATGGCTGGACCAAACCCTGCCAAAACTAACTCTGAAAGATATAACTATGGCGATTTCATGCTTTTTGAATAAACACTGCTCACTGTGTGCAAGTTCTGCCTACAAGTGACTTCACATACAGGAGGGTTTTTTTTGGTTGTTTGCATACAAATTCCAGGACTTCTTTCATCAAGCAGTCTCATTAACTTACAGGTCTATAGCCCTGGTATATTAAGTTGTAACATTTCCTCAGAAGAGCAGGAGACTGAGTAACTTCATGTAGTTCAGTTCCATAATTTAAACAGCAATGTAACCACACTGCAGCCTGAAATATATTCTGACTTCTTCACAAGAAGCAGCTCTTTCAGCAAGAAGTGTTTGAGCTCAGAGGCAACATTCCCATTGTTGAACTAGTTTTGAATACAAACCAGTGTATTGGACTGCATTAACACCAGGACTGTATTCTTGTGTCTTAAGATAATTAAGATAACAAATGAAAAGCCGGGTCTTACTGAAGGGTTGTCAGCTAACAAAACACATTAATTGAGCTGTGATTTAGTATATGTTACATCAAAGAGAACGTTAAACTAGGTGTGCTTCTGTTGTCCAAGAACACTTGGACACTTTAAATGTAACTGAGGACACTAAAATCTTACTGCAGAGTAAGGAAAAAATTGACTTTGCTAGTGCCTATATACTTGTGTGCATAGTACAAACCACGTTAACTTGCTGGACATGAACAAATGACTGCCAAATTACAGGTGCTTTTACCTAGTGCTAGTTATCTGAAGAGACAAGCAGTTATTCAGCGACCTTGAACAGAAGAATGACATCCCAGTGCAAGCTTACCAGAATTCCTTCCCCACCCAAGAAGTTTCTTTTCAGACATTAGACGATTTAGTATCCTGCAAAAATTTAAGACATATGCATTTGTTACCCTTTAATGGAAAGAGTTTACCTTAAGCTGTCCAACTACCATACTGAGTATACAGCTGTCAGGTGTAGGTTGGTGGTCTTGTGCTGTGATGCTGTGTTGTATTTTTTGGAAAGGGAGGCTCTATAATGAAAAGAGAGCAAAATAAAGAATGGAGTTATTGCATTATTTAACTTGCAAAACAAATCCAACATTATGAAGTATTAGACTATTTTAGTAGTACTACAGGGAGAGTTGTTGCAACTCAACAACAACACTAAGCTGGGTTGGATCACAACAGTTCAGTATTTTTAAAGCACCAAAATACATGAAATATGTCGCCATATACATTAAGTAGTGCCTTTTCCTAGTCTAATTATACAGCGTTAGAGCTCCAGTTCATCTACAAGCAGGAAGATCATATGATGAAGACAGAAATCTTCTCTGCTCAGAACAGTGTTGAAAGAGTATATGACCTAAGAACTCTCACTTCGCTTCTTCCTTATAGTGGCTATAAATAGAAAGGAGTGGTGTTTGACCAAGATCCAGTGGTTGAGATTTGAGTTCCTCACATCCACTTTTCCATTTCACTTTCCTTGATAACAGATAGCATCTGAGGGGAATCAAAACAGTAACTGGCAACATCTTTGCCATTTGCCAGGCAGGAGGGAAGAAGAGCGGGGAAGCAAGAGCACACATTTGTGGAAAAAAAAGCTTCCCATGTTCATGTAGCAGCTACAAAAGCATGTCTGGAGTCAAGAGTGCAAGGTACACACCTATGAAAACATCAGACGGTGTGGAGTGATCCTTCTTTTTCATCTCAGACCACATTCACATTCCAACCACTGATGACTCCAAGTAGCAAACATCGGATATCTAGGGGATCTCAGAGTACTGTCACACGAACATAAGCTCAGCACCATTCTATCAGAAGTTGGATTAGTGCTGGATGCTGTAGGAGTGCCATTTTGGCACAGATGGAGCTCTGAGGGGTCACGTGGCTGTTACCCAGCACTGCACAGGATACGGTGGTTTAAACCTGCAGGATGCACTTTGACTTTGCTCCATTTTCCTGAAAACTTGCTAGGACAGACCCAAGCAAGCACTTAGACAAGTTCTGCATTACCCTCTAGTGGAAAGCCTCAACTTACTAGAAGGCCTAGACATAGGAACAGGAGTTGAAAAAGTGCTACTATCAATGATGTGGAGAGCAGACTGGGCCCTACAAGTATAAGGCTTCATGAAGAACACCAGGAAGCTAAACCCTTGGCTAACAGAGAACACAAAACGGTGGAAGGATCAGGACCCAGGGAAACAAAGTAAGCATACAGAGCAGCCCTCTAACCACAGAGAGACAGGATTCAAGAACACTCCTGAATAAAGCCTGCAGTGTTTCTTCTTGGCTGGGACAGTAATTCCCAACTTACCATGAACTGAAAAGAACGAGCCAACTGGTTTGTAGCTTCCAGCAGAGTATTTTCCAGGGTTACCATCCTGAACTTGAACATGCAATGCACATGCCCAGCCTGCACAAGCATAGGCTGGGACGTTGCACACCTTTCCTTTGACAAGTGGCAGTACTATGAAACCTAGTCTCACCTCTTCACAACAGCTACCTGCTGAGCAAGTCCTGCAAGAAGAGTCTCTTGAAAAGGCAGAGAGGTGAGCGGGAATGAACGCGGCTGTACCCAGAACCCAGCTTCCAGCATTACAAGATGACTGAGAGGAGAGACTGGGAGGAGAAGATGGAAGAAGGAAAAGGCTTCAAACTCAAGAGCCCCCACAAAAGGGGGGTATGAAACCAAAAAGGAGGCCAGGGAAGATGCTGCCTGTTTCAAATACCTGGCTGTCCCATTTTGAGAAAAGGGCCCCAGTGGCTGGCCAGTCAAACCAGCTATTCCTCCTGATATACAGGGGTGGAAATCCCACTGTAGGGTAAGCTGATAGGAAAGATCACTGATTAAGATAAAACTACCTCAGATAGATGGTTGCTTGTGGATACCCATCTGTACTGAAAGGAAGGATTTCTTTACATGCAGAGTACAATAAATGTGGCTGACAAGTGAAAAGCCAGAACAAGCAAAGCTTTTAGTGTCCTTTGAGAACTTGTCTGGACTTTTACTTCCAGAACTGTGGAACCTTCCTTTTAAGCCAGCTAAGAGAAATTTTGCAAGAATACAGTTTTTTTCTGGGTAGCTTAAACTCACTTCTGGCAATGCCTGCTCAACATTTTAGCAAACAAAGCTTGTTTCTCATGCCTCCTGCTATCTCCTCTAGAGCAGCCATCCTTGGCTTTCTCTGATGGACCTAGCAGTGCTGAGACTACTTCCTGCAGTATCCTCCAAACATCACCCTGCCTTCTGAGCTGCTCAACCTGAGACAGAAGCCTACAACATCCAATAAGCTAAATCCAAGACTACCTTATTGATTGGCAGAGACTCTGTATAAATTTGGTTAACATGTGATGCCCAAACTGTAGCAGGATTCTGCCTCCAAGAGATGTGAAGAGATCTCACCAAGCACTGAAGTAGGTCTGAAAACGTTCCATCATCCAAGCTACCTGTCCCGGCTTCCTCCTTGGTCCAAGAAGCTCCTAGAACTAAAGGCTTATCAAACACTCAAGCCAAAACAGGCTGCCCCCCCAAAATGAGAACAGGCACTCTATTTGAAATAACTCCTCAACCCAGTACCCATTAAGACAGAAAGAATGAGTGTCAGCTCCCACTCTAAACTGTAAAAAGGGTACAGGTGCACTAGTGCTGCCAAAGCAATGTCTCTGCAACCTCACCCAACTGTATGAGCAACATCTGGCAGACTGAAAAGCTGCCACAGCGTTGCTGTTACACAGCGGAGATCTTGCTGTAAAAGAAAATCCTGCCTCAATGCTTGAAAACAAGACTGCGGAAGTACAAAATAATTCCAGTACCAAACTTTCAGTGACCTGCTCAACATGCTCAGACACTCCAGAAGCACAAAATAGGTGAACACATTAGGTTAAAACAGCAAACAAGACCCAAGTAGCTCAGCACTGTCAGAGCTATGCTGAAAGACATTAGAGTTGGAGTACGACGCTACCATCCCATAACAAGCCACAGCAGTGGAAGGGCATGCAATAGTCGTACTGCCCTTCTTCCTTACTTTAAGCAGATTGACGTCGTCAGACAAACTTTCCTCGAGGCAAAGAATTATGCCTCCACTGTGCAACAAGCACACAAATCCAGAAAGAACAACTTGCACCACAGACAGGGAAGACAAAGATGAAACACTCTGGTGGGAAACAGGCTGTATCTGCACTGGGCCAGATCCAAGGCAGTAGTCCAAGATGCTGTGGCCAAGCAAATATTTAGTTGGTTGGGTGTCTAAATGGCTGGTAGCCCAGTGGTCTAAGAAACACTTAGTAAACAAACAAGCAACTCTGGAGCTTGAGTTCTCACGTCTCATCTAGAACAGAATAGGTGCAAGCTGTGCTTTGAGGTGCGTGGTATTCTTAAAGGCAATGCAGGCATCTAAATCACAGATCCATGGGCAAATTTCAGCCTTCACAGTTAAGGATACCATGGACGAAAGCAGTGATTCCACAACACAGGAGCACTAACTGTGCAACAAGACAAGTGCCCAGGTAACAGACTTCCTTCTCAAAGTGCAAAAGAGTTGGCCTGAAACTATGCCACATTCTGTCCGATATACCACGCTCTGAGCAGAATGTCAGAGGAGCTACAAAGCATACGCTCCACAGATCTTGCGGGAGAAACTTTCAGGTCGCTCGACAGCTTGTAAGTACACCAATTTTTATAAGAGGGATGAATTTTCTCAAAAAGACAAAGCTTGGAGAAGTTTAACTAAAACACGGAGGGAAAATTTCAGTCTCTATACATCAAGAAGTTTCCTCTGACTTGAAGGGGAACAAGTGGCTTCAAAGTGCTGAACCATAACTATCATATCTGAATAGCTGAGGAATGCTTTATTGAACCTAGGTTCTTCACTACAGAACTTATTTGAAGTTTATGTATTCGAGAACAAGAAGCTCCCTGCAGCAATTTGTTTAGCCTTCACCACAGGCAGATCCAAACATGTCTGCTGTACTGCTTCCTGAACGTGCTTAAAATGTAACAAAAAACACCCTTCATTACTCCAGATCAAGAGATCAGCTTATGAACTATTTTTAATTAATAATGTCAAATGCAGTTGCAATCACAAAATATCCTTGCAAACTAAACGAGTCAACATCCTACCATTAGAGCACCAATAGAACACCCCGCTACATAGAATTAAACCACAAGAAATGTTTTTTGGAGATATAAGCTGGAAGCACAAATTAAAATTTGATTTAACTGCCGAAGTCTAAATCAAATTTTCAGAGGTAACTAATTTACAGTCTTCAGGACTATCTCCCCAAACGTTCAGTAGAGGATTACAGACTTACAGAGAGTTTTTCAACAATGGCTGCTTTGCCCTGGAACTGCTGTCCTTCCCACGTAAGGCATGATGCATCAATCTGGGGGGAAAAGAAAAAAATTCGTGAGCTTGCTTAGGGTAACTTTTAAGCAATCTTTGCTTAATCCAGTCTTTGCTTACTTGGCATGTATCCTTAGAATCTAGCTATTCAGAAACTACCTCAGAGATAGAAACCACAAAGAACAACTGAAAGAGTTTAGAATAATCTACTAGAAATTAAGAACATTAAGATTCGTTATCATGATTCTACCAGCAAAATAGTCCCTGCCTTTGGATCAAAGTTAGCTTTCAGAAGAAAATCTAAAGGTATGGATACAAGTCGAGCACAGACAAAAATATATGAAGAAATATGACAAGGACTTGTACCATCAAGCTTTTTCAACTAAGGTACCAACTTGCATATCCTACTCACGCCCAAAAAAGTAGAATGTGCCTGTAAAGGTTTTCTAACGGACTGCCCTGTGTGGCATGCAAAGATTGAGATGCTTCAGTCTACCTGCTCTTCCACTGTATGAGGGACGACACACACAGCATGCTATGTTGGATGCAACAGCAACAGACAAAAATTTATATTCATTTTAGGATACTTCCTTTAAACCAGAATCACAGTATCCTAACCTCACACCAACATAGCTCTCTGCCTTCTCAGGTCCGGTTTTGAACCCTGACAAACAGAATTAAGTTTTAAACTCGGGGGAAACCACTTGAAGTCTGGCAGCCGCCATCTCCAAACAGCACCTTCACCCTCTTCCTGACAGCCCAAGTTCTTTTTCAGCCTGTCACAGGTAGCTTGTTCCTTCCACATCTTTTGAGTTTAAACACCTCAAGAAACACAGTTCTTGTCTCTTCCCTATCCAATCTTCAAATCTCACTGAAGCTGAGACATGAATCTCATGTCTCAGCAGAAAATGGCAGGCTCTAAAGAACTCCATTTGTATGCTGCGGTAGATTCTCCAACCCTTGTTTTTGATCTACACCGCACGAAAAAGCCACTTCCTTCAGGCAAGCGTGCTGAGCCTGCACAACACAGTCACACCCATTCTAAAAAAGCTTCTGGTCTTCACTGTATCATCGGGAACAACATGGTGCAGCAAGAGCCAAAAGAACAAAGCCGGGACCGGGAAGCAAGAGCATGAAGCATCTCGGGGTCACAGATGCAACTGAATGCAGGCCGGTGAAGATCCCTTGAGCACAGCTTCCTCCTAAGCCCAGACATGTCCCTTTTAGAGGAAAATGGACTAAATCTAGATTGCGTAAACCAGTCAGTTGACAAGAGCATCTGGCTGACATCACCTGCATCTTGCATGCCTCTTGACTTCGATCACTGGAGAAGCAAGGTGTTGGTACCAGGGAACGAGGCTACTCTCTCAAGCATTCCAGTTACAGAATCACAGAATATGGAAATATGAAAAGCCATAAAGGAAGAGGAACCCCAGAACCTGCCTTACTGAATCCACTTCAGCAAATAGCAGGTAAGCACTCTGTGGTGCAGGACCTTTCTGGTGTTTCAAAGAGCAGCAGAAGACAGATGAAGTTGGTGAGGGAAACAAGCTCTGAAACTGCAACTTCACGCCGTACCTAATTAATCTCTCTGCTATTGGTCACCTCCAAGGCCCCTTGCTTTATCAATAATCTGAGAGCAACTGCTTCAAGAACAAAAAGCATCTCCTACCCCAAAACCCCTACAGACAAGTAAACATCATCAAGAGTTAAGAAAATATTTCATTATAAGGAGCCACGCGCCCAAAGGAGAGCAAAGAAGTCACTACAGCATTTCCTACAAAACAACTGCAGGGAAGTAACTGCAAAACAATACAGAAACTTGGTACTCCATTTAACTCCAGCAATTTTTAGCTACACAAAACAGGGTCCCATCCTCCACGGATTACAGACTCCACAAAACTGTCCATTGTCCACAGGTACCTCTGCTGAATGATGGAAGGTACAAGAGCCCCGAGGGTAGAAAAAGCAGTTCATTGCATGCGATGGCCATGCTTCCAGAATTAATTGGTCTGTACTTATTACCAGTCTAAGGATTTAAAGTGTTTTGGTAATGGCATGACAGGAACTGCTTACTGACTTCATATTTAGAGCTGTGGATTAAACTGTGGCTTCCGGTTTTTCCTGCTTTATGGGCTCTGTTCACAGCTTCTTGGTCAAAACAAGGCAGCAGCCTAGCAGATAGCAAATACTTAAGAATCCAAAGAGTAAATGCTACCTGTGCTTGTGGAGACTGCTGAGGTGTAGGGAGGAGCATCAGATGGTGCTCCTGCAACAGCTTCAAACCTCCAGGGATTGGTGAAACGTCGTATGATTCATCGAGCAAGGGTCAGAAAAACAGGACACGCTGCTAGATGGCTTGTAAGACTTGAGTGTCTTGCTGAAACAGCTCAGCCACCCAGCAGCATTCCTCACCAGTAGCAATCAAACTCCATATGCGGAGCACTTTACATATTCTGGAGGCGTCTTCCTCCAAATCTAAAAGCTGATGCTTCTCAGGCCTTTTAGTTACAGGCTTTAATTTTGGAAACAAAGTCTATTTTGCCCCATATGAGGGGCAAAACAAATCAATTATTGAAGAACTTTAAACAGAGCTTAAGTCTAAACCAAGTTTAAACATTTAAACTGAATTTAAAAATTTAAATTCAAGTTACCTTTATGAGGATTAATATAGCATGAGATCCAAGAAACACCTACAAGTGCTGCTAAACAGAGGGCAGGACTCAGAAATCATATCCCACTTGAAGTGAAGAGGGATCCAAGCAAACCCGAGACTGTAAATTAATGGCAAACTAAGTCTAGCACATTTGCTGTGACAGAACATTGTCACAAGGTAGCCTCCAGCCTCTCACACTGCAAAGTCTGTCTACAGCCAACCAAGGGTTTTATGAGCCTGACTGCCTATAGACGAGGCATACAGAGCTCAAAATAGAAAGTAAATGTGTAAGAAATTAAAAAAAAAAACAAGTTCAGCAAGTGCAGTTGCACTGAGTGATATTCTGGAGTCAGGATAAAACCCACTGTCCCATCCTATGTATGCCCACACATCAAAATAGGGAAATCAAGGCAGACAATGGCAGAGGGGCCCTGCGCCCCCCCTTTTCTAGATACTTACATATATTGCTCCTAATTGAGTCCTGTCTGCATCAAAAAGCTGGTAGTAATGTTGTATGAAGCTGGACCCAATCTGCTCCCAGATAGGCTTGTCTCCCATTCTGAATCCTCACTCAAAGCCAGCGACTGTAAAACAAAACAAGAAATCATCAGAAGGATCACATAAATCAGCAAAACACTTGGCTGGTGTACTAAGCACTAGTGAGCACAGACCATCTCAGCTGGCCAAAATTTTCCTTTAGAAGACATAGGACAATCATCTCCTCTGTATCCTGGACTTCTGAGAAATAAAACTCTTGGATACTAAATGGTTTAACTTAGAGCATTTGGTGATTTCAAGAGCTATTTCAGTGAAAGGTCACAACCCACATACAGCAGTGGAGAACAAGAACCAAGATGAGTAAGTGTTACCGCCTCATAGTCACATATTTCAAAAGTGACACCGTCTGAAAAAGTTGGCTAGCTCCTGCTTTCCGACTTGATCTCATTTACTGTAACCAACTGAAGTGTTAATAAGGACAGATTGTAAGTGGCTTACATCACTTGATTTACCTATTCAGCCCCTCACGCGTTCAACCATCCACAGGTCCCTCTAAGGAAGCATCCTTTCAGCAACACAATAGGAGTTCACGCACTCCCACTAGCTATCTCCATAACACAAGCTTACTTTCAGACCTGCTTTCCTCTTGCATGCTGTCACTAAGGCTGAAGCATACTCCACGTTTATCTTTGAACCTGTAGCGCTTTCAAGACATGGTGGTGAAATATTAAGAGTTATCCAAACTAAACGACCATCCCTTTCAACTAAAAGCTGACGGCCTGACTGTTCCCAGCTCTCCACAGCTGAGCCACACTGGGTGTGCCACTTCTCCAGGCTCCACCAAGAGCCACCTCTCCCTATCATTTGATTTCTTCTTAGACTGCAGCAGTTAGCAAGCTACTTAAGGACTCCAGCCCTCCCAGGGGTGCTACCCAGCTTTGTTAGCATTGACTGGTTTTCCTCACCTCTTTTTTTCCTGAAGCCATTTGTAGGATGGGTCCCTGCATTCACCTGGCAAGAGACTCTGCAGTTCCCAATGAATGTAGCAGAAACACAAAGGTACCAGATTTGTGAACATGAGTCCCCCTGTTTTAGAGGATTAAGCATACAATATGTGCCGCAGACCAAGCAGGCTCAGGTCTAGAAATCATCATGCAAGATCAGTGCAGCTCTACCAGTCTGTTATTTGTTTCAAGAAAGTACGTGCATTGTTTTCTTTATCCTGATACCTCTCTAGAAGAGAAAACACTGCATTAAGATCCGAGTTTACTTGAAACAAAGTAAGCTACACTGGCTAGACATCAAGATTTCCCAGCCTCTGTCCCGTTTTGCAATACCTGACCAGGAACCCCCGAGCTACAGGTCTGTATTGCACTGCAAGTCTCAGAAGCATCTCAGCCATGAGATTCTGTTTTAGGACACAAGACACAGTGGTTATTCTGGCTTCCTTCTACAGTTAATCACTGCCACCTGCTTAAAATTTGTCAAATCCCTAACAGAAGTGAAAAACACTCATGGTACCTCCACAGCAAGCATTAGCTGTGCAGTCAGACAAGAAAGCTCTTATGTTTTAGGCTTTGGACTGTTTCAACTTTACTCACACAAGCTCAAGCTGAAGGAGTTTTACCCACCACAGTCACTCCACTAGGAAAAAAAAAATCACAAGTTTACAAACGAACAGGTTGTGCTGATTGCATTCCAGGACTGCCACACAGCAGCCTCACCTGAGCAGAGGCAGAAATCAAACTTCAGCCTGCATTAAGAGATTTACACTGAAAGAAAACCTCCTTAAAGTCACTTCCTTGATTTCAAACAGCCTTCATCCCACACCCCAGAAGATTCACCAGAAGCCCCCGGCACAGGACAGACCCAGACTGTGCCTGAGCAGTGCCAGCACGATTTGCCAACACAGCTGCAGCAAAGATTTCCCAAACAGCAGAGCTGCTGAGGTCCCTCAGTCCTGCACTTGGACAAGCATGCTAGCTTTTAAGAGTGCCCCCAAATAATCCCACTGGAACTACATCAGCACGAGCTCCTCGCACAGGCCCTTTAGCTCTCCCTACAACCAGTAAGCACCGCAGCACGCAGTACTGGACTCTCACTACACACTTGTTAGGGCAGGCCTTGCAGATACCCACACCCCTTGCAGAAGAAAGCCCAGGATCCAGAACTGCAGGCAAGTCTGGGGACTGTTGTGCGCTCAAGCATTCCTGCTTTGTCATTTCCCTGTCCCCGCTCTGGCACAACAACCTCCTCCTGATGAATTCTTAATGTGCCACAGGTTAGGATTTCTATCTTTTGCTGTCGCAACAGCCTGCTTACCATCCTGTGTCCCCTAATACCATCCCTTCTACACCGCAGATCACACAAGAAGAAAAATTAGTATCTAAGCAAAGTCCTAGGGATTGGTTTCAGCTTGCTTGTAGCTGAGAGCCCGGTGTGCAGCCCTGGTTTTGTGCCACGGGAGCCAGAGATGCATCCATGCCCACCGCGTGCTACGGACCAGGCCTGGGGAACACAGCCAGAACTGGAGAGATCACCTCAGCCACAGACATCAGCAGCAGCACCACCTCTATATACCTCTGCTCCCGTTTCCTCACCTTCATCTCATGCCCAAGCCTCCGATGGGTCTTACAAGCAGAAGATGAACCCTGGCAGAGCAGCTTGTAGCCTGTGCCAATCCATGTCCCAGCAAGGGACACGAGCTGGGAGCTCCACGGAGCAGCAGTCCCTGGCACAGCCCCAGGTCTTTGCAACACACGCTTACCGGAGAGAGGAGGAAAGCCTGGATCGCGTACGAGCGTGCCAGCCTGCCGTCTCCCTCCCGGTTCCTGCAGAAGTTTTCTGAAGTCCTCACTGCCCTTCTCCCCTGGATGTTGTGCTGTTAGAGAGGACTCCCACGACTTCCTCGGAAAACCAGGAGTACTGGTATTTAGTTTAAGTCTGCTGATTGCATTCCTGACCTGAAGGTACCTACAGGTCCGTAGCTCACAGTGGCAGGGTGGTAGCTGCGGTAGAGCAAACAGCCCAAGTGAAAAACACTTCTACTCAGCTTCTGTGGCCCAGCACTGCTTCAGCTCCACCCCATGAATTTAGGTAAGTATCGGACATCTCTCCTAAACATTCAAACGCAAATCTAGTTAAACAGCCACGCACCTAACATTGAGATGAACTAGTAAATGGCAAACCACCAGCTTCTTCTGAAATTAAAAAAAAAACGTTCTTCTGAAGCTAAAAAAAGAGAGTCACTCTTTCAAAGTGAATCTTTTCCCCACACACGATACATATTCACCTTAAAAGCTCTGCAATCACGCAAACCTAAGATCAGTTGCATGCTAGCCCTGCAACTCCTTTAGGCCCAGAGACTTCCAGCTCCTCAAGGCACAACAGCCTCACGCAAGCACCAGACGCCTTCTGTTCAATCCTGAAACTGAGAAAGCCTTTAAGACTGGCAGAAATTAAGGAATCTGAATTTTAAATATAGAAAGTAGTATTATGGTTTCTAAAACTAAAATTAGCACGCATGTTTGCCACCTCCTTCTTAAAAGGAGGTATTTGTATTTTGGTAGGTAAAATGACATGAAATAAATTAGTCTAAGTTTGACAAGTCACAATGTTGATTTTGTCAGAGAAGCAAGAACTGAACTCAGAAAATACTACTGAAATCAATAACCCTCTATTTTATAACCTTTTTTTTCTCCCTGTGCCATTCATACATGGTTACATGGTTTTCTTTAATACACTCAACTCTCCCCCAGAATGCTTATTTTCCTCTTCCAATTTGTCACATTTCCTTAGTGGCGGCTTATGTGTCCTGCACATGGAGTTTAGAGAAAACACACAAGACAGGGATGATCTTCTGTGCCACCACACCCAGTCCCTTCAGTGAGATACAATCTTTTCCCTTTACCAGGCTGTTTTAGTCAGGTATGGAATACACTTGCATCGCAGAGAAGGCTTTCAATGTCCACTCCAAAGCAAGGAAGAACGAGCACGCTCCGATGCCGTCACGCAGGCAGACAGCTCAACCAGATCTACCCACAGGTCACTCAAAGTTTGGTTATGGGGGCGAGAGCACTCAATATTAAAACCAGACAAAGACATGGTTTCAAGTAAGCCAGAAAGCACCTAAGATGGAGCATCACCTGTCCTTTTAAAGGCACCTGCTGAAGGTTACCACTGCATAAGAACATTATTGGATATTCTACCTTAAATCCCCACGGAAAAAGGAGATAGTTTCATTAAGCTAATTTTTTTTTTCTCTTTGTCACTTCAAGCCAAGCCTACTTCATCGCGCCCACTTAGGGATGTCACAGCCCATTTGATTAACAGCTCCTTTCCAGAAGCTCGGCAGCGAAGCCACCAGTCCGCTTCACTGGAGTGTAATACTTTAACTCACATCACTCGGTAAATTGCCTGGAATCTGCTCGTATTATAGAATTTATCCCCACCTCCAACACCAGCCAGCAGTCAGTGTTCAAACCGAAACCCAATGCAGCGCACAGAAGTTGCGGCTGCCAGCAGCTTTCCCTCCAATGGGTACGTGCCGACACTGCAGAACTCTATCC
The DNA here is from genome assembly GCF_964211835.1 of Anser anser. Taxonomy (NCBI): domain Eukaryota; kingdom Metazoa; phylum Chordata; class Aves; order Anseriformes; family Anatidae; genus Anser; species Anser anser. The sequence continues at coordinate 12,356,944 of NC_139732.1, forward strand.
CTGCCCTACCGGGGACTTCTCAGCGAGGTCTGCACCGAGTTTTCCTTTGCCAGGTCACACCCTGACATCCTCAAGCATCAGCTCCTGCCCTCCGCACGTCCTGCCACGCTCCCTACGACTCCTGGCTGACGCGGCACCAGGCACATCCCCAGCGTCCCTGTCCCGGAGCCAGCACAAAGCTCAGCCTGGCACCGCCACATCCCTGACCCCACAGCAAAGCTCCTGCATTCAGCATCAGGAATTCATACCTACGCCACACGAGACTTCCCAGTCCACCGCGACACCAGCCCTTCCTAAATGCAAAGCCACCCCCAACAGGAAAGGGACTTCCAAAAGGCCCCACCACGGTGGCATCACTGCCCCATGCTTCTCTTGCTGCTCAGCCTCACCAAATCATCCCAGCTACGCTACCCCACATCCCAAAGCCTCCATCCCCTTCCCCCTTGGGCTGCTCCAGCTCGTTATGTCCTGTGCCACCGGCCATCCTGCTCCAGGAGAGAGACCAGAGCCTGAACTGACCTGGGCCCCACCTGCTCTGGCACGGGACAGACGGCACCGTACCAAGTGAAGCTGCACGACCCAGCACCTGCTGGAAACAAAGAAGGTGTGAGGCAGAGGGGGACTGGAAGAGAAAGGAGACTTCACACGGGCCGCAGGCAACCTGGAATTTTACTAAGGTCGTGCTGGCCTCAGGCGGAAGCCCACAAGACACAGAAATACAGGGTCTTTGTCACTGTCTGTCACAGCTCAGGTGTTCATACCGACACTCATCCCTCCTCCTTCTCTGCCTTGACTCAGGGCATGAGCGATCAGGATGAACACACCGAGACTGCCCCCAGCACAGTCCTTAAGGGAACCGTTTTTGCAAAAGGCCTGGCTGAAAACTCTTCCCACTGCTGCCTTAACAAGAAGCCACGGAGCAATCCGGAGGTGACTCTGTCAGCACGCTGCAGCGCCAAGTCCATCCTTCTCCTCAAGCGGCATCACCAGAGCTACTCAGGGGCGTGCCTCGCGGAAAAGCCACCTCTTTACTTTGGCACCTGCTGACAGACAAACCATCAGATTGCCTTCCCTGAAGCGCAGAAGCACCAGAAACGCTTGGAGAAGGTGGCCTGTCATCGTGTCTCTGCCGTATGGAGAAAGACCAAAGTCTTGTCCCAAGCAGCGCTGCTGTTCACTGCATTATCAGAGCAGGCCACGTGTAAGCTGACTGCTATCAGTCAACACAATGAGGTCTTCTTGAATTCAAGCCTGGCATGCCGGCATTTCTGTAAGAACCATACGTTTTTCCAAAAATGGCAATGAAAACTAATATTTAGAGTAATATGCATTTAGTATTTATGAGCACTAATGAGTAGTGTCCTTCAGCAATTAACACTGTAAGGTGGACAAGGAAACTACAAGGAATCGAAGAACAACCAGCACGAGCAAATAAGCTCAGGAAAGCCCTCCTGATCTGCAGAAAATCAAAACAGACGATTTAAAGAGAGCAGCCTCAAAGCAATACTCTAACATGCTGCTGGAGAGGGAAAATACCACCATCTACCATGCAGTTTCCGAGTATGACTACACTCACTGCCTCCCTAAGTGATCCGAGCACAAATAAACCGCACAGCACTGCACCAAAGTTAAGCTCTAAGACGGGATTCGAGCTGAAGCACACCACGCTGGCAGGCTGTTTGCTGGAAGATGAGAAGATCAGCATAACGACAGAGCACCGATGCTCCCCTTAATGGGTGCTATTGGTCCAGAGGCACTTGTGGAGCCATGGCAAACATCCCCCAAGAGCATCGGCTGCTGCACCCTTCGCTACTGAGTAACAGAAGCGAATCCGGACAATGGAAGAACTCGCAGTTGTTTCGGTTCCTGGTGCACAAGCACCTACCGCCACACGTGTAGCTTTGATGGCTCAGAATGAAAGAGTGAGAATCTTTATACTGCTGGAGAAAAAAAGTAAATAGCCTTCCTGCTATTTCTCCCTCGGTCTCTTTTCTATTGCCACTGAAACACACACAGCCACGAGTTTCTCCTGTGCACGCTTTCTAGGAACACAACAGAACCGGTATCACAGGATTAATGGTCTCTCGAACAGGTAAATCATCTAATACCTACACCGAGAATCCTTTGATAGCAGATTATCTGCCTCTAGCAAAGACATACTCTGTCAACGGAAGAAACTAAGCAAATTACCATAGAATCACTGAATAATTCAGGTTGTAAGGGACTTCAGGAGCTCCAGCCTCCAGCTCAAAGCAGATTCAGCTAGACCAGTCCAGGTCACCCACACCTTTTTATCCACTTTGATCCAAAAGAAAAAGATGATTGAGACCACATAACCCCCGGGGGAAATCTGTTTAGCTGCCTGACTGTCCTCCTGCAGAAAAAGCCCCACCCGGGTCCAACCAGAATCCCCTTGCTTCAGCTTCTGCCCCTTGTCTCCAGCCCTCCAGCACGTGCCTTGGTGAGAAGCCCAGCTCCATTTTCCTGATGTGCATCCTTCGGGTAGCAGAAGGCTAGGGCTAAGCCCCCTCAGGCCTTCTCTCCCCCAAACGAAGAAAGCTTGGGGCAGGCAGAACACAGAAGGCCAATGGCATCCTGGCCTGTATAAGAAGCAGTGTGGCCAGCAGGTCGAGGGAAGTGATTGTGCCCCTGTACTCGGCTCTGGTGAGGCCGCACCTCGAGTACTGTGTTCAGTTTTGGGCCCCTCGCTACAGGAAGGACATGGACGTGCTCGAGCGAGTCCAGAGAAGGGCGACCAAGCTTGTGAGGGGTCTGGAGAACAAGTCTTACGAGGAGCGGCTGAGGGAGCTGGGCTTGTTCAGCCTGGAGAAGAGGAGGCTCAGGGGCGACCTCATCGCTCTCTACAGTTACCTGAAAGGAAGCTGTAGAGAGGTGGGGGTTGGGCTATTCTCCCACGTGCCTGGTGACAGGACGAGGGGGAATGGGCTAAAGTTGCGACAGGGGAGTTTTAGGTTGGATGTTAGGAAGTACTTCTTTACCGAAAGGGTTATTAAGCATTGGAACGGGCTGCCCAGGGAGGTGGTGGAGTCACCATCCCTGGAGGTCTTTAAAAGACGTTTAGATGTAGAGCTTAGGGATATGGTTTAGTGGAGTACTTAGTGTTAGGTCGGAGGTTGGACTCGATGATCTTGAGGTCTCTTCCAACCTAGAGAAATCTGTGAATCTGTAAATGGGGGCACTGACATGGGGACGCCACCCGGTACCAGTCACTGACCTTACAGGCGCTCCATCACTTCCTGAGAAATTCCAGCTTAGCAGCTGTCAACATTTCTTAGTTTGAAAACCGTTTAAAATTTCCAGTCAAGGTGCAAACTTGAAGGAAAAAATAAAAACCACTTCTCTCAGGTATGTTCTGCCATCGTCTGCACAGCAGCTGATTGATCCACAGAGGTTAAAAATCTGAAAATGACTGCTCCGGGCCAATCAGAAACCAATGACTTGAACACAGGCTCTCACCTTGTAATTGCTATGGGCTGCACCATGCAAGAAATTCCATTATGCTAAACAAGCTTTCAGGTCTAGAAATAATTAAGTCTGGGTATGTGCACAGCAGAAAGATGGAAAGGGAGAACAGAGAAGAGTGACAAGGAGCAGACAGTTTCCTTATGAAAAATACGGAAAATTGACATTCCACTTCTCAGTCTTTCTTTTTTCTTCTCCTCCAACTTCATCAAAACAAATGAATGCAGGAATTACGGCAACCTGAAGTATATTGCTTTGTTTACAGCTGTTTGCAAGCGCAGGGCTACTTAGATTACTAAACAAAACACATGGCAAGACTCTGGAAAAACTTCCAGTTTGACACTCACCCTATCTGCAACCTGACAACCCAACGGTCAGAGCGTCAGCCTAGGTAACTTGAAATTATTTATTATTGGCTTACCTGATCATGTATAAAAATAATGTTTTACTGTTAAGTCAGAACAACACATCTGGCAATTTTTCACAGTATTCTTGATACAATCCAGGAGCCGAATTCAAGTCTACAAGGCTGAAGTTGCTTCTCTCTTCCCCAGGAGGAACTCAATCAAGCCTGGCCAGCTTTAAGGTAAGGGAGGAGGCATGGGGGGAGCAACACAGCTGAACCGCATTTTTCTTTACCTTATAGGCAGACCAATGTAACATTTAGTCTCCTAGAAAGAGCAGACTATCAGATATTTCTATCTATCCATGACTGTTATGACAGCTGCTTCAGATTAAGAGAAAACTATTTTTTAAGTTACAGAAGCAGTGATTCCATGTTTCGGTCACAAACCATTTTTCTGCAGCAAATAACTGAAATTCCATAAGGTTTATTCGTGTACAGAAAGATCCTGCAGCAAAGTAATATTCAGCATTCACTTTTATTCTAGATAGATCTTCTGCCAAGAACTGCAATTCGAGCCTTGCAAGTTTTCTTACTGTTCGCAGCAGAAGTTTGGCACATTTAAAAGCAATCACACATTTAAAAGCAATCAGTTGTATGCTTGTTCAAGTAGCCAGCTGTGTGAGTAACAGCCCTGAACTAGATAGCACAAAGGTGCTCACCCCCTAAAAACACAGCTCCACGTACTTTGGTGTGGTGCTAAACGCAAGAGGACCTAGATAACTTTGCATTATATTACCCCATTTCAGGTTTAGCCAAAACTTTCCTTTCTTATTGATTGAGAGCAGTCAAAACATGGAAAAAATCTCCATCATGCTTTATTATCAAAAATCTTTTTATGTGTGAGTATAGCTTGTTAAGCCTCCACATGAACAGTCTTGGATTTTTAGTTAAACTCCAGGTTTGCAACGTACGCCTGGAAGAAAGACAAGGGAGAAAAATACAAAACCCAGAACTTTTTGCGTGGTATCTGCCTACCTACCTCACACTTCAAAACCCACGTTTTTACTCTTCTTTGCTTCCTTTTTCTCCTACAAGCTCACAACAGTTCCTACTTCCAGACACTGGGTACATAGGCACACAGTTTGGTCACGCACAAATACCAAAGCTGTCTGTGATGCTCCAGTATTTGGGAGTTTAAAAACAACAAAGAAATCATACTTAAGAGCGTTATCAGCACTTAGTAGATACTGCAAAGCTGACACAAAACATACTATATGCCACTAACTACGCCACTAACTGCTACACTCCTATTATTGAGGACAGAGACCAAAGAAATCCCAGCAGAGAGCTGCAGGAAGTCATCAGAATTTTCAGTTTTCTGAAAAACTAACGTTAAAGCAAATTAAGTTTCAACTCACCTACTGAAGAACTTGCACTGTTTTAGGGAGGAACACGAAGGGATAGTTGGGAGCCTGGCTGGAAAACAGTTAAGTGGTACAAAAGCGAGCCAAGACGTATTTCAAAATAGATGTGCCGCTGATAATGACGGTACATACAGTCACTTCTCTAGTTCTGCACACTAACCTGTGAAACGCCTTTTTTTCCCCTGTCGCTACCAGAAGTTGAAAGTCACCAAGCGACTGCAGAAAGCACCGCCTGAGCGCAGCTCCTCACAGAGGAGGACCCAAGAGAGGCGTTAACCCGAGAGGGCGGCTGGCTAAGGGAGCGGATCCAACTTCCGAGCAGCAGCTCCGCAGCCGGCTCCCACTGGCCTCGGAGCACCTCCCTGGATCCACCTGCCCTTTGTTCCGGCCGGACTGCGGCACCAGGGGCACCGCGCGGCCCCCCTGGGAGCGAGGGAGCTGAGGAAGGCCGAAGGGCTGCGGCGAGCCTGGGACACGGCGCCCGGCCCCCTCGCAGCCCCTCCCTCCCCTCCCCTCCCTCCCTCCCGCCCCGCGCTCCGGCACCACTCGGGAGCCGGAGGCGGCGACGGGAAGCGGCAGAAGGCGAACCGGCTGCCGGGCGCCGCCCGGAACGGGCTAACGGAAGGAACCGGGGGGGGGGGGGCCCAGCGGGGCGCCGAGCACCCGCCCCGGGCTCCTCGCTGCCTGCCGGCGGGGCGCAGACACGAGGCGGCCGCTACCGGCGCCCCCCCCCCCCCGCTCCCCTGAATGAGCCCCCCCCGGGCAGCTCCCGCCCGCCCCCACCCGCCCGGCACCGGGCCGCGGCCGCCGCCCCTCCGAGCTCCGCGCCTCAAAGACGGGGAAGGTCAGGGCCGGCCCCGGCCGCGGCCCGGGAGCGCCCCCGCCGGCCCCGGCCCGGCCCCGCCGCCGCCCCCCGCACTCACCCCGCGGCTCCCACTATGGCGGCGGCGGCGGCGGCCCCGTGCGCGGCGCGAACCCCCTCAGCTTCTCTCGCCCGCGCTCCCCGCCCCGCCCCGGCCCCGCCCCGCGGCACGCCGGGACAGCGAGTCCGGCCGGCCGCTGCGGAGCGCGCTGGGGAGGGGCCGGGAAGACTACAAGTCCCGGCGTGCCCCGCGCCGCCGCCCGCGGGAGCTCATTTGAATGAAAGGAAGGAGACCGCGCGGCGCTGGGCCCGCGGGCGGGGCCCCGGGGCACTGTGGGATAGTGGCGGAGCGCGGGGGAGGGGGCGCTTTGCCCCTCCCGTGAGGGAGCGGGCAGGAGCCCCTCGAAGTTCAGTCAGTTCTCCCTGACGAGACCTGTACCACAAAAACAAACCTGAATAAAGGCCCAGCTCGCTTCTGGGGAAAGAAGTTGGGGCAGGAGCTGTGGGGTGGTCCAAAAATGACTTCAAATAGGTGGTGCCAAGCGGGTGGCTGTTCCGCAGGACACTGACTCAGTCACACACCACAGCAGCAGCAGGGGAGGCTCACGGAGGTGTGCAGCAACTCATGACCTGGCAGTTCAGGTTGTGGGACAGCCCGAAAAGCAGCTCAGCCGCTGTCCTGTGCCAACTCATGAGCACTGGCCCAGCTCCGAAGGCTCCCAGCTGTGCCTACAAACCTGTGTGCTGCCCGTCTGCTGCTTCGAGGCAGCGTTGGGGACGTGTCCTTAATACGTCCGCCTGGGCTTGCTGCTGAAGGCTGAGGAAATCGGAAAGGAGACTGAAGGTGGCCACCACTGAGCCTCTTCCCTAGGCTCGTCTGACAAGCCACTAAAAGAGCCAGTCAGTGTTTCCCAAATGTTTTCTCACTTTTTGGGAGTTCTCTCCTATTTGAAAAAAGGTGAAACTGAGTACCAGCACTGCACCCGTCTCTGCCTCATGGCTTCTTCCCCCACATGAGCGGGAAGCAGTGAATGTAGGGAGCTGATACTTCACTAGTGGAGTCCAACAGAAGAATAACTGCACGACAAATAGATTTTTTTTTTTCTCTCTTCCCCCCCTTTTTTTTTTTTTTTTTTACTGAGGTGCTGGTTCATGCCTAGGGGAAATGAGATGAAATTTTTCATTGCCTTTATCATGATGTTTGCAGACCTCCATGCATTCATGTGCTCTGCGCATTGTGGCTGCTGCAGACATCCTTCTTGCCCAGGGAGAGCTGTCAGCTTCCCTGGCACCACCCTGACCAGAGGGCCTTGTGGACTCAGCTTAAGGATTCGTGTCATGAACAAAACCAAACAGATTTAAGTCATGGAGTCTGTGACGCTTATACAGGTAAATATTTTCTGTACAGCAAGCCTGACGCATCAGATTTATCTAGGAGTATCTAGGAACAGGTCTGATTGCACACCCATGCCAAGCTGTGAAAATATAGGAAAATCTACTTCTCATTTGTTCTTCACGTGGAGAGGCAAAGTGATGTGCATTACATAGACCCTTGTAGGATCCCTTGTTGTATCTGTTGTGTTGTTGAGTCAGTTCCAAATGCGGGGCCCAGTCTGGAACTTGCAGGCCTTGTGATAACATAGTATTGATTTTCCTTCTACTATTCCTGTAGTAGCCACAATAGTGGGGTATGTATCTCGTAAGATGTGCTGGTCCATCCATGGTAGCTCCTTTCTGCTCTGTGCAATGTAGTTTTTAATATCTGAAGGACAGACACAGTAAGAATTCAAGGGTGAATTGCTATATGATTTGGGGGGAAAAGTAGAAGCAGGATGCTGAGGGCTGAACGGATCATCCTGAGAAAGGAAGTAACTGGATTTTAGTGTGCGTGAGAGCTGTTTCTAAATCATTTTCTATCAGAAGGGATGTACTGAAGGTTGTGCCTTAACTCAGGGAGCAGAGCGAAGCTGTGAAGGTCCACCAGCAGGTGGTAAAATCATCATCCAGAAGAGCACACCACACTGTTTGTGCGCTTTGCCTGCACAGCGACTCCCAGATCAGCTGTGGGACTGGTGCAGGTGTGGCTGGTGCCCTGCAGCCACCAGCCTGGTGGCTGAGGCTGTCCCAGCCCGCCTGTCTGAACTGCAGCGTTCCTGCTGGGAAGCAGTCGGGCCTCCGAAATGAGAACTGACTGGACAACAGCTATGTTAAACCCATTCCTCACTTTTTGGCAGTGGTTAAGAATGGTGTCTCCTAGGAACCTAGACAGCATCGGAGCCCTGATTTGCTGCATGCTGTATGGAAGTGGATAAGCGAGAAATTTTACCCTAGAAAATTTGCAGTCTAAAAACTAGAATAAGCACAACAATGAAGACCAGATTGTTCTGTGAAGTGCACGACAAAGGCATGCGTTTGGCTGGGCAGCACCCACCCTGACTGATCATCCTTGGCAGCTTCTTACCCAGGCCTTAGGCAATGCTGAGTTCGCGACCTGCCCCAGGCTGGGAAGGACCCTAGGAGTGCTCCTTTGTTATGCTGAGGACGGAAGTGAAAGCTTTAGATACCTCCTTTGGTCCTGGGAGGCTGCTGCTGCCTGGATCTGGGAACGACACCAGGAGCCTTTCTGACTGCCTGGGCTCTGGTCAAGAGTAGCAAGGGTAGCCAGCCTGCACAGGAGGGGGGTGCCCCACAAACAGACCTCAAATCCCCTGCCTTGACAGAAAAGAGGGGATGTGGTGAGATGCTGAGAAGGAAAAGGGCGAGGAGCAGAAATTTGGAAATTGTTGGTGCTTTCTCTCTCTCAATTTTGCCCTGTATTTTATCTATTCTCTTTGTATAGAGAACAGGGAAGTCTGAGGCTGTATCAGAGTTACATTCCCCACCCAGCCTATCAGTCCATGCTTTCTAGAACACCAATTCCCAGAGGAGCCTCCAGCCTCTGCATAATGACGTTCACTGGCACAGTAACTTCTGCCCTGTTCAGTCCTTGACACGTCAGGGCTCAGGTCACAAGGCAGCGTAGGAATGGAGGGCAGGACTGTGAGCAGAGGCAGTAGGCAACGCAGATAAACGGTTTGAACAGAGCACTGGAGAATATTCTTTGTGGAGGAACCCACCTTGCAAGATGCTGTGTCAGAAGTCATGAAAACAACTGTATATCCAATAACTTAATGGGAGCAATACTGCTCTTTAAAATATAGGTGAATCAAGCAAGCCTTGTTCATGCGCATAGAGAGAGGTTGGTTAGGGTTTCATCTACAGGAGAGAGAGTTTTGCATTGGAAAGAAACTTCTTTGCGTCTTTCCCCTGTTCTGTTCTGAAGATGAAATTAAGGTTTTCCCTTAGAACAATAAAAGCCATTCTAACTAAACATCAGGTCCCACACACAGGAATGCACCAAACAGAGATAGCTGGTGCTGGCCGAAGAATTCTGGGAGGGTATATGCCAGATCAGAACACAGCATGCAGAAAGGTGAGGTGTTAAAATGGAAGAAAAAGCATTTGTGTTGAACAACAACAGTTTATTTGTTTACATACTAAGATACCTTCCTACAGAAATAGCCTCTTAATTCACTGCCCATACCGTTGCTCACTTACCTTAATTTAGCAGCAAATGGTGGAAAGTATGCATGCGGAAAAATTGTTGCTTTTGTCATTTAGTGTTTCTAGTTCAACCTAAGAAAGCACCAGCTGTAATTGCCCCTTTCATTCAACACTAATACTTCTAAGTAATCTGCAATTAGGAACTTTGGGAAGTGGAATCACACATTTCTATTGCAGATGCTACATGCTAGCTCGTCCCTGCACGCTGCAGTGGGCTGGCTTTCAGGAGGCCACGCTTTCCCCTTCCTCAGCCATGTGTGGTGCGTGAGCCTCGTGTTGTCCCTCTGGTGGAAGTACTGCGTGGGAAGTCAGCTCTCGCTGCTCGAATCACTCCTGGCTATTTAGAGGCTGTTTGTTGTCCTAGTAGCTGTTCGCTCATCAGAACAGCTCTAGTCCCGAGTAGACAGGCACATGAGTACACTGAACAGACCTCGAACTCCTCTTCCTTACCCTATGTGAATTGAACTCCGGGCTGTTGCAGCTGTGGAGTTCCTGAGGAATAAAAACCATTCCAAAAGAGAAGTCAAGCTGCAGCCACCAACCCTTCAGAAATCCAGTCAGCCTAGCTGCAGATGTCCTGTTTTCATTTCATTTGGTACGTCAGCCTTTGAGATGAATGTTTAGCAAATCAAAACTTTCACATTGATAAAACCTGACCCTCACTGAGAGGGCGGAAGCAGTGAGTCAGTATTTAAAAGGAAACCCGATGTCCGGAGATGAGGATGCTGTAGAACTACTACTGCCAACAAAAATGCAATGTTAATTTTTTAAATGGATCATTATTCATGGAAATTAGAGAGTTCCTTTGGTTAAAGAGAAGGACATTTTGCTACTTTGGACAGAACACATTGCAACACACTGAACGATATCTGTCCAATTGCAGGAACAATCCCTCTGAGAACCCTTCATAATTACAGAGCATGGAAGCAGGAAACATAACAAAACAAAATATACTTTATTAAAATTAAGCATGTTAGCACCTCAGTGTAACCTGGAGAAGTCAAACAGTCCAGCAGTTAACCAGTCCAGCAGGCCAAATGGCTGAACGTCCTGAAGTGCATTCCAATGGTAAAATAAAAAAGTACCATGACTGTTACAACGCGCACGTTCTCAAGAAGCTAGGATGCACAAATGGTCTCGTTTGTAAGGAGAGACGTTGTGCTGCCTGTTGTCTTCATGGGAACATAGATCTGCTGGACCAATTTCATATGCTAAATCAGATGGTGTAGCAGGTATCTGCTTTCCCTACAAAAAAGAAAAAAGCAAACAAAAAAACAAACCTTGCCGCTTACTTGACTTGCAGGAAAATCAGTACACCACAGAGCTGAAGTTAGAGCTACATATCAGATTGGAGAAAATAAATTAAAATGAAATAACGGGAAATACTTAGTACATGAATAGACCTGTAGTATCCTCACGGTCAACCATCCAACTCAGTACACACATTAATAACGAAATGACCCATGCATCACATAGCAGGCTCTGACAACCAGTGCCTTTAGCTGAACTGGCTACATGATCGATAGATAAACCTCCAGCTACCAAATGCCGATGTGCCCTTTTGTTCACTCATACAGAGAGCATTGAAACGGACAGTTGTAAAGCTATGTTAGCCAGTGTTACAAAGATTACAATATTTTCAAACTAAAGATACTTTTTACATTTAGAAAATACTTATATAAAATTTAGTAAAATTGATATCCCGACCTACCGAGTGTAACACATTCTGAGTACAGGAGGAGGAAGATCTCACAGACCCAGAAGCCGTCTGGGCATTCCCTCAGAAGGAATTATGGGCACACTGTGGTGAACTGCCTTTTGTTTTCAACACACATCACTGCCCCCGAAGCACGCACGGAGACAGAGCCACGATACGCGCCAGATGCCCTCCTCCTGGAAAGCACTGACGTATCTGTTCCGCTGGCTAATCTGGAAGTCCGCGCTCAGGCCAAGCTAGTCACCTTGCTACCCTCACTCCGCCAGCTTTCTAGCCAACTTTGATTTGGTTTCCTGTCACTGAACGTGAGGGGACTAACGCTGGCTAGAAACAGAAACTACACAATCATTCCACGTAGATTTGTTAAAATACTCTTACATCTTGGTTTAGAACACGCAAGCACATTTCAGTAAGGTCTTGCCTAAGGTACAGATTATTAGTCATGCCAACTAGTTTAGGATTAGACAGCAAGGGTTTGCAACCACTGCAGATAAATTTGCTTCACTTCTGGTTCATCCCAGTTCGCTGAACGAAAGCCAAGGATTTAAATTCCAACACGTTACGAAGCCTCTGTTTCATGAGAGGGAGTTCTTACGCCAACGAGATAAACTACAGCCGTCAAACGCCACCAGGTTCTTTGTACCAGACCGTAATCCTTGCTAGTGTTGAGAGCATCGAGACATCTGTAACAAATACATATGTACTGCAGAGAAAGCAAAAACTACATAGTACAAGAGCACTCTTTAATTGGGGGATTCTTTCACACTAGAAACGGCAGTCTTTTATGGCATCAGTAATTTACTGAAGAAACACATCACCCTGAGAGGGTTTCTAAAGCTTTCCTCGTGCCTCTGCTAAGCGAGGCCAAGCAAAACATTGTTGTTCATTCCTATGACGGGTATAGTGCCAACCATACTTTCAGACAGGCCTTCTCCAGGGGGTAGTGTTCCTGTTACCTCACTGAGCACAGGAGCAAGTTTATTCACTGAAAACCGATACCCTACATCCACTTAGTGGTGCCACGGGGTCCCATCTACCCTAAACCACAACAGATGCTTTCTTTCCACTGCTGCCAGCCCACGGGGGATGCTGGAGGGCCCGGCGCAGGCAGCGTTAGCTCCGGGGGAGCACCGTGTTCAGAACGGGGCTCGGCAGCTCCTCGGCAGCGGCCGGATCCGACGGCGCGGGCTGGGCTCCGTGGGGGCGGCTTCGGCGGCGGCGGGGCCGGGGGGAACCGGGCAGCGGGAGCCCGGGGCAGCGGGGCCGCGGCCGGGCCCGTCTCCGCTCCGTCCACCCGGGGCCCCGCCGGGCCGGGCCGGGCCGGGCGCCCCCCCGCCCTCAGAGCCCGTGGCGCTTGCGGGCCCCGGCGCTGGCGGCGTGGAGCAGCCGGTCCTTCTCGCGGATCTCCTCGCGGAGCTGGGCCTCGGCCAGGCGCAGGCGGCGGATGCTGCCCTTCATCTCCTTCATCTTCACCTCCAGCAGCGCGATGATGTCGCGCTGCTCGTTGAGCTTCCTCAGCAGCTCCTCCGACGTGGTGCCCGACGACAGCGAGTACGAGTGGTCCGGGGGGCCGCCCTCCAGCGGACCGTCCTCCCCTACCGCCACCGGCAGCCTCCCGGGGCCGGGGCCGGGCCCGGCTGCCGCCGCGGCCCCGAGCTCCACCTGCACCGTCAGGTCGATGGGCTTCACGTCCTCGGCCGCGCCCCCTGCCGGGGCCTCGGCGGCGGGGCCGGGGCCCTGCGCGGCGGCGGCGGCGGCGGCGGCGGCGGCAGCGGCGGCGGCAGCGGCGGCGGGGCGGGGGCGGCGGGCGGCCCGCGCCGCCTTGCGCTCGTTGACGCCGCGCAGGGGGAAGATGGTGGGCACCCGCACCAGGTAGGACTTGCGGCCGCCCTGGAAGTGCTCGCTGCAGACGCGGTGGCCGGTGGTGGGCTGGAAGGTGCTGAAGCAGCCGCTGACGCCCGCCCGGGACACGTTCTTCAGCCAGAGGCGCCGCAGCTCCTCGTCCTTGGGGAAGGTGTAGAAGTGCAGCGCCTTGTCGCGGTGCGAGTTGTTGTAGCAGCCCGGCACGCAGCAGGTGAAGCCCGGCATGGCGGGGCGGCCTCCCGGGGGGGGCCGCGGCGGGCCCCGGCGGCGGGGGAGAGCGGGCGCGGGCCGCCGCCGAACTACAGATCCCACAAGGCCAACCGCGGCCTCTCGCCGCCCGCCAACGCCGCCCGCCGAGGCCGCACCGGAACTACGCGGACCACAATGCACCGCGCCGAACGGGCGCCCGGGCGCCGCCGCCGCCGCCGCGCCGGAACTACGCGCCCCACACTGCGCTGCGCCCCGGGACTACGGCTCCCAGGGTGCTCCGCGCCGGCGGCGGGGCCGCCCCGCCCCGCCCCGCCCCCGCCTCCCGTGAGGCGCCGCGCGCTCGCGAGAGGTGGCCCGGCGGGAGGCGGGAGCGGCCGTTGGCGTTGCCGTTTCCGGTGCCGTTACCGGGCGCGGCTCCGCCATGGACGGCGTCAGGGCGCGGCGCGAGGCCAGGCGCAGCGGGAGGCGCAGCCTCGGGGACCGGCTTCGGGTAAGGCAGCGGGGCCAGCCCCGCACGGGCGCGGTAGGGCCGGGGGTCGGGTCTTGGCAGGGCTCTGAGCAGCCCCCGGTGTGTGCCCTCAGGGCGGGCCCGGCCCCGGGAAGGACAACGCCGCCGCCAGAAGGGCCCCGCCGAGGCAGCGGCTGGCCGCCTTCCCCGACCTGGACAGCGACACGCCGCGGGCCCTGCTCCGGAGGGTCATCCGGAACCGTGAGTAGTGCCGGGGGGGGGAACCGGGCGGGGAGCGCGGCGCGTAACGGCTGCGCGGCCCGATCGGCGCCCGCTGCTGCGCGGAACGGGAAGTCGGAGCGGTGCCGGGCCCGTTCGTGCCGGAGAGGAGCGGTCGCCCTACGGGCTGCTGAGCGGGGCTGCGCGTTACGGCCCTGCCTCGAGCGCCGGGTCCCGCACCGGTGGCAGCGCGTTTTGGGAAGGTCTCGTCCCTCAGCGTTCTGCTCCCGAGGGACACACGCAGGCCTGGTGCCATCTTTTCGCCGTGAGGCGGTGCGTGAGCCGCAGAGGTGCTCGCTGCCTCAAACCTCAGCCCCGCTGCTGCAGGTGGGACTCTGATGCTGCCGTATGCCATCGTATGTGCCAGCCTTCCTAGGAGCAGAACCCAAATAGCTTTCACTAGTTCTTTGTTTTAACCTGTTAATAAACTTAGTTTAAAGAGCATAGTGCATATTTAATGCTTTGCTGCTGTCCTGTTTCCAGCTAGGATAGAGTTAATTTTCCTCCTAGTAGCTGGTAGGGTGCTATGTTTTGGATTAGGATGAGAAGAGCGCTGGTAACACCCTGATGTTTTAATTGTTGCAGAGCAGTGCTTACACCAAGCCAAGGACTTTTCAGCTTCTCGCTCTGTCCTGCCAGCGGGCAGGCTGGGGGTGCAGCAGGAGCTGGGAGGGGACAGACCCAGGACAGCTGACCCAAACTGGCCAAAGGGGTATTCCACACCATATGGCACCATGCTGAACAATATATGGGGGTGGCTGGCCGGGGTGAGGGGGCCGGCTGCTCGGGGGTAGGCTGGGCATCGGTCAGCGGGTGGTGAGCAATTGCATTACGCATCTCTTGTTTTGTACACGGTAGTAGTAGTGGTAGTATTATCATTATTATTGTTATTCTGTCTTAATAAACTATCTCAACCCATAGGCTTCGCTTTCCTGTTTCTCTCCCCCATCCCAGAGAGGGAGGTGGGAGGGTGAGTGAACGGCTGTGTGGTGCTGAGCTGCCGGCCGGGTTAAACCACAACAGCTGCTTTTTGACATTCTTGCTAGATTGAGTTGTGGAAACAATGTTTTGATTTGTTCGCAGAACCACAAGTCTCACCTCTAGCACCTCAGATAGCTGAACACAAAGAAACAGAAGATGCTCAATCACAGCCCCCATCCCGGAGAACTTCCAGCATGTAAGTAACTTTTTTTTTTTTTTTTACACTACCAAGCATAGCTGCAGTTCCTACAGCAATGGGATTGGGGAGCAGGATTTCTTCTGTTTCAACAATCAAAATTGCATTCTCTTATTCAGGATTTTCAGAAATAGCCTCTCCTGCTCTGAAGGTAGCAAAGGAATCACTGGGCTTGAGGAACAAACCAGTAAATACTATGGGTTTGTACTTAGTCCCCCTTTTTAAATGCAGACTCTTAATAGCATTTTCCAGTAGAAGTGCTGGGTGCAATAGGATTCCCGATGGAAGTCTGCTCCTCTTAGTTATCTGTAACAGATACCAAAATAGAAGTTCTTAGATGTTTGCAAGGTCACAGGCTATGTGCTGATAATGCTGGGGAGTAATGTGTGGGAATGAGTGGCTGCCACGTGTACTATTCAGAAAACAGGCTGCTGTTGCTTTTTACAGTGTTAATGCTTCTTGACTGTTCCTGTGCTGGGCTGCTAAGGGTTACTTCATCTCCTGTAGGGTGGTTTGGAGGTGAAGTTTGCCTGAGGCTCAGCTGCCTTTGTTCATGTTTAGCTTCCTGTAATATGCTGAGCTAATAGGCCTGACCGTTCCACTTTGTTAAATACAAGAAGTTCGTGGTGGTAGATCTTAATGTGCTCTAGCCACTTTGGACAAACTTCCAACTTTTTTAGTGGCTCTAGCCACTTTGTCCCAACTTTTTGCTTACTAGAAAGTAGAACAGCCTGTTGTAGACAATTTGATTTCCTTTGCTTTGCCTTTATAACTAAACTTTGTGTTGACAATAATCAACTTTAAATAAGTCCTGTAAAAATATGAAGCAGACTTCTATCTTTCTGCTCTTTTAATAGAGGAAGTCTGAGTTTTCTGTAAGTGTGGTAGCTTGATTTTCTTTTTTTTTTTTTAAGTCAAAAAGAGAAGCAATATTATTTCAGCTCCTTCTAGGTTTTTGCCTGTTATAGTTTCTGCACATCTTCGAAGTGCTTCTCATCAGCCTGTCTGAAAGGAAGATATCGGGTGACTGTATCTTTGCAACTTTTATATTCCATATATGAGCTGGTTGTTGCAATTACGTAAGTGTAGAGATTTTTTTGTTGTTTTTAATCCTTCTTCACACCATTGCCTTAGTTGATGTGAACTTTCTTGAATTTGCAAGCACAGCTTTTACCAGTTGTATATCATTTTCCAGGACAGATGTGAAAAACTAGCAATCTCTTCTTCCCTACTGCTTTGTGTTTGTTCCCCTGTCACAAGCCAGCTAATTCTAATGCTTAGGCTTACATTTTGCTCACAATAAGTAATGAAAGTCAGCTGCATTTCTTACAGATAGAGAATGTATTTTTTAAGGGGAAAGGCTTCTAAACGTCAATAGGAAAGTGTAAGTCACGTTCTATATTCTTTGAGCGTTCATAAGCCTGTGGGGCCAGATGAGATTCACCCAAGGGTGCTGCTGAAGGAGCTGTGGAAACGCTTGCCCTGCCACTTTCAATAACCTACAGGGAGGTCCCGGGTGAGTGGAGGTTGGCCAGTGTGACTGCAGTCTACAAGAAGGGCGGGAAGGAGGCTGCAGGGCATTACAGGCCTGTCAGGCTGAGCTTGGCACCAAGGCAGGTTATGGAGCGGATCACCATGAGTGCCATCACAAGGCACATACGGCACAAGCAAGTGATCAGAAGCAGCCAGTGTGGGCTTATGAAGGGCAGGTCCTGCCTGAATAACCTGGTCTCCTTCTATGACGGGAAGCCCCGCTTAGCTGATGAGGGCACAGTTGTGGATGTTGTTTACCTGGATTTTAGTCAAGTATTTGCCACCATCTCCCACAGTATTCTCCTGGAGAAGCCGGCGGCTCAGGGCTCAGACAGGCGTACGGCTCACTGGCTGCAGAACTGGCCCGAAGGCTCCCAGGGAACGGGGTTCAACCCAGCCGGCGGCTGGTCACCACTGGTGTTCCCCATAGCTCAGTCTTGGGACCAGTTTTGTTCCACAATTTTAGCAGTGTCCAGGAGGAAGGGAACGGAGTGCACCCTCACTAAGTTCACAGGTGACACCAAGGTAGGTGGCACTGTCAAACTCCTTGAGGGCAGGAAGGCTCTGGCAGAGGGATCCGGACAGGCTGGGTCGATGGGCCGAGTCCAACCTCAAGACATCCAACAAGGGCAAGTGCCGGGTGCTGCGCGTGGGTCCCAACAACCCCGTGCAGCAGTACAGGCCCAGGGAGCAGTGGCTGGGAAGTTGCCCAGCAGAAAAGGGTCTGGGGGTGCTGGTCAAGAGCCGGCTGAACATGAGGCAGCAACGTGTCAGGTGGCCAAGAAGGCCAACGGCATCCTGGCCTGCATCAGCAACGTGTGGCCGGCAGGACACGGGGTTGTCCCTTGTCTGCAGCTCTCCCCTGAGGAGACCGCACCTCAAATGTTGTGTTCAGCTGTGGGCCTCTCACTCGCAGAAGGACCTTGAGCTGCTTGAGCATGTGCAGCGAAGGGCAATGAAACTGGTGAAGGGACTGGAAAACAAGAGTTGTGAGGAGCCACTGAGGGAACTGGGGTGGTTTAATCTGGAGAAGAGGAGGCTGAGGGGAGACCTCGAGGCTCTCTGCAACTCCCTGGAAGGAGGTTGCAGCGAGGAGGGCTTCGGTCTCTTTTCTGAGGTACAAGTGACAGGACATGAGGGAATGGTCTCAGGTTGTGCCAGGGAAGGTTTAGATTGGACATTAGGAAGAATTTCTTCACAGAGAGGGCAGTCAAGGATTGGAACGGGCTTCACAGGGAAGTGGTGGATTTCCCATCCCAGGAGGTATTTAAAATACATGGGGTTGTGGCACTAAGGATCACGGTTTAGTGATGGGACGTGGATCGGTCAGGTTGACAGTTGGTGGTGTTGATCTTGGAGGCCTTTTCCAACCTAGAGGATTCTATGATTCTGTGATCATCACCTCACTGATTTTGCTATATCAAAGATATGTTTGTCACAGCAGAGGATGCAGAATTCTGCTGCTTCTGAAATGTACATTCTTGGCTGCAGGAGGAACACTGCTCTGTAGTTCTGCAGGACGCCATGTGAAAGGCTGGCAGCAGTTCACCGACAACCTTCATGTGGGGGATTCTTGGAACTCCCCAGTAAAGGGGGAAAACAAGGCAGCTCTGAAAATTTCCGATCCCCATCCTGTGCCTGACTGGGATATTATGCATCTATTCCATGCACCAATGTGTTTGTGATGCGTAATGTTTTGTGATTATGGCTTTTTTGTTTACACTGTCAGGTTTGACAAATTTAATTGCTGCTGTGTGCTGTCAGCAGAAGAGAACTAGAAACTATGGAGTTTGTTGGGAGCCAATCTTCCCCTTTAGCTCAAAGTTTCTCAGCCCTGTCATTCTGAATGTAAACTTCAGTTTTGATTTCCTTGCTTTGTGAAATTTGATTTAGTAGGAGGGAATGAGATGTTTCTGCCTTTGCTGAGATAGTCTGACTAGATCCTTATTTCTGCTGCAACAAGGACAAATAATTTCCATTTGCTTTTTTAGCAGCTTTACAGGGAATTTACCCTGTAAAGTACCCTTTCTAGGGTACCTAAATGGTTACGTCCTTTGTTAAAAGCTTGGTTTATGTTGGTAGGGGGGAACTGCAACTGCCAGACCTTGTTCCTGAGGATACATCTATCGCTACGTTCCGTATGACTAGGAGTAGAAAGAAACTCAGCATTTCTGAATTTGAGAGAGCAGCAGACAAGCGACTTCCACAGAACCAAGGTAAGGCCACAGTATGAAATCGTCTTGCTTTGTGCTGCATTTGCTGTCAGTTGATCTTCATCTGCTGCAGTTTAGCTCTTAGTAAATTCTCAGTTGAGTGGTTGGATGTTTGGAAGCTAGACTGCAGTCTAGGGGATAGCAGAGAAGGCAACACAGTTCTTTTTTTGCTAAGTCATCGGCTCTTCTCTAGTTGTATGGGACTTCTTGATCATTTTTCCACCTTGGTGCTCTTTGAGTTTTGAAGCATCTCCAAAGGAAGAAGTCACTGTCTCCCCCCGCCCCCCAGAGTTCCAGAAAATTGAAAAATAGAAGATACTACATAGGTTTTGTTGCATTTTTGTCAGATAAGTTACTCAGTCAATGTCTGAGGAAAAAGTGTCTTGGAATTTTATAAAAATAAATATTTTATATTGGAGTAAGTTTTCCCTTAATATAAAGTTTGTAAATATGGTGAATATCACTTTCATTTTAGTTGCAGTTTAACAGAGACAGAAAAGGAAAACGCGTCACCCAAGTTCACACATTCCGTTGCCAGTTGCAACTGGAATAGAATGGAAGGGTGAGATTTGGCTCCAATTTACAGACCCCTAAGTCTGTGTGTCTGCATGTACACTGGGTAACTGAAGTGCTCTTAAACTTTAAGTGAGATCTAGTCAGTGGAGTGTGGAGAATGATTGAGCCCAGCCCAGAGTAGACACCTACGTTTGATTGTGTTTGTCTATAATGGGAACACAGACACCTATGCTTGGATGTTTTAATCTGGAGCCGAATCCCACGCTGACTCACCTGTGCTCAAAAAGTTGACTCGTCTTTCTTTAGCCTGATACCTGCTCTGAGACATGTTTGTATTGGTAAGGAATGGGGCAGTTCTGTGAAAAGCAGAGGCGATGTGCTCTGGTATTTACTGGTATGAGCAAGACCACTGCTGTCCAGGTCTGCTTTTGTACTTTTGGGACTTTGGGGGTTGAACATGTTTGAGCTACAGTTTCACTGACAATCTGGAGTAGCTAGCTATATTTCTGAAGTTTCCAGATGCTTTAATGATGGAAGATAAAGGGTTGCTGAAGAGTTGTGATTGGGGCCCTAGCATCTTGCTATTAATGTGGTAAGATTAATATTACTGAGTACGAGGGCATGTGCCGGGCTAAATTGCCTTTGTTTTATCACCCTTTTAGAAACTGCTTACTAGAATTTTAATGAGTAATTCAGGAATGCAGACAAGAAATTGTAAAGTGAGCCTATTGTCTCATTCTGTTCTCATCGAAATGTAGCTTTTTGAGAATTATGTCATAACTGTTTCTAGGAAGAGGATCTGTTGTGTTATTTCTGTAGAGCATTGTGTAGAGAGTAATTTCTCAAATAATGCGTTACCAACTTTGTTTTAGCCCATTCAACGCTGGACAGCACTTTGGCTCGGTGAGTTTAAAACAAAATGTCTTAACTTCTGGCTGTCCTAACTACAGCTGCCTTGATTTGTCACCTCTGTAGCTGTGAACGACACGATAGATAACTGGGTTTGTAATAAAGAGCTGTGTTAGTATCCCACGCTGGTAATGAAACTTGGAGGAGGTACACGACTTGCCCTGTGCTTTTCCGAAACTGTGGCTCTGTACTGCTTGCCCAGGTTGGCCTAGCCTGTATTGCTGCTGTTGCTCCTGCCTTCCTATGAATGTCGCCTTTCCTCTTTTTACTGACTAGGATCATGCCTTTTTTTCCTTCTATTCCTCATGTTTCTAACAGTAAGTCAGTGCATAATATACCTTAAAATGGTATCTCGACCTGTTAGTCGACTTACCATGTCAGTTGCATCAGTGCAGTCTTTAGTCCAAATTCCCTGGACTTTAAAAGGCTTGTTGGCAAGTCAAGAATTTCTTCTCCTCTGTTGCACTTGTACTATGCTAACAATCCCAGCCATGGTTAGCAAATTTTCATGCTTCTCCCTGCAGCCTTTGGTCGTGGTCCCATGCAAGGTGTTTCATAAGGCTGCACGCTGTACTTGCTGTCTTTTAATCCTCTGTATCCTGAACCCTCTTTTTGATTGGGCTGCCTAGGAAGAGGGACAAGAAATAGTTGGCCAATCAGTTTAAGGTACAAAATGCGTACATTCGGATGTGTTTTCCCATGCTTTTTATGCTGTTATCTTAGTTCCCGTATCAAAAATGTGTTATTAGTGGTAGTTTGCTGTGAGGACTGATACTCAGCAGCTTTTTAGACTTGCACTCAATTCTTCTATCTCCCTGCTCTTATCTAGAGGACATCTTTACTCTTAAACATGTTTGCCTTTTTAATTATTTAATTGTTAAAGATTCCTGAGCCTTTTGTCAGATATGTTGTTGCAGTCCACTCTAGGTAGGAGGCTGTAAAACCAGTCTGTTTCCCGATTTCTGTAATAGGTATTCTGATGTTAGATGATATAATGAGATTGGAATATTTGCTTAAAGTAGGCTGGCATGTAATCTCCAGGGCCTTGGGGGGAAATTCTTCCTAGCTAAGGGGTTTGTGAAATGTCTCACTGTTAGTGGCCTTATGTCTGTAATCTGAGCGCAAAAGGGGAGCGTGCAGGTTTTGAAAACGATTTCTGCCTTCCCCTTTTTACAGGTCTCTTCACATGTCACTTGGTTCCGTGCTTGCACCAGACACTGTTGAAAAGAGAGGCTTATTCCGGAGGCCAAAGAATCGCAAAGCTATTGACATTGCAGCTTTTGAAGGTGGAGTGGAACAGAACATGCAGAGAAAAGGTTTCTTTTGTGTTATTTCTGTTATGGGAGGGAGGGCCTTATATATGGTGACTTCTAGAAGCGGTTACTGCAGTGTGATCTGTATTTTAGGATTTAAAGGCTGTTAACATATTCACGGAAATCCATTGTAATTTGGGAGGCAAGATTTAGAACAAGGTTCTGCACCCGTAGCTTCTTCGATTCTATGCACTTCTAATATGTGCTCCACTAAGCGTGGTAATACCACCACACAAATTGTTTCCTGTGTGGGCTTGTGTTCGTGACTGTGGGTACTGGGGAGATACTGGGGAGATGGTTTGTTAGAGGAAGTTATCATCACTCTTCAGTGGCCCTATAGTTTCTGTTGAGGATGAATGAAAATCTGTTAAGTAATTCAGGTTTTGAATTATGCAAGTCCTGGTACTAAAAGTGTGTCCCTATGATCTTGAACAGTTTTTCACATTAAAACTTGCTTTAAAACTTTCTAAACAGCACAGAACTATCTTGTGGACTTGCAAACAGCATCCATGATTGAAGCAGCCACGCTGACAAGCGATGCAGAAATCATGCTGAATAACACAGAGCTTTTCGTTCAGCCTCAGTCTGGTGAACAGAACCAAAAGGAACTTCCTGCTCTTGAACCACAGCTGTCAGAATCAGAAACCCCAGTGCAGAGAAGCAAGATTTCTAATGCAATGCAGGAGGAAGGAAAGCTTGTAGGCCGGGTATCCAGTGTGGGCACGGAAGAGGGAAGGACCCGAAGATATTCCGAGGAAGAACTAATAAATGATCGTGAACATGTTGACAGCATGACTCATGTACCTCAGAAAACATCTGCGAACCAGGGAGAAGATGAGCAAGGTCATTCCCAGCAGAGTGAGCCAATGGAACAGCTTTCTGATTCAGAAGAGGTGGCTGGCAGTGAGTACTATGCGTTACGACCTGGGGGTAGCAGGTATTATCTGAAATCGCAGAATCACAGCGTGGTTGAGGCTGGCGGGGACCTCTGGAGGCCATCTGGTGCCAACCCTGCTCCAGCAGAGCCACCCAGAGCAAGTTGCCCAGTGACCAGGTGGCTGTTGAACCTCTCCAAGGAGGGAGACTCCACAGCCTCTCTGGACAACGCGTGCCAGTGCTTGGTTCCCTTCACGGCACAGAAGTGTTTGCTGACATTTAGAAGGAACCTCCTGTACTCCGCTTTGTGCCCACTGCCTCTTGCCCTGGCACTGGGCGCCATTGAAAATAGCCTGGCTCTGTCCTCCCTGCTCCCCCCTTCAGGTATTTACAGACGTTGATGAGATCTCCCCAAACCTCCTCTTCTCCAGGCTGAGCAGTCCCAGCTCTCTCAGCCTTTCCTCATAGGAGAGGTGCGCTGTTCCCTTAATTGCCCTTTGCTGAGCTGTCTTCTGACTGTGTAAATGGGAGCACATTTTCCTTGTTCTGCATAGGGCAGACCCCGAGGTGTGGTTGAAACCATTACATTTTTTTTCTTTTTTCTTTTTTTTATGATCCTTTGTCAAAAGGGCCACTGAAGGGATGAAAGACACGGACTCCTGATGGCTCTTGAACAGAAAGCCTTTGTTGCAATTTTTCTCCACTACATATACTTTCCCCGTAATCCCATGCCCTGTCCACATGCCCGAATCTGTCACAGAATTGGTTAGTGACCCTCAGACACGCGCCTCGAGCCAGCCAGCAACTGGCCACTGCCCAAAGCTCATCTTTAACACTATAGCCAAGTTAATTTATCTCGATCTTGCTCAAGTTTTTGTTTCTACCGCTTGTTTCCTCATTATCTCTAATTCAGGGACGTGTGAAACAGCGCAAAGCCACCTGCGAATTCCTTTCCCACAGGCCACATAAACAGCATTTAAAGAATGGTTGGTGTACTTGGTATTGCTTGAGCCAGGAGTGGAGATCTTGCCATGGGAAGCTTAGGAATTAATTAATTAATACCTGGTGTCCTGGTGGACTATTGCACCGTACTTTTCTTCTGGAGGGTTGCCTGTGGCAAGCTTGGTGGGAAAAGTTGTTTTGAAAGAACAAGGGAAGAAATGAACAGAAAAAGGTGAATTGCTCTGAAGAGTCCAGTTGTAGGAACTTTTAGGACAAATGGATAGATAACACAAAGGAAAGTGTGGAGAATGTGGAACAGGGGACTGGATTGAAGGAGAGGAAAAGGAGGGAGAATGAGAGCATGTCTCAAAGATGCCGGAGTTCGTAAGCCATTAATGTCAAAAGTTAATGATTACATATTTCTCTTGTTTTACCAAAGGTAGCTAATGTCATCTTTCTCCTCAGTATGATCTGAAAATATATCTGCAAGGGCTTTTCCAGCTGATTCCTAAGAGACAGTGCAAACTCTCGAAACTGTTTTGAGGAAAGCAAGAGCAGTTTCTTGTGTGTATTCCTCCCTCTGCGTGGTTGTTTTCTTATTTACCAGAAATGAAAGTTTAAGAAAATACTAGGGGCAGCATTAATGCTCTCAATTTCTAGCTGTTAATAGGTGGAGCTCCTCTTTGCCATCCAGACGTTCAAGTAGATCCCCAGTCATTCTAAAGCCTAGGAGATCTTTCAGCATGTCTTTGAGAGAAGTTGTGTCCCGTATAATTGAAGAACTAGATGTAAGCGATAAAGAAGAAGAGATGGCTAATGCAGTGAATGAAGTAGAACAGGAAGAGATTTCCAGAGAGGGTAAGAGTTGCTTCCAGTGTTGCAAAGTAATGGAATACTTCAGTCTGATTAGAGACAAGTGGTTTTCGGTGACTTGGAGAGTGAAATAAGACTCTATTATGCAGTAGATCCTAGAGATAATTTAATTCAAATCATATCAGAGACACTGAGCATTTCAAAACAAGCTTTCTAAAAGCAGGTTGTGTCTCACTCATCTGCTCCTTTGTCAGTATTTGCTTTGTTCACAGTGACTGCAAATGGAATAAATTTTTGTGTTCTTTTGTAGTTCCATGGTACTGCTCATCTTCCTGTAGGCAGAGAGGAAGGGTTATTAGCTTTTTCTTGGCAATGGATACGCCCAGCTAATCACTTTTTGCATGTCCACATTTAATGTTTGCTATGTTTATTTAAGCTGTGTTGGCCTTTACTTTCCTCCAGTACCTACCGGCATGTTTTTCTCTTCAGGGGCTTCAAGGTTGCCCTGCCTTAAGGAACAGTGGTTGTCACAAAGATGTTGGGCCTTATACTGACCTTTTTGTTCCTGGAAGAGAGCGAATTGTAGAATCATAGAATGGTTTGGGTTGGAAGGGACCTTAAAGATCATCTAACCCCAAACCCCCTGCCATGGGCTGGGATGCCACCCACTAGATCAGGTTGGCCAAGGCCCCATCCAACCTGGCCTTGAGCACTTCCAGGGATGGGGCATCCACAAATCATGCAAGTTGCTTGGTTTCACAAGCACGTTCTCTGTTTTCTTTGAGATCCTTCTGCCATAGAAAAAGTCAGTAAAAACTCGGCACCCATGCTGAGGTTCATTAAGGCAGCAGTTACTCTGCATTTCTAAAATAATGGTTGCATGAAATTGGCAGTCTATAGTCTTCCTTGATTCTTTTGTCCTTTTATAGTTTTACTTGGGTGCATCTCTGAAGCGTGAAGTTTCAATGCGATGTGACTCTTGAGATTGATGAAAGTCACCTCAGAATTGTTAAAGTTCTGTGAACGGCAGCTTAAAGGTTTGTGTGTGGTCAGAAAAGTAAATAACATAAAAATGATGAAAGGAAGAGATGACAAAGTAGTAGGCATCACTGTGTCACTATGGAAACAGTTGTCATGCTCTCCTTTTGAACACCATGTGCAGTTCTAACCTCTACATTTCAAAACAGCTTTAACAGAACTAGAGAAGGAGCAGAGAAAAACAGTTGCCATTAACGATAACGATAATTGTATGGAGCAGTTTCTATACATTGAATGACAAAATATAAGGACTTCTCCGCCTGGAAAAGAGACAATCGCTCTGGGAGTGAAATAGAAGAAGTTTAAAAGGAAAACCCTTGAGCAAGCGTGGAGGAGATGATTCAACAGACAAATTGAAACAAATAGCTCCATGATCAGTCAGTGCAGAAACTAGAGAAGAGCAAAGAGCACTGACAGCTGGCAGGTTATACCAAACTGAAGGAGGTATTGCTACTAGCCACAGCTGATGAAGTCAGTAAAAACTAGACTTGAATATATCAATAGCAACTGGTACTCCCCTGTTACAGCGCTGTATCCCTGCAGTAGTCTGGTCGCGTAGGAGTGAGTATCACTGCCTGTCTGCCTCAGGCAGTCTTAATGTTCAGTTGAGCTTCTGCATTTTCCCCACAAAGCTAGTTAACTTTAGGCAAGATTTTCCCCTACACTGCTATAGGGAGCCTAATATTCTGGTAAATAAGATTGCTGTTAGTGAGTTTTGCCCCACCTTTGGCCGCGTTTCCTTGTCCTTTTCACCAGGGCTCGGGGCTCCCAAGGTCTTGGCACTTGTACTTTTGAGCATGAAACCTACCAGTCACTAGACAGGATGGTAAAAATCCACTTTTATGGCTTCTGGCTCTACCCTTGAGGTTATCTGAGCTTTCTAAATCCTTCAGCGAGTGTCACTGCTACGAGAATTCCTAGTAAGATTTTTCTAAGTAATCACTTGTGTGTATTTCTGTTGGAATTGAGCTACGGGGTAATAGATGTGGAACGATAGTTTAAGTATGTAGGGTAAAGGAGTACTTCAGTAGCTAAGGTTTTTAAGGACATGCAAGTCATGTGTCCTTTTATTTCTCTTCATCCTGCCTTCTAGAGGATTGTCAAGGATGGTCAAAACACTGTTAAGTGCTCTCTTCTCTGTAGTGCGATGTATCTCTTCCAACATAGTTTATTCAGAAAAACTGGGCATGTGGTTAGCCACCTATACCCAGGAGTTGAAAATGGGAAGGAGAATGCGGGCACAAACACTAGGTATTGCTAGATTTAAAGGGAAAAAAAATCTTTCACATAATCACCAAAAGAGAGTACACAGAGAGGGTAGATCTTGAGGAGCTCTGGTTACAGTTAAGTAAATTTCCTTCATCGGAATCTAGTGTGTACCCTAAATAGGTGGCGAGCTCAGGAAAAGTTGTGCATTGTAAGTTTTTGGAAGGGGACTGCATCTGCCTCCCTTTTTTATACCGTATGGTTATCGATGAGTTTACTTATCAAGTAAATTGTAGTGATTTTAGTGAATAAATTTTAGTGAACCACCAGCATTCAGTTTATTTTTTTTGGTAGGTGAGACTGATGATGGTATTTCCTATTTTAGCTACGGAACATCATACAAATGCTGGATATTCTGAACATTTAGAGAAGAAACTGACAAAAAAAGCAGAATCACAGATAATTGTGACTCCAGAAGAAGGGGGAGTAGCGGAAGGCAGTGTTAAACACCAAGACTCTCCCAAGGCTGGTGAGAACAATCAAATTACCTCTAAAGCTGCATTATTGGCATCAGTGTTAGGACAAAGACTTGTTAACTCTCTGTATTCTGCAGTCTGGGCTAAATGCTGGAAAAATATCCAACTAATTTTGACATTTCAACTGAAAGACTGTGTTACTGCTCAAGTCAAAATTTTATTGGGAATGGTGTTTAGAAATACATAGTTGCAAAAAGCTTCTTTAATTATAATTTCCTCGTGGGAGTTTGAGTCAAGGAAAGATTGGTAAAACTTAGAGCCCCTCTGAATGTGTTGGCAAATCAAGATCTCCCAAGTTACTTTTCCTATATTACAAGGGTCTTCTGTCTTCAGCATGCTGCCCAAAGGCTTTGGTCCTGCTTATCCTGAGGGGAGATCCATCTTTCCTTATGCTACAGCTGCTATGCTGTTCCTTTTATTAAAAGAAGCTGACTTAGAAGGAGCTCAGATAACAACTTCGTTCAAGTCTCCTGGGCTTCTCTACACTACCAAGTGCTATTTTTTTTACATGATCTCTGCTCACCTAGATGTAGCAAAGAGAAAAGTCAAGGATTTATCAGTGGTTATCTTACCTAGCTTAATATATTGGCATTCTAATCTTTGAAGGTAGAAATATAATAGGTGGCAACTTGTCAGGAATGGGAAGATGGGTTTCGTTTTTATGAGTGCCCTGAAATTTTGGATGTGATACTTGTTACAGTGATGCTTTCTTTCTGTTTTGAAAATCCAGAACCAGAGATGGCCACAAGTGTTAGAGCCAGAAGCTTGAGCAGGCATTCTCATGCTTTTTCCTCCTTTGAAAAATCTGGGACAAAGCCATTAAAAGAAGCTGTTAAGCAAGCAGATGAGCTAGAAGACAGAGCTGCCATGGGAGAACTGGATGGTTCCGAAGAAGAATCTACTGAGGATGAAGCTGAAACAGAAGGCCAGGAGAGTAAAGGTAGGAAAACTTTTGCAGCAGTAGCAGAAGGCAACTAAGATTTTTTTTTTCCTCTGATATCTGCCAACAGGTTGAAGGAATAATAACATGATCAACTGTTTAGTCCATCGGATAGTCCAGGGGAAGCTGTTGGCTGGTATTCGAGGGCCAGAGGGAAGTGCAGATTGTTACTGGCTTGTTGGGTGCTCTGTTGGTAATCATGTACTTCTGAGGTAATGGTAGTGGAAACGTACACAATGTACAAGAATGAGTGCAGAATGGTCTCATACAGTGACAGAGAGAGATCTTTATCCTTCACTTCCTATCACTTTATCCTTCCTTCCTGACTCCTATCTTCATGCTGCACTAAAAACTTCTTAGCATTGAACTGCTGTTTTCAGAGCCGTTTATGGTACTGTGGATTTGAAAGCTAATTTAGAACCCCATTCTGTTTGTGTAGTTACATATTTCCTTTCCAGTTAACCAGAAGAGTAGACTGATTTTTCCACAAAGCTGAGAGGAATTGTGTTTCCTAAAAGTTCTTTAGACACTGTACCAGTCTGCTTCGTTGCCTCAGGAGTGTTTGTGCTATTTAGGACGTGTAGTTCAATTAAGGCCACATCTGAGAATGCTCAGAATGTGTCGGTGGCTTGGGATTGGTCTTAGTCTTACAAAGTATAATATACCCTGAAATGAAAAATTTAACTAAGGGCATCCTAAAAGAATCCCGTTGCCAGGATTTGAGGCATTGTGGGGAAATTCAGCTGTAATAAGAACATGACAATTGATCTGGTACACTTGTGCACAAGGAAAGCTGTGAGTGTTCTTAGCGTGTCTACAGCAGTGTGAATATGTGTCTGTAACCCATCTGTATAAGGAGATGAAATGATCTTGCTGAAGAGAACCTTGTGATGCTGATAGGATGGAACAGTAAGAGTAGCATCTTCCAAGTCTCATTGGAGGAGAGGAAGAAAAACGGGGAAAAAAAATGAGAAATTATTCACTCTTGTCATAAAATTTGCTTCAGAAGCCTCAGCGTAACTAGTCTTTTCCCCTACATATTGCTCTATGTCCCTCCAGCACGTGGAAATATTTCTTCAGAAGAAGCTAATGTGAGGAACCGTAACAACTCCCCCAGCCCTGCTTCCTGTGAGAGACTCCTGGCCTCTGAGTTGTAGGGTTTAACTCGCACGGGTAGCCAAGACCTCTGGTAGTTGGACTTATCTTCTGTAATGGGACTGGTGCTCTAGTTCCTAGAAAGGGTTTCAAAGCTGAAACCATTATCAAATATGTTGGTTTCTTGGGGTATACTCAGCTTGCAAGGGAAATGGGAAGGTAAGAAGTCTTCCATGACCACTCCTCTTCTAGACAGGAAGCTGCTCAGTATTTCAGTTCTGTTAACATTGTCTTCTTTCTTGCCCTCATTTGTCACAAAAGAAGTGAAGGAGTTCAAGAGTGAATTGAGAGGATGAAGATTAGACTTGGAGGAAACTGGTATGGATGGTTCACAGCCAAAGAAAAGGCGAGGTTTGACTTCTTGTGGTTGGGATCTACTGCAGGACCCTGATCAAAGGGGAGCCTGTGGATGGGGCCTTCTTGCTTCAACTACAAGAAGCATCACGCTCGCACGCTCTCATCCTCATGGGGGATTTCAACCACACGGATGTCGCTGGAAAAGCTGCACAGCAGGCTGTGAGCAGTGCAGGAGGCTCCTGGAGCATGTCAAAGGATAACTTCATGGTCCAGGTATTAGATGAACCAACCAGAGAAGAAGTGTTGCTGCACCTGGTGCTCGGCAGTGCAGAGGAACTCATTAAAGAGATTAAGACTGGAGGCAGTCTGGTCTGCAGAGACTCACGTCCTGGTTGAGTTTGTGATCTCGAGGAATACGGGCTTGGTGAAGAACAAAGTCAGGGCCCTGAACTTCTGAAGAGCAAAATTGAACTGATGTAATCTCCCTGGACTTCTGTAAGGCCTTTGACACAGTCCCAGATGACATCCCTATCTCCAAATAGGATTTGATGGGTGCTTCATTCAGTGGATAAGGAGTTGGCTTGAAGGCTGTACCCAGAGAGTGGTGTGGTCAATGGCTCCTAGTCCAAATGGAGACCGGTGATGAGTGGTGTCCCTCAGGGGTCTGTCCTAGGACTGGTACTGTTTAATAGCTTTATCAATGACATAGACAGTGGGACTGAGTGCATCCTCAGCAAGTTTGCAGATGACACCAAGCTGAGGGGTGCAGTTGCTACAATAGAAGGAAGGGATGCCATCCAAAGGGACCTGGACAAGCTTGAGAATTGGGGCCACGTGAACCTCATGAGGTTCAACAAGTCCAAGTGCAAGGTGCAGTACCTGGGCTGGCGCAATCCCAGACACGAGGACAGAGAAGATCTCATTGAGAGCAGTGTGACTATGGGAGATGCTTATAGACCCTTGTAATGTGATTTTCTTGCTCTGCTCATCCTTGTGTTCAGGGGAATTTGATGCTGATTTAAGAAAATGACAGTGAGGTAGTTTTCAGACTTTGAAATTTTCTCTGGGAAAAGAGGCTGCAGCTTCTCGGCAGATTAAGTCGATCTAGTCCCTGCTGCGGGTCCCTACTGTGCTTTTTTACACCCTGCCCAGCCTACTGGTCCAGCCCAACCTGGTGGGCAGGAGGTGGCATGAGGGAAGCCACCAAAGGAGATGGAGTGGATGGAACTGCAGCAGCCAGCAGTCGCACTGGTTTAGGGTACCATGGAGCCACAGCCTGGGTGTGGGCTGTGGCACCGGAGCAGATGTGGAAAGCTGGCTAGGCTTCTGTCTGCTGCTGCAGTGGTGCTTGCTGCAGGAACACTGAAAATAGATATCAGTTCCTCAAGTAACTGTTACTTCTTTTTTCTCCTTAGAGGGTTCCATGAAGACACCCATGTTTGTCCGTGCCGCAGCCTACAGTCCACTTCCCTTGCTGTCAACTCCACGTCCTGAAAAACCTGCTGCTCAGGAGTAAGTATAAGCAACCTTCAGCAGTGGCCCAGTAGAAGCATATCTGGGGGTGCAAGTAGCAGGAGAGAGCCCAAAGATCTGCATTCCTGACAACTGTTCTACATGGAGAACCCAGCTTTGTTGGTTGTTTTGTCCTTCATCAGCTGTAGCAGGGACTAAGCAGTCCTGAATTCTTTAGTTCATCCATGGCTTTAGTGATTGGATAAAGAATTCTATCAGGTAAATGTGAGTGCTCTCCTGGAGCAGATCTCAAAGCTTTCCAACGAATGGATAATTTAATGCTTCTTTGAGCTGGATACCAGAACCTTTTTCTAGCAGTTCTTTGACTGCTAGGCTAGCTTGGAGCACTAGACAGTAGGAGGCGCAGGCTAGCCCCTACAGTAGGGGATGCAGAAGCCCTTGCAGGAGAGGGAGAATTACAGATTACATTACAATGATCACATTATATGACATATTTGACTTTTGAAACCTAAAGCTGTATGTACCTGCCATGTGGTAAGTATAAAATGAAGTTTGCTTTGAGGCAGAAAGTGAACCTGTTGCCTTCATTACTCTAAAATAGTTAGAACTTTGCCAGCCTTTTAGCTGAGGGAGCTGGGGATGTTCAACCTGGAGAAGAGAAGGCTCTGGAGAAACCTTGTTGTGGCCTTTCAGTGCTTAAAGGGAGTTTATAAATAAGATGGAGAGCAGCTCTTTGCTCAATCCGATAATGACAGCATGAGGGGGAATAGTTTTAAACTAAAAGACGGGAGATTTCGATTAGAGATTAGGAGGAAATTCTTCACTCAGAGGGTGGTGAGGCACTGGCACAGGTTGCCCAGAGAAGCTGTGGATGCCCCATCCCTGGAGGTGTTCAAGACCAGGTTAGACAAGGCCCTGAGCAACCTGATCTAGTGGGTGGCATCCCTGCCTGTGGCAGGGGGGTTGGAACTGGGTGGTCTTGAAGGTGCTTTCCAATCCAAGCTGTTCTGCAGTTCTATGATACCGAGTTTGTTTGCACGTTATGTACTGAAGTCTGGCTTCAGGTTGGTGTGTTTGCTTCCCAGGGCATCACTACATAGGTTAAATGCCTGAGGAATATTCTAGGATATGAAGTGGAGTGATGACTATGTGAGAGCCTTGGTTAAGGCACTCTGCTATAAAATAATCTATTTTTACTGGTACACTTCTACTGTGATCAATTGTACAGATTAGGGCCATAGGACTTTTCATTTAGAAGCATTAAAATCTTCTACAGTCAATAATAATCAATTGTGCCCCGTTCCTTGGAACCAAACGTTTGTGCATTCCAATTCACAAATGGGCAAACTGAGGCACAGGAAAGATGACTTAGATCATGACTTTTGTTATTGCTAGATGTACTTCATCACTGGGGCTGATCTCTTCCGCCTGTCTCTAGGGTTCTGTCAGAAAAACATGTTAGTAGGCTGGAGAGAGAATCAAATGATGCATGCATTGTGTGGGTGGGTTTTCTGTGCGTTAGTCTGAGACTCAAGGTCTTTTCAGTTGTTTCTCACTTGCCTACTGAATGAAAGCGGGGATTTTACTTTCCCTTTCTTATTACAATTTTTCCTTTTTAGACTGGAAAACAGCAGAAGTTTCATTTGGGACTTGGTCAGAAAACAGTTGCATAAGGGGAAAAAAATACAGAAAAGGCTAAACAAAATGTTTGGATTAGTGTAAAAGTTGTGCACTTCCCATTTTGTGGAAGGAAACTATCGAAGGAAGAGCTTCTGTTGAGTCTTGTCAACCAACAAGAATTGAGTATGCCCTGCAGACCAGAATCTCCCTTCTGCATCCATAGGCCACTTCTATGTCTGCATCAAACTTTGTGTTGTCCCGGAGAGTGAAAAATACAGGGAGCTGTAGCGCTGTTGCATTTATGTATTGGACAGAACTGTAGCTCGCTGGCTATTTGTTATGATAGCACGCTAATCTCGGGAAAACTTGAACCTGAATTGCTTCTCCCAAGGCTGTAATGTCATGTGAACTGTTTGCAAAGGCTGTGCTTTGTGGGTGGGAGGGTTTTGAGGGTGTGGGAGGGAGAAAGAATTAAGAGCTTGTGGTAGGTCTTTTAACCCTTTCAAATTCAACATAAGGTTTGCCCCAACTCAGCTCGGTGTTCTCTGCCTGTACCCAGTGCCCTGTGTTTGTTCATCTGATGTGTGGATTTTCAATTTCCATCAAAGGTCTCCCCTGCAGCCACGGCGGGCTAAGCCTGTTCCAAAGAGCTCAGGAACGTCACGAAAGAAAAAGCGTGAGCCTGCACTAGCAAGCAGTTACATAAAGCAGATATTTAGGCATTATGCGAAAATGCCAGTGGCCAGAGATGCCTACAAAATTGTTGAAAAATGGTAAGCAGCAGCAAACTCTTCTTCCTACTACTCTTCTTGGTCCTCTTTTCCTTCCTTTTCTCTCCTTAAATAACAAACTCATCCAGAGACATGATGATAAGTTGACAGCCCTCCCTCAACCCTTTGCTACTCAGCTGGTGGGAAATCCACAGGGGGTGTGATTAAATCGAGGACAGAAATGTGCTAGGTGCTTTTGGCTGCTGTGTGGGTATCAGTGAACAGTGCTGCCTTCTAGGAGCTTCTAGCATGTGTCCCAAACTGGTACAAACTGC
Source organism: Anser anser (assembly GCF_964211835.1). Classification (NCBI taxonomy): domain Eukaryota; kingdom Metazoa; phylum Chordata; class Aves; order Anseriformes; family Anatidae; genus Anser; species Anser anser. The sequence continues at coordinate 12,390,781 of NC_139732.1, forward strand.
ACAATTCACAGTCTTCTCTACCTAACAGCACACTAATATCATTAGCGGTCTCAGTGAGCCGGATGGCTCAGGATAATGGTCGTTGTGTCAGGCTGGGCAACGTGAAGCTGTTCCAGCTGTGCAGTATTACATCTGCAGCCAGGGTTTCTCAGCTTTTTGAATCCACGGACCATGTTACCTTCCTGAGTATAATCTGGGGATTGTTCCAGCGCTGTCACTGTAAGAACCTAACAGTGTCATCTTTAACGTTGATTTGCCAGTTGTGTTTACTCCTGTTCTTGCATGTGGGAGTTCTGGGCAAGGTTCTGGTTGTCAAATACGTAGCTGTTTCACAGCTACCTTGCCATCTTCAGTTACCAGTGGTCCAGAAAGCCCAGGCTGAGAAGCCATACTTCATTCCCTGGGCTGGAGTGGTTCTTCTCCCCCCGTTTTCCCCTGGCAGGCTGTGACCTGCACAGTGAGCTGCTGCAGTTTAACTTGCCCTACAGAAGTGAGCGGCTGGTGTTTGTACCCTCCTCAGCCTGGTTTTATTTCTGTCCTCAATTCTCTTTCAGTTGTGAGAAATACTTCAAGCAGCTAAGCGATGATCTGGAAGCTTACGCCCACCATGCAGGGAGGAAGACAGTGGAGATAGCTGACCTGGAACTCCTTATGAGAAGGTAAAGGAGGAATGTCATTAAGCCATACTGGTGTTCTGTGGTGACAGAAGTAAGCCCAGTAAGACTGTCATTGCCTGGCTGTGCTAGCAGTATTTCTACAGTAAGCGCGGTGTCCTGTAGTTTGCATGATGCAGCTTGGCGTTTTGTGCCAGAAAGGGCATTTATGGACTTGGGATTTTATATTCCAAGCTGAAGGGGGTGGGGGGCAGGAGAAAATAGGGGTTGGAAGTGCAGGAGTCTGAGAAACAGGTAGAAAGAGGAAGGGGATGTGTGCTAGGATCAAGCAGTTATGGCTGGGAAGTGCGTGGTATAGGTAGAAAAAGCAGGAGAGTAACAACAGTTAAGTGAGAGGCTGGGCTGCACTGCACTCTTTGCATCCCTGAGGGATTGCTTTGCTAAAGCACTTGCAACTGAAATCATGAGCATTTGCACATGCCCTGCTGTTTGACTTGCTCCTCCGAACAAAATCCCACTCGTTCTGTGTCTGCAGAATCTAATAGTTAGGCTTCAAACCGATAGTTCCTCATCAGAGCAGGAAAAGGGCCCTTCGGCCTGGCTTCTAACACTGGGGTTTCCCTTCTTATTGCCACTTCAGGACCCCCGGAGGGGTGGAGTGGCCAGCAGCCTGCATGGGTTGTTCTCAGAACCTCTTCGCTGCGGCTCTTCCCGTGGGCTCCCTCAGCTCCCCCGTCTCATGACTGGACTTTGTCTTGTGACCAAACCATGAGGGATTTGTTCTTTTGGGGAGCTCTCTGTAAAACTCTCAGGCCTGAATCAGTTCACACTCCTCATTTAAAGTCATCTAAGTTGGTAGTCCTAGTCTCCACTGGAAGAATTTCTTTCAGATGCTACTTCGAAGTCGTTTGAGGGATTTTGTAGGGTGTACATGAATAAAGACAATGGTTCTGCCTGGGTTTGTGTAGCTGGAGCTGGTGCTGCTGCTTAAGAGTAATCATCTGTTGCTGTCCAAATCTAGAGATTTTATTTTCACGCTTGACAGGTGTTTGTTGAAATCAGTATGAACAGGCTGAGAGGAGTGATGAGTTAGTTGGCCAGGTTTGAGGATTCTGTTCTCTTGTTATTCTGCCTTTCTCATTTTTTTGTCTTTCTGCTGCATCATTAAGAGATCAGAATTGTTGCCAGTTCATGAATAAGAATAGTATTTCTGTTCCTTCCAGAAAGAAAGCGTGGATAAAGGCTGCTTTTTTTTTCTTTCTGTGAAACTAGGAGATACTGATTTTTTTGGGAGGGGGCAGTCAGCTAAACGGTGCACTAGAAAACTACGCAATTTGAATATGCCAACCACCTCTGAATTGTGAATAGCATATAAAAAATCTGCTGGATAATGGGATATTTGCTTCTGTTGCATCATTCCGTGCATGTCCTTAAATAGTAAAATTTATCACGTGCCATGTGGATTGTGGATTTAAAAAGTAATGAACTGCTATAGATCCGTGTGCTGACTTTCACTGTGGAAAACACATACCTCTGTGGGAAGCTGCTCTGCAGTGACTCTTCTGGTCCGCTTCATATGTAAACAAGTCTGGTATTGGCACCGTATGCAGGACCTAACACAGCACCTGAGATGGCTGTGTGCAAGTATATAGTTCTTCTGTCACAAGCCTGTGCATTTCAGATATTAAATGTGAAAATGTCAATGCAAGAAAACCTTAAAAACTTTCTTCTGACATTGAGTGGAAACACTAACAATTCTGTTTCTTCTCTGCTTTCTTTTTGAACAAAGGCAAGGGCTGGTGACAGACAAGATGCCGTTGCATGTGCTGATAGAGCGTTACCTCCCTCTGGAGTATAGGAAGCTACTGATTCCGGTTGCTGTGAGTGGAAATAAAGTGATCCCCAGCAAATCAGCGTGCCTCTCTGGCAGGTGGTGAGCCCTGTGGGTGGGAACACAACCTGCTCGAAGAACATAGCTTTAGGTTGTTCCATCTAACTGCTCAACGTGATGGTTTTCCACAAGGAACTACTGGGGCAATAAACAGTTGACATTGTCTTGAACTTACTGACATCGTGCTGTGGCTATCATGCCAGCCCACTGGATCTCACCAATTATTATTACAAGTAATTTGACTATCCTTTAGTTTTATATCTTATGTTTGAGTACTAAATAAAGAAAACGTGGTATGTATTCTGCGTGATACAAATGTTACTTATGCCAGTGAGATGAGAGCTTACCTCATGTCTGCTGTGTTGTCACTACGTTCCTAATAGACGCTTACTTGTATTGGTGCTCTTCATGCTAACTAGTTGTTTGTTCAAACGAGAAGCTATGGACTGCCTTATGAAAAGATGATGATCCTTTTTACAGTTGTGTGTATATATATATATTTACAACAGGGGCTTTCAAACTTAGGATCTTATCTCACTTTGTAAGTCTAGCCTGTGTCAAGAATAGCTCATAGTTCATCTATGAAAACAGCTGCTTACTGATGAAAATTGAAATGGGAAAACATACTATATACATATACATAAAATCTCATGGGGAATTAGCAAGCAATAATTTAAGACCATTTCAGAGGTAACGTTTTCTGGTTCACATGTGGTAGATGAAGAACTGGGAGAGAGCGCAGGGGAGTTGGAGCGGATCTTTAAGGTCCCTTCCAACCCAGAGGATTCTGTGATAAACCCAATATACACAACTAAGTCAAGGTTTTGGTAGTGGGGGTGCTGCAGGGGTGGCCTCTGTGTAGAGGTCAGGAGTTGCCCTGTGTTAGAGCCAGTTCCATCCAGCTCCAAAATAGACTGAATAGAGTGAATTTGAGCCTTGGAAGAAGAAGAGAGTAGGGGTAAGGTGTTTTTAGTTTTGTCTGTTTCTCACTGTCCTTCTATTTTAATCAGCAATAAATTAATTTAATCTTCCCCAAGCAAAGTCTGTTTTGCCCATGATGGCAATTGCTAAATGATCTCCCTGTCGTTATCTTTGCCCAGCTCATGTCCTGTTGAAGAAGAGTGAGAAAGCAGCTGGGTGGCTGTCAGCCAGCTATGGCTCAGCCAACACACTGTGTATTTGGGCACTTGTTTGTTTCAAACACATGCTCAGAGCTGAAGGCTGCGCTTCTGCAGGTGTTTTCTGATGCCAGCCCTGGTGCTGTCCTCAAACTGCATGTCGCTTGCAGCAAGGAATTCTTCCAGCAGTCGAAAATAATCAGTCACCTCTCTTCTCTAAGAGTTAGCTCAGTGTTGTGATGCTGTAGTCGCTGGAACCCTGCTGGAATGGTGGCACTCCAACCCTCAAGGTTTAAACTGAATTTATGTACGGAAACGCATCTGGGAAGTCACTGCTCTGGTCCCAGGCATGGTGGAGGGAGGCAGTGCCAGAGCCTGGTGTGTGAAGCAGGGCCGAGCTCTCTGAGCTGCAGTTTGCGCTCAGCCTGTTGGTGTGCTCTCTCATGTCATCATCCAAAGCAGCAAGATCCAAGCAGTGGCTTTATTAAATAACTAACAAGTGCAAATGTATCTCTGCGTGTTTGACGCGCCCGTGTGGTTTGTGCTGTTTTACTCGCAGGGTGAGCCAATGCCACCTAGCTTTCCACCAGTGCTTTTGTACAGTTCGTTGATTGCTACACAGAGCAGCTGATCAGTGCTGCTCCGTAGTGAATGTTGCCAAACATGTAGGAAGACAATAGAAATAAAATCCTTGCATATGATTTTACTGCTTATAGTGAACCTAAACCACAGCAGGAATGAGGTCAGCCACATCAGAGGATTTTTAAGGTGCAAAGAATGATGGCTTTCTAAAAACAATTCACAAGCTGGGAAAGAATGACCCTTGTTGTGCATACAACTTTCAGAGGAATGAACATCATTTTTCCTGTTTTACATGCTAATATGCCTTACGTTTATTTAGCTAGTCTGCAATTCCCAAGGTAAGACACTTAAAGTGTTTGTTTATTTTCAGAGAGAAAAAAATAATAGTTTTTCCCCTTAATTATTAGCTGCTCTGTCTTGGACTTGGAAACTCGAGCTTGTAAATAGTTTAATTTGACTTAAAAACTTGAGTCTTTAAATTGATTAATTTTTAGTTGTCTGTGAGGAAGGGATGACTCAAGGCTGCTGCTTTGCAGTATCCTTAAGTCAGACGGAGTGGGGCTGAGCACAGTCAGCACTGCCAGCTGGGGTCAGTCAAACATCGTGCCAGTGGCTCTTTCCAATACACTGAATATGTCTGGACTGAAGAAGTGGAGTAACAGCCTTTGCGTCTTTTTTTTCCCCGCTTCCCTTGCATTGTAGAAATGTTCTAGAACTACTGGGAACTGTTTTCCCTCTTTATAGATCCATGAGGAAGCCTTGCTTCCTGAAAAGTGCAGTGTAGCTTCCCAGGTGTCTGAAATTGGAGATCCAAATGGTACAGTTAATAGGACTCCTGGAAATCCAACCCAGCTCTTGGCAGCAACGTTTGCAAGTTTGACAAACTTTGCACAACGCTAAAGGAAATGAAGGCCAATTATAGTTCAAGTCTTTTTTTGGCAGGCAGTACTGACACAAAGGTCAGTCATTTTCAAGTTTTGTTTTTTTTAAAGCAATTCTATTAATATAGCAAAGATGGGGATTTTTTTCAATAGTCACAAGGAAACAGTTTGTCTTAACTGACATATTACAAAATTAGTACCTTTTAAAATTAATTTTCTGCCATTATGTGACTTTTTTAGTGTGTGCTTGGGGCTTGGCATGCCAGAGTTTGAAAATTTTCATCTGAAATATTAATGAAGTTTCCAGCTTCTTTTTTCTCTGTTGCTGAAACATGCAAGAACCCTGTTTTCCTAAGAGCATTTAAGGAGAGAATAGAGAGAACCTCCCAGGAAGCTGCTGGTTCCTGTTGTAAAACGAAGAGGTAAGATTCCCTATCTGTTTTCTCTCTTCTGTTGAGAAGTGTTCTGTTGCTCTAGTTAACTAAACTCAAGACTTTTAGGGACAGATTACCATCTTTAATGTGCTAATAATGTAACTGGAAGGACAAAAGAAAGAACTGCTGGTTACAGGACCGCGTATTTAACTTTTTGGAATCTAAAGTCCTTGGGTAAAGCAAAACAAGTGATTCTTGCTCTCTGTAGCCCTGTGCTTTCTCTGCCTATTAGCTGCTTTCTTGAGGAACTTTGCAAATTTGATGTTCATCTACCAAACTTATCCTCTGTGTTTAAATTCCCTGCTCTTTATAGATGCACTGAATTTTTTCGTGTAACAGCTACTCTTTTCAGAATACTCCTAGAGATATGTGCAGTTAGGGCATTTGATTTCTAGCTAGATGATACATTTCCCTTTTCAGTGCTTTTATAGTTCCATTTTGGGTATTTTGCAGTTTGAGTTGGAAGTACATAGCACCAAATTCAGTATTCAAGGCATAAATCCCAAGGACTTCATAGACCCAGTGGTACTTACTTTGTCATGCAGGCTATGATTCCTTTCCAGTTTACAAATGCCATCAGTATTTGCAGGAATCCCTTTGCAAATGCTCATGAAACTAGCGCTTTGTTAGGAAGGCATCTTCTGAATTCAGCTTTACCCTTTCTTGCTTTTCAAGTTATGAGAATAATGGGCTTGAGTTTGCTCCACTTATTCAGCAATTTAGGTAGCAGAACTCTTTCCAACGGGGTTTTAGTTTCAAGAACCTGTATTATTCCCCTCGCTGGAGAGGGAGGGCACTAACGAACAGGAAAGATTAATTGATGTCAGTGGTTGGAAAGACAGTTACCAAAATTCGTGTGGTATCTTCATTGAAGCAAGAAGCAGATTTCAATGTTTCCGTACTAGGATTATTTTTTCAGCTCAGAGTTGGTAAAACCTACTCTCGAGGCATCACTTGAATTTCTTTCAAAGTGACTTCATACAGGACAACAGCAGCTACATCAGGATAAAAATCTGTGTGGGGAAAGACGTGACAGCAAACCTGGTTGGGTTGAACTTGCCTTTCACTTGCACAGGGATTGTGTTGATGGCACCTTACTCTGCAAATGTGTCTTTGAAACCCTTCTCTGAGCCCAAGAACCAACCATAAGGCCTATCTTGCAAAAACCCTAAAGCAGCCACATTGTAACCTTGATTTTGATAGAAGCTTACAGGTTCAAGTAATGACTGAAGCACAGTCACTGCATCATCAACAAAAGAGCCCAACACCCAGTGGTGCCCCAGCGCCCTGAGGATGTCAGTCCTGTGTGGGGATCAGGCCGCCTCTACCCGCGAGTCTTGCTGAGCTGAAATGACTGCGTAGGCTGAAAAACTGTACTGGAGGGCTTTGCTGCTTAAGCTGAAAGTGCATCTGATCAGCTAGTTCAAACTAGCTTATCTTAGCTGTTAGTTATTAGGTGTCTCTCTACATACATGGGAAGAGGTATTTAATGCAGTAACTTTGACGCTCAGCTTTGTATCAAAAATGGGAGATCAAACAGGCTATTTATTCTTAATACTGGAAGTCTCCTTACTCTTCTACACAGTCTGTCTTGCTTTCTTCCCTGGCTGCGGGCCCTACTCGTCTCACATCTCCAGCGAGTAGTCTCTCCAGTGCAGTGTCCACAGGCACAACTTCCTGGTCTGTCTGTTCTCTTCCAACTTGATAAGCCAGGCCAACGTAGGTATCTAGTGTCTGATCGTCAATATCAGGATCAATCGTGCAGAAGGCTGCCTTCAGATCTTCTGCATTCACCTCTCTGTTCAAAGAACAATTTAGTCATTTGCTGTGCTGTGGCATGTGAAAGGAATGTTTATATATTTGTGCCACAGTGAGGATCCACTTTGCTTGAAATGCAGAGCAGAGATACCTTTTGATATTATCTCTGCTTTCACTAGTATTTTTTTTATATGCATGTAATAAAGTTAAGTACTAAATTTCAAGCTGAAAAAAATTAGGAAAAGTTAGATTTCTGGTAACCTGGAAAGACTCTAATTCTGCTCTGTTTTGCTTTATGATACCCTTTGTTACACACCTACATTCTCCCTTGTTAATCCAGTGCCCACCTTTGTCAGTACCTAACTTCCTGGGCATCTAACTCGCTTTCAGTGTTATCCTCGTTGATTGGTGCCTGGCACAAGACTTCTCTAAGCAGAAACTACATGTTGCTTGTCTTGTTTTCAGGTGGAATTATTTATCTGATTTTCACCTTCAAGTCTGCAGTTGTCAGTCCTGCTTGTTTTTCTCATTCCTCAGAAGCAGTCTCTGAGGATATACAGGATTTTACTGCTGTTTTTGGAGAGCTGAAGAATGTCGACAGACAGACTTCAATTACTGAAGCAATCTTCTCTACTCACTGTCTGCCATATCCCTTACAGGCTGTGTCTGTTCTGCCTCTGCTTTGCCTTGTGCTCTCCCATAGCTGCTCCCAGTGAGCCTGTTCACTCTCACCTTGTTAGTTTTCTCATCCTGAGTCACCCTCCGCACCTTCAGTTCCTTTTCTGACCCTTCCACACCTCATCTCCTGCTGTTATTCCCACTCCTTGGCAAATGCTGCTGTTCTCCCTGACTCATTACTTTTCTCCCTAGTCTGGTTTTGCAGTGACGGCTGGGTTCTTGACAGCACCTCCAATCCACATTCCCCAAATGTTCATCCTTACTTGGAGGCTCCCAGCACTATCTGCTCTTTCCACCCATTTACTCCTCTTCCATCTTGGCTTCCAGCACTCTTGCATCTCTATTCTTGACCTCCACTAGGGCCTTTCCACAGTTTTTTTGCCTGGTCTAATGTGTTGATCCCATCTGCCCTCTCTTATCTGCTTCCCTCTGATTCCCTGGTTGTCAGCCTAGACTCCTGTCTGACCATGGTTTCCCTTGCTCATCTCAGTCTTCAGCAGTGTGCATAGTGTGCCATAGATGCTCAGTCCCCTGGTGGATTCCGGGATCTTTATCCTGCTCCTTTCTTGCCTCTCTCCATGCTAGCATTGCTGTTAGGGGACTCATCCTTTGCACTGCTTGAACATCTCTGTGGTGTCACTGCAGGCACAGGAGCAATTCAAGACCAGACCCAGTGCATGGGCACAGCAAGGTTAGAGGGGAGACAAGAAGAAGGGCATAGCTCATCCTGGAGTTGGAAGATGAGCAGCGAAAAGAAAATACCCAGCCATGTGATGCAGCAGGTCTGTGAGGCCAGTGCAGCTTTTGAGCACTGTGGGCGAGAAAGTTATAATAACCTTCACTGATGCCTGTTGCCTCCACAGGTCTTGTCCTCTATGGAGGCTGGGAACAAGCCCTAGGGGACTTAACTAGGCTGAAGCAAGCTGGGAGTGCTACTTAGTTCAGCAACCAAGTAACCTCCTGAAAAGTATTTTGGCTGAGCCGGGGTCCCAGTCTGCTACCATTGCCTACATCTGCTTACCTTGCTCACCCCATACAATTGGTCAGTGAACTGTGAGTCCTCTGGGTCACAGACTGACACTGTTCAGCATTTTCTATAATATGGCCTAGCCAGGTTTTCGTATCTACCACAATATTTACAGCTGGGACCTTATGATAGCCCCTGCAGTAGCCACACACTCGTGTCCACTGGGGGGTTCTCTTTGCACACACTGTTCTGATCTATTGTCCCCATCAGCCTGTTCCCTTTATACTTGCATTAGATCTCCTAGGTTGTTCCTCAGCTCTCTCAGATACTCCTGCTTCTCACGGATGTACTGACTCCTGATCTTTGCAACAAAAGGTTCAGGGTTCCCCTCTTCATCCTGAAGGAAATTACAAGCATGTTAGTACTAAAAATGTGTTCTTCCCAGTATGAGTAGGAGCCATTCCCCATTGTATGCTAAAATAACTCAGCTTTCCTAGAAACGGAATTTTCATGTGAAAAGTGTAAATAAAGATAAAATATAGGAAAACTCCTGTCACAGAAAAGGCACAGACTTGCACTGCAGATATCTGCAGTTGCCTGCAGCTTACTTTCAGGTGTTACAGCCTCTGGTGAGCACTGCAGGCTGTGGTAGTCTGATAAATCCAGTTAACCTGACAAACCTAACTTAAGTCCTTTGCTTAAACCTGAGTCGAAAGGACAACATAGATAACATCAGCTTACTTCTTTGAATAAGGATCTGTAGTCAATGAGTTCTTCAGTGCAGTCTAGCTTGTACCTGCTTGCATCAATGAGTTCTTGGATTGAATCTTGTCTTTTCAGGGGAAAAGCTTCCCTCATAGCCATCCTGTATGGAGACAGGCAACACAATATGCTGTTACAGTATGAGCAGTTCACGAGTGCCAGTATGGCTGGCAGTGTTTTAGGCTACAAGAGTATGCATGTATTCCATGGGCCAAATCTTCAAAAATTAGTTGCTTTTAAGAGGACACACATTTCAAGAAGTACATGCACCTTCAGATAACAAAACAAGGGAATTGTTTTCTTCAGAGCTTAGGCTGCAGGTGACCATTGGATGCTCAGCCATTTGGGAAACTACGAATGCAATGTGAGCATCAGTTAGCTGGTAGCTAGCATGTCTGTACTGGAGCTGTGTTCCCAGCTGAAGTGCTGGAAATGGCTGCTGCTTCTTTTCTGTGCCACAGCCCAAAGAAATGCTTTATCTACCTATCGCTTAAAAAAGCACACGTGATTGATCAACAGAGAAGACTGACAAATCTTGCACCTGTAGTGAAATTCATAGAAATGCTTTGTGACGTGTCCTAGGAGCTCATGGGAGCACGGTGTAGGGTTCTGAAGCTTCTTAAACAGCTCCCCAGGGAACCTCGCAGGGGGCAGATACTGCCAGCCTGTCTCTCTGCATGTGTAAAGTGCTCCACATCTGTTCTCAGGTATCTCCAGATTCACTACTCAAAACTTGCAGTATTCACATTATTCTAAACCTAATGCAGAAGTTAATAAGTATTGCTTGCTATAGCTGTCCTCACAAGAATTTTAAAGAGAAAAACTGCTCCCCTGGCTGTGCTGATGGACAAGCAAAGCAGACACACTCAGCATACCACAACATCCAGCATGCACCACATATTGGGCAGAGCTTAGTGGGCAATAGTCATCCTCTTGCCTGAACTGCTCGCTGGTCAGGGATCCGCTGTTTGAGGGGTCGCAGGCAGCCAGCTCCTTTTGCAGGTTTGAAATCAGCTGATTCTGGATATGGTATTGTTCTTCACCTACCTGTGAAACAGGGAAGGTTCACAGATCAGTAACTGTCTTATCTGTTGTCCCTTGGACTACCTTCAAAAGGGAAGAAAAACTGCAAAAGGACTGCACTCACTTCCAAAAAATTCTACTTGAGGTGTGTTTAGCGATTTACAAATAATTAAGCAAGCAACGCTGTGGCTTGCAGGTGGCTGTTCACAATGGCTCCTTGTTGAACAACTTGCCCCAAAGCAGTTCGCATACCATCGTGTGCAGGAGCTCTGAGGGCAAGGGGTGAGAATGGTTCTGATGATGGGGGCCCAAGGCCGAGGCTCACCCCAGCACACCTCACAGCAGCTGCTAAACCCTCAGATGCAGATGCACAGCCCAGTTTCCCAGAATGGCTGTTGTTTCCCTGCTTTGGTGGTTGCACATTGTCCCAGCCACTTTTCCATTTCCAAGAAAAACATAAGTAGGGCCATTATAAGATTTCCGCAGGGTGGGAGAAGCAGCTGCAGCACCTGAAGAGGACCTGGGGGAGCTACATGTCTTCATGACACAGGAGCTGGACAGACAAGACCTGTGTGGCTAGAGCTCTCCAGTACTGACGCAGTGCTGGGAAGCAGTAGCAAGGTTGCCAGGGCTTGCGTGATGCTGCAGTTTAGTGACTGTCTTGATCTTCACAAAATTGCATAGGGAAAGATCACGAGTACTTTCAGAAAAGGCCTATGGAGAAAAATGTGTATGTAAGTGTTGCAAACAGGAGCCCCTCGTCAGAAAGTAGTTATGCTGTGACTAAAGCATTTGAAAGAAATGGGGTTTTCTAGAGCTCAGTTGAGAGTAATAATAGCCTGCCACGTCTCACACAGAATTCCCATCTGTAATGTCCTAGTGTTGAGTTTTGTTGTCATGAGGAAGTGCAGCTTCCTAGGGGTGTGAGTGGGCGGTGAAGCTGCTTTGCAGAGGAATACTTCCCCTGCCTTCTGTCTGTCACAGGAGGATGTCTGGGCAGAGGTGCAGCACTGGGCTGCAGGTTGCCTACCTTCCCTGTGAGTATGTCATAGAATGAGCTCATGACGTGGTTTGATGGACAGAGTCGCATGTTCTCATACAGGGTGTAAGACCATTCCATGGCAGAGGTGTCTCCGTACTTCTTCTGGAGGTAGCTGAGAAAGAACTCGGGAAGAACAGGTCGCTTCCCTGTCTGCGGATAACAAGCAAGCAACTCCCATAAGCAGCAGAGCTAAATCAAATTTGCCAGTTCTATTCCAGCTGTTTGCATGTAGTTGTGTCTTTTGTGGACCTGCTAACAGGCCTAGTGCTGGCTGGAGTCTTCCCCAGTATTAGGTCATTCAAAACGTTTCTGCTAGGTTTATTCTCTACAGCCTGAACGTGGAAGTTACAGCGAAGCTCTTCTGTTGCTGAGAATACTGATAAAGTCTCTTTTCTCCTGCCTATTGTTGTGAATTATATAAGAACTTGCTATAGATTTAGCTTAGCTCGGCTTGGGGGTTCAGACCTGGAGTGGTTGTTGAAGAGAAGTAAAGCCAGACAGTGATTGCAACATCCCTATTTATTTCCCTAGGAAACCAAGCTGAAAGTGAAAAGACAGCTGCCATAGAAAACATTAAACTGTTTGGGGCTGACCTCAGAGATGTTTCTAGGCTTCTGGCTCGAGAGAAGGAACCTGTAAAGTGGCTCTGCCTCTCAAGGTTGCTCTCATATAACTGAGGCACAGTAACAGGGCTTGTCCGATATCTGGGGAGATGGTATTATACTTGTCCCTAATGCAGAAAGACTGAAACAGCTGCTTTTCTTCTGTTGCTGAGTCTTGATCTCCCCAGGCAGGCAGCCAAATGTCTGTCTTGGCTGAGAACACACCTCACCCCTTTGGCCTCCACCTGCGCTCCTAACGCACCCTGGCCAAAGAAGAGGGAAGTATTTGTGTGTGTGTAACAAAACCAAAGCACTTTCATAGTCATTTGTTTAATGATATAAGTGATTTCTCAGTCCTTCCTCATTTTTTTTTCTGGCACTGCCACTTGTTCTCTGGCATGGGCACAAAACCCTATGGACCTTAATAATGGTTTGGCATGGGTTAGAATCAACTACCTCCCCCTGCCTATAAAAAAAAGAAAACCTGGCCATGCTTTGGCTGCACAGATTTTGCTAATGCATCCATTACCTAAGAACAGACACTGCATAGTCATGGTGCTCTCTCTAGACCAGGATGCTATCATCACACCCCAGAATAGCAGCAGTTGGTAAACCAACTGATAAGGTTTCAGACTCAAAAGCATGGCTGATCTAGCTCAGGGTGACTGCAGTGCTTCCTCCCCTGGGCACCCTGCCTTGTGGCTTTTTCAGGGATACCTCAGCTGCTCTTGCAGCAGCTGTTGGACCACTGTAGTTTTCAGCCCTGTACATCAAAGCAACTGGTGCTGACTTCTGGTCTCCTGAATGTTTCTGAATTTGCAGTGGTGACTAGGCATGAGCTACGCCATGAGTACTCAGCTGTCCCTGGAGCGGGAGCTACAGAAGAAGCCTTTTAGGCATAGGATGGAGCTAGTCTAGCTATCCACGTGACAATGTCATAGTTAATGAGTCAGATCCTGGAGGAGGCCTGCCAGGCCACAGGGTTATTACCAGCTGAAGCTGTTCTTAAAATGCTTTATGCAGCTTTATGCAGATGAAGCCCTAGGCAGGACATGGGTGAGACCCTGGCTTCCCAAAATCTTCCAACCGGGCTGACTGTCTCAGCAAATGCTGTTTACAAAGAAAGAACATCTGACAAACCTGCTGTTCTAGTGCAATTTTCTCTTTCCAGATGTCTTTCAGGATGCTCACCACATCCTTCTTAGTCAGCTTTTTGTTCTTCACTTCACCTTCATGTCTGAGGTATACGGGAACCTTGTCCCCTTTGCCCTTAGTAATGGAAAAGAAACATAGAGATAAGGCATTCCCCACACTGGCAGCCAGAGCCATGTTCTTAGTGTCTAAAGCCCTTAAAAAGAGCCATGTACGGCTCTCATTTCCAGTATTATAAGACAGCATCTCCGCAGTGTGTCTCAACTACTCCAGGCTGGACCTGCTTAATGTGGGGCCTGCACTAGCCACATTGCCTGCTCCCTAGTTACACTACTTAGAACTTAGTTCACAAGTGATTTTTGATTGACAAAATCTCTGTTGTGTCCAGGCAGTTTCGAGTATACCTGATCACTAGTGTAATGTATTTGCAGACGGTGAGATGTTAATTTGACTCCGCTATATAGTGGAGAATTAGTAAGGGGCTGTAGCCCACTAGTATTACCTGCACGTCTGATGATTCATGTAGCATCGCTGCAATGTGTGGCTACTTCAGCTGTCTTCAACATGCTCACTCTCAAGTTCAGCTTTTCTATTGCAACTGAGTTTCTCCAGCTTTAAATTTTTCCATGGTTACACTAATGGGAAGGTGAGCATTGAAGACACTAAGTCCAGCCATGAAAGCAATTCTGCCACTTTCCTAAAGGATATGTATTACCAATTATTCTCAGTGGAAACAAACAGAAGAGAAAGCTTGCACATACCCATCCAGGGAAGACATTCATCTCTTGAAGCAGTCCTGTTCCTATTTCTTCCAGAAGCACATCCACTAGCTGATCGCTGGTCTTCCCCTCAGCCAGGCAGCCCCACCGGTCAGCTCCGCCAGGAATCACTTCTGCAAGAGCAAAAAGAACCTGAGCTGCTACAAGAGGAGAATGTGCTTATGCGTACTGGTTTTGTGAGAATCCGTGAGGAGCATTACAATAGATACAGATCTCTAGACATCCAGTTTGTCTCCTACAATATCTAAGGCAAAATGGAATACTCTGCAAGCTCCTCTCTCTCCTCTCCTCTCCTCTCTCTCTCTCAGGCTGCTTCACTAAAAGCCTGGGAGAAAATGGGATGTTGCAGGTAAGAAATATACCATAGCAAAGTGGTTAAAGATGAGCAGAATACAGGTGGCACCTGAACACTTTGCCCAGTTTGGCCGGGGTGTGCAACTGCGCTGAGCTTGCTGCAGTTCAGTGAAGAAGTTGTCTCGCTCTTCTGCAGTCTCTCTCTGAATTTCCAGCAGTGTTTGATATTCCTTACGGAGCTGATCAAAATCCTTCCTTAGGGTCTCCATCTAAAGCACACAGAAAGAAGGATTTTAACAAACCAACCACAGCAACAGAATTTTTCTGTGGTCGGACAGATCAGGTGAACAATCCGTGTAGTCCACGGATTTATGGAGAGCAATCCCTGGATAATTGCTTTTAGATTCTCTTTTTCTTCCTCCTAGAGAGTAGTTTGTGGGACCACTGCCTTTCTGCCACTGCAGGGTTGGAAGCAGACCCTATCCTAGTCACCTGTGTTGTTATCCTTTTGCTGTCCGACATGGCATTGTGTGGAGGTGCAAGATGCGTAAGCTAAGCAGTCAAACCTTTATTCTGAAAAGGCATCAAACAGATGCAACATGAGGAACCTCATCCGCTTCTATCACAGCTGGAAATTGCATTGATTGGCTCTGTGGTGGGGTTGATGACCCTGGCATTGCAGTAGGGTAAAAAAGCCATTTAATACTATTGGAAAAGGCAAAAACCCAGCTAGATAGATATTCATTCATAGTCCAGCTCAGCGGTAGTTTTACTTAGCTGTGGTTTGGATAAAACCGTGCCATGTATGTGAGATGAACCTAGTTAATTTATGTATATATATGATGATTTCAAACAGTATTTCCCAAGCTGTGATCTGCAGGCTTTTGGTGGTCCTTTGGCTGTTATTGCTTTTATGGTGTTAATTCAGTTAAAACTGATGCTAAAGGTTTGTGATGGTGTACTGATTTTGAGTGTTCAGATAGTCTGTGATACCAAAAGACTGTGAGCTTTAAGGGATTAGAAAACAGTGGCTTTTCATGTATTTAATGTACAAGTAACAAAGATGTGCCTATATGGGAGTTCTGGGTTTATGGAATCCCGATCCCAACCTGAATACTTAAGCATCATTATGTTTGCATTCATGTGGTACAGCCTGAAAATTAGGAGCTTATGCTCACCTCCTGCTGTAAATCAGAGTATTTTTTCTCCAGTGATTCAAAATCTCTCCGGGGGACAACATCTCCATAGTCTGCTATCATTGCATTCAGCTTCAACTGGGCTTTTGTGAGGTCCTGCCGAGCTATCTTTAATGCCAAAGTTAACTTCACCACATCTTCACCCTTGACATCTTTAAACAACAGCCATTGATGAAAACTCATGATAGTAAAACTGCAGTCATAGTTCTCTAAATCATCTACTGAGCCCCTAGATCTCACAACCCTACAAAGTGACCACAAAAGCTGAATAGGTATGGACTGTATTATTATTAGAGAACTGCAGGTCTTGGAGTATACTGCAGTGTTTACATTCACAGCCACCATCCTGCCTCCTCTCCCACACACGTACATATATTCAGAGGCTCAGGCTTGGTTTTCATTAGCAAGGAAAGGAGCACAGGCCGGGAGAATCTTAGGCAGATGCAACAGCTGTAGCCAGTGAGTATGAACCAGTAGGATGATGGGTGCCTGTAGCCAGACTGTGGATCAACAGAGGTCACATACTGAAAGGGTCCCTACCACCTCTGTGCCACCAATGCCAGTAAGTTGCATAAATGAAGGTATTTTTGGCTCCCGAATTTCAGCAGTTTTGTTCATCCTTGTGGACAAGCATCAAGGTGCCAGCCGTGTCTGGGTAAGACGTGCTGACTGTTGGCCCAGGAGTCAAAAAAAAAAAAGATAAAGAACCTTTGCACTGGGCAGCTCCTGCCTTCAATTTACCCGTTATGCTAAGCAAGACCATACAAGTATACAAGTAACGGCTTATTGAATCTGGTCAGACTATTGGGAGGTACATCCCTGCCTACATGTTTATGGATATTTTGTCTATGAATTTGTCTAGCTTACTGTAAGAATCGGAGCATATCTGATGATATTGAAGAGATACTTAACACTGTACGCATGGGTATGCACTTGGGTCTCTGGGCAGGACAGGTTCCTATGGAGATCCACTTTCCCTACCTTGGACTTGGTGCTGTTTCATGTTCAGCTGCTCGTTATGCATATCATTCAGTTTTGCTAGCAGCAGTTTTCGGGCACCATACTCATTGAGGTAGCGAGCATATTCCTCAGCAACGCTCGTCTGCAGATGCTCCACCTGCAGGAAACAGAGACTTGAACTGATCAGGAGCAGAACCTAAGGAGCAGAGAGTGGTATAAGGGATGCAAAGTGGGGAAAAATGGAGCAGGAGAGTGGGCGAGAGATAACACTGTAGAAAAGGATGGCCTGATGGAAATATGACAGAAGGATTCAAACTCTGAAGAAGTGTGTGGAAGAGTGCTCCATCTGTGTTTAGCCTTCTAGAAAGTGAATTACCTACGTCTCATGCTCTGGGTTACACCGTTTCTCTGTTGTAAACCTTTATCTAGAAAAACCTCCCAGTAACGTATTCTGTTTCTGGTCACGCAGGGGAAAAAAAGCTGCTACTCTTCCCAAGGGCAAAACTGTCAGAAATCTGGAACTCTATGGACTGGGATTATGTGTAAAATTATAGTTTATTCCCATGATGTGCATTTCATTACAAGATCACATCCTGCCACTGCTGATGCCTACCTTATATGCTACATAGGGAATGAATGAATCGAGGTGTTCTTTTACTTTCCCCCCACCCATGGCTGGATCCTGGGGTTAACTGCCTCATCTGGAACTGTTGATCAAGACTTGGCAGCCCCCTGCTCACGTGCTCTGAGACTGCCCTGGTGGGTCGTGGCTCTGACTGCACTGAAAATCACCCTCAGCTCCTGGCTCATCCTTCCTCACGCAGCAGCCCTGCTCGTGTTGCTCTCTAGCAGTAGTATTATTTCAGCCTCAGTGCCTGAAACTGTTTGAGACCTGCATAAACCAACAATTTAAATTGGAAAGACTTAAATAATCTCGTCAGGAGATACCAATGTAACTCACTGCCAGTAAGATGAATGATACAGGTTTAAAGATGCTAAAGGTACAATGTTGTAAGAGTACCTGTACTTTTACGTGAGAACTTAAAATGCTAGTACTAGAATTTTCTTCCCCACTTTAAATGTGACTCTGCAAGAACCAGATGGGACAAGATACAAGTGAAGACTTCTGACAGCAGCAGAACAGCCCATCCCAAGGGAACAGGATGTTCTCTGGAGCTGGCTGAGATCCAGTATCAACTACCATACCAGATCCAGTATGCCAGATGCTCAGTGCCCACTCCAGAACTACTACTGACATCAAAGGATGAGAGGCTGGGAGGCAAGAGATCAGACGTATAAAATACATCTAATTGAAGCTGGGAAATGTTTGACTCATAGTCTAATTTACCTGAGTCTGAAGAGAACTCTTTTCTTCCTTCATGTTGTCAATAAACTTTAACAAATGTTGTTTCTCTTGCTTTAACATATTTATTTCAACTTTCTCCTTTTCCTGCAGTGCCAGTATCTGCTGGGAGCACTCCTCAGACACAGTTGCGACCATAGCCTTCAGGGGTTCTAGGGCATGAATTGTCTCCTTCTGATGAGCTAAAGAAAGCAGAGGTGGGTTCTCACAATGAGCAACAAAGCCTGAATTTTACTCACCTGGGATGTTGGATGTTCAACCCGAAACCAGTGCATGTTGGAAGTGGGAGTGAACATAGAGCTTTTACTGCCTGTCCTGGTGAGCCTCTAAGGAGTGGGAGTAGTGTAGTTTGAGATGATATTCTGTCATTTATCTAGCTGTGCATATGAACTTCATAAGCACTGTTATGTAAGGGTTTCTGGTTTTAGTTAATGCTGTTTATCATGGTTTGGAAAACAAAGGATGAACAGTATTTTATTTTGTTTTCTTGAGTATTTACAGTTTTGATGCAATATAATAAGCACAGGTGATTTCATATTTCACTAGGTGGGAAGTTGTCATTGTTTAAGCACAGGCAGCATATGGAGCTAAAGACAGCTAGTAATTAGTAGCTTACCATCTTTTGTGAAGGCACATTCTTCATAAACTTTGATCTGCTTTCTTGTCTCCAAATTCACGGTCTTGTGCAACCTTTTGTTTACAAACATGCCTGCACGTTCTCCTCTCTATTCAGGAATGCACTAACTTCTTTTGCATTTCTCATCAGTACATCTAGTAAAGAACTTATGGACATACTGGCTTTCTCTGCTGTAATTTGTACTTTTCAGTCGCAGCTATTTCCCCTTTGACTTGAAAATTTTCCTTAAGATACATATCCGGCGAGACTAGTGATGGTACATGACTTGGGTCCCAATTCCCAGTTACTGTTACATGGTAGAATTTCATCTGACACCATCTCCGTTGTGTGGAGGCTTGTTTTTATGACTAGATGGAAGTCCACCAGGAGAACAAAATGATTAAAGACAGGATATGGTGTGAGTCAAATAAGGCTGTGGCAAAGGTTTTGATTGCTGAATAAGGTATACACAGCAATACCCTCTTCTGAACAGAAGGGTAGAAATGCTGGCGGATGCTCAATAATCTGATTTGCAGATTTTTTTCTCCTTGATAAAACCCAATATTAGTATTCATGTATAAATACTGTGCAACAAACCCCGTATTTTAAAACTTAAAATGCATACATAAATCTAAGAACAGGAACTACTTTTCTTATTATACTTGGGTGTGAGTTTCCTTCCTGCACTATAACTGTACCAAAGGTTTTTCAAAACTCTTTCCACTTGTACTAGGACAGCTCCCCAAGAGATAGCAAAAATTAGAGCATTAGCATAGGGATTCTGTCACTGTACTATCTGGGTACTCAGTGTGAGCTAAGAACACCATGTTAAAACTTCAGCAAACTTGTTCTGGGGTGTAATTTGAGTGTTTCACAACTGGCTCCTGACCACAAGCAAACCCCTTTAAGTGCAACAGTATGCTTAATTGTAGCTGCCTAGTATGTCAGAAGTTAGACTGAGCACAACTAGTTGACTGCCAAAGTGATTATTTTGTAGTGTGGATGCTGGCCAGTTCCATTTAAGAACATTAGCTCTCTGATGACCTCTCGTAACTCATGCCAAGAAAGGAGAGACATTCTCCCACTTGGAAAGAATTCAGGCTGTGGTACAGCTCATTGCACGTACAGGATTGTTGAATGTGCCCAGATGGTTTACCAGCACAGAGGAGCAGATGTGAAGCCTCTGTGGACATAGCAATCTCGGTATAATTTTAATCAAGAAGTGGATGCAGCTGTGGATAACATTGTTGTGAAGACCTACCCTGTCACTCAGTTTCCTCTAAAAGGAGTTCCCAAAACAGAATCTTTATCTCAGATTAAGCTAACAGCTGTAGGGATTTGATAGCTCTCCTTCACAGTACTACTTCTCAAATACTGCTTAATATCTTCACATTCATGTGGATTTACTCCAGAAACAATGCCAAGAAAGACTCAGTGCTGTCTCAGCACAACCTTAACAACCAAAAGAGCTACAGCTGCAGTCATATGTCCAGTTCTGGCACAAGACAAATAATTGCAAGCAGCCAGTACAAGCTGCACATCCCTGTTCGTATCAGAGGCTGCTGCTTTCTCTGGTCTGTGTGCTCAGCTATGCTACTCCATCCAGACTTTGTGCTGCCAAAATGATGCAGCTAAATATACAGTGTAAGCAGTACAGTATTAGGACAACATTTAATTATTTTTTTATTTTTTATTTCTTTAAAAACAGATTGTTCTGACTGAACTGGGAATATGCATTAATGCTAGCAGATTTATAGGGAGAACCCCCACCAGCAGTGGATGCAGTGTTGAGCACCTTCAACGTCATACAGTCTAAGCTAGCATGGAATCTGACTGGCAGAAAAAAGAGCAAGATAAAGCTGTTAAATCACTCAGACAAAAAGCTAATAGTTGGCTGAGAAAAACAATGCTGTGTTACAGAGGGGGTTTAGGTTCTGCTTCAAAAGGAGCTGAAACGCTGTAGACATAGCATGCTTGCTAGGTGGAGTGATGAGACATCTCTTTAAGCAATCTCATTTATCAGCTCCAAAGCTTCACCTTAAGTATGTAGGCACTGCACTGAGGTACTACATATAGAATATAAACTTCTGATGTTAGAAGCCCTCAGAAGAGACACCTTGCATAGATTTTTAAAAAGTTGTTTTTGTTAAGCAGTCATACATCATTTAAGAATAAAGATAAATAGGAGAACAGTTCTACAAATCAGTCAATTTCCTTCCTTTTCTCTTTTATACTTTCTGCTCTTAAGGCACTTGCTTTTGTCTCTTCCAAAAACTAAAGTTATCATAAAGGATACATTTTACTGCATCTCCGGAGACTTCAAAGAATAAAAGGGGGAAATACCACATCCAAGCAATATGGAGGAGTCAAAAAAACCCCACTTAAATACAAAAGAGAGTTAAATATATTAAAAAAAAAAAAAAAAAGCTTCAGAATGCAGTACAATATAGGCTGCAGCACAGACACTAGTAATCTCTCTGGGATCTGAAGCAAAGAAATGTTTGCTAAAGAGTTCTGGAAGGAAACTGATAGTTAAAAAAATGTTTTTATGTAATGATTAATACTGACTCGTTTACCTGACTGAAGTGCACTGTGCAAAGAAAGATTTTTGCCTACAATGAGTAATTAGGTAGCCCAGGTAACAGGTACTGGGATATGTCCTTTAAGAGACTGTCCTGGTAGAAAACTGTTGACATTTGACAGCTGCTCAGTGCCTAATGTGAAATGAGCTCTTGGTTATAGTCTATTTCTAGCCCTCTGATTGTTTACAAAGTACTGGTATCACTGTGGCATCTTAACACCAAGAGAAGTTTAAAGCACACTAAGAATGGACAGGGAACAGCCAGTTCAGTTCTCTGCCCTGCCTTGCTTCGGGAGTAATTCAAGCTTCAAGTTACCGGTACAAGTGCATCCAAATATATTAGTATGATACACTCCACTGTAAACATGATTGTTCCAGAAAAACCTTGAGACATTGCTGTTGCCTGAGCTGCCTATGTAGTGGAGATTAAATTAAAAAAAAGATAAAACCCTTAAATCTAAATCTAAAAATTTGATAAATTTTAGAAAAACAAACAACTATGTTATGTATGAAGGAAATAGACTCCCATGTCATATCTGGGCCATAGGAAGACTCCACTAATGGGCCAGAAAGATAGTTTTACCAGTTGACATATATGTAGATCCCTTCCACTGAACTATTCTCTCTCTAAATATTTTTAGAATGTTTATTCTCTCTATATATTCAACAGAACTTATCAGCTGTATAAGACATCTCCATTAGTGTTCCCCCACTAAAGTTAAAGTTCAAGAGCTTACCCAGTGTAGCTTCATATTCATTCTTTATAGCTGACAGCAAGGGCTTGTAGGTCTTGAAGTTGTCTATGAAGAATTCAAAGATCTCTCTGTAGGGCTGAGAGAAGGAAGAGAGCTTGAGAAAATAGTGGCACATTTTTCAGAATTCAGATCGTTGTTGTCTTACACAAATGGCATGACAGTGAGAATAAGTATAAAAATACTGCTACTGCATTGTATTTTGTCTCTCCATCTTTGGTCCACAGTCCCAAATTTGTCATGCGCAGGTGGAGTTACTTCCAATGCTGACAGACGCCATAGCATGATAGAAGAGATTTTAGTGCCAAAGAAAAGCTTTAATCAAGTCTGTCTGAGCACAGCTCCAAAAGGAAAATGCTACTCTTCAGATAGAACTGACTAGAACTCAAGTTACAATATGGCCAATTTTAAAGATACGTAACAAGATCATATTGCTGATTTTGTTGCCTATTTTGTCTACTTAAATGAAAAGCTCTTCAAGGCACACAGTCTCTCGCTGTGCAGATGCCGTCCTTCTCAAGTAAATCTTGTTCAGAGAGGACAGTCGGACTCCCATGTTGTATCTGGGCCTTGGGAAGACTTCACTAGCGATAGGTAATATTCTCACTGAGTGTACCTCACTATTAAGCACAATTAAACATGTCTTGTAAGACAGTCAAAAATATAGTCAAAAATATTTTCAAAGCATAAACGCATTTATGAAACCTCTGTTTTCTCTTGCCATTAGTCACTCTTTCTCTCCATTCTCTTCCATATACCACTTTCTTTCCTCATCGCTACAGGATTCCCTTGGGAACGAGAATTTGAATTAATTCATGCAGAGAAAATCCAATTCAAACTTCCCACACTGCGTAATGCTCTAATTGCAGGATATTACAAAAACAGGAGTACTCCTACTCTGTGTTTTGAATTGAAGCGGTGGTTTTCAGTAGGTATGTTCTCAAACACAACAAACCCCCAGGATCAGACACAGTAGAAACTACTAATTTGGGAGGATCCTGATTATGCTTAGGCAAGAGTTGGATGAGAGAGTCCATTCTTGTCACTTGCAGAAACGTAACTTCAGGAATGAGAATTTTACAGTGAAAACTTTGGAACCTACACACTTTATGGGTTTGGGCAGGAGTCTTCAGGAGTTCAGTGAGTAAATTGTTTCACACCCACTTTAGATTACTATCTTTTTGACTACTTGGCCTTTGATTTGAAAATGGAACAGTTACAGAAAATGTGAAGTACACTACTCAACAACACGTAAACCCAACATATAAACTACAACATGAGATATAAACTGCTTTATGAGCAAGTTCTCTAACGTTAGCTGCAAACCCACTTATCCAGTACTACTCAGAGGTGCATACTCTTCCCGTCTATTTTCCTTTGGATGACCAGTTTAGATAACCGGTCTCAGAACGTTGTTTCAAGTCAACAGAATCTTGTATCAGACCTGTAACCTCAGTTCCTGGGAGTTCCTTTTAGTTAGGTCAAGATATTGCAGTTCTTTCCTTAAGTAAGACTCCAGCTGCTCCAAGTAGCGTGGCTTTGGAATGGTAAGAAGGGCCTGTTTATTGCTGCAGAGACACAGGAAAAGAAAAGACACATATCTTCACAGAACTTTTTTTTTTTTTACTGTAGTACTTAATATATTCTCTCATGTAAGGAAAAATCATGAAATGTACAGTGGATAATTTAAAATTCCTCTAAAGAGCAGGAGACTATTCAAGGCATCCTGCTCTTAGTATTAAAAGTATGCTTTCCCCTTCATGATAATTTTTGGTATAAAAAGACAAGTGAGTTTTTTCTTTGTGAAAAGAATAAATGTACACAAATTACATAATTTGAAAGAGGTCAAGGAAAACAAGTATTTCAAAAGGGTACTGATAACTTATTACATCTCCTGAGGTCCTAGGCCAACTGTCCCTTTGCCGGATGCCATCATGCATAGTTCATTATTACATTAAAAAGAGAATTAAAACTAAAAAGTCCAGCTATCCTTACTGTACCATCCGCAGCTGTCGTGCAGGTCTGTCAGAGCCCTGAGTACACCAACAGGCTCTGCAGTGTCCTCCCCTACCCTAGGGGCTTGGAGCTCTGTGATGGCAGAGCTGTAACTGGGGATCAGGGGTTAGGAATAGGCTCAGGCGTGAGACAGACCTGTGAAAAGCCTCCTTGGAGGACCCTTTGCTCAGTGGCTGTAACCCAGCTCAGACCCTGGATTCAGAATCCCTTGATTCTTGTCGGAGAGACAGGAGCAATGCTGCGTCTGCCACAAGGGCAGGGGAGCTGGGACCCCAGGGTGACACAAGGCAACCAGCAACAGTGACCAACAGGACACGAACAAGAGAAGCCGAGCAGGTCCCCTGATGGTAGCCCAGGTCATTCGCAGTTCAGTGATCATCACGCATGATCACCGCAGGCATGAGGAAGGCCCGATGCCAAGCTTGGGGTGTCAAGTCAGCAGGCCAGGGCCGGCAAGGTACAAGACAGACATGGCTGCAACGTGGCTCAAGCAAGAAACAGAGGCGAACGTGCCTAAGCGAAGGCTTCTCACACCTGATCACAGGTTACCCAGCCGTGCCATATCAGGACTTGTCTTGAGCCCAGGCACCCAAACGTCTAGGACTGGACAAGAGCTTGTGGAGCCTGTTGGGGCAGTCAGGGCCCTGACAGGATCCTACGAAATGTAGGTCAGTGAATCATTAAATGATAGCATTTCTTGGTACGTTTATACTAAGCATGACTGCTATTACATAAATATTTGACATCTCCTATAGAGCTACCAGTCAGAACCAACAATATTTTTTTGTTATGCTCAAGCTTTGTGGAATATCCCAACCTCACTATTCTCACTAGTGCTGGAAGAGACCCTACTCTGTAAATTCATGGTTTTCAAGAACTGCTTCCAGCTATCCTGTGAATTAGCTGTGCTTACCTAGACATTCTCTCCTCTGGGGCACAGCAGGGTTTATGACTCTTTAGGACTGTCTGCCCTGATGCAAATGCAGGCCATGTGGACCAATGGCCTCTAGCAGAAAGCTGAAAAGACTGAATAGAGAGAAAGGATTAGGTTCTAAGAGCACTACAAAGATAACAAAGAGTCAAAATGAGGTTGAAATACCCCTGATGATGCCTCACAATCAATACAACTGCCTAAGAGTACGGTGGAACAGAAAGAAGAGGGGCATACCGAAACTCTCCTCATCCAGAAGTGAGCACACCTGAAAACCAAGTAAACTTTTTGTTCTTTGAAGTAATCATCTTCCCACACTAGTACAATTTTTTAAACACCTCTGCACGTCTCATGGTGGCTATGCTGCCCAGACTACATGATTGTGGGAAAGTGTTCATCTCTTTGGGTAAAAAATGGTTTCATGATCTGCGCTGGGAAATTAAAGCACCACACAAATCAGAACCTTGCATTAATCTAGATGAAACCAAAAGAACAGGTTTGACTTAGGTCTTGTTTCCACTAGGGAGCTTTGCAGTGGAGTATGTGTCCCATAGTGAGGGTGTCTTGAGCAATGTTGACTCGTGTGGATTGTGTTTTAAATGCAGGTTGGTGACCCTACACAAACAGCTGAATTTCTGTCGGTGTAGAGCTTAATGAAGACAAGGTCTGAGGAACAGATTCATCTCTGATGAACAGTAAAAAGTGATAAATGAAATTTCTTTCAGAAACTAATTTCTGCCCTTAGTGGCACTAAGGGACATGGTCTGCTGATGGGATTCAGGACAGGCTGATGGTCTTGAACGTCTTTTCCAACCTACATGATTCTATGATTCTTCTGAAAGCAAAATCTTGTTAATCTTAGGAGTCTGTTAATTAATTTGTCTCTTGGAATTACCTTGGTATTTCTTTTTGGGGAAAAAAAAGACATCTATGCTGGATTGCTCTATTTTATTAGGACAACCAAATAATTAGTATGATGTTGTCCAATATAAATACTTTCCTATTCTGTCTATAAGCTTTAAAAAAAAATTAATAATGTGCCAACAGAAGTCTGAGGCCAGAGATTTCACTGTCAAAACCTAAATTTCAGACTGACTAAGCCTTGAAACAGTTAAATGTAAAGGCTCAGAAGCTTAAATGCCTGATTTTCACTGCAAGAAGCATGAAGATTATATTGGAGAAACAGTAGGATTCCAATCTATTGAGATTTGATTTTTTTTTTTGTTCAATGAGAAAAATGCTTAGAGAATGTCCCAGCTCTAGGGAAAGAGTAATACTTAAAGTCCTTGTATTACTGGAGCAATAGCTTGTCACAGAAGTGGCACATTCCTGAAATACAACCAAAATGCTAATGAGAGAAAACAACAACTGCAAAATAAAAATGAAGGGGTTAAGGTCTGTAAAAGTCATTATTCCTTTGTTGGTGTACGTGTTTCTGGGATTTATTTTTTCATGATTTGGATATACTTTTTCTCCATACTAGTTTAGTTTATTTACTAAGACTGATGCATACTATGGAGCAGATGTTCCTGTTGGCTGTAAGATGCTTTTAGCCTGCAATTAAACAACTTGTGGTTTCTTTCTTTCCTTAGTTTAAACTATATGGGTCAAATTCTGGCTGCAGTATTTGGCATGTACGTCCACACAAGTTGTTGCAGCCAAGAATGACATTTATATTCCTCTTCTCTTTCCTCCGCCCTTAAAGCTCCTGTAATTAATTCACAAGGATGACACCTGAATCTGAAATACAGGAGTTTGCATCACCACACAGCTTCCGCCCTTCCCATCCCCCTTCGCTCTCAAACAAAATACAAAAATAATTAAAATTTGCTTGACTTCCTAATAGCTTTGGGTGATCCCTGGGCCTCCAGCAAGATTCCAAAGTTCACTATTAGGTAAGGGCTGGGTGTTTCGCTGGAATTCTTGAACTCACCGGAGTCTTCTGTTTCTTTGGCAGGATGGGTTTCAGACTGTTCATATGCATTTGGCAATTTGCAATCTCACAGGAAGATTCAAGAGGTCCTGTGCAACAGCAGGGAAGAACACAGAACATCTTCAAAACATACAGAATTAACTAAATATACAGTTGAAGACTGAGAATCTGGCTGATGTATACCTAAAGTAAGCAGCCAATTATGCAGTGCCTGACAGATGAAAATATCCAGCAGATTAATGTACACAGAGGGACGGATGGAAAGATTTGTGGTACAGCTGAACTCCAGGACTGGCTATTTGAAAACCACCACAACATTGGGTACTTCCCTCACTGTCCCAGTGACAGCGGCCAAGCTGAACCCTGCAGCTGGACAAGCCTGAGTAAATCGGTCATCTGAAGAGGTGAGATTAGAAACAGCTGGAAAAATGATACCCATGAGTCAAGAGCTGGGACTTGGGGTCCCAAAAGTACCTGCAAAGCTGGTTCTCTGGGCTGGTAGTAGTGCCAAGCGCAGATGACCCTGCAGCCAATCGAATTGGCAAGTCATGGAAGAAATATAATCAGGAACTGTCTTTATAGAATCATAGAATATCCTGAGTTAGAAGGGACCCAAAGGGTCATCGAGTCCAACTCCTGACACCACACAGGTCTACCCAAAATTTTAGACCATGTGACTAAGCGCACAGTCCAAACGCTTCTTAAATTCAGACAGGCTTGGTGCCGTGACTACGTCCCTGGGGAGCCTGTTCCAGGGTGCGACCACTCTCTCACCCTTTCTAGTCTTTCCTAAGATTAGACATGGGTAGGCGTAAGCGAAAGGCCTTTCAAGTAAACATACAGTTGCACGCGTGTTGTGGGGAAAACGAGCGTCACCAGAACATGGTAAAGCAATCTAAGGGATGTCAGTGAATTTGTGGTCCCGGTGTTGGCAGAACGCGGTCGGACACGGCTCGGTATCCAGGTATCGGCAGCGGTGTCTGGCGGGCTGTGACACGGCCGCTTCAAGCCGCAGCTCCCCGAACCCCCCCAGCAGCTCCGCACTGCCGAGGGGCAGGGCCTGCCTCGGTCCCGGCCCCCGCTGCCGCTGCCGGACGCCTCTCTGGGCGCTCCCCTGGGCCGCCCCGGGGAGAGCGCCCCGCCGCTCTGGCTGACTCGGGCCCTTCGGACCGCCTGAAACCGCCGCGCGTCCGCTCGGCCCTCCGCGGGGGAGCGACGGCAGCGAGGAGGGCGGAGAGCCCCGGGCAGCTGCCTCGGCTCCACCTCAGCGCGGGGTCCCTCGGGACGGGCTCAGGCGGGGCCGCCCCAACGGCCCGCGGGGGCTCCCCCCGAGCCGCCGCCGCCGCCCGCGCCCGGCCCCGTCCCTCACCGGCGCCAGCCGCCTGTTTACAGCCGTCGCCATGGCGACGCCCGCCCCCCCGCCCCTCAGGACCCCCGCCTGCCGCCGTAGGTGCCCCGTCGGCGCCTGCTGCCGCTCGCCAGGCGCGGCGGCGCCGTCGCGGCCCGGCCCCGGCCCCGCGGGACGCGGGCTCTGCGGAGCGGCCGGGAGCGGGCCGAGGCCGGCGGAGCGGCGTCCCCCGCGCTCCCCGCCGGGCGGCCGCTTCGGCCCCTGCGCGGAGGCAGGCGAAGGACGCCGGCAGCCGAGCGGCGGCCTCTCGGCACGGCGGCGCCGCGGGGCACGCTGGGAGAGCGAGTCCTACGAGGGGCCGCGCTCCGCAGAGCCCAGCGGAGCGGGGACACGGTTCCCAGCGTGCATTGCGGCGGGAGGGAGGCGGGGCCTCGAGCGCGGGGCCTTTCGGGGCTTGTAGTTCGTTCGAATGCGGGAGGCGGCGGCGCGGGAGCGGGATGGACTCCGCTTCCCGTCGGGCGGCGCGGCCCCATTGTGGCCACGCTCGCGCCCCATTGGCTGGCGCCGGGAGCCGGGCCTCGCTCCCCGCCCGGTGACACAAAGCGGATCCAAGATGGCGGAGGCGGGCGCGGGGAGCCTGCACGGGGGGGACGCGGCGGCGGCGCCGGGCCCGGCCGAGGAGCAGGAGCTGAGCCGGCGCCTCCGCCGCCTGTACCCCGCCGTCAACCAGGAGGAGACGCCGCTGCCGCGCTCCTGGAGCCCCAAGGACAAGTACAACTACATCGGCCTCTCGCAGGGCAACCTCCGCGTCCACTACAAAGGTGCCGGGGCTGGGGCGGAGGCGCCGGGGTGGACCCGGAGGGAGCCCCCGGGCAGGGCCGGGCTGGGCCGGGCGGGTCCCCCCCGGGTCCGGCAGCCCCCGGGGAAGGGGCTCTCCGGCCGCGGGACGAGGCGCTGGGGCCGGGCTCCGGCCCCGGGGGGGTTCCCCGGGCCCGGGAGGCCCGTGCGGGTGCCTTATGTAACGCTGCGCAGCGCCGCCGGGCGTTGCGGGCGGCCCGTCCTCCGTAGGGCCCGGCCGGGGGCTCGGGGGGGCCCCGCACGCTGCCCCAGCGGGGCTGCCGGCCCGCGGCTTAACGCGAAACAGGCGCCTGTAGGGCTCGGGGCTCGCTGTGGGGCTTTGCTTTCTCGCTGCCGGGGGCCGTTGTCCCTACCCTCCCCGCGGAGAGCCGGTCGTACCCTGTGCTGCCCGGTTAGTAAATACTGATGTCATTCCCCTCTTGCGTAACGGGGCTGTCTCCTGGCCGCGTGTGCCGGTCTCTAAGCTGAGCGTGTGGGGAGATGGAGAGGGAGCACCGCGCCTCGCTCAGCCTCTTCGGGGGGGAAGACAAAGGGAAGACTACAGCGCTGGCGGTGAGGGGGACGGAGGTGGTGGCAGTGCAGGATCGCACATCCCGCTTCTCTGAAAAGGGCGCTTTGAATGTGTGGAGAAACAGGTCCCTGCCAGGTTCAGCCAGCAGAGCTTTAGAACGAAACACGAGAGGGTTCGAGGCCCATAGGTACTGAAATCTTTGTTCTTTCCTAGGTCATGGTAAAAACCACAAAGATGCTGCCTCAGTCAGGGCCACGCATCCCATACCTGCAGCTTGTGGCATTTATTACTTTGAGGTGAAGATCGTCAGCAAAGGTAGAGATGGGTGAGTACCTGATTCCAGTCTGGTGGTTGGTGGCGTGTGTTTAACAGCCCTGCTGTGCTCAGACCTTCCTCTCCCGAAGGGCTGGAGGTCAGATGGCTGTTACGTGGGGTTAATAGGGAACACGTGGTAAGAATGCTCTGGAGGCAGAGGCACTTACAGAGCTTCTTAATGCGCAGTTTGATGTGGACAGTTATGCAAATAGAAGAAATTCTGGGTGCCTGGTACAACTTGAATTATAATCCTCCCTTCTCTTGTTAGCTAGGTCTGGTCGCTCAGGTACCTGGCAGTAAAAAGAAGTACTGAGGCATCACAGAGGTGGCCTGGGAGCCTAGCCCTAGGTCAGACAGATGGAATTCACGGCAGACAGCAGAATTGCACTTTTGCTAGTTTTCTTCTTTTGTGTAGGGGTGAACAATCTTTCTTGGAGACATTTCTGTTGAAATGTGGGTAGGCTTCAAATTTAGCATTCGTGTTGACAGGAGGGAATAAGGGCCGCTGATCACTGAGAACTGCTCTGCCCAAACTCCCGATCGGGTGATGACACACAGTTGTTTTCATTAGGCTGTCTCATGGGAAGAAAAATTTAGAAATCAGGATCTAACTAATGAGTGCAGGGTTCATGTTTGGATCACAGCTCCTGATGGCTTAAAATTGAAGTGAAGAATAAGGGAGGGACCTGAAAATTAACGTTGGACTGTTAGAGGGATGTTTGCATGGGGAAGAGAGGTTATAGAGCTACAAGAGTGCTGGAAGGAGAACGTCTGAGGCTGTTTTTAAATGTCCTGTATACATGATGAAGGAAAAGGTCTTGTGGAGGGTGGGGGGAAGGAATGAGGTGTGTACGCGTGTAAGCTGGAATCAGTGAAACTTGTATCATTTCTGGTGTAGGTCCTGAGTTTGGACTCGAGTTGGTTTCTCAGGATAGATTGCATCGTGACAGATCACAACTGTGGAGGCTTGGGAGACTGTGCTGGAACCAGAGTGCTAAATATAAGAATGTTTTTCCTGACCAAACATATATATATGTATTATGGTAATATTTAACACTGTAGACTGTTGCTGAGACTCTATTTGCCGTATCAGTCTATGCTATTTTGAATGGAAGAATTGCAAAAGCAGCAAATCCTATGTTAGAAGCAGCTGTACCTTACTAAGTGATACGTCAGCGACCTGACCTGGCAGTGAGTTCTGGATCTCATCCAGTCTTGTGGTCACTGTATTGGGCATTATTTTCACCCAAAATGTGGCTGGATCAGGGCGTCTCTTACGGAGTTCCTTTAAAAGCATATTCAGGATTTGGGGAAATGTGGGAATGCAGGAAAGGGGCATTTCTAACAGGGTTTGGGCTTCTGCTGGTAATGTAGATTAGTTTTTAATCATGGTAAAGGTATCAAC
Source organism: Anser anser (assembly GCF_964211835.1). Lineage (NCBI taxonomy): Eukaryota > Metazoa > Chordata > Aves > Anseriformes > Anatidae > Anser > Anser anser. Next base: position 12,422,143 of record NC_139732.1, read on the forward strand.
GTGCTTTGTGTGTGTGTTTTTTTTTTTCCCTTGCTAAAGGCTGAATGTCACAGCTACAGCCATCCAGAAGGTAAAGCGGACCAGGAGAAGGTTTTGAGTGTAATTAATTAATCCAGGTCTGCAAGAATAACATTTGAACTGTGGCCTGTTTACAGGTCTTAGGGAAGGGCAGCAAACATTCCCACTAGAAGCCAAATTAGTCCTAATTTCTTACTGTTGCTGTCACCGTTGAATTGAGAAGTGACCTGTTTGTAAGGGGACTTGCAAAGGATCTTCAGTGGTGTTGCATTTGTTGCAATAATTGCAGTAATTACTAACTGTAAAAGGTTATCCGTACATCTGCGAATGTTGGGCTGAATGCTTTACGAATGCCGGGAGAAGACCTTCTCTATCCTTTCAGTTCACTGACTTTGTGTTGAACTGCTTGTCTGTTTTGAAACTGTGCACTTGATTAGTTTATGTAGCTGCTAAAATTAAAATTATCTACGGTGTGCATCATGACAGTTTTCCGAGGAAATCACTTTACGAAAGGTCACGGAGCAGCACTTACTCCTTGTTGCGTTCCAGGTCAACGTTACAGGGAGACGATGGAATTTGCTGCATGCTTCCCAAGATCAGAGTTTTGTCTTTTTTTTCGTGTAGTCTGTAATCCCAATGACTTCCAGGAACACTTTGGGCAATATGGAACCGCGTGTCTTAACATTACAGCGATATGAACATGAAATGTTGATAGCTATGGTCCGAAGTCAGTGCAGCGGTGAGCCATTGGAGAGCTTGACTTACGTCTCAGCCACTCTTATGCCTTGCTTTTCTTTTGCTGGTGGAGAGTGCTCCGATTTTTGTTATTGTGGTTTTGGGGATTTGTAATTGTGACCTTATAGCTGCTGCCTGTCCCTTAAAGCTTACTCTTGTGTGTCTCATTTTTAACCGTTTGAAGTCAGCCCATTGGGGCCCTGGGTGTTCTAATGCCAAACTGTGTCAGCAACATCTCTGCTCTTAGGAAGCTCTCCGGTGTTTATTACACCATGGTGGCTTCAGTTTAAAGGAATAAAAGGCCAGAAATCTAAAGAAGGGATTGGAGGGAATGAAAGGAAGTTTCCAAGTGGCGTAAGTGGCAAGGCCTGACCCTAGGAACTTCGTTGGAAGCCCCTGAGCAAGGGGAGAGCAAGAGGAGTCTTTCTGAGCTCGTTTTCAGAACGAGCGTTTCAGGCGTAAAGTCTCTGCTTGGTATCTTGTCGTTTGTTTGTGCTGCTTGGAGCAGTGAGGTGAAGGTTACGTGGTGTTAGCCATTGCGTCTCTGTTGCTGGAGCTTGTGAAAGCTCTTCGCGTTTCGGTTTAAAATCTGAGCAATCAGGTTGCTAAACAGGACTCACTCAAATGCTTTGGTGGAACGAGTTTCAGAAAATGTGCTTTAAGGAGTTGCAATTGATTTTGCTTGGGGGCTTTTGCTCAGCAGCCCAAAGCTATCTTTCAGTGCTAATAAATCTGTTAGTCTAGCGCAGTGTGCCCTGCTTAGGTGCTGACAGTTTTTAATGCGCAACAGAAACTAAAGTTGCAGTTCAGAAACAGGAGAGAAGTGACATTTACTGGTGGTGTAAGGATCCTGAAGCTCAGCAGATGATTTTATTTTATTTTTTCCTGACGAGACGTTGCCTCTATAGGGTATGCTCTGGTATACCAAGGGCTCTTGAACTGACATCGGACCTGGGGAGTTCTGCATGGGTGGTGTCGCTGAGGTACAGGGCAAAGCGAGAAACTTCTCCCATCAGTTGTTTTCATGGGGCTACGGTGATTTAAGTCAAGTGTGCTGTGGTTCCTTCCTTCGTTTCCTCCCCACCTCATTGCATCCTTGCTGCAAAATAAAAGCCCCCCCAGCCCTGCTGTTTTTCAGGCAGATTACTTACCTGCTCGGTTTTGCAAACCCCAGTCCCTGCACAAGAGAAGAGGGGGGGACTGCGGCAGCACAGACACCGGTTGCTTCAGGCTGCCATGGCTCTGCAGCCGTAGCTGGCAAAAAAGGTGCTGCTTTTGCGTTGTCTTTCTCCCCTGCCCTTTAAGGCACCTGCTTTGTAAAGGTGGTTTTGTTAATGAAGCAAATGGAAGTGTTTACGACAACTTGCCCTTTACCATCTCTAGACTTTTCTGCCTCGGCACTGCTAAAATCTAGCTTAGTTTCCTGGCTGATCTTTCAAAGCAAATTAGCAGCATGCGAAAAGTCCATTTGGTGCACTTAAACTTTTAAGATTTTTTAGCTTTTCTTAGCTTTGTGTTTTCCACTGCTCATGCTGAGATACAGCCACCATCTTTTGAGTTAAAGAAAGGTGGTTGAGACTCACCTTTAGCTGAACAATGGTCATTTCTCATCCTGTCGGTTTTTAGCCTTCACTGATGAGGCATCACCTTTATTTACTGTTCTCTTTCCTGGGAGAGGGGAAGCTGCCAGACTACCATTGAAAAAATTGTCCTGTCCTTCATGTAAAAAGTGAGATCCGCCAGTAGATCGGTCTGTGGTTTGTGATGCTGTTCGGGGAGATGGTTCTTATCCTCGGAGAGTAGAGCTGAGTTCAGCTTACGCTCCCTGCGATTAGCCGCAGCCCTCTTCTCGCCTCCTTGTCGGCAGTGAGCACACAGGGAGCGGTTCCACCAGGCTTTACGATGATACAGGCGAAGACCCTGGGGTTCTGCCCTGCCACTTGCCTTGTTTCCATGCCTTCCCTCATGCTCGCAATCTGTTACCCGGTTTTGTGGTGAGCTGGTTCAAGGAGATAGCTGGTTGAAAACTGGCCACGTCAAAATAATTACAATGATTTAGTCTGTTGACATCAGTGTCAGAAATTGCCCTTTTTTTTTTTTTCCTCAAAAAGGACTGCTCTTCAGGGTTCTGCTCTCAGACGCAGGTTGTAGGAGAGTCAGTAAGGGGGTGGGCTGAGCTGGGGGAGGGAAGGGAAGGATTGCAACCCTCGTGTAGTTCAATTCAACCTCTCTCTGGACGGTTTTCTCTTAAGGCTTGCTGGGGATTTAATTTCCTGAGCTGTTGTGTTTGTTGCTCAAGTGCTGTCGATTGGATGACCAGGACAAGAGGCAACGGCCACAAGGTGCGGCAAGCTAAACGCCAGCTGGGCAGGAGAGAATTTTCCCTGTGAAAACTGTTCAGCGCTGGGATGTGGTGCATCCGGAGAGGCTGTGGCATCTCCATCTTCGTGTCTGCCCGGGCAGACCCCGGGCCGCTGGATGCGCTGAGTTTCCTGTGCTCACCGCGGGAGGATGAAGGAGGAGGGTCCCACGGTCCCTTCTGCTCCAGACCTCTCGGTGGCTCCGCGATGGCTTGCTTCCAGCATTCCTCGGCTGAACAGCCTGGCAGAAACGGACGTGACCCTTATGTTCCTGAGCTGCCGCAAATAACTCGTGCTTTTGTCACGGTGGTGTTTATAACAGTTCAACCTCAGCTGTATTCGAAGCGCTGGACTTTCACGCTCCCTCTGTGTGCGGTGTGTCTGTGTGCTGCTGGTTCGCCAGCGCACCTCGCGGCCTCTTTCCCCATTAGGTGATCCCAGGAACGGTGTCTGTAAGACTCATCAGGGTAGGGCAGCCAGCCCGTCGCTTGGAGCCTTTTGTGACTCAGAAGGACAGTTCGGCTTTGTTTTCCTCTTTATTAGGGGCAAGGTGAATTGTCTCCTGGGCGGCCGTGCTTGTTCCTGACTGATGTTTCTTTTTTGTGACCTGTTTCGGCTCCCCGCTGTGGGGTGGGCTCCCCGGAGGCGGATTCTGAGTGTGCGCAGGTTCCTGGCCACAGTTGCCTGTCCTGCAGCCTTTCCTCTGCTTCTGAGCTTGCGGGTTGCCTTTGCAGTGGCGCTCTGCTATTGACAGCTGTCGTTTCCTGGCCATTGTCTGGTTTGGGACAGCAGCTTGGTTGCGGGTGCCTTGGTGTGCTGGAGCTCTGCGATGAGTCTCATCTCGCCGGGGCTCTTTTGTGAGCTGGCTTCAGGAAGGCTGCTGGAAGACCTGCTCTAGCTTTTCCTGCTGCCATGATTTCTCCTTTGATTTCCCCTTTTCTTCCTGCCAGCACTAAGGACTGTGCAACGAGTTGGATGGGGTTAACCGTCTTTTTGCTGGGTTGGTTTTCAGCTGGATCAGTTCCTTGGGGCAGTGCTTCCTTTAAACGGGGGAGAGGAGGCCCAGAAGGGGGGCAGAAGAGGGAGGGTGAGAGGACGTGGGCAGCAGCGAGCGTCGGGATCTCTCTTCCAGCCCCACCTCGAGCTGCGTTACACAGCTGCTTTAAGCTGTGCGGAGATGCTGGCCAGTGCTAGCTTCCACCTCGGGCATTTTTCTTTGGAGAGGGAGGACAGAGTACTTGGAGGAGAGAGGCGCAAGAGCTAATCTAGCTTAGAATAACAGTTTATTTAAAATCTTTCTTTAGCTTTCTTACACAAGTGTGCTGTGTCCCAGCCTTAAAAATAGCTTAGCTTCGCCCTGACTGAGAAAGAAAAATAAAGGTCACATGTTTGGGTCGTTCAGCAGTCTTTACATGAGTAACAAGTAATCTGCCCATCTTCCTTGCTTACGTTTCTCCCTGCCAACTTTCCATTTCTCTTCAGCGTATGGTGAGTGTGATTGCTCTCTGAAAAGCCTTACGCTAGTGTGCTCTAATGGTTTCCAGATGCTGATAGAGGTCTGTCCACGTCGCGCCCTGACGTCAGGGCCTCTGATGGCGTGGTTGTCTTTGTTCATCCCTCAGCCGGCTGCACCGCGGCCACCTCCTAACGCAACGCGGCTGCACGTGGCCGTAGCGAGGGCTGAGGAATATTCTGTAGCAGCCGAGGGTTTCTGGTGTCTGCACATGCTGAGTGTTCCCTTCTTTATATCTGATAAGCTTGTAAATAATTGATTGCCTCCTCTTTTTTATTTTCCACCCTCGTTTCCAAGAATCCAAAAGTGGCACCAAGAGAGGGGGTGGTTCTGTTTGCAGGTATGTCTGCTTGTTTAAACTTACGCTGTTCTTCAGATATTCATTTAAGGAAACCAACACATAAATAAATACCCCCAACTAGATTCAGTAAACAGTTCTCACCTTGTTCACGTTTGCAAACAGTCTCGTCCAAGCACGTCTTGCTTGCTCAGCTACTGACTGGCTGAGCAGTGTTCTGCTAAACCTTCGGTGCTCTGAAGTGTGGAGACACTTTCATTTTCTTTGGAGGTTTTGCATCGATTCATGACATCTCATATCACCTCTCCGTTTATGTCGCTCTGCTAAACTCTTGTAGAAGGGAGTAGTATTGAGAGCAGCTTCTCAGATGCAAAGCAAGTTGTGAGATTGAAGTATCCGCTTTGCAGTTGATAACTTTCCATTGCATTAAAAAACAACAACGATGAAGTAGAAACTGAAACGTGGTGCTTTATAGAAGTGTCATGGGCTTTACCATTGTAATGGTAAAATACCAATTCCTCGTTAAAACAGCTTAGGAAGTAAGGAAACAAAGTGGAAGTAGTGATGGTGATACGTGACTTTTTCACTTGTGATGTGCGTGTTTAGGTCTGAAGTCTCAGATATTTTTTATATTTCATGCTGTGATAACTCCTTTCTGTTGATTTTTTTTGTGTGTGTGTGTGTCCAACTACAGTTGTGGAATTTTGCGCAGTAAAGAAGAGTTTGAGGAAAAGTTTTTCTTTTTTTCTTCCTTCCCTCTCGCTCTCTGCTGTTTCTGAATATCTGTTGTAAAAAAGGTAGAAATATGGCAAAAGTGAATTGTAACAAAATAAACTGGATATCTTTAGAATATGTGTAAAACATTATGCTTCAATTTTTCAGTATATTTTTACACCTAATAAATCAAATTATAGAATAATGGGAACTGGTTGTTCAAATGTTGTAGGATTAAGCATCTAGGCAATTCTCTGTTTAATAATTAAATTGTACAAGTTGCTTAACTTTAATAGAGGGGAGTTTTTGTTTTCCCCACCATTTATGAAGCTATCGGGTGATGAACCAGTAAAGAATTTATCATCTTCTGTGAAGCCTGACTGTTTCTTCAGCTCTGTTACTGGCTCTGTAAAGTAGGTTTCTGTTAACGACATTATAGTGACTACTGCCAAATTAATTTTCCTAATTGCTTTTCTTGCAGTGGGCTTTACGGTCTACTTGTGGTGTAAGACTAGGTCTCAGTTTGCATGCTATAGTTGCAGTGCTAGAGATAAATCTTTCTTTTTGTTTTATGGGTTCTTAGTATCTGTAAAGATCTGTGAATTCAGTGTGTGTTGGTCTCCTGGTGCTCTGCCTAACCTTCTGGTTTTTGTTTGTTTTTTTCCCCCCACTGTTTCAAGGAGTAAGTATTCTTATTTTATAAGTACGTATGTCAAAACTTGGTGGGTTACTTTTTATGTAATATGTTTTCCACATAACTAAAATATAGTCCTGAAGTAAATGTTGCAGACTTGTCATTTTTTTTTGAATTTTGTGAAAACTTGTGTTAGCAAGTAAATACGCCTTTCGTAAGAATTGCTACTGTCCCTTTTCTGATCGAAGCCTAAGACAGATAAAATCAGTGTATGAGGATGACGGAATACCTCTAAGAGAAGCAACTACTTGGCAGCAGAATGTGTTCTGATTTGGTAATTACTTTTACATTGTTCCTGCTGTCTTAGTGGAGAATACAGGAATTCAAACTGCTCTTTGAAGCTGACTTTCTGTTACGATGGACTGAAACGCAAGATGAGTTTCCACCATGGAAGTTGTAGCCTTTCTGTGGCTTGCCCTGTTTTGGATGCCTTTCTGTTAGGTATTTGTGGTATCTCCAGTGCCTGTCTCTACCGTTTTCTAGACTTTGTTCATGCCAGGAAAAAGTGGTCTGTTGCTTAGACTGGCAGTCAAACACTCGTAAGTCCATTTAGTCATGGAAACGTGTTTAACTTCTCTAATATGTTGGATAAAAATTGTCAGCAACACTGAGCAGTGTGTTTGGAAGTGAGCTTTGTTAATCAGCAGGGCAAACTGAACAAAAATCTTACTTATTCAATTGGGTGTAACCAGAATAAATAATCAGAGAGTTATCAGAAATGCTTTGTACTGCTCCCAGACCAAATGCAGCACTTGCCATTGATGTGGCTTATGTGAACTTTGTTGAATAGCAGCTGTTTTAGGGAACAAGTCAGCTGTCCAGAGTGGAAGTCTAAAGTTGGAAAACTAATTTGGTGGGACACCTTAGCTTCAGATGCAGTTGGTTTCAGCCACTGTATGTTGCAGGATTTGGGGTCCTTTTGGGTGTGACAGTGCTTGTGCTGGCAAGTGGAGGTTATTCTGGGCAGATCCTAACAGTGGTTTCAGCCTGGGAAGGTTTGTTTATGCCTTTTCCTTCTCAAATGAAGCTCAAGTCAAGTCTTCATCTCTGATCTTTTTTTTCTGTCTTTGAGTATCCCTGCGTACAATGCTAATCTACATCATCCCCTTCCTGATGGTAACTCACAGAAAAGGGGTAAGTTCGACCTTTCCTACAGCTAACATACCAGTTGAACATGATACCGAAATTGGAAGGGAGCTCACAATCTGATACTTCTGGTGTAGTTAAAAAAAAATAAATTATTTTTCTCTCTCTGTAGCTCTGTCAGTGCTTACTCATAAATGGACTGAGAAGATGATATGTTACTGGATTACTGACTCGCATTTTGTTCTGTTCACTCACCTTCTCTTCAATGTAGATTGGATTTTACAGCTTCTCTGCCTTTCAGAGGGTGATGTGCCCCGTGGACTCTTCCAGGCTCAGGATACTTGTGGCCGTTTTTAACGAGCTCCTAAGAATTTTATTTTCTTGATTCTGCCTACTTCTTTTCAGCCTTGCATTGTTTGTGTTTACTGACCTCTGCTTGGGGAATTGGGATTCTTTCTGGAGCCAGTCAGGGCTATTTCTGAAGCGCTGCCACAGAGCTGTACAATATCCACAAATAAAACCAGAGCCGCTTCCACTTTCAAGATTCATTATGGTGTAGTTCCAAAATATTTATTGTTAGACCATAGAGTTGGAATCCGATATTTTTGTACCGTAGGTAGTTTTTTTTTTTTTTAACAGATTCAACTTGTTTGTCATTGCCTTAGAATAATATGCTCCTTAGCCCCATCACAACTGGGACAATGTGAAGTTTCAGATGGAAATCGGTACGGGTTATCATTTCTTTCCACTATTCAAATCTCTTGTGAATTCAGAGCCCACCTCGGACAAAAAGAATGGCAGTTCAAAACTTTGCACAAGATGAAATGCCGTCAGTGTGATGAGATGTGTTATTCATCTCTAATTTAGTGATTTAACTTCATTATTTCAGGCTTAACTGCATGTGTGCTGAAAGAGTGGGCTACAGGAGAGTTGGGCAGGATTCCTACCAGATAGTTGTGGTTATTATTTATGAAAGAATAGAAGCGATTGCAGGATGCAGTAAACCCTTGAATCATACTCATCTCTGAATGAGAGAAACATCCCTTGTTTAACCTGTGGCTCAGCTGGGTTGCTTGCTCCTGGGTGATTCACGTAATAAAACACCAGTCCCAGGAATTTCTGCCACGTGACAGCAATATTGTTACTTTGCTAACTGACTGGGGAACTACCACCTTGCTAAAAGTCATGGCCGACAAAACAATTCAGGTAATGTCTGGTTTTGACTCACCTGAAATTTGGGCTTTGGTGTACCTCAGCACCTGTACTAAAGCACGCTCTAAGGAGAGACTGCCGTGTCAGTGCACTGTTGGCACAATAAACAGGTTCTAGGCCCCTAATTTTCCACCTTTGTCTCCCCACTTTCAGGTGGTGTAAATCTCATTTGCCTTGTAGGTAGGCTTCACGGGCACCTGGAAGAGGAGTGACCAGGATGTTTCACCATCCTGACTTGGTACCATTCAAGAGGTTAGGAAATAAATAGAGGAAGCGTGGTATCTTTCTCTTCAGGGAAGAGTCAGAACTAGCATTTGAGATGAGTAGTGTTTTCATGTTTCTTGGAGAGAGTCTTGCTGCTTTCTGAGGAAAGAAACCCCTCCTTCTCTGTAGGAAGTATACTGCCTAGTCCAGTTACAGCCACGCACTAATTGCTTTCTTCCTCCTTTTGACTCACCCTTACTTATTTTGCATGTAGGAATGCCTCCTAAGTGCTGGGTGCTTTCCAAGCATTCAAGGGAGATGTTCTTTGCTTCTGGGATTCTTAAAACTGAAAAATGTCGAGTAGGGATATGCATGAATTCTGCTGCTGTTGCTGTGTTCGTCCTCCTTCTAACTACCTAGTGAGTTCTCCATTCCTGCATTTGAGAAGCCGAACAGATTGAAGTGCTGGAATTTCAGCATTAGTTACTTGCTGTCAAAGAACAGGTCTGTTCTTAGCTCTTTTGCTGGGCTCATAAGCATTTTTGTGGGTTGCCTGCACAAAGCAGCTTTAGACTAGCCAAAAAAACTTTTCTTATATTGGCCGTTTGGCAGGTTGTCTCAGTATCAGGCTTATTCTAGAGAAACATCTTTTGGCTCAAGGAATTGCTTGTTATAGGATCATAGAATGGTTTGGGTTGGAAGGGATCTTAAAGACCATCCATTTCCATCCCCCCTGCCATAGGCAGGGATGCCACCCACTAGATCAGGTTGCTCAGGGCCTCATCCAGCCTGGCCTTGAACATCTCCAGGGATGGGGCATCCACAGCTTCTCTGGGCAACCTGTGCCAGTGCCTCACCACCCTCTGAGTGAAGAATTTCCTCCTAACCTCTAATCAAAATCTCCCCTCTTTTAGTTTTAAACCATTCACCCTTGTCCTATCACTTTCTGCCCAAGCAAAAAGTTGCTTTCCATCTTTTTTTATAAGCCCCTTTGAAGTATTGAAAGGCCGCAATGAGGTCCCCCCAGAGCCTTCTCTTCTTCAGGCTGAACATCCCCACCTCTCTCAGCCTTTCCCCATAGGAGAGCTGCTCCAGCCCTCTGGTCATCTTTGTGGTCCTCCTCTGGAACCGCTCTAACAGATCCACCTCCTTCTTGTGCTGGGGCCTCACAAGGGCAGAGCAGAGGGGGACACTCACCTCCCTCCCCTGCTGCCCACTCCTGTTGATGCAGCCCAGGATGCAGTTGGCCTTCTGGGCTGCAAGCACACACGGCTGGCTCACATCGAGCTTTTCGTCCACCAGAACCCCCAAGTCCTTCTCTGCAGGGCTGCTCTCAATGAGTTCTTCTCTTGGTCCGTCCTCGTGTCTCAGATTGCCGTGAGCCAGGTGCAGCACCTTGCACTTGGACTTGTTGAACCTCATGAGGTTCACGTGGGCCCAATTCTCAAGCTTGTCCAGGTCCCTTTGGATGGCATCCCTTCCTTCTGTTGTATCAACTGCACCACTCAGCTTGGTGTCATCTGCAAACTTGCTGAGGGTGCACTCGATCCCACAGTCTATGTCCTTGGTAAAGCATATTTAATTAAACAGGTATTAAACAGTACCAGTCCCAGCACAGACCCCTGAGGGACACCACTCGTCACCGGCCTCTGCTTGGACATAGAGCCATTGACCACCACTCTCTGGGTGTGGCCTTCAAGCCAACTCCCTACCCACTAAATGGTCCACCCATCAAATCCATCTCTATTTTTTTTTTTCTGCTTCTGGGGACTGTTTTCCTCTGGCTTCTTGAGAAGCCAAATATATGGGACTGTGAGATCTTTAAGACAGGCTTGTTGTCTTCAAGATGGTATTGAGAATTGAGATTCTGCTCTTGCTATCTCTACCTTGGATGAGTATTTCAAAAGACAGTGGTGGGAAAGGGAAAATGCATTCCTATCAATGTATGCATACCTTAAAAATAAAGATTAAAAATATCTAATGCTTGCTCAATCCAAACTGCAACTGGTTACAAAGACCATATCTTTTGAGGACCTCTGGCAGCGAACGTCACAGCAAGCAAAGTCCTTGCACCTCAGCCATATTCCAAGTGTAGCTTGGCAGGGTCTGTATTTCTCAGCTCACTCTGATTGCCTTTTATCTGATGTCAGATGAGCAGGGTGGGTGGTGTGACTGGAAGGAGGTGCGATGCCGTATGCAGCCTGGATCTGTGCTTTCTTGGGGGATGCCTCTTGAGTGCGAAGCTGTAGAAGAGGTTGTCACCTCCTTACCATCTTGAGGCCCACATGTCAGGCACTGTTGCTCACTGAATCTGCGCTTCACTTGGCTGGTGCTATCCAGCATGTGAAATTCTGGAGTGAGGAAGAGTGGTCCTGCTACAGGTAAGAGAAGTTTAAGTGGCAGATCCTGATTCTGCCTAAGCCTTCTCCATCTTCTGCCCACTAGCTGGTGTGGATGCCAGGACAAGCAGAAGCAGACAGGTAGGCTGCTGTGTGTGCGGCAGGCATGGGGGGGTGCAGGTTCTGTGGTGGGGATGCGAAGCAGGGTTACGCAGTGAAGGCAGTTCACTTCTGGCCTAGGGAAATAGAGGCTTGAAGTAGGAGGTATGGAATAGAGTGGTTCTGTTGGAAGGGGCCTTTGCAGATGATCGACTCCAGCTGCCTGACCACTTCAGGGCTAACCAGAAGTTAAAGCGTATTAATAAGGGTGTTACCCAAATGCCTCTTGAACGCTGACAGGCATGGGGCAGGACTTAGGGTAGGGGTTATTAAACTGGGATTTAGATCTGGGTAAATTACAGCCATTTGAATGTTTTTGCAATCTGTCCTTAGGGATCTAGAAACTAGCATCCTGTGCGTTGAAGTTTTCAGTGTTATCATAACATGTCTGTACCTGACTAGTAGCAACCAGATAAATTGTCACCTCCTGTGTAGCTATTCATGTGTGAATTGATGAGGCGGTAGTCACAGAAGTGGTGCTGAAATGCTGTTATGGTGGGTCAGTATGCTAACTTGGCCTTATATTGATGGAGTAAATGAAAATATGTTCTTGGTCTTTTGCCTGTTCGGATGTTTATCCATATCGTACAGGTTCAGCGTGCTTATGTTGAATTGTGAGAGGCCACCTTTGTGTTACAAAAACTTTTGCAGCTAGAACTTCTGTTACTGTGTTTGTTTAAGCCTTTATGTGCCTTTTCTGGTGCTGCATGATTTGATGTAAATCTCAGTGCATCATTTTATGGTGCCTAGGGGGTTGCAGCTGTGGATGCTGCATGTATCAGCAGGAGTCCTCCAGTGATGCCCGGCCACTGGCCATTGATCGCATGTCAGATGAAGGCTTGTCATTGTGGTCTGTTTGTGCAGTGGGACACAGATGGCCAGTTTGCATCCAGAGAGTGCGTCCAGTTGGCTGAAAAATTAACTTTTGGTCTGTCAGACTTAACGATGTAGAGCAAAACTCCGGGTTTAGGGAAATACTCAAGCTACTCATTATTATGATGTATCAGCCCATGATAACCCAAAGTCTACATGTCAGAAAGTTAAAACCTTTTCATTTAAATCATTTTAGAAAATTAATGAAAATTATATGGTATGATCACTGCTAAAATTCTTAATTGAATCAGCTGATGCCATAACGGTGGAGTGTGTGGCTCATCCAGCCTATTTGAATTTTAAAAAGCAGCTCGGATCCACTGGGCAGGGCTGAGGTACAGCAGAATTTGTAAAGAATTTGGTGCTATGGTAACTGCCTAGGTTGCTGATAAGGGGAGACAAAACTGTTCTTCTGATTGAATCACAGGCATGTGTCTGCATTTATTTTTGTCTGTCTTTCTGCTCTATTTGGAATTGATCTGCTGATTAAGTATTGCAGCATTTTTGATGCTTCTCACTGGTGTGTGGGGGAGTTCCAGGTATTGAGTGTTCACCACTGACAAGATGGTTTTAGGATCTCTCTTTTTGCCTGGCTTTTTTGCTATAGCTAAGGTAGATTTCTCATTTGGGATCAACAATAGATTTAAATGTATCATTCCCCCCAAACTTCCCGTAAAGTATTTTTTCCTGTTTGAAAGTCAGTGCTGTTGTTTCCTTACATTTTGCCTTTACCACTGTATCAGTGCTTCACCAGCTTTGCATCCCCTTCTAAGAGACTCTTTTGGACCCTCGAAAAGGGACTGCAGTTGATGAATATCCCCTATGGAGTCTGTCCACGCCTGAAACCTCCAAAACTGGTGATGATGTAGAAGGACATCTCCTCTATGGAGATTTATGTTGTTATTTATGTTATACAGAATGCTATAATACTGAATGCCATGAATTACAAAAAAAACAAACAAAGGACCAGCAGAGCCATGCTGTATATGATACTGAAACTAAAGAAATGACACCATCACATCGCAAAGCTGCATTAGATGAGACACGGTGAGCAGTTTTATGGTGTTTCACCTTCAGCTCAGCCAAATAAATCAGGACGTAAGGCACATTTTGTATACCAAGAGGCATGCCCTGCCATTGAACAGAATTTGGAAGCCACCCACAAATTCAAGAAATCTTGGGCTTGCTGATGTGAGCAGGTGAAGACAGGGAGAATTGTTCTGCTGACGTAACCAAGCTGTCTGCTCCTCAACAGGTTTTTGCTAAGTGTTTCCAGGCCTGCCAGAGGCAGGGCTGAGCACTCTGTTATTAATGGTCCAGGCTTAGGTGGTGCCTTTACTGTGTGTTCAAACAGTTTGGGACCTTGAACTCTGAATCACAGCTCATCTGAGGCTTGAACAATTGGCAAAGGTGGCACTTCGCACTGCTCTCTGAAGCAACATAAAGCCGGAATGTAATTTTAGCTGTGGACTATGGTCCTCACTTCTAGCACACAGTCGAAGATATCAAAACAGCAAAACCCACTATGCAGCAAGGAAAACGTGGTAGTAGCACAGATTTCCAGACTCAGCAGGAGCAAGAAAATTGAAATGCTAACAAACATGCTGTCTTATCTGCCAATGCTCTAAGAAGGTGGGCGAGGAAAAGCTAGAGAGCACCTTGCAGATATAAGGAGAAATCTTCCATATTGTGCCTGGCAGGCTGTAAACACATCTTTAAAATTTATTTATTTTTCTCTGTATAGATCATGTGTATGTCACGTAGGGGTGTGAGACTAAATTTTTAGATGCTATAAATGACTGATTCAAAGAGGTTAGTCAGGGAACTCATGGGAGAGGATGTAACTTCTGACTCATGCTCTAAGCAGTGCAGAATTTTTTATTTTTTTAAACTGTTTATAAATTCCTCTGCAGCATTGACCATAAATACTCATGGTTAGTGTCCTTTGAGAAGTACTGTAAAAAGGCCCCCAAACCCTAACACTTCAGAGTTCCTCCGAAGAAAAAATACACAGCCAAAAAATGCTGTATAAATTAAGGAAGCTTGTTTAAGAAAAGTTAATAAAAAGATGGAATCAGAAAAGTAAAATGCTTTCAGATGGTATAGAGACTGTTTAAGTAGTCATTATACTGGAGGATGGGTATGGACTGTTGGAGAGATTCAAAATGACATGACAGCTGACATAATCAGACACGAGGGTGAGAGAGGATAGGGATACACCCTCCAAAATTTGAAGTTCTGTTAGATGAGAAAAACGGAAAGAACAAACTTTAAGTGTAAAAACACAGTAAGGCTTGATGGATGTCTGACTCAGGGTCTGAAATATTAAATAATGTTTTTCCTTCCCAAAACATCAGATACAGGAAGCAAGCCAGAGAGCCTGTAAGACCAATAGATGATTCAGGAGAGTTTTTTATGAGGGGTTCTGAGAAGGTAGGGTCATGACAGAAAACCAAATTGTTTTGCAGATGTGTTCATTGTGGAGGAATGTTTAGAGGCTTCCAAATGCCATTCTTCGCTTTTAAAGGATTATCTGGCCCTGGTCGAAGGGTTGATATAACTGCAGCGTTATTTGTCAATAAAAGACAGGAAGAAGTCAGTAGCGGTTATCTGGTCTTCATTCGAGAGTTCTAAAGAATGAAATAGCTAAGCCATTAACCGCGGAGCCTGATGTTTAAAAAAACTTGATGCCAGAGGAGCAAGAAATCTGTACTTTTTTATAGGGATCCTGAGGAATGACATCGCATAGTGCTTTCTCTTAAAGTCTCTTCTATCCTTGAGATCAGAGCAGATCCTTCCTCGTTGCTTTTCTTCTAGTGAGCACCAGGTTCAGTCAGCCAAAGAGCTAAAGGGCCTGTGGCAATGTGCCAGGCAGGAGTCATTGTGGTATTTTTTGTTTGTGAGTTCAGCGTTGTTTCGTAGATTCTTCAGGAACCAGTTTTTCCTGGGTGATCCATTCCCTTTGATGACTAGGGAGGAAGCTAGGGTCAGTTGGTGTAATCAGACCAGGACTTGGCTTGCGGTGTACATGCGTGCCACAAAGTTCTGTCGTGTCTCAGCTTACTTGATATCTTACATTATGCTCTTCTAGCCAGGAGATTGCTGCCTGTCAGCAAAACCATCTTGAAGTCAAAGTATCGTTGAATAATTTAGTTGGAAGGGGTCTCTGTAGGTCTTTTAGGTCAGCTCCCTACTCAAAGCAGGGCCAGCTCCGATGGTAGATCAGGTTCTTCAGGACAATATGCTGTAAAGTTTTTGATCCTCTCTGAGGGTGGACATTCAGTAGCTTTTATTGGCCCTTCTTCCGGTGTTTGATCACACTTGTGGTTAAAATCATTGTAGTAATATCTAATGGGAGCTTTCTTTATGACTCGTGTCTGTTGTTCTCATAATTTTGGGGTGTGTTTGTGAGAAGTCTGGTTCCACCTTCCTTGTGACCTGCCATTAGGTAGCTGTAGACGGCGGCAAGATCTCGCCTTCATCTTTTGTTCTTAAGACTGAACAAACACATTTGTAAATTGTGTGGCTTGAGCCACATGTCTTGGTCATCTCTACTGCACTCCCTCCAGTTTGTCAACGTCTTTCTTGTACTGGGGAGCCCAAAGCTGAACGTGATACTCACAGGTACTAAGGGGAGCAGATCCCTCCCAGTGACTCACAGTGATGCAGCCTGGGATGTGGTTGATTGGAGTACTTCTTTATCATACAATTTAATCACGTTGGTCCTCTGCCACTTCCTGCCCCTCACCACTTGTTCTTGGCTTCCCTGACTCTCCCTGTCAGGTCATAGGTATTTGTTTAGAGCCTGTAATATGGCATCTTTACCTCATGGCTGTGTTCCTGCAAGCATTTTTCTTACCCTCAGTCTTTTACCTGTGAGGTTGGTTGTCTATGAGGTGATTTTCTTTTTATACCAAAATAATTTCTTTAAGATCTTCTGGTGAAGGACCTTATCAAAACATCTCTGGGTTCCAGCAGTGTTTATTTGCCTACAGTGCTACAAAGTTTTTCCATGGCCTTTCCATGGTAGTTGTTGGCGCTCCAGGGTCCTCTTCACACCTTGTGTTGGGGTGTTTTGCAGGTCATATTTTCTATCAAAACAGGGGAATGGACACCAGCAGCTGATCTTAATACATAAAAAGCTGAATGCTTTTGCTAGTACATGAGATCAGGACAGTGACTAGCTGCTGCTGTCTTCGGTGATAATTGCCACAGTGCTGTCCTCCACATCTCTGTGCAAGTGCCTTTCAAGGGACCTGCCTGGAGGTCATAGGCCAGAGACCAAACAGTGTCTTCCCATTTGGACTCTGTGTACAAAGGTGCAAGCAGTTGTGGCATCCTTCCTCGGATGAAACTCTTTTTTTTATACTGAGTTGTTGAGGAGTAGGTAGTCTAGAGAATAGGTTCTTTCATCCTTATGGTTCTTTGCAAATTTAGCTTTTGGGATGAATGCCTGAAAGTCTTGCCTTATCACCACCCAGTTCATGTGTATTTTGAAGAATTCATGTGTATTTTGAAGCAGTGATGATCTTTACCATTGAGCTTTCTACTTCAGGACATATTGCAGACTGTGCAGGACTTAATTTTGTATAAATCCTTCCCACTTCACTCCAACGTGGTATCTTGTCTTGCCACTCTGGCGTGTGGTAGTGTAAACCTTTGGGAAGTGTTTTGCTAGGCTGTATCTTGGCACCCTGTAATCCTTTCTTGGAGGTAGTGCATGCCCAGGCAGATGCCAGCTGACCTTTGGCTGCCGTTTCCCTTAGCGCAGGTGAAATATTCCTTGTTTGAGCTGGCAGAGCTTGTTAGTCTGTGGTAGGGAAAGGGATGCCCTTGAGCTCCCTCCATCACGACCAAGCATGATGAGGATTATCTTGAGGGTGCAGCTACTCACATGTAAAAGCTCAGGGCTGCTCTCTAGCTGTTCTGCCTGTTAAGAGACTTGGAGCAGTGCAAAATATACATACGGCCTTTGTCTGTTTCTGCAGGCACTGTGTCCAAGCTGTATTGCATTAGTGTTTGACGTTCTGTCTCAATGAGCAGTGTGCTTTGAGCTCTTCTTTTTGTAGACAGGCTCTAGGCTTTTAGCACTTCTACAGAGAGTATCAGATTTGCTACGTGATTATGTATACCCTAGAAATTTTGGAAACCCTCACAAATCTCTTTTTATCCCTCTAAATGAGAAATAGGAGATTCAGCCAAATGTCCTGGATTCTGTCCTCTGTGACTGGAGAGTGTCCAAGATAAACTTGTTTGCCCTAAATGCTGTCAGGAGGTTCAAATTTTTGCTCCTGAACTGGCTGCTGCCAAAGCCCTTTTGGGAATGTTTCTAGCCTCAGGGGTCTTCTTACTATTTCTTTTATCGAAAACTAACACTTTCCTGTTGCTTGTATAATTACAAAACCTAGACGTGGTTAGAGATTAAGGACCTGGACTGGCATTTCTTGGTAGCAGGTGGCTGTTAGATTGGCATAGCCCTATTTGTCAGAGCTCACTTGGAGAACTTTGAACTTGAGGAATCCTAGACTTGTGCAGGAAAACATTGAGCCGGGTGATGGGAAGATGCAATTCCACCAGTAGGTTTTCCTTATCAGAAGGTGACCGTGTATCTTTCTGCTCTGAAGATAACCCAAAGAGGCCAGGGGACAGCTGAAAGAAAAGACAGACTGTATAGCAGTTAGCAATTCAGTGATCAGGGGTTGCAACTCAAGGGAGAAGGGCATAATGACATGCCTGGAAGGCACCAAGTTCACAGCTCTCCCAAAGCATTTGAATATTGTATGAATTGCTGAGCTTGAGGTCCCTGAGGTAGCGAAGGCATGGGGAAGAACAGGAAAAGTTCTCTGCAAAACTTGAACTATTACACAAATTTGAAAACCAGGACCTCTGCTGTAGCAGTCCCCCAAATGCTTTCCCCTGCCCTTTGCACAGTACTGTGCTTTGCACCATGCCAGAGATGAGGAGCAACAGTTCCAGTGTCTGTCTGAGGAGAGATTCAGATACTCCGGAAGCTGGGACACTGCTGAAACAGAGTGTGTTCAAAGAAGGGACTGACTTCATTTAAAGCTCTGTAATACTAGTGTTCAGGTGTTTAAATTCTGGAAGATCATGACACCGAGATGTGAAGTGTACAAGACAAAGTTGTCCATGTTTGTGAAAATGTGCAGTTTATTGAAGAGATCACGGGCTCAAGTCTGATAAACGTGTAGATCTCTATGGATTAAAATCTCAGTGTAAACAGGAAAAAATCATTTATTCATTCCTATCCTGTTTGACTGGGGTGATGACAATGTGTATTAGGTTTATGCAGTATTCTTGTTTCTTTTCTTTCACGCTATCCTACTCTATTTTCAATTGGCAATAAATTATATTAAATCTTCCCCAAGTCAAATCTGTTTTGCCCATGATGGCAATTGGTGAGTGATCTCCCTGTCGTCATTTCAATCCATTTTATTTTCTCCCCATCCCCTGTTGAGAAGGGGGAGTAAGAAAGTGGCTGGGTGGGTGTCTGGGGCTGACCGCTGCATGGTGACTGAGACACAGAGAAGTCGAAGATGGGAAACACTTGTGGCAGGGGACTTAACTCACGTGGCTTGTAGAAATGTAACTTTTGGGTCCAATTCTGAAATACTATTTTTAGGCACAGTTAATATTTTATGGAGCAGGTAGTCAGGGAAGCCACAGAAGGAAAGCTGATCCCGCAGAAGAAGAGTAGAATGCTGGCTGCAGCCTGTTTGGATTTATAACTTAACATCAGGAAGAGCCCCACAGTCAACCGTTAATTTCAGGTGCAGTAACCTAAAAATGCGGAAGCTTGTTAAAAATAAACTGAGCAGGGCAGCTGTTTCTGTGGCTCCAGGGGATATTAAGGGAATTACAGACCATGCAAATTAACAGAAATAGAACAAACAAAATGGGTGCGTGCACAACTATTGCATAGTGGGGAAGAAGAGCCTTTTCAGAGAGTGGCTGTGCTTCACAATCCTGTTGAATGCACATGTAGGTAAAGATTAGTCTGTATTTGCAAAAGCCAGATCCATCCTGAAAAATTCTTAGGGAAGATAAAGGAAATGTAGAGTAGAGTGAAAGTGCTTGTGTGGCTGAATAGGTGGAGGATTAGCTAGCAAGTAGGAAACAGGGCAGAGAAATGAATGGCCCTTGCATCCTCTCCTCCCTGTGGTTGGGGATGCTCACTGATGGATTTCTGCAGGGATGGCACCTGTCTCTGATGTTCACTACATTAATAAATGACGTGGAAGTGAAATTAATAGTGAGGTGATGTTTTTTGCTGATGATACGAAGCTAATGATAGTTGTACAGACAAGGGCTGACTGTGAAGAACTGTAGAACAATCTGACAATGCTGGATGACTGGACGATAAAACGAAAGATGCTGTTCAGGCTGTACAGGTATAAAATTATTCCTGTGGGGGAAGAATAACAATCTGAGCTTCACACAAAAAATGGTCTCTGAACTCCCTCTTGGAGTGCAGGGACCAGTCCTTTGTGTTGAGGTTGATAGTTCCATGGAAAAATCAATTGAGTTCGCATCTGCAGGCAAAGCATAGATGGAATAATAGACGCCAGGATGGGGAGGAATACAAAGTGAAATGGAGAACATCATTGTGTTGTTGTCTGCAGTAATCACTGCGTGTTTGTGTTGTGAATGATGCTCACAGTTCTGGTTTCCCTCTGCTTCTCAAAGAAGGTATGGGACTGGAAGAGTAATGAGGTATAGATCAGCTTCTGTATGAGGAACAGCAGAACAGACTGAGAGTATTCAACCTTGAGAAGAGACCAGAGGGGAGCAGGGTATGAACAAGGACCTTAAAAAGGCTATTGGAAGGTTAACAGAGATGCTGTTCCTCTCATTTCCAATTCTGAAAAAGTACCAAGTGAAGCTAGCGAGCAGAGCTCTGTGCGGCAGGACACGGCCTTTTCACAGAGCTTACAAAGGTTCAGAAAGCAGTCAAATGTGTGGAGGAAAATCTTTTGCGTTGTAAAATTCAGAAGGAGCACCTTTTGCTTAGGAACTTCTGTAAAATACATGTTGGAGAATGAAAGGATGTTCTTGGAAAGTATAACTGTTTGCTCAGTCCGGTGCATCCACTACCAGCGGTTCCTGGAGACAGTAAATTAGGCTATACAAACGTTTGTTCTTATATGCTCTATCTGCCCTCACATATTTTGTTTATTCTCTTGTTAATCACCTATGTAAATAAATACGTTTTTCTGATATGTGGAAAAAAAAAAACCACAAAACAAATGCTCATTATTTTCCAGTTCTTTTCCTCCCAGTTAGGAGCTAAAGAGTAGCTGTAGTTGCAGATCTGAGAGCTGGTAGTCGCTAAAGCAAATTTGCATTTTACCTTTGATACAAGACTAAAAAAGTAGTGGAATACCTTTACTGATTTCAATATTCTTACCGTAGATCATTTATTGATGTGGTCTCCAACCAGCTGTATTTCTTCTGTGGGAAGTCTTGTGGCTTCACCATTCTGAGCTTCACTGATTATTATTATTATTTTTTTTAAGGTATATGGGAATAGGACTTTCTGCTCAAGGGGTCAACATGAACAGGCTTCCTGGTAAGTCACTGTAAAGATTTGTTTTGGCTTACAGTCAGTGTTAAATGTTTATTTAAAATAAATATATTTGTGAATTAATGAATGTGTTTCTATTAATAAAATGTCATGACTATAAGTGTCTTAAGTCTTGGAGTTTCAAGCTATTGAGTGTTATCCTGAACAGAGTTACTAGTATTGTTAATGTAGCCATGATAATTTTAGCAGATGATAGAAATTAATATTAAACTAATGAGTAACAGGTAAGAAGATAATGAGCTTTCAGACATGCCAGCTGTTCTTTGCATCTGAAAGATAAGTACCAAAATAATTTGACATTTAATTTGTGCACCACACCTGATAAATTTATATGAAAGAATCATAAAATGTCAAGAAAATTGTCTTGTTATATTCACTCTTCTTTCCTCCTTCCAACCAAAACCAGAAATATTTGATTAGAGTCATATACCCAGTTAATGTTGTTGCTTACTTTTGAAATGTTTGTTTTTAGTTTAGCCTTTAAGATGGTTACTTAACCAAATTCTTTTATTTAAACGGCAGCTTCCTTTTTTTTTTTTAATAAATAGTTAACTGAAAATTACAAAGAAAGATTGCTAATAATGTAGTGACTTCTGTAGCAGGAATTCTTTAATCTGGGTTCAAAGCTGAAAGTTTCCTGTATCTGTTAGAAAGTGAATGTTCTTCAAGTGCTGGAATGAATGGCAGACGATTCCCATTGCTTTTTTTGTCTTCAAAGTGATTTACTCCTGGTGAAATGCTAAAGCTGAAATGTATATTCAACCCATACTATGCATCTTGGTATCTCCAAAGGAGAATGTTTTATGAATGTCCTAAGAAAAGGAAGAACTTCTGTAGGAGTTGTGATAAGACCCTCATGAATTCATTTCTCAATCAGGATTTTCACTGGTCATTTGTGTATTCAGAGAATGGAACGTACTTATTAGAAAGCTTTTTTTTAATTTCTTAAATCCTCCAATTGAAAATATAACTGTGTTGCAGCAAAATCCCTG
Source organism: Anser anser (assembly GCF_964211835.1). Taxonomy (NCBI): domain Eukaryota; kingdom Metazoa; phylum Chordata; class Aves; order Anseriformes; family Anatidae; genus Anser; species Anser anser. Next base: position 12,443,942 of record NC_139732.1, read on the forward strand.
ACTATTCTGTAAGCAAAATATATGATTCTGTAGCTCAGTTATAAATTACTGAAAAGTTTCTATGGTTATGTTTCTGAAATTCTGCTGAGACTGCAGATAAAGAAAAGGAGACGAAGACAGCCAGGATCCGTGGATGATTTCAGAGACAAGTCAGTTTTCTGATGCACGTTGTTTTAATTATAAATCTACTGCTGAATTGTGTAATGGAACATCTACATTGTCTTCTTACTGAAGAGGATCATGGGGATCTTGGAGTGCACGAAGGAGCATTTGGGACCATTTGCGTTGATAAGGAAATTTTAAATTGTCAAGACTAATTGCATTACTTTATTAGTTCAATTAAAAATTTCAGCAGTGAAATAATATGCATTGTAACCACTCGTGATCATAGAATATCCTGAGTTGGAAGGGACTGACAAGGATCATCAAGTCCAACTCCTGGGTCCACACGACCACCAAACAATCAGACCCTACGTCGGAAAGCAGCGTCTAAATGCTTCTTGAACTCTGGCAGCTCAGTGCTGTGACCACTGCCATGGGGAGCCTGTTCCAGTGCCTGGCCACCTCTTGGTGAAGAACCTTTTCCGAACACCCAGCTTGAACCTCCCCTGATGCAGCTCCACGCCATTGATGTTTGAGTAACAAATGTCAGTGTAGCGTGTGGGCCGTTCATAAATCACAGCCATGTTTGATAGCTACAGACAGCCTTCCCTTTTCCAGGTACCACTTTGATCATGTTTGATCTACCTTGAGAGTTTGCTTTTGGCCACAGCCCAAAGAACTGTTGGTCTAACTTGGGCACAGACATCCTGGCATTTTTTTTTCTGGTGATTTCTGACGTGCCCGCAGGAGGTGGTTTAGTCTCTAACTTCGGAGATATTTAAGCCTCAGCTGGACATGGCCTTGACCAACGTGATCTAATCAGACCTGCTTTGAGCAGGGATTGGAGTGGATGTCTTTTGAAGGTCCCTTCCGTCTTCAGTTATTCCATGCTTTTATGATAACTCATAAGAATTCTCATTTGGGAATTGTTCTCATTTGGGGAGAACAGTTTCAGTGAGAACCATTATTAAAGGGTTAAAGAATTTGCACCTTACTGCAAACTGTACTTGCTAATAGTTTTTATCAGATCTAGTGTTTGTACCATTGGAGGGAAAATTATGGTCACAAGTCTTTATGCCCTCAGAACTAGATCAGGGAAGGAGGAAGGCAGGACACTTTCAGTTTTTTCAAGTGATAGTTGGCTGCAGATAGGTAGAGAATGCCTAGATCAAGATGATCCAGTGTCAACAGGTATAGATGCCTGTTTCCAGACTTCTCCTCGCTCTCTGCCTCCTCTTGCCTAATTCTCCCAACCAAGTGGGCTGTGTGCATGTATAAGATGAAGCATGAGTCTAGCCCCATCTTCGTTTCCCAGTGCTGAAAGGCTTGGCAGCTCGGAAGTTACTTGGCTATTAAGGGTGCAAGTTCAGTTCAAGATATGGCTCTCCAGCTTGTGCAGAGGAATGATGGATGGGATTGTCTTGTGTCCTGTAGGCTGCTGGTTGGGCTGTCCCTTTGCTAGGATTCTCATAGGATTATAAAAGTTGTATGTAACAGTTAAATACTAACCTGCCAAAATTGTTTTTTTTTTTCCTTTTTTTTTCCCCTTCAGGGACTGAAAATTAACCGAGTCACTTCTATTAAATATCTCTAAAGCCTAAGAGCTACAAGAGCTGTTTTTTATGGCTGATTTGAATCAAAGTGCCTGTATACTTCTATTATTTCTAGAGTGTATGTGGTGAATGTGGAATTCTTTTGTCTGAGTTTAAAAAAAAAAATTCAACTTGAGACTTCAGATGGTGCTTATTTAGCTTAGCAGTGAACTGTACACATTTGATCCTATGAACCTGGTGGGTTTTCTTGATTGCATGCAGATTATGCTGCCAAGACAGATTCTGCATACGTAGTTAGGCCAATCTCCTGTCATCTGTGTGAAATGAAATGCGTGGTTCTGTGTTAGATCTCAATAATTGTCTTCCTGGCTTTTGGAGAACGAGTCCAATGATTTCATTTTTACAGTATGCTGCTCAAATAAATGAAGTTAGAAACATGTATCAGGCTTAGCTGTTATCAAGTCCCTCAGCACAGAGTAAGTGAGAGCTCACAAAGAAGTGATAGGCTTGGAGCCTTGACTTGGCTTCACGTCAAAATGTAATTTGAACTTTTTGTGACCTGAAATCCTGCCAGGTTTGTCTCCTCAGACCCTTTCTTAAGTCACTTCTGCTTTAACAGATTAATTTTTGCCAGGCATGCTGACAGGGCAGTGTGTGACTACTACAGGTTCAGGAGTCCAAAACCTGGTGTGGAGGTTGGTCCTGGGTTCTGTCTCAAACTCTTTCCCCCTGAGAACAAACACTTCAGTCATATCCAGTTCCAAGTCAGGACATTTGTGCTTTATGCCAAGTTTATTTTGGCTTCAGCACAGCTTGGTGCTGATGGGGGTAGTGTTGAGCGTTCTCTGAAAGTTGGAAGTGTGGCTGGGGCAACCTGAGCATTCCCTTAAGCTACCCGTCTGTGCATTGGAAACGGAGACTGCTTTTAAAAGGAGACTGTCTGCCCCTGCTCTGCTAAAGGCTTCTGTAGGCTGTGCTCTGAAACTCGATCATCAGCTCTGAAATTAGGGATTTTTTTTTTTATTCAAGGGGCATTTTTCTGACCCCAATGTGTATTGATGATTTAAAAAAAAAATAAGAAAAGACATTTAGAACATTCAGTAAGTGTTCTGCTTTAAAATAGTGGCTTTCACTGAAATGTCTGCTCACTTCTTTTCCCCAGATTCCATTTTTTTTTCACGTGCATTCATCATTTTGGTATCTGAGGATGAAATTATATGTTACAGCTGAACTGATCTAATTCATTGCCTTCAAAGGAGAGAAGCTCAACACTCCCTTCTCCCTACCCCCGGCTGCACAGCCCACCTTCTTCCCTTGTGCAAGCTCTTCGCTCTGGCACTTGTCACATCCTTTGCCAAGCCAGTCTAGGTTTCAGGCCTGGCAGAACCTTGCTTGCTTGTCTGCTGTGCTGAGGTTCTGGCAGGCTGCTCTCTTCAGAATTCATGGATCATCCTAAATGTCACATAAGAAATGTCCTTTTTTTTTTTTCCCCATCCATTTAGGAAATTTTCTGAATCCAGCTGAAAATGTGTCTGCGGTTTGCTGCAGACATCACCTAACCTTCATAAAATGGAGAAAATAGGTGTTCCCATCTTTAACATGGACGAGACGTGCATGTTGGAGTTCAATGTCCCATGTACAGGGTGTTCTTCGTTGGTTCAAGACCTTCATACTGTTGAGAGACAACAGTTCATTTGTTCTAGCTCTTTGAGGGTAACCCAGCAGGAACACGGGGTCAGCAGGAGGGGGATGGAGGGGTGGTTCTCTAGGGTAGCTGCAAGGTCTTAATTCAGCCTAAGATGTTGTGAAACCATACCCTCAGGCATGCCCTGCTCCAGTTTGTTAAACAGCACAGATAGGATCTGACCAATCACTTTTAGAGACTTTAAACACCCTCTGGTTAATAACTGACTTGCCCTGCTATGCAGCATTGCACACGTGGAACGGAGTGCCAGCTTTTTCTCACTATTGTTTTGTTTTATGGAGCTTTGATTATTTTTCACCTCACTTATAAATTCAAAAATATTGCTTGGCTTATTTCACTGCTGGTCTGCTTCAAACTCCCTATTAGAAGAACAAGCTTTCAATTTCAAGAATGTTTTATAGGCTTGAGTTAATGTGCAGTCAGGTAAAGCAGCGTAATTTGGTGTACAAAAACTTGCTACATACTGGATTTGGTTTGTGGGACTGTAATGCCCTAAGCCAGATCAGCAACAACAGAAGTAATTTGTCCAGCTGTCCTGTGCCTCTTTCAGCAAACGCTCCTTATGAACGGCCTGTTCCTATGGCCATGTAAATAAAATAAAAACGAGCACTGGGAATTAAATCTTCCCCTTGCTCCCCTCCTCTGCAGAAGCCCTCAGTTCACCCCCATAAACCACAAACCTGATGAACGGCTTTCCATTTTAACTTTGTTTGGAGATCCCTTTGTTTGCTTTACCTTCATCATTTGCTAATAGGTTTCTGTTGACATTTGTAGGTAGGACTTTATTTCTTTGCAGATTGTCTTGCATGTTATCAGAAGAGATGTAGTAGAAGCAAAGCTAGTGAGGAGTCTGTTGTCTTCCTGTTCCTTTCTATGAGATGAAAGAGGTATTGGCTTCTCTCCTAGGGATGTTTGCAAGGATTTTTCAGGCACCTGTGCTACCTTCAGAGGGGCACTGACGAAGGGGAGGCTGGACAGATGTTGTGTTGCAGGAACTGGTGAGAAACTAATGGACCTGAGCCTGTTGAGCCTGAAGAAGAGGCTTAGAACGGATCTAGGAGCAGCCTTTCACCCTTAAGCCCTGAAGGGACCTTAAAGACAACACAGACCCACTGTTCTCAGAGGTGCACGGTGAAGGGACAAGAGGCAATGGGCACCAGTTGCAAGAAAGGAAATTCTCATGGGAAGTTAATAAATAAATAAATAAAAATTCCTTGTCAGAGTTTGGTGTGGACCACCAGAGAGGCTCCATCTTCGGAGATTTTCAAACCTCAGTTGTACAATACTGTGAGAAACCTGATATAACTTTAAAATTGTGCCTGCTATGAGCAGGGGGTTTGGCTAGAGAGCTCCCAAGGTTCCTTCTAGCTATTTTTTCCTCTGATGGCCGTGACATCCATATACTCCAAATGTGTCTTAAGAACTTTTTTCTTTCTATTGGCTTTGCTTTCGGTCATCACTTTCTGCAACTCCAATGACAAATCTGTGCAAAAAAACTTAGTCCCAGGTAGATGTAATTTACATTAGATAAATGTAAGAATTATGGAAGATGGGACTTCAACAAGTCTTCTGATCTGAAGCTAACTCAGTTACACATCAGTTCTGCCTGACAGGTGCATGTTTAAACCAGTCCTTCAGTGTCTTCATGGCCGCTTCTTCCAACACCGTCCTTGTGTTGGAAAGCTTTTCCAGGTGACTGAGCTAAATATCCTGTGTAGTTTAAGTCCATTACTCTTAGATCATGTGGAGGTGGAGAATAATTAATTCGTTGCCTCTTAGTAGCTGTATTTGTGAATACTTCTGTCACTGCTTTCTGGTCTCTCTAAGCCAAACATCACTGGCTCTTCACTCTGTTCCTGTTTATCATATTTTTTTGATTTGTGACAACTTTTTGACTTTTTATGAATTTTATCTACTGGGTGCATCACAAGCACCAGTTTCTTTGTCCCTGTAGTAAAAGAAAACATTAAAATTCAGAGCAATTCAGCAAGCATCTCTTAACCCACACTGCAAAGATGAAGAAAAATCCTAACCCACACTGCAAAGGTGAAGAAGAATTCTTGCCAAGCTTCCAAAATCTGTAAGGCTTAGGCAGAAAAAGGGGAAGGGGACAGGAGAAAGCTAGTTGGTTAGCTGGGAACAGAAGAGCCCTGTGCATTGGCTTCTGGAGCAGTCAGAAAAGCCTTGAAGAATGGGTTTAAATATATGAACAGTATATGGCAAACAAATAGTGATTCAGTGTGCTTTTAATTCCTCCAGGCTAAACCAGCATTGTGGATACCCAGCTTGATTTTCTATCTTTAGAAGTAATTTCTGTTAAGTTTATTTAAGGTTTTATGCAGCTGATCAAATGCATTATGGTATATGTTTTGCTGCAAAGCTCTTCTAGAACTATCTTTAAAAATAGTTGACCAAAATGGTACATGGGGTTTTCATATGATATCTTAGCAAAGTCTTACACAATGGTACTCTCACTTTGTTGTCTCCTTAGTAAATTTATACCTTCCATAGCACGTCCTGCGATTGCACTGCATTTATTACTCTGTTGGCTTATGAGCCCCCTCCAGTCCAGAGATGTGCCTTTTCCTCCACTGTTTCCAATACAGGAAGAGTTATTATTCTCTAACATAAGTTAAATGCTATTACAGTTGTATTAGGTATTTAGTATTAGGGTATTACCATGGAGCTTATGGGTTAAAAGCCTGCACTACTGAACTTGTAGTTTCTTATAATGCTTCTTTGACATTTTCAGATGTAAATATTATTCTGCTCTATTTGCTATGTTGAGCAATCAATCTTTTGCTTTTTAGATATAATTTTAATTATGTTGCAGTTTGTTGATGCATTTGGAGGGCAGACGTGTGGGGAAAAAAGACGAGAAACCAGCGGCAAAGCAGGCGGCTGACAGTCTAGAGTCCATGTGTCAAGGCTGAGCGCGCAGGCTGCTTTTCCATTCAGTGCACATCTGTTTGAGGGAAAGGTACGCATGGTCTGCCTCTGGAGTGTGTAGGGACTTTGGAGCATCATGGAGAAACATGAATTTTGTTCCTCTCCTCTATTATTATCCATAAGGAGGGCTTAATCGTGTAAAGAAGCACGGAAATACTCAATTTACCTCTGCCTTGACCCCTGTTTTGTTCTTAGCTGCCATCATGGCTCTTCATGGAGAGCTTACACCATTGAGGTCTCTAGTTAAACCACTCAAATTATTCAAGAATGGATGAAGGAGGCCTTGTGATTTCTTAAAAGGGGTCTGAGTATTTGCTTTCACCTGATCATTGCTTATAGTTCCCTTTTCTTGCCTGTTTTCCTTGTATTTTCTACTTACTCTTTATTGAGTACTCTTCAGGACTGAGCACCATAGAAACCTTGGAGTAGTTTGATAGAGTTTTAGGATAAAAGTGGTTACTTGAGTGATTTAATCAAGGTGGTGACAAATTCTATATGTTGTTCAATATTCAGTGTGTTTTATGGCAACATGAATTTGTTATTTCCGATAGATTAATAGCTGCGCTACCATCTATACCGTGTCCTGCAGGAGGTATTTAGGGCGGATTTAGATCAGCGTATAGCCCAGCTCTGCTTGCCACCCTGTTTAAACCTTTCCTCTTGCTAGCTGTGAGGAGATTGGACTTCTCAGGAAATCTAGCCTGTTTGTTTGAGACCCAGATCGAATAATGCCCAATTCTTCATTTTGCCATGTGATTTGCATATAGATAACTACTACACGTAAGGAATTTCGTAAAGCCACCACTTATTTAGTACCTGCATTAAATTAGAAGATGGTGACTAGTCTTTGTATGTCAAGGAACGTGTAGGGTTGGAGTAAACAACAGATAGATGTGTATTCCCCCAAAACTGCTCAAGGAAGCACCCGCAGGACCTAGTTACATACGCACTCCTTTGGCTGACTGTGCCAGTTCCTAACCACAAACTTGCTTACACTTCTGGTACCCTCTCATTTTTGCTAGCAAACCAGTTGGCAGGGTACAAGAGAACTAGATCATATAATTGGGTTAACAATAATGTATGGGGGGCACTGCTTGATTTTAGGGTTAGCATTAAGTTGGATCTGTTCTGTGACACAGTTGCTCATGGAGGTAGTGCAAGTTGAAACAACTCCTCTGTGAAACTTTCTTCTAAAGAAATGTGTCGGTAGCAGTGGTCTGAGATGATTTTTGATTAAAAAAAATATTATTCTCACCTAAGGTGTTTGCTGAAAGCTTTAATTAAAGATTGAGCATTGGTTCCCGTGAACAGCTGCCCACTTGATCACAGAGACTGGTTTTGCTGGGCTGGAGCCAGCCTGGCTGGCTGCTGACTGGCCGCATCTCTTTAATTTTTTGTTTGCCTCTGTCTTTTTTCAGGGTGTTTGAAGATGGTGGCTGGATACCTTTACTTCGGTGTTTAGTAAGATAGTTGAACTTGACTGGATGTTTTTTTGCACTGAACTTTGTCTTGTTCAGTCATGTAGTAAAGAAGTGAAAACAAACAGCAATGAACTCATATGCTTGTTTTGCTGTTACTTATCAGCTGCTTTATGGTGCAGATGATGAGGGGACTTGGAAGTTTGGGAAGTTGTTGAGCTCAGAAGGGCTGCTAGCTATTATTAGAAGGGCTGTGTGCTAATAGTGGCTCTGCAGCCTTCGTTAGCATCTGGAGAATACAGATATGGTGAATTTCAGTCTCTGCATGGTGAGTGGTGCTTGGACAGTGGAAGGGTGTCATGAGAAAGACTGAAACATTGGTGATGGAGAAGAATCCTGTCTTGGGAAACTTTAGAGCCAGATGCCTTCTAGCTGCATCTGCTCTGTTTCTGGTGATACACTAAAGCAGGCAGTGATGTGCGTGGACTTGTCGTGGTTATCAATGCCTCGGTAGAGTGCAGTGGGACAAGAGGATCTACGCTGATTGCCCTGGCGGTAGTGGAGGAGGGTCCCTGCAATTAAAGGGCAGTGACCTCTTGCACGGCAGTCCTGATGTGGAGGAGTGCAACAGCAGTCTAAAGCAGAGGCCAACAGAAGCTCATTTGCAATTAATCAGGGAGGAAGCTGTGAAGGGCTCCAAACTGTGGGGATGTGAGAGAGGGAAGCCAAGAGAGCCTCTGGCCCGAGGTGGCTGCAGGAGGGAGGGCGTCCTTCTCAGCGCCCCTGTCCTGCTCCCCCGGCTGAGCCTGCACCGCAGATGTATTTTGCGCAAGATGCATTCCCTGGAGCATGTAGGGGTAAAACCCTCCTAAATGCAGGTTACTTGGGAGCAATTAGAAATGCCAAGCATCTGATACTGAGTAGGAGCTGAGGGGAAAAAGCAGCCTGAGAACTGCTCTGGAAACTTTGCCCTGGTAGCCTTGTTGCTGCTAGCTTAATTAGGTTTTGACCCGAAAAAGTAATTTGTCTTCGACATCCTAAGAGGTGACTGGTATGTTTAGAAATTGCAGTTATTTTTAATGCATAATAGAAGAAACAAGAGTGAAGTGGGTCAGTGTGTCAGTTCAACAGTTAGTGATCCTTTTGTACAGAGTGAACTTTTGGAAGGATCTCATCTGGACGAGTGCAAATTACTGTACAGCTTAAAAGAGTGGTGGATGTTAAACACACGCTGCCAAGAAAAAGAAACGCGTTACAGTAGGTTTGAGATGTTTGGCCTTTGTAAGTGGAGCCTTCTTGAATTTGTCTACATGAATATTGTTTTGGAGCTGGGGTATATTTTTGAAGTGAATTTCTTGGTTCTCAACACCTGCTGTGCTTTGATTTACATCTTCAGTTGTGCTACCCTGGTTTCTAATAAACAGAACTGAGAGATGCACGCCAGGAACACAGCTCATGCCCTCCAGCCACTAATAACCATTCAAGGGTAAGTAATATGAGGTAGCCATCCTGATTTAAAAAAAAAAAAAAAAAAGGCTCAAAGTGGGGATATAGTGTCCTAAGAGTGATTGAAGCTGATTCCTTCTTTCTCCAGATCTTCCCTTACTGGGCCGTACCATGTGCTATTTTCAATGTAGCTTTTAATTTTTAAGTCCACTGAAGAAACAGATGAGAAATTTGTACTTATAATAAAACAAAAGGATTTCACTTGAACTTCAGTTTTTAGACATTTTTAGTGTAAGAATACTTCTCATATGGAATCAATTTCATGCGTTCAGTGTATGTGAAATTTCATCATTGAAAAATAATCTGAGAAATGCCCATTTTCTGTTTATTCTATTTATAATGCTTCTTTTTTAGTCTTCACTCTCAGTTCTATGTGTGAGTGGTGCCTGACCAAATTTTAAATGCGCCATGAGTGTCCTGGTGCACATGTTGAAGAATCCTGAAATGATCTCCCAGTTTCTCTGATACTGCTTAACTCATCTTCATCTTATTTTCTCTTCCTGGTGATACTCTCTGCAAATCAGTAAACGCTCTTTAAAAAGATGGTTCTTTCTCAAAAGAGTGTTCTTTACTTAATAAATAAAAAGGCTCTGCATATCTTTGAGAATATCGTGCTTAGTGATTCACCTATCCACTACCCACTGAGGTCTGCCAAGCCCCACCTAATGCTCAGTCACATTCTCTTCATCCCACATAAGCTTTCTTGCTTTACAGTCGGTTTACTCAGATCTTAGTCTGCGTGTTGAGGTCATCTGAACTTTTATGAAATTATAGCTTGAATATTGAAATGGATTTGATGAATGAACACACAGCAAATGCATGTCCCATCCTCAGCTCCCTTGTACTTCTAGAAGAACTGGAATTTCGGTCCTCCACATCCATCAATTATACTCTTCAGTGTTTCCCATAACAGTGGTGGGCTTTCTGACTGTTGGGATCTGCAAGATCTAAATTTTGGAGGTATTCAACATTAAGACTTACTGAGATATAATTAAAAAGATTAACTGGGTGTACTGTGTGGGGTTGCGTTGTGGTATGGGAGGGGAACATTGTGGACTGAATTTGTGTATGAGGGTGGCTGTTGTGGTTTCATTGTAAAATACACATTGAGTTGTGAGAATTGGTATTTTAGATTAGTGTGTTGTTAGTGCATTTAAATAACCTGAATTCAGATTAGCCATTCCTTCAAAGTGTGTATAGTGCCTTGAAATCAGTAGTTGCAGGGAGAGATTTTCAATCTTTAGGAGCGTAGTAGCATTTATTTTTCCTGACGCTCATTTGTCTGGGCTCAGTGTCCTGCAAGTGCCTGGCGTCTTTGGGGAAGTAGCTTTTATGGAGCCTCACAGAGGCTGTAGCTCATGTCTTCTTTACCCATAATCAGCGCTGGAAAAAGACCTTGATGTATATGGCCTCTGAAGGGGGGAAATTGGCAGGGGCATAGCAGAGTTTTTGTCTGTGGGTCAGGTTCTCTTGAATATGTTGCACATATTCAAATGCAACATATTCAAGAATATGTTGCACATATATCAAGAACGGTCCTCTTCAAAGCTTTACAGGATCTGACTATATATTTCAGTTGTGGATAAGATAGTTTGTTTTCCAGTGCCCAGCAGTGTAGGAAGCTTGAGCTATCTTGTTGGGCAGATCCTTAACCAAATTTCCTAACGAATGTGCAGGGACTGCAGGAAATAACACAGATTAATGTGTTAGTTTATGTACCATTCCCTTTTTCTTTCCAACAGGTTTGAGTTTTTGGAGTTGTGCTACTGAAGTGGGGTGTGTAGGATCTTTACTCTATAAATGGATGGACTCACATAGTTCTTATAAGCTTGTTGAGAACCAGCAAAATAAGAAAACCTGTTTTCCCTTGGATTCAAGATTAGACTTCTGTTTTTCATATAGTTGAGATGAAGCTTTTCTTCCACAGTTAATTTCCAGAAGTGCAGCTTCACAGTTGCTAGCCATGATGCTGAACGAGCAGTTGTATTTGTGTACATACCTGGAAACCTGCAATTTATTTCTCTTTCCCCATGGCTGCCCCTATATAGCAGCAGCCTAAGCCTCCGTCCCCATGCCCTCCCATGCTCTGCTTGTTAGGTGTGCCCCCCATAAGCAGGTTATCTTGCACATAGCTGCATACAGCTTTTTTAGGTGGGACTTGTTTTAAAACGTGAGCCTTCTGCAAGGAGCTGATACTGGGCAAGTCAGCACAGCATGGAGGAGGTGGACAGATATCACAGTACTGCACAGTACTTGCTGCAGGGTGACACCGTGGCGGCAATGATCACGTCCTCAAATGGAGTCAGACCTGGTGCCTCCCTATCAGCTGTGTTCAGAGCTGGAGGTAACAAAAACACCTCCCAAACCACAGAGTCAGGGTCAATAACCTTCTGAATTTAGGTTAAATTTAATCTCATACTTTATTTATGGCTATTTACCTGAAAATTAGGCTTGTACAAAATAAAAGTTACTGCCTTTTGCACCTTCAGCAGACTGACTTTATTTCACTTCTACTTGTATTGATTGCTCTATATGTGGCCAGAATAACTTCTGACAGGTCATCAATAGGGTGATGTTCTACTTTTCTTTCTTGCTGCCCCTCCCTTTTTTCTTTGGTCTTTTAGTTCAGACTAACTTCTGGGCACATGGACTTCAGGTTTGGATGTGAGGAGGCAGACCAAAATCTAGGCTTCCAGTAACTATGCTTCACCCTTAAATATTTGGAAATATTAACCCATGAACTGGTCAGGCAGTTGGACTAGATGGTCTTTGAAGGTCCCTTCCAACTGAACTATTCTGTTTCTGTTCTATTTTGACATCGTTCCAGCTGAACAGAAACATGAATCCGTGTTTTGAGGTGGTAACACTGGACTCGGAAGATGAATCAAAGAAGGTGTTTCCACTTCCATTAGTGTAGATGAGTAACAAGTGATGTTTTTTCAAATGCCTTTACCTAATTCTTAATGGGGGGTGGTGGCATACTTGCATATCCTGAAAAATTGAAAGGTGTGGGTAGTATAAGGAAGTATAAGGAGGAAATCCCTCACTGTGAGGGTGGTGAGGCACTGGCACAGGCTGCCCAGAGAGAAGCTGTGGATGCCCCATCCCTGAAAGTGCTCTATGCCAGGTTGGATGGGGCTTGGAGCAACCTGGTTTGATGGGAGGTGTCCCTGCCTGTGGCAGGGGGCTGGACTAGGTGATCATTAAGGTCCTTCCCAACCCAAACCATGCTGTGATTCTGTGATAATATGGGACCCGCAGGGTACCCTGAGAAAGATTGTGCTGAGGCACTGTGGTCTCTGTAAGTATCCAGCTTGGATCCATCTGGTCTCATCATACTCATTTCAGCAGGAATGAATATGCTCCTCTTGTCCAGGGCAGGGGGTTATGGGTGTCCTGCACTTCACACACAGAATCACACAGAGAATGGCTGAGGTTGGAAGGGACCTCTGGAGATCATCTGGTTCAACCCCCATGCCAAGCAGGATCACCTAGAGCATGCACAGGATGGCATCCAGGTGGGTTTTGAGTATCTCCAGAGAAGGAAACTCCACAACCTCTCTGGGCAACCTTTGCCCTCATAATAAAGAAGTGTTTTTTTATATTAATCTGGAACTTCCTCTGCTTCAGTTTGTGCCCGTTGCCTCTCGTCCTGTTGCTGGGCACCACTGAAAAGAGTCTGGCCCCATCCTCTTGACACCCTCCCTTCAGATATTTACACACATTGATAAGACCCCCTCTACAATTTCTCCAAGCTAAGCAGGCCCAGCTCACTCAGCCTCTCCTCATACGAGAGACGCTCCAGTCCCCTCATCATCTCAGTAAGTCCTTCGCTGGACTCGCCCTCCACTAGTTTAATCCATTTCTCCATCCTCCTGTTGCTGGAAGGGCATGTTAGCTCTGGTCCAGTATCAATGCTGAGGCCCAGCGCAAGTTTAGAGCTGCACCCTTGCATAGTTAGTCCTCTTGACTTTAGACCTGTGAAGAATGTGGTCTAAAACCTCTGAAGATGCCTGGCCTTCAGCTTTGCTAGCTCGTGTCGTAATTCTTGGGTATGGGCTGGCCCCCTGTAGAGGCTCTGCGCTCTTTCCTCATGTAACCTCTTCCCCAGAAATGCTGCTACCGGTATGCTCGAGCCTGCCACTGCGTGGAGCTTTCTTTCCTGCCGCACGTTGTGTTAGTTTTGTGCAGTGTGAAGCCAGACTTTCTGAAGCTGAGCTGATCTGGCATCACATAGTGGGGCTTTTGATACTAATAACCTGGGCTGCATCTCCGGCTGTAGCATAGGGTATGGGCAGTCCAGATACCCTAGCCACAGGTAACAGTTGACTACCAATGTAGAGGCTGCAATTGTAGTGTAATTGTAATCAGTAATATTAACTGCACTTTCTTTTGCTGTAGTTATTTTAATGACAGTACGTATATGGGCCCGTTTTAAACAGTACTGCTGTTTTTTCAGACAGCAAAAATCTTTATTGTGGCTGTACTTATTATTATGGCCTTTTAGATAAAAGATAACATCAACATAAATCTAAATTTCACTACGCCCTTAAACTAATGGATAAATATGATCCTCCTCAGAAAACCTTGTTGCGTTATTATTATAAACCTTGTTGCGTTATTTAAAACGTTAATTATGTGGAGAGTATTTAAGGAACCTCAGCTTAGAATCTAGAAGGACTTGTTCCAACCCCTTACCGTCATGAAACATGCTTCTGCTGGGAGTTCTCTCAACAAAGTTTTGTGTTTATAGGAGTATTTTTGTTCATCATTTTGTTACCTCACTAAATACCGTTTTAGGGAATGTTTTTATAGTAACTGGGTTCTAGCCCCCTGCATTCCATAATGAGCTCTAAGATTGCTTTTGGCTGAATCATGTAATCATGTAACTGCTCTGCCTCTGTGTCTCTATAGAATGGCTTTTGCCCATTACCATGCAAGCTTTTTCTGAAGGTGTCTTAATATTTCATAAAGGTGCTCTTGCCCATCAGCTAAAAGTTGGCATATAAATGTAAATGTGAATTATTTAGTACGCTGAGATTTGAAGCCTGTGTATGTGATAAAAGCTTTTGCATCCAACTTGTTCTTTGCCCCTGCCACTTAATAAATCAACAGCAAAACTCACCTAACATTTTTTCTCTCCGTCCTACATTGTTTTGCACTCCTGGCCTGTGCACTTCCCCCCCACCTCCCAGCATGGGGTGTCAGGGAAAATAATAGATGTAATAGTACAGTGGTGACCTGGTTGTGCTAGAGAGCTTTTTGAGCCTTGCCCGTGTAGATAAACCAGCTTGTTCTGTAGTTGTGCTTTAATTATCTTGTCTTCTTTACAAGGCAATAAATGGCTTGTAATACACCTTGACCTCTTAAAGACTAGATTGTATTCTGATTCTGGCAGATGATGTTCAATCTCTTGCAGTTCTCTGATCCATCAAGCTCGTAGCATCAGGAAGGCTTATTCATTTAACGAATCAGGATTTTATCTTGATCACCGTGTTCTGTGGTGAGCTGCATGCTAAGTAGTAGTAAAATGGGTTCATTAACAGGTCTGTGGGGGCAGGTGGAACAGACTTTTCTTGTTGACTAGGTATTGCCCATGTTCCAGCCATCCAGAGGCTTCTGGTTTTGTTTTTTCTCTTTGTGAGTCAATGGGTAGTGTCATTTTATATAATTAAGCATAGACTGTGTTCTGATGCTTTTTGAAGCCTAGTTAATATCTAGTGGCTGTTGGATGGTAGGAGTTGACGATCTGGTCTACAAATTGCCATGCCAGATCAATGTTGTTAAAAAAGAAATTTTATATTGTTACTTTGTGCATGTTGTGATGGATTGGGCAGTTTATCACCCACATTTTGTTGTAACCCCCAAAGTCTTTTGCAGGCCTTTTTACCTGTCCGTCTTAGACTCTTTTTGATCTTTGGGTCACTTGGTTCTTTCCTTGCTCTCTGTTCATGTGAGATAAATGTCTTCTCCCTTCCCCTTTCCTTTCCCTTCCCTTCTCCTTTCCCTTCCCTTCCCTATTTTTTTCCCCTTTTTTTTCCTTTGGATACTTGCCACAGTTAGGCCTTCTGCCATTAAGGTTTGGTCTTATCTTTGTCTCTCATGTAGTTGCAAGTGAAAATACTTCATTCAAAACCATAGAATAGTCTCTGAGCCAAACGTACAGCCAGCCCTACCAAAAACCTTGCGCTCTGGTTAGCATCATCTGGTGTTGCCCTGTAGGGGTCAAACTGGGCTTGGATGAATCTGCTGGGTGCTGGGGTGAGCAGGAGGCCACTGCACAGCAGGCCCTTGTTGGGAGCACGTGCAGCGGCGTGCCGCGCTGCACCACTACCTTGTACGTCATTCAGTGTGAAACTGCGAAGACCGTGAGACCTGACCACATCCAGTCCCTGTCTTGAGAAGTTTGTCCTCAACGGGGTGAAGTGGTTTCGCTGTCCATGTACGCGCTGATCCTGCAGTGCAGCGTAGGGGCATCTGCTTCATTTGAAGCCCTTTTGCCACCTTGCAGAAGGGGAAGCTGTTACGCAAAGGGAGGTGTACAGGTAAAAAGTTAGGGTGTTACTAGCTAGGACTATTGTATTTCCTGGGTGCCCCTAGGTAAGTGGGTTTGGGGAACATTTTTTTCCCCCTGACGTTTTCTGGGCAGATGTCTGGGCCCTTGAAGTTCTGCCAGGAGGGTGCTTTAATACGCTGAGCACGGTGCTCCCGGGGCATGTTCCTGTCCTGCAGCTGGTGTTGGGACTGTGCCTCCCCTCACATGAGCCAGCTGGACAGTTCATGCCAGCACCGTGCCTCCCATGTTTCTAGCATCCCAAATCTATAACGTGAGGTGCTGTGGCCACTGATCAACCAGTTTAGTAGTCCAGATATTGAAACACAAGGATGTGTTGCAACAGTAGTAGTTGTTTTGATTCTGAAGCGTGGTTAAATGAAGTGCTGTTGAGGGTGTTCAGAAATGGCGTGGAAGAAGTGGTGGAGCAGTGAGGAGACAGTTTGTTGAGGATACTGAGGTACTGCGGGTAGTAATGTGAAAAGTGTTAGAGAGGAGCCATGAGATGCAACCTTCCGAGGCTGAGCGTGCAGGTGGTGAGATGGCAGGTGAGAACCAGCACAGAGAGAGCATCGTCACTTCGCAGACGAGAGCGATGATGCATTTTGGACTCATTGTGACCCTGTAGCTTACAATAGCTTCATTGAAACGTCAGTGGTAAAAAGGATAATAAAGGGGAAAATGCTAGGATTAACTCGCAGAGGACTGGGGAACGTTACAGAAAACCACTATAACCCACGTCCCTTGTCCGTGGTGCGCCTTCATCTCCATTCTGAAAGCAGCCCAATCAATCTGGAAAAGGTTCAGATGATGATGGCCAGAAATTCAGGGAATAGCTAAATAAGCAAGGACTCAGCAGTCTGGAAAAGGGATGATGATGGGGGAATTTGTAGAAGCCTAAATAATTATGTAAGTTCTGGAGCCATTGAATATCTGTGTTCCTATCTTCTCCAGAACCGTGCAAGAACTACAGGGTATGAAATCCAAGTAGTGGGAGGCAGGTTTTCCCACAGCTTCCAGTTACACTCTGAAACTCCTTGTTGCAGGCTGCTGTGGATGATGTGAATATTTATGTGTAGTTACAGGAGGACTGGAGAATTTCAGGGAAAGAAAATCCTGTGAGGAGTACTAGATAAACAGAGTCTCCACCTGGCTCGGTATGTGTCTGCTGCAGACGGTCAGAAAGCAGTAACACACTTCAGTAAGAGCATGATACCTGCGTGCCCTGTGTTTAGGCTGTCTTATAGGCAACAACTTCTTGAGCAGGATACTTACCTAGATGGACCCAATATCCCGTATGGCCATTCTTTTCAAGAACATGCAGATAAAATCTCATCTCTGCCTGCTGGTCACAATGGTAGTTTCTGGAAATACTTCAGTAAAGTGGTACAAAGGTTAAGCTGTCCAGAGGATTTGCAGACTTAAATGTGGGAAGGGCACCTGTGAAGTCTGATTCAGCCCTTACAAAAGTATTAGATGTGTAAAGAAAGAAGTTCTTGAGTAACTCTAGGTGTGAGCAGTGTAGTAGGAGCCAAAGAAAAGATTGTCATATCATAGACCTATTACTAGGTGGCGATAGTAAATTGTTAATGATGCAGAAGAGCCCCAAGTTTTCAGCAAGTATTCTGGCACTTGGAGAGAAGTTGGAGGATGTATTTGTAAAATGCATGTGATGAGTTATTTCTCACTCTGCTGGTAATCAGAAATAATGCCAAATGTCTTGTTCAGCAGATGCTATTTTAATCAACAGGCGCAGATAACTTTGGCCTAGAAGTGTTAGAAGTGCTGATTGTTATTTTTATTTTAGAATACAAGGAGATTCCAGAAGAGTGGCTGAAGTTTGCCAGTGCTGGAGTGACCTGTATGCTGTTACCCTGATGTTGATTCTAGAAAGCATTTTAGAAATACTGTTACATTATTTGCTTAATAAATAACTAAAGGTTAGGCGTATAATTAACACCACCCATCTTATGTTTATGGCAAATACAGTAAGTTCGTTCAGGTGAATCTGACTTTGTCTTTTTAGGATGGCCATGGAGATTTGGTAAGGCTGACAGCCTAGATTAAATGCACTTAGTATTACGTTAGGTCCAGAATCAGCGCTACACAACATCTGAGTTGAAGAAGTTAATCCTCTGTATCATTACCAAAGTGATGAACGGATGAGATATTCGTAACTGATAGTATTATTATTGATTGTCAGTAGAGAATCTTCTTCCAAACAAGCTTTTTTCCATGTGCTGTTGCGATACATATCAGTTTGATGCTGCCCTCAAAGCCTTTATTCAGTGACTTCTCAGTGCAGTTCATCTACCTTTGGTGGTGCAGCAAATACTGGTTTTACCCAGCACAAGTCTTATAGGAGTAGATTTTTTTTTTCAGTAGTGGTCATCTGTAGGTATTGGAGCACCAATATCTGTATTATTAAATGAAATCTCTAGTTATTTGCATTAGCACAGATCTTCTGCAGCATTGTTCTCACAGCTGGGCACGCTGTTGCATTTCTCGTGTTAGCCTTACCTACTGCATAGCATGGGTATGTAATCGTCTGACTACTTAAATGTAGTTGGTGCAAAGTTGTATGCAGGAGAGTTCTGCTTGTATTTGGCTTGTATTAGTAAGTAGCTTAGGAGATAAAGTGGTCAGAGTTATCAGCTGAAGTTCCCAAACAGTTTCATTGAAGAGGTTGGGAATTTACACACAAGTAGCAGGTCCTTGTCTCGGGAGACCGAAGTAATGGATCAGCGATGGCAGCCTGTCACAGGCCAGCAGCAGAGGAAATAAAGGGGATAGTGGAAAGGAGCCACGTTAATATTTCAGTGATATTTTTGCTGGAAGGAGTCTTGCCAGTGGAATGTCGGCAATAAACTCTGGAGCCTCTATCACACCCTCCTTTGTTTTTGGCAAACCAATCTGGCATCATCTTTGAGCTTGCCGAGGGTGCTGTCTGTGCTGTCGTCCCTGTCCTTTATGCAGACACAAAGCAGGACGGGTGCTAGGGTCAGCAGCGTGGTCGGAGCTGGTCCGAGGGCAGCCAGAGCCTACTGTTGAGACATCTCAGTCTGTTCCTACAGACGTGTGGGATTTAACAGAAGGGTTTATTCACCATTTCTAGGCTATGAATTGCTAGGAGTCCTTCACAACTTTCACTCCCAAACTTTGCCCTGAGGTCCGTGTTTCAGTCTTGCTCCATTCCATGACTTTGGCAGTCCCGTGGTGTGGTGCAATAAGCTGGGGGCCTTGGGAAGGCACTTAATGTTTCACATTTTTCTGAGAAACCATGAGCATGTGGATCGTCTGGCAGAAAGACCCATGAGTGCAAGTAGTTGAGCACCATTTTATGGGATTAAATTTCCAGTGCACTTATGCTGTTGTCAGGTTTGCATGAAAGTCACGGCTGGCATGGGTGCTCCAGCCCACCTTCACAGGTAGCTGCTCCTCTCTGCGGTACTGAAGCTTTTCTCGCCTTCCTGCAGGATGTGTGCTTTTTACTTTTCACCCCACGGAGATGGTCATGGTCATTCCGTTTCTTCTGTAGTCCGTTTGCCCACACCGTTGCTCCATATTTAACAGATTCTCCGCTCCCTTGTTATCAACTCACTCACAGGTTGTGTAGGGTCAGTAGATGGTCAAAGCTCCTTCTTTCACTTCTGCTTCAGTTTGGAACCGTCTGCCTAAGGATCCAACCATATCCATTTAACACATGGGTGGTGGTTATCATGTTGTGTCTATCTCAGATCTTTTCATACAAGTACATCTCTCTGCCAGGTACAGCTTTTATCGTGGAGTCCGTAGGAACACTCTAAAGAGCTGCAGAAGATCCTGATTCCTCTCGAAGTCATATGATAAGACAGAGTATGCCATGCTTTCTTTACACTGTAAGAGAACTGTTCCTCATGACTCAATACCTGCCTTAGCTGGTCTCCTAAGAGAGGAGCTACCAGCCATCTCGAGCAGTGGTGGCAGCTGAGCTTGGCATGCCTGGCTCAGCAGGCAGAGGTGGCACCTGCAGGGTTGCTCTGTGGCCACGGTGGTGGGAGACACATCGCCCCTCTTCTGCAGGAGGGAAACGAGCGGCTGTAAAAGAGAAGACCTGTGTGTTGCCTGAAGAACACTACAGCTTTTAAAGGATGGATTAATCTCTCTTCTTTGCAGTAGTTAGAAGTTACACTGGGCATTTCCAAATGTAAGAATTTACAACAGAATTGGAATAGAATAGAACAAAGTAGGGAATGCAGAATAATGGAATTACTGCAAGACGTAGATGAGAGCAAGTGCTGCAATCACAAACCCAGCTTTAACCCTTCACACAGTATTACTGGCAGAAGAAATAAAAGATAATGTTAGAATCGACCATTTTGAAAACTGCCAATTGACATTTAAGGGATATGTTTTAAGCTGTCCCGCAGAATGGGACACGTTACTGTTAAGGGGAGCACAGAAATCATTGTAAACTGTTAGAAGTGAAACATAAATGTGAGTATGCAAACGTTGCCTCTAGCCTATCACCTGTGAGCTGAACTTACAGACAAAGCTGCAGTTGGCTGGGAATGATTTTATTAAATCCTTTGGCTGGTAGATTTTGTTACTGGAAACACAAATGTTTTACAAAGAGGAGTTCGTTTCACAACTTGCAAGACAAAACAGAAACAAGCTTTTAATGTTTTTTAAATGAAAAAAATCTTTGTCCTATGAAAATGACTTTATGTCAATCTATTTTTGTTATTTCTCATAAATAACAAATGAGGTTAATGTACAGATGACGTGTTGTGATTGATGTACATTTTGATTGATGTGATTGATGAACATTTATTTGTTTTTGGTTACTGGTGTGTGAAAATGAGTATTGGAATGAATCAGGACTGGCAATCAACATTTCAAATTTCCTACCAGAAAATTGTTTCCTGAAAGATGATGTTGTTCTTCTAAATTGGCTTAATTGCTGACCTGCTCTTTTGTCTTTCTGCAGGATGGGATAAACATTCTTATGGGTACCATGGTGACGATGGGCACTCCTTCTGTTCCTCGGGCACAGGACAGCCCTATGGCCCTACATTCACAACTGGAGATGTGATTGGTTGCTGTGTCAACCTGATTAACAATACCTGCTTCTACACAAAAAATGGCCACAGTTTAGGTGAGTAAAGATAGTCCTTCTCAGGAGAAGGATGCTTCTGCCCGGCTTTCACTGTTTACTCCAATACTTTGCATGTGTTGCAACTTTTGTTCCACGTTTGTGGGTAAGGTTTAAAAAACTGGAGAGAAAAAGAGCACTCTGCAGCAGTCAGGAGTTGTAAGTTGGCTCAGAGACATAAATACTTGCAGCATGCAAAATGGTTTCTGTGCTGTTCAACTTAAGTAGGTTAGGATTGTATCCCCAGCTTCTGCTCCTTTCTTCTGCTGCTTCACAGCTTGTGGGAGGTTGGATAAGACAGCTGATGGCAGAGCAACAGGGAAATAAAGAAGTGGGAACTCTAGTACGTTATTCAGCTAACTGCAAAGCCACTGTTATCAGTGGCTTGTGCATTTGTAAGCCTTAACACATTGCTCTAAGTATATTCCCAAAGCTAGACATTAATTCTGCACAAGTACTCTTATTTAAGCACTGACTATAATTTGGTTCATCCCAGTAGTTCTCCTAAAGTTAAGGACTTTAGTATTTTGCCTAAAGGAATATCTCAGAGATGTTTTCCAGGCATCCAGTTTATCTGATTTGTCTAAAATAGAAAGCTGTGGCCATTTTTGCCTAAAATATCTTTACTTTGGATGACATATTCTCCACCCTGGATAAATTCTTGTAATTTTTTTTTGTTGCATGAGACACGCAGTAGATTCTGAGAACTTCATCTCACTTTCTGCACTGAAATTCATTTTGGTTTGGCAGGGGGCAAGCAGTCCTTTCCTTTGCTTCTCCTTGCTGTATCAATTATACTTTGTTGAATTCATGGTGAAGAAGCTGGTAGAAAAACACCCCCATGAGAACAGCTATCAGAACAGAAGTTGTTTGAGTGACTGGCTGAGCTGAAGAAAAGAGTGGGACTGGAGCGCAGTGTGTGCATAATTTCTGGTGGTGAGCTCTTGGTGGGAAAAGTACTGGGCTCCCTGCTGCAAGAGAGAGATTGAGCTGTTGGATAGGGTCCAGCCAAAAGCCACCAAGATGCTGAAAGGACCGGAGCATCTCTGCTATGAGGATGGGCCAAGAGAGCTGGGACTGCTCAGCCTGGAGAAGAGGAGGCTTGGGGAGATCTCATCAACGTCTGTAAATACCTGAAGAGAGGTGAAGGGGGGACAGAGTCCGGCTATTTCCAGTGGTGCCCAGTGCCA
Source organism: Anser anser (assembly GCF_964211835.1). NCBI lineage: Eukaryota > Metazoa > Chordata > Aves > Anseriformes > Anatidae > Anser > Anser anser. The sequence goes on from NC_139732.1 coordinate 12,466,052, forward strand.
GCGCAAGAAGCAATGGGCACAAACTGGAGCACAGAACGCTCCCTCTGAACATCAGGAAGCACTTCAGTGCTGAGCAGGTGATGGAGCACTGGCACAGGCTGCCCAGAAGTTGTTGAGTTCTCATCCTTGGAGATCTTCAGAAGCTGTCTGGACTTGGTCCTGGGCACAGGCTCTGGGTGGCCCTGCTGGAGCAGAGGGGTTGGACCAGATGGATCCAGAGGTCCCTGCTGACCTCAACCAGTCTGCAATTCTGTGGAAGCACCAGGCTATCTTAGAGTTACAACAGAGATATGGATCTGAGGTGTGGGGCTGTTCCCGCTCAATCTCCAGAAGAATCCCTCCTGTGAGGCAGACTGAGAAAGGCCTAGTGCTCATGCAAACATAACTTCTTTCAGAAAATTGTTTTCAATTTTCCTCTGATTTCATACCAACTATTTGTTGATTTTTAGGGGATGATTGCCTAGAAATTAGGCATGTTGCTTCCCAGAAGCGTTCTAGATTGAGTCTGTAGCATTACATTCAGCAGCTGGTCCTGATGCTTTGCGACAGATTGAGGTCTCCGTCCCTGAATGGAAGAAAAATTCTCTGAGCATCCTTTGCGACTTGTTTTTAATATTCTGATACTAGGAATGGAGCCCTGATCAGAAGCCTGCTGGGCAGTTGCTCAGAGTTAAGAATGTTTCTTTAGGAATATGATTTGGCTTCTTCTTTTTTGAATTAATAGCTATTTATTGGCCAGACTGTGCGTACTGCTGGGCTGACTTCTAGTGAAGACTTCGGGCTTCCTACCTAGTGAGACCAGTCACCAGTGTGATGAGGAGTCGTTTGTAGTCTGTAGGTATTAATTCATTGCCTGGATTTCTAATAGCTGGGTTATTCTAAATTTAACTCATAATCTGTGGATATTGCCCTCATCAGTCCTCCACTGTGAAGACAAGTAGAGGTGTGAAAGCAACCGCTGATGATGTAGGCTGTTGCTTAGGAATGAGATGAGTTCACCATGCAACAATGATTACGGTGCTGAAATAGTTAAAAAGACTTCACAAAATCTCTCCCTTTGGTCGCTGCTCTTGATTTTTAGTGTGCATTTACTCAGAAATAGAATGGTGGCTAGTGCTGTGCATCTCTGGCTGTCACCTTTACGTGAGTAGATGGTTTTCTAGCTTCACCATTTTTCAGTTTGACAAGCGGTGTGACTTTCCTTCGGAATGAAACCGTAACGGTCAGGAAGAGGGCAGGTCTGCTATTTATTTAACGAATACAAATTTATTCACTGGAAAATTAATTCCTTTTACTTAGCAGGAATCTGCGGGGTAGAAAGGGAGGCAGCTGAAATGTCGTTGCTTGCTCTGTCCTCCGTTCTCTTCACACGGTCATGTCCTGTTGTGGTGTCTGGGCAGATGAAGTCAAGTGAAGAGAACAGTTCAATAACTTTTGTATCACATTTCCTTGCTACAGCCTTCTGATTCTTTGCCTCATGTCCTGCTCATAGATTTGTTTTGTTTGGGATGTTTTCAGGTCTTTACAGCAGTGAAATTGCCTCGTCTTCCTTTCTTGATTTTTAGTGCTCCTTTTTGTTCAGATGTTTTTTTTTCTTGCGTGGAAAGCTTGTATTTTCTAATCTGACATTCAGTGATCCCTTGGAGGCCAGCCTCCCCCAGCTGTGAACGATGCCACTAGGAAGAAACAGGAAAGGAAGGGAATTAAATTGCACCGTGCCTGGAGAACTTCGGTACATTATAGACATTGCTGTTTCTTGGGTCTCCTCCTCTTGGGCTGTTCAGATGTACCAGTACAAGACCTGATACGTATGAGAAAATTATAAGTAGGAGAATCTCCTGAGCTTTCACAACTGGCTCACGCATATACCAGCTCCTCTTCCAGGTGTGGCGGCATAATGGTTGTATTAGAGAGGCCAGGTGATGTGGTCAGCAGAGACAGTGATTGAAGTGCTAGGGGGTAGCGGACCATCAGTCCTTGCCCTGGCCCCAGCAAAAGCTGCTGGAACACTTTACTGTCTTTTACAAAATTGGAATGAAAACCTCAGCCAGGAAGACTGTTACTAAAGTCCACTGGTTTTGCTACTGATAAAGAAAGAGGGCATTCAAGAGAAGGGCTTCCTGTTGAATGCCGAGAAGTGTGTCTGAGCCCCGCAAGGCCACAGAGACCAGTTCATGGGCACTGAGCAGACAGATGAGAGAGAGGGGGGTGAGGTGGGTGTCAGCAGGGGAACCAAGACCAGGAGGAGACAGGAGCAATGATTTATTTGAAAGTCAGTACCCTTTTGCTCTGGCATAAGTGTCTCCATGAAGATTGTGAACGTTTAATGATATTTAATGCTAACCTGAGAAATCTCATTTGTGTGTTGTGCAAACCCAAGAATCACCGGGAAGGAGATGAAAGTGCTTTTTGCTGATGCTCCCTGACTCAACATCTTCAGCTGCTGAAGCTGTATCTCTCTCCCCTTAGAAAATTAGGTCATTGTGTAATGCTGTTTGTGTAATGCTGCTGCAAATATCAAATATATTCATGAGACTAATCAGCCCCTTTTTGATGACAGTTAGCTTGACAGCAGGTTTCAGGGCATTTTACACCTTCGGGCGTTTTAACCTTTTCACCTATTATTTAGATATCCCATCACTTTGTTTTCCTTGCAGTTTTCTCCTGTTGCTTAACTGTAATCTTCTATTGTCTCCATACTTTTCCATTTAATCAGGTCTATCAAGAGCACTGTGTAGGAACACGTTCTAAATTGGCCATTCCAAATTCTGGATGTTTTGGTTGGAGCTAAGTCTTGAAATTTCTTTGGAGACATCACATGAAAGCTGTTTGACATTGGATATACTCTTAATTCTCTGTTCTGGAAAACAACTAGAATGTCTTCTGGCTGATGATTAAATGCTTTTGACAAATTCTGAGCAGAGTCCTGGCAACAAAAAAGATGATGTGATATGGCTGGAAGGGTGAATTAGGAGAGAAAGAGGGAGAAATGTGGGGCTCCAGACATTAAGCAGAGAGTCTTGGATGCAGGAAATAATAAAGGAATGATGTAGTGACTGCTACAGGTCTCTGTGATTGTGTGGAGGAGTTCGCTCAGGGACTAAGGTATGAGTGTTTCAGATCTCAGACTTTGACAGCAGACAGAGGAAAATGGACCAGCAAGGCTATAAAAAGAGTATGCAACCCTCTGAAGTCCTGGCATAGAAAACGTCCTGTGGTCTGTCTGAGTTCGAGTGCAGGTGCTTGGAAAGACCAAGTTACCCATTTTGTCACCAGTCTGGAGATTAACAGGAGCATCGGGGAAAATGAAGAAATCTATCAGGGACCCACAGATGTCCTTCCCAGCTTTCCCAGTTTAGCAGGTTTGTCCTGAAACACTCAAATCAAGTTTTCATAGAGCAAGGGCATTGGGAGGTTTAAAACAAGACTTTATAGATGATCCAAGTTTGAACCAAAAGGCGAATACCAAATGCAGTTACAGCCTGGTTTCTCTGTAAAAGCGGTTTTTCTCCCAAGTGCCTTGACTGAATGGTAGCTGTTTTCCAGGAGTGTGTAGAGCTGTGTGAGTTTAATAGTGCTTCTCAGCAACAACTTGTAGAAGTATCTGAATATTTCATGGGTTGATATTTCTCAGTCTACCCTTCAAGATGCCTGCTTTGCTGAATGTGTTGTCGTGTATTGCAGTTCGCAGCAATGCATTCTCTGAGTTGAGATTACCTAAACAGAAGCTGAAAGAGTACCCTGCCATCTACTAAGTGGAGCATTGGTACTGATCACCCAAATGTGTGTTGTCTTGTGCAATTTGTATTCTGAAGTGTATTCTGAAGGAAGTGGCCAACTGTGAGGCAGACAGGATGATGGTTGCAGGGTGGAGGGCACAGCTTGGCTAGATGACCTGTAAGCAGGTTGTGTGCATGGGGGTACGTGTTTGTTAGTCATTGAAAGGTGGAAGTCCTCTGATGAGATGGCAGGTGAAAGTGTTGATCAGACTAGGCCTCAGCACTGAAACGTCATTTAAAGTACATGCCTTTTTATCACTGTCGTGATGATAAGGTTAACGTTGTGGATTCACAGGAGAGGCTCTTCACACATTTGCTCCTGACTTCTTAAACTGTCCAGTTCTTATGTCTTTGAATTTCTGATGTTATTTTAAATTGGATCCAGGCTTTGGAGGTGCTGCAGAGAGTGCAGTTTCAAATTCAGCTGCCTAGTTAGAGCTGTGATTCTTCTGCTTTCTGCTGTTGACTTTGTTGGATGCAAGTACCTAGCAGAATGGGTTCAGGATGAACTGTCTAAGCAGACATACTTGTGCAACAGATCTAGATCTGTACACCTAAAGCATTTTATTGGTCTTAGTTTCGTAACAGGGCACCAAACATATAAATGCCTTAATTTAAAGGCAGTGCAATACCTTTATTTATAGAATCATAGAGCAGTTTACATTGGGAGGGATCTCAGGAAGTCAAGCCTTCACCTCCCTGCTGACAGCAGGGCCTACTAGGTCAGGTTACTCAGAAACTCGTCAAGTTCTGGATATCCCCAGGGAGCTTTTCTGTTCCTGTGATTCAGTTTTGACCGCCTTCATGCTGATTCCCCTCAGCCCAGCTGATATCTAATCAGAATTTGCCATGTTGCAACATGTCTTTGTTTCCTCCTGTCTTGTCACCATGCATCCTTGAGAAGAGTCTGGCTCTGTCTGTTCAGTACCCTCCCATTAGGCAGCTGCAAGTTTCTTCCCTGATGCTCTTAAGCCTGAACACTTCTTCCTTTCACCTCTCTTCAACTTGTTGGCTTCTGCTGGACTCACTCTTGTGGTGGAAGGGCTCTTCAGTTGCTTTTGCTGAGCTTCGTGAGGTTTGTGCTGGATCTTTTCTCCAGCCTGTTGAGGTCCTGCTTAACAGCAGTATGCCCTCCAGCGTATTGCCCATACTCCTGTTTGGTAATGTCTGCGAACCTGCTGAGAGTGCACACCCTCCCATCGTCCAGGTCGGCAGAGTAGATGTTAAACTGTGTTGGCCCTAGCATCGATCCCTGCAGGACAGCGCTTGGACTTTGTGTGATCACAACCCTTCAATCCTGACGGTCCAGCTGATTTTCTGCCCATGTTACATTCCATTCACAAGTCGTATGTTTGCCCATGCACTCGATGCAGCTGCACAAGTTTTCTTGGCAAGGCTGGGCCACCTTTAGCTCTGAGTGATGCCGGAGAGCAGAGGAGGGGACTTCCAATGAGGAGGTTAGCCTCATTCTTTTTAAAGGGTAGCAATAAACTTTGATCTAGCTAAGCAAAACAAGTGTGAAGCTTATGCCTGTGGTGATGAGCATGTCGAAAACAGGTTTAGGGCAGGACATGCACAATGTGCAGAACAGTAAGTGGACAGACAAAGTGACGGGATGTGACGAATAGTTGCTACATGGATTTCTCAGCCAGGTATTCAACATCACTTGTACACCGATCCAATTTTGTGTGGTTTGCAGAGAGGATACTCAGCAGAAAAAATCCAAGCTGCCGTGATGTTAATTAAACATTATTGGCTATTTATTTAGTCAAAATCCTTTTATTTTCCTGAGCATTCAACTTCAGATCTGTGCTGTTTCAAATGGTAATTGTTTTGTACATTGACTCCTAAACTTGTTTTAAATTACCATTTCAGGCTCATCTGGTAACGTTACCTTGCAGCTTTTGGTTTTCTGGTTGAACACATGATATGTCCATGTAAAATAGCTGTAACATTAAAAACAGAATGGTGCTCTATTGCTTCTGTGCATTTCAGTGCAGTGCAGAAGGGACTGGGGCAGGGCTGAGAGGTGGAGCGTGTGTTAGAATTGGACGTGCTGGTGTCGAGACCAAAGGCTGGTCTTCCCCCTCTGACTGGGGATGGAAAGCGGGGAGGGACTGAGGATTCTAGATTGACTCCTGAAATGTTACCATAAAACATTAATCAAGCTCAGCCTGATAAGGTGAGCAGTGCATTGCAATAGCGTCCCATTCTTTCTTGATAGTGACTGTTGGCCCTCTCTGTCCTCTCTGCAATTGATATTTAGTCCATCAGAAACAGATCCTGCTGCGAGCAGCTATGATTTCTAGTAGGTTTTGCTTGATATCTCTTTTCTCGTATGCCAAATTAAATAAAAAGGGAAACCGTACACTTTTTTCCATCATCTCTACTTGGAACTGTAACAGCATCATGGAGGATGAAGCTGTTCTTTGCACAGTATTTCTCAGGTGCTGGAGGCTGCAACTTGCTCCTGTTGCAAGGACGTTCCCCAACTGCAACGCAAAGTGTTGAATATTCATTCCTGTCTGGTTGGTGAGAAGAAGCAGCTATAGCCTAAACCAAGGCAAAGTGACAGTAAAGCTCTGTTTCTAAACCCAAAGTCTGGAAAACTAACTAACTAACTCCTTCAGAGTAACAGAAGGAGAAGCAAAGAAAAGAGGAGCTGCTTTTTGGGAAATTAAATTGTAAGAAGAGATGTCTGAAAAATCAGGCTTTTCCATGAACATGTCTCCAGAGTCAAAACCTTGCAGAGGAGTGGGTTGGGGAGGGAAGTTATTTCTAAATATGACAGGTGGTGAAACGCAAGGTCCAAGCTGGGATTTATTGAGATGTAGTAAATTTTTGTAGAATGTTATGGATGTAGTCAAGCAGGGAAAAAATCCTTTGTCTTTTTAATTCTAATATTTTTCCCCCCACAGGTATAGCCTTTACAGACCTCCCTGTAAGTACACCTATTTTCAGTATTTTAACTAAGGATGCAAACAGAAGGGAGGGGGAAGAGTGTGGGGGTGTGAATTTTTTTTTGTTTGTTTTGTTTTGATACCCTGTTAAAAAATGGTAACACACAGTACTGAATGATGTGGATGCTCCCTTTTCTGAAACTTCATAGTTCTGTGGCTAGGATGTGGGCTACTCACACGCTTCCTCTGATCCCTCACCAGCTCTAAGAATAAGTTGCTCCTTCTCCTGGAATTAAAGCCTGGATTCAGACTCTGTTACAGGTCACTGTCTTCCAAACACAGCATTGATTATGGGGAGTATATGTGTAAAGTCACTGGGTGGCCTCTCATGTTCTGCCCTCAGAGGGCACAGAAATGCCTGATGTTGTTATTCCCAGCCTCTCCCGCTCTCGTCGAAATCTTGCAGCTGTGGAGTCGTTTCAAAGGTGGTGGTTAGGGAAGGCTGTCGCTAGGCTCATCGCACCAGTTTTTGACAAGCCTCCTCCCGTGATCAGTACCCAGCATGTGGAATTGCTGGAAGAACATATTTGGCACGCCTTCGGGGTTGATAGTTATTCTTCTGATTCACCAGCACCGATGCTGAGTTCCCCTTGCGTGCGGTGACGCCAGCTGAGTTAACGTAGGCAATAACGTGCAGTCACCTCTTCCCAAAGCACAGCCTTCTCTGTGGCTAGTGGGTCAGGAACAAAAAGAGTGGTTCATTTGGCTAGACTGCTGCTCTTCCTGAAATGAGAGCGGTCGTCATGCTGGAATAGACAGATAATTACTATTTAGCCTCTCATCAGCCAAAAATAGCTATCAAACCGAAACACACACGCAGTTGTTTCGTCCTATACAGCTGAAGTGTTGCTGTAGCCCTTCACAGTACAGAGTTGGCAGGTTGATATTACCTGTCCTGCTTACTGTAAGTTGCTTCTTTTTAATCCAGGAGCGCACAGCAGGCTGATTTATAAATTTAATGTGCACTTGTGCCTAGCATTGAGTCTCTTTTACAGAGAGGGAGTAGACAGCTGGGGAAGATGCACGGGAGCAGAACAGGCAGCAGGGCTCTTGCAGCAGCGAGGTCTGGCAGTGCTGCTGAGGCTGAACCCAAAACGCTCCTGAGCCCAGGGCATCCCTCCATCCTGCTGTTCCTTCAAGCTTGTTTGCCTATGTCCTGCGCCAAGATGATTTTGTTTTAATGTTAAATTGGAGGAAGATCTGGTCAGGTTGGTGTGGGGATCAGCTCTTCAAATAGCTTACGGCAGTTTCCAGTGGCTACATGGTATCTCTGTGCCTTTTACTAGCCAGAGTTTGCTGAGTTGTTTTCTGTGGCTTCTGGTTTTTACAGCAGCAGCTAATCTGTGACACTTTTTCTGGGCCAGAAAGGAGAACAGTGAATGCTCTATAGGCCTCCTACTGTTGGGACTTACCCTCTACAAGATAATTTCTCTTTAAAAAGAGAGGCAAAAGCTTGACTGGTTATTTCACCCCTTGACTGTGGATGCAAGCAATGGCAGGAGACCGGCATGCTTCTCTCCATATTCTAAATGGCTCAACTGCTGTGTTGTCAAATTCACCTTAAGGATGCCTGCACCTGACTTCCATCATTCCCACCCTCCTTCTCTAGCATCCTTCCCTTGAATCACTTCCTTCTTCCCTCACTCTTTTAGATGCCTGTGTATTCCGTATCCTGTTCTGGCCTTTTTGGCTCTCTCAGTCCATTGTTTCTTGGCTTCTTTTCCAGACAATTAAGGTTACTGCCCTTTCCTAAAGAAGGGAACCCCAGACCCAAGAGAGACTTTTGATTTAAATATACCAACTGTTGCCAGAGAAGCCTTGCAGTAGTAGGGAATGTGAAGTTGATATAACTTGGAAGTGATATTTTGTCATTTATTACAGCATTATGTTCCTGGCAGAAACACAATATGCATTCATTTTAACATAAAGAAGAGAACACATACATCACGTGAAAGATGTAATTTTTTCTTCACCTGCTAAAACCGCAGTCGGAAAATTTAACTGCACATGGGAATGGAGACAGCAGTCGTCCCTGAGTCACCCTTTTAAGTTCTCTGATTTGAGCGGCTGACATCCAATTTTTGGTTCTGCCTCTGTTACATACCCAGTTACTGAAATCCCCCTGGTAGGGGCTGTAATTTGAACGCTTTTTCTTCCATTATAGCCTATGTAATGTTGGAGCTCACTGGTGGCACATATCAATGAGAAGGTTGGCCAGTTAAGCCCTGTTGCTTTTCCACCTTTTGAGCTTAAATAATTTCTAGAGTGATTCTGTTGACATCGCAGTGAGGCTACACAAGGAATTAATTTGACCCTTCGAAGCATTAGCAGCCTAGTAATTGTATCCTCGAAGTGCAAGTTGCAAAATTTCCCTTTCAAGTGATGAAGACAGTGTTTTGCAGTATTTGCAATAGTAGGAGGTTGAAATGGATACTTGTAATGGAAAACCACAATTTCTTGTGATAATTCGCACACACAGTGAAGCGTGATTGCTTCAGGTTGTTCTGTGTTTCAGTTCCCCCTGCAGACTGTTTACGTTTGTACAAATGTACACGGGTGGAAAAAGAAACCTCACGGGCTGAAGATAACACAGAAATAACTGCTTGCAAATAGAAGTGAAGATCCCACAGAGGGAGTTTTCCCATCTTTCACCAATTCAAATCAACGCTTAGGCCTACGTGTGCCGTTTATGCAAGCCCAGGTTTATCCTGCCTGGCAGTTTGCTGAAACTGCTGTGTGACAAGAGTAGGAAACGTGAAAAAGCAGAATGTGGAAGTGCTGAGAGCAGGGCCACAAAGTGAGGAGGAGGTTAAAAATCCAAATAAACAAAAAAACAAGTAAAGACAAACTGGGGGGTAGGAGCACCTAGCCATTGACATCAGGAGGGTGAGGTGGTGAAAAGTCATTGGGAAAGTGTGCCTGAAGAGCTTGGCAGGAGAAGCACCCACCTAGTTAGTGGGCTCTAGGATGATGTCTCCCTGTGTCTGGCAGGGCGCTGGGGGTGTGTGTACTTGCCTACAGTTGCTGCACAGAGAGGACACATCCTACACGTGAAAAATGGAATTTTAACTCTGAGACGATTTCAGACTAGTTAGGGGTAGGCAGCTTCCCCTCAAAGATGAGCATACCCCAAAGTAGCTGAAAAATAGGTGATATGTTCTAGTTTGGGGTTTTTGTCTTTTAACTTCTCAGTACTCTGGGGATCTGATTCCTGGCTTTGGAGGTCCTTGGGTTCATAACATCAGAATTCAAGTAAGTCTAAAATACGGATTGTGGAGAAGATCTGGTCCCTCATTAGAGATATTTCTTTGGTACCTATGTTTGAAAGAGGGGAGAGACTGACTTAAAAAAGGACATCTTCCTCTAGTAGCTCCTCCTTTATCGTACTGCCTTTTTCCTTGCACACCTGTAACATAGCAATTTCCTTGGTGTGAAAATGTGAAAGGAGGAGGTGTGCTGAGTCAGCAGTGATGCAGTCATCCTGATTTCTGATGTCAGTTCCCAGCCTGCATTTACAGATTCATTTTTTTCCTTTGATATTTGAGAGTCCAGAAAGGTACAGTACCAGCCACACACCTCTGAGTAGATCCTCATTATTACTGGAGCTGCCATTACGCCTTTGCTCCTCTATGATGTGGTAATACTGAGAGTTCATGTGGGCTAATATGCATGGCTACTTCTTCACCATCTTATTACTGCAACCCACAAAATAATGGAATCGTAGAAGAATTTAGACTGGAAGGAACTTCCGGAGATAATTTAGGCTAACTTCCTGCTCTGTGACCAGCAGCTTTCAAAGCTAGAGCAGGTTGCTCAGAACCTTATCCAGTTAAGTTTTGAAAATCTCCAAGGATAGAGATGCTGCAGTCTCTCTGGGACCCTGCTCTAGTCCTTGGTCATCCTCAAAAGAAGAATTTCTTCCATATGTCCCATCAAAACTTCCCTGGTTGCAGCTTGTACCTATTGCCTCTTGTCTTTTCACTGAGCAACTCTGAGAAGAATCTGTTTTCATCTTTTTTATCACCTCCATTTTGGGAGTGGAAGACTTACAGTTAGATTTTCCTTTTTGCCTTCTCTTCTCCAAGCTAAATAAATCCAGTTCCCTCAGCCTCTCATTGTGTGCCATGCACTCCAGCCCTCTGACCATGTTAGCAGGACTCTGCTGGACCCAAACCCATTTGTGAGTCTCCTCTTGTTCTGGGGACATGGATGTGGAGGGGGAACTGGGTACAATATTCACACCGGTGAAAGAGAGAGGTAATCACTTCCCACAGCACGCTGCCTCCATTGTTGCTAATGTGATTTGGATTCCACTGATTTACACCTCGTAACAATCTTAATATCTGTAGCAAAAAGTAAAATCCACCACTTCAGTACGTCTCAAGGGGAGATCAATTACATTACCAATGTATTAGGTCTCTGTAATAGAATTTGCTGAATACATTTTCCAGATAATTGTAGGAAAGCCCATGCCACTTGACATAGAGGAGAGAACCATCCTAGCTTTCTTCAGAATGGTGGTCCGACCACCAGCAGTGGTACTTGCTCATTTGTCCTGGAGCGAGCAGCGTGCTCCTCCTGACATCAGATGTGGGTTCAGTCATGAGCCAGACACCACAAACGGGCACCTTCCAGACTTCAGTTTCACTGCATGCTTCAGTGCATCTCTGTGCCTTGCCTATTGTCCGGTTTCTAGCTGTAGCAGTCTTCAGTGTGTTAGAGCAAACTGAAAAAAACAACCCACCAAATAGTTCATGGGTGCCATGAGATTTCTTCTCAAACGCTGCAGGCCATCTGCAGATGCTCTGAAGCAGAGGATTAATGAAGCTTACTTGTGTTGCAAACAGAAAAGTAATTTGTGCTGTAGAAAAGTAACATTACTACGAATGGAACATGCTCTTAAAAATGTGATGTAGAGTGAGAACCAGGCAACCCTGTACCTTTTTTGATGCCCTTTCTCTTTTCTCCACATTTAAGTGGTCTCAGGGATTCAATTTGTATCCATATGCTCGTTGTTAAAACAGCCTGCATTCTGTACATAGACTTTGACCATCTGTTTCTAATAAGATCATCTTCTCTGGAAGCTGGATTATTAGCTAAATTTTAGAGGTATTATCACAGTGGTAACTTTTTTTTTATTTTCCCCACATTTCAATGGGGAACAATATATCCAGATGGAACGACATGCTTGTTCTTAAAACGAAAATAAAATTAATCTATCAGTAGTGGAATTTCTTGTGTGGATGGCATGCTGCCTCGGGAACATCAAAGATCTAGCCTCAGAGCTCCACTACCATCCATTCACTTTTGATCGGATGTAAAATACCGATAGCAGCTTCTTGTCAAGGGAGAAGACAATTCAGTGGAAATAGTGGAAAACACTTAGATCTGCTGATTGAGAGTACGCTCCTTTAATTTTATTACTATTTAATTACACAAGTATTGATCTTCTTGTAGAAATTGTAGAACCCTAAGCCGGAAAGTGGACTTGCCATAGTAGGCAGCATTTGTGGCACTGATCACAGATTACTGGGAGATCGAACCTGTTGCTCTGGTTTTATGCAATAAGTTTTGGTAACTGCATGATAAGTCATGAGGCCCCTTGTAAATGTGGCCTCTTGCCCCTTCCCACTCCGTTACACATTTAAATTTAAAGAGCAGCTCCTTTGTCTTACCAGGCCATGTAACTGGAACTACTAAGAGAAAACTGAGTTTAATACGGGTTTCTTCTTTTTCCTTCACAGTCAAATCTCTACCCTACAGTGGGTCTCCAGACTCCAGGAGAGATAGTCGATGCCAACTTTGGGCAGCAGCCCTTCGTGTTCGACATCGAGGACTACATGAGGGAGTGGCGAGCGAAGATTCAGAGCACCATTAAGCGGTTTCCCATAGGAGACAGACTAGGCGAGTGGCAAGCCATGCTGCAGAAGTAAGTCATTGTTCTGGTGGTCAGCTTCTTTTATTCTGTTGGGCTTTAAATATTTTTAATGCTGATTTATGCTTTCTTACGGCAAAAATCTCCACTTGGTGCATTTTTCTCACATCTAACACACATCGTTTTACCTTCTGTTTTGTTGCTTAATAGTCTTTCCTGAGTAGATTGCTGCTGCTTAAAACTTAAAAGATATAAGAGAAAATTTCAGCCAGTGACTACAAGAAAGCTTGTAATAATGGAAGAACATCCACATTGAGATGATGCGTTGGGGGAAGGGGAGTGGAGAGGAGACCATAAAAACTCTATTATAGAAGAAAAGCCAGGACATAAACTAGCTGAATTTAGAAATGTAAGAGCAAGAAATAGCCTAAGCTTCCAAACACAACCAAACTGAAAACACAATTATGGCACTTCGTAAATTTCTGAATACTGAATGCATTTCTGGTCATCCCATTGCAAAAAGGACTGAGTGGAACTTGAGAACAATTGACAAGAGTTGTCAGAGGTCAGGAGTATCTTCTGCTTGAAGAAAGACAAAGTTGACTAAGGCACCACAGCTTGGAAAAAGGTAATTAAGGAAAGCAGACAGGAGTTGTCTGTCAGTCATGGGGTGCATCAAGCATGGCATTGCTAGTCGGTCAAGGGAAGGGATTGTCCCGCTCTACTCTGCGCTGGTGTGGCCTCACCTCGAGTACTGTGTGCAGTTCTGGGCACCACAGTACAAAAAGGACGTGAAACTGTTGGAGAGTGTCCAGAGGAGGGCTATGAAGATGGTGAAGGGCCTAGAGGGGAAGACATATGAGGATCAGCTTAGGTCACTTGGTCTGTTCAGCCTGGACAAGAGGAGGCTGAGGGGGGACCTTATCACGGCCTACAGCTTCCTCACGAGGGGGATTGGAGGGGCAGGCGCCGATCTGTTCTCTTTAGTGACCAGCGATAGGACCCGAGGGAATGGAGTCAAGCTGCGGCAGGGGAGGTTCAGGCTGGACGTCAGGAAGAGGTTCTTCACTGAGAGGGTGGTCGTGCACTGGAACAGGCTCCCCAGGGAACGTAGTCACAACACCAAGCCTGTCGGAGTTTAAGAACAATTTGAACTGTGCTGTCAGTCATATGGTCTGAATTGTTGGGTAGACCTGTGTGGAGCCAGGAATTGCACTCAGTGATCCTTGTGGGTCCCTTCCATGGAGATTCTATGATTCGTGTGTGCCATGGAGAGTGTAGCTAGGAACTGATTATTCATAGTTTCTCAAAACACAGAATTAGAAAACAAGTACCTTCTAGCTTACAAAGAAACTAATTTTTTTTTCACAAAGTGCACGGTGAAACTGGGACTTGCAGATGCACAAAATTGTGGTGGTTTAAGCGTAAGTGGATTTTAAAAGATACAGATTTAAAGATTCATGCCAATTTATGGAGGCCAATTCCATAGTTAAATTTTAACCCTCAAATCTCTGGCTATATCTTGTCTCTGATTACACGTTGAATTATTTGCCTGTGTGTTCAGTGCAGCAGAAATCAGGTAGGTTGTTACGGGGGGATGCTTCATAGTGGGGGACTTGGCAGAAGCTGTGTCTGGGGTTGAAATGTCTGTCAAAGAAGCACTTGAAGAAATAGGTGAGAGGAAGAGGAGAAAGTCTTTGGGACAAGATATTTGCTGAGAGTCCTAGTAAATGGTCTTGAGGAGAAAACAGATGAGCTTGTAGATATGGAATGAAGTTTTTCTCCAATGTGCCTTGTTTCTAGGGAAGGGGAATATGGTGCATACGGTACCGTGTTTCATGAAGTGTTTCAGAAGAGATTCAGGGAGCAATGGGTGAGAGAGCCTCAGTGTCTGGCTTAGACAAATCCATAGGAACACTACCAAAGGGTAGGTGTAATGGATGCGTGGAGAAATAGGATGTGGATTCTGTGAAGAGGAGCCAGCAAGGCATGTGGATATGTTTCTCAGGCTGCTGTCTTTGTCTTGGAAGTCCAAAAGGCTTTTGAGAAGTTCCCTTGGTAAGGCAGGGAGCCTAAGCAGTTAGAGGCTATGGGCAGACCTCCCAATGTGGATTCTGGATTGTTTGAAAGAGGGGGTGAGTGGGTGAGTGATTCTCAGCGTGGGAGACGGTGGCTGTAGCGTTGTGCTCAGAGGTGTGCTGGTAGTGTCTGTGCTGTTGAGGGTGTTCAGAAATGGCGTGGAAGAAGGGATCCTCCAGCAATGAGACCTTTGGATTATGATGAATCATTGCACTGAAATATTAGTTCATTTTTTGGTTGTGAGCAGGAAAAAAACAACTATGTTGTTAGGGGAAAAATCAAGGGCAAAAATAATTCTGTCACTGTGTGAATATGTGGTGTACCCTTAACTAGAACACTGTGTGATGTTCTGATTCTGTAGTCCCCAAAGGTATTTAGCAGAAGTGAGAAAAGCATGGGGGGAAAAAAAAAGAGGCAGGATGTACAAAAGTTAGGGGGAGGTGTAAGGCAAGGAACAAATACACAGAACCCCAGCACTGAAAAATATGACTGTGAGGGGTAAGGCAGAGCTGTAAGATGTGTCTTGAATAGCCTGGAGAGGATGAGGAAGGAACAAGCATTTATTTTCTCAGCTGCAAGAATTAAAGGGTATCAAGTGAAGTTAACCAGGTGATGCATTTAGGAAAAACAGAGGAGTTTTTTTTTTTTTTCCCCATACTCTCCGCCTCAAGATACAGTGAAAACTGCCTGGATTCAAAAAGCAACTGGAAATATGAGAAAGAAAAATCTTCTGGGGCTATGATGTAGAGAGATACCACCTCTAGGACAAGAAGTATCTGCAAAATCATTGGAAGCTGGACAGGTCTGGGGGAAAGGTGCCTTGTTCCTTTTATTCTAGATATTTGCTTTTACCAGTTGGGAAGTATAAGTATTGGGCTAACTGGATGTTTGGTTTGACCCAGCAGTGTTGTGCTCAGAGACTTAACAACTGGCATTGACTTCAGTATTAATTTTCACTCTGATGTACTGGATTGTTGAATTTATGGGGTCTTTTCATTCCCTGCAAACATCTTGTCAAGCTGTGGAAAGACTTCAGGATCTGCTTTTGGAAAGCTTGCTTAGCAGCCAAAGAGATGGAAGAAGCTCACTGATAGTGAAATGCAAATACTTCGTTCTCAGTGCTCAGTGAATAAGACAGCTTATTCAGAAAAAAAGCGTATGCCCTGCATCTTTGAGCATACAAGCATCTGCAGTGGGTGAAAGCATTGGTCCATTGAGCCTATTTTATGAACACATTAATAGCACAGGCTCCTGTGGTACTTATGTGCTTTTTCCTTTCCCTGTAAAAAGTGTCCATTTTTTGCCACCTCATTATTTAATTGAATATTTATGTGTGTTGGACTACATGGTAGCCGTTTCTTCAGGAAGCTTTGCTGAAGGACTCTAATATCTTTGGACAACCTTTGGAAAAGGCTGAGGTACTGAATGTCTTTTTTGCCTCAGTCTTTACTAGAAAGACTTAACTTTCAGAAATCCCAGGTCCCAAAAGCTGGGAGAAAGGCTGGAGCAAGAAAGATACATCCCTAGAGGAAGAGGATCAGGTCAGGGAATACTTAATCAGACTGGACAATCATAAGTCCATGGGCTGTAATGGGATGCACCCGCGAGTGCTGTAGGTGCTGGCAGATGTCATTGTGAGGCCACTCTCAATAACTTTGAATGTGGAGACTGGGAGTAGTGTCCAAAGGCTGTAGGAAAGCAAATGTCACCCTTATCTTCAAGAAGGGCAAGAAGGAGGACCCAGGGAACTACAGGCCAGTCAGCCTCCCGTGAAAAGGTGGTGGAGCAGCTAATCCCAAAAACCATTTCCAGGTACATGAAGGACAAGAAAATCATCAGGAGTAGTCAGCATCACTTAACCAAGGGGAAGTCATGCTTGGCCAGCTTCAGAAGCTTCTGTGATGGAATGACTGCCCTGGTAGATGAGGGGAGAGCAGTGGATATTCTCTGCCTGGACTTCAGTAAGTCCTTTGACACTGTCTCCCATCAGATCCTCATTAGACAAGCTGCTGCTGTCTTCATGCATGATGGTGGGCAGACAGCAAGGTGGGTTGAAAACTGGCTGAATGGCTGGGCCCAGAAGGTGGTGATCAGTGACGCAAAGTCTAGCTGGAAGGCAGTACGTAGGGGTCAATACTGGGTCCAGTCCTGTTCGACATCGTCCTTCCTTAATGCTCTGAATAATGGGCAGGGCGTACCCTCAGCAGTCTGCTCTGTGTAAGTCAGGAGATAAAAGTGTGTGAATGTGTAGAATTCATAAGGGGATTCAACTACCAATTATATAATTGCTGGCTGGATAGGAAATAACAGAAATTCAGGACCAAAAGGTTTTTTTGAGGTCTACTTGTAAGCTATCAAGCCTCTCTGAAGCTGGGATTTTCTGGCTGTATGTTATGTCACTAGGAGACATCACTGTCAGTTACACAGTACAGAGCTCTTATAAATGACCCTTAGGCAGCAGTAAATAAATAAATAAATGCTGTGTATGCATTGGGAGTCTTTTTTTTTTTTTTTAAGTGAATTTAGAGTCTTGATAGTGTTTGCTGAGGACCGGGTGCCTATCTTGTAAGTGTAGTATCTGGACCCAGAAATAGGACCGTGGTTATATCGTAACTGAGCTAAGTTTGATCACTGAAATTGCAACTTCTGTTTTAATTTGTCTGATTTGTCTGTAAATTTGTCTGATTTTTTTTTCTGCAGTGTGATTACTGTGTATTACCAATGCCTTTTCATCTATTTGTATTTTCTTATTTTCTAGTATGGTTTCTTCGTATTTGGTTCATCATGGGTACTGTTCAACAGCAACTGCCTTTGCCAGAGTCACAGACACCACAATCCAGGAAGAACAGACCTCAATAAAGAATAGACAAAGTAAGTCTTTTGGGTAGTTGTTCCCAAAACACGGCATACTGGCTATCGTATCCTCCAGACTGCAGTGCTGTTATCGCAGGACATTTAAAAGTGAAAGCTGTTGCTCACAGAAGAATGAAATACTGTTGAAGGAGAAAGTTATTCCACGACAGTACAAAGCTGCCCACAGCAGGCTGCTGGCTTGGTTTTGCTGCCTGTGGTTCAGCAGAACTCAGGCACCACTGCTCTGAGCACTTTTCCCATCATCACTGTGTCACTTCCACCTTTTGCCGTTCTTGCCTGAAGAACTGGTGCTGTTGTTTCCTTTGCCCGTCTGCTCTGAAAAATGGCCTACGTGCCTGTCAGTGTTAAAGAGACTGGGTTGTCTGATGAACTTGGTTAGTTTTCCTCAGTACTGTTGAAAATGAATACCTGAATATACCCTGTCCTGATTAGAAGAGGTGAGGTGACTCTCAGCTTTGAGTCCAGCAGTTTCACACATCGGGGACAGAAGGTGCTTTCTTGGAGGTAGGACCGAACTGGTGGAGAGTAGATCTTGTTACCTAAGGCCTTAACTGAGCAGAAGTCACTGTGCATTGGAGATTCCTTTGGGTATGGGTTCTTCAATGCAGTCTGTTGCAGCCTGGGCAGTTTTATTAGCATGGTTATAGGGACCAGGCATATCAATCTATTTTGACTATAACTCCCAGAGTTACAGAGTCTTCCAGTCCCTTTGCGCATTTTGTGTTCAGGTAAATTCAGAACATCAGAACAGGCTTCCTAGAGAGGTGGCTGATGCCCAATGCCTGTCAGTGGGTGGTTCATCTCTCAGTTTGTAGGGCTGTAAGCGCTCTTGGTTTCTGCAGAATAAGGCTGGCAGCTTTCTCTTGCTGTACTTCTATTTTTTAGCCGTTCTATTCACAGGCTCAGACCGCAGTGTTGCAGAATATTGGTGTGTGTTCTGCATTCTCCTGCCTGTTGAATGCAAGCTAAGCCCTGACCTATGCATTTCCTTTCCCTTTGTGAACTGCTTCTCATGTGACAGTTATGTATCAGGTGCATCATGCCCCTTTGTAGTTCTCCCTCCATACATTACATGTGCTTAGCCAGCATTCAGGTTGGTTTGGGTACTCAGCTTCATACCCAGAATCAATGGTAGCTGCTGCTGCTGCTGCTCATCGGTGCCTTTACGTGGATAGTACTGATGGGCTGTATGTTTTCCAGGTCATGCATCATGCAGCCCTCACCCCAGCCGGGGTTCATGCTGGTTTGTGTTTAAATGGTCAGGTCTCACAGGAGATGCGTGAGACAGCACAGTCTGGTTTGTCTGAGGACAGGTGGCAAGGCAGACAGGAGGGAAGGAATACAGAGCTCTGCAGTTGGGGCTCAAATAAAAGGTGTGAGGAAGACACAGAGTGGAAAACAAAAAGAGAAGAAAATAAAAAAGGTAGAGACATCTGTGAAAGCTGCCAAACAAGGCAGTAAGAGCAACAAAAAGTAGCAAGACATGAAAAATGACGTGTAAATAAGTAGAAGAAACAGAATGAAATGAAGGAGACTGTGCGACACATGTTGATGTGAGAACCACATCTTTGGTTTTAGCTTCCAGCTAGGATAAGAAGCAAATAGATGCTGAAAAATGGGAGCCAAGACTGCTTCTTTCAAATTGTTGTTGGGGATTAGTAATGAGCGTTGCTGGATTATGCTTTCAACTGCTCATGATTTGCGAAAATCTCAGTCTGTTGCTGTTAGTGCCCCTGCTTGCAAAACACCTCACAGGCATTGATAACCTCCTCTCTTGTTTGTAAGGAGACCCGAAAAAGCAGAGGGAAGTACAATGCGTTCTTAGTTTTCAGTACATTTAGAATAAAATGCAAACCTCTGTAAATTAGTAGGTTCCCTGAGTATCCTGGGATGGGATCAGCGAGCATCTTAAGTCTTGTACTTGTGTTTTCTGACCCACTGAAGGAACATACGTGGGATATGAACACACAGGGATAATACATGGCTTCTGCCTTGTGTCTTTGCACCTCTTAGAAGTGTACAGCTTGCTGAGCTGTGTCTAGTTTAGCCAAAACCTGATTGCTGGAGCTAGCTTCTGGGTGCCATGTCCTCATTGCAGGCCCAGGTCAGTTGCAGGAAGCCAATTTTGATGGTGTTGTTACTTTTACTTGGAGGTAGGGATAGTAAGGAAGCAGTACTGTGCTGTGGCTTTAGCCTCCAGACCCACTAAGAATAGTTTGCTTGTCTGGAGGTCAGCCATACAGCAATTTTCCAAGCGTGAACCAGACAGAGGTTGTAATGTGGGGGTGACCTAGGGGTTTCCCCTCTGAGACTGTCATTTCCCCAGCAGCCTCCTTGCTCCCGTCCGGCTGTTGTGTCCTGCTGTCTTTTCCATTGCTGCTAGAGGACTCCATAGCTCCATGACTAAAGGACTAAAGTCACAGAGCACCCCACCCCAGCACACCCACTTTGTCTTTCAGATGCTCCAGGTGTTTCTGAGCTACTAACAGATATTCTCCCTCATTTTCACAGACTTTTCCTCATCCTAATCCATAATGAATAAAATGTGGTCCCCAATTCTCCCTAGCCCTTGCGCAAGGTGGTAGTGGGGAGCTGTGTGGCATATGTGAGACTTCACTCTGAAACTCTTCTGGCCATTCTTGTTGGCCTGTCCTGTGTGTCAATAGGTCTCCTTTTGCTTTCAGGAATACAGAAGCTAGTATTAGCAGGCAGAGTGGGAGAGGCTATAGAAGCCACCCAGCAGCTCTATCCTGGCCTCCTAGAACATAACCCCAACCTGCTCTTCATGTTAAAGTAAGTATGAATAGCTTTATACTCCCTAATTCTGAAATGTGAAGCTGAAGGAGATAAGAAAGAGGCTGCCCAGCCATCCAGTCAGGCTGCACACCTTGGTCTGAATTCTAACTGTTTGAGGTCCCTTTGGGAGCAGGTGGGAGAGGACCTAGCACATAGCCCTTTTGTTGCTCCTCAGGTCCAGTATAGCTTTGCCTCATGAGGTCAGGCAGAGGTGGGTAAAATTTTAGTCCTGCTGACTGCTAGAAACTCCTTCACAGATGGCCTTTACTTACCTTGTGGAGATCTTGCAACACTGCAGCACGTGGTGGTCACTGCAAAGATTCCTAGAAAGATGCATGTATGGAAGAGGCTATCGGGGGTAGAGACCGAACGGAAAAAGTGCTTATGTGTCCCAGTTCTCCCAGCTGTACATGGTTGCTCTTCCCAGCCTCCTGAGATGTGTAAGGACAGAGTTCCCAGTAAAGCTAACTTAGGAGCTGTCCTCACTGTGGATACTGCATTTTTTGCCCTTTGTTGTCTATTTCCCATTGGACACTGTAATTTCTAAATTGATGGAGCAGTGGGGACTGTCACTGGCAGTTTTAGTATCTGCCCTGAATTAAAAAAAAACACAGTCTAATTTTGGAGTACCTGCAGAGGTGGTGGAGCTGAAACCACACTGTAAAGGAATAATTTCTTCTTAGCACAGTAGAAGTAAACTTGCTTTTTGGAACAAGGAAAACTCTCTTTATCCCACCATGTGTCCTAACAGCAGGCTCACCATCACATGAATTTTCTTGGGTCCAGAGCAGGAGAGATGTGGGAACATCTGGATAACTGGAGGAATATTATCTAAGGCCTGGGGTTATCCTGCCAAGCAAGAAATGTGCTGTGTTTTGAATCTGTGAAGTGTTTCACTTCTGATACTACGGCAACTCATATTTGCATCACTGGCCCCATTGATGCTGAAATGCTTCTTCTTTTCCTGTCTCTGCCTTTGCTGATGCCAACCAAGGTGGAGCATCTTGTCAATGACACAAGTGCTCCCCTAGTTACTATTAAGTGTGGGGCTGAAAAGAGGCTGACTGTTGGTACACTGCTCGTCTGTCTCTATATGGTTCTCAACGTTCGTTAGCATCTGAGTGGCAGCATCTGAACTCCTTCCTGCTGTAGCGTTATCAGAGCACTCACAATACAAAAGTAGCAAGAGTCTAAAACGTCTCTTTCAAAGCCAAGACATTTAACTCTATCCAATTTCTAGGACTTCTGCAGACAGTAACTAAGGAAACATCAGTGCAGAACATCCTGGCTGTCACACACCCTTTTCTTCTTCTTCCTTCCTATGAAATCAGGTGTCGGCAGTTTGTGGAGATGGTGAATGGGACAGACAGTGAAGTACGTTGTTTCAGTGCACGCAGCCCCAGATCCCAGGACAGTTACCCAGGGTCCCCCAGCTTAAGTCCTAGACATGGATCAAACAACTCACATGTTCATAGTACTGGTAAGTGCTTTTTCTGTGTCTTCTGGTGAGAAGAACAAATGTTAAAGGTGAACTGCTGTATATTACCTTACCTACTACTTTCTGTTCTATGAAATGCTCCTTTTCTTTCTGAGAACCAGCTGAGATGACATATTGATTTGGTAGGTGTGTCTGTACTGCTAAGAAATTGGTTTTGCATGAGTTATTTTCCACAGGCTATTGTGTGCAGAGTCTTTTTTTTTTTTTTTTAGAACAAGGAAGCTTTTAAAGGTGGCCTTCTAGTGGAGCCATTGTGTGGCTCAGTTTTACAGACCAAGCTGTAAGAGGAGATTCTGGAAAATAAAGCCCTTTTCCTGTACCTTGAAGTGTGCAAAAGAATTGCTTTCCAACAGGGGCCCTTCAGATTGCAGAAAATCTCCACAGACTGGGCATAAGATACACTGTTCTAGCCAATTTAGCAAAAGGCTAGGGGGATGCCTTGCATGAGTGCTTCTCCTCCCATGGTCTGTACCTTGGAAGCTCTAAACATGTAAGAAGGGAACAGGTCTGTACCTGCAAAAATTGATCTCAGAAGCATCAAATTTTTGCAGTTTGGGAAATTAAGCTTTAGGATTTGAAGAAAGAACAAGGTGAACCAGGACACCCTGAGATATATTTTCTAGGTAATTACTGGCTATGGCTTTGAAGATGATTGGGCCAGGGAGCAGAGCCCGTGAAAACAGTTTGAGTTGCTTCACTGAGTCTTGAGCTGCTCACAGCCATCTATACTTTTTTGTATATGTTTTGTTATATGTAGTATGTTTTGTTTTGGTATTCCCACTGTTGCATGTAAGAAATTGTGAACATGCAGATGTTTAAGGGAAAGGAAGACAATCACTTGAATTCCTCAAAGCTGTCGCGCACCTTCCCAAGCCAGTATCTTTGCTTTCCTATATCATGTTGTGAGAAGTGCTAAGTATGTTTCTCTGAATAGAGAGTCAGAGATCTGTATCTTCAGTCTTACTTTGCTTCCTTCATTTGGGATCTGCTTCTCTTACTAATTGTTAACTTCACAAGAGAGTGTCATTGTCAGTCTGGTCTCATTTATCCCTTCCTTCTTAACTTTCAGGAGCAGATAGTCCAACCTGTAGCAATGGAGTCATGTCCACAAAGAGCAAACAGAGCCACAGTAAATACCCAACACTGAGTTCATCATCTTCGTCTTCTTCCTCCTCCTCCCCCTCATCTGTGAACTACTCTGAGTCCAATTCTACAGATTCTACTAAATCTCAGCAGCACAGTAGTACAAGTAACCAAGAAACCAGGTATATTTTTTTTTCTTTGTAGATCGCTGTGGAGGGTGAGATGGTGGGAGAGGGCTCAGTGTTCTTTCTGAAGAGCCAGAAGAGCATCTGCCCTGCTCTTCTGAAAAACAGAGAAACTCTTCTTATCTATAAGGTCACTACTGTTCCCAGCAGACATAAGCCTGTCCCAGTTCTAGCTCAGGCTTGGAGGCTTATCTCATGAGGAATATAAGAATGGTCTTGTTTCAAACATCAGTCTGTCTCATTAACTGATGCCGTCAGAGCCCAACATAATAGTTTGCATAGAAGCTCTGCCATTGGGCCTTTCTTTGGTTCAGCTGCCTCAGCCAGTGAATTACCCTTGATAAGGAGCTTGTCTGCCCTTTTGTAGGTGAGGCAGCAGCACAAGTGATTACTGGGTTGGTATGCTGCCCTCAAGTATTTTTCTTGGGTTACCTTCACCTGTTGTCCAATTTGTTGTCCTTTGAGATAAGCCCCCGAATCAAAAGCAATTTGTTTCACACTTGTGACAGCAGGCCAGACTTATAAAACTTCACTTCTCTGAGAAGCCGTAGGCAGTCCAGGAGAGCAGGGAATAGCTACTCCTGCATTTACTGGAATGTGGAGTATATTGAGCAGTGGTGAGAACTGAGCTTCCTTTGGGCTCACTTTGCAGGGTGATGTTACAGAGCTGTCTGTGGCCCTTCTGGAGCAGAAGAATATCACTATGATTAACAGAATCCCTTGCTAATTGCAGCTGGCATTTGCCTTGAGTGCTGTGCCGAGCACAGTTTTCAGCAAAAAAAAGCCCAGCATGATTTTCTCATCATTTCATTTTTCTGAGTTAATCAACAGTCTTATTCAGACTGCTGTCTTGAACATTTAAACCTAAAGCCCTTGTGTTTTCTGTATTGTACTTGTCGGAAGGGATGATGGCTTACCACAGCTCAGATTTTCCTCCTGTTTAGTGTGTTCTCTGTTGTCTGGCTGCTGTTCAGTGTCCAGAGGTGACTGCTTCTTGCAGTGAAAGTGATAAGCGCTCTGCACCTGTAATTATGACAAGCGCATTCTGAACAGAAGCCTGTTTCGTAAGTTGTCTTCAGAAGCTAGAAACAATTTTTGCTACTCTGAATTAAACCATCTTGCTTCCTGTAGTTTAACTGACACCTGTCCTGGTTTACTGGCCATTGCTGGGCATCATTTGTCATCTGAGCTCTTCATTTCTTCCCTAATTTAGACATCTGGCCTTTCTTTCCTCCTTTCACCTCAGTGACAGCGAGATGGAAATGGAGGCTGAGCACTACCCCAATGGAGTCCTGGAAAATTCATCCACCAGGATAATGAACGGCACCTACAAACATGAAGAGATCCTGCAGACGGATGAATCCAGCATGGGTAGGGCCTCAGGCAGGAGGGGTAATGGGAAATAGAAAGAGCCGGTATCAAGAGTTAAAGCTGTGATTGGATTGTGGGGGAAAAACATGTACTTTCGGGTTTCTTTCCCAGCCCCAGTGAATGAAGTTCTCGAGATACCTATTTCACAAGGAAAATGAATCTGTCTTGGAACTGAAACTAGGTTTGACTTTTCACAATCACACAGCAGTGCTGATGATGTTGTGGACCAGGGAAAGCAATAGGATTCAAAGGTTTGTTCAGCACTGGTCATGAATTCCGGCTCAGAAAAGTCCTGGCACTTCTACCAGCTGAGGAAATGAACCAAGCTGTGGAAGGCTGTCTGATTCCCAGCTGCAAAATGTCCTCAGCACAGTATGGTCAGCTATAACTATCTTTTTTTGTGGGTGCTTCAGCCAGGAAGGAGAGGATAAATGAGCTACACTACCTCTGAAAGTGGGAATTCCTCCAGTTATAGTGGGTCTTGTGGCCACCTAGTATTGGGAAGTTGGTGGTGTTGGTATTGCTGACTGAAAGTTTTCTGAGTCTAGGGTGTGTTAGACCAGGTTTTTTTGTGGTAGATGCACTACATTGCACACATGAAAGGGTAACACAGCTGGAGTTCCAAGTTCCCATGATTTTATTAGAAGCCTAGATTTGTAGATAGTCCTCAAACATTAAACAAATGGAGTTCAAGAAAAACATGACCACCTGCTGGTTGTAGTGCAGGGCTCAGAACAAGCTGCCACTTGGATAAACTTTGAGCAGGGAGCACCTACCTGCTCCAGCAGGGGAAGGAGTTCGTGGCTAAGAAAGGGTTGCATGACACACAGCGAGCAATTATGTGGAATGAGTGACAATTGTTCCTTCTCCCCTGCCTTTCCTCTAGAAGACAGCTGCTCCCAGAGGCAGCTCTGCGGAGGGAACCATGCTGCTACGGAGCGAATGATCCAGTTTGGGCGGGAGCTGCAGATGCTGAGTGAGCAGCTTTGCAGAGAATATGGGAAGAACACAGTGCACAAAAAGATGCTTCAGGTAAGCCTGGGCTTTATGCTGCCTCACTGCAGCTTTCTGGGCCAGGACTGGAATTGTGGGTTTTCTTGCAGAGCTCTGGGTGGCCACCACATCTGCACCTGTTGAGGAAGAGGGGCCTGCATGGGGATCAGAGGATGAAACTCAGCAAACATAGAGCATGTAGACCCAGTTCTCAGCACAGGAGAAAAGAAATAAAGCTCCTGCCTGCCTTCTAGGGGCAACTGCGTGCTCTTCTTCTCTCTAGGTGGCACTCTAGCTGCCTTCCTGTGCTGGCTCCCCTGCCAGGTGGAGACAGCACCCTCTTTAGTCCGCTATCTTGATGGCCCAGCGTGGTCCCTTGTTGCCAAGAAGAAAAGGGCCATTTATTTTCAGGAGGTAGGCACCTGTCACATAGGCAATGGCAGGAGGTGCCCTGGCTGACAGACTGGGTGGTATTCCTGTGTATTTGCAGCCATGCATGAACTTACTGTGCCTTTCTGTTCTCTCACACAGGACGCATTTAGCTTGTTAGCTTACTCAGACCCTTGGAACTGCCCTGTTGGTCAACAGCTGGACCCAATCCAGAGGGAACCTGTTTGTGCTGCTCTTAATAGTGCTATATTGGGTAAGGCCTGGTTCCTATGTGAGCGCTACCCACTGGACATAGCTGTTCTCAGGCACTGTCCTGTGGCAGGCAGCCCGTGAGTGTTAGGAAAAGTTTGGAAGTACTTATCTTTAGCCTTTGCCTCTCTTTCTATTGCTGAAAGGGAAGGGTTACAGGAAGGGTGGTAAGAGTGAAGCCTGCGTAAAATGGATGCCTCTGATCTGATCTTTGTTTGGCTCCCTTGGATCTTCCTCAATGCTGCTTCCGAGGATTCTCCTAAGGGTTTTCCTCACCAGCTCTCTGAGGAAGCCAGTATCTCTTTGACGTGTTTCCCTGCCTCTCTTCCTTCTTGTTCCGAACCCACCTGAATCAGTTTGCTGACATTAGCAAGGCTGTTTTCCATGTTGTTTGGGAGAACCTTCTGTTCAGAGAATATTGCGTTTGCCAGAATTTTGATCTGGCATCAACCTGCTTTCTGGTAGGGAATGCAGTTACTCTGTTGCAGCAGCTTGTAAGCAAAGCAGGTTCCCATAGTGTGGGCTCTAAAGCACAGAGGGCCATAAATTCCTCTTAGCTTTGAGGCCATGTTGAATACTCACAGTTAAATGCAGCCAGGGTTTTTCTTCCCTACAAGCATATGCCTTCGCCTGTTCCCATCATGTGGTGTGCTTGTTGGAGCCCAGAGAGCCTGGCGTCCAGTGTTGGAATCAGGGCTGTGCTACTGGTGAAGACCTGCTCTATGCAGGGTCTAGCCTGGTTATAGGTTGGTTTTCTACAGCTATCAAGACAGCTCCCCTTTTTCTGATGAGCTTTGCTCCCCTGGTGGAGTGATGAGTATAGGGATAATAAGGTTATAACCTGCCACCAGTCTGCAAGAAAGGGATTGTTTCACTCTAGGCAGGTCCCTTGATCCTGTCACTGAATCCTGCGCGTGCTGTGCCATTGCTCAGATAACTTCAGAGGATGCTCTTCTGTCTTGGTCAGATCAGCCCATCCACAGCTGACCAAATGCAGTCCACTGGACTGCCTCTCTGAGACAGAGAGGAGACCGACTCCTGTGCAGAGTCCAGATCACTGTGCCCAGGCATCTTTCCTATTGGGTCTGTGCACCTGACATTTAGTGGGCCAGAAGGAGATTTAGAAATTATCTTCTGGGGGAAGGAACAGTTTGATGAGCAAACTCCTGTTTTGTCTGAGTAAAGGAACAGAAATTCTACAATTCAGAACAGAGCCCCTTTCCCTGACAGTCAGCGTGGCCAGGTGTCCAGCAGAATGGCTGAGTTCCAGCCACTGTTTGACCAGTGCTTGAGAAGCCTACCTAAGTTGCTGAGGGATGTCACCAGTGAGAAATGAAAGATGGTGTCTGGAAGTGCTTTGTCACACAGCTCACAAGACACGTACCTTGACTAGAGCAGCTCTGAGTTCCCTGACGCAGACCTAGCAAACATGATGTTGAAAAGAGGTGGTGACCAGTGACTGAGTGTGTGTAGGCTTTAGATTATTGTATAGACTTGCACAAGTGGGAGAGGGAGCAGTTGCCTCTCCCTTAGGGCTAACTTCTCCTGCCTTTCCTTATTTTTCTGTGCTCTGATCTCTCATGCTTTGAGGGTTTTTAGCAGACGCTGAGGCAGCAGGAGCTACACTGCCTTTTTCTTGCTGTGGTCACCTTTTAGAAAGCAGCACTTTCTGAAAAGCAGCACTTTCTAAAAGGCCCTTTTGAGCTGTGTCCCCAAGGTGGGACATGTCATGCGTGGGCAGGCCTTTGGGGTACACACGGGGGCAGTGGTGCAGAGCCAGCATTACTCAGCAGTGACTTCTTTCCAGAGCTACCATCTTCTGCCAGGTTTGCTTGGCTTGCTGTTCAGCTGGGACATAGGGGGACCTGAGTGCAGGTGAGCCAGCATGCAGCTAGGATGCCTCTTCTAAACAGGTTTCTCTTTTTGCCCCCACAGAATCTCAGAACCTGCCAAAGCAGCCCCCACTGATGCTTGCCCTGGGCCAGGCCTCGGAGTGTTTGCGGCTCATGGCTCGCGTGGGCTTGGGCTCCTGTTCCTTTGCCAGAGTAGATGACTATTTGCACTAGCCACCAGAGCAAGATGGAGTTGACATCGTTGAGTGCTGCCCTTCACCCTCCGTTGCTGCCACTACAGCACCACCTCGTCTATAGCCTGACGTCCCTGCCACCAACACCCCCTCTAGCACACACACACTGCCTGTGAAAGGATTGAGTTAGTCCCTCACTACGTGGCCATTCCTGACCCCAGGAGTGACTGGCAGATCTTACTTGTCTCCCTGCCACTGCTGCGGCTCCGGCGGCGCTCAGTATTTTGCTGGTTATTCTGATGTAGCGCCTTTCAATGTAGGGATTTCTCTATATTTTGGTTTGATTGTTTCTTATGGATCCACCAGTATTTTATCTGGAGAGTTTTGCTGAGCTGGTTTCTGCTGATTTACTGAGGAAGCTCACGAAGTTGGTGACAGCTTGTTCTTTTCTTCCCTCCTCCCTCCATCTGTGCACATGCAGCATCATCTTCTGTGCTAGTTACCTGAACTCTTCTCACAGTGGCAGTTCAGAGGGATTTTTCTTTTTTAATTTTATTTGAATCCTGTTTATTAAAAAGGTCTCTTCCACCTCCATAAAGTCATTGATGTATTTATTGCCCAGAGACTTGGGCCCAGCCGTACACATCGTACATCCCCACAGGAGACCTGGTGAGGTATGTCCTGTCAAGTGTTAATGATGGGAATTGGAGGAGCTTGGTCTTTACTGGTACATGCCTCTGTAAGAGCACAGGGCTCTCAAGTGCTTGTCTTTGTGAGTGAGAAGAGTAGAAGACTTGACATTGCCTGTGTTAGTTGCTGCAGTGTAGAAGCATCTCTCGTCCCCAAGAAGTGGGTAAATCTATCTCTCACAGTGGCTAGGGGGACAGGACTGACTAATACGGAATCATCTACCAGTGTACTGGTGGAAGTAGATCATGGTAGGAAAAAGTTGTGGTTGCTGCTCAGTTGGGCTGCTGGCTTGTGTGTTATATCACAAATCCCCATTTTTCTCCATATAGGAGGGCTCTGTCACTAAGACTCAATAAAATAGTATTTACTGATCCCCCATGTAACACTGATCTAAACAAGAATCACTAAATTTTAGAAGAGTCTTGAGAACACTGATTTGAACTGTGCTCATCCTGCAGGCTTCGAATGCCCGGATCAGGTTGTGGGTTAGCGCCAGTGCTAGGTTTGTAGGGTCTGAGACATTAAGAAGGGAGCAGCAATTTTCTTTGAGGATTGTTAAGAAAATGATTTTAGTTTCACATCCAAAAGTGACCAGCAAGGATCTGTGGGTGAGTAACCTCCGGGTAGGATGGACATGGTAATGACTGCTGTGGTCCAGGGACTCAAGTCCTAAGCTTTTGGAATTCAAACCATCAGCCTGTGAGTGTTTCTGAGCGTGTAGTTTGAACTGGTGAGGCTGTGTAGCAGGATGCATGCTTTGCATCCTCCTATAGTATATACCATTAGGAGGCTTCTGTTTCACACTGGCTGCACAGGAGGAATTGTGATGCTGCACCAAATGAATTTAAGTTCTGTAGCTGTGACAAGGGCCTAGGGGAGCTTGTACCCAACATGTATTTTACTGCTATTCTTGATTTTTTTTTTTTTTTTCTGGAAGGCTCAAAACGAGTAGATTGTCTTGAGGTTTGCCCTTAAAATGGAAGTTAGCCTGTGCCAGGGCTTCAAGCAGCAAGAGAGCATCTAAGAAAGAAAGATTGTGTGAACTCAATGTGGTAGCCTGGAGCTTCAACACTGCTGCATTTGCAGACTTGATTTACAGCTGGAACACAAAATTTGAAATCAAGGCAGAGCAGGGGGACAAGCATGCAGAGTAAGATTGTTTGTGGCAGTGCTGACGGCAAATGGCTGTGGCTGTATATGTGCAGGTGGTGTTGGAGGTGGCTAGAAATGCTTATCACTACCTTTTGGTGAAGGTATACAATATGTAGAGGCAGTGCTAGTGCCATGATGGTCTAAGAAAGCAGGTAACGTGACATTTGTAGATGGAGGATGTATTTTTATTAGATCAACTCATTTGAAAAAAAGTTTGAGGGAACTCTGAGAACTGCAGCTGTACTTCTAAATAAGTAGAAGTAGATGACTGTAGTAAGCAAAAGAATTTAACATGGAAATCTGGGGCTTCTGTTTAAATTCAGGAGAAGAGCTCATGTGCCTGAAAACTTACCAAAACTTACCTTTCCTAGTTGGCTCATGATGGATATTATCCCAACCTACCGTCCTTACATTGCTACAATTGCTCAGACACTTTAACTCAGTGGACAGGCTTCCTTCCTGGAGTGTCGGATGCTCAACCTGCGAGCGGTGCGTAACCCAGCCCGTTGTGCCCCAGTGCTGCTGCTGAAACTGAGGCAGTGTGTGAATTTGTCCCGGTGAGAGATTCTTCTGCGGGCTCTCCATTTCTCAGACCCAGGCTTAGGGCACACTGGCAGGCTGATTGTGGGTACTGAGGTTGCACATACTACACTAACTGGCTTTGCCTTTCACATTTGGCTACTTCGTGTGCTGTTGGTTATCATTAAACTTGTTGCTGTCTGGCTGTAGTCAGACTTCCTTTAATTTGTGTTAATGAGGCCATCTTTATCCGAGTTTTCCGTTCCTTCTTTTTGTTGTAATTTGTGGTTCCTTTAAGCAAAGTCTCTTTGTTATGTATCACATTAACATCTCCCTTGGTCTCTCAGCAAAGCTGTGCTGACTATCCTAGAGCATTTTTTCATTTTCTTTCCCCTTTCACTACAAAGAACCAAGAGATGCTCCTTAAATACCTGGTTATTCTGGTGCCAAGAGAAATGTGATGAGGTGGTCTTCCTGGCTTTTCATGGAGACTGTTCCAGTGGTAGAAACCATCCTGCTGTTGTGTCAAGGTTAGTGCTGAGAGGCCACATTCTTAATTATATTAATTGCATGTAGCAGGGCTGAGTCACTCTTTCTGCCACTGATGCTGTGCATCATACAGTGGCAGTTGATCCCCGGAGTCTGGAGAGCAGTGATGTTTTTAACTTCTTGTACTCAAAGCAATAGTGCTAGGTTGAGTTGTTTTTCCCCTTTCTACTTGATCCAGTTTCTAACTGGCCTCACAACTGTAACCAACACACGCTGCTGCTGCCAGCTTCTCGTGAGCTCTTGCATCCGGAGTCCTGCTTCCGTTTTTTGGGAAGTTCAGAGGTTTTTCTGCTATGACGTGTTCTGTTATTTGTTTTTTTTTTTATTTCAGGTTTTCTTGCGGCTTCACTAGTGGATTCTGCTTGTTGTGCTTAGGTTCTGACTACTGTGATTATGAATCATTGTGGGCAAGATGAATGCGTATGCAGCATTGGGGAACATGTAGGTGTAGGCTCAAACCTACCATTGTTTCCTAGGTGAGATTTCTGATTTGGTTTTCCCAGGTTATTTTTAAAAGCCTCCTGGTCCTTGAGTTTTCCTGGCTATTCCTTGATGATTTGTATTTTGGAACGTTGCTATGATATCAGTGAGATTGATTTGAATTGTTGCAGTCATTTTAAAAAGGGAACAGAACTAAAGTGAATTAAGGTCTTTAATTTTGAGCACGGATACAGTATAACCAGAGGCTTCACGCAGTTTAAAAGTTAATTTTATAAAAGGAGTTTGGGATTTATTTCAAGTGCCTCCATGTTTTGCTCAGAAACAGATGAATAAGTGAGAGAGGCCTTAAGAGCACCCGAGCTTTATTTTATTTTTATATTTATTTTCCCTCACAGTGTCACTTCTCCCAGGAAGCCTTCGGTAAGGCCATGCAAATGATTATGTAGCTGCTAGGAGAAACTGCTGGTTTCCCATTTCTTGGTGAGACTGACAAGGTCTCAGCTATGCCCCTGTATTATGATGCTGATGGCATCAGATGCAGGACCTTCATCACGTGAGGTTGTCAGGTAGTTTGCTCTACTGAGCTGACTTCAGATCCTAGAAGAGGCGTTTCCAGACTACAGCCACAGACTACTCACAGTTCAGGAGACATTTCTATCCATGCAGCCACAGAAGAGGCTTTCTAGCTGTGGCTTCCTTCCCAGGGCACATGAAATGCTGCAGCTGGAACAACTTTTCCGGCTCTGCCATCTCTGCACACTCAGAGAACCTCATGTCTCAACTGGTCAGTGCAGAGTCACCACCACAGAGCTGCAGCCCGTGGGCTGGCAGACGAGGGCCTTTCAGAAGAATAACTTCACAATGACCAAGTGAAAATCTGCTTTCCACGGGTGCTGAACTGCAGCCGTGCACATCACAAGCTTTGTTTTCGAGACCAAAGTCTTGCCTGTGAAGTGTCCCTTTGAGAACAATGTCCTGGGAACTCAACGCTTACGGGGTTCAGTGAGCTCTCCTATGGGCAGGGAGGGCAGCGGTCTGTTCCCTGCGTATCCTGAGATGTGCTCTTAGAGCCAGCTTGTTGTGGGAAAACTTGTTGCTGCTACCAGATCTCCCTTCTTGCCCCTTTGCCTGTCACAATCACAGCATTCTCCCACCTGTGTTAACATCAAAGTGGTATCTGCAGTGTTTGGTGCTCCCTTCAGCCTGGAGTTGGACTG
This sequence comes from Anser anser, assembly GCF_964211835.1. Classification (NCBI taxonomy): domain Eukaryota; kingdom Metazoa; phylum Chordata; class Aves; order Anseriformes; family Anatidae; genus Anser; species Anser anser. The sequence continues at coordinate 12,498,778 of NC_139732.1, forward strand.
GCTGTAGCACTTCTGCTGTTCTTCTGGAGTCTGGTTAGAAACTGAGCCATTGCACGTGGCCAGCAGAACGGAGAGGGACTTCAGAACGAAGCACTGGGTAAGCAGCATCCAGCTAGAGGGGGGCAGCTGTCCCATGACTGCTCTCCCTCCCCTCCAGCCCCTCTGTGTGTGCCAGAACTCCTGCTCATTGCTTTGGGATATGTGGTGCTATTTCCAGCCTCCTGGTTGTGCTCACTGTGCTGCTGCTGCTGATCTGATTTGGACACCAGGTGATGCCGTGTCTGGCATGGAAAATGGGCCTGGGAGTATTTCATCTTGTGGTTGTGTGCACTTAGGTTTTTCCCATCTGCCTGGTTATTCCGTCTGGGATTTTTTGTTTGTTTATTTTTGTTTTAACAGTGACAGCTCTGCCTGACCTCAAGCTGTGTCCTGATTTGTCACAGTCTTATTAAGACATCTTTATCATTCTTGAAATAGCTTTGTTCTTGAAGACTCCCTTGAACAACTGGAACAACGAGAGTTGGGTTGACTAACTCTGGGGATTGAACTGATCATTTTCCTCCTTAGGCATCAGGCACAATGAATTATCTCCTTGTCCGGCAGAGCAAACCTTGTTGGATTGCTGTGATGCTGCTGTGCTTTGTCACCTGTCTTAATACCCATGTAACACATTGCTTAAATACAAGTTTCAGAGTTCCCTCCGCCATCATGGGGTTGATTGAGAAGGCTAGCTGTGATGACCAGGCTGTATAACCACGTGTAAATGCCGTGAAGCTATGCAGTGCACAAGACACGATTGGGAGGTTCTTCCCATGAAGCAGCAGTGTGCAGTCTCCGTGGGGCAGCAGGCGGAGAGGTCCCTCACACTTCAATCCTGCACACCGTGAAACCTCATGGAGCTGGTCACAGCTGTCCTGAGAGGCTTCTGGGGTCCAGCCAAGGCCAGTTTCAGACCAGCAGTTCCCTCCTGAGAGGTAGAGTTGACCTGTAGCACCTTTGTTATCCAGTGTAGTTGTGTATACGCAGGACTGGGACGGTCTCACCTGGGAGAGACTGCCCAGCATTGTTGGTTCCCTGCTTGGGAGAAGGAACGTGTTCCTGAAAAGGTGGTCGTGGTCTGCCCTGGTGTCCCATTTGCAGGAGGAGCAATTTCCTTAAAACCGTGCCCAAGTTAAGAGCAGTGGTGGATCCTGAGGGGAGTAGGTCTAGAGAAAGCTGGTGTTGGGACTCCAGCTGCACATCTCTATCCCTAGATGCTTCTGCAGAAGGGTGTGAGGGCAGGGAGTGGACACGTGCTATGTGCTGCTGAGACCCTTCTGCTGCTCCAGAAGAATGAGTGGCACTCTGCAGTCCTGCAGCTCTGAGAGCCAAAACGAGCTGTGAGCAATGCCCTGTCAGCTGCGTAGGTCACAGAGCTGGAGGAAGTGTTGGTGGAGGGTGTTGGGGGGGGAGAAGTGGGGAGTTACAGCAGATTCGGGGAAAAGGGAGCAGCTGAAAGCCTGGAGGCCTCCTCCAGAGGAAGCACCGACTGCTCTCCACTATCCTTCCCTGCAAAAAGAGCTGATGGGTGAGCAAATATTGCGTGTCTGTCACTCCCTGCATCCCACACAAGGTACTCAGAGCCTGCAGCCTTGAGCTGTAGCAATGCCCAACAAACCGAGAGCTCATCCAGCCTTGAAGAGCGCATGCCCCTTAGCTTCCTGACAACCATTTTATTTCCAGGAGGGAGGCATAACTGTTTCCTACTCACAAGAAGGGTCCTGTGTGGGGTTTACACTCACAGTCCTGCAGAAACATTCCTGGAGGTCACGCTCCTTGTTGAACTTACCCTGACTAGGCAGACACCTTTTCTCTGGTCACTCCACTTGTGTCCAGGAACGTGCTCTGATATCCAAACCCCTCTGCTCAGGAGGGCTTTACCTGCTTCCTTTTTCCACAAAGAAGCACAGGGGCTTCTGCATGCTGGGCTTCTCAGAGGTTCAGGCATTGAGAAGGAGAAGCAACAGCGGCTCTGGGGATAATCAGGATTTTTAAGAAAATTTTAAACATAGAAGTGTGGTGACTTTTTCAGACTAAGTACTCTGCACAGGCGTTCGATTGGGATTTTCTCTCTCGGTCCCACCTGTGCACACTCTTTGTGGCTCTCCAGCCAGGGGGGCAGGAGGAGGCTGCCGGCACCTGAAGCTCCTGCACACAATCCAATCCATTCAGCGGTGCAAGCCCAAGGACCTGCCCATGACACAGTTAACTCTCTTCTGCTGGTTGCTCAAAACTCAGGTATGAAATGCTCAGCTGGAGCGTGGGGAATGAGGTCTTTGCAGGCTTCCCATCAGCCCTGGACAAAAAGCCACAATTGGGCTGCGACAGAGCAGATCTCCCTCTGCCGCTCCAGACTTTTCATCGCCTTTTGAGGGGGTTTTCTCCTCTTTGGTACACCATCAGCTAAATGGACATTACACAAATTGTGCACATTGGTTCAGTCTAAGCTTAGTATTTGTGAATTAAGTTATCTGATGCTTCGCATGAAAACTTCAAAGGGGGAGGGGGGATTTTAACTGAGAAAAGCCTATGAAAATATACTGGAAATATGGTAAAGAAATCAACGTTCTGCTGTATATTGACAGAATTATTTTTATTAAAATACACATCCATGTGCAAGAGCTAGCGTGGAGCCGTGTGCTTTGTGAGTCTCTGCTTGCTTTGGACACCTGGAGTTGTGCTGGTGAAGACAAGCGGCCGAGCCAGCTCAGGTGCACAGGCAGCAGCCTGTGAGCGCCAAGACGTGGGCTGGGGTCTGGCCCTGCCTGAGGGGGGTGTCCTGCCTGCGGGCAGCCCCTGGGCAGCACCGTGGGGTGGTTAGCGCAGGGACACCCCGCGGCGTGGGGGATGCCAGCCCTGGCACCAGGTGGATGAGCTCTGCGCATAAGGCAGTGGCGCCGTGCTTCCTTTCTGTGATTTCTTAGCTCTTACGGGCTGAAGGTGTGCTGGGCTGGTGCTGGGCTGGTGGGGTTCCTTCCAGTGTGGCCATTCACAAGTCAAGTGGTCAGGGTGATGCTGAGCTTCAGCCAGCTGCCCCGGGAAGGACAGCAGAGCCCCCTGGTGCATGAAGAACTCCGTGTTTGCAGGAACTTCTGGGACTTGTTGGCTCCAGGATCGGATTTCCCTGTCCAGAGGTGAGCAGACGGCAGCAGAAAGGTGTGCTTGTCATTACGCAGGTCTCTTGCGGTCATAGAAGGCTCTTAGCTCAGGCATGGCTGCCCCTCACGTGCATTAGAGGGCAATAAGCAGTCGCCACTAGGACTTTCAGGTAAGTCCTACCCAGGTTTGATACCAGGATATGTGCAGGGCAGTTCAGGTACAGCAGCTGCTGACATAAGCAGCGTGCCACCATTTTCTCAGTATAGCAGAAAGCACATGATGGTCATTCTCCAAAACCTTTTACAGCATAACTTCTGCCACACTTGCTAGACCCTGCCAGAATAGTGGCAGTTTTTTTGTTTGTTTTCCCAGCACATGCTTGTGATCAAATCCCTGGGGGAGACCGTGAAAAGTATTTGTGCCCTTTTGTTACAGACCATCTTCAGGCAGGGCCTGGGTTCTGTTGCCTTCTTCTTCCCGATGAGGGACCACTGCCCCATCACAATCTCCTTACAGGCATCGCCATCTGACTTCACGCTGCAGCCTCGCTGTCCTCCAGCACCTCAAAATGGCGCTCTCCTCTTTTGATTGCATTTAGAGCAATAATTTTAACTTTTAAACAGCCGTACCCCCACCTAGACTGCAGGAACCTGCAGGAATGCCTCACACAAGTAGTCCCCAAGCTGGGAGCCCCGGGGCCTGGAAGAGCTGGGAATACCACAGGGGTCTCCTGTGGCGTCTGGATGGTTGGCTTGCTGGCAAGACCTACCACAGAGAATTTAGGAGGTCTGGCAATTTGGGTGTGGAGTTTTCCTCAGTGGGCTGACAGACTGTAAAGATGTCATCTTTCTAGTGGGTGGCATCCCTGCCCATGGCAAGGGGGGTTGGAACTGTAAGATCTTTAAGGTCCCTTCCGACCCACGCCGTCCCATGACTGCCGGTGAGCTGGCAGCTGCAGGCAGGGCTGCGGGTTATGGTGCCGCAGGGTTTCTGCAGCGAGGAGCCGCCCGCTGCTTCCCCGTGGGGAGCTGAGGGGAAGCCGCGCTCGAGGTGGCTCCGCTGTGACTCTGTCAGAGTGACTCACTTGTGCACATGTGTACATCTGATGTGAAACCCCAACCTTCAGGTGGTTCATCATGTGCTGCATTCTCTAACGCAAGCACCTGAAGGCTGTCCCAGCCAGGGAGGGCATTTTTTGTCATGATTCAGAAGTAGGGGGTGTCGTCCCCCCCCGCAATGGTCGCAGAGTCATCCAAGAAGTGTGCACCCACTTGATGTTCCACACCTTGCAACGAATGATGTATTTAAATATTTCCCTTTTGGACCATGTGCATGAGCCGTTTTATAGTGGGGGGGGGGGTTGAATATCTGTTTCCTCATGTGATAACCGTGCAGAGGGAGGAGTGCCAGGACATTAGGATATAAGGAACGTAAGTCAGTACATGGCCAGGTGAGCAAAGGCCAGCACAGTTACTGAAAGGGGTCTAGAGAGCCCACACATTCATTGCTGTCTTTCTCATAGCGGGTGCGATGTGTCAGCCCTGTAATCTTCCTTAGATATCTGCTGCCCTTCATCAACATTTTCACATCTCGGCAAGAGCTACACAGCTCTTTTTGCAGGTCAAAATTATTGTGATTAGATGCCTGCCCTGACAAGAACTGCTTTTTCTCTTGAGCATCATGTTGCCCACCCGTACTAATCCAGTCTTGTTGTGAACCTACAGAAATTTGATTTTTAGTGACACCTGTGCTGCTCCCACCCCTCCCCGGCCCTGGGCAGGGTCTGCAGCCAAGGCACCTATTCTCATGCTCGTGTTACCTGCAGAGTATGCCCAGCGTCTACAAAAAGCAGCTGAAAGGTGGGTCATGTCCTCGTCATACTGGTACTGTGGACATTATTTTTAGTCTTCCTCATCTGTTTTGCACTAAACACCGGTGTATTTAGAGGCTGACAAGGCAGTGAGGGAGCTGCATTTGGCAGATCAGTATATTCTCCCTCAACCCCCTGCTCCTGACCATCCAACACTGGAGCACCTGCAATGCGTGTGGGGCTGAGAGCATGCCATGAAGACACAGCCTAACACGAGTCAAGGCCTGGCCCCACTGTCACATTCCCAACGATGCACAATGTGAAGAGGCAGAGTTCCTACCCCACGGAAACGTGTGCCTGTACCAAGCAGGTGTTTTGGTCACACTGTGCTCTGAGCTTGTAGGATTTGCTCCTCGGGCTGAAAAACTGAAAAACTCAAACAGCAGCTTGTGGAAACGAGTCTTTATTATAACTATTTCCTCCACCGGGCGTGTCCTGGCAGGGCAGTAACAGTGTAAGGTATGCAGTGTCCAGCTGGTCCATGCCGCTGCAAAGCCTGGCCTCCCTCGGGGCGCAGGCTGGCTCCATGTGCAGCGCCTGTGCCCGCTGCCGTGCAGCTTTCTGGAGAACTACAACGAGCGCTCTCTGCTCCATTTGGAGATAGGAGGGCTGGAGGTACGAGTCTGACTGTGGATGGCAAAATGTGGATTTCATTTTTTTCTTCGAAGCTTATTTATCGCTTTCTTCACCCAGGGCTTCTGAGGGTCAGTACAGACCTTGACACCTGAAGCAGTCACAATCCTGCAGCAAGAAGTGAGAAAAGGTGGTGATAAAACAAACTGTGAGCGATTCCCTTTCTATGTACAACTTCCCCTCCATTCCCCCAACCTCGATGTACTCCCAGGAATGTGATCCCAGCTGGACCCATCTTTCAGCTGTCTCTGGGGCAGGACAGGATGGGGGAGAGCTGTTCTAGTTCCCAGGCACAATTCTGTGACAAGGTAGGAGACAAATCCAAGCAGTGAGAGTGCTGGATACTTACACTACTGCAGGTAGGGCGCAGTTTTTGGGCGTCTCATAGAAACTCCGTATATTTGCAAGCCGAACATTTTTCTGTGCATAATGGAAGCAGCATTCAGTAGGTGTGGGGAGTGCTGTGAATGGAAAGGAGAGGATTTTGTGAAAACTGTTAGCAGCACTGGGCAAATTCCTTTGTCAGACAACTACACCATACAGTATGTAAGACAGAGGTTGTGGAGTTTCTTAGCAGTTTCCTGCTCCCTTGCGCTGCACTGGGGAAATGGAAGCCCACATGGGGGTTGAAGCTTTCAGGGCAGAGAAAGCTCAGTGCACCTGTGGCAGGGATTTGCTTCCCTTCATGGCAATATGCACAGAACTCAGAAATGCTGACAAAGGTGGGGGGAATGGCACTGGATCCAGCACCCTCCAGTCCACATCGTAATGTGTGCAGCAGCTGCCAAATTGCACAATGGCATTGGGCTGCTAGGTCTGGGGTGTGAGGTTTTGTGTGTCTCCAAGGTGGGGGTACAACTTGCAAGGTATTTTGGGAGTCTGCAAACAGCGGCACGTGCTCCCCAGTGCAGGACCCCTCAACCCACTTGATTATCTAGCTGAGCCCTGGGAAAGAGCTTCCAAGAAGATGATTATCTTCTCCCAGTTACTGCAGCATTTCCCTAAGTCAGCCTGAGAGGTCTCCTCCGCAGAGGGACCTAGCCATCCAGCAAGAATGCGGCTCACCCCACGCTGCCGAGACAGCACTTTACCAGCCAGCACATGCCAGCCCTGGGGCCAGCTTTACCGAGGCCACCCAGCTCCGGGTTCTGTCCCCATCCTTCCCTGCACCCCTGGGACGTGCAGCCCTGTCCCAGCCAGGAGCCCTTGGGGTTGCTCCTCCTGCCGACAGCGCCGTCCCCGCTGGGCTTTCTTCCCTGACCTCCCCAGGGCAACGTCCCCAGCCCTGACACCAGCGGTGGCTGGCGAGAGCAGGGTGCTGGCAGCCCGCGAGGTGCCTCACCTGTGGTGCAGTGCTGGGAGAAGGTGAGGAGCAGCACGAGCAGCAGGACTGGCCTTGTGCTGAGCATGGTGGCTGTGCGAGGGCTCTTCCTCCGTGCCGCTTTGTGCTGTCTGCACGGCGTCTGTGGCCTGGGGTCTTCCTGCGCTGCAATTTATCCTGTGCATGCCACCGACTTGAACTGCTGTTCCAAATATTTTGGATATTCTAAGAAGCCAATTCTCAGGATTGAGGGGATTTCCTTAAGATGTGGTTTATTACAGGGGCACGTCCAGTGACACGTAGAAGAAGCAGTGGACCAAAACAGCCACTTCCACTTTCTGTGGAAGAGTTGCAAGACTGAAGGGAGGTGTCAAGAGCCTTTGGGGGAACTACACTTTACCCAGGAAAGTAGATAAGAACAATTTTATGTGAACTTGCTGAGAAAAGCAAGCCATGGGGTCTAATGATTTCACGTTCAAATGATTTTCTAATAGGAGAGACAAACAACAATCTAGAAGAACAAAAAACAATCAAGAGGAACAAACAATCAGCAGGAACAGATAGATCACTTACTGATTTGCCTGGATTCAGAGTGTAACTCTTAAACAAAACATCGATTAATGAATCTCCTCCAAACCTGCCTCCCCAACCATCCTGGCCATGTGCTTTCTGCTACGCTGTTACAGAGGGCACTGCATTCAGCATGGCATGGGATGAGAGTTTGTCAGGCAGGAACAGACACACAGGACAGAGTTAGAAGGGGCCCAGAAGCTGGGGGTGTCTGTGTGGGGGTGGGTGAAGATGCTTTTAGTGGGTTTGGGAGACTTGCAGAGAAAGGGAAGAAATGGGGCAATGGCACCAGGGGGCCTGAGGAGAGTCTAGGTCTGATCCCAGATGGAAAGCAAGTGTTGCCTCTGGCCCCTACACCGGTGATTTGATTGAGATGAGAAGGTCAGAGGGACGGAGGACTTATGGTCATCAGTGCACAGAGAGGTCATTTCTGTGAGGCGGGCAGGGAGATGGGATAAACCCTGCCACAACCCCCAAAGAGCAGGCCCAGACCCCAGAGAGGACCCTGAGGGCAGCACCACAGAAGTTTGGATTCTGTGCAGAGAGCTGTGCACGGGGGGGCAAGATACAGCTGTGGTCTGTGAGAGCTGGGGGGTGAGGACCTGCTGGGCACCCATGTGGTATGGTGGTGAGTGGGAGCGTGGGAGGCCAGGACTTCTCAGAGAAGAAAAGTGTAAAGAAAGTTCCTTGAAGATCGTATATTTGTACAGCTTCTCTGGAAGGAGAAAGGAGAAGAAAACAAATGTGCTGATGACTTCATTTTCTAAGATAGAGTCAGCAGCCCACTGGGTCTGGCAGCCTGGTGGCTGTGCAGAGATCTGGGAACGGCAGTGTTGGGGGCAGATGGCAGCAGAGCAAGGTTGCAAGCCCCATCTGCCAGATCAAGGAGTCCCTTAGGGATGGGGCAGAGGTGGGAACAGCCCTGGGCAGTGCTGTCTGCCCCAGGGTGATGGTGCTGTGTCCAACAGTCCCTGCTGCATTAGCTGTCCCTGTGCTGGGAGTGCAGAGAACCAAGAAGGATATAATCTCCCAGCCTGCCTTACAGGTCTGAATTATTTCTAACCCCTTTTTAATCTTTCCACAGATTCTAATGCAACTTTGCCTCTGTAAAAGGGTTCTGCAGGATGAAAACACCCAATACACAGCCTCTGAGCCCCTTTCTACAGCCTCTCCACCTCCCCTGCCCCTCAGGCTCTTCCACCTTCCCCTTTCTAGCTCCCACCACATCTATAACGTGCAGACTCTCGAGCTGAACAAGCCACCAGGGTCGCACCACCTCCTAGACAGGATTTAAAAACAAAAGGCTGTAATTAAGGCCTCTCCAGGAGAGAAAACTGAGCTAATGGATTTTTTTTCAGCCATCTCCTCACTCAGAAAACCTTATGTGCCAAGATCTGATCTCCCTGTCAAGGTTTTTTTGAGGGACATGTTCACTTCTCCATTTCCCTAGCTAATTAATTCTGTCCCCAGTCCAATCAAAATTGTTAGTAGATACCCCAAGTAGTTGCTTTAAAGCAAATGAGTGCATGTGAATTATTTGAAGGCCAGAAGACCCCCCCCCCCCCCCCCCCCATGAGGTTCATTGCAGGAATGGGCTTTCCTTTATGTCTCTGACCCAGGCGTGGGCCTCTGAGCTTGGGTTTAATTTTCTCCAGCTCCTTCCAAACAGATGTACTGAACCTCCTGTAATTCCGCCAGGGTTGTTAGGATTCAATAGGAAGAAGAATTTAATAGGAATTGGAAGAAACAGTGATGGGGAGGTTTCGACAGTCCCTCACAGCTTATGCTGCTCAGTGCAGGCAGCATGCCCAGCGTAAATATCTGCTCCAACGTAATCCTTTCGATGTTCCGTAGGAAAAAAACTGCTCCACCATGGTCTTTCAACACTGATGATGGGCTTCGTGACCCCAGGTGCCCTGGGCTGGAGAACTGTGATGGTGGGAATAAACTCCCAGCCAACCCCAAACCTGTGCGGGATTTGCTGCTCCACCTGGATCCATACAAGTCCATGGTTCTGGATGGGGTTCATCCCAGGGTGCTCAGAGCGCTGGTTGACATCGTCACTGGAACACTCTCAATTATCTTTCAATGGTCTTGGGAATCTGGAGAGGTCCCTGTTGACTGGAAGCTGGCAAATGTTGTACCAATTTTCAAGAAGGGAAGAAAGAAGATCCTGGTAACAACAGGCCTGTCAGTCTCATGTCAATGTCTGGTAAAATTAGGGAGAAGATTATCCTGGGAGTTATTGAAACGCACCTGGGGGACAATGCAGCCATAGGTCACAGCCAACGTGGGTTCATGAGGGGTATGTCCTGCTTAACAAATTTAATTTCATTTTATAAGATTACCCATCTAATTGACCAAGGGAAGACAGTTGATATAATCTTTCTGGATTTCAGTAAAGCTTTTGGTACAGTTTCTCATAGGATCCTATTGGACAAAATGTCCAGCATACTGCTAGATAAAAATACGATGGGTGAACAATTGGCTGACGGGTAGGCCTCAAAGGGTTATGGTAAATGGGGTTATATCAGGCTGGTGGCGAGTCACCAGTGAGGTCCCTAGGGCTCCTTTTTAGGGACAATTCTTTTCAATGTTTTCATAAATGATTCGGCTGTAGGACTAGAAGGTGTTTTGAGCAAGTTTGCTGACAATACTAAACTAGGAAGAGCTGTTGACTCCGTTGAGGGTGGAAAGGCCTTGCAGAGAGATCTGGACAAACTGGAGAGCTGGGCAATCACCAACCATATGAAGTTTAACAAGAGCAAGTGCCAGGTCCTGCACCTGGGACGGGGCAACCCTGGCTATACGTACAGACTGGGCGACGAGACGCTGGAGAGCAGCCCCGCAGACAGGGATCTGGGGGTTGTGGTTGACAGCAAGCTGAACATGAGCCAGCAGTGTGCCCTGGCAGCCAGGAGGGCCAACCGTATCCTGGGGTGCATCAAGCACGGCATTGCTAGTCGGTCAAGGGAAGGGATTGTCCCGCTCTGCTCTGCGCTGGTGCGGCCTCACCTTGAGTCCTGTGTGCAGTTCTGGGCACCACAGTACAAAAAGGACGTGAAACTGTTGGAGAGTGTCCAGAGGAGGGCTACGAAGATGGTGAAGGGCCTAGAGGGGAAGACGTGTGAGGAGCGGCTGAGGTCACTGGGCCTGTTCAGCCTGGACAACAGGAGGCTGAGGGGAGACATCATTGCAGCCTACAGCTTCCTCATGACGAGGAGTGGAGGGGCAGGCACTGATCTATTCTCTCTAGTGACCAGCGATAGGACCCGAGGAAACGGTGTCAAGCTGCAACAGGGGAGGTTCAGGTTGGATATCAGGAAGAGGTCCTTCACTGAGAGGGTTGTCGCGCACTGGAATCACAGACTGTTAGGGATTGGAAGGGACCATGAAAGATCATCTAGTCCAATCCCCCTACCGGAGTAGGAACACCTAAATCATGTCACACAGGAACAGGTCCAGGTGGGTTTTGAAGGGCTTCCCTTCAAAAAGTGGAGGGAAGGGAGACACCTCTGTGAGAGCAGATTTAAGAAACAGAAAAAAAAATAATAGTTGCAGCCCCGGCCTCTCCTCAGAGGGCAGAGGCGGATCCTCACCGCAGGCAGCAGCTCCTGTCAGGAGATCCTGCTCCAGTGTGGGCCCTCTCCACAGTCCCTGCAGGCGCCATTGTGGGGACATGCTGGGGGGGGGGGGCTTCTCAGCAGTTCCCCTCCAGCCAGCCATGCTCCCTGCACCAGCTGCCCGTGGTCGTGGTCGCTGGGGCAGATCCTTCTGGCCCCGTCCCTCCCCTTGGCTGGCAGGCAGCAGGAAGCTCTCTTGCCTCTCCAGAGTTGAGCTGGAGGGCAGAAAGGTGCTGCCCCCTGCTCCTCTTGCTCTGCCAGGTGGCCACAGCCTCTTCTGGTGCCCTTCTGGCACAATGGGGAGGCAGGAGGAGGGAAAGGAAAGTGGGGAAGGCTGAGTGATTTCCAGGAGGGGCCTCTGAATTCTCCAGCTGTGCTGGGAAGAGGGAGCAGTTGGAGTGCTGTGGCAGTGTGTGGGGAAGCTGTCCCTGCAGCCCCACAGGAGAGACCCCACGAGAGACCCCAGGAGCTGCTGCCCATGGGGGACCCACGTTAGAGTACTTTGCTCCTGATGGGTGGACCCTGTGGTATGGACCCATGTTTGCAGCAGTTCTTGAAGAGCTGCTGTCTGCAGGAAACCCACGTGGGATCGGTTTGGGAAGGACGGCATCCTGTGAGAGGGACCCCATGTGGAGCAGGGTCAGACAGTGACCGTGAAGGTGTGAAGGAGACGAAGCGTCACGGACTGACTGCAGCCCTTTTTTCCCTATTTCCCCTGTGCTGCTTTGGGGGAGGAGGTAGAAGATGGTGGGTGGATGGCAGAAAGGTGTTTTGATTTTATTTTATTTTTTTTATTTTCTTGCTGCTCTAGCGTGTTAGTAATAGGTAATAAATTACATTAATCTTCCTGTGCTAAGTCTGTTTTGACTGTGATGATAATTGTTGAGTGATTTCCCTGTCCTTATCTCAACCCTTGAGTCCTTTTCATTGTATTTTTTTCACCCTTTCCTTTGAGGAGGGGGAGAGAGAGAGAGAGATTGTGATGGAGCTCAGCTGCCCAGCTAAGTAAAACCTCCACAAATCCTGAGGAGCAGGGAGTACCACAGGGCCGCTACCTCCCCCTTTGGGCCACAGCATCTTTGCTGACACACCTGCTGGAGCTTCCCTGCAGATGTCTCCCTTGCATTTTCAAAGGCGCCTTTGTGCGCACCCGAATCTCTGCAAAACCATTGCTGTGACTCGGATTCGAACCGAGGTTGCTGCGGCCACAACGCAGAGTACTGACCACTATACGATCACAGCTGTGCGGTGGGAGGCCTCGCGCACACCGGGAGCAGAGGCAGGAGAGCGTGCTGGCTGTGACAGACCGCACCGTCCCCTCTCCTGTTGTGGGGCACCCGGCATGGCCCAGGCCAGGAAAGCCGGCTATTTTGATCGGGGCAGCTTCGAATGGGCTTGGCTGCTGCTGCTCGGAGCCTCAGCAATGTGGAACGGGGCCCTGAAGCTGCTGTGTAAAACTCTGGAGATGCCGGATGGCAGCCAGAGACAGAGGCTGCTGCAAAGGACGGTGCCGTCTGATGTGCTGCAGCAACGCAGCAGGGAATATCATGCTGTGGGGCAGGATGTGGTAGGGTATGACAGCCTAATATGGCAAAAGTACAGTTCAAATAGTTCCAGCTAGGGCTAAGTTGTACAGTAGGCGTGTAATTCGTAAAATTGTAGCATGTCCCCGACCTCCGTGCACGACCTGGGCCTGGTCTGGGAAGGGAGGAGCAGAATGGCACTGGAAGGCCCGGCCCCACTGCCACCTCCCTGCCTGGTCCCAGCCCCTGCCAAGAAATTCCTCCCTTGCAGGCACAGGGGAGTCCAGTTTTGGTGCTTCCTACTCTTTGCTCCTGCTTGGTTTGGAAAGATAATCTCATGTGGGGATTTTTTTTGTCGTTGCCCAGCCCTGGGCAGAAGAGGGGCCCTAGGGGACCCCAGCACCTGCAGGAATCAGTTTCAGGGCCAAATAGAGCTCTGTCTGTGTCATGGGCCTTCATGCGCCTTCCCCTGCCTCGGCTCCTGGCACTGAGCTGCTGGCAGAAGCAGCACCCCAGTGAGCCTGGCCCCAGCTGAGCACACCGAGAGGCCTCGTGTCCCATCCCTTGGTGCACTGGGATCCCCGCAAACCGCCAGCCTCCCTGCCCTGCGAGGCTTCCTGAGAAGGGCTGGCCTGGAGCCTCCCTCCTGCCTGGTGGCCTTTGCCCGATGTGCTGTGGCAGCAGTGCAGGGTGGCCCAGGCCACCAGGAGCAGGGTGGCCCGGGCCACCAGGAGCAGGCCGAGGCTGGGGCCGAGGCAGAGGCAGCCGTGCAGTGCCAGTCCCAGGGTATCCAGCATGCTGGGGCCAGAGACAAGTGTCTGTTTCATCCTCTGGAGATGCTTCTCCATGCGACAGAGGCCTCTGTGGCTGCTGTCACCAGGGGATAAGGGCAGGAGTGAGACTGTGAGGTCGCTGCCAGCTCTGTGACACCACTGAGCGCACCACAGAGCCCAGGCGGAGGGCACAGACGCTGGACCAGAGAAGGGCACCCAGCAGGGCCAGTGGCTGGGGGTTCTGCAGGGAGGCCCAGAGCAGGAGGCTTGGGTAGGCCAGGCCCTGCTGGCTGTGGAGAGCGATTCGTAGCTGTCAGGAGAGTGCGGTAAGACTGAGGAAGCCAGGCGTTTCACCGGCCCGAAGGTTCCTGGAGCCTCAAGGCAGTAGTTTAAAACACTTCCTCAAACTGAAGCACCTCTCTACCTGGCAATATCTACTCCTGACTTGGATAGTGCTGCTTTTCCTGGCCACGGCTGAGAGGTTCTGGTGAGTTTATGGCAGTTATTTGACCGGTGGCTTATTGCTATAGTTCTGCCTTTGCCTTTTTGGTCGTGGTTGCCAATGCTGAAGGATTTCTTTGGAGTGGGTTGTGGTGGCATGAGTCTCAAGGAACAACATCCCCAGTGTGCAAGTAACTTCACAGCTGCATTCCAGGGCTTTGGAAGCATTGTTTCCACCTAGCCAAAAGTACCCCTTGGCAACAGCATCTTTGGCTACTAAGAGTACTCAACTGTTCTATTCAAAACCAAAGTATTGTGCGACTACATGAATATTTCCAATTCATTCATTGTTTTCTGTCCATACCAGCCCATTTTGATTTCTAAGGTAGTGCTTTTGTCAATGAAAACTTTTGGGATGAAAGTATTATCAGTTCTAGTGAGGTTGCAATTGGTCTGCACACCAAGGAAATCACATGCACATTCTGTCCCTCACTTTTTCTCTGTGCCAATGGGCGTTTGCATTTGAATTTGTGTAAAGCTAGGGTGGCCCATCTCCTAAAAGGAGGAATGTAAGAATGGCCTAAAAAACCCCTCTTGTTATATTTTGTAGCTATGCATCCAGGTTCAAGGGAATTGCTGCCAAGGACAGCTTTCTTGTGCCATCCTGGGGCCATGGAAACAACACCTACAATCAGTTTCATTTCCTTCAGTGGCAATTGCCAGCATCCATTTAACAGCCAGGTTATTTTGCTGGTGTTCTGCTTTTGTTTGCTTTGGGGATGTACAAACAAGCATGGTTATAGACATTAGAAAGCACCTCCTGGCAATAAACAAATTACACCGCTCACCAAAAGTTATGACATCTCGCAATCTATCAACATATGTATGTTCCTCATTGGTCAGTATAGTTCATGACTCCTATCCTTTATGACTTAGAGCTTTAGAGGGTCAGTGAGTTGAGCGGTCCTTGCAGGAGCTCCCCCCAGACAGCTGGTCTCTTTGGGCAATCTCACTTCTAGTGCCTCGACTGCCTGCAGTCGTACCACACCTGAGAATTTCTGGGGGAACCACAGAATGGCTTGGGTTGGAAGGGACCTTAAGGATCATCTAGTTCCAGCCCCCTTGCCACAGGCAGGGATGCCACCCACTAGATCAGGTTGCTCAGGGCCTTGTCTAACCTGGTCTTGAACACCTCCAGGGATGGGGCATCCACAGCTTCTCTGGGCAACCTGTGCCAGTGCCTCACCACACTCTGAGTGAAGAATTTCCTCAGAATCTCTAATCTCAATCTCCCCTCTTTTAGTTTAAAACCATTCCCCCTTGTTCTGTCATTATGGGATTGAGCAAAGAGTCGCTCTCCATCTTTTTTAGAAGTCCCCTTTAAGTACTGAAATATTCCAGTGAGGTCACCCCGGAGCCTTCTCTTCTGTAGGCTGAACAGGCCCAGCTCCCTCAGCCCTTCTTCATAGGAGAGTTGCTCCAGCCCCTTGATCATCTTTGTGGGCCTCTTCTGCACCCGCTCTAACAGATCAGCATGCTTCTTGTGCTGGGGGCTCCAGACCTGGACGCAGGACTCCAGGTGGGACCTCACAAGGGCAGTGTAGAGGGGGACACTCACCTCCCTCCCCTGCCGCCCACTCCTCTTTTGATGCAGCCCAGGATGCAGTTGGTCTTCTGGGCTGCATGTGTGCACTGCTGCCTCACATCGAGCTTTTTGTCCACCAGAACCCCCAAGTCCTTCTCTGCAGGTGTGCTCTCAATGAGTTCTTCTCCCAGCCTGTCCTCATGTCTGGGATTGCGCCAGCCCAGGTGCTGCACCTTGCACTTGGACTTGTTGAACCTCATTAGGTTCATGTGGACCCAATTTTCAAGCTTGTCGAGGTCCCTTTGGATGGCATCCCTTCCTTCTATTGGAGCAACTGCACCCCTCAGCTTGGTGTCATCTGCATGCTTGCTGAGGGTGCACTCAGTCCCACTGTCTATGTCATTGATAAAGCTATTAAACAGTACCAGTCCTAGGACAGACCCCTGAGGGACACCACTCGTCACCGGCCTCCACTTGGACATAGAGCCATTGGCCACCACTCTCTGGGTGTGACCATCGAGCCAACTCCTTATCCACTGAATGGTCCACCCATCAAATCCATCTCTCTCCACTTTGGAGACCAGCTTGTCACGTGGGACCGTGTCAAAGGACTTGTAGAAGTCCAGGTAGATGACATCGGTTGGTCTTCCTTTGTCAGCCAATGCACTCACTCCATCAAAGAAGGCCACCAGATTGGTCAGGCACGATTTACCCTTGGTGAAGCCATGCTGGCTGTCTTGAATCACCTCCTTGTCTTGCATGTGCCTCAACACTGCTTCCAGGAGGATCTTTTCCATGATCTTGTCAGGCACAGAGGTGAGGCTCACTGGTCTGTAGTTCCCTGGATCCTCCTTTCTGCCCTTCTTAAAAATGGGAGTGATATTTTCCTTTTTCCAGTCATCCATCAGGGACTTCACCTGACTGCCAGGACTTTTCAAATATGATGGAGAGAGGCTTGGCAACTACTTCAGGACCATTACTTCGGCAACTACTTCGCCAGCTCCTTCAGGACCTGGGATGCATGTCATCAGGCCCCATAGACTTGTAGGTGTTTTGTTTTGTCAGGTGGTCCTGAACCTGCTCTTCACGAACAGTGGGTGGGACTTTGATCCCTCAGCCTCCATCTGAGGTTCAGGGAAACAGAACTCAGCCTGCTGTGCACCTCCTGCCTCAGAAAACAGAAAACTTAGGAAGCCTGACTGGCAGTGAAGACTGAGGCAAACAAGTTGTTGAGTACCTCAGCCTTCTCCATGTCTGTTGTTACCAGTTCACCCTTCTCATCCATCACAGGGGTTATACTCTCCTTGGCCTTTCTTTTCTGAGCAATGTACCTATAGAATCCCTTCCTGTTATTCTTTGCATCCCTTGCCAAGCTCAGTTCCATCCGTGCCTTGGCTTTCCTGATCCCATCCCTGCACATCTGCACTGCATCCCTGGCCATGTGTCCCCTGTGCATTCCTCTGCATGTGCATTTCCTTCTTGCACCTCAGTTTGACCAGTAGGTCCTTGTTCAGCCATCCCGGTTGTCTGCCCTCCCTTCCCGCTTTTTTACACAGGGGGATGGAGAGTTCTTGCGCTCTAAGAAAAACATCCTTAAAGAGTTGCCAGCTCTGCTCAGCTCCTTTGTCCCTAAGGCCCTTGAGGGCTGAATGGGCTTTGCAGCCACATACGCGTCCAAAGCAGCAGGTGGATCCCAGCTCCACAGGGGTTCCTCTGTCAGGGGTCAGGGAGACATCTCCACCCCAAGAGAAAAACCTAGAGGAGGCCTGCAGAACCCATGGCCTTGCTTCACAGTAGCTTCTGTGTTTTGAGGGACACGCTTTTACTACTCAGGCTTTTAATGTACTTGCAGCCCTTTTTCAGCACACTCATCTTCCTTGCACCCAGGACAACGAAGCTGCTGAAGGGTCTAAAGAACATGTCTTATGAGGAGCGGCTGAGGGAGCTGGGGTTGTTTAGCCTGGAGAACAGAAGGCTCGGGGGAGACCATATTGAGCAGTTGTGGTGGAGCTTGTCTGCCCAGCTAAGTAAAACCTCCACAAACTCTGAGGAGCAGGGAGTACCGCAGGGCCGCTACCTCGCCCTTGGACCACAGCATCTTTGCTGACACACCTGCTGGAGCTTCCCTGCAGATGTCTCCCTTGCATTTTCAAAGGTGCCTTTTTGTGTACTCGGATCTCTGCAAAACCATTGCTGTGACTCGGATTCGAACCGAGGTTGCTGCGGCCACAACGCAGAGTACTGACCACTATACGATCACAGCTGTGCGGTGGGAGCAGCTCCTCCCCACCTTCCACTGGAAGCCTGGTGTGTGCAGAGCTGTTCTGCACACTTGTGCTCCGCACACCTTGCTCTCTGGGCAGCACTTGCCCCTTTCTTCCATGCTTTTCCACAGAGGGAGCACCAGCTGTGTGGATGGGCTCAGCTGTTGCAGGCATTGGTGCTACTGGGACCAGTTGGCTGGGACCAGCTGGAACTGGCTGAACCTGGCTGAGTCTGGCCCAGGACAGCACTGGCCTCTCCTCAGAGGGCAGAGGCGGATCCTCTCCGCAGGCAGCAGCTCCTGTCAGGAGATCCTGCTCCGGTGTGGGCCCTCTCCACGCAGGCGTCATTGTCGGGACATGCTGGGGGGGGGGGGGGCTTCTCAGTAGTTCCCTCCAGCCAGCCATGCTCCCTGCACCAGCTGCCCGTGGTCGTGGTCGCCGGGGCAGATCCTTCTGGCCCCGTCCCTCCCCTTGGCTGGCAGGCAGCAGGAAGCCCTCTTGCCTCTCCAGAGTTGAGCTGGAGGGCAGAAAGGTGCTGCCCCCTGCTCCTCTTGCTCTGCCAGGTGGCCACAGCCTCTTCTAGTGCCCTTCTGGCACAATGGGGAGGCAGGAGGAGGGAAAGGAAAGTGGGGAAGGCTGAGTGATTTCCAGGAGGGGCCTCTGAATTCTCCAGCTGTGCTGGGAAGAGGGAGCAGTTGGAGTGCTGTGGCAGCGTGTGGGGAAGCTGTCCCTGCAGCCCCACAGGAGAGACCCCACGCAATGCCTCCACATCAGGAGATTGTTGTGGGCTCAAGTGCCTGACTCTGTGTTGGGTTTACCTGGCAAGGTTGTGGTAGCAGGGGCCTGCAGGGGTGGCCTCTGTAAGAAGAGTCCAGAAGGTGCACCTTGTCATGTAAGGGGCAGTTTCAGCCGGCTCTAAAGGGACCCGTGGCTGGCCAGAGCGGGGCCAATAAGGGATGTTGGCAGCACCTCTGTGAGAGCAGATTTAAGAAAGGGAAAAAAACTGTTGCCCAACAGCAGCTGGGAGAGCGAGGAGTGAGAAACGGCCTTGCAGAAACCAAGGTCAGTGGAGGAGGGCAGGAAGTGCTCCAGGCGCTGGAGCTGAAGTTCTCCTGCAGCCTGTGGAGATGCCCCTGGTGGAGCAGGCTGTCCCTCTGCAGCCCATGGGTCCCACATGGAGCAGATCTCCATGCTGCATCCCGTGGAGAAGCCCCCGGTGGAGCAGGTGGATGTGGCCTGAAGGAGGTTGTGGCCCATGGAGAGCCCCCGCAGGAGCAGGCCCCGGGCCGGAGCTGCAGCTGTGCAGAAGCCCACACAGGAGTCCACACAGCTGCCCGGCAGGAGCTGCTGCCCATGGGGGACCCATGTTAGAGCACTTTGCTCCTGATGGATGGACCCTGTGGTACGGACCCATGTTTGCAGCAGTTCTTGAAGAGCTGCTGTCTGTGGGAAACCCACGTGGGATCGGTTTGGGAAGGACGGCATCCTGTGAGAGGGACCCCATGTGGAGCAGGGTCAGACAGTGACCGTGAAGGTGTGACGGAGATGAAGCGTTACGGACTGACTGCAGCCCTTTTTTCCCTATTCCCCTGTGCCACTTTGGGGGAGGAGGTCGAAGATGGTGGATGGATAACAGAAAGGTGTTTTGATTTTTTTGATTTTTTTTTTTTAGTTTCTTGCTGCTCTAGCGTGTTAGTAATAGGTAATAAATTACATTAATCTTCCTGTGCTAAGTCTGCTTTGTCTGTGATGATAATTGTTGAATGATCTCCCTGTCCTTATCTCAACCCTTGAGCCATTTTCATTGTATTTTTTCCACCCTTTCCTTTGAGGAGGGGGAGAGAGAGCGATTGGGATGGAGCTCAGCTGCCCAGCTAAGTAAAACCTCCACAAACCCTGAGGAGCAAGGAGTACCACAGGGCCGCTACCTCCCCCTTGGGCCACAGCATCTTTGCTGACACACCTGCTGGAGCTTCCCTGCAGATGTCTCCCTTGCATTTTCAAAGGCGCCTTTGTGCGCACCCGAATCTCTGCAAAACCATTGCTGTGACTCGGATTCGAACCGAGGTTGCTGCGGCCACAACGCAGAGTACTGACCACTATACGATCACAGCTGTGCGGTGGGAGGCCTCGCGCACACCGGGAGCAGAGGCAGGAGAGCGTGCTGGCTGTGACGGACCGCACCGTCCCCTCTCCTGTTGTGGGGCACCCGGCATGGCCCAGGCCAGGAAAGCCCGCTATTTTGATCAGGGCAGCTTCGAATGGGCTTGGCTGCTGCTGCTCGGAGCCTCAGCAATGTGGAACGGGGCCCTGAAGCTGCTGTGTAAAACTCTGGAGATGCCGGATGGCAGCCAGAGACAGAGGCTGCTGCAAAGGATGGTGCCGTCTGATGTGCTGCAGCAACGCAGCAGGGAATATCATGCTGTGGGGCAGGATGTGGTAGGGTATGACAGCCTAATATGGCAAAAGTACAGTTCAAATATTTCCAGCTAGGGCTAAGTTGTACAGTAGGCGTGTAATTAGTAAAATTGTAGCATGTCCCCGACCTGCATGCACGACCTGGGCCTGGTCTGGGAAGGGAGGAGCAGAATGGCACTGGAAGGCCCGGCCCCACTGCCACCTCCCTGCCTGGCCCCAGCCCCTGCCCTTACTGAGAAATCGTTCCCTTGCAGCAGGCTCAGACACAGAGGAGCCCAGTAATCGGTGCTACCTACTCTTTGCTCCTGTCTGGTTTGGAAAGGAAATCTCATGTGGGTAATCTTTTTGTCTTTTTACCCACTTTTTGACTGGCCTGTGCCGCATCAAGGCATGAGGGAGTGGCGCGATGTGGCCCAGGGTGGACACTGACCAAGAGAGACACATCCAATGTGAGTGTGATCCCCTCTTCATTTGCTTGCCCCCTTCGGGACCTACTTTTCCCTTTGGCACCCTGAGGTGGGCTCGCCTAACAAGGACAAGGACAGCCAAGATTTTGCTCTCCCAGAGCCATCCTGCGCCTGCCTTTCACTTCCCTGCCAGTGCTCCCAGGCCCTCACAACAGTGCAAGAGCCCAAAGAGGGACATCAGAATGGTCCCATGAGCCCTGTGTAGGGGCTGCTCTCTGGAAGTCCCCCTCAGCTGAGGTGGGCGGCATACTTAGGGGTGCTGTGTTCTTCATCCCGCAGCCGTGGTGAGCCTCAGAGCCCTCCCAGACATCTCTGCTCATATCAGTGCAGCTGTCCAGAAGAGGTGGAGTTTTAATAGGAACGGGTTTAATGGATTTAACAGTAGTAGGAAGAATCAGTAATGGGGAGGCCTCCACGTTCCCTCGCAGCTTCTGTCCCACGCAGCACAGGCAGTAGGGGATATTTTTCCATCGGACGTCCACTTTCCTGGTGCTCAACCCTGGATCTTGAGGGTGAGCAGGTGGATGTGACCTGAAGGAGGCTGCGGCCCATGGAGAGCCCCCGGTGGAGCAGGCTACAGGCCGGAGCTGCAGCCCGTGGAGGGGAGCCTACACAGGAGTCCACACAGCTGCCCGGCAGGAGCTGCTGCCAATGGGGGACCCACGTTAGAGCACTTTGCTCCTGATGGATGGACCCTGTGGTACGGACCCATGTTTGCAGCAGTTCTTGAAGAGCTGCTGTCTGTGGGAAACCCACATGGGATCGGTTTGGGAAGGATGGCATCCTGTGAGAGGGACCCCATGTGGAGCAGGGTCAGACAGTGACCGTGAAGGAGAGACGGAGACAAAGCGTCACAGACTGTCTGCAGCCCTTTTTTCCTCTGTTCCCCTGTGCCGCTTTGGGGGAGGAGGTAGAAGATGGTGGAAGGACGGCAGAAAGGTGTTTTGATTTTATTTTTATTTTTTAGTTTTGTGCTGCTCTAGCATGTTAGTAATAGGTAATAAATTATATTAATCTTCCTGTGCTAAGTCTGTTTTGCCCGTGATGATAATTGTTGAGTGATTTCCCTGTCCTTATCTCAATCCGTGAGCCATTTTCATCGTATTTTCTCCCCCCTTTCCTTTGAGGAGGGGGAGAGAGAGAGCGATTGGGATAGAGCTCAGCTGCTCAGCTAAGTAAAACCTCCACAAACCCTGAGGAGCAAGGAGTACCACAGGGCCGCTACCTCCCCCTTGGGCCACAGCATCTTTGCTGACACACCTGCTGGAGCTTCCCTGCAGATGTCTCCCTTGCATTTTCAAAGGCGCCTTTGTGCGCACCCGAATCTCTGCAAAACCATTGCTGTGACTCGGATTCGAACCGAGGTTGCTGCGGCCACAACGCAGAGTACTGACCACTATACGATCACAGCTGTGCGGTGGGAGGCCTCGCGCACACCGGGAGCAGAGGCAGGAGAGCGTGCTGGCTGTGACGGACCGCACCGTCCCCTCTCCTGTTGTGGGGCACCCGGCATGGCCCAGGCCAGGAAAGCCGGCTATTTTGATCAGGGCAGCTTCGAATGGGCTTGGCTGCTGCTGCTCGGAGCCTCAGCAATGTGGAACGGGGCCCTGAAGCTGCTGTGTAAAACTCTGGAGATGCCGGATGGCAGGCAGAGACAGAGGCTGCTGCAAAGGACGGTGCCATCTGATGTGCTGCAGCAACGCAGCAGGGAATATCATGCTGTGGGGCAGGATGTGGTAGGGTATGACACCCTAATATGGCAAAAGTACAGTTCAAGTAGTTGTACAGTAGGCGTGTAATTAGTAACACGCCGTGGTGAGCCTCAGAGCCGTCCCAGATGTCTCTGCTCATATCAGTGCAGCTGCCCAGAAGAGGTGGAGTTTTAATAGGAAAAGGTTTAATGGATTTAACGGGAAAGAGTCAGTATTGGGGAGGCCTTTGCATTACCTTGCAGCTTCTGTCCTTCGCAGCACAGGCAGCAGGGTTTTTTTTCCATCGGATACCCGTTTTCCTGGTGCCCAACCCTGGGTCTCGAGGGCGGTGCTGCATGTGGAGCGCTGCGCGCTGCTCTTAGGGGACTGACGGCAGTGCCTGGAGGTCTGCCAGGGACCCTGCAGGCAAGCCCCATTGGTGGTGTAGCTTCTTCTCACGGATGTGCATTTTCAGGGCCTCCCGCACATCCTCATGCAGGAACAGGGCCTAGGGGTCTGCTGCCCATCCAGAGCAAGCTGCTCCTGCAGCCATGCGCACTCGCCTCAGCATCTGCAAGAGATGGGGGACATGGAGCACTGTGAGCAACAGTCTGCTGGGACGGGCCCTGTGCCTGGGCCAGGTGGCCAGCTGGCCTCTTGAAGATGGGGCCCGGCTGCCTCTGGCTAGGATGCGGCCCAGTCCTGGGCAGAAGAGGGGCCCTAGGGGACCCCAGCACCTGCAGGAATCAGTTTCAGGGCCAAATAGAGCTCTATCTGTGTCATGGACCTTCATGCGCCTTCCCCTGCCTTGGCTCCTGGCACAGAGCTGCTGGCAGAAGCAGCACCCCAGTGAGCCTGGCCCCAGCTGAGCACACCGAGAGGCCTCGTGTCCCATCCCTTGGTGCACTGGGATCCCCGCAAACCGCCAGCCTCCCTGCCCTGCGAGGCTTCCTGAGAAGGGCTGGCCTGGAGCCTCCCTCCTGCCTGGTGGCCTCTGCCCGATGTTCTGCGGCAGCAGTGCAGGGTGGCCCGGGCCACCAGGAGCAGGCCGAGGCTGGGGCCGAGGCAGAGGCAGCCGTGCAGTGCCAGTCCCAGGGTATCCAGCATGCTGGGGCCAGAGACAAGTGTCTGTTTCATCCTCTGGAGGTGCTTCTCCATGCGACAGAGGCCTCTGTGGCTGCTGTCACCAGGGGATAAGGGCAGGAGTGAGACTGTGAGGTCGCTGCCAGCTCTGTGACACCACTGAGCGCACCACAGAGCCCAGGCGGAGGGCACAGACGCTGGACCAGAGAAGGGCACCCAGCAGGGCCAGTGGCTGGGGGTTCTGCAGGGAGGCCCAGAGCAGGAGGCTTGGGTAGGCCAGGCCCTGCTGGCTGTGGAGAGCGGTTCGTAGCTGTCAGGAGAGGGCGGTAAAGACCGAGGAAGCCAGGCGTTTCACCGGCCCGAAGGTTCCTGGAGCCTCAAGGCAGTAGTTCAAAACACTTCCTCAAACTGAAGCACCTCTCTACCTGGCAATATCTACTCCTGACTTGGATAGTGCTGCTTTTCCTGGCCATGGCTGAGAGGTTCTGGTGAGTTTATTGCAATTGCTTGACCGGTGGCTTATTGCTATAGTTCTGCCTTTGTCTTTTTGGTCGTGGTTGCCAATGCTGAAGGATTTCTTCAGAGAGGGTGGTTTTCTAGCCACCCTCCCGGACTTTTCAGCCACCTGGAAATCCTAATGGTGGCCTGGCTGCAACACCCGTCATAACACAGGATCTGGACCAGGGTCCTGCTGTCCATGCAGAGCAGGTTGCTCCTCCAGCTACATGTGCGTGCCTCAGCACCTGCAAGAGATGGGGGCCATTTTGTGCCCTGAGTAAGAATCTACCAGGACCGGCCCTGGGCATGAGCCTGCTGGCCAGCTGGCAGCTAAAGAAGGGGTCTGGCTCCCCCCGGTCTGGATGAGGGCCAGACTTGGGCAGCACAGGGGCCCTGGGCCAAGAGGGACACTGGCATCTGGAGGAAAGACCTTTTCCCCCAGGCCTTGTGTCCAGATGGTAGCTGAAAATGGGGGCCCAGCTGCTCCTTGTTTGGTTGTGGCCCAGCCCTGGGCAGCAGCCAGGCCCCCAGGCTGAAGAGCCAGGGCCACAGTCCCCCCAGGCCTGGTGGCCAGCTCAAGATGGGGACCCTTTGCGTATGGCTTTTATGCACCCTTCTTGTATGGCCCTGTGCTGGCAAGAGTCACTGGAGTCCCAAGAGGAAGAGGAGTACGGACAGCAGGAGGCTCTGGCCTGCCTGGCAAGGAGCCTCAGCTGCCTCTCCCTGGGCTGCAGCAGCCACAATCAAGGTCATACCACAGGAGCTGGTGGCCAGTTGGCAGCTGAGGATGGGGCTGGAGGTTTTGGTAGCCCAGGCCCTGCTGGCTGGTATTTATAGCTGTCAGGGTTCTAAGACCAAGGAAACAGCATGTTTCAATGGCCCGAGGGCTCATGAAGACTCCAGGTAGTAGTTTGAAAGACATCCTCAAACTGAAGACCTTCTGGTCCACCCCAGAAATGTCCACCTGCCTTTTTATGTCCATGAGCCCTCAGATTCTGAGACTTGCAGTGTGTCACAATTGTCTGTCAGCACCAAATCTTTTCTTTCATGGAAGCCACTGCCAAAGGTGCTGCTGCCAAATTCCTGTTCCCAAGGAGATGGGAGTTCCAGCACCGAGGCTGTCAGCTTCTCAACATTGTCTTCTTGCCCTGCCAAGGGGTTGAAGCCTGGTCGGTCTGTGGGGTTAGGGTACTGCCACCCCCCAATCTCCTCCTTAGGGGCAATGAAGCTTCAAAGCTGCATTGCAAAATACACAGCTGTGCACATAGGTCAACAACGGGTCAGCAGTTTGTATAATAAAAACATGGAGAACTTTTCCTGGGTGGCTATTGCCTGGGGACTGCCAATCAGCCAGCTGATGCTGAGTGGTTGGTTTTGTATCACTTGGTATTATGATTCTGTGTTTTGTTTTTGCTTTATATTTTTTCCCCCTTACATATGAAACCTTGTCAGGAAAAAGAGAAGGAAGTGGGGCAATGTTTGGAGCCTGGCCAAAGTCTTCCCATGTGCGCATTGCACACGATGAAGTTCTGCTTGCCTGGTTTGGCATCTGCATGCCGTTGCGAAGTTGTAAATGAATTCCTTAATTTGCTTGGTTTGCACATGCAGCTTTTAATTTACCTGTTAAACCATCTTCATCTCACTCCACAAGGTTTTGCACTCTTACCGCCATCCCGCCAGGGGTTTGAGCAAGCTGTGTGGGTCTTAGCTGCCTGCCGGGGTTCCACTACGACAGCAGGGGTGCAGACTACAGGATCCGGGGGCTTCTGAAGCAGCACTTGCTGTATGTGTCTGCAGCCAAAGACCCCTCTGGTAGCCTCTGTTTCCAAAGTGGCTGCCAAACCTTCCTGCCCCCCAGCTCTCCTGCAATCCCCGAAGCAGCAGGGTCCTTCCTGCAGGGTCCTGCAGTGCAGCAGGGGATTGTGGCGTGCAGAGGAGCAGAGGAGCCTCTGGTACCTAGGCAGCCATTGGCACGCAGCTTTCCTCCATTCCCGTGGCAACGAGCAGCAGCCTTCACCCCTCTGAAGACAGGCTGAGTGAGCAGGGGTTTGGCCTGGAGAAAAGAGGGCTCTGGGGAGACTTTATAGCAGCCTTCCATTGTCTAAAGGGGGCCTACAGGAAAGCTGGGGAGGGACTCTGTCAGGGAGTGTGGTGATAGGACAAGTGGTAATGACTCTAATCTAAAAAAGGGTGGATTTCGATTAGATATTTGGAAGAAATTCTTTACCGTGAGGGTGCTGAGGCACTGGAACAGGCTGCCCAGAGAAGATGTGGATGCCCCATTCCTGGAAATGTTCAAGGCCTGGTTGGATGGGGCTTGGAGCAGTCTGGTCTAGCGGGAGGTGTCCTTGCCCGTGGCAAGGGCATTGGAATTAGATGATCTTTAAGGTCCCTCCCAACCCAAACCACTCCGTGATTCTGCAGTTTGGCTGAAACCAAAATAGTGTCCCCCTGCCACAACTGCTGAGGCTGGAACCCAGACAGAGGGCCCACAACCTGCCCAGGCAGACGCCTACACCACGTGCTGCAGGGGGACCGCCTGCTCCACAGGCTGCAGATGAACCTCTGCTCCGTGCCTGGAGAACCTCCTGCCCCCCTTCTGCACCGACCTTGGTGGCTGCAGAGCCGTGATGAGAGGGAATCTCATTTCTCACCCCTCTCTCCCAGCTGCTTTGTGCAGCGGTTTTTCTCCCTTTTTACTGTGTGCTCTCCCGAGGCACAACCAGCAGCACTGGAGGGCTCAGCTCTGGCCAGCGGCAGTTCCCTTTGGAGCTGGCTGTTCTCGAACACGGGGCAGCTGCTGGGCTGTTCTCTCAGAAAGGCCATGTCTCCAACTCCCCCCTACCTCCCCCCCATACCTTGCCACATAAACCCAGTACACCCCCTCCCGGCCCAGCCCCAGTGAGACTCACAAGGCTTCGGGAGGCAGTGGAAGAGCCCTCATCCTACCCCAGCCCCTTGGCCCCCAGCATGAGTGGCTCCGTGACCTGACCAGCCAGCAGCAGCACTCTGCTGGGACTGGGAGAGAGAAGGATGCCATTCCTTGATAGTGTGTGAACTAAACCTTTATTTGAGGTGTATTTATTTGCTCCATGGGCGGAAGCTGGCAGGGCTGCAGCATCCCAGGATCTGGTGCCTGGCTGGTCAGTGCAGCACAGGGCTCTGGGGAGGCCGTGCCATCCATCAGCATCAGGGACCTCCGCAGGATGCTGTGTAGAAATATTCCCATCAGAAAGCTGGGTAGCCTGAACTGGGGTGTCTGCTCTGCATCAGGAGGCACGAGACTTCTTCCTTTTGAGAAGTTTCTCAACTGCTTTCTCCACCCAACGTATCTTTGGGTTTGCACAGATCTTGGTCCCGTTCCTGGTCTCAAACCTGACGAGATGAAAGGCAAAGGTTGGTGGGAAACAACAGCTGCAATCCCAGACCCATGTCCTCCCTCTTCCCTTCCCTGCAATCCTTTTCCCTTCCCTGTGGCCCTAGATGCTCTGAAGAGCCTTCAGGAGCCCCAACGGACTTGCGTCCTTAACCATGCTCTGTAGAAGTGGCCAGAGAGTTGTGTCCTCCCCGCTTTGTGCTGCCAGTCAGCCACCCTGCTGCAGCCCCTCATGTGGATAGAGGCCATATAGACCCGTCCTGGTCCCCTGCAGGGGGCTGGGTCCTGTCACCAGATGGGATGGAATAAAGCACCTGCAGCATCCCAGGAGACAGTACAATGGTAGGGAAATTACAAGGACTTACACAATTCCTGGGTAAAAACACTCTTTGGGAGTCGTGTAGAAATCCTTCAGCACATCAGACCGGAGAGGTAACTTCAGGTAATCAAAGCAGCATTCTGAAGGTGTGTGCGGAACTGGAGAAGGGAGAGGAAGTGAGATTGTGAATGCTGGTTTGGAAAGCAGTCTTTAAGTCATTTCCCCATAAGAAAGCTGACACACACAAAATCCCTCAATTTCTACAGCTGCTGCTGCAAGGAGCCCCAGGTGACTTCCTTCCTGCGGCAGGAGGAGGCACCACCAACCCCTTGCCAAGGCCACCCAGCTCCGGGTTCTGTCCCCATCCTTCCCTGCACCCCTGGGACGTGCAGCCCTGTCCCAGCCAGGAGCCCTCGGGGTTGCTCCTCCTGCCGACAGCGCTGTCCCCGCTGGGCTTTCTTCCCTGACCTCCCCAGGGCAACGCCCCCAGCCAGGTCCCCAGCCCTGACACCAGCGGTGGCTGGCGAGAGCAGGGTGCTGGCAGCCCGCGAGGTGCCTCACCTGTGGTGCAGTGCTGGGAGAAGGTGAGGAGCAGCACGAGCAGCAGGACTGGCCTTGTGCTGAGCATGGTGGCTGTGCGAGGGCTCTTCCTCAGTACAGTGCTGCTCTGCCTTGTCTGAAGAGCTGCAATGTTAGCTCAGGCAGGGAGGTGCTGCAATTTATCCTCTCCACCCCCTCCCCATTTTAGCTCTTTTCCAAAGAATTTCTACCAAATTCAAGTGAAAGCCCTATGCATTTGCTTAGGGCAAGGGAATTTCCATGTCACGTGGCACCTCTAGGGTTATAGACAGAGGTAATCCCTAGAAAGAAAGGACAAGCGGACCTCAATAACTTCTCTGTAAACTGAGACTGGCCTGTGGGAAAGCCACAAAGCTGAAGAGGGAAGTGAAATCCTCCTCCACAGAAGCAGAGACTGAAGGGCTCCAAAACCCACAGAGAATGGATTTGTGTTGACAAAAAAGGCAGTACCATGCTTTCTGTATGAAGTCACTTTTCAGCCTGACAGAAAAAAAAAAAAAAACCCAAGTTCTGGAGAAAGTGGGGATTGATTGAACTCCCAGGGGAGCATTAAGCAGGGATGTAGTGACCACTGCTCCCACCAGCCCTTTGTGGCTCAAAAGCTGTAGGATGTCAAATACTGTCAAACATTGCGCCACAATTGCAGCTGTTCCTATGGAGAGGAACACAAGTTTTCCAGCAAAATTCCTCTTCTATAGTTGAGGAGTGTTGGGTGAAAGGACAGTTGGGTGCAGCTGAGTCTTCCCTTGCAGATGAGGCTGCTTTAGCCTTCTGGCTGTGGGGCAGAGCATGAGGCTGAATCAGGCTGAAAGATGTAGAAGGAAAAGTTTGCGTTTAGAGTTCTTGAGTATTTTCCCTGCATCTTCCTTCTCTTTGCAGCCTTGCAGCCTCCCAGATCCTGCAAGGACATGCAGAAAGGCATCGCTGATGGGGGCCACCTCTTGGTGTTCACCTGGGGAATGCTTCACCCTGCTCTGCCCAGCTCCCCCTTCCTCACCCAGACACTCAGACCAGCAGGCCCTCCGGCTCTGTGCCAGTCATGCACAGCCTCTGCCCCGATGCTTGTTCTTTCCCTGTTCCCTCTTTTCTTTCAGGCTGTGAGTGAGTGGATGGAGCAGCAGGGTCCCACACAGGTCCTTGGGGCGCCACGGTCCCCCCTCAACCACTGTGTGCTGCCCAAGGGGTCACCGCAAGCCCTTGTTCACGTTGGCACCCCCCAGCTATCCTCTGTCGCTTTGGAGCAGGGCTCGAGCGGGATGTTATGCTGGGCATTGTGTCATCCCTGGCTGCCTTTTAAAAAACTTGGGGGAAAACTGCAGAATCCTGAGGCCTGCTCTTGTCATGCCCAGATCTCCTTGACCTCAGCTGCAGTAGGAGGCACATCTCCCACTCAAGAAGGAGCCCAAGTGGTGTATGCCAAAAACTGGGCAGCAGAAGAAATTATTAAAACACTCAGAGCACCGCAGCTGCTGTGCTTTGTCTCAGCTTCTGTGCAGAGACAGGGTTCCTACATCCCAAAGATGTGACTTCTCCCAGAGGAGTTGATATGAGGTCACCGATGCTGTGTGGCCCCCAGAGATGCCCCCAGTCAGGGGGCTGGAGCTGCTCAGCCCCAAGCCCCCACCAGTGAGTATGCCCACAACGGGTGTAAATCAGAAGAGCTCCCTTTCCCTGGAGCACCGCACTGCTTGCACAGGGATAAGGCGGCGCTGGACATGGCATCGCCAGGAGAGCACAGCATGGTGGCTGGGGACAAGGATGCCTTCCAGAGCTGTGCTGCTCCTTTTCTGCTGGCACTCCTGAAGCAGGATGCTGGAAGCAAAGCTTCCCAATTTATGTTTTTCTTTCACCCCTGCAAGCTGTCATTCAAAGATTGTCAGTGACAGTGTTCACCAAGCTCCCTGAGAGGCAAGGCATGGCTGGAAGAAGGATGAAGCCTTTTTTGGAAGGACAGTACCCATGAGGCTGTCACATCAGCCTGGATGTAGTAGCCACAAGCAGAGGTAAGGGCCCCCTGCCCTACTCACAGAGGTTCACAGAGGTGCTGCAACACAGGAGCAGACTCCTGAAGTCAGTGTTTCGTATGCTGTGCTCCCTCCAGTTGTCCAATCCCAAAGAAAGCTCGTGGCAAGAGGTGCCATCAGCTCTCATGTCATTGGGACCTAGCGGATGAACCTGTCACTCTTTCAATACAGGGATTTGTGGCTGATTTGTGACTCTATGCTATGTTTTAGGGTCAGAGCAAGCCCCCTTGTGCCTCGAGTGCACAGCCATCAATATAAGGACACATCCTCTTCAACAGTCATCCTCCAAGCTGGAGACAGAGCCACAGTCAGCGACACCGCGCCATTGCCTGCACTCGTGTCCTGGTGTGGGTGTGCACGTGTATGTGTACATCTCTCTTTGCAGAAGTCAGATGGAAAGACAAGATGCTGGACAATGGTTAAGTTAACCAGCTTACAGGGATCTCCAACTGGCCAGAGCATTGATGCGACTCCTTGTGCTTCTTTCCGCATTAACAAACTCTGCAAATTCACCAAAGGGGCTCTGAACACCCAAAGCAATGTTTTGTCAGACCATAAATGAAAAAGGTTCCCAGTAGGGAACCTTTTAAAACTGAAGAACCCTAGAAGCACAAGGTAGGCTAGAATAAAAATAACACACTTGTAAATAGGTCCCATAACCCCCAAAGTCAGTGTCATTCCTCCTGACATGCCTTCAACCCAGTGACTCAACAGCTCCCAGGGCTACAATAAATTCCTCATGCTACTGATCCCTGAAAGCATCTTTCCTTCCTCCCACAGGCTTTGTGGGTGCTGCCTTACCTTCTCAGCCATTTCCCCATTTCTGCTGTGCTGCAGGCTCCCTTCTTGCAAACTGGTAACACCGAGCTGGGCACATGGACCATATCACAGCTCCTGATGCTGCTTGGTCTGGCTGCATTTTTATATTGCTTGCGATATGTGTAGGACCAGGGCCACTGAGCAGGTGGCCTGCTGCTGTCATCTCCGTGGCAGATGTCCCCAAAGTGGGGGAACACAGGCTCCCCTGCAGCCAGGGCACCCACACCACTGCCCAGGGGAGTGCACAGCCTTAACTACACCTAGGGCAGAACCACTTGGGCTGGACCCCAGGCGACACAGAAGCATTTTGGAAACCTGTAGGGAATGATCTTGCTGCGTGCCTCCCCCTGGCCTGGGGCTTCACCCAACCGGCTGTGCAAGGGAGAACTGCAAGCACAGGAATACCCAGCACAGGGATATCCAGAGGCTGCTCTGGATGGAAAGAACCTGGAGAAGTAAGTAAAATGCTAGTGTGGCCCCACTTCTGCAGAGGTGTGCTTGTTTTTCTGGCAGAAGAGCTGGCCCGGGCTCCTCTGCTTCCCCTTTCTCGTGTTTTCAAGTGATCCCTATCACAGCTAGACAATTCACGACTCCCTGGAGATCCCTTGATGTCTATTCTTTTACTTTTTTGGGAAGGGAAAGGCTGATGTACTGTCGTTAACTGAGGGACGCTGGAAAGCCCCACAGCTGGCCAAAGTTCCCTTCTCATTTGAGCAGGCTCTGGAAAATTTGCTTGTTTACATGAAAAATAAACATTGTTATCTTGATTCTGCAAAAGGAGGAAGAGGAGAGCTTGGGGTACAGTGTTTGCCAGCACCTGTGCCACTGTGGGAAAGAAGGATTTTGGCAGAACAAGCCACACACCTGGAAATGGAGTCTCAGCAGATAACTGAGCGTTCCCATCTTTACTGGAAATATACAGCTGGGAGCAGCCACATTGTCTTTACACTGTTTTGGAAGGTGCAGGCTCTGCTCTGCAAGTGGTCCTAGATCCATTTTGAAGCCCTGGTTGACTCAACACATGATCACAAAACAAACGTAATGCTCTCATTCCTTCCCAGAGCCAGAGCTCATGCTGGGACTCCAGGTAAAACTGTGCCAGCTCCTAGAGGCTGGAAAGACACTTCAAAAGGATGAAAACAAGAGTCTCTTCCAAAGCCTGCTTCCTACAGCTGGACACTGGGGACCACCAAGCACTGGAAACTGGTGATCGACCAAGGCGTATCCTGTGCGGTAAGTCCTGCCCAGAGTCACAAGTTACAAAGGCTGCAGGAAGGACATGTCCAGGAGCCTTTCTCCAGACGATTATCTGTACTGAGTCACTGAGCAAGCTTGCCCATCGGCTCCGGGAATTAAGCAGCTCTTCCCTGTACCCCAGAGACTAGAAACTCACTCCAGCCAGGCAGGGAATCCCCCCCAACACGGCCAAGCAGAGCAAGGGCTGGAGGCACCTGGACCAGAAACCGAAAGTAGCCACTTTGCTAAGAAAAAGGGGGAAAAAAATGTGTGATGCCAGTTTTTTCAAATTTAGGCACGTAGGCAGGGGGAGAGTGACAGAACTGGAGGAACGATATGTCCATACAGGCAAGAGCCCTGACCTTGGAGGCTAATGCAGGACCCTGCCTGATAAAGCTGAAGATATAGCTGAAGATAAAGCTTCTGCCTGATAAAGCAGAAGCCACCTGATAAAGCTCTCTTCAGTGCACATCCTCCAGACCTGTGGACGGTGAACTAAAATGTATATACCTGGGACATGCACTGAAAAGGAGACATTTTTTCCATTTTTCTCCAGTGAGGTTGATCAACACCCACCAGGTTAAATGAAGGACAGACCTGGGGTGTCAGGAGGAGTTGCTGCTTCCCAGGGAGAATCTGTGCTGGGGAAGCTTCTGTGAAATGTAGAAACTGGGGGGGGGGGGAGGGGAATATTGTTTGCTGAGGATTCAGCCTCCTTTTTTCAACCCTGTCCTTTCTTGAGCTCTTAGAGCTAAAGACAGAAATGGAGAACTGCTTTAGGTCAGCTTTTAAAGCAAAGCTACCATAACAGAATAAAACTAATTTCAGCTGGAGCTGGGAAGCCGTTAATGATTTAGTCGTGATAACTCCAAGAAGACAAGTTATGAACTTGTTCCTTAGTTTTTCAATAGGATAAAACCCAACACTCTCAAGAAAAATAATTGACAATTGAAAGAATGTAATGAGAAAAATACTTTAAGGTTCCTAGATAATATAATAAAAGAAGTACTTGTGCTGAATGTGGCCTGAGCTGTCAAGTTGACATTCCATGCTTTCTTAGAGGACTCTTCTCACTTTCTATTATTACTTTTTAAAAATTATTTACTTTGTGGCATTGCAGCTCATCTGGCAGAATTCAAGGGTGCTTCAGAAATGAAGCTTTCTCCATTACTTGAGATGGTCACTGCACAGGTCTGACCATGGCGAGGCCTGACAACCTCTGTATTTACAAGTGCAGCCCTTGCAGTAAAGCAGACATGGGCACAACCTTCGTAAAAGTGGATTAGGCAAACACAAAGCATGGGAGAGCTGTCTTGGAAGAACAAAAGCCACACAACAAAACTGCAGTTGTGCAGTTTCTTAAGGTGCAGTTGTGCAGTTCCTTAAGGTCCCTTACATGGCTGTGGACTTTTTTTGACATGCCCTTGGTGTCTTCTTTACCATAAGGTTACCCCTAAACAAGGGCATCACTAGCTTCACTGTGCCTGTGGCATTCAGAAGAAAGGGGAACTGGCTCCCGTGACTGCAGCTGCAGGGTGGTGGGGCTCCAAAACATAGCTCAGCTCACCCAGGGCAACAGCTCCAGGTGAACATAAAAAAGGATCTCCTGCAGAGACTTAAACACAGCAGAGAGGTGAGAGACCTCTTTGTAAACCCAAGGGGTCACGCTACATTACACTAAGCCAGTATCGAGGAAGGGCTGGTAAGCTATCTTGAGCAGAGTCTGCCCTAAGCATGTGCACACTTGCATAACATTTCATAGGAAAACCACAAAACTGAGCAGGGACAGAGCTGACATTTTTTAAATCACGGTCCAAGTCTCAGCCCTGAGAGTGTGGAGACTGCAGGAGCCCTGCTTCACGGGAATAATTGTGCTCCTCACATATCACCCTGGAGAGGCTTGGAGAAGACAATACCAGAGGTGTCTCACTGCCAGGCCCAGCCTGCAGGGAGCAGCAAGAGCAGGATGAGGGGGACCCCAGCACAGGCAGTGCCCTCACAGGTGAGGTGAGGTCCCGAAGGGTCTGAGCACAGCAGAGAGCTGGGTGTCCATAACAGGGTCCATTAACAGTCACAGCAAAGTGAGGAACTGGGTCCAGGATTCATCTGGGGAAGATCCAGTCTGGAGCAGCAGGAGATGGGGCCAGAGGCGCAGCTACAATACCAAAAGGTCTGTCCATCCGTCCATGAGACAAGCTGCCTACAGTAAAGGTCCAAGGTCCACCCAGGAAACACAGACGGAGTGAGGATATCAGACCAGCACTCCTGCAACATACCCACAGCAAGGGTATGCTGTGGCCCAACCCTGAGCTTAAAGGGGTCTCCTGGGCCTTGGGCAAAAGGCTTGGAGTGGGAGACCATCTACAAATGAGGCTGTTCAGGGTGAGTAAGGCTAATTAGTACAGTCAATGCCTACGACTGCATCATCTGATGGATACTGTGGGGATGTGAAGGCATGGGAGAGAGCCTGCGTGGACTCCCAGTGACTCCTTGGTCTCATAAAGTCAATCAAAACAGAGCTAATGAAGTGCTGCAGAAAGTACGGAGCTGGAGACCAAAGATATGGGTCAGCAATGGACCAGAAGGAGCACGCTCTTTGGCCATGGGCTTTGCTGGCTCCTGTGTGCTGGGCATTTTGGGGGGGGGGGGGGCAACCTCAAGGCAGCAGTATGTGTCTTTCAGGCTAGCTGCAGAAGGCAAGCCTTGTTCCATTTAAGCATTACAGATGTGGCATTAGTTAACCCCTGGGGCCAATTCTTTACTCTGTTACACCTGAAGGCAGCCCATGGTTCTCCAGAAGGAGCAAGAGAAGGGTAGTGGTTGGCCATCCTTTGCACAAAGTCTTTGTTTGAACAGTTGCACAACAGAGAAGCCAGGGAGCAGCAGGAAAGCTGGTGTGCGCATGCCACCAGCTGGCTGAAGGTACCTGGCCATGCCAGTGCTGTCTCAGTGCTCTGGAGGTGCAGTCCTCAGACTGCATCTGGCCCAGTGACAGGTGCCTGTGCTCACCACATGGGAGATATTATCTATTTCTGGCAGGCTATGAACTCATTTGTGAACCCTGCCCCATCTCTGATAACAGAGGAGAAAAAAATGTACTTCCCTTTCTGCAGAGCGTCTTACCCTCAGAACAACCTTTCTGGCCTGGTGACTCATCTGGGGGAAGTTTTTATGGACTTTGCCAGCCTCCCTGCACACTCTCTGGCCAGCGGTGCAACAGCGCGAAGGACTGTGCGAGAGCAGCCCAGGGCCTGGCTAGGGCTGGGAGAGGTCCCAGCTCAGCCTCTTGCCCCCTTATAGACCTGGCTCAGACCAGAATATTTTCCCGTGGTCTGATTGTAGGTTTGCTAGGTTTGTTGTCTGACTGTAGGTTTGCTTAAACAAAGCAAACCCCCCCACTGGTGTTCAGTATTGCCTTAGCACAATTGGAAATGTGAGCAAATTCATTCCCTGAAAATTGTTTTGGCAAGTCTAAAACCCATAAACAGTGAAGAAGCAGAGCAGCAGGCTGGTGACATCAGCTGTGCTGGCTTTGCCATCTCTCAGTGATGCTGCGGTTCCCCCCACCTCGCTTTATCCCACGCGATCATCTCTGTAGGGATCCAGTTTGGTCATCCAGCCCTGGTCTGAACCTCCCGAGGACAACAGTTTTTAACAGAAAAACTTTATTTTCTTCTAAAAAAATACAGTATAAAATCCTACTCACGCACACTCATACAGACTCAATACACAAACCAGTGCTTCTGGCACTCTAGAACAAATGACATTTTAAACCCCTGTCACCTGCAAGAGATACATTCCCCTTGTGCCTTCCCAAACCGTTAGCGCACAGCATAAAGCAATGACAAACGGTGGTCCCCAGTCTGCCCTGCCTGCGATGGGTCAGGAATTCTCCCATTGAAAGCCACTGCTGTTTCACGGCCCCAGCAGCAGCCACAACCCATGGGTGAAGCCCTGATGCCCTCCCAAGCATGCCTGGAGACCCAAGGTCAGGGTGCCTTTGCCCACTGCATCTGCTGTAGTGCCTTGGAGAGCGACCCCACTCCCATGGAGCCAGATCTACAGGCCTTCCAGGACCAGCAAGAAAACAGACCAAGGCACAGCGTTTTCCAGTGTTCCCAGAATAGTCTAGACTGAGCGATGCTCCACTAGCAAGGACAGGAGGTTACACGCATGTTCACATCACTAAAAAACTTTACTACAAAAACAGATATTTATAATATTTCATATAAAAATAATGCTATTGTATATCACTCCACAAACTGCAAGGCCATGAACCCCAGCTGTGCACAAGCAGGACAGATGGGAGGCACTGCTGGTGGCTCCTGCAGTTCAGGTAAATCAGCCCCAGATAGTTACAGGATGTGGGCTGCACAGGAATGCTTCTGCACAAAGATGGCTTTCACCCAAAATTCCTAATCACAATTAATCCAATTGCATTCTCTACCTCTTGTATCTGCAAAGCCCTAGATGAATCTCAGTCTACCCTGTCTCAAATCAAGGACTTGAAGAAATAAGGGGCTGAGTAATATCAAAAAACAAAACACCATTGCAGTCAATCCACCTCCAGGACTGGGAGGATGCCCCAAAGGTGGTATCTGATGGGTCCAACAGGCCAGTCTTTACAGCTGGCTCATCATTTTTGCTTTGATTATCCTGCTTATTATGTTTTTATTTTCTTTTTCTACATGCATATCTGTAGTTTGAGATCTGATCCACTGAGGTCGGTTAGAGGAGGCTCTTTGATATGTAACCTTGATCTAAACCTTTGGTACTTTAACTCTATCTACAAAGCATGGTATTATAAAGACCTTTACTTGCTCAAGCAAAATTCATAATGGTGTAAATGTTAAATAAGGGCTTTCATGAGCTGATCGCAGATAAAAGATAATGCTTACATACAGCAGTGTCTGGATGTGTGAAAATCAGAGACAATTTGTGTTAAAAAAACACCTTTGGTACTGTTACAGTGCTTTAATAGCCTGGTAATCCGTGCTATATAAAAAGAACTAGCATGGGGCTGAAGTGTAGGATCATGAATGGGGATTTCATGCTTTTTTTCCAGATCACCAAATGTGCTTATTTCTAGAGAGAATAAGGAATGGGAAGGAAGGTAATTCTGCTGTGCTGTAATAATTGCTACAATTACTGAATCCAGAATTGCATTTAGGTATTCTAGGAGTGTATTTTCTGGTTTTTGTGCTTGCTGAACAGCAGAGTACAGCAAAAGCATTACAACACGGTAATAGCAAAATTACTGAGGGCCTCTGGCAACTTCTTCCAGATTTTCTCTCATTTACAAAGGCTCATCCACATTATCCTGCCTTTGTTTTGGATGCATCTGGACACAGGGTACATTATCTGGAAGAAAGGGTTTTATTGCAGATGATTTGTCAAGAATCAGGTCTCAGACTAAATCTGTGAGAAGAAATGCCCTTACCTGTTGGAGAGAAAAGTGGCCTGACTTTGAGGAGGAGACAGACCGTGAGTGCCAGCACCTCTGAAAGTAAAATCTGTAGCACTGACTTTCAGTCCCCTACATACAGAGAAAAATCAGATTCTGTTTTAGCCACCTCTGTCTGAAAGCTAGACTACACTGCTGGCTCTAGCCATTAGATACCCAATTAAATGGGGTGTTTAATCAGCTGAAGGAGAGCCAGCTCCCACTGACTGCTAACATCGGTCAAGGTCTGACAGAGCAGTGACCTGAAGTGCAAAGAAAGAAGCAGCAGAGAGTTTGTAAGTGCAAAATCAGTGTTTTTGTGTTAAGATTGCTCAAGGTGGCAGAGCCTGAGTCCAGTAGTGTGGGTGAGTGAGTGGGTGGCTTCTCAGCTAGGTTATGATGAAATGCAGAAAAATTCCCAAGAGCAACTCAGATATTACTTTCTGCCCACCACCTGGCAAACAGCCACCAAGCAGCTCTAGTAGAGCAATATCCTGTTCATGTAACAGTGCCAGAGAAAAAAGCTTCTCACATATTTCTAAAATGTGCAAGTTGTCATTGGTCAATGACAACTTAGATAAATTTTTGGACATTCTGCTCCTACAAAATGTGTTTTCTTAGGTATTTTTATTTCCTGTACTGTTTCGTACTGGTCACTAGTTCTGCACAAGCTTAGCTTTCTGGCAGCAACACACATATGTTCTAGGCCAAAAATGTCCATTCCATAAAGCACTCAGATTATTTGCATTAGATAGACATTTTGATGTTCCTCCTTCTGGTAGAGCAAGCCTTGTACCATGTCTCTTGACATTGTTTCTGTTCTGACTCTAAATTTTTTGTATAGCCATACAGCAGCAACACTGCAAGCAATCAGTCCACCTACCAGGGAGGCTGGGATGATAAAGCGTGCTTGAGATCTTGGCAGGAAGCTGAGTGAAGGTGGATCATGTGGCCTTTTTGTAGTCATCTGCGCTCTGGCTTGGCCTGAGAATGTTTGGCTAGTGAAAACTAACGTACCTGGAAGATCTTGCTTTCCTAAGTGCAATGAATAATCAAATGTTCTAGTACCAACAGCAGCTGCAGAGGAACTGAAAATTCTGGTGGTGTGGACAGGAGGACCTTTGTCTATGGCAGTTGTGGGGTTTAGAGTAGAAATTGAAGTAGTCTCTGGTGGAACAGGTGTGGCTGGGGCTGAGCCAATCTCCATGCTGTTTAGGATGGAGGGGAGATCTGAATTAAAACTCCTAGAAGCAGTGTCTGATGTGTTGGCTCTTGCACTTGTTAGGTCCAGGGATTCATCTGTAGAAAGTACAGGATGGTCCAGTCCTTTAGTAATGGACACAGGGTCTGAATTTGAGCTAGGAGAAGACGTGTCTTGAACATCAGCTGTAGTACTTGCAGCATATCCTACAGGTTCTTCTGTAAATCCTACTGTGTTGTCAAAGCCATGCACAAGAGCTGTGGGGTATAAGATAGGCTGACCGGAGACCATGCCTGCTGCAGAAGTTGTTGAATGTGCAGATTTTAAGGAGTCTCTGTTTGCTTCTGAACTGACTTCAGAGTGTGTAGCAACTTTCCGTGTCCCAGGGGACGATCCTGCAGAGAACTGTGTGGTGCTCTGCATGGCTGGTGTAGATTTGCTGGTCACCTCTGTCATGGCAGCAGGAGCATGTGTTGTCTCCAAAATTGTTGTGACAGTCCCTTGGAAAAGAGTAGTTACAGCAGTGGCTTGAGCTGGAACTGTTACTGTAAGACCGATGTGTTTGTGAAAAATGCCAGGCTTTTCTGGAACTGCTGCTGAAGTGGCAGCGTGTGGAAGTGGTGATGCTGCTGAGGCCTTTTTCTGGTCCAGTTTCCGTACAATCTTCTTCACCAGCTCTGCGTTTGGATCTGCACAAATTTCTAAGGAAGCCTGTGTAATAAATCTGAAGTGAAAATAAAAAGGGATCACTTATTAGATGAAGAAAACATTGCCATCGATTATCAGAGTGATACAGAAGGCATAAAGACAGCAATGATGAGAAATGCTGACGCTCCTGAGCCCCTACCATAGTAAACACCATCAAGTTGGATGATTATTTATTTTAGGAAGGGCAGGTGCCTCTGAGATCAAAGTGAATAAGCAAAAGCTGAACATGACTCATAGGTGAAGGGCTTCCTCTTAAGCGGGTTTTCTCTTTCGAAAGCATTGTTCTTATGCTGAGTGCTGGCCGCCAGCACTCAGAGAAAGAAGCTACTCAGGCACCAGCTGCCCAGGGTCAAGAATACCTGAAGACAAATCCCCCATTTTGCTGACAGACAGTGAGATGTTCCAGGGTCAGCCCAGCAAGTTCGCTTGGTGCAACCTCCTGGCCTGCAACAAAGTGGTCTCAGTGGTGCCTAACCTTTAAGGTAGGTCAAAGACAGCAATTATTCTGGGGAAAAAAAGGCAGCTTCTCTCATTCAGACAAACTGATGAGTCTGAATCTCTTTCCACTGAAAATACCTGCTTTCACAGAAACATGTAAACTCTTACCCTGTGTGCTTCCACTTCCCCATTCTGCCAGTGCGTACTTTCCCTCTCCTCATCTATTTATCACTCATGGCAGTGACTGTCTCACTGTGTGTGGGTGAGCTGAAACCTGGTCTCATTTGGAGGCTGTTGGCATTGAAATAGGAAAAACAAACAAACAAACAAACAGCCTTCAAATAAATGTCAGTGTTGGCTCTGTTTCCAGAATGCTTCTTGCTCCCAAACAAGGATATCTGATGACAGTGTTGATTCATAATCATTTGTGGAGGGAATATGGCAAGGGAACCGGACAGCAAAGCTGCTTACATGATGGCTTGTTTGGCACACAGGGGTTCAGTCTTGCGGTAGCTCTTTATCCGTTTCTCAGGTATGGTGCGCGCAAAGTGGCTACACACTTTTGAACACTTTAGAGGTGCTTTGGGTTGACCTGAAATAAAATTTTCAACATATTAAACACTGTTTTTTTTATTAGGCACAATAAACATTGGCTCTGATTCTTTTTCTCCTTCTCTGGGGAGAAGGATTCTGAAGCTTGCAATGGAAGTTTCCAATCCCTGCTAGAATGAGATGTTTCTATGAAAACGAATCCTGTCAAGGCCATGAGTGTTTGCATCACTAAAACAGGTCATATGATACCCAGAAAATCGGGAAAAAAAAAAAAAAAGTAAAAATTATGTGACTCTTGAGACACCATTGCAGCTTGCCTTATAGGATGTGCAAACTCTGGCTGGGGAAGCAGCAGGACCTTTCACCTTTGGGCGACAGGAGGCTGGATCTCAGCCTGGTGCCTAGAAGACACATATCTTCATCTGTATCAGCCGCTATATCCGTCCCTAACTGGCTCCTGGCACAGGTCAGAGAGCGGAACGAGCGTCCTGTCCTTATCTGAATGAGTCATATCTCTTTCTCCTCTGGGGTTTCCCCTCCAGGCAAGTGACTCTGTTGTTGGATAGCCTCCCAATGCCTCTTAGAGAAAAGGTGCAGAAAAGGAACCCTCTGGAAAATAGTAAGTTTGCTACAGCTTTCATCTGTGCAGGGATATCGTCTCAGCAGTCCAACTTCAAAGCCACAGCAGTTTCTCACCAAACATCTGTTTTTCATCTCTTCTGGAAATAGTTTTCATTTTGCAAAGTGTGAAAATACTCCTCCCACACCTTCACTCAGAAAAGGGGTGAAGGCAGTCACACAACAGGAGAACCCATCCCTGCACTTACCCCCAGCCTCCAACAACAGGCGTCTGCCAAGAGAGTGGAGGTTGCGCAACTCAGCAAGTTGTTTCTGCTGTCCCGGGGGGGAACAAGGCTTAGAACAACAAACCGTGATTTCTTCAAGGCCCCTTGTGAAGAGGGGAAGCTGGATTCTAGTTCAGGTCACACAATCTCTATAAAATGTTGCCTTAGGTTCCCAAATGCTACAGAAGCATGTCAGCTTCTACGTCTCAGAAATGTTAAAGCAAAGCTCTTTTGTTTAGACACTACCATCTTCTGTGGCACTTTAGGGTCAGGAATACGTGCTCCTCAAGCACTCAGGAATGACCAGCTTCCCAGTTAACTCTCATTATCCATGGAACATGCTGCTGTTGTCTTTCACTTTCAGAGCCCTATTCAACAATCCTTCTCCAAGGGCCTGATCCTTCCCCAGACATCGGGGAGACACATGGCAGGGGGCGGACAGGGGCTGCTCAGAGTAAAGGGTTACTCAAGCAGGGTCTGGAGGCACCAGGCAAATCAGAAGTCCAAAGACATATGCCCAGGTACACAAGCCCAGACTGGTCCTGGGTGCTAGCAGGCTCCAGAAAGTACGTATTTAGTTCTGCAAGTCCACAAAACCACTGTGGCCCACATACATCGCAGAACCATTTAATGTGCTCAAACCTTTGGTCGCAAAGCACAGAAGACAGTTACCCCAGCTGATGGCACAGGGCTGTCAGCATGCTACAACCTTGGAGCAAGGCAGGATTTGTCAAGAAAGTGTCCTACAGCCACCCTCCAAAATGCCCTTCTCTGATCAAGGGAAAGAAGGCTGAGGAGGAGTGGCTTAGCCCTGAGCATGAAGAAAGAAATGCAGGAAACCTAAAAGTTGTAAATAGGGCTCAGAGCAGAAAGAGGGGACATTTTATTTGCCCCACCTTGTTTTGCTCAGGGCACTGACCATCTTTGGATGGGAGTGGAGGGAACACATCTCAAACGTGTCTCTTGTTGCTCCTGCTGCCAGGAGGGGTGCCACTATTGAGCTTTCTCAAATGTCTTTTTTCTGAGAAATTTGGAGGGAGGTGGAGGAGAGTTATTGATAACCAAGAACTGATTTTCCAATTATTGGCATTGCAGACGATTGATTCGCAATTAGCTGAACTTGTGATGAGTTTTTCCTAGAGCAGAGGAGCTTGGAAAGCTCTTTCCAAGGAGAGAGCGGAGCTGAGTGGAACATGGGGCCATCCCTGGCTGTCCCCTCCTCCCAGGGCACACAGCTTCACTGAGCTACGTCTGAATCTTTGCCACAGGGACCTCAGGGAAACCCAGGCTCTGGAACTTTGCCCAGCTGTGACCACCTCTCCTTGGAGCCATCCCTACCAGTTTTTCAGCACAGTTCCTCAAGAGACCCTGGCCAGGGAGCCCTGCCACTCTTTCTTTCTGCACAGCCAACTCGACTTCATTCCTCTAGAGAAGATG
Organism: Anser anser; assembly: GCF_964211835.1. Taxonomy (NCBI): domain Eukaryota; kingdom Metazoa; phylum Chordata; class Aves; order Anseriformes; family Anatidae; genus Anser; species Anser anser. The sequence continues at coordinate 12,541,653 of NC_139732.1, forward strand.
GATGCTGGGCCACAAGTGAGCAGAGCTAGGCAGTGCCGAAGCAGGACAGAATAAGCTGCCCGACGTCCCTGCTGCCTGCTCGACTCAGGCCAGCCCTGGAGAACCTGTTCAGAGGTGTGAGTAGAGGCAGAAGCTCCATCCCCAGCTGCTGTCCTTGCTCCTCCCATCTGGTGGCAGCAGGGCACAGATCTTAATAAAGGCGCTCTGTCTCTTTCCCTTTCCGTGACCAACCCTTAGACCTGGGCAAAGTCCAGTTTTGCCTGTGCTGATGAGAAGCTACCTGCCAGCTTGGCAATCCACCCTGCTCAATCTGTGCAGCAATCGCCAATCTGTGCGTAGATGACTTAAACTGACACCAGCCCAGAGACAACCTCACCCACCTCCTCCCGGTCCTCCAGCCCCGCTCAGCATACCACCCCAGAGCACACGAAGACCTTTACCTGGAGAGCGGGAGAGCCTTTCCTGCCTGCGCACACACGGACATGTGCACACTGCACACGCACACAGCCATCGCGTCTGCAGGCAGCAGCACCCCCCCGGCTCACAGCAGCGTGCCGAAGGCCGGGTGGCTGTGCTGACAGCCAGCCAGCCCGGGACAGGACTCTGCCCAGATGGCACGTGCTGAGGCTTTGTGTTACTCCGACACTCTTCCCATCTACCCTCAGGAATGACAAAAGCCATCAGCGGGACTGCCCAGGCTCCCTTGTGGCAAGGATGATGCCCTAGGCTCCCCCGCAGCTTCCCACCCAGCCCGTTCCTGCTACAGGATTTCCCACGGCCGAGGAAGGCACGAGGTCCCTTCGTGCCTGTAACCTGACCCAGCACTGACTTCCCAACCCTGCAGGATTCACTGATCCTTCGCACAAACCTCGCGATTCCCCAGCCCCTCGCCTAAACCCGTAAACCTTGCTGCTCCCCCGGGGAGCCCCGAGGGTTGTACGCGGAGCCGTGGCTCACCTCCGGCCGGGGTCACCAGGCACAAGACACTCAGCACAAGCAGGATCGGGTAAGAAGCAACCTTCATGTTCCCGTGGTCGGCAGCAGGAGGGGTACACAGAGGCAGTAGTTTTTGCTCCGGACTGCCTACTGCATCCTCTGGAGCAATGCAGCTGCTGCAGCTCATTCCAGGAGTCTGAAGCCCCGACCCGGGACTTAGGCTTTTATTTAGCTCCCCCGCCCGCGTTTCTTGGTGACGACAGGAGGCGGAGGGAAGAGTTGGGACAGGGGCGGGAATTCTGCTCGTGTTCCGGAGCTCGATGGCTCCTGGAATTCCCCGGCTGCAGTTCCATCGGCTTTTAATAGCGCACACAGTGCAGCTCCAGCCCCCTTGGCATATACGTCGGCAAGGGGCCTTCAGGAGTTGGCTTCTCCATCCCCCTGTCCTGCATCTGTGTCTCTTACCCACAGAGCCCGTGCTAAGGCACCACCGTCCTTAGGCTTGTAACACTCGCCCCAGCTCCAGCCTGCAGCTCCCTGGTACACCTGAAGCTCATTATGTACCCTGAATGCAGAATCGGCTATTCCCTTCCTTTTTTGCAGACATCTGAGAGCAGCAGAATTGGTTGTTGGGCCAAAAAAGTCAGCATTTGCTAATTGGTCTCACGATTCATCAGCTCTGCTGGTGAGCTCATGCCAGGCTGCCTCCTGGGAGACAGGAGCATCGCCACAGCCAAAGCTGTGACAGAGCTCCAGGGCCCTCCCCAAGCAGCTTCTTGTTCCCTGGGCATACCGTCTGCATAGTGCTTGCTAACGCAGCCCTGACTCGTGGTATATGGTTTTGGCCGTTAGGGTCTTGCTGATGCTAAGAGCTTGAGTAACAGGCCCCGAGATCTGCAAGCAGCAAGACTGGCTGGGGGGTTTCCCAGACACCAGCAACACGCCAGGCCCAACGTGGACATGCCATCACTGCGGTCATATCCTGCACCTTTACTTTCACTTTCATGTTAGATCCCAGATGAATACATAACATTTTTTTCCCTGCCAACTCTCTCAGCTGAAAAATGAAGATAAGATCATGACTGAGACAGTGTGGCTGCCCTTAAGAACTTTTTCCCAGAGATTTGTTAGGGTGGTGGAAATCTGGCTTTTCTGTGCTGTGGGAAAGTCCAACAATGCTAGTTGGAGTTTTCTTCCAAAATAGAGTGAAAACCCCTGAGTTTCCACAAGATGAATTTTTAAAACATTTGGTGAAAAAACTCTCAGCTTATAACTTTAGCCTTTGGTTATATTGTAGTAGACAATAAGCCCCATTTATTAACCGAAATTAAACAAACAAACAACAACAAAAAACCTTTAAAATAATCTATTTGATCCAGCTGGAACAGAGCATCCTCTGTCCATCAGGATGCTTTCCTGCCCCCTTCCCCGGACAGTGTTTTCTCAGGCTCGGCACAGCCTTACAGGAAATTCTTTTTCTGGGAGATGGCTTTGCCTGTGGCTGCCAGGACACCTTGGCTGCTGGAGGGGTACATGCTCACATCTCCCCTGAAGAAACAGGTTTTGCTTCTTCTGCAAAGGGATTACCACCAGCAAGGGATAAAAATGGGGAAAGGCTCCAGCATGCGCACTAAGTGGGGGGGTGAGCGCAATGTTTGCTAAAGGCCCGATTTGCAACAGGCATTGTCAGATTTATGGTGTAAACAGCAATTTGGCAGCGTAAAGCAATGGCTTTTCCTGCACAGCCTGGGCTGGCTGTGATTTGTACTAGCAAAGGGACTTTGTTTCCCCGGGATCCTTGCCTCTCAGACATCTCCATTTGCTCCCAGTGAGCTCTGTAGCTGGACTTGGAGGTGGCACCTGTGCAAGAAAATCCCACAGCCGGAGTGTGAAGGGAACCGGCCCAAGAGCGGCCCCAGCGTGGCTCAGCAGAACTTCAGGTGTGGGTCCCAGCCACCAGCAAGCCCTGTCGTTAGCACTGGAAGTGGGCTGCAGAGGCAGAGCGATTGTCTCAGCTCCGACAAGCTGTGACAAACCCAGGCTGCAGCAAGCAGAAAACCGGCCTCCTCACACCGAGCCTGCTTCCTACACCTTCTGCCCTGCCCCTCCAGCACGCCACTGCCAGCCTCCTGCTGCACTTCTGTTGGTTTTTTTGGCAGCTTTGAAAAACCCAGAGGTAGAGGAGCCGCTGTAGCCCAGGAGGTGTTTCTGCTCTAACTAGTGAAAACCTGTAGCCTTTATATTGATTTGATGGTGAAAGTTCTCAGGACTTGTTTGGGCTTGGCTTGGCTTCAACTGATTTTAGTTGTGACAGAAATTGTGTATCCAATTGCTGTTGCCTTGATTTGTTTTCATTTTGTAGTCTGTAGGAACACTAGTGGCTATTCAGCGTGGGGCAGGGACTGCAGAATAAAACATGCTGAGGTGAGGGCAGACGGAGGATGCTACCTGCCGTCCCAGGCTGTAAGCACAAATCGCATTGCTGAGGCAATGGAGCACAACCCTGCAAGACAGGTACAGCCAACTTCCAAGACAAAAAAGAACAGAAAAAATGAATAACTGGGAACGGGAACACAAAAATCACACACAGGCTGTGCTAAGAAAATGCATGAAAATGAAAATAAGCAGACTAAGACTGAGAAGAAAGCAAGCCCACCATGAACATCACGTCATATTCTTCCAGCGAAGACCACAGGCTGGGAAAGATCATCACAGCCCTTTCTTCCGTAGGAGGACTGGAAGGATACTTTGTCAGGTCGCCCTTTGCATGCAGAGGCACCCTGAGAGGGTTGCATAATACCAAAGGAAGGTTGTAGATACCAGGAAGAAGGTGGGCTTTTTTTTATTATTATTATTGTTGTTGTTTGTTTGGTTTGGTTTGGTTTTGTCTTTTTTTTTTTCCCTGTGTAACATTGACTGTAGTACTAACGAGGCTTTTCTGCATTGTGTAGATGATTTGGACTATTTAGCTGTTAAGACTTAACTAGACAAAGAATAATTTTTGAGCTCTGTAAGTACGTCACATTCACCTTTCCTAATGACAAGATTTTGGTGCAACACCATCCAGTTTCCACGGTCAGATTCAGACATGAAGCTGCAGACAGGTCCGGCGTCAGGAAGAAGGCAGGGGCAGGGAGGGAGCTCCTGCGGGACCGGGAGGGAGCGAGCAGGGAAGTGCCACGCGGTCGGTTCTTCACTGCCAGTTCCTGCCCCACCGGGTAGGACTGTGTAGCCTGCTTGTACTGGAGTACACAGGTCAGGCACTTGGTCTCTGATCTCTGTAGGACCCTCGCAAAGTATTCTATTTTATGCTTTTGGTCTGCCCTGTTTGGCATCTTTTGTACAGATCTGAGTGCATCTAGAACAGACCTTAGTTCTTTATTACTATGAAGGCAGATGAATAACAGCCTTCTCCTGAAAACAGCACCTTCTCTCACTGTAAGGGACTATCTGAGGTTCAGCAGTCAGGATGGCAGCGTAGGTCCGTGCTGCATACGGCTATAAACCAGCAAGCTCAAGCACCCAGAGGTGGTGTCAGCTTGGATTGCTGCCAGGGTCCATTAAATCTTTTAAATATTAGAGAGAAGAAAGGCCCTCAATCTTATCTGAAACGTGGCCAAGGAAAAAACATGAACAAACATATGTCTCTGCATCTGCTGTTGGGTATGGGCGGAGGGACTTTGCAAAATGGACTGCGCTGGGCCTGGGACTGTGCTAACACACCTCCAAGTTTAATGTTTAGCACTCGCGAAAGGACTCCGTGACTCATGCCAGACAGATCAGTGGCAAGGCTGGAGTTCGGGTTGTCTGGCTCCATTTCTTGCTCCGCTCTAAGGAAAGTTTCATTATCAGGATGGATGTCCTGCTGCTTAAATGCTGGCTCTGCTGCAGGAAAGGGAGAAGAAGGTCTGGTGTGGATTGGATGGGGGTGGCAGCACAAGGCAGGCTAAACAGCCTAATCTGATGCCCTACCCGTAACCTTTGGATGCCCGCTGGCAAGCACCAGTACCTTGGCTCAGTGCTCCAAACCACAAATGGCTGGAGGGTCAGATCCCATCTTTCCCATGAGGAACAGAAAATCAGGTCCGCCACTCTCAGCATTTGCCACCTACTGCAGCTTTGCCAGGGCTGTTCACAGGCAATTGCTTCAGCGGTGCGCAGGTTCAAAGTTCGCAGAGGTGGATGGGAGGTATGACTAATGCTGGGGAATTTACCTTGAACACAACAAGCAACGTAACCCTGCAAACGTGATATGCAAAACAATATGCAGAGAGAACAAGGGCTGCGTCCAAAAAAAACAAGAAATGACCCAAGAACCCTTCTCTTTCAGGGTGTTTCTGTGTTGGAAATTCATTTGGCTATTCTTGTGTGTCACCTGGAAGAAATGTAGCCCAGTGCTGATCAAATGACAATGCTGATGATTCCCACTGCCCTTCCCGCTATTCAGAAGCTCCCAAGACCTCCAGAGCTGGTCTTCTAGGTTGAACTGGAGCAGGGAAGCCCAGCACCTCTGGTAGCAGGTACTAACAGCATCCTTTGCCGTTCATAGTGCCGAGTTCCTCGTCTATGTTCTAGAAGCTTGCTGGAAAGAGGGAGCAGGGACACAGCTTTTGGGAAGAGCCAAACAGTCTTTATACTGCAAAGGAGACAAGATGACCCAGGTCTCTAACTCTGGACATACGATGGGGTTCTTTTTCCCCTCCTAATGCCTGCTGGTCCAACTCTTCCCATTCCTCTGCTGGTTGAGCAGGGGCCAGCAGAGTCCAAGGCAAGCTGCATTTTGTGCCTAGACCCAACTTTCTGATGTGAACCCACCGAGGGTCCTGAGCCTTAGGCAGAAAATGGGCTGCTGAAGAACCGTTGTTTCTCACCTCCCTTCTGGTGTAAGGGAAACCAACATCAAAGCCATGCTCATGCTCTGTTTGCTGCCAGCTCTGAAGTGCCCCGTGGCACCTCCTCCTTCCACTGCAACCCCCTCTCCTCAGTGGAGTTGGCAGCTCAGCCACTGCTCTCATACAGTCCCCCTTTACTGCAGCCCAAGAGCATCGGACGCAGGGCAGCTGGAGCACCACTGCAGCAGAGCTTTCACTCTCTCCAGAACTGGGCTCCCCCAGTTTCTCTTGTGATTGTGAGACCTAAGATGCAGTACTGCAGATAAGCCCAGCACATGCAGCCAGTCCCCGACGTGTGGGACAGAATCACACGGAATCCTAGAACGGCTGAGGTTGGAAGGGGCCTCTGGCGATCATCCGGTCCAACTCCCCTGCCGAGCAGGGTTTGCTTCAGGGTCTACTTCAGTTTGTGCCCGTTGCCTCTTGTCTTGTCACTGGACACAACTGGAAAGAGTCTGGCCCCATCCTCTTGACACCCTCCCTTCAGATATTTACACACATTTATAAGTTCCCCTCTCCATCTTCTCTTCTCTTAAACAGGCCCAGCTCTCTCAGCCTCTCCTCGTATGAGAGATGCTCCAGTCCCCTCAGCATCTCGGTAGCCCTCCGCTGGACTCGCTTCAGGAGCTCCATGTCCCTCTGGTACTGGGGAGCCCAGCACTGGACACAGTGCTCCAGGTGCAGCCTCCCCAGGGCTGAGGAGAGGGGGAGGATCACCTCCCTCGACCTGCTGGCAGCACTCTTCCTTTGCACCCCGGGATACCACGGGCCTTCTTGGCCACAAGGGCACACTGCTGGCTCATGGCTAACCTGCTGTCCACCACGACTCCCAGGTCCTTCTCCGCAGAGCTGCTCTCCAGCAGGTCAGCCCCAGCCTGCACTGGTGCTTGGGGTTATTCCTGCCTAGGTGCAGGACCCTGCATTTGCACAAAGACCGCAGTGTAGTTCCCTGCATATGAAGCTCTCTGGGGGTATGGCCGCTGTCAACACACTGCAGCTCCCACTGTGATCTGCTATCCAGAGCTGCTCAACAACCATCAGCATCCCTCCAGAACTAAGTACGGACTCGCATGAGAGAACAGGCACCTTCTGTCCCGCAGCTGCCATCGCCAGCCTAACAGGAGTCATCCAGCCAGAGGCGAGGTGACTTCTCAGTCCTCCATCAGAAACCAGTGCAGAAAATGCTCTTCCATAACACTCATTGACAAAACAGATTTACCCTGCCACAACAACACACTCAGCTGTCAGGATAGCTTGTGATTTTGCAGACTGGTCATTACAATGGCACAGAAAAATATAAGGCACTACCGAAATAGCTGGTGCTCTATGCTGCATTTCCCCAGAGCACTTCGTGCTCCAAGAAGAAAATAAAAGACTTCAGTCTGCAGAAATGCAGTGTTTTTTCTAGTGTTGTTATCTGTCTATCACAGCATAGGCTGGTATGGCCTGTAGTAGTCCAGAACCAACCCAACCTCACCTTTCCTGGCCAAGGCACCTCAGGAAACAGATCCTTGGAGCCAAAGGTGGCCTCTCATTTTGGAGATGCCCTCTGTCGATGCCTAATGTAGAGCTCTTGAGACATCAGTGTGACGATGGAAAGAATTGAACGATAGAGGACCAGGAAATGTTCGGCACTGCATGGCTGAATGTTCTCATATGAAGAAGGCAGCAAATGAGGAACAGCTGTTTGGGGCTGTCTGTAGTCAGCGTCTTCACAGAGGCAGAACAACTCCTATTTGGGAAGTATTTACCATTTCAGGGTTTATGTCTTCAAGGAACTGCTTTAGTTAGAAAATGTAATTTTTAAAAGTAGCAGAGAACATCACACCAGCTTTCACTTCTCTGAACACAATGGCTTCCTCCTTCCTTGTTAATAAGAACAATTTAGGACACCAGCACACAGTGCAAAGTGCTGATGCTCAGTATTTTTTCACAACGAGGCAGCCCACAGCTACCGGTCTGGACCCCAAGCCAGCTAGGCTGCAGTGGGCTACCCCGAATGCATGCGGGAGCCCCAGCCTTAGCTTGGCTCCAGTCACTGGCAGGTGTTCCAGGGCCAAAGCAGACGTCTGGAGTGTCTTCTTTACCCCTGCAACAAACAACATGGGGGTGGGTAGCAGGGATCTGGCTGTGTATTGCAGTCTGTGGGATGCAGCTCTTTCCCCTGGCAGCATCACATATGAGCCACATCTCTATCACAGAATCATAGAATGGTTTGGGTTGGAAGGGACCTTAAAGATCATCTAATTCCAACCCCCCTGCCATGGGCAGGGACACCTCCCACTAGAACAGGTTGCTCCAAGCCCCACCCAGCCTGGCCTTGAACATTTCCAGGAACGTGGCATCCACAGCTTCTCTGGACAACCTATTTCAGTGCCTCAGCACCCTCAAGGTAAATAATTTCTTCCTTATATCTAATCTAAATCCACCCCTTTTTAGTTTAAATCCATTACTCGTTGTCCTCTCACTACGCTCCCTGATAAAGGGTCCCTCTCCAAGTCCCTCTCCCTGCCCCACAAGCTGCTGGCTGATCCCAGTGGGACATTTCTGGCAGAGGCAGCCCCTGGTGTGGGTAGCAGATGGGGGAGTCACACACTCAAGGGTCAGAATCTGACCAGTCTGCGAACACTGGGCACAGCAGGGTCTGGCCGCGCTGCTTGCACATGGGGCATGGAAAGGTGCATGACTGCAGCGGGAATCCGTGCCTCTCCTTGGCAGCCAGAGCAGCCCAAACTGAGCACAAGTCATTCTGCAACTGTCCCACGGAGAGTGCCGAGAAGTAAAATAAACAAGATTTAAGTTGGTTGAAAGTATTGCATGCAAAGAAACAAATACAGAACAACACACTTAAGATCTTCCTAAACAGAGAAGAGTCCCTTGTCCCCAGCAGAGCAATGCAGGAGAGAGCAGCAGGCCCCTGGCTTCTGCTCAGTTCATATGGAGGTGGAGAGATCCCCTGATGTTGCAATCCTTCCGCATAGCTCCAAGCCACAAAAGCGATATTTCCACAGAGCTGGCATGAAGAAGGAAATATCATATTACCCCCCAAAGGGCAGTCTTCCACCACTGCACTGCAGGCAAGAGAGGGGAGAGGGACATCAGGTCTGGTCACAGCAGAAACCTTCACACCCCACAGGAGGCCATGGCTGCTGCGGGAGCTGGTGCCAGGATTTCCACCGGCACCGGAGTGGCTGTGCTGTGTCTCACCCCCAGGTGGTACGGGGGGGTCTCCCCTCCTTGGAAAAGGGTCTTGCAAAGGCCCTCATGGGCACAGGCAGGAGGTGGGGAGCAGGAGGATGCTGCAATTCAGATGGTTTACCTTTGCCAGAGCCCAGGACCAAGCTCTGGATCTGGAAGAGGATGAGCATGTGCCTCTTTGCAGGAGCCCTGGTTCCTCCCCCATCCCATTCCTCGCTCACATGGCAGCAGGAACGGGAGGCACACGATGCCAGCCACCCAGCCAGCTCCTTCTCCTGGCAGGCACGGCCGGGTCTTGGCCTCAGCCGTGCGCCCTGGGGCAGCAGGGAGCTCCCACCTCCACCAGCCTGTGTCAGCCAGCACGACCGCCACCTCTCCACAGCGTCACTTCCCGCTTCTCCAACCAACTTGTTCGCACATGATTGCTGGCAGTCCAAGAAAGGAGCTTACCAGAAGCAGCTCTTTTCATTGCCTTCTCAGAAAGGCTTCTCATCTATCTCCTTAGGGCAGCAAGCCAAGTGCCTTCTAATGGTGGCTATGGGACCAGTTTGGCATGAGCTTACCGTTAATCCGTGACAGTGGGTGGAGGGGTCCAGAAAGCCTCTGTCCAGTGCTCCTGCTGGGGCTGACCCTTACTAATGCTACAAGGGTTTTGGGGGAGGGCTAGCACTGTTTGGCCTCTGCCCTTTTGAATCCTACCTCCAGCAGTGTCCCCACAAGAGATGATGGCACCTGCGGGACCAGGTCCCAGTCCCAAAGGGCCAGAGGAGCTGCCAGGAGTGGTGCTGTGCCCTGATAGATGTCCCCCTGCTGGGCTACCATCACCTCCCGGTCCAAGCTAAGCCTTCCTGTCCCAGCAGCTTCCAGAGCCCTGCCAGCCTCTCACAGAAGCGGGACAGCACAGCCCTGCTCCCTCAGGCCCTGCAGACCAGAGCTGTCAGCCCCCGCACCTGCTCGGAGCACCCCTCTTCTTTAAGCAGCTCCTTCCACCAAACCACCGTGCTGCACCGGGCTCACAGCCCATACCCAGGGAGGCACACGAGCTGCAGCAAAAGTCCAGGAGCCTGTACAGCTTCCAGCAGGCAACAAGTCTTTACATGAAAAACAAACACACACAGCTCAGCAGGAAAACAAACTCTAACACAGGCGTCTCTGCGCAGCCTCTTAACCCTTTCAAGGCTTTCTGGCTCAGCTGGCTGACCAGAGTCACTGGGCTGCTCTTACAACTCTTCCACCCCAGCCTTGTTGAACCTCACCTGGTAAGAACAGGGCAACTCCCTGTCCTCTGCTTTTGCCTAGAGCCTCCGTGCTCTCCCCATCTTTCAGCTAATTGATGTGCTCCCTCATCAGCTTATTTAGAGGACCAGAGTCAGCTTGCTCCTTGGGGAACATGCTTTTGCCATTGCCAAACTCTCTTTCTGGGACCATCACCACCCCCTGCCTGGTGCAAGAGCTCTTCTGGCTCCTTACTAGCTGTGGTCCATGTGCAGTGTGTGTTCAATTTCAGTGCAGCTGACTCACCACCTAGAAGAGCAACAGGTTACAGATGCTGGCTGTTACTGGGGACGGTGCCCAGCTGGCGTTGGCTGGGGATAGGTTGCTGGGGCTAAGGACAAGGGATATTCCAGCTCTGGGCCATCATTCTCATGTTAACACTGGGGATGCAGCAGGAGAGAGGGGGAGAGTGGAAGAAAAGAGTAACGAGGCATGTCTGGGATTCAAAATGCTGTTTGGGGAATAATTCCTTACCCTGAGATAGAGCTGATTGCATCATGTGCTGAAAGTGGGGCTTGTAACTAATAGCATTCATGCTTGTACCTGTGTGACAAAAAGAAACAGCCTGCTGCAAGGGCTGACTTGCCAGTGCCCCTTCTCGCTGAGCTGGGCTGCAGCCCAGAGCTGTCCCAGCCGCCGTGCTCCATGTCCAGCGTGCACCTTCAGGGCACCTTGGGTTCGCTCGGCTGGCAAGGCTCTGGAGGAGGGGTGACATTTAGGAATCAGCCTGACTGCAGGCAGCAATCCCCCCCCCAAGGACACTGAGATCTGTGACAGATGGGACAGGCGACCAACAGCAAGTTCTCGAGCAAAGGTGAAGCACTGCCAGCAGTGAACACCTCTGCAAGGCTTCCTCCACTCCTGGTGGTGCCACCAGCCTGTGAGCCCCTGGCCACCGCCTCCAGGCATCTGGCTGAGAGCAAAGGCGCCTGTCAGCAAAGGATGTGAGGTGTCCCCTGGGCGCTCACCGGATGGCTGACATAAAACCCCCAATGCCCACAGCTCCTGGCTCGTGGCCAGGCCTCCTGGCTGGCTGCAACCCCCCAGCCTGGCTGGCCTGAAGGTGACACGGGGCCACAGCCGCCTTTTGTTCTCTCCTGCTCCTTGAAAGGGTCCTGCTCGCGCCCAGGAGCACAAACAGCACTCTGCCCCAGGTCTGCTGGCCACCGAGTTTCCCCGAGTTGGCTTTTGCCTCTTGCTGCAGTGGACAATGCCATCATGTGGCTGTTATGACTCTCTGCTGAAACATAACACACTGCTGCCGCTTCCTGCCACACTACCAGGCGATCCCCTAACCGGGTGCAGGTAGCAGGACCAGGGCTGCCAAGCACTGACCTCACTTGTGGGTCCTGTGTCCCACCACAGCTGCACCCACCCACCCTCCCACGAATCCCACGGATCACGAGGCCATGTGGCTGTGATTTCAGTGCTGTTGTATCATTTCCTGCTTACCGTGGTGCAGGAAAAACATCCTGCCTTGATGCTGGAAACAGCTCCATGCAGCCCACTCTGAGGCGGCTGGGACTTTCACTGCGGAACAATGGGCTGACCAAAAAATAACTTTTTCTCTTGGCTCTGTTCCTCTGGACTTATCTTTTCCCCTTTCTGCTCCCCCATTCCCTTCTCCCTGTCCTGGCTACTTTCCCAACTTTCTTTCTTAGTGTCATGCAAAAGTGGCTAAGAACAATTCTTCTGGGACATAATCACTGGCAGACAAGGTAGGAAGCTGAAGGCAGACTCAGTACAGACTTTCCCAACTCAAGTATTCTAAACAAAAAGTGGTTTTTTTTTTGTTTTGTTGTTTTTTCCCCCCGGGGACGGGCTGGTCCCAAAAGTTCCAAAGTTACAGAAACAGCTCAAGAAGGGAGTTGCAACCAAGACCACGGACCACCCTCCCATCCCAGCACAGTCTGGTTGCATGTGGTATTCAAGATGCCCTGCCATCTCCCCCAGTACCATAGCAGTCCTCACTTCTTCAAAATATGTAGTATCACACTTAGTACAAAACCACTATTAAATGTACTCAGATCCTCTGACTAAATAAAACGTGCTAAAATAAACCAGGCCAAGGTGGACGCCAGGACAGCGGGACACAGCTGCCCCTTGCATCCCCCGAGTGGCTGCGCTTGCTGCCCCGCGTCGCCCAGCACTCGCTGCGGTTCGGCCCCACGGCACACGGGACGGGCAGGCCCCGCGCACACGGCGCCCGTGGGCTGCCGGCTGGTGCCGTGTGCTGGGAGGCCAGGCGGTGACACCCGACGGTGGCACCGCGGGAGGTGCTGAGTCATGCTTGCAACCACCGTGTGGTCCAGGCCGTGTCCCGCCGTGGTTTTCCCCTCGCAGGCCTCGGGTCAGCAGAACAAAGGCACCGCACAGTCCTGTCAGCGGCCGGAGGTGGCCCCGCGAGGCCCTGGGCTGGGACTTCCACCGGGTGTTTTTGTCTGGAGGTGGAAGTGGTCTTGGCAGGTTAGCTCAGCCGCCAGATTTAGCCTTTGGAAAACAGACTGCATTGTTTCACTACCAAAACCGCTGCCTTTGATAGTGACCTTTGGGGGGGGGGGGGCTGTTTGTGAGGTTTAACCACTTCAAGGGCAGCCACAGCAGTGTTACACCTTCGGGAGCACATCATTCGTTGCCCTGCCCTTTGCAGACACCGTGCAAAACCCCACGGGAGAAACAAGCAGTGGCGAGGGAATTACGAATCAGTCTCGGGGCCGAACGAAACCGCCGACCCGCTTGCCGTCAAGCGGCTTCGGGGCCGGAGGGCAGCCCTGCGGGGTGGCAGCTCTTGTGGCTGCCGACGGCCCCGGCAGCCGGGCAAGGCCGGAGGGGAGCCGCGGCGCTGCCCACACCCGCAGACCTCGCCCAGGGGCTCCTCGGCGGCCCGAGGGGCCTGAGGGGAGCCGCGCCCTGGGGGCCACCGAAGGGGTGAAGGGGGAGCAGGTTGGGGGGGGGGGCGGCTCCCGGTTGTGTAGCGCGGGGCGGGCGGCGGCGCCCAGCGCTGTCAGGATGGCCGAGCGGTCTAAGGCGCTGCGTTCAGGTCGCAGTCTCCCCTGGAGGCGTGGGTTCGAATCCCACTTCTGACAACCCGCGGATCATTTTGCCTGGAGCCCTCCGTGTTTTTTTTTTGTTTGTTTTTTTTTGTTTCACGATCGTTTTCCCGATCTCTCCGCAGCGCCGCCGCTGCCTGCGCCAAAAGGCAGGAGGCGCCCGCAGCAAAACGCGGAGCTGTCAGAAGTGGGATTCGAACCCACGCCTCCAGGGGAGACTGCGACCTGAACGCAGCGCCTTAGACCGCTCGGCCATCCTGACCCGCTGCGCCAAGCGCTTCCCGCAGCCCCTTTGGTGCCACGCGGCGCCGCCCCGACGGGGACCCCGGCCCCGTCTCCAGGAGCCGTCAGCGTGGCTTCACCAAGGGGAAGTCGTTACCGGCCCGATAAACCTCTGTGATTAAACGGCTGCCCTGACAGACGGTGGGAGAGGAGCGGGCGTCGTCTGCCTGTGTTTCCAGAAGGCCTTTAACACTGCCCCCTGTCAGGTCCTCACAGAGGAGCTGTTGGCGCAGGGTCTGGATGGGCAGACTGAGGTGGGTTGAAGCCTGGCTGAATGCCTGGGCCCGGGGCCTGGTGATCAACGGTGCCAAGAACGGCTGGAGGCCAGTGATGAGCGGTGTACCCCAGGGATTGATGCTGGGTCCTGTCCTGCTTGGGATCTGCGTTAATGAAGATCCGATAGGGCAGAGGACGCCCTCAGGGGGTGTGCAGATGACACAAAGGCGGGAGGAGGGGCTGATGCACCTGAGGGTCATGGTGCCATCCAGAGGGTCCTGGGCAGGCAGGGACATGGGCTGCCTCCTGCAGTTCAACAAGGCCAAGAACCAGGTCGGGACACACCGTGTGCAGGGACGGGGTTTTTTTAGCCCCGGTCCCCCCCCCCCCACCTCGGGGGGCTGTGCCGGGAGCAGCCCCGGAGCCCCCGCCCCGACGGGGCGGGCCGGGCCCGGTGAGGCCGGGGGGGGGGTCTTCCCCCGGGGCCTCCCCTTCGCCGGCGCTGGGGGCGGCCCGAGCCGTGCGGAGCCGTGCGGGTGCCCGCAGCATGGCCGGGCTGCCCGGCGCCGTGCGGACGCGGAGCGGCTCCCCCGGAGCCTCCGCCGCGCTGCCCGCCCCGCGCCTCGCCGCCCTCGACGGCGCCTTCCTCTGCTCGCCGCTCGGGGGGCTGATGGGCGCCCAGGCCGTGAGTACCGGCGGTACCGGCGGTACCGGGGGGGGGCTCGGCCGCGGACCCCGCGGGTGCTGCCCGCTCCTGGCGGAGCTGCGGCCGCGGCGCCGTGCCCGCACTTTCCGTCGGCGGGGAAATCGGTTCGCGGTGCGGCTTGCGGGGCTTTCTGAGCGAGCTTCCGTCTGCCCAATCTTTCCGAAGGCGGGTGCAGGCAACCTGAGGGAATGACGGCCTTTGAATGGTTTTCTTTCCCCTGCAGGCTGATAGTCCAACCCCGTATTCAGTGGCGTTGCCCTGGCCGAAAACAGACTGGATTTCCCTTTGCCCTTCCCCGTCCTTGCTTTCGGATTAATCTCTAACCCCGAGGTGCTGCGGCCTCACGCCCTTTCCCCTTCTCCCCTCGTCAAAGCTGAAGGAAGCTTCTTCTGCTTGTCCTCATGGCCTGGCCTCAACGCCCAGCAGCTCTCAGCGCCGGGCACGGGATGATGCACGCAGCCCCGTGGGACACAAGCTGAGGGACCCGCAGTCCCCGGCAGGGTCTGGGCCATGGGGCAGCACCGTGCCGGTGGGCGAGCTGTGTGGTGCGTGCCCCTCTGCCCCCCCGGCTGGCACCGTGGGGCCGAGCTGCAGGATCCCAGCCCACCACATGACGTGAGCTACAAGCATGTAGACGTTTTTGGTCAGGGGAGGTGTTTGAGGGTAAACCTGCATACAAACAGGTCGGGGAGACAGCGTGCGCTTGCATGAACTGTGACATCCCAATCAGCACGCGTTGGGGCTGCTCATGGGTGCCTGCAGGGCTGTCCCGGGGTGGTCCAGTTGTCCTCCCCTGCAGTCAGGCTTTGGCAGTTGCTTTCGGACAAGCCCAAGGGTCTATGCATTGTCAAAATGAGCAGCAGCAGCATCTCACCCTCCGGCATTGCTTCTGCATCGGAGACAACCACAGAATGAACTGCTCCTGATCCTGGTACCTGAGACTTTGGATGCAACAACGTGCATGCATATGGGTGGGTGTTCACCTGTGTACGGGGCCATGTGTGATCTGTTCCGTTGTTTGCTACAGAGAAAGCCAGTGGTGCCGCCCTTCTTTGCTGGAGAGCCTGTTTGCTTGTGCACCCTCCTCGGCGCAGTGTTGTGCTGGGCAGCAGCAGGATGTGCCCCGAGCAGCTGCTGCAGAACACCTGCTGCTGTCCTGTGCTATCCCAGGCATGGCACAAACCAGGACTCTTTATGATGCTGATGATGGGCAAAAAGCAAAGGACGAGCAGTTAGGGACCTAATTTGCCATAGATGTAAATCCACCCATGGGGGAGGCTAACACAGCTGTGTTAACAAGCACCTGTGTCCAGATTTTGGCTCCTGAGCATGGCTGGGCTGGTTGTGACATGGGAACAAGCACTCAGGGGAGGGTCAGGGAAGAGCATTGCAAGGGGGTGTCTTAAGGAGCATGGGGAGAGAAGGTGCCAAGACCAGTAGAAGCTGCTGCCGTTACCATCTCTGCAGCCCACCAGTGTCACTGCTCAGTCCGTACTGCTTCCTTCCACAGCAGTGTTACATGTGCTTGCACAGCTCCCCAAAACCTCTCCTCTAGGGGCTTCTGCTTTTCTTCCTGCCAGTGAGCTCCAGGGAGCTCGCACACACCATCTCCTGCTGCCAGAGCACGCCTTTTTTTTTTTCTCCTAAGTTTCTCCTGAATGCCTGTTTTGCCATCACGAGTGTTAGAAATCAACGTGAAAGAAAAGGCGGCATTGTCCAGATGGAGGCAACAGCAGCCGAGCACCAAGGCTTTGTGCTCAGTGGGACAAAGGCTGTTGTGTCTCCGGTGTGACAATAAGCAACGCAGACGTTGGTAGCGTCAGCGCGAGCGCCCTGCCAGCTGCTTTCAAAGGGCTGTTCTCCTCCCTGCGGATGGGCCCGCAGTTCCCTGCCAGCTTCACCCGGCTCTGCCAAAACAGAGGCTGGCACCTCCATTCCCAGCCAAGCGCATGAGAAAGCCATCGGATGCAGTCTCCCGTCATGCCAGGATGAGGATGATGGTTGGTGAAGCCCTCGCGGGCAGGAGCTCTCCCTTGGTACCATGATGTTCAGTGGGGCAGGAGCTGGACAGCCCATGCTTGCTGGGATCTGCACAACTGCACTTGGAATCACAGAATCATTTAGGCCGGAAAAGACCTCTAAGATCTGTTTCTTGTGATAAGGTAGCATGAAGCTCACCAGGTGTAAAAGGCCCCAGATGCGGGGTCCCTGTGGTCCCTTAGAAATGCAAACATAAATCCAGTGGGGTTTTTTTTGACACTTGTAGGCACATCAGGAATTGTTTCTCTGCTTATTTCTTGCTGAGCAGTAGAAACAGACTCGGCTATCTGCTTTTTTTTGGAGTACGCTGCAGGTAGCCTGCAGGCACATGATGCTACAATTATGTAGTTAAACCTGCTTGATGCGAAAGGTGAGCCCTAGAAGCTGTTTGCACAGGATGCAAACCGAACCAAACCAGACCACACCTAACCAAACAGCAACAAGCAGCTCGTTTTTTTGTTTCCAGTGATGCTGTACCTGGGGGACGTCACGGCTTAGCTGGGGCCCCAGAAGCCACCACACATCTGGATCCCATCCAGCCCACGTCACATTCCCAGTGCTGTGCCAGCCTGGCACGGAGCAGCTGGGCAAGAAGGGACCTTTGGTGGCAGGGATGCCCTGGTTTCACTGGCTCTGCCTTGCAGGACATCCCTGTGCTGGCTCCTGGGGCCAAAATCTGGAGCAGGGTGACCCCAAGTGATGAGGGTCCCAGATGGAGACCCTGTCCCAAGCTTCCCCGTGGTGACGTTTTCAGGCAGCAGCTAGGATGTGCAGACCCGGTTTCTACACCTGCAGGAATGGCCACCTGAACGCTTTCCCCTTCCCACCCTGCAGGTGCTTGGCCTACTGGTGTGGGCTCTCATTGCCGACACGACCTACCACCTCCACGCAGCATACGGCTGGGTGATGTTTGTGTCCATCTTCTTCTGGGTAGCAACAGTCCTCCTCTTCATGACCTACCTCCTGCAGCTTCCACTGAGGTTCTACGTGATCCCCTGGCCCCTCGTGGTATGTAACCGAGAGTGAGCAAGGGGGCTCCTCCCTGGGAAACGCCTCAGGACAGCCCCGAACCAACCTTTTGCAATAGGTTGTCGCTTTTGACCTTTTGCTTTTTAAGCTTTCGGAAGTGCCTCCAAGCGCAGGCTGCTGGGTGTACTGCAGAGCCCAGACCTCACCGCCTCTTCTTTGCCTTCCCCAGCTGGTGATCTTCAACGCTGCAGCAACCATTCTGTACATCACCGCCTTCATAACGTGCTCCGCAGCCGTCCAGCCTACCTCGTGGCGCCAGTGGGATTACAACAGAAGAGCCGCAGCGTCCGTAAGTACAAGCACACAGGCGAGGGCTGACGTGCTTAAGCCACCGCGCTCACACATCACTGTGCTCCTCTTCCAGTTTTTCGCCTGCCTCGTGATGCTCACCTACGGGGTGAGCACGTTCCTCAGCTTCCGTGCCTGGAAAGGACTTGGCAGCAACGCAGCCACCAGCCAAGTGACCAACCATGCATGAAGAGCAGCGTGCACCCGGGCAGGGTGGCTCAGTGCAGCACGTCACCGAGCCACTCATGCCACCGGGGCTCCTTCTCCATCGGCAGTGGTGGCAGCAGCCATCGCTGCTGGCCCGCATGCCACGGTCATGTGGAAGCTGTGCTGTGGTCTCAGGTGATGCTTCTAGCTGACGTGTCCACAGTGCAAACCCACCATGACTGGTGCCATCACCGGCAACCTCACCAGGAGGCTGAGGGCTCACCGGAGGCTGAAGCTCCTGCATGTCCTTGGGACTTGTGCCTGCCCTCACACACCCCAGAGGAACCAGATCCTCGCTGGAGCAGCACTGCTGAGGGGATTCATTTGGCAAAGTCCAGTACTAGAACTCAATAAAGCAAGCTCAGGTTCCTATCTCTGGTCATTTGCAGCCACAATGTAAATAAATGCAATTAATTTGTATCAATGCGGGCTGAGCTGAAGAATGAAGGCTAAGCCAAGGAAGAAGTCTAAACTATTACTGTATTGATTTTAAAAAAATGAAACAAATTTTATGCTTTAAATAAAAACCTTCTTAAATCTAACATTTGAGTCTGTCAAGAAAATAATTCTCTTTTTATGAGAAAGAAGATGGCAGGTACATCCGCAGAATGGAAAGTGGAGATTTCGCTGGCCCAGAAGACCACCATTTCCTAGCGTGTACCGGCATTACAACCCAGCCCACAGGGAGAAGGCACAAAGTCCACGGGGTTCACGTTGCTTTGCTGCATGCACGTACCATGAGCACAAGAACACGAGGAGTGCAAAGGCTTTGCTGTGCTCCCTCCTGTAGACACAAAGGTCTTGGTGCTGCATGAGGCACTGAGTTAATGTTTCCACCACTTCCCTTTTAGAATTTGCTTTAGCAAGGCAGTTATGTCTGTCAGCTACAGGTGGTCTTCAAAAAGCTAAACTAAGGCTGCAAATGCTCTGGGAGCAAACAGGAGGTCAGAGCCTTAAGAGCAGGCTGACCCATACATGAACACAGAACCGTGCCGCACCACCACTGCTGGAGACAAGTTCAGTTTTGGTATCTTGGAGACGGGCTGGCACTTGTCAGAACTAGAACTGCTGCCCAGCCAGACACAGCAACGTTTCCTTTCACATCCTCCTTGTACAAGCTAGTAGAAACAGATGAAATAAATTTAATCTATTTACAGAAAGCTGTCACGCAGTAAGCTATACCGCAAACTTACCACATACCCTGTTTGCGTGGATCTAATTTTAACAACTGGTCTACAGAGGTAGGCTCAGGAAATTTAGCTACATTAATGAAAGGTAGGAATTTAAAAGGGATTGAATAAACTGCATTAGCCCCTGACAGATCTGCTTTAATTTGCTGTGGAGGAAGAGTGGGGTAAATGAAGTGTCAGGTTTTACCAGCTATAAATACATGTTAAAAAATCAATAAGAAAATTAGCATCTTTATGAATTTTTGTGATAAAGTTAAAACTCTTAAAAAGTAAAGTCAGACTTGCACACGTAGTCCATCATATATAGAAATTTAATCTCTTAAAAAAGACCCTCTGCCTGACGGAAAACACATCGAGCCAGAGACTAGTCATGGAAGTGTCACAGAGAGATGAGAAATACAGAATATATTCTTCACATATAGAAGAGCAGTATAGAAGCAGAAAGGATTCTGTCTGAATGGCTCCACTCAAACTGGGGGAGTTTTGTTGCAAACCTTTGTGGTGAAGACTGTGGTCTAAAATTGAAATGAAAAAGGAGCAACAACAACAAACTTCATTATGAGTTGTTATCGATACACCTGAATACCTACAAACAGCACGAATGACTGTATTTGGCTGTGAAAAACCTTCGTAATACAGAGAGCTTAACTACACCCCCACCTCACAACTAAGCTGTTAAAGCTATTTGAACATGCTACTTATGTTATTTTACAAAATAAATTAATCTGAAAATGCTAAATTGTGAATTAGTGAGTTAAGAAAGCAGAACAGTACAGATCTATCAGCAGCAAGAAATGAAACACCACACTTCTGTGAAATGGTGAATAGTGACTTTGGTATACAGTTAACACTGAGACACACGTCCCCATCAATATATGAATTCAATCATAACAATTACAAGAGAACTTGCTTAAAATACAAACTCCCTCCAGTAAGGAACTGTCTGAGGTATTCATTCAGACTGCTGTTATTTTACATACTCATCTAGAGCAATTGTAACAGAAAAAGAAGAAAAAATATCTTTCCAGTAAAAAAATGTCAGGAACATTTTTAGTTTTAGTTGCAAACAATTATTTTAGCTCAACAATTAACAATTAAAATATTTCAAAAGAATTCTTTTAAAAGATGATCAAATCTGCTGCTGTCATTAAAAAGTCACAGGCAAGAAGTTAACTTAAGAGCTCCAGTCCATACACTAGCAGCAGAAAGCCAACTAGATTTAAGTCTTAAACTCCGCAATTTTAACCTCAGGATTCAAATGGGAAGGAAGCTGCATCTAGTTTGTATTCAAAACACAACCCAATGTTTCTTTTCTTTTTTTTTCCCCCCCCCCCTGCACTGGGAATAAGTGCCTCAGAGCACTGCCTCTTCTTGTGCACACTGCCTCTGCCTGTGCACATCAGAGCACTGATTTCTGTGCTCGTGGAAAATGCCTGTGTGGCAAGGAGTCCTCACTGGTATTCAAAAGAACTATTTCAGTTCAAGAATAAAAGCCTAGTACCGTTGAAATGACTGGCAGAGGCCAACAGGAACAGGACTTCATCTCGTTTGTTCTGGTAGACATTTCCTGTCCACAAACAAAAACTGGTAATGGCCTGGCCACAGTTTAGCTCCATCTAGGTTCTCATCAGGCAACAGCCACTGACCAGCACCTTCACCACCACTGCAGCACACCTCCCCTGCGGCATCAATCATGCACTCTGTGTTTCTATCCACTCTTACACTTTTAAAGACGTACTTGCTTTGCCTGAGCATGTCATTAATCTGCTGCTTAATGTGTCTGAACAGCCTAAGAACAGCGGCTCGTTGTAGCTTCAAATACATTTTAACTCCAAGCGCCATCAGAGATGCAGCTGGGATTTTGTGACAGGCTTATGGCTGCAGCTCCACTAGCAAGCAACTCATCTATTTTTCAACTCATGTTGAAAAATGTGTTGCTTTGTTAATGTTGCCAACAGTTCGAGAGCAAACGCGTGCATTTGCATCAGCATGCTATTTAGAGCAGTAAATGACATGATGGTAAACATGGCTGTGCCCAATCTGCCATCATGCCTACAGTACTAGAACGAACACAGCTCTGCCACTGCCAAACGGAAAGTAAGAAACTACAGACATAGGCCAGATTTGGATTCTTCACGGTTATTTTTTCAGTGTAGAATAGCTGGGGCCTGAACAAAAGTGAACCAGAGAACTTCACACATTAAGAATGAGACTTACGTTAGCCAAAGAGCAGACAGATTTGCACACTAGCATATCAATTCTCACAGAGCAGAGAGGCAGTCTCATGCTGGAACATCTACATACTAAAACATATTCCTCCGCTAGAAAGCCGTAGCACGCAAGATCATATAAAGTTAAAAAAAAAAAAACAAAAGGCATTGACAAGGAGAAACTCAGCATTATGTATTTGCACCTGTCCTTCCAAGAGCTGGACAGACACACTTCTTACACTACCTTCTTGATTCTGAGAAGTTCTGCCATCTGGGGAGATGGTTAAGATGTCAACCCATAAAACACACGTACAGCCCTATCTATTGTCCTCAGCGTGCTGAGCTTCTCACTGTGTGCAACAATTAGAGTGGTGCACAAATACTATGTACTTATTAAAAACAATTACAGTAGTAGGGTTGAAATTTTCTTCTTCTGTGGTTATTGAATACCAACGTGTTTCTAGGATCAGGTATCTGACAGCATAGACTGGAGGGTGAAAGAGTTTTCATCATGTAAAAGCACCTTGATTCTTGTGACCTTTAGTGTTTTAATGTCCAAATGAAAGCAGTAGCACTCATCTGGAAAGGAAAGTAGTGCATGAACTGTTCTAGGAGGAGGATATTGATGATTTGTTTAATGATGTCACCACTAATCCACTGCTTAAATCCAGACTTCGACCTTCTTTTTCCTATAAAAAAAAAGAGAAAAAGAAATCCTTGACTCAGTGCTGCTTTGGAATAAGCAGGCTTTTAAATTCAAAAGATAAAACGGGAAATTCATATTCTGCCTTTTAAATCGATATAAAATTACATGTTACCTGAACATCTATGACTGCATGCAGCTTGCTGTGAGACTTGAAAAATCCTTAGCAGAGAATTTTTCTCCTATTCACATCTGTTTTTTCCTATTCATATCCAAAATTCAGCACAAGATTGTGCAAGAAAACCTGGAGTAAGTACTTCTGCATCATTCTGCCAGCTGTATGTCGGCTCAAAGCAGCATCTTGCTTACATCTGGTTAAGAATACCCAGCCAGCAGACTTACACAATGCTCTAGAAACTAGTGAAATCTACCTTCTGTGAGTTTGCCTCTCAAGTGTCTCTAAAAGCACAAACCCCAACTGAAACTACTCCTGCTGCTGAGACACAGAACGTCTCCTCAACCTGCTTCCATTTTTGCAAAACTTGAAGGGGTGAGGGGAGGAGGCAGACAACAAGACAGCTCTGACAACAACTTTGACTCTTTTGCTCCTTTGTCAAATGTGACTGGAAAGTACTTGCATGTATTTCATTTCCTTAGGAAAGAGCCCACCCAAAATCCTTCTTTAATATTATTCTTTAGTCAGTTGTTTTTCCAGCCCAGCCAGAGAGGAGAAATACAACTGGAATACGTTTAGAAAGCTTACTTTGGATTGTCTGGAAAAAATGAATACCACAAAATACCTGAGCAGTTGGGGCTGGCCAGGACCTCAGTCACCTGGTCCAACTCCCTGCTCAGGTGAGGCCACCTAGAGCACACTGTCCAGGACCATGTCCAGCCATCCTCTGAATGTCTCCAAGGACGGAGACTCCACAACTTCTTTGGGCAACTTGTGTCAGTGCTTGGTCATCCTCACAATAAAAAAGCATTTCTTTATGTTCAGATGGAAATCAACCTTCAAAGACGCCAAAAGCATGAGTTTCTCCACATATCAACTTCATCCATGTTTTCTAGAAGTTATTAAATGTGCAGTTCGAGTTTGATAGCCAAACTCAGTTATTTTCCTTTCGATCCTCTATAACCGTTGAATAAATGCTGTTACCTGCTTTAGTAATACTGCCTTCAGTACTCTCAGGCAGAGCTATACAAAAATGACAGCCATTATACCAATGAAAATAAACAATGCAACATACTTACAGCTCTGTAATCCAAGAACATTTCTTTGAAAGCCAGGAAGTCAGTAAATGTGAGAAGCATGTCAAATATATCACCTGCCATTTCGTCTTTGTGCTGTCTATAGACGGAAGAAGTTGGGGAATTAGAAAATGTTCTGTGAAATAAATTCTTATTTTAAAATAGTATGAAATTAAAAGTGGTGCCAGGACAAGTAGAACAGTACCAAACTTTAAATAAGAATATTATAGGCCTCTCATAAAGCAAAATTCTAGACAAATATTACTATGCAGTATTTCCAAACCAAATACATTAATATATTTATCTAAATACAAGATGTAAGAGTATCAAACCAGTCCTAGGAAACCAGACAAAGGACATGACCTGTAAGTCAGAAGAATTAATATTCAACTAGCATTTATTTTAGATATTCAAAACTAGAGAAATAATATAAGTTGTCCTTTTGATAGCTTCGTAAACAACTACTAGTAAAGTTATCCACTTTAATCAAAAGAGGGTACAGCCCACAGAGACAGAGAGCATAATGAAAATACATCAGGGAGGTGGGCAATGTGAAAGTCTGTTTTTAAAGTTCTAAGTAAAAGAAGGTTTGGATAAGAGTGTTTTTTTTTTTTGGTTGTTGCTGTTGCAGCTGTTGTTGACTTTTTTTTTTCAGTTTACCAGCAGTCTGTAGAAAAAAATTATATAAAAAAAATTTGGTGTTCTCATCCTGATTTCTAGTCTTATCCCTCAAAACCCAACATATTTCAGCATGTTAGCTCTGAAATTTAGAATAGCAAAGCATGTTGGAAACAAGGAAAGTGGTCAGTCAGTAGCACTGCATACATGAACTGGATTACTACTACCGTTAAGGAGGAACCTCCTTCTCAAGGGAGAACTGTCAAACCTAAGTTTTAATCCAGACAGAAAAAAAAAAAGAAATGTATGTAATTCACACCCAAGGAAAAGCAAAGCAGAAGACTTACTGCAACGACATTGTGAAAGCTGTCATATTAAAACCAGGAATCCGATCAAGTAGTTTTTCTTCAATGTATTTCTCTACTAGTGAGATCTAAAAAATATAAAAAATACACACCCCAATATACTAAATAATTCAACTGGAAAAGAGTAAACTTTGTTATGCACATTTAAAACATATGTTGTTTAGTACAGTAATAGACTTCTATTCCAGAGTTATAAAGATGTTTTGATGAAAGTTTTGTAAGCTTTCAGGTGGAGCGAAGAGAAAGGAACCTAAGGCTCCAGAAAGTATCTTTCTGGCTCACAGATCCTGACAGTGCTTGAAAAAAGAGACAGAGGGCAGTTAGTTGGCTTTGCTCCATGTAAACCCAATATTTTATGAAGGGGGGAACACAAGACCTGCCACTCTCCTCAGAAGAATAACAAAAAAGCAATACGTGCAAAGAATAGGAAAAAGTATCTTACATATTCATTAAAAATAGAAGTATAGATGAGCTTGTTTTCTTCTGAGTCATCAAACTCCTGGTAGTGCTTCTCCATAAAAGACCTCTGTATTAACTGGAAATCATCATCTGGACCACAACAAAAAGACATCATACAGTTAGGAGTGTAGTCATTCTTTTTCTAACACAAACACCTCATTCACCAGTTCCCTGTTTCCCTGAGGCAACCAGAGAGCCCTGCACATGTGCAGTTAGTCACACCAGTACCGCAGCTGCTGCTGAGCCAGTTTCTGACCCATCTGTGACTTATCAAGAGAGAGGCTGCTGGCAGAGGGAAGCAATACTTCAGTGAAGGGAGCCACATCACCGTGGCAGCAGCACATCAGCCTATGTTTTGGCAGCAAACGGAACAGGATGAACATGTCCCACCTAGCAAGATCCACAATCACTCCTTGTAATTTCATTTCCATTCAGCCTTAAAACAGGAAGACTTTTTTTTGTTATGTTTTGTTATTAAGGTTATTTATACAGAACCACCTTTAGTTCAGGATTTTGAGTCATCAAAAACTTGTATTTTTTATAAAATGAATGCCCCTTCCCCTATAAAAATTCATTTTTTTCCCCTTGAATTCAAAGAGTATTAGTGAAACTCCCAGATTTATTTTCAATTGCTGAAGAATTTTTTTCTAGATGTGGACACGAACTTGGCAGGTTACCACCAAATTCAACAGAACAGGTATAAGCATCAAATTTACACATACATAGTGCTAAAATACACCAGAATCAGCTTTCTAAACGCTATCACTTCCAATATGATTTGATGGCATTTCTTCAGATTCAACTGCACCACCAGGCAAACTGAGGCTGCAGAATCTACAATCACTCTGCGAAGGATGTGGGCAAAAAATATTATACACCGCTCTTACGAAGCAGCCGGCAGTTGATCAGCATAAATTCTCTCGGCATCCTCAGCTTCCTAGCACACACTCACCTCTTGCTTAAAACTACGGTCCTGAGAATTTAGGACTTTTCACTGCCTAAGCTCGCATGGTAAGACTGGCACCACTCAACATTCCTCCTACCAACAGGCGCTGCCACGTTACGGGTGTACACGTACATGCAAGTTGCGTGAAACAAAATGAGCTCAGAAGGTTAGCCTCGACAAGTGGTAAAACACGATGACACCCATCTTCAGCTACAGAACATCGACAGTTGCACAAGGCAGCAGTACCAGGCGCTGGGTACTACAGCACCAAGCTAGTGATCATGACAAGAAAGGAAGGAAAGTTGCCATAAAGGAGGCAGGGGCTATTTTGGCTCCCTAAGCCTGGCTACCAGATGAGCAGCTTGCTGTATTTTTAGCACCCATCTTGTCGTGTGTAACTGCTTGCAGAGCTTACCCATTATAATATCCTCCAGATACCCAACAACTGCATCAAACTCTGCATCAGAAGGGGAGGAGCTGAAAGCAGAGGAAGACCGTATTGCATAAGCATACATTCCAATCACAGTAGAAATAAATGTTAAAATTAAGTGTTAACAAAAGCTTAAGTGCAAACGAGCCCAGAAATAGTACATAATTTCCTAGTTTACACCTACAAAATAATCCACAACACTGATAATGAAGCTGCTGCATGGGGATTCTTATCGGGCCTCTAAAATACTTTCCCTAAATAGATGCCTAATTAAAGAAAAAATGTTTTCTGGCATTACTGTTAAGGTAATTCCAGTCCTGATGCAGAAGGGATGTAAAGAATAATAATTAAGCATTTTCCATCCCACAAATCCAGGCTGCTACCACAAGCTTTACTTCTGCTCTCTTCCCTGCATAACTCTACATGGTGATCACGGAACTCTAGGCACTCTAGAGAATATTTTGCAATACTTGGTCTTCTAGAACCATTTAATATATACAAGTATTATATCATGGAAGACACTTAAACGTTTTTCTTATGCAAGAAACATCTCTCCGTGCTACAAATAAAGGGCACAATCTCATAACGCCCTTCTGTTACAAGCAAGTGTTAAACACTGGTATGGATCTAAAGTCATCCAGGGAAGGAGCCTTTATTACCAGCATTCAGGACCCCAGATCTCTCCGCTTATTTTAGTGTTATTGTGAAGCTTGCTCAGACACATTAGATAATCCACAGAATTTCCTTGGCCTCGCATTCAGAACTCATCTTTAGTGGACTAAACTCTCCCTGCACTCTGCAGCAGATGAAAGACAGTTTTTTCTGACATATCACCCCACAGGACATTTGTCTTCAAGAAGAAAGTTAGTTTTGATCAGTGTAAGCACCATTTAAATTAATTTTAAATTTGTCTCTATTATCTCTCAAATATTTCTCTAATAAATTAGAGCAGACCACTCAGACTAAGTTTTCAAACTAAATTTTAAAAACCTCATTATTTTGCTGTTGAACAACAGTCAGCAAAATTAATCCAAGAGCAATTTAACTGTCTAGCCATAGGGCTCATTCTGACCAAGCAAAATGTTTGAATAAGGAATGCGTCTGATCACCAGGTGACGTTCTAGCAACGTTTGCGATCTGTTAAACCCTGAAGAAGAGCAGAAGTCCGGCAAATGGAAACTCATGCTCTTCCACCAGAGGGCATGCCACCACCAAAAGTGGAGTTTACACAGAGCAGCCACAGCATTACATACTGAAGCATCATGTTCAGGCAACAGGGCTTACCACTTTCCATTTATGTGCAAAGAAAGGAGACTTTGCAATGGATAATTTATTATTTTTTTCTTCTCCTGCAAATAAGCACTACCACCACTTTTTATAGCTTCTATTTTATAGCTTATTCTATTAATTTAAGTCGCAGTTTCAGCTCGTGAATATTAGCTGTTCCAAAACAGCAGCGATTGCATCTCTCTATACAACACACCTACATCTGCACAGCAAATACAAGCTCACAAACCTTGTCACATCTGGGCCAGCACAACCTGTGTTGCTGACATGCGGGCAAGGGAAATTGTGGCCTTTCAGTTCGCAGGGTTTGACAAATGAACCAAATCTATGAACCTGATTGACAGAGGCATACGCACACACTCCCTCCTCCCACAGGCTTTAGAAGAAAAGTAGGCCAGACAGATGTGGGGCAAAGCAGCATCTTAGAATCTACCAGAGTAAAATTTGGTTGAGATCACCTGTAGGTGGTCTCAGGCATCTAAGAGGCACATTCAAACACACAGAAATACTGTCTTGTTAAAATCTGTGATGTAAGACAATATATGGACTTGAAAAGGAATGAGAAATTATGAATTTAAAGTGAAGGCAGAGAACAGTTTTCAGCCTTAGATTTCAGCGTTTGTTGGGATCACCCAGCAAGGCCTGTCTGGCACTGCGCTCACTGCGGCTGCATTTGTTTTGTCTTCATCTAAACTCTGAACTTTTCCCTCCTGGGGCTTTGCATTGTTCCGTGTCCACGTTCTCCTATGAGGCAGTATCTGCTAATGACATCTGCTAATGACTGTGGTGTCAATTAATTCTCGTAATTACATTCCAATTACGATATTTTAACTAGGAAATAGTTTATTGAAAATCTGTACAGAATGTAGCATACTTACATGGCTACACCAAAGTTCTCCTCATCTGAAGCCTCCATCATTACCGCATAACCTACCAGACCAGAGGAGAGACAATCCGCTGCACTGCTGCTGTCAGCGGTCGCTCCTTCTTTTTGGAGGAAGCACTAAAGAACAATATGCAACTTAGCGTTAATAAAAATTCAATCTTTAAATTACCGTAACATTTTTCAAACAACAAATCAGCAGAAAACCTTTAATTGTTAGATGCGGGAATTTCAAAAGCTTCAAGTTCTCCCCCAAATTATTGCTGCTGCTTCTCTGTAATAACCCGAATTCTCGAGGAACTTTCTCAGTCGAGCCCTCAGGCCCGGGCTCCGCCGGGTGGTGCGAGGGCCCTGCGCGTCCCGCGGGGCGCCGGCCCGGGCTCCTCGGGTCAGCCCAGCCCCCGGCCCAGCCCAGCCCGGTCCGGTCCTGCCCGCCCCGTGCCCCTCAGAGCCCCCTCAGAGCCCCCTCACCCCGCAGCGCCCGGCCGGGCCCGCGCCTCCCGCCCCCTGCCCGCCTCCATCCCCGCGGCCCGGCTCGGCCGTTACCTGGGAAACGCTTCCTTCCGCCCGCGCCTCAGCCAATCGCGGAGCGGAGGCGGCCGCGCAGGGCCCGCCCATCGCAAGAGTAGCCAATGGGAGAGCGCGGGCGGCGGGGGGGCCGCTCCTGCTGCTGCCTCCCCGCGGGGCAGGGCCCCGGAGGCCGGAGCCTGGCGGCGCCCGGCGGGGGGGGAGCGCCCGTCAGCGGCGCCCGTCAGGGCTCTGAGCGGAGCCCGTTTGGGGTCCCCCGAGCATAAACGGCCGCCTGCCGCCCGCTTCCTCCTCGCGGCTCCGAGAAGCGAAAGAACCGAAGAACGCCCAGCAGTCTTCCAGACGTTTTATTTGCGAACGGACAACTCGCTACAGTTCACTTTTCCCTTGCGGGGCTGCTCGCGTTTCCTACCTCCAAACGCTGCGGGCTTTTTGTGCGTGAAATGAATAGGACAGTTCTCTGCAACAGAGCTCCTTCCTGCGGTGCCGTTGGCTTCCTCTGCCCAGTGCCAGCCGCAGGGAAGATGGTCCAGGGCAAAGTTTTCCATAGCATTCACATCTTCGTTTCAAGAAGGCGTGCAGGCACTTAGCCCTATGTCCACAAAGGTCCCCTTCCTTTCAATAGGGCACCTAGAAGCCTTTATGGACCCGGGCCACAAAGAGCAGCTGATATTAATCAGGAGTCCTAAAAACTTCTGAAAATTTTACTTAGTTAGTCCTCACCAGGGAAACCAAAGCCCTGAAGTTACTGGCACCCATTAAGGCAGAGTTCAGAAGGGGGTGTAGCTTTGTGCCTAGTGGTGCATGTGGAAGCATTTAAAACTTCATTTCAAAGGGTTCTGAAATTCAAAGATCGTTTTGGCAGTGACTGTCTTTACAAGTTTGCTTATTGAGGCTGAGCAGGAAAAAGTGAGCTGGAGAACTCCACAGTGGAGGTCTCCAGCTGGAAAAGTGGAGAACACCAAAACACGATCAAACAGTCAGTGAGGAAAGGAAGGCCCCCAGGCACAGGTTTGCCATTCTGACTTTAATCAAAAGAGGCTTCCAGAGGGGGAAAGAATTCACATTGTAGCAAAAAGACTGAATAATAAAAAGAACCAAGGATTAGCCTGTATTTGGAAAAAAAATAAGAAAAGGATGCCTATAACTTTCCTAATTAACACCTTTGAGGCTCACTGGAGACTTTTCCCTCTCCTTCCTCTGGAGGAAATTCAGCACCCTGAAGGTAACAAGGGTAGAATTTTAGAGGAGCTGCTACACAGCTTGGCTGGGGGAGCTGCAGTGCTCTCAGTTCCTATTTAGGTCAGGAGGAAGCAATGGTACTCAGCATGAAGCGTAGGCCTCAGTTTTGCTTTGTTAATACTTGACAGTAAAGATGATAGAAGATTTTAAAAATAAAATACATCACAGCATGAGAATTCATTACAATAATCTCTGCTACTGAATCACTGCCAAGAAGGGGGACGTTTCTGGTGTAAATTGTGTGTGAAGGAGTCAAGTTCTACTATATATCCAAATCATTTTCAAAAAAAGCAACCTGTACAAGCCTTAAGAGTCATAGCCTCAGTTGGTGCAAAATAAGTATAATTCCACTGACTTTTGTGCTACTTCACCAACACTAGGTGTGAACCCTGATTCCTCGTAGAAACCAAATAAAACAGTCAAAAGCTGCCTGCTGAAATACATCCTCAACATACAAATGTCACAAATGTATAATTGAAGTAGAGCAGAGATCCCCCCAATATCCCTACCAAAAATACAACGTGTGGCCCCAAACCTGATCAGAACAGGACTGATACATGGCAATCAAGGTGCATTTTTAGAGTTACAGAGTAAGAATGAACTTGCTCTCCAAGTAACATTTTTCCCCTCGAATAAACTGGCTCAGAGTTCTCCAATCCATTAAGATAGCTCAATATTTTCAAAGTGAACATAACTTTCAAAAACAATACTGATTAAAAAAGATGTTTGCAGATACCTTAAAAAATACCCAGAATATCAAATTAATTCCAGTCCAGCATTATAATTAGTTAATAATAGCTCCTGAAAATTATATCCTCACAAAAAAATGTGGGTATTGAAGTTAAAATCATCAGAAATACTATGTACTTGAAAATACCGCCAATCTTTTAACAGTTAAAAACAAATCAAAACTTTCTTTGGAATCACCGAGTTATTAAAATGTGAATTTCTTTACAGTCTCCACACTGTCCTTTCAAATCAGTCTGTGTACAGATCAAGTCTTTGAGCAGTTTAATATCCACTGTTGGAAAATACAGTCTCTGACCAGCAGGAGGCTACATTAAACAGGAAACATTGGCATTCTTTTTTTGTACTGACTTCTGCCAAAAATAGAGACTTTCAAGCACAAGACAGAATGGCCCTGCTTTAGGAGATGCTTTCTCTTCTTTTCTTTCTAAAATGCATTGTATGTGTACTTCCAGTGCAAATCTTTTCAGCACTTGTGACAGGCGAAAAGGAAAGGGGGAGGAAGAGAGATGCTCTCCTACGCTTTTCCTTGGAGTAACCAATAGCCGTAACACACTGAACTACCAGCTTTCCTTACTGTTGAAACCAGTCCACATTGCTGGCAACCTGAAATAGCTTATTAAAAAGATCTCGTTTTTAAGATAAACAGATTACACTTTAGCATGAAATCTGGCCGTGGCTATGGTTCTATGTGCGTAAAGATTGGTTAGAGATGCTTTCCCCTTTCAGTATTGGTTGAAGTTCATTAAAAACAAGTCTGTGGTATTTCTCCACGTGTCATGAAATGTGAGAAATCTGTCTGACTCGGGTTTGTATCTCCTGTCGACACAAAGGGCAGGTCTCCAGTTGCAAGGCACACTCCATGCACAGGTCACTGGAGGAGAAAGAAAAACAGTTAAAGCCTGTATTCACAATGTGAAAAACTAGAAGAAAAAATCCAAGCATTAAGTAGTTTCTTTAGCCTGCTAGAAAAGCAATCAAGATAAGTGTTTCAGCGTGGGGATTAGGAATTGCAAATCTAGTATTGTGGATCCACAGGCTTTGACAGGAGGTCCTGCTGCTCTGCATCTTACAGACCTAAAACTGCACATGCAGTTGGTGAGGATTACACTTGAACAAAAGTGTCCCATCTCCACATTTGCTTTGGTTTGGAAAATAAGAGTCCCTGTGCCTTGCATGAATCTGTCTCAACTTGTGGCTGAGGCACATTGAACATGTCTGTTCTTTTTAAACTTTGTGGCATCCAGACTGGAAGACCCATGGCAAGACTGCTCCCATGAGTGCTCTAAAAACATTACAGGAGTGGATTTTGTTGGATTAACTTCCCAGTTAGGCCACTTAAAACACAGGAAAGCGCTGCTATGGTACTCCTCATATTGCTGCCCCATTTTTACCTTTTAGAGCTATGTGACTTGAGACAATCCATTTATTGAATGTTTAATGAATATTTGGATACATGAGTTTTTTGCTCCCCGCACATGATCTGGATCTTGTAGCACTGGTACTAAGCCAGTACTCAGCAAATCCTTTGAGATCAAGGAATTGGATAGACAATGCTTATGTCCCTTACACCTATGTCCCTTGCCCAAGGACAGCATACGCACATAGCCACAGTACTTCTCTAACCCCAGACACACACAGCTGGGGCGTAAACCAGCTTGGGGACAGGGTGGAGAAGAAAGACGGTAAATCTATGTTTAACTGCCATCAGTCACATCCTTAAAAGGATGAGTTATTTCCTTTATGCTAGAGAGTAAATCAAGATAAGCAGGGACTGTATCTGATCTCACTTAAGCTGCACATCAACAACACTTTTTTTTTTTAAATGCTTTTTACCTGTGTCCACACGGCCTGAGTTCTGTGTCTGCTACCTCATCACAGCAAAGTGTGCAGCAGTTCTCTCTGATACTCACTTGCTTCAACAGAGCCAGGCGCCTGTGTCTGCAGAAATAACCATAACCCCCCCCAATTAGTTTGACTCAAAAATGACAGATTCATAACAATTCTGAGTATTGCACCAAGACCAATGCAACACTTATCTGCACTACTCAGCACTAGTACTGATAATCAACAAAAACTATTCACAAAAGAGACTTAAAACAGATGTTCAGGACAGTCTGACTCCCTGTTCTGGTCTGTCAAAGTGACAAAGAGGGCATTAGATTACTGTTCTTGTTCTCAAGAAGAACAGTTCTATAAAACTGTTTACTAACTGTATTTTTTTTAAAGAGTACAGATAAGGAAAATAACACCTATGTATCAGCGAAGCTTGGAAACCCTGTAATGCTGCAACACAGTTTAGAAAAATACAAACTGAAAAGAAAACCAACAACCCAGTGTGGCAATTGCCACATCAGAAGATGTGACATGCACTCCATTCTCTCCAACATTTGTGTTATACAAAGGAGGCCCTGAATAGTTCAGGTATACAAGCTGTATATATGTATATTCATCGTGTATTTATATGTAAATATATAAAATATGAACATATATAAGTATCATATATATGATATACACACATGCTTAGAGTGTATGTGTAAAAAATCATGCTTGTTATTATGAGGAGTGTAAATTTTTGTCAAGCGTGTTTAAAGAAGAAAGAAGTCCACATGACATTGCTCTAATATCACTTTCTGGCCAGAAAACTGGTAGAAATCCCACCTTTGTTGATATATGACATTTCAGATTTGGAATGCATACTAATCAAAACTGGTTAGTGGCAGGGTGAAGTGTCTAGCCCAGACTGTGTCCTGACACTATTAAAATAAATTAAAGCATTAAATCCAATCTACCTCTATAAGTTAATTCCTATGATGGATAACTGGGGTCACTTTGGCCTTTGCTTTTTTCCTACCTGTTTTAAGACCAAAGCAATTTTGTAATTTATGATTAGCTTATAGCTTCCAAACAGTTCAGATTGTGTAAGCTAAGATCATCTCCTCCACACAAAGAGTGTCCAAATTTGAATGGAGCCTTTCAGTGCTATCACATATAGTACTGAAATAAGCTCCAACCCAAGAAGCAAAATTTCTCCAGTCAGACCTCAACAGGAAGCCAGTTTCTCTACTTGTTAAAGATTAGCTCTTGCAGCTATTGCTGAAACACTGCAAGACCAGTGCCAGTGACACCGATGTCAATCACACCTGATCATCAGCTCCTTACAGCACACAGCTAAAAACTACAAAACCCCTCATCTAGAGCATGAAACTAGTAAGATACTAGGTACTGTGAACAAAGGGCTGATCAAGAACGTTAAATTCTTAATCTTAATGAACTAAATCAGACTCAAAGGAGCTCCTGGATCAAGCAGGTGTGAATTACTCTGGCTACAAGGAAATGAAAACGTCTTGTAGGTTGGATTTAATTTTCTCTTTGCAAAAACTCAGTATCACGTGCCTCAAGCTTCAACAACATGAGACTCAGATTAACAAGTGATGTAGGTTTTTTTTAAATAAGGTTATTTAAGCACCTAATTCACTGAAAAAAAATCAGCTAGATAATCCAAAAACCAATCTCCGAATCTATTATAGCCAGGGGTACCCGCCTCCAACCTAATTAAAAGAAACAAAAGAATGTTTCAACAATATATATATATATATATAAGCATCAGTCTAGACAGCCATCTTTAGACAAAGTTGGAAATCTGGAATACACTCCATTCTCCTGTTACTGTTTGTGTTCCAGAAAATTTCATTACTGGTGACTTAATCTAGAAAAGTTGTTAGGTTTCATTCCTGCCAGAAATACAGGAAGTTCAGGAAAAAATTACCCAAATCTGTTTTTGTCTGGCTGGAATTATATTTCGGTGGATAAGCGCTTGAAAATTTGAATAACCTTTGTTGATAGTATTCATAAGCATTTCAGATGAAAATTTCGCCCCAAAAGCCTGACAACTTCAAGCCTTACAATCATTCAGTACGTTCATGCTGCCAACATCAAATTAGGTCAATTTTAAGTGAGACACCTTTTTTAATTACAACTATGGCTCCTCAACAAACCCAATTGTTCTTACACAGCATGAGGTATGTTTAGTACAAATAGTTTAATGTGCAATAGTAGTTAATTTTAAATTATCCTAATATTGCAAACAATTACTTTAACATAATGGTGTTTGACTGCTTATCCCCTGCTCTACCTATTAACTTGCACTGAAGCCTATGGTTTAATCCTTTTCTGAAAGACATATGGAGGCGTGACCTCATAAAACAAAGCTTTTGTAAGTACAGCATCAGACTATGCAACTCAGAAGTGAGCTATTTAATTTCTTCATAAGCAAACATTCTCAGACTAGACAGAAGGATTACCTTGGCAAAATGATCTTCTCTTCTGCTGTCAGAAAGGCATAATCATTAAAGGTACTAAATTTCATTGATGGTGGGTACTTGAAAGGTTTTGCCCCAAAGTTGAACTCACATTGTTGGTAAGACATGAAGCTAGCTGCAGCAAAAAAGCCAGATCTGCAATGTAAGGAAAACGCATTTTAGGATGACTTAAAGCAATAGTAGACCTTGCCAGACATGGCACTTCTATTACCAGACAAAAAATGCCCTGAAAGAAAGATTGTTTTCTTCAACAGAGATTCACTAAAGCTAGCTGGGAGAAAAACCTCTAACACATCCAGTCTCTGTCACTCATACTTTTGAGTTTAGTTCTCAGCTTTGGAATTTACTGTCAGAATTTATCTGACAATTTACTCCCAGATCAACTAATAAAGGCTGCTTCCTCTACAATTAGGAACAGTTGCACTTACACTACTAAGAGCAAACACATACATCTTAACAGCCCACAGCCTGATCCTCTTTACACTGATCCGCTCAGATCTCTCCTTCAGCACAGTATTTTCCTTCCAAAAAAACTGCTGTTTAGCAGAGTTGCAAAACGCAGCAGCAGCTATGAGGGACACCTAGATGTCCACCACTCCTTGCTGCTTTATTTGATCAGACACTACTCTGGGGAACTCGTAACACTTGTATGCTAGCTACTTGTATGGAACCTGTACATGACAAATTCAGGTCTGTGAGCTCTTTTAGCACCATGCCCATCTGCTTCTACTTGCCCTTGCAGGATTACCTTGGGCCAGCTGTCTTCATCACAGCCATACAGACACCTTATAAAAACACCAGAGCTATCATCCCTTTCAGTTTTATTTACAGAAAGAACCCAAGCTGGGTAATACCTTAATTTTAAATCATGTAACAAAATCTGTTAAGTGTAATAAATGCCATACTCCACATGAAAAACAGTACTACAAACTGAATAGACAATATTTTGGAAGACTTAAGCTGTGCTACTATCTTGCTTGTACCTTGAACTTCATTTTGATGAGAAAACATGAGTGAAATCATTACAATACTTTCTGACTGGATATTACTGTACTAATGTTTAATTAAGCTGCATAAAAACCCTCTCTCTCTTAAGTATCACTCCAGCTTACCTTTTCAGAGCTGAAATGCTCACCTTCTCCATGACAGAGCAATTAGCCACAAGCTAATTTTAACAGAGATTGAAAAAAAGTCTAACAGTTTCCAGTAGTAGTGTTAGAGACATCCTCCCACAAATATTCAATACACTACTACAGGATCTGGCCTCATTGCACTGCAACAAGCTCTTACACACTCCTCAGAATTCACAAGGCTGACGCTTTTATTTTTAAAAAAGATCAAAAGTTCCCCAAGCACTACTAGATGTTTGCTCATCTCTGCTACAGCCTTGTTTTACCTCAGTGCTGTTCTAGTTTGACAGTACAACACGTTGGGTTGAACCTGCGCTCACATGTTCTAAAGCATTTGGTTTGGACCCTGAAATCCACTTGTAAAATGTTATCCTAGTTACTAAATTTCTAAGCAACTTTCAATTGGGAAGCCTACTTAACGATTGTTTCAGGTAAGCAAATATGAATTTACACTTCAAAGGGGGAACTTTTCACATAATGAAAACTATTATCCGTACAGGTCACTGTCATTCCAAATGAGCACATACTTACATAGCTGATGAAAATACTTGCTTCTCCGCAGGAAGCTGGTTTCCATTTAAATAGAAGATCATTTGCTTTTCTTGCAAGTCTAGCAGAAATCCTATTGTGTCTCCTTACATGCAAAACAAAGATAATTTGAACAGTTCAATTATGTTAAATGACAATAGCTGAGACAGTTATTTTTTAAAGTATCATATATCTCACTCTGAGTTGTCTAAGAAGGAACTGTTTGAAAATGTACAGCAGAAGGAACAGTGCGGTACAGGCAGTAACTAGCAGGAAAAAACAGGACAATATAATAATTAAAAAATAAGTATTTTAGTCTGCCAGGGCACTAATACTATATAGCTGCAGAAGTACTGCAGAGTATTAGCCAAAGCCAGAAAAAAACGCTGCTTTCCCCACCTGTCTCTAACAATTTTAGATCAGTTGAAGATACCTTCAGAACACATAGTTGCTAAGTTTTTAAAATGCTTGTGCCATGTATTTAAGAAATGTGTTAATTTAGCCAGAAATTGGGAGAAATTTAATAGAAGAGAAGGTACAGTTTACACAAGCGTTGCTTACAGATAGATTCCTACCAAGATTTTAAAGCCAAGATCAAGAACACAGCTTTGCTGTCCAAGTAGTTACCCAAGAATTTAAAGCAAGTTAAGACAATACAACTCCTCCTTAACCTTGATCTGTAAATTAGATTATTTTTTTCCTTCTTAAAGTAACCGTTTCAACACAGAAAGGATTATTTCAACTCTCTCCTAGTACTACAAATACCAGAAAAAGTCTTATGATAAGGAAGTCCAGCAACTTTAATTGGTGCTACAATTTGTACTCTGCCTATGAAAATAAAAAGCATTTAACTAACAAGACCCTCTTTATACACATGGTGGAAAAAGAGTATGGTGCCTGTTTTGTACCTGTAAACCACTGCAAATTAATATCACGAATTACAGCACAAGCATAATTATTAAGCATTTAGTATCACCAGGATCAGTCATCAAAAATTATTTCATGCCACTAACATACTATGTACTCCAGATGCCTGCAAGAGGACAAGTCCTGTGCAGAAATCCAGTTAGGATGAAAAGCACAAGAAAGGACCGAATACCTTCTTTCCAACAGGGATGGGAATGTGGTTTACTTCTGGCATTATACCAAATCAGCTGCCGGCAGCCATCATATGCACAGGAATATTCATCGTCCCCGATACCATAACCTTCCTTTAGGAAAAAAAAAAAGTGAATTATTTCTGTCTGAAAAGAGCTAAAGTTTATTTTTATTCAGCTATACCATTCTTCCAAGAGCAGGAAGGGTTCCCATCCATATCTTCCCTTGAAAATCATTTTTCAAATGAAGTCTTGACTTCATTTTCACACCAAAAGGAGTTTGTTAGAGACAATATCCCCCCCTCTCGCTCCCTAAAGTATTTCTCAGACTGTACGAGCTCAACTTCTACTGTCTAATAACTTTTGTCCTATATTTAAAGATCACAGGTCTAGTAGCCAAATAATTATGTTAACTTTTTGTAGCTTAGGAAGTCAACAAAAGTACAACTTCTCTCCTATCCTGAAGTCCCAGTATCAGGCTTGCAA
Organism: Anser anser; assembly: GCF_964211835.1. NCBI lineage: Eukaryota > Metazoa > Chordata > Aves > Anseriformes > Anatidae > Anser > Anser anser. The sequence continues at coordinate 12,580,134 of NC_139732.1, forward strand.
TAGACAACCACAAGATAATCAAGCATCACCAGACACACAGAGCACAAAGAACAGTCCCACAGACCCTTCACCAGCTGTGTCACATTCTGTCCCTGTCAAGTGACAGCCTCCCTCATTCAGTTATAACCCCGATGGAATTATATGCCATCGGTATTTAGCCACCAGTAAAACAACCGTTGCAACAGAATCATCCAGCTCACATGTAACATCTCCTGTATTCATACCTTGAGCAGGAAGCAGGCAGAAAAACAAACAGTCTCATCTACAGTAATTGGGAAAAATCTTTTAAGGCCTCTTAGCATTCTAAAGGCAGACACATTGCCTTTTATTTCAAACAGTTTCCATTACACTCAACATCAACAATGCCTGTGCCCAGGACAGGTCTGTACGGTTTTTTTGGTTGGTTGTTTTTGTTTGTTTGTTTGATTTTAAGTTACACCACTAGTAACTCCATGCTAGAAATATGGGACTGGACTTTGGACATGATGTACATGCATATTATATACCAGCAGAGGACAATCCTATTTATGCAAATAAGAAATGCAGCAAGTACAAACTCACAGGTCTCACAGGTAGATGGTGAACAAAGCTACTCCCCCATTCTCAGGTGTTTCTTGCCACTGATGTTTCCTTTCACCTCCTTGACATATTTCTCTCATACCCCCCCCCACCAATATTTACTCATATGTCTGTATTTGGCCTATCTTCATATTAGATTCTGCACTTGACACTTGTAGAATGACTTTCTACAATAATCAGAAATAAGCAGTTTTAACTGCTTATCTCTACATTCAAAATAAGTAAATATATAATGCTTCTCCTAAAGGAGATTCCAAGTAGAAACAGAAAACTATGCAATTGCAACTATAAAGTAGGGCTACGGGTATATTTCTTACTCAAACTCAATCACAACTTAAAATCTCAGCCCTGTATTTCCATTCTAGTCAGTAGTAGTAGGCTAGGTCATACATGCTTTTTGTACGGATGTTCTAACCTGTACTTTAATGACAACTTTGGAAGGTTGATAATATGGAAAGCCCTCTCTAAGCTTAAGTATACAAGTTTGCTGGGTAATAATCTCCATGTTTTCTCAATGTTATGCAAATACGGAAGTAAATATGCTACAGCATACTGAGTTTATGACAGCCATATGGAGCTGCCATAAATAGTTAAGGAGAAAGAGGTCCTAGTTATATCTTTACTAACATTAGCAGAGATTATTCTTTGACTACAGGTTCGGACTTCATGTTCACATGGAACATTATGTTTTAAAGCTAGTAAGAGCATAATTAAAAAATAAATACTAAGAAGAATATTTAGAATTCAGGATAAGATACTAAGCTAGCTAGATGAGAATGAGAGCAAAGCAAACTATAAATAAGTGTATTTATTTTATATTATCAGAATAAAGGCAAGAAGGTAGAGAATTCAATCTTTCTGTAATCCTTATTTTTAATCAAAAAAGCTGCCACATTCCCAAACTGTACCATATTACTTCTACCAACAGATCAAAACATGCCATGCTATCCCGAAGTCAACTTAAAGAACTATTTCCCAGGTGAAAGTTAATGTAATAGGAATGTATGCTAAAGAGGGTAATCAAATGGATGTTTGATGACCTGTGTAAAAATGCATGCATGACAATCTGCTAGTTCCTAGTGAGCAATTTTTTGCTTCACAAAAACACACAGTAACCACTGTTTTTACCTAAAGACTACAGAGTTTCTAAGACGACACTAAGGCACAAGACACGAGTCATTTCTTTGTAGTTTCCAGGCAATGGCAAGTAGATAAGTTGTCACTGCTAGCAGCTATGCAATACTTGTGTGACCAGTGTCAGCATGTTGCAATAACAACCCAGTCTTTCCTTGTATCTCCATCAGAAAAAGCAGTTTTGCAAACGTACAGAGAAATTGAAGGAAAGAAGTGCACACTTACTGCCACAGAATAACCAGTGTTGAAAGTAGAGAAATACTAAAGTTACATTATCAGCTAGATGACATCACATGTACTCACATGATTGAGAAACTTGCTGTCTTTGGTAGCCCATCCTATCTGCATCACTCCCGAAGTAATTACTGTAACTTCATAGTACCAAACTCCAGAATCAACACAGAATGTACATCTAACGCTTTCAAAGGATGAGGCGTCACATCGAGCCTACCAAAACCAAACCAGAAGTTAGTTTTCTACAAAATAATCATTTAAATAAGCTCCTTCCTTTCCTGGACCAAGTTTCTCATGTGTAAGAATACACTAGCACAATTAGGCTAAGGCACCAAGGCAGGAAGACCTAAGTCATGGGCTGTTAGCTAACACTTGGTAGGAAGAACTTAAAGGTATTCACTATTACATGGAAATTCATCTACAAAGTAGAGAAACAAAGTAACATGGGAAGAAAAAACATGGCTGAGACAAGAATCCTGCTGTTATGTACTCCTCAGGATTAGACAGGACAAGAAGTAGGAATTACACTTTGGTGAGCAGTTTTAGTTTAAATGAGTGAAAAATGAGCTGACAAGCATCTTCACTTTTCTGAATACAGGCACTACTTTACTATGAACATTTCTACAACAGAAGTCAGCTTGATCAGAGGTTTGTAACATCACTAAGTAAGCTCACTATACAAAGCTGGCAGAGAACTTTGATTAATTCTAGGAAACCGCAGGAGCAAGTAGCCAAAAAAGTAGTTGAAACCCATTGTTTTCTTCAGACTTTTTTCCAGTCGAAACCATGAAGTGACATCCTACCTCTAATCCATGTGGTGAGATCTTCAGGTATTCACTGACATCATTGCTGTTCAGCATAGCCCTAATGTTGGTCAAATCAACCTTCTCGTATGTGAACTGCCTGCCTTCTTTTAAAACTGCAAAATAAAAGTAATTTGAATCACTGCTGCAGTAAATCTTCATTTTGAATATTTCATATGGGGACAATTGATTGCATTGGGACACAGTTCATTTTTGACATAACTGAATGAAGTATTGACATTTTGCCTCCATGAAAATAGTATCACTTCCTATAATACTGTTAGATGTCCTCTAAACATCAGAACATTATCTATACCTCTGACTAGAGCTTCTACAGTCTAATTACTACTTTTAAGAAACCCACAGGCAAACACAAAGCATCCAAGTTCATACCAAGATGCCACTTTGTCCTGGTTTCAGCTAGGATAGAGTTAATTTTCCTCCTAGTAGCTGGTAGGGTGCTGTGATTGGGATTTAGGATGAGAATAATGTTATCACACTGATTTTTTAAAATTGTTGCAGAGCAGCACTTACACTAAGCCAAGGACATTTCACCTTCTCGCTCTGTCCTGCCAGCGGGCAGGCTGGGGGTGCAGCAGGAGCTGGGAGGGGACAGACCCAGGACAGCTGACCCCAACTGGCCAAAGTTTGTACCATATGGCATCATGCTGAACAATTACATGGGGGGCTGGCTGGGGTGGGGGGACCAGCTGCTCAGGGTAGGTTGGGCATTGGTCAGCAGGTGGTGAGCAATTGCATCGTGCATCACTTGTTTCGTACACATTAGTAGTAGTAGTACTATTATCATCATTATTACTTTTTCTTTTCTGTCCTAATAAACTGTCTTTATCTCAACCCACAGGCTTTCATTTCTTTCTGATTCTCTCCCGCATCCCAGAGAGGGAGGGGGAAGGGTGAGTGAACAGCTGCGTGGTGCTTAGCTGCTGGCATGGTTAAACCACAACACACTTGTTTCAGGATTTATCGTTGTATTTGCATATTCATTTGGGCAGAGTTTTCCCAATTCATCATGTGGCAAAGATTTTGGAGGCAGGGGAAGAAGGGGAACAGAAAAACAGTCTTCTACCCTCTCAGTTTCAGGTAGATGGCGAACTTTATCTGAGTCAAAGAAACTCTTTCTCCCTCCTTCCCCTTTTCACATGGTGTCAATTGCTGACATACACGTTTATTTACAAATCAGAGATCTTATCTTAGGACCACTTCTTATACCCCAAAATTTGCTACAACACTTAGACATATGTTAACTAAACAACTGACGGTGTCCTACCACATGCTGACTAAAGCTCCGTAAAGCTCAACAAAACTGTTTCCCCAAATTTATCACAGACTGAATCATAGAATGGCTTGGGTTGGAAGGGACCTCAAGGATCATCTAGTTCCAGCCCCCTTCCCACGGGCAGGGATGCCACCCACTAGATCAGGTTGCTCAGGGCCTCATCTGACCTGGTCTTGAACACTCCCAGGGGTGGGGCATCCACAGCTTCTCTGGGGAACCTGTGCCAGTGCCTCACCACCCTCTGAGTGAAGAATTTCCTCAGAATCTCTAATTTCAATTTCCCCTCTTTTAGTTTAAAACCATTCCCCCTCATCCTGTCATTATGGGATTGAGCAAAGAGTCATTCTCCGTCTTTTTTTTTTTTTTTAGAAGTCCCAAAACACATTAGAAACAATGCTCTTGGAGTTACTGGGCCCTCCAAATCACAACTCAACAAGTGAATTTTATGATTTTTAGTCATCCTAAAGGACAGATCTGTTGAAGTGATTTGACAAATTACTTCTCATGCTCAATCAGAAGAATATTTTCTTTAAGTGTCTTTAATAATTCTTTGGGACCATGCACTGCTGGCCTAAAATCACAGTAGTGACTGCCACCATGATATCATCAGTAATCCAGCTGTTCCAGAGACAGAGCTAGCACTGTTTAGCTACTTGGCACCTCTGCTGAAATGTAGGTTACAGAAAACATGATTAAAATAAGTAGTTTCATTCCAGTCCCAATTTGCAGAGTACAAGCCACTTCCTTTCACAAAGGCTTTTTGGAAAATTTATTTGGAATATATAATTTGGAAATATATAATAATAATAAATTTGGAATATATAATTTGGAAAATGGAATGGAAAATTTATTTTCCATTCAATTAGTCTGGATATATTCACCTCTTTTTTTGATAGCAGTTACAAATGTAGTTAGGTATATTTATAAAAAGAGCTTATACAGAGCAAAATGCAGAGTACTCCTCTATGTCTCTGGAGAATTTCTTAATATTAAAAGAATCTATCCCTTTGCTATACCTACACAGATTGTCTAAACTCCACTGGGCACAGAATCCAACCTGGCGTTTTAAATAGTCTGGATGATCCGTCCATTTCTCTAGCAAGATCAGTTGGTCACTAATGCAGGATTCAGAAACTGTCATTTTATTTTCACCTGCAATTTAAAAGCAAAAAAGAATAATTGCTATAAACTAACAGTAAGTTTAGTTAAAAAGAGTAACATTGAGTAAATGCAATAGGAAAAAAACAACTTAAAAGCTCAGCATTATAAACAGCATCAAGTTCTTTTCCCAAGCACACATGAAGTTAACTTTGCAATTACATATATAAATTCTTTGCATGGAGCCATACCATTAATAGACAATTAAATCATGTTTGTTCTCAATACATTTTTTTTTTTCCAGCAAAGGCTGCATGTAACATTAAGTCTTTATGTAGCAATTCCTACATAAAGGCTGCGTTTCAGCAAATCTTAGTGCTTTCTGGGTGGGGGTATCATTAAAGCAATAGATTTTTTTTTTCCTGCCTGCAAACGCCCAATCATAGCTGCTCATCTATTTAATATAGATTTCTTTCAGCAACAAAGGCCTTGATGTCTTAAGTCTTTATGCAGCTATTTCTAACTGACGCAGACTGTATTGAGTTTGAGAAAATCTCAAGGTTTTTAAGGGCTAGGGGGTGACAACTACAGCAATAACTATTTCTTCTGCCCTGCAAGTGCACCAACATTTCTCTTCCACATTTTTGTTCCTACTGCTCCAGTCTCCCATGCTCACAACAAATGTGATCAGATGAAACAAATGGCAATCACACAGCAGAAGCCATTCTATTACCATTAAGAGCAGTATCAGGCCAATACTTACTTGTTTGTGCAAACTTCTCCAGTGCTATTAGTGCAAAAAGCATCACTGTCGGATGAGACTGGAAATTCTAAATATGGGCAGAAATAAGATTTATTTAATAAATACATAGCATAGATGGGTACGAAGAACTATTTTTCACTGAATGTCTTAAGTTGAAATATTCCTCCCCAGGTCATCTAGTCCCTCCTCCTGTCGACAGCTGGTTCAAATAGATCAGGCTGCTCAGGGCCTTGTCCTATGAACTTATGAGTATCTCCAAAGGTTGAGATCCCACAGCCTCACTGCAACACCCTGGTGTAATATTTGGCCATCGTCATGATGGAATTTTCTTCCTTACATCTCCAGTTTATGTTCCAGCCTGTGCTTTTTACCTCATGTCCAAACATGCACCTTTGAGGAGAGCCTGCCTCCATTTTCTCCAGACCCTCTTACTGGACCATTAGACAGCTATAACATCCCCCTTAGCCTCTTTCTCCAGGCTGAAGAAACTCAATTCTCTCGGATAAGATTAGAAAATTGTTTCATTCTATGCTTGTTTTCAGAGTTCTCTACACAAGAAGTCTTCATGTAGCATGGTAATAGGGAGGTTTGTGGGAAAGCATGGAGAGAGAAAGGGACAGGATACTCAGATGTACTTTCGTTAAGTAGTTACATTTACTCTATAAGCTAGGAATGCCATCAGACCAAGTACAAAACAGGGTGTGCTAGTTTTCACTTCACCTTCCAAGAGTTCATAACAAATAGCTTGAAGTCAACCAACCAGGACTATTAGACTGACTCCTCAAAATGGCCATCTTTTCAACTCGCACCAGTGCCAGACCCTAAGCAAGCAACTGACCTAACAAGCGGAATCAGAATTGACTTTAAGTTATTAGCCCTCAGCATTGATTCAAGAGCACTGAATAGAAGCCTGGCATTTCTAGAGCAAAGGGCAGAACTGCTTCTTCAAAAAAGAAGTTCTCAAATTTCTGAAGCCTTGTTCTACTAACCTAAAATTAAAGAAAAAAGAGAGATGGAGACTAAGTATAAAAAAATAATCTGAAGTAATTATTGCAGAGGAGAAAAAAGTTTGCACTTAGATAATAAAACAAATATTGATGAAGTTACACGTCAGGTATACTTAGGAGTATAGTTTCCAGTTTGCTCAACAATATATAATGCTTTTTTACAAGTGTTAACTAGAAGTATATAGGCAGGTTGTTTCAAAGTCTGATGAACTTTCAAAAAAATCTTTTTCGAATTACAATGCATCTGCTCTCTTTTGTCACAACTACTACAAGTCTATGGGGCCTGATGACATGCATCCCAGGATTCTCAGGAAACTGGCTGATGGAGTTGCCAGGCCTCTCTCCATCATATTTGAAAAGTCCTGGCAGTCAGGTGAAGTCCCTGATGGATGACTGGAAAAAGGAAAATATCACTCCCATTTTTAAGAAGGGCAGAAAGGAGGACCCAGGGAACTACAGCCCAGTGAGCCTCACCTCTATGCCTGGCAGGATCATGGAAAAGATCCTCCTGGAAGCAGCACTGAGGCACATGCAAGACGAGGTGATTCGAGACAGCCAGCATGGCTTCACCAAGGGTAAATCGTGCCTGACCAATCTGGTGGCCTTCTGTGATGGAGTGAGTGCATCAGTTGACAAAGGAAGACCAACCGATGTCATCTACCTGGACTTCTGCAAGGCCTTTGATATGGTCCCACGTGACACGCTGGTCTCCAAAGTGGAGAGAGATGGATTTGATGGGTGGACCATTCAGTGGATAAGGAGTTGGCTCGATGGTCACACCCAGAGAGTGGTGGCCAATGGCTCTGTGTCCAAGTGGAGGCCGGTGACAAATGCCGTCCCTCAGGGGTCTGTCCTGGGACCAGTGCTTTTCAGTATCTTCATCAGTGTCACAGAGGATAGGATTGATTGCACCCTCAGCAAGTTTGCAGAGGACAGGGAGCTGAGTGGTGCAGTCAATACAACAGAAAGAAAGGATGCCATTCAAATGGTCCTGGGCAGGCTGGAGAAGTGGGCCGACATGAACCTAATGAGGTTCAACAAGTGCAAGGTGCTGCACCTGGGTTAGGACAATCCCAGAAAGGAAGACAGACTGGAAGAACTCATTGAGAGCAGCCCTGTGGAGAGAGGCTTGGAGGTTCTGGTGGACAAGACGTTTGACATCAGCCAGCAGTGCACACTTGCAGCCCAGAAGGCCAACTGCATCCTGGGCTGCATGAAAAGAGGAACAGCCAGCAGGTCGAGGGAGCTGATTGTCCCCCTCTACTCTGCCCTCATCAGGCCCCACTTGGAGTCCTGCATCCAGGTTTGGGGCCCCCACCACAAGAAAGATGTGGGGCTGTTAGAGCGAGTCCAGAGGAGGGCTGCGAAGATGATCAGAGGGCTGGAGCAACTCTCCTATGAAGAAAGGCTGAGAGCTGGGGATGTTCACCCTGGAGAAGAGAAGGCTCAGGGAGTCCTCGTGGCCTTTCAATACTTAAAGGGGTCTTATAGAAAGGATGGAGGAAGACTCTTTACTCAGGTAGATAATGATAGCACAAGGAGGAATGGTCTTAAACTAAAAGAGGGGAGACTGAGATTAGACATTAGGAAGAAATACTTCACTGTAAGGGCAGTGGGGCACTGGAACAGGTTGCCCAGAGAATCTGTGGATGCCTCATCCCTGGAGGTGTTTGAGGCCAGGCTAGATGAGACCTCGGCCAACCTGATCTAGTGGGTGGCATCCCTGCTTGTGGCAGGGGGGATGGAAGTGGATGATCTTTAAGGTCCCTTCCAATCCAAGCCATTCCATGATTCTATGAAAATTTCACCTGAATATACACAGAGTTTGTCTATTTTCCTCAATTTGTAAAAGTGCATTCATCACCAGCGATAATTATCTTCCTGCTAAGTTGAGACAATTTGATCAATGTTTCTACTCACATTTAAGTGGATTTTGATGTGATCAGGCAACATGGTAATTAGAGGTAGAAAAGGTATAAGCTTGGGCAGCCAGCCCTGTGTCATGACATGCAGCAAAGCCTGGTTATTTTAAATATCTTCTTAAAATTAGAGAATATGAGCAGCAAGGTACCTTATGTTTTTTGGGGGGGAGGATATTTTCATTAGGCCTTTCTGAACTTAAATCTCAACTCTTTGTACATTACCAGTATCCAAACAACTAACTTTTCACAATAATCAGAAAAACCAACAAGCAAAAACATTCTAATTGCTATGTATGGATACCATACAAGATACATACATTAAGATCAAAGACACTTACCAAGCTGTGAAGTAAATATTCTAATATGCCTGGGCTGAGTAAGCCTATACTTGCAGGACCTGTAAAAGTATCACAAATTAAATCCATCCATGGGAACTATCATATATCCATCATTGCACAGAAGTATAATACAGAAGAAATATCATTGTTCCCAAATATTTGCTATACAAATAACTACACTATTACCAAATCACAAACATTTGTTTTACCTGCTATAAACAGAGACACAGTTCTAGCCACACTTAGTTTTTGAAATAAGACTCCATCAACCTCTGCTAAACACTTATGCTCTTTTTTTTTTTTTTTAAAAGAGTCTGGCTCCCCTTTACTTTTTTCTAAAGAGTCTGGCTCCCCTTTACTTCCACAGAGAAAGTGTAAAGACTAGCTCCATTCATCAGTAGTTCAAAATAAGCAAAACTAAGTGTCTAATATAACTTACTTGATAGTTAATCACACAATTTGCAACAGCACCGTGGCAAGCTGCCAATTAAGAAAATTGTCCTGAAATACTGCTTGTTTAATCAAAAGAGTTACAATGGAATCAAACTCTATCTTTGATAGATATCTTTGAACTCTAAGAAACTGCAGTGGGCTGCATCATGACATTAACAAGTTTTCTGTGAGCTACTGCAATGAGGTAAGTTCCAAGATCACTAAAAAAAAAGAGTGGGTATTAGATCTCATTTCGACTTACTATAACAAGAAGGTGGAAGTATTACAGCATAAAATGTTTCCTGTCCTTGTTCTTTGCTTTGACAGAAATACTAAAATTATGTTTTTAAGAACCATTAGGTGATACTGAACAGTCACTTTTTCTTCGTTTCCTTTTCCTGTCCACTTTCAGAAGAGGAGCTAAAAACTACATAGAAAGATGACCATCAGCAGGAAGGAAATGTAATCATCAGTTTCCAGCACAGTACTAGAAAGTGACAGGGCGTAAAGTGTTCTATATGAAAAGTCACCTTAAAACAACATTGCTGGGATTCTAAGTAACAGCAGTGAATCTTTTCAGCTAACACATGCTTAGTAGCAAGAGCATTTTTTTTTTCTTCCATCTTTCTACACTGCCTCGAAGACTAGTCAATGGGCAGGAGTATTAAATCAGTAAATAACTGTGTTCACAGCAATTCTCAAAGGGCCAGACTAGATCTTGAGAAAAGACCAATTACCAGTGCTAAACCATATACTGTAAGCATAAGTGTCGATCTACAAACATATGCATTTCAAATTGCTAACCAAACATCAAAATTATCTTTTCAACTACCTGGGACTGTAAATGGCTCATTCAGACCCAAACTAGTGACTGATGGCTGAATCTGAACGTTTTAATTAAGGAGTAGAATTGGTCACATCTGTCAGACAAGATATTCCCCCACATGCAGAACATTATTCAGTTCTAAAAAAACATTTCTGAAATACTCTGCACCATGGGTGCTAAAGCAATAGGCACTCAGCAAGCTTTCAGAATAATCCCATGACTTTACCTGCCAACTTCTCTGCTAAACATCCCAGTACTGCAGTTGTATTCCGATGTTTGGCAGGGTGACAAGCATCCTGACAAGCAGCAGCTCCACTTAAGTTTAATATTTCAGTTAGCTTTTGCAATGCATCCTGAAAAAGAAAAATCAAGTCTTTTCAACATCACTGACACACAGTTTTCCCCAATATACTACGAATTATTTTTTACAACATATTACTAAAATCACCATCACATTAGAGGCAACATAAGATGTTATCTAAGATAAAAATATAATAAAGATAGGATGAGAAGTTCAATATTCCCAAGAGTTGTAACTTTAAAATTGCCACCAGATTGTTGGCCATTCAAGTTGTTGGATCAACAACTATAGGATACTTTTGGACATATATGAGCTCCTATAGCAAGAGGATTTTGGTATTATCTATCTTTGCTTAGTATTCATTCAGCAGCTATGGCAATATTGCTACCTAATCAGTTTTAAGTGCCCTAAAACTCACTCCTTTTCCTGAAAAAAAAATTCAGGACTAAAGAGACCAGCCAAAAAAAAGCCAGCCCACAACCCCATCATCAATTTAGGATGCTGTCAGTTTCACAAGATGTCATAAACAGTATCCTTCAGAACATAAATGTCTTTCTATAGTCCTGTAGTCACACTAAGCAATAACAATGAAGGTGACAAATTTAAAATGCCATGCTTTGACTTGCTTCATTCAGACAGCATGGTATGGATAAAATTCAAGATAGGTCTAGATCACAACCCTCATTTTCAGGGTAGGTAGGAGTTTATCTAGAGCCAAGTTATCCTGTAGAGAACCCTGCCCCCCCAGATGTTCAAATTTGTTCAAATTCCCCTCAACTTTCCAGACTTCATGAAAATTTCAGCTGATTCAGATATAAACTGCATAATCTCAGGCTATGATATAATTAAAATAGTACTCCTCATATTGAAGTTGTCAGAAGGCCATTTGAAGAAAGAAACAGTACTGCCAAAGTTGGATGCTTACATGCTTTGTGAGCTGTGTTCTGATCCACGCTTAAATCAATTTTCTTCACTAGACTGATTTGTACAGTGATAACAGAAAAGTAGTTATTTTCCCCAAAAGAAAAGCCACAAAAACAGAAGTGATGAACAGGACTGACACTAAGTGGAAAGAAGGCTAAAAAAAAAGGATGACTGAGCTAGAGACTCAGAATGGAAAAGCCTAACTAAAATTAGATTCTTGACATACCCTGTACTGCTTTTAGCCACTATTAGAACTTTCACAGAGATCAACTATTTTGAGTTAAATAAAGACTTTAGACTAAACAGCTTACTGTGCTGCCATTTTAATGCTATACACTTTACAGCCTACTGTAGCAAAATAAAATGGAAAATAGCATGCTACTGTTCTCTAGCTGTAGCAGAAGTTGGGCACTGACTTAAACTTACTCTGAATAGGCAAAAAGTGAACAGAGACTTTACTAGGCTACACGTGACCTGCAGATCCTACAACTGTTACTCCCTGTACTTCAATGTGCTGTAAAGAGATTGCACAAGAAAAAGGCCTCTGAGTAACCCCAGAAGGAGGCATCTTATTCCCTCTGTCTTAAGGTCAACTATTTCATAGCGAAGTCCTTAAAATTTAAGTACATAAATAGAAGTGATGTGGCTTTTGAAATACAGATCAGATGATTAACAAGTACATTGTACAGCTGAAAAAAGTCATATAGAACACTTAGTGGTCTCCATTTCCTAATTTATTTTTCAAACCAGGCAAAATTTCTAGTCATATTTTGTTTTCAGTAATCATTTCACTGCCTATGACAGCAATTATACAATATTTAATGTGTACGTAAGTCTCAGATGACTTTCCCCAATAACCTATAGGAAAAAAGTTTTTGAAGACTAGAGTTTCACTAACTCTCCAGCCACTCACATGTTTATGCAAGACAAAATCTATCACTTTATATCCATAACAATGCAAACTGAAAACTAGAAGTGGAAGCATAAGTAGTAGATTAAGCAATGAAAGCTGTAATAATGTCATCACCAGTTTCAGATGAAATGAGATAGTAGTGAGCATTTAAGGAAAGTCAAGTTCTCTGTAAAATAATCACGTTCAATGGTTAGCACCTTGAATCACTCATTAAAGTACATGTACCAGCAAAGTATGAAGACCTCGGATCACCTTTCCATCCAAAGCCAGTTCAGTGATCAAATCTACCAAACCATATCTAAAAATTTTACTTAACTGCTGTATTAGTTAATGAGGTAAACTTATTTCAATACAGTAACATTTTCTGGTATCAATACCAGTTCTATCAAGAGCCATAATTTACCTCCACCAGAATTCTGGTTGAGGTCTTGAGTTGGGTGAGTTGCACTCACCATAACATAGTTAAAATGTCATTTAACATCAGATACCCACTTACGTTGTGTTCACTGCACATAGCAGGGAAGGAATAACTAAACAGTGACTTGTACATACGCATCTTTCAGAACTTGAGTAAAAACAGCAGAACTTCTCCTGCTTTTGCAGCATCCATATGCACTTATTGTACAGTATGCATACCACATGGCAGGAGAGGAGAGCAAAGAAAGCAGCCAAGGACCAAATGCCTTTTGTTTTTCCCTGGGGACCACTGCCTTTTAATTTTCCTCTACACTGCTTCTAGCATTAAATACCAATTAGGTAACAAGCCACCACAAATTACTCAAAGTTACAAGTTACACCCATTTTCTGAACGACTAACAGTCTTGTACCACTGATTAAACCCACCCAGAAGCTATCATGGGAGTGGCAACCATGAATAACTGAAATTCAGTTGCAGATCAACACATACTGCTTCGACTTACTTTTGTTGGCAACGGACATTCATCAAGTAGCAGCGTTATAACAGCTGGTCCCAGTGGATCTTCTAGTGGAATAACTCTAATTAAAGATTGGACAACTTCCAACCAGCCTTCATCTGTCAACCACAAAACAGAAGTAACATTTAGAATTAACACTGCAATTCTAAAGTGTTCAATATACATCAGCAAATATAAATTTAAGTTTTCAATCATTAAAATTACCCAGTGATTTTACAGGAACTAGGAAAAAATGCTTTACATTTTACATCAATTTCTTAGTTTGCAGTAGCTTAGAAGTTTAATTTCAAGGGGAGAAAAAAGTTTACAGCAGCTTGGGCAATAGTATACAGCTTTATTGTTTGGAGAACAGTCCTGCCCAAGCCAGAGCATACTTCACTTCCCACTAAAATTAGGAAGAAACACTCATGACCACTACGGACAAGCACTTTACTCCTGTGTAGTAACTCAGGAGTTCAGTGTGCAACATCAACTTTAAGTGTTGAACGCTGCACTCATGATGACACTGAAAAGATTCTCCTGACCAGGAGAAAGAGCATCCTTCCTGAATTCCCTCAAGTAACACAAGACCTTGAAGAAACTGCATTAGCTTGTCCTATGCTTGGACTTCCAAAGAAAATCTGATTTCAAACTGAACAGCTCTCACAGTTTAATGAGTAGACAGGGCCTCCTACTTACATGCAAACTGTTGTTTACTTGCAGATGTTAAACTACTTAACTACTAAAAAAGTAAACAGATTTGGGTTTACAAGAAAAAAGTTGCATTAGGAGTAAAATCAGAGAGAACTGAGTCTGCATCTGCATATAAGCGAGTGAGGTTACAAGAGACTTAGTGTTCCCTTCCACAAGGACAAGTAGATGCAAAACAAAGTATTGAAGTTTGTTAGCACATTACCCCAAAAAACTTTTTACTTAATTGCTGTAATAGTTAATGAGGTTAACTTATTTTAATACAGTAACATTTTCTTGTACCAATACCAATTCTATTAAGAGCCACCAGAATTCTGGTGGAGGTCTTGAGTTGGGTGAGTTGCACCTACCATAACAGAGGTAAAGCAACCCTCATATGGACACAGCTTGGCTTGCAGAAGAACTTGGGTACGGACTTTGAACAAATATATCAATAAAATGGAGGTCTAAGGACAGTAAAAACCCTAGACAAGAAGTATGTACTATTAAAGCATGTACTATTTGGCAACACCGAAACCAAGGGTTTAAACCATGTCTACATATATGGGCTGGTTCTGCCCTAATGCAAACACATTCTTTGTGGCTTGTGGTTTAATGCTATTACAGTGTGCTTGGGAGCCAGTTGGCTGCTTCTGGAGAGCTTATGTAGGAAGTGTAACGGAGTTCAAAAAACTCAGAAACCATCAGCTCAGTGAATCTTCAGAAGGACAGAGTTACATTTTGGAGTCTGAGTCCCCAGAGCTACAGCAAATTGATAAAATACATGCTATCAGTACAATTATTTTGGAAAGAAAACAGTGCTGTTTTTTTCCTTTGGAGTCACAACTGAAATGCCCAACACAGTGCCTCGATACCTGTTTCTGCCATTTCATGCAACGTGATCATTGAATAAGGAGGCTCCTGGTCACTGAAAGAGATATTACACAGGTCAAAATTTATGCACAACCATCAATGTAATACACAGACAGAAAATGAATCCAGTAAATGTTTAACAAAGAGAAAGTTACATAGGCAGCAAAGTGCTAATGCTATTTTCAGATCCAAAACAAAGATGGGATTTAAGCTTTTTTCTGGCTTAAAGTCAACATCCGCCTATCTACAATAGCTGATATATGAAATTGTTATCCATACTCAAATGTCTAAAAGCTAGACAGAATGCTTAGACTTACTGCTATTCATCAGCAAAGTTCCTCAGAATATGTAACAAGAGACCATTTCAGAGGTCACGAAGCGTACCAAGAACAGTGTACAAGGGAGACACCATAAACATACTTTTTCCAGAAACATTGCTGACTTTTCCCCCTAAACTGAAAAGCATGCCATCTAGCAGCATCATACACTACAAACTCATTAACAAGAGCAGTAGGAAATCATTAAGACAGTTTAACAGAGGACATTTAACGCAATTCCTTTTGCAACATAGCAAAAAAAAGAAATAATCTATTAGATTAGTTCCTCAATTTGGTTTGCCGGAGCAGGGGCAAGAACCTATTGCCAGGTCCTCTTATCTGAGCAGGAACTGTTACTAAAATAAGTACGTAATGCAAAGTCTCCAAAACTCTATTCACTAGGTATCTCCAGTACCAGAAAGGTTTGTGCAGCAGCATATCCTAAACGCTTTGCTCAGTGCTACTTAAGCATTATGAACTAATCCCAAGCTCAGAATGATACATTCCACAATCAATTTATTACATGCCTTTGAAATGAAACTAGAAATGCTAAACACTGATAAATTTTAGAAAGTTTCAACACAGGTTAATTATACAGGTAACAAAGCTACCTACTTTGGAGGAATTAATTATAGAAAAATCTCAGGTTTGACTGATTATAGGATAAAAACGCATGCTTTTCTTACCAAAACCTCTTAACATTCTCTAGTCATTATTTCCACAAGAAAACGCAAATGTGAAACTTTACACTTTTATA
Source organism: Anser anser (assembly GCF_964211835.1). Taxonomy (NCBI): domain Eukaryota; kingdom Metazoa; phylum Chordata; class Aves; order Anseriformes; family Anatidae; genus Anser; species Anser anser. The sequence continues at coordinate 12,596,256 of NC_139732.1, forward strand.
TTGCTCTAACATTTGAAACAATTTTTTTTTTCTCCCCCCAAGCATCTCTTCACCTTCCATCTGGAAACTTATCTCACCAGCAGGAAAAAGTAGTGCAATGATGCAAACCAAATTATCTCAAGAAAAACAGTTAAGACTTTAAAGAAAGAAAAAAAACACCACAGACTGCAAGTAAAGGCTGTGATAAACAGAATGACGTTTTTATCAGCAAGGTTTCCTGGTTCTCTTATGCATAGCAGGTGTTAACAGTACTAGCACTGAGCAAAGGAGTCTTGTTCACTTGCCATTTTAACCACTGAATTCCTAAACGTCCCTTCCAGCACCCACCTTCCTCATATTTGGAAGCAAAACAAAAGTGATTTTGCCAATATTTCAATTTGTGAAGCAGCACTTGGGGTAGACTCCAAAAATTAGTATTTATTCTTTTGAGGCTAGGAAATGAAATTTCACTCCTTTACCTCTAGAGGGGAGATCTCTAGACAAGAGGAACAAAAAGCAGTCACCATATACTTTGGGTCCAGAGTGTTTTTCTTTTTTAATCCCAAGCAATAAACAAGGAAAGCAATGGTTCATTGTAGATCACAGTACAACAACTTAATCTACTATTTATCTCAAAACATCCCCATGTATTATTTTCACTAAAGAATTAAAAATAAGAAAAAGGTTTTTGCCTTCCATTCTCCAGACTCGTATCTTTGTCTCTTTACATCTGTCTTATCACACTGAAGCCTGTATTTCCAACTTACTGTTACTGACATGTTTCCATTTTAATTTAATTTATCTGGGCATGGTTTTTGACGTGAAATTTGTCATTTTCCCTACCATCTCCTTCTGTTTCAACTTTAGTGTTTCCAAAAAAAAATAATCCAGCTCTAGGAGGAACAGGTGATAATGGAACATATTTATCCCTACAGACTCACACAGAAAAACAAAGTTTCCAGAAATGGATCCCTCCTCCCTCCCCACACTGTTTCTTCCTATTAACCTAAAAAGGGCCATGATTATCTTGAGGTCTCACAGGAAGGTTCCTTAAGCTTTTTTCAGGAACATTTAGATAATCTGTCTCATGAAGAGGCTCCCTCATTCTTCACAGCCATAGGTCTTTGTCATACAGAAGAGAGTCTGCAAGACCTTGTACTATTTGGCTGTGTTGCAAGACCAGATGTGTCTCATCAACAGCCTTAATATTAAGCAAGGGTAACCAATATACCACTATAGCCATGTGGTGCTTGCGAGATAGCACCTGGAGTACTGTGCCCATTTTTGGGCTCCCCAGTATGAAAAAGGCATTGCTATAACAGAGCGTGTCTAGCAGAGGGCTGCTGTGATGGTTAAGAACATGGTATACAAGCAGAAGACTTATTTAAACCATTAGGAGGGTCAGGGTACACTTGAACAGGGACCCAAAGAAGGGTAGAAAATGGAGATTTTCTGGAAACATTCAGTGCTTGAAGTGGCCTGAGTTGCCTGCTCTAACTGGAGCTGGGTTTTAAGCAGGAGGCTGGAGTAGCTGAACTTCTGGAGTCCCTTCCAACCTACATGATTATGAGTCTAGATGAAGTATTTCACTGAGTTAATATATAAAAAAGCCATATCTTCAAGAATTTGTAAGAAATAGGACTCTAGGATCAGTGACATAACTATGCTTATTATTGTTCAATATCAAAGCAAAGTGCTTACAAGATTATAGAATTGTTTGCAAGACCAACAGAATCAACTATGCACAAAAATGCTGTGAAACAGCTTAAGGCGATGAACTTAGCTGAAAGAGAAAGGCATGTGGAATTAGGAAAAGGTTTTCAAAGTTTTTGCACAATTTTAACTTAATGGTTTGAAGACAGACCCCAACAATAAGATAAAAAAATAAAATAAAATAAACCCCAACCACTCACAACCAAAATCCCAAAACATACACAACCCCTCTTAAATTAAAGTTTTCAGGAAAAAAGTCCTGGTATTTTCATTTAAAGCATTTTACAACAGGAAGGCAAGGCAAACTCCTCCTCTGCAGGCATATTCAAGGAGACAGGTATATGAATCACGGCTCATTTTGTCCTGAGCCTCATCCAACTTAAATTCAACCCCATTACAAAGCTACAAAACTGTTTTTCTTTCTGTTGTAGTCTTTCTGGTTTCTAACCTGCACCTAACCCAAAAACGACGAGCTACCTTAATCCTTCACTTCTGAGGTCCTTTTATAGCGGTCTGTAAAAAGCAATGCAAAAGAAAAAACAACACTAAAAGAAGGATCTATCCATAAATATCCCGCATGCCCTCAGTGGATGCTTTGAGCACGCAAAGAATGCAGTACTGGGATCATAAGCTGAACAGTCACAATGTGCAGTCTTTAAGAAGTAATAGACTTACAGCCAGAAAGAAAACCTCAGTCTGTTTACGCAAACTAACAAAGATCAAAGCTCTCAGTTTTGCTTAACCATTTCCAAAGTAGTAAATACAGCCTGAAAGCAGAAACTTTGCTTAACAATCAATTTTTAGGATGTAAGTTCTCAAGCTCTGGAAGATTCTTTGCTTCCTAAGCTGTATATCTATGCCAGGCAAGCAATACTGAGCCCACTCCTCATCCCATCTGGGTGTAGGCCCGCACAGGAACTGTGAGAAAGCTCCTCAGCTCCTGCAAGAGTCTGAACCTGGACGCTCAGGAGCTACGTCTATTACCTAGGAAAGGTGCTGCTCTCCTAAGCCTCCAGTTGGAAACACGCTGCTGCTTCAGGGAGGGCCAGGTGCAGATCGGTGAGAGGATGGAGTCACAGTTTGAGAGGAGACAAGAACATTGTATTTTTCATTCATGTTGAATTATTCCTTGAGGTGGTACTTACTTATCTACTAACGTCCGAATTACAGCCAGTGTGTCAAGTACTAGCCCATCCACATTCTGTTTTTTCCTTCTTGGTTCATGAGGCCCTCGACCCCTCCTAGGTGGCCGGACAGGGTCCCTTGGGTGGCTTCTTGCTTCAGGTACACGTACTCTACTGCTCTCTGTTTGTCGATTCTGAGATTCCACGTTGTCTTCTGCTCCACTGTCATCACGGCAAACACACGAGTTTCCCATATTGCAAGCCCCCAAAGCTCCCAGTAAACGGGGAACGTGGTGCTCTAGAGTCAACAGTAAACCTTGAAAAAGGCTTCTGCTAGCATAGAACACAAGGAAAGCAACTACAATCATCTAGAAAGTTTTAAGAGTAATGTTTGTGTGATCCTGTGAATTGTGTTTGCATTATATGCGTTGCTATCAGCTGGAATGAATGGGAAGTTGGAGGCTTAGTTTCCGATATAATTGGTTAAAATACACATTGGTCATCCAGAAGGAGGCCTGAAAAAGCAAACCCAAAACAAGAGTCAGTGTTACTACTTCTAATAAGTAGTAGAGTTCTCATATTAGTAAACAGAACTAGTCTTGGTGTACTTAGGAAAATACCTTAAAAACATACTGTTTGCATCTGAAGTCTTCTGGGGTAGGGAAAAAGGATGGATGAGGAAGAGCAGGAAGTTCACTGGTTAAGTAGCCCACTCCCTCTGCCCCCTTCATTTTTTATACAACCTGTTATTTTCCATTTTTTTTTTTTTGCTATAGAGGTGCAGCTTTGTCCTTAAGCCTAGTGCACCACCACCCTTTAAGTATTAACAAACCAGTTTCATTTTCTCTTTACTGTCTATAGAGACATACTGTTCAGACCACTCAACTAAAGGCTGCACATTTAAGAATCTCATTTCATACCAGCAATATTCAACGTAATTTCCAGACAGATTCTACAAGATAGACGAAGTTCTACAGAACTAAACATATAGTTGTGGCCTATCACAACAAAATACAGATTTAGCAGTGAACCAAGTGTTTAGTTCATCTGTGCATAAACATTTTTTCAGAAGGTGCTTACATCAATTGGATCCTTACCCAAAGATGCACCATGTACTGACCCCAAAGTATTATAAGCACCATTTTAATGCCTACAAATCAGATTTGTAAAGGGGTGTTTTCTGTACAAGTTGGATGATTTTTGAGTTCTAGCACGAAATCAGTCTTCCATTTTTGAGAATCAAGAATAATTCAGTCATTCTTGCGTTTTTAATTCAAAAGGTTTGGATAGAATACAGGCCCAGTAGTAACTAGGATTGTAGTACAGTCCCTACACATCACTGAATCAAGAACATTAGCAAGATCAAGAGTGTTCAGAACACTGCCTGATCACAAATTGATTTTTCAAGCCATAGGGTATACTTCTATATAACTATATAAAAACTCAACTAAAATAAAGCCTTACTAAAGGCATCTTTTCAATGCATAGGTACTCCATGCATGTCAGGATAAATAAGTTACTTTCAAGACTACTTTTTTTTAAAGAATAACATGCATTAACATTTAAGCTAGAATGATGAATATCAGGTTATTACTGTTTTAAAATTATATAACAAACGTGTAGAAGCATAAAACTAAAAGAAAGTTGAAGGCAATTACAACCTTTCAAATACAAAAGGCCCCTTACCACCTCAGCCAACAGGCAATCGTGCAGTTACTAGCTGCCTTCTGGGGCAAGATTACAACAATATTATTTGGGAAGCCAGACACCAGTCGTAGAAGTAAGCATAACATCAAGCAAGCATTTAAATGGAAAACTGTCACCAAAAAAGTGCTTCAAAGAAGCTCTCACAGACTCTATGTTTTAAGTACATTACTTTCAGTACACTGAGAAGTTCAGTATTAAGGTAACTGAAGAGTAACTAGGAAAACAAAGCCCATCAAGTGATATTAAACGTCAAAAATACAAGATCTCGACTTCTGGTTCAAGAAACTTCTAAACCACCGATCATTAAAGTGGTTTCAGTATCACAGCATGCTTGCCTTATTCTCTAAGCAGTTTGACCACAGCAAGAGGTGGGACAGCAGGCTCAGTAGATTTTCCACCTAAGCCAAGACAGTTGTTACCTTCTCAATCAGAAAGTAAACCGTAGACATAAGGGTGCCAATAGAGACTGCACAGATCTCAAGCAAAATTGTGTAAGATCACAGACTGGTTCAAATTACTTTTGAAAGTAAGCAAAAAACCCACCCCACCATAAAAACCAAACACAACTAAGAAAACCTCACCTATTTTAAGGAATAACTAGTTACACTAAATGTAAAATATGCCTTCCTAAAAAAGAAAAAAGTATTTAGGTATCCAAATAATTTAAGGGTGTTTTAATAACAATACTGAAGTTCAAAACTGCATTATTAGTGTTATGGATTAAGAATCTGTAAAGATTGTGTAAAGATTGTTCCATAACATATAAAAATGTTAACACAGTGAATCTACATTGTCAAACCCCATCAAAATGAGTATGAAAAAGCTGTATTTTAGTGATCAGCAATGAGCCGAAGCCTACCAAAGGAAACAAAAATAGAGATGTCAAGATCAAAACTGATTACTGAGACCTGGGTTTTCCGCCTGGCAACATTAAGCATGATTAAAAACAAGTGATTATGATCAACTCACCTTTAAGTGTGTTTGGTTCAGGAATAACTGGGCTTGCTCATAAAGCACTGTAGCAGAAATGGACTGTTTTTCTTCAGGGCACAGATGCATTTGTATCCAGAAAAAACAGCAGTATGTATTCCTTTATCATGGGCAGTGAGTTATTACAGTAAACTGCTTTCGCTTTTAGAAGCTATGCCAGAGTCCCTGAAAACAGAGAAAAGAAAGAACAATTCATTTGGAGACTGCCTCCCAGACAGACATGTTCCTCCTCCTCTCCACACCCGCAATGACATCAAGTCATGCTGTTATTTTCAGCTGCAGTCAGCCCTTACGGGGGAAGTTCTCTCTCAGCTCCAAAACCAGTTTGCCACCTACCAGCTTCAGGACCAGACACAGCTACGGAAACCCCGATCTGTTGCTACAGCCGAGGCACCAGACACCACAGCAAGTGTGGAGCAGTGACCGATACCTTGCTGCAGACTACCGCTTGCAGGAGGAAGAGCCGCAGCATTACCTGGCCCAGATCACCCTCATGTAGGCAAGGGACAGCAGGAAACCAAGGCAAGTACACTGTAGAAGTTGGTTAGATAAAAGGAGAAGAGAATTTTTAGCAGATGGACTCAATGGTCCTTGTGGGTCCCTTCCAACTTGGGATATTCTACGATTCTATGAAATGACAGGATACACTCCCCTTGTTCAGTAAACAGCTGAGTTTGACAGCATCCACTTGTACGTGAGAGTAAGTAACAAACAAGGAGCTCATTTCCATGCCTCAAAAACTGAAGTATTAAATATTTCAGCATATAAGCTAGAGGAAGAGATTACTACGGATCTGCCTTGCAAACCAGCCGCACCTGGACAGCGTACATATGTAGGAAGAGAGGTTCTGAAGGGCAAAGAAAAAAAATCCTTTCAAACAGTGGTGTTCAAGGTTGCATTTGAGCTAGCATATTTAAGGGAAGATTTACAACATTATAATCAACTATGAGCTTAGTATTAGGCTGCTGGTAGCCGTGTCACCGTTGAAATAAAGAGGACTGAGCTCTGCACATCTGCAACATGCATGCCCGTCAGGGATAAAGTGCCACTGCTACAAGAAAACAGAAGTAAAGCCAGTAAAGGAGAGAACTCACCATACAGACTGCATTTTCACAAGAGAAAAAGGCATTTCTAAAACCGATAAACACCAACACTTTTGGAAGAATTTTGGCAAAAAAAAATTTTTACAACTCAAATGCAATTGACATTTCTGAGGTTACATTTTATTCATTTCTGTAAGAGGAGAGAAACAAGTTTTAAGGATGATCAATTTTACTTCTGTCCAGACCCTGAGACCTTAGTGACAGAACCTACAACATGACAAAAATGTTTTGCACATCTTGAAGGATGAAATATATTATGTTTTTCAATGAGAGGTAAAAATCGACTCATATATACAAGAAAATTTTGGAAGATTGAAAATTTAACTTCATACCTGACCTTAGGAAATATCTGCTCTCAAGAAAGCCCGGACACAAAAGTAGTTTTTTATTCCAAAAATATTTAGCAGTCTATTTGAAAATATTGTGGGAATAGAAAAATATGTATTTAAGACTATCTAAAAGACTAAAATTTTTTGAGGAACAAAACCAAGAATATCACAACAGCACTACTGAGGTAGGCCAAGATAAGCCCACCCTCTTATCTGGCAGTGGATCCTTGAAGAGAAGCATGGGTATGAGCATGGGATTAGAGATAAATAGGCTCTCTCCTAGTGTACTCGCCCCAGTGTCAGCAGCTCAATCTCCCGAGACAAAAGACTGCGTGTTTGTTTTCCTGTCAAAACACAGCAAAGGAGGAGAATTAATCTCTCATAAGCCATTTATATTTTTTCAGTAGTTACATGGCTAATAGTCTGTGCAACTGCTTTTAAAATGTAGCCATGTTCCATTATAATGCTGTGACCCATTGTTAACCAAAGGGGACCGCTTCTCTCACAAGGGGTGAAAGTCACAAATGATACCAAACTCCCCAAGAGCATAGCTTTGGAGACGAAATCAAAACACTCTTTAACCCAAAACCGTTGTGAGCTAACAGCTAAGATTCACCTCAGCAACAGCGCAAGAACCAGAAGATGACTCCCGGGAAGGCATGGGAACAGAAACCTGTTGCCTCTTGTCCGAGCTACCCCGACGTCATGGGAACGACGCTTTCTGAAACAGCTTGTGCAAGTCAAACTAGAACTGAAAATGTTCAGATGAAGCAACTGTACATGAAAATACCAGCAGCGATTGAGCTATAGTATAAAGAGGGCAGGCTCTCCATGTTAAAGGCTGTCCTGCTTTCCCCACTATTAGCTCCATGTTATGCCACTCAAACATAAGTGCTAGAAAGCCCTATCCCTACCAGTCTCCCATTTGCCTGAAGAGCATTCTCTGACAAATTTATGAAGTGATAAGACCACGAAAGGTGTTCACAAAAGCAGCCACATTTATGGAAGCTATAACTTTTTTTTTTTTTAAGTGGTATGTCAAAATAAGATTTTAAATACAAGAAGGGGTAAAGGCAGTAGTCGGTACTTGTTTCTCAGCAAGAGGGCATCCTTTCACTCTGAATGTTGACCATCGCATGCTGTTTTGGGATGTGGGACTACTAAGTTGCCAAACACATGATCAAAGGCATTTTTTTGTTCTATAAGAAACTAGCACTGAAATTTCTCTCGCCGGCATCATCACACGTGGCAGCCCACCTCCCTGCCACCCAGGCTTGCTTGCAGGTTCAGCTGGGAGGCAGCGGCCTCCTGGGGCATCCTGCCCTAAGCAAGCCACTCAGATGCCATCTGACCACCTGAGTGGGATGAAAGCTGCCACTGGGCACAGCTGAAGCCCACAGCATCTTTCTGGGCCCAGGCTCATCCCCACCAGCCTTTGGGACCGATCGCCTTACAGCATCCACTCTCCAGACTGCACTGGTCTCCTGACTGGCAGAAACATGCCTGGATGCAACAAAGGAGCGACAAGCTGTGCAAACTGACCAGCCTGCTGCAGCTCTGGAAGTCCAATAGGGAAAAAAATAAAATAAAAAAAGAAACATCAGCCATTGAACTGAATACTATTTGAGTGGATCTACATGTGCCTGGTGGCACCAGTGGCAAGCCCACCCCAAGAGGCCTCCTCTCAATCATCTGATGGAGCACACCCATGGAGAAGGCAGCTGGAGGTGGCATCAGTCTCATTTTCTCTGTAATACACAGCCCAAGAATCAGTGATTCATCCCCTGAAATATTCAGTTACAGCCAACCATAATAGTGCCTCATGATGGAAAAAAGCCTCTCCTTTCCATGAAATGGAGTACATTGCCAAGAAAACAAAAAAAAACTTCATACACAAATGAGTAAAGACTGTTTCAGCTACTAGAACCACTTCTCCAGCTCCTGCCACTATCACAAGTGAGAGCAGTGTTTTCTTCTCTTAAGAGCAGCATATGCAGATGCTCCATCAGTAAGTGATACAGTAAAGTTGATAGCTTTTCAAGAGCTAAACTAAGTTTTAGGCAGCAATTTCCTATTAAGGAAATAAAATAATTAGAAATATTCCCTCAGCATTTCTTTTCCAAAGAAATGATGCTCCTAAAAAGGAGATTGAAACATTTGCGATGCCAGTTGGATGAAAGAGTTCAAACTACAAGAGGAGACAGAGCTCTGAACTGCTGTAACTCAGAATAAGAGGGGGGGAATCCTGTTTGCAAATATAAGCTAATAACATGGAGAAGATGACAGCTTTGAAATGATTAGGGTAGGTAAGAAAAACAACAAGAATTCCCAGCAAATTAAATACAATTGTAATGTGAAATTGAGATTTTCTCAGGAGATCACATTGAGGTTAGAGGTAAACCTCTCTGCTGAAAGACTTCAGCAACTGAAGAGCAGAAGCTACTTAGTGTCCAGAGCAGTGACCAAGCAGATGGGGAACTGGACTGCAAGCTTCAGGAGGAACAAGTAAATTCTGTGTCGATTCTTCTGTGCATAGTAACTGAACATCATCTTGTAGAATCTAAAGCAAAACCCTAACGCAATTATTTTCGTTAAAAATATCCTGGAGGATAACACTATGGGAAACAGCATTTACTGTCACCCAATGTGTCACCATTTCGGGTACAAAGCCATTGATGCAGTCATTTGGTTTCTTAGTAGTCATAGTAAAAGCATCCTAAACCAAAAGCAGACTGACCTTGAAATCTGGGCTTTAACCCTGCAGCTCCAGTTTTGTAAGAAACACACTGTACTTGAAAATCTGATCTCTTGTTGGACTTGGTGTGGTAACAGTCAAAGGAGAAAGAAGAAAGATTCTAAGAACAGTTTTTTTTCCTGTAGGTTTGCTATCAAAGTCATGTTTTACAGTCCTCTATACATTGGACTACTATTTTTTCTTCCTTTAAATCTGTTTTCAAGCTGGTACAGGAACACTAAAGTTCTGATATGGATTTTAAACCAATTTCACATTCTCTCAAACCAGCATTTCCAAAGCAGGCCTGGCAAACCCAGCAGCAAGGGGAAGAGAACCCTGCCCCAGCCTGGTCGAATCTGGGCTCAGGGACAGAGCAGCACCCAGGGCCGCCAGGCATCAGAGTGCTCTGCTGCGGTGCCTTCTGAAACAAACCGAAGTCATTACCACCTCCTAGCTTGCACATCTCAGAGGTCTAAATTTCTCATCTCATGATCATTTAGATAGAATTGTTCCTAGGCCTTTAGAAAAGGCTAATTTTGCTTTAACGCTTCAAATGCCTAAACACTCTCCAGCACAAGCATCAATAACACAGAACATGACTTCCAGGTTCTTCTCCTCCCAGGGGTCGTCATTTTTCATTTCAAACAAAGATACAAGGAAAGAAGGAAAGGTCCTGCTCTCATGCTTTGAGGCAGATAAATGCACTTTTGAGATACCAATCTTAAAAAGACTGTAGTATCTGAAAGCTCCAGGGTGTTTGACAAGGTTGCCTCCAGCAGGCTGACGTGGCAGAGCGGTACAGGCACGGCAGCTGCCCGAGGAGCAGAGCATAATGCACTGCTCCAAAGTGGCTGAAAGATAAGCCTAGTGCCCTGTGGAGGCCAGGCAGCACTAGTCCTGCAAGCTGAAATCACACAAGCACAATAAATAAAACATATTAGCTACCCTAAATAAAGTGGATTAGCTACACCGTATAGGTTTGGTATGGGCATTCATTCAGAGGCTTCAGTTAATTCAGGTCAATCTTCCTTGCTGCTCTTAAAGCTTCAGATATCAACAGTAGAGAACTTTGCTAAATTTTGAGGGAGAAAAAAAAGTCAGAAGCCACTAAGAAATTCCAGAACCAACAGTGCTGGGAGGGAAGCACAGGCATTTTGAGCACCAAGCAGAGGTACGGAATTGTGGAGGAACACAGCAAAAATGCCAAATTTTATTTTTTTTTCCTGGTAAATCTAGTAATTCATACCAGAAATGTTAATGCTTTACCTGTATTATTCAGAGACAGAAACTTTATCAATAAAAGTATTCTTGAATTGTGGAGAGATTGGTTCACTGTAGTCAACCGCAAAGATAAATATTTAAAGCACCTCATACATTAACAAAAACTGAGAGGATTCCGAAGCACAAAGCAAGAGACTGAGCAGTTCAAACACAGTCACACAGAGTAGTCCTGCCATGGGAACTAAATCTAGGGCTACGCCAGCACAGAGGCAGCCGAGTAAACACACTGTTGGCTACAGAAAGATGCTACAGGCATGGACTGATGAAAGCAGGGTCAGGTTCTTCTCAGCAAACCACCAACTTTGTGCAATTGAGCTGAAATGGCGAAATCCCAGTGTTGCACTGTTTCTTGTCTGTAAGCTAATCTTAGGAGAGACAAAATGCGGGAAACAGACAAAACTGGGGCTTGTTTTCAGAGAAGGATTAGGTACCAAAATGTACAAGACAGGAGAGTCTCCTGCTCTAGACCACAGAAAAGAGCCCAGCTAGATGGTATGACTAAGCTGTTATGAATGCGTAAAACACACTGAAGTACAGGATGCGTGAAAAATTTTGATAACACTGCTGAAAAATTCCGCGATGCCTCAGTTGGAAGCTCGCATTTGTCGGCTGACAACTGCCTCTGAGAGCAAAGCGCAGAGCAGACAGTGTCTAGAGCCTCCTATTCTCAGCCTCACCACCACATTTGCCACCTTATGACAATGGTTATCATCACAAACAAAAAAAAATAGCAACATTGCAGGAAACAGGACGAAGAAACTTTCACTTCTTGTCAACTCGAGTAGCATCAGAGGAGGGACCAATCTTTGAACAGTGGCAGCTGAAAGCCGGATTAACAGCCTTCCTGGCCAGCCACAGCAAGCAGGCAGTTATGAGCTGCTCTGAGCTCCGGACTGCCCAGGGACAGATGAAGATGTCCTTCTCCTCCTGTAAGCTGGTGCAATGACAGCTGTTGAGTCAGATATAACACCCAGGGCACTAGGGCAGCAAGCTTGCCTTGAAGGCACTCACAGAAAGCTTCATCCTTGATCTAGGCCTGCTAGAGCCTGCAGAACTTGATGCACAGCTCTAGAAAGGTTACTCGAACCCCTCATCTCTGACCCATTCAAGAGAAAAACAAAAAAAAAAAACATACGTGAACACAGCTTCATTTCTCCCCATTTGGGTTTCTCTCCATACTTAGGTTCTGCCTTGTTACAAGCCCAACATACAAATGTGGTGCAGGAGAGATGCTACTGCTGGGCAGGTGACCACACGTGACAAGCACGTCTGCGAGCAGCTGGCACCAGGCCTCACGGACCTCCTCCCACCACTGAGCTCCTGCCCAGACCCTGCAGGTAACAGCTCACCTGCAGCCTCTCATTTGGCACGCAGCTGGAAGGATTAACAGGGATACGCCCCTCTGTCCGGCAACAAAACTTACAGGGATATAGTATTTTAGGTCCCACATCTGTATGAGGAAACTTGGAGGAAGTTGGCCAGTGGGTTTAAGAGCTCCCACAGCCAAGAGACGGAAGGGGATGGGCTGCTCGGTAGCAGAGCCACTCAAGCGCACGTGGGTTAGGAAGAGGGCCAGGTACTTGTTGCACAAGGCAGTCTGCAAGCGGTTTAAGGAAAAACGTGCCTGTTTTATTTCATTACAGTTGCACATCAAGTAGGCAGAAAACTGAAAAACAATTTAAGCAGCTTTCAAAAAAGCCTATAATGATATCAGGAGTCATAGTCATCTGGTGTTTCTCTTTGGTAACTTCTTGAAGAATTTCAGATACTTAAACTTTAGTTCTCCTAAGTGCAATTATCAAAACTATTATTTCACCAAATGTACCTAGGGGTAATCCTCTAAACAGAGGAAAACCTTTCTGTTCTTCAACTTTGTCTTGTCTTTTCCTTTTTTAAGCCTTTTACTGCAGTACTGATACACTGACCGGAGTTTCCCAGAGAGCAAACATGCATCATTTCTCATTTACTATTAGCTTTATTTTTAAAAGCAGTGAGGAAGTCTGGGCTTTCTTCACATCACAGGCACCTTTGCTTTTAGAAAGAAAAAAAAAAAGAAAGCATCAAGGTATCTGCTGGATTTTCTTTTCCAAGCTGTCTTGCATGTCCCAATGCCTACAGGAAGGTAGAAAATGTGCACCAGTGCCACAGCCTTCTGATCTGTAGTTCAGACTGTCCTCTAGCCGACGACTCAAACTATTTCCTATCAGTCTGTGCACATGCATTAAAACAGTCCAAACATTTACACCAATACTTCATCTCAAAACATCCCCAGCCCTGGTCCTTCTCCTCATGTCTAGTAGGACACCAAGGTATTCAGAAACTTAAAGCAGAAGCAAAGTGCTTCCTATAGCCAAGAAGACTTAGAAGGGAAAAAAAACCCACGCAATTCCAAGAGTTGTGCGTACTTAGAAACTACTGCTTCTTCAAGGGGAGAGATATATCAGGAAGAGGACAGATGTGTTGTCACTAATGGGGGTTCAGCAAGTCACTATGATCAATGACCATACATCAGTAAGTGACTGATGAGTAGTATCTCACCTCAGAATGTGAACACACAAGTATGCCTACTGAATGGGCAAACTGACCTCTCAAGTACACAGAGATCCCATGGCAAAGTTGAAAAAACTTCTAGAGCACAAGTTGGGCCACACCAACGGTAGATCACGGCAGCAGATAACTGTAGGCTCTGCACTGGTCAGTCACAAAGCCTGTGAGTCATATGTGAACATCTGACGTGTATTAAACCTTGAGGACACAATGAAGAATAGAAAGTGAAATAAAAATCATGCTGGCAAAGCTGCTGACAGGACATAGTAACTTTATAGTCACTGTATATGAACCAGGAAGGGAAAACAAAATATATTGTCAGGACATGGGGAAATTCAAGGCACAAAGTGACACAATGGAATCCTAATGTCATACTTGGAAGACACCAAGGCTCGGGGCAGTGCATGTGCCTGCCCTGCTTTGAAAGGAACGAATTCAAAGTCCGAGCAATCATATGTTCATGAGGTAAAAAACAAAACCGAAACAGCTTAAAAATGCTGAACTCAACATATTGGCAGTGGAGCAAGACACAACAAGCTTTATCATATTAGCTTGTCTTCAATTACTACAAGGTGATGGTATTTTAATTTGCTGCCCCTGTGCAGAGAAGAAAACCTAGCAGTGTACACCAAGACCTCCACCTTATGACAGTATCACCAAATATCCAAAATACCCATAGGAGATGTTTCATAATACAGTGCACATTACCAGCTACGGGAGATACTGATGTGAAAGGAAGCCTAAATGAAGAAGTCTAAATAGTAAAAAGTCAGTAGGTGTCCCACAGCAGACCACCACACTCAACACTAACTGGTTAGATTGCTAAATATTTCCTTTTACTCCTTAATTTTTAACAAACAAGCAAAAAGCTTGAGGAAAATGGATGCTATTATCACCTGATGGGCAGAATTAGAGATAACAATGAGAGATGTAGGTGGGAATCAGAACACCGCAAGTCATTTCTGTCAGCCTACCCTTGAGGCTCACAGCAAGCGAAATGTGCTGAGAGCCAAGACCTCTGATGTGAAAATACTAAAAACATACTGTGACAGACTGCCAGCAGTTATGGAAAAGAGTTATGAACATCATAACCCTTCTGAAAGCAAAAGTTAAAGAAAGCATAGAACATCGTAACAGCGAGTTTAAGAGCCACTGATCAGCTGCTCTGTTTTGATGCCAGAGAGCAGGACACTGAAGCAGTTAACGGGAAGTGTTGCACTTGAACACCATGCTATATACCCGAAGGTAAGCAAAACTGAAACTGAAAGACTTGACATAAACCGATGACTCCATACAACCCAGAAGCACACAAAAGATATCATACCTGAAGATAAGCAAAGCATGTAGAACAGATAAATTAGAGAAATTAGCAATGTAAGAGTAGGTAAGAAACTGAGACTGAGCTAAAAAAACAATTAGCAATAGCAAGAATCATCACAAGCGTTGTACATGATCCAAAACACTGCATTAAAATATCCTGGAGGAGCCTTCTATACAAGTAATGGTAAGCAGATGCTGAAAACTTGCAATTAGCGGGAATCTCAAGAGACTGTTTGGATGAGGAGGTGAGAGACACTGAGCAGTGATCATATAACTACATCTGTGCTGCACACACACAGACATATACCAGGAGAAACACACGACCTATTCAATTGGACTTGTACATAAGAACAGATAGCAGAGACTGGGGTACAAAGCAATGACAGAAATTACCTAAAGGAACAGAAAACCAGGTGCCATCAGGACAGAGGAACTCTTGCTGAGTGTGCTTCAGCAGATGAGAACAAAGACATATGCAAAAGCACTCACAGAAGAAGAGGCCAGATATAGATCAGAGCAAAGAACAGATCAATTCTTTGCCTTTGGATAAACCTAAAAAAACCCCACACTTACCAGCATCCTAAACCCTGAAAAATGACTGACAAGTTTTGAGAATGCATGGTCCTCACAAAATTCACAGCCAGAGACACGTGTCCAACAGTAGACAAAAAGCTGAGAGGATATTTCAGATTGCTTGTCGGTGGTGAGAACCACCACTAAGACGAACATATGTGGGTCTTCATATGACAGCAGTGCCATGGCACTGATCAGGATGGATATGTAGAAAGTGATGAGCAAAGTAGAAATGAACTGAGGATCAGCATAAGAAAAAAACACAAATAAAAAATAGCACTGCTGGCAAAGAACAGACAAAAGTTAAAAACCTAAGACAAAACCATTGCAGAGTGGAAAAAAGCCTCCTGTACCAAAGAAAACAAATGCTGTCATGAACATAAAAGGAGAAAAGAAATCAACATTCAGAAAACAGTGAAGTGTCTAGAAGGTTGGATACATTTAGAAGAGGAGAGGCAGCTCTTATGCCTGTGCTTCCCCACAGACCAGAGCTCCTCAGGGAGAGGGATACTGAGGAATCAGACTGAGCGCCCAGATGAACGATGGGGCTGGGGTGAATACTGAGAGCAAGGGTTTGCAGTAACAGAACAGAGAAATAAGAATAGGACATCAGTACTTGGGAACCTACCTGGAAGGGGCACTGTACCTACTGCTACGCGCCAGGAGATGAGAGGCAGAGCAACTCGGAAAGGAATAAAAACGAAGGCACACGCGACAGGAACTGCGACCAGCAGGGCAGAAACAAAAAGCTTCGAAGGAGAACGGGTGCCTGAGGCCGGGGTAACGGGCAGCAGCAGCCCCAAGCACCGACCCACCGGCAGAGCGGTGCCGCTGCCCCGCCGAGCTCTGCCGGAGGAGCCCCGGCCGCGTTCCGCGGCTCGCTCAGCGGGACGGGACGGGACGGCGGCTCCGCACAGGTATCGGCGCCGGGCGTGGTGACGGTGCGGGGATCCGGGCTCTCCGGTGCCACACGAGCGCCGCGGGGCTCCGGAGCTCCGCCGAGCGCCCCTCGGCTCCCGGCGGCGGAACGCCCCGCGCTGCTCGGACCGGCCGCCGGGCTCCCCCCCGACCGGCGCCGGGCTCCGGCCTCACGCCGCCGGCACGGGCGTTCCCGTCGCTTCCTGGCGGCCACCGGCGGGGCCTCCGGGCGGGGCGCCCGCAGCCAGCCGCGGCAGTGGCACAACCGGGCCCGGCCTCGCCGAGCACCGACGGCCGCGACCCCCCTCCCGGTAGGGCCGGGCAGCCCGTACCGAGGCGGGGGGTGCCCACAGGCTCGCCCTTCCCCAGCCGGGCACCGGCGTGGCAGCGCCCGCCCGGTGGCAGCGCCCGCCCGGTGGCAGCCTCCCCCCACCCCAGCCCCTCAGGACAGCCCCGGGGGGGGGCGGTGCCCGCCCGCCGCCACCGTACGCACCGGGCACGCCGCAGGGCCCCGTACAGGCAGCGCCGCTCCTTTGTGCCGCGGCGGCGGGCGGTAAGATGGAGGCCGCCCCGCCCCGCCCCGCCCCGCCCCGCCGCGCCGCGCTCGGCCCCGCCCCCCGCCGTCTCCCTAGCGACACGCCCCGCCCCGCCCCCGCGCCTCGCCCAATCGCCTGCCGAGCCCTCCCCGTCCGCCGTGACGTCACCCCGCGGCCCCTTCGGCGGCCGCGGCGGCGGCGCTCTCCTCTTCCTGCCGGGAGAGCGGCGGGGATTGGCCGGCGGGAGGCGGCGCGGCCTCAGGAAGCGCTCCCGCGATTGGCTGCCGCGGGCGGAAGGGGCGGGGCGAGCGAGCGAGGCAGGCCGGCGGGAGGGCGGGCTGGCGGCCCTGCATGGCGGCGCTGGGGGCCGGGCCGCGCCTCTCGCTGTGACGGGCCCGCGGCGCGGTACGGGCACGGGAACAGGAACGGGGTCGGGTACGGGTACGGGTACGGGCCGGGTACGGAGGGGTGAGGGCCGGGGTCGGGCCACGGGGCCGCTGAGGAGCGAGGCTGGGAGCAGGCCCCGGGGCGGCCGCTCCGCGCGGGGCTCCGCTCGGCACCTGGCCCAGCCCGGGGGCTGTGTGAGGCGATGTCCGCCCGGCCTGCGGCCGCTGCCGGCTGGCAGCGTGGAGCAGAGCGCGGTGCGGTGGCAGCGCGGTGCCGGGGCACCAGGGTGCTGTCGCCGGGCGAGCAAAGGGCTTAACGCAGGGCAGGGCGCGAACACGCGCGGTGCGTCTGGTTCGGGAGAGTTCCTGTCCGTGTTTGAGGTCGGGAAGGTCAAAGAGTAGGGAAAGGTTAGCTGGCTTCGGAAGTGTTAGTGCTGTGCTGCGTAATTATCCCCCTGTCGAGCCCTAGGATGTGGCTGCCGTTGAAGTTGTTATTTGATGAAATGTGTTTCATCAGACACATAATTTTCTGGAATTGTAGTGAAAATACCACAGCTGTATGTTAAATCACAGTTAAACCCTGATCTATGTCAAGTGCATTCAAGCACGTTGTCCAAGTGAGCTGGGTGAACCGGAAGGCAGGTGGTTTGCAGTCGAAGGCTGTAGTCTTAAGATTATTCCGTGTCCTTGCTGAATCTGTCTCTTCCGATTTGTTTTCCTGGCTTTGCCACTGCCGTGTCAGAACCCTTTGTTTCCTGTCTGAACGGACAGGTTGAGGTCACGTGAGTGGGGAACCAGGTGGCCTTGTTTATGCAGCACTTGAGTAAGAAGGGAAGCCTTGTGATTAGGGCCTGTGTTCAGGAGGGAGATTCAATCTTCATATTCTGTAAAGGTTTCCAGTTCAAGCCACTGTCAGAAATGACACTCTTAAAAGCACGCGTTCTATGCTTTCTGGAAGTTGGACTCATCTTAATAGCGGATATTTGTCAGATACTTGAAAAAAAAAAAAAAGAAAATCACCACCCTGTGGTCAGTCTTTCCTTGCCCCACTTCTTAAAAGAAAATCCTTTTTTCTTGTCTTGTTTTGATAATTCCCACCTTAAAAATGCGTCATGCTTCTAACAAATATTTGTACAGTGCTCTAACCTGGCTTTCTTCTGAGATCTCAATCTTTTGTTTGTATTGCAAACAATACCCCACAGAAGTGTCAGTTTTTGTGAGAATTTCAGGCTTGCTTTCTGCTGGAGTGGGTTCATTGTGGTGTGGAAGATGGACGGTAAACTGGTTCCTTCCATTATGTGAGTTACTGCCTTCCTCCCTTTCTGGAAGAATAAATGGACTGGGTTCTCTTCCAGTGCTGAAATACAAGCAGGGTGAGGTCCAAAATGGACACTAATTAGCAGTGCAGGGGGCAATTATCTGTAGTCCTGAGGTACTTGTTGAAGTTACATCAAGGAAATATGAAGAAACTAGACAGTAACTGTGGTGTTAGCATGGCTTTAGCTGAATAGCTATTGGTGCCGTGTTTATATTGTGCTTGCGTATAGGGGCTTGAGGTAAGAAACAAAAGTTTTGTTCCTCCTCTAGTTCTTTAGCATGGAGCTGGCAGAACAGATCTTGTCGGGAGCCACTTGACTAGCGCAAGCAGCTGGGCATTACTTCATGCTGGGGTTGCGGGTGTTAAGACCTTGTGTTTCCTTCTTAGGCTGATTCCTTGGTGCATCTCCACCCTGGGCCGAGTCCTTATGTATCAGGAGCTCAAAGCGGAGGGGGATGCATTGTGTGAAGGGTCTGTGCCCCCTTGATAAGTAATGCAGCTCCAGATTTCTAATCTCAGCCCCGTTTTAGCCCAAGGGAATTCCTCCCTCCCTCACCTGTTGAGCACTGTAGACCTGACCCAGGTTGGTCTTTCACCCTGCTAGCTCCCGCAGAGCAGTGTGTGCAGGTCTGGCTCCAAGCACCCTGCCTCACAAATTTGTTTTCTGCGCTGCCTGTGTTCTGCTGGTGAGCCGTTGGAGCACAGGGCGGGTGGGCTCTGGCGCGCCTTTCCTCAGGAGGGTGCCTGCAGCCGTGCCCGGGATGGGCTTGGACTGGGGCACGTCCATGTGCTCTTCAGGGATGGTGCGCACGGTCTGCTTGGTGCAGAGCTGCTGAGAGGTGCTGGGCGCTTTTGAAGATTAGGAAGTTCAGTTGGTAATTGCTGGAGTCTCACCGTTAAGCTCTTAGAAACATATGTATGAAATCATTGAAAATAGGCAAGCTTTCTCAAGTTTTCACAGGATGAGCGGAAGGAATTCATGTAACAAATGTTATATCCTTTCCTTGGAGTAGAGAGGTATAAGAACTGAAATAAAAGGCTGTGAGCGTGGGGGTGTGGGCTTCTGTAAATTTATTTTTATTTTTTAAACAAGGTAAATCCAAGGCAGTGGGGGGAAAATTACATTGAAATAGGACTTCTGGAAAGGTGGCCTAAGGCAGACAACTAACAGGAAAGATATAATTAACAGAAACAGTAAAGGAGGAGTAATAGGTGATGCCATCAGCCTTAGGTGCTATCACTCATGCAGTTAGTGCTTATCTCAGTTGGCGCTTACTGTCTTCAGACAGCTGCAGTTGTTATTCATCCTCTAATTTTATGTGTATAAAAAGTGTGCCTCTGAGACTTTGGACTATGGTGTAAGAATGTAATAGTAATACCTACTGTACATTTTGTTATGCTGTTCATGTCCCTGCTTCTGAAAAGCCCCTGCAGCAGATGTGCAACTGAGTAATGTTTGTTAACAATCAGTGCCAAGTGCTTTCCATGTTTAGTTTCTAGCCTCCGCCCGTTGTCTCTTGCAAAGAACCTTCTGAGTGTAGCGGGTCTCTTTTCAGGGTGTGTAGTAATGTCGTGTTGCGTTTTTAGGGCAGGCTGTTCCACAATGGATGGGGGAGATGGTACTGCCGACCTCGTGATTAACAAGAGGTTTGTATCTGAAGCGGAGCTAGAGGAGCGGCGAAAGAGAAGGCAAGAGGAATGGGAAAAGGTCCGAAAACCTGAAGATCCGGAAGGTATCGCATAGATTTTAATAGCTGAAGGAAAGAGATCAAAGAATGTTTCACTTACACGGAGAACAGAAGTAAAAGTAGTAGCTTGTATTGTACAAGTTCAAAAGGTTTTCACATGAAGAATCTAAGAACTGTTGTATTTTTACACATCGCCTAATTTCCTGATCTACTCCTTCCTTTCAGAATGCCCAGAGGAGGCATATGACCCACGTTCATTGTATGAAAGACTTCAGGAACAGAGAGAAAAGAAGCAGCAGGAGTTTGAGGAGCAGTTTAAATTCAGTAAGTACCAACATTTATTACTTTGAACAAAACCGAACTTACTGCATGTTTTGTGTGCAGCAGCTGTATACAGTGTCTAAGGGACATGTTTGCATGTCTTGTCCCTCTCTGAGAGGGAAACTGAGACTTGAGGAAAGTATTCAAAGATGGTAGATGTTCCTGCAGGTAACATTTTGTTCTATGCACCAAGACAGCACTGCACACATGTGAAACTCAAAAGTCGGTTGCCTTTTTTAAGCTGCATTCCTGTAAAGTCTGGAATATGAGGCTTATTTTGCACATAAACCAAAAGAAAACAAAAAAGCTCTGGTACCAGTTCATGGAAAAGTGGAAATGCAATGTGGTTTTGTGACTTGAACTCATGCTTTAACACAAGACCATCCTATTTGAATCAATTAAAAAACACACATAAATTCTGTTGCAACAGATGTTACATTTCCTAGCCATAATTAGGTGACTCAAACTTTACTGAGTAATTTGAGGCTCAAGATTAGTGTTCAGAAGACGTAAACGTACAGGAGTTGATGTTTCAAAAAGTAGATATTGGACTTCTAGCGAAATGAAAACCTAATTTCTACTGATGTTTGAATTTCTGGTTTTATAGAAAAATCCTTTGCTTTGTATCACCTGTATATGTGCTGCTGAGTGCAAAGATGATAATGAGAACTAGAAAATTATTAGTCAACCATTTTGGGAAAAGGGGAGCTATTGGCTCTATAAAGAGAAATGAGGATGATACTGTGGGACTCCATTTTAAGGTGGGTTCTGATCAATTTTGGTTCGTTAGCTGGAATCCTTACCCTCAAACTATTGTATTCTTTAAGCTCCAGTTTGCAGAACTGGATTCTGTCTAGAAACTATCATGTGTTTGGGATGCAACAGAACTATGCTTAACCTTTAGCGATGGCAAAATGTTTGAGTCCTGCGAGGTAACGCTCCCTGGTGCTGCAGATGCTGTCAAGTGCATTACTAATTACTGTAACAGCCTTCCCGGCGTTGTAGCAGATGCTTTTAGAATCACCTTGGAATCCAAATTTCTTTGGGAGAAAGTAAGTGGGAAGAGCTACCTAAAGATCAGTGATGGGTGGATTATGGACCACTTGTTTACCTCATCAGAGTTCAAACCAATTTGGCCGTTTGTGACAAGATTTGTCTCCGAATATGTTTGATTTTGCCATAAAATATTCGTAAATATTTTCTGTATCTATAGGAATTTTGGTGGAGTAGGAAACAAGTTGTACATTCCTGCATTCTCATTCTCATCAGTCAGAACTGATGACACAACATAGGAGAGAAATACCTTAATACTAAAGAATTGTGTCTGTTTAAACACATAAACTTAGTTACTCTAAACCTCTTGTGTAGATAAAAGCCAGGATGCATACTAGCAGTTCTTCTTTTTGCTAGGTTATTCAGTACTGAAAGAATGTCTTCCAATGTTTATCTTCTCAAAGTAAAATATATATATATTTTTTTTTACATTTTTTAGCATTTTAAATGAAAAATAATAGGAGTATCCTCTAAAAAGCTACTTTTAAATTTTTCTTTTTGAACGCTGATGGTAACCAAAATAATGATAAATGAAAGTCATTTCCTGTCTCTTAATTTTCTTTTGTGGTTTTTAGTGGTGAAAAATGGAAAGTACGGGTAGGAGCATTAGTGCATTAAAGTCTTCAGCTGTACCCACAGGCTTTTTTTCAAGTGGAGAGTTTACTTTTTATTTCAGTAACGTTTGATCCAGGTCATTTTTGGTGATGTGACTAAGCAATTCTTGTCTAATTGTGTACCAGAAATCTGACTGCTACCAGCCTAGACATGTCTAAATGAATTGCTTCCTTTGCCAGCTTATATTACATCTGCAGCATCTTCCCTTTGGTTCAGGAAACTTGTAAACCAGGTACTGGAATGAGAAGCATCCCTAAGAGGGGGCTACCGAGAAGCAAACCAACCGCTAATTTTAAGACAGCCCCTGCAGAATAACATACACCTGCGAGCCTGGAGAACAAAATCTGCTAAAGCACTATGTAGTAGTAGAGAATCTCCCCAGCTGTAGGGATCTCTATCACTGCATCTCTTAGTTTGCAGATCGGGCAAACAAAGAATGAAATGAATTCATGTCTCTTGGTTCAGAAAATGTCCAGATTTTCACTGCTCTTGCTGTCTGTTCGAAGGAGTCCTTGGCAGGAATGAATGCTCCAGTTTACTGTCTGCAGATTCAGGAACAGTAGGGCTGAGTCTGTAAAAAGTAACCTCAAATAATAACTGATTTCTAGACCTTTTCTGTCAGGGACATAGCTTGCCGATTATCAGTGTAAATGGATTTCTTAGCTTTTCATTTGAGTGAGTAGGACTTGACTACGTGGGTGAAGATTTAAAAAAAAAAAAAAAGTCTGCCTCGTGTAAAGGCCTAAAAATCCTCTTATGAAATTTAACACAAGGTGGTGGTGGTTGTGTTCAGATTTTCTCAGGCTGACTACAAGCAGCAAGACTTGGTCTTTCTAACAAGTAATTTTTACTGCTTCTCTAAATAAATCATTTTGATGGGGAGACGTTGAGCATTTGCAGAACAAAGTAAAAGACCTTCCTACTGCAGTAATGTTTACTTTCCTTAAAGTACGATAGCATGTTTAGAGAGAATTCAATTTTAATAGGAAGATAAGAATTGTCTTGCGTCTATTTATTTATTTGTTTATAACAGGCATCTGCATCAGTTAAATTAATAATTGTTTGCTTTAAGAAAATGTACGCCTTACTTGGAGGTGAGATTTATGGGGAAGAAGTAATGTGTCTTCCAATTACTGGTTTAAGAACAGACTCTAAGGAGACAGCCTAAAACCTAATGTCTGAAACCAAAACAAGAATTATATCATTGCTTAATGTGGTTATTATTTGTTTCATGTAACCTATTCCAAATAACATTTCAGCATTAAGAAAAGGCTGCTTGTGTGAAAACTCGGTTAATTTTCCTAAATTGTATCAGCAAGTCTAGTAGTAGTATACTGCTCCTACACATTTTGCCTTACTATTCTCTTTAGTAATAGTGTTGTGGCTGAACTGTGTTAGTCTGTTGTAGTTTTTCTTGTAGAAGCGTTTAAGAGTTTGGGCTTGTTAGCATCCAGTATCATTAACCATAAAGTATTTGTCCTCCATGATTAGAGAAGGCAGCAGGTAGCTTGTCCTTTGTGGGGTCTGGTTTGTACCCATTACTCGGCAAGACAGTGCAAGTGCTAGAACACATGCCTCACTCGGTCACCCAGGACTCTATTCCCTGCATTCCCAGTGACTTTGCTGAGGTAGAATATTTTGCACAATATTAGAAATATCATCTGCAAGGTATGGGTGGTTACATTTCACAAGGCAGTTTGAAATCGCCGGATGAAAATTGTCCTAAAAGAATGGCAAAGTGATGCAAGGTAAACGGCTGCTTCCCGGGTGGCTTGAGTTTATCAATATGCATTCTCTTCCTTTTTTCAGAAAATATGGTAAGAGGCTTAGATGAAGATGAGACAAATTTCCTTGATGAGGTTTCTCGGCAGCAAGAGCTAATAGAAAAGCAACGAAGAGAAGAAGAGATGAAAGAACTAAATGAATACAGAATATCCTTTGCTAATATAGCTGGCAGCTGTATATAGGGGGATAAGAGTCTGGGCTGTAGTTTTAGTCTGTCATTCACATTCTGTTTATAAATACAGCTGCTTTACAGAACATGAGCAATGATAGCCTTTTAAAGTTGAATGTTTTTATTGTAGCTTGGATCTCCCGCAGTAATGTTTGATTCCCACTCTCTATGTCTTCAACACTTTTCCTCCCTTCTCTCTCCCTCCCCGTTGACTTTTTTTTCTTACTGATATCATAGCTAAAAAGAGAAGAACATAAAGGAAGAAAGCCTACTGCTTCTAATCTTTTGCTTTTTTCCCATAAGTATTCTTGTCTTGCAGCCAACTGCATATTGGCTGTTTTTAATGTACCTGTTTGAAATAACGTTTTAGTTGCTCTTTCTGTTATTCTTCTTGAAGTATTAGCTTTATTTTCCCTTGCTGATAGCTGCAGGATGAGAAATTAAATAAAAGTGAACCAGCTGTGTGGATACACTGACTTTCTTCTGGGAAGGCAGTGTCCGTGGAGGTTCAGCTGCTCTGGGAAATACAGATTTTAGGCAGTACTAAGATCAGGCCGGGTCCATTTTGTTGTTAAGTGCCAGCTCTTCACAAAGACATGCTAGAGAGCAGTATAGGGGGCTTTTTCTTTATTCAGTGCCAGACAGGGAACGTTGGGAATGATTTTAGGATTGCTCTCTGTGCTGAGTTTAATGCTGTTTTCTGAGGTTTTACCTCATCTGTAATGGTTTCTTTGCCTTCTAATGAAAACTGTTGCTTTAAGTCATCAGTGAACAAAGTGCAAGTTCTCAAGGATTCCTTAGTGTAAATGAAAGAGTTTGAAGACTGAAAGAAGAGCTAGCAGCTCATACTTAGGAGGTGAGCAAAATATTCAGTAAATAAAGTGAAATATGCCAATGCAACAAAGATCTGCATTACCTTCTACGAGTTAATGACTTAGAACTGAGAGCATGTTATATGTGAAGAGTATCTAAGTTCTCTCACTAATGCATTTATGAAAAGGCAATACAGATGCATTTTAATTACTTTTTTTTTTTTTAACTTTAGAAGTAGGCCGTAGTTGGCTGATGGATTTGACATATTTCCTTGGCTTGTTTGATCTGCTGATGGGGTTTTCGTGGGATATATTTAGGTTCTGTGGCAGTTGCTTGCAGGTCTGGCTAATGCAGGGATGTGCAGTATAAGATCGTGCTGTGGAAGCAGCTGACAGCTCTAGTGAGGTCACGTGCACGCAGGGGTGAACCATACCAGCCCAGAAGGAATCTACTGTTGTCTTGAATTAGCCACATAACACACTGATCCCTGAATTTACAGAGCAGGGCTCTTCCAGACGTACATGCATACTGAACCTCAATCTTTGCAGTCTTAGTAGAATCAGCCAGCTTTGTATCCAAAGTCTTGCTGTAAATTGTAGAACTTGCTGCTAATGCGCTGCAGGGAGGGAGAGAGAGTGCTTTATAGTCACCTCATTTTGTGAGAAGCTGTTTTTCCCATTCCATTAACTTGTCCCTTTTGACTTTTTTTTAAACGTAATATTGCAAGCACCTCCAGAGCAACATGTAAAATGGCATTCTTTCAAAACGTAAAAGGTGTTTTTTTCAGCATTAGGCACGTGTAGATTTTTACTACTGGTTTATCACTACAGTGACAGAATGAAATGGGTATTGCTAACTGTGCTGGGTCATTAGGCACTGTGCAGGAGTTCCTCCAAACTAGTAAATGGAACGTCAACCCAATGGGTTTGATTATATGGTCATTTTCCTGGTAAAAGATCCAATTTAAGCTACCCAGAGGCATTAATTCCATAGTAAAAACCTACGTCAATATTGTACCACAGAGCTTTTTTCTTTCTTTTTTTTTTCCCTACATTTTTAAGGTTAAACAGTCATGAAACCATACATCTTAATGCTAACGTGCCTTGGAATATTTTAATGCACTCTCAGGCATAAGAAATTCATGTGCATGGATGTATAGGAATTTTGCTTCCTCTTATATGAATAGCTAGGTTTATTTTGCTCCTTACCCTGCCCTTTCAGCATTGGTCTGACTGTGTTTAAAGATTTAAAGATTGATTATTTTAAGCTGGTTCAAAGAAGTGTTTGAGAGCAGCATCTTATTGTCTTATATCCCAAGTGTAGAAATCCCCTCCAAGAAGCAGGCCTTATTGTAGGACAGCTCTTTTTAAATGCAGATGATATTTGATTGAGATGTTTATTTTTAATGTACTTCTCCTGAGACATATCTTGGCTAGGTATAGCGTTACATTCGTTAATGACAGCAGTACTTATAAAGTCTCTTAAAACGTGCTGTCTCTGGTGGATCAGGAGTATTAGGAGAATGGCATCCTGGATAGAAGTGAAAAGCCTCTAGTTCTCTCTCTCTTAAAAAGAAAAGTTTTGGCTTTGTCAGTCGGGCTTTTGTAGTGCAATGTTAGAATGTAACATGGTAATTAACTCAAACGTGGAAGTTGAAAGCTGCAGTGTGTGGAATCGTGTATTGCAACGTCAAACTCTTTGACACAATGAGCTTTCAGATTGCTTCTGATAGCCACAGGATGGCACTCCTGTGCCATGTTAAACATTGGAACAGTCTGGTGTGGGCTGAGGAGAGTCAGGTTAGTTGAGGTAGGGAGCAGTCTGGGTTGCCGCTGTATCCTTAGGAAAATCAAGTACGCAAACTCCTGATGTAAAAGTGTTTGGTGACTTTGAGCGTGCCACTTCAAAACAAGGTGTTGATTTTTAATTTGCAGATGTTGAGGGGGAGTGGAGAGGGATGTGACCTTAAATATATGGTCCGTAAATAGAAATGTCACTATTTAGTATTTATATGCAGTAGGTGGGACACACCTGTGAAACTCGGGGCTTGTGGTTATGTTGCTTGGTCAACGGAATTGTAGTCAGAGAATAAACTGGTGGAAAGCTAGATTCAATGGTGTAAACAAATACCCTTTTAAATTAGGTTAACTTTCCTTTGGTATGTGCAGTTTTAAAGTTTTGCAGGAGCCTTTATGGCTCCACTGGTACCTCATTAATAAGCAGGATCTTTGACAGGCCTTGCCTTGCTAGACGCTGAACATTAACTCTAGATCCTGCCGCAGAAGGAGATCTAGATCCTGCTACAGAAGATCTGTTTAGCCTGTTTACAGATTGCATGCACCTTACTAACAGACCAAGTGCCTTCTTACTCGATCTGAGAACCTGCCATAGCTGCTGCACCTCATGCTAGGTTTCAGCTGCATCCCACCTTTCTAACAGTGTTTTAAGCTACATAGTTTTTTCAGTGCAGTCATAATCTTTTGGGTGAATGTTTGAACACGTGCACCCTTAATCAGATCTGTCTCCTTCCTTTTGAGGTTGCTGTTACTGGCAGCAACAGCCTTGTGACCCTTACAGAGATGGGCTGAGAAGTTATCGTGATAAATACTGATACAGCAAATTGAGCTGTTTTGCTTTGGTGGGCTTGAGTCTGCTGGGTTCTGCCTAAGAGAGGCTTGAGCATTGAAACTGAGACCACATATTACTACTTAGTTTTTTTGTTTGTTTGTTTGTTTTTAAAGGATTAGGGATCAAAGCAGCAAATTTGAATTACAAATGGATTGATCCAGATTGAAGGGGGAAGTACTGGATTGCCCTTTTTTGTTTTTGGTCCAGTCTGACCTCTTTTCTTTCCTAAGACCTTCAGGAAAAGACAGGACAATCAGGAAAAGACAGGACAATGTACATTTGTGGTGCTGGATGTGTCATGTGTTTGACCTTTCTGATTTTTGAACGCTGCTGCCTGGGGGTATTTGTGGGGAGAGCTGGTATTGATACACAAGAGTGCTTTGGACACGGAGGGTGAAGTCTCTTCTGGCCTGGCCGAATGTGCCAGCTAAATGACATTACAAATAACTTGCTTGTGATAGGATATGTGAATGAACTTCAGTTGCTGCTGTCAGCAGGGCTGGCTAAGTATGTCAGGGAGGAAGTGTCTGTTTTCTCCACTCCTTCCTGGTTGATCCTTAACCCTCAATTCACAGCACTCTCACCAAAGTGGGAGTCAGTATGGACCCAAAGAAGGAAGCTGAGAAGAAATTGCCCATGAAGTCAGTGGAAAACAAGAACAAATTCTCTCAGGCAAAGCTGTTGGCAGGAGCTGTGAAACACAGAAGGTTAGTTTCACACCTCTATAAAAGCATGAGGAATGGGAACCTAGTTAGCAGTGTAAAGGGAGGCAGGCCAAAACTGCCTCCAGAGAATGAGGTGTGAACCTTAGCCCTAAAGAAAAAAGGGGGGAGGTACAAGAAAAGACCAGCCTTGTTTCCATAGGTTCTCACAAACTGTTGGAAAAACATGAGGCAATTCAAATAGATAAGCATGTGTAAAGCAAGTGGGTAGACTCTTCATTCTAGACTGCCAGGCTTGGGCGATCCTGCTATGGGTTCCAGAGGCAATCTATTTTACAACTCTATTTGAAAATACCAGTGTTACCTCACTCATGTAATTTAATTCAGAATTGCATATTTTATCAACCTATGTTATCTGTGTTGAAAATTTATTGTCTTAATTGTTGCTGGGAGCAGTGTGGGGAGGATGTAGGTTATGAGAGAAGAACTTTGTGTACCAATTTAATCCCAAGGTCATCAGACAAACTTCCCATGTTCCTCACTGACGTGCACTGATTCATCAGCACCCTTTCCATCCCAGAGAGGATGGCAGTTGGATTTGTGATCTGTTTGCTATTTTGATCTTAGCCTGCAAACACGGCTGCTGATGTGCTATGGGTTGTGTCAAAATCAGGCACCTGGGACCAGACTTATTTCTCCCAGACGAATCATCTAATACTTAAAACAGATCTGACATCTAGAAATTCAGGCACTGTTTTTGAATCTGTCCCAGAGAATGAGAGATTATTTTAGAAGCTTAAGTTATAGAGTAATATTTAGCTACCAGTACAGCAGTAGTTGCATGTCTGTGGAAACTGAAGTTCAGCTCTTCCACACCAAGTCTTGGGGGTTTGGGTAGCTTGTGTTTTTTAGGGGGAGGGGAAAACAAAGACAAAAAAAAAACCTAAGTGATAGAAAGCCAACAATGCTTTTTTGTTGTAACTACTATTGCTTAACACAGTGGGATGTAGAGGAGATGGTGTGTGCTTAATGGCACATCTAAAGCCTGCAGATGGCATTTATTTGGAGAGAGCATCTTAACTGTGACATGTCAGTGCCATCACAGACTTTCTTTCTATTTTTGCTGTCTTATTTTCTGTTGCAAACTAGCCAAAACCAGACATAGCATGAATTCAACATCTGCTCTCAGAGTTCTGTAGTTTGCCTGCACAGGACTCTTACTATTAAAACCTCCCTGCACAGAGTAACCTTTCACCTGGACTTCATGTTCTGACAGGGACAGAAAAGAGTTATACATATATAATACAAATCTGCTGATACTTCATCACTTTAGTTCATCACGGCTGAAGCTGGGAAGCATTTGTTTATATGGATGGCTTAGAGTCGGGAATGTGCAAGAGGATGAAAGAGAAACTGAGCAATGACAAGGAGGAGCTACAGAAGCTCTGACGAGACAGAAGCCCAAATAATGCTCCTTTCCCCAAGCACCACTTTGGAGCCAAAAGGGACCCCCTTATACTTTTAGGTCAGAAACTGCAGATGTCTGAGAAGTGCTGCAAAACTTACTGGGTGCAAGATTTCTAGATGTTTTAGAACAGGGTCTCTACGTGCTTGAGGGAAAGAAACCCTGGAAGGGGAAACACACTGTTAGACCTGCAAATGTGGTAATTGTCCGCTTGCTACTGTCAAGCCTCTTGTCACATGGGGTGGTCGAAACTCACGTAGTCATTCCTGATCTCCTCTAGCGTTTTCCCTCTGAATAGGAGTCCTGCAGTTAGCTCTGGTTACTGGGAAAGAGGTCTGGCTTGGATTCCCAGAGGCGTGTGTCTATTTCCTGGGTGAACCGAGGGTACATGCAGCGTAGGTGCTGACTCCAGGATCCTGCCGTATTCCCTGAGGAGCCCCAGTTAACATCAGTTAGAAGTGGTGATGGTCGCCAGTGGACCCTGCTGGAATTCACTGTAGCGTTTGAGGCGAAAATGTGACTTTTAACTTCACAGTAATTAAGTGATTGCTTATGAGGAACAAGACAATTTCTTATTTTTTCCACAGTTCAGATGGTGGGAATAGCGTGAAGAGGTTGAAATTAGATACTGATCATGAAGAAAAGAATCAAGGTACGTCCTGATTTCTGCAGTCGGGAAGCTGTCTGCCTCTCAACTGAACAGCAACTGAGTTAGTGTTAAATCTGATAGAGGATTTGCTTTTCTGCTCCTTCATTATGCTAGGCAGCACAGACTTTGGTTGGCATGTTATCTCCTAAAGCAGTAGAAATGGTAGCTATAGGCACTGACAGCCTTTGTAGAAAATAAGGCTGGAAGGAACCTCTACTGGTTACTGGTCTGCCCCCTGCCTAAACCATTTCTGGCAGACGATTGTCTAAGCTGCTCGTAAATCTCCACAGACAGAGATTGCACACCCTCCTTAGGCAGTTTATTCTAATGCTGAACTGATTTTACCCTTAAAGTGTTTTACCTGATAAACTAGTAGGAGACTCCTTAGCTGCATTACAAGCCTAGTGCTTCTCTATCAGCCAGAGGTGTGGAGAACAGTTCGTTCCCTTCCTCTTCACAGCAGCATTTGCTGTATTTGTATGCTTCCGCTGTTAACTCCTCATGCTACAAAGAGATCTTGTCCATCATGAAACCAATTTATTTCAGAAAGTTATGAGCAACTAGGAGGAAAAATTAAGTTGCGTTTCAGTCTTAGCTGTCAGGGCTGCAATTGATTTGCTGTCAAGATACTCTGACACAAATAGGGTGAGCTGCAATTGTGTAATGACAACCCAATGCACTTCCTGAATCTCCTTCTGTTCAGTAAACTTTCAGAACACTGGAAAAAATTAATTAGCTGTGGAAGATGGAAGACATTGACTTAGCAGAGCACTGAAATGAAACTTTTTCTCAACTATGCTGTTAATATTGGAAAAAAAAATCAATTACACAAAGCAGAGCTATTTATTCTTATTTAGTGGGTTTGGTATTTGACAACCATCAAACTGACAACTTTAGAATAAAAATGTGTAATGCCAGCATAGAGCTGGGCATAACTATGATGAAAAAAAAAATCTCCTGAGGTAGCAAGTCCTTCCTGTCAGGATAGCTTTAGTGCAGCGTAAAGCTGCCTTACGCTTTAATTAAATCCTGCTGTCATCCCCCACTGATATGGTAATAGCAGGTGAATGGCATGCAGCAGTTCCTGGGCTGATTTAAAAAAAAAAAAAAAACAAAACCAAAAAACTTTTCTGCACTCTTGTTTTTGACTGAGGTACCTCTCTTTCAGAAAAACCGTCCTGTGTTCCGTTGGGGAGCAGCTCAGTGGGAGGCTCCACGGTCCACTGTCCCTCAGCAGCAGTCTGCATTGGGATCCTGCCTGGCCTGGGCGCATACTCGGGCAGCAGTGATTCGGAGTCCAGCTCGGATAGCGAAGGCACTATTAATTCCACTGGAAAGATCGTCTCTTCTGTCTTTCGTAGCAACAGTTTCTTTGATGGCCCATAACAAAATCCCTCCATGTGTAATGTAGTGCAGAGTATCTTCCAAAGTCCTGATGGATGCTCGATGCATCCTTCTGCCCCAGGTATAATATTTCTAGCTAACCTCTCAACTTTCTCAACATTCAGATACTTCTAAAGTAACTCACTGAATTTGTTTTTTGTTATATATTTTTTTTTTCTTCCCCAACTTTCCATTTCTGGGGTTCATACTGAGCCTGAGGTAGAAAGGCTGCCACCCTAAACCAGAAGGCACACCTAGTAATGCAGTTAAGGTCTGGGAGTAGGGAGGAGAGCGCCTTATCTTTTAAAATTCTTACGGAAGGAAAGAATTCTGATGGTCTAAGAAGTTTATACAAGACTAACAGGCAAAAAAAAAATACTCGCTTGAAGCACCGAAGTCTTGTAGAAACGGCCATGTGTTCTGTTCTTAAAATGTCATTTTTATTCTGTATTTGAGAAATGGGGGCAGAACAAAAATCAAGCAGATGGTGAAGTGTAGATTGCCATGACACTGTAAAGAAGTTTTCGTGTTACATGATTAAAGACATTCTGAATGCATTTTTTTATTTTGGCTCGTGCCATTCATAGTTGTTCCCATTCCATTAAGTAATTTCTGCACTACTCAACCAGCCCCTTCCTCAAACTGCTGCTGTACAAGAGAAGTGCAAGCCAGCCTCCTACAAATGAAGAGACAGGGATGCAAAACTCTTGTTCTGAATGAGTTCAGAGAAACTGTAGTTGGCTGTTCTACAAAGCCCATTGCTCCTGCATCAGTGCTTGGAAAGTCATTCAGCTCTTCTGTCATAGCATCCTGAAGAGTGTGAATACAAGAGTGGGTGGGATATCCCAGTTCAGTCAAACCTCTTTGTGCACAAATTGGAAATCCTTTCCAGTGAGAAGACAGACAGCTGTTGAAGTTCTGTTGAATTTAAGAAACCTTTTCATGGTTTATAGGTGCTGTGGACGAGGGAGACAGGCCCGAGCAAGAAGTTGAGTTTGAGAGGCAAGGGTCCTTCCTCTTCATCTCTGCGTGCACATAGCACTAATGGAAGTCGGTGGGTTGGAACAGCTTGACTTCAGTGCGCAAAGGTGGAAATGTCTTTATGAGAGTCTCCCTCACGGCAGTCCTGCTCTGCTTACTAGACTCAGAAGTGTATGGGCTTCAGTCAATACAACTGGTGTGTGCGTACCAAAGGGCAGTTATCTGCGTGTGACGCTAAGCAATGCGGAGGGCAGCAGATGGGATAAAAGCAGTGAAAGCTGAAGGGATTCATGCCTTATCTCAAGTGTTGAACTTTCCCAAAGGAAACGAGGAAAGTTATGCTCACGCTCAAGCTATCCTTAGCCAAATACTCCTCCTGTTTGCAAAACTGGCCCTCAGTCAGGCCTGTAAGATAATAATTCCTTGTTGTTTTGAGCAACCTGGCACTTCTTTTGTTTGCTCCAGAATTGCTGCTGCCTTTCCTAGCTACTAAAATTATGGTACTACATGGAAAATACCTAGATCTTTTGATGCCTCTGACTTTCATCACACTTAATGACAGAGTGAAATGGAAGTCGTGCACCAAAAAAAAGCCTGTTCAAAGTTGCATGTGCAAGAGCCTTGTGTAGCTGGAGTGAGAGGGGGGAGGTGTCTGTGCCTGGCATTAAGCTGGACAGATAATGTCTTTAGAAAGTCAGAACAGCCTGCCCTGTCTGAGCATGCTGGGGCCATTTTCATAAATGTTTTTTTTCTGTATGGCTGCTCTTCAAGCAGCTGTTAGGTTCAGGTGGAAATATAGAGTGGGATTTGGCAGCCAGTTGTGGGCAGATGTGATGGTCCACGGGGACTGCAGGTGTGAGCAGGAAAGGGGCGCTGGTGGTCATGCTGGACCCTACATGACCAAGAGTGGACGTAATTCAGTAAAAGCTGGCATGAGAGAACCCTTTTTCTTCTTGTTCCCAGAAGAGCAGGAATGCGGCACATGGGGAGCACCAGCCTTTGAGCCTGAGTTGCCTCCAGCAAGCTACTCTTGTGGCCTGGCCCATGTGAGCAGCCTGCAGAGCAGTCCCAGCTAGCCAGTCAGTCCGTCGGGCCCATTTACCTTCTGACAGTTGGAAGTCATCTGATGTTGTAATACCTAAGTGTGCTCTGAGATAGCTGGTGCACGAAGAGTGCAAGGGACAGACAGCACATAGACAAACTGGAAGTATCAGCTGTGGCAGTAACCCTGCCCTAGAACCAGCAGGCTGGGGAAGGAATCCAGCAGCTCCATCATTTCATGGTGGACTTAAGATACTTTTTAAAGATTTTTCTTCTCTCTTAGGCATGACTGCGTAATGTGTGCTTCATCTCTTCTCCGGGGACAGCTTCATAAACTGCTTGTTGTCTGTGTTCGTTGTTAAATGCTTCAGAGAGGTGTTAAAAAATGACAAACCCCCACAAACACTCCACTAGCAGAGGAGCTTACTAGCTAGTGCAGCTGTATACGAGGTTTTCTTATGAAAAGAAAATATTTTTCCAGAGTTACAGACTTTGATCTGGAAGCGGAGTGTTACGGAGCCTGCATGGCCGGCACCTGAGTTGTGTACAGAGTTATTTTTAAATAAGTCCCCATTCAAATACTGCTTTCCCATTTGGAAGAGGGTTGATGTCAGGTTTTTTTTTCCCCCTTCCAGAGGGCTTTGCAAAGCAAATATTTCACCAGGCAGGACCCCCTCCCCCCCAAGGCGGGGGCTGGCATGGGGCCTCATACTCACACACACAGACATGCAGCTTGGCTCCAGTCTTTTACTCAGTTGGAGGTGGAAGGGGTTTAGGGACCTGCCCAGGACAGTGCAGGTCACCTCCACCCTTGGTGAATGAACCCTCCAGTCTGCTGCCGAATGGCTAGAGGTGCAGCAGGGTCCCACGTTGTTAATGGCATGGGGGGGCGATCCTGGGACACAGCGAGTGAAAACACTGAGCGTGGGGTGACAGGTGCTGCTGGGTTTTTGCCTGTGCTGAGGTGCAAGAGCAGCCCAATCACTTACTGCTGCATCGCTGGGGCTGTGAAAGCTCCTGGAAGAGCAGCCTGTTTGCCATCGGTGTGCCCATCAGGTTTTTTTGCCTTTTTTTTTTTTTTTTTGCTCCCAGGAGAGCTTGTGGCTTTTGAGACAACTGTGGCTGCAAAAAAAAAAAACAATTACAGTTGGCCTTAAAACATAGGTAATGAGGAAGGACCACCACCTGCAAGGCTGCAAACCACAGTGTGCTGCTCACCTGACCCAGTCCCTTGCTGGGACAGTGGCACCAATATCCTGGTCGCAACCAGTGAGGGCTGTGGGACCAGGACAGCCCGTGTTGGACTGTTGGACAAGGAGCTCCCAAGTACCCAAATTCCTGTCCTCTGGGCCTTGGAAGGTGCTCCCAGACTGGACCCTAGGGGAGACACTTTTTTTTAAATGTCCAAGTTTCTTTATTAACCTGAGTATAACAAATATAACATGTACACAGTATAAAAATGAACATAGAGCATGACAGAGGTACAGGTACAGCAAAGATACATGACCTATACAATGACCAGTTCATTGAATGATAATAATAATATATTAAGCATTTCATTGCTTGGAAAAAGCAAGTTTTGATTGTAAAAATTGTATCCTGTTCCACTAAAATTATACAAAGTACATTCAATACTGAAAAATGACTCAACAGAGCAGGACCAGGGCATGGCTGGCCTCTTGGTGTTACCTCAGGCTGGGACTGTACAAAATGAATCCAGATGTTTCTCTGGGATGAGTTTTAAGAACTTAACAATTAAATTAAAAAGTACAAAACTGTGTGTTTCAGGGAGGGTATTCTTCATTTAAAAGCATGTGGCACATGCGCTTTCGGTGGCACCAACAGACTTCAGCGACATGCAGATGGCGCCGCCAGGCATGGCGCTACGCAGGCTCCGAGTTGATGGGGGGCAGATTTTGGTGCTTGAAGTACTGCACAACTTGCTGGGGCAGCTCTGCCAGCACAGCTTTGGCCAGTGTTTCCTTGGGGGCCTGCAGGCAAAAAGAAAAAAGAAACACCAACATAAGAAGCCTACAGGGACTGAGCGAGGGCTTGCCAAGCTCTGCCACGCAGGAGAGGCTGGCACAGATGCCTAAGAAAGAGGACGAGCAGAGTCAGCGCAGCGCGGCTGGCCTGTCCCCAGCTCCAGACAGTGGCATCTCATTTAATACTCCCTTGAAGCCAGCTCTCTGATAGTCAGCACTTTGTACACCTGGGAATATATTGTGTACTACATCTTCCTTCCAGGAGATAATTCACTGGTTGGTCAGAATAAAATAAACATCCCCTTAGAGTAGAAAAATCAAGAATCTCCTAACAGCAGGTGAAAGGGAAATACAGTGTTTTGTTGCAAAAATGGGACAGATATGCACAGGATGATTTCCTGCATCCTTTGGCAATCCCATCAGCAACAAGCAGCACCCAGCGCCCAGCACAATCAGGAACAGCATCCAACCCAGGGCTGCCTCCTTCAACTCATCAACTTTCCTCCAACATACAGCAGTGGGTCAGGCATCCATCCCACAGGGATGGAGCAAGCATTGTGGGGTTGCAGCTTCCAAGAGCAGCAGACACTGGGACAGGCCCTGGGCTCATTTTCACCCCTGGGGACCTTGCACACTGCTGAGGATCGGCAGGTCAGCATTACACTGGGACACACTGGCCAGAGACCATGGCAAGGGAGAGACACAAGCCCAGTACTGCCCCAGCTTGTTGCGGGAACCCTGCTGTAATTGTTTTTTGCTCTGTGAGCACCCACCTGCCTGGTGGTGATGAGGGTGACAGAGATGGAGGATGCTCAAATAGAGCATGCCATGGCACTACGAGCACTGCTGCCCCTGCGTGTCTTGTCGCAGCGCTGATTCATGTGGTTAGTGCCAGCGTGTCTCCATGGGATGTGGGGTTTAGAGCTAGGGCAAAGCAGGCAGCTTGGGAGATGGCAGAGCCCAGTGGGAGGGTGACAAGTGCTCACCCTTTTGCCTCTAGCTGCCCCTTGAATGGCTCCCAAACCTTTCAGCATCTGCTGGGGTTGCCCCACTTCCAAGGTGAGAACCACAGAACAGTTTGGCTTGGAAGGGACCCTTGAAGATAACCGTGTCCACCCTCCTTCCATGGGACATCTCTCACTACATCAGGTTGATAAAAGAACCCTCCCCCACCCCGCAATGTGAGACCAGGCTTCTGCTCCCATCCCCTCATCTGCACAGGGCTCCCACAGCCTCCTGCCACCAGCACACCGCAGAGCACCGCGCTGGGGACAGCACAGCGCAGGGGCACGGACTCACATTGCGGAAATCCCGGAAGGGCACGAACTGGACGATGTCACGCACGGCCTCCTCGCCCGTGTAGGAGCGCAGCACCCGGCTGTCCCCGTCCAGGAACTCCATGGCGGCGAAGTCAGCGTTGCCCACCCCAACGATGATGATCGACATAGGCAACTTGGAAGCCTGCACCACGGCGTGTCGCGTCTCATCCATGTCGCTGATGACCCCGTCTGTGATGATGAGGAGGATGAAGTATTGCTGCGGAGAGGGGAGCAGAGGGTCAGAGCTGGGCGGGGTTGCATGCAGCCCATGTCGGGGGACGCATCTACCCAAGGGATTTGGGAGCACTCGCTGCTGGTGTCACCCCCTTCTAGCAGCACCCAGAAATTTCAGGTGACCCCATTCCCTCCAGATTTTGAAAGGCAAAATCCAAACAACAAACACAAAAACGTGTTGCGGCACTGCCTACATGTGCTTCTCCACTGGGGAAGTGGCTGCAGCAAGGATCCTGGCATGGAGGAGGGAGTGCTCCCTGCAGTGCCTGCTGGTGCAGACCACCGAATCTCACCTAATGTAATCTCAGTATCTATAATCTAATTGAACCGCCTGCTAGAGGTCTCACTGACTAATTTACTCTACTCAGTGATGGAAAAAGCTCCAACTTTTGCAGAGCTTCGGTGTCACAGGGGCCCTGACACAAGTCCGGCTGGCAGATGCAATCTCTTCTCCCCACTCAGCCCATGTCCAGCTTGCTGCTGTGCCCTGCAGAGCTGAGGAAGTGGATGGATGGACGGATGGACAGTCCTGCTGGACACAGCACAGCAAGTCTGCAGCATACGGACCCCTGAGAAGGCTCCTCCATCTCCTCCCCCTCAGGGGAAAGTAATGGTTCAATTTTGGCACATTACACATCTTGCGTGTGGTGGAGAAATGAGGAAAAACAAGCACTTAGGAGCATTAAAGCTCTTTGTTCCTCTCCTCATTCTTTCCATTTCCTCTGAAAACCACCAGTGCCGACGTCCCAGAAAAGCAGAAGAAACACAGTCCAAAGCTCATTTTCTTGTTTTTTTCTCCAGCCCACATCTTGTCTCCTGAAATTTTCCCTAAGTGCTTTCTTCCCTCAACACTCTCTTGTGCTAAAGCAAGCACAATGCTCCAAGCACAAATGGGGGTGGGTTTGTGGCATTGCTTCTGATTTGTGTGTGCCACAGCAGCAGGACCAGCTCCCTGCCCCCAGCACCACCGGCGACACAGGCTGGGGGTGCCAGCAGGACCCCGGACACGTCCTGGGAAGCAGGGATCTGAAACAAGGCAAAAATACAGCTGGGGGAAAAAATGTTTTCTAGGGGAAGATTTATACAGGAATGAAGTATCTGGATTCCAGAACTAGCATCAACACATTTTTTTGGTATTAAATGCCAGCATTTTCTCATACTCATGGCCAGCACTGGTCGCAGGACAAGTAACTGGGCCTGACCCTGTTTGTGAACCTCAATGGGAGAAAGTAAAATTTCAAAGACAGCAGCTGATAATGGGCAAAAATCCAGCTCATTCCACCCTTCCTCCCCATGTTTTTTGTCTGAGTAAATCAGTGCAAATTTGGCCTCTGAGCATGGTCAAAGAATAAAACAAGAAAGGTCCATCTCCCTTTGATTCTTTTTTTTTTTTTTTGTGAAATCCATAACAGGATCAGAGAAAAGCACACTAGAAAGTATGCAAGAAAAAAG
Organism: Anser anser; assembly: GCF_964211835.1. Lineage (NCBI taxonomy): Eukaryota > Metazoa > Chordata > Aves > Anseriformes > Anatidae > Anser > Anser anser. The sequence goes on from NC_139732.1 coordinate 12,635,057, forward strand.
AGAACAGAGCTCACCAAATGCTTCTCACTGCATATTTGAGAGGCCAAGGAGATGATGCTGGGGATCATCTTAAAAGCCTGGAGGTTCTGCAGCAGAGCGAGCTGGCTGGAGAGCATCTTCACAAGCAAGGTGCCAGCAGGCACTGCACTAGAGCATCATCTGGACGCATGCCAGATGAATTATGACAATATTAGAATAACCCCCTAGGGAGCAGAAAATCAGCCTGTCCTGAAGGGGTCACCCCCAGTGCTTGCCAGCATGGCCCACCTGGCAGCACCTCCCCATTTCTCCTTGTTCTGTTGCTAAAACAGCTGATCTCTGAATCCAGCACAGGCTTTGGAGATGATCATGGCAATTTACTAACAAAATCACCAACTAGGCTCACACGTGTAAACAGGACTTCAGGGGATTAGCTAGCATTTAACAGTGTGTGGCAAGGAAAGGGGAGCTTTGGATATGGGGGTCCTGCTGGAAAGGTGCGGGTTAACTCCCCTAAGCTTATCGATCCTCCCCTGGGAGCCAAGCCAGTCGTGTGCGCCCTGCATCTCTCCCCCTCTTGCTCAGACACCTTTTAGTGCTCCCATCCCTTAAGAGCAGACAGCTCCTCTGCTTGTGATCCACGTTGCCGTGGAAAAACTACCAGTTTGGGGGGTTTATTAAAGCCCCTCTCTCGTGTGGGAGCCCAGTGAGACCAGGACAAAGCGTGCAGATCCAGGTGAAGGCCCACTGTGTTTCCTGCCTGGCCACCACGCAGAAGACAACCTCATGGTGGCTCACCAGCCCGCAGGAGGTCTTTGTGGGGCTGCTGTCCCCATTGTCCCCCCGCTGGTGTCTCCACGCCATGGGGCTGCCGCCGGCACCACAGAGGGCGGTGCTGCCGCACACCGCTGAGACCAGCTGGATGAGGAGAAGGCCCTGGGGGAGCAAGGTCCCTGATCAATCACGCTTTGTGCTTCCAAAAAAGAGCCGTCTCCAGCCTCTGACGGAGCTATTACTTTGGTGCACATTATTTAAAATCTCCCTTGATTAAACTATTAGTGCCAACGGAGGGGTGCAATTTGCATATGATTAGTGCCTCTGCTCGGTGCGAGGCCTGTGGGCTTCTCCCTCCCCCACTGACACAAGCAGAGAAAATGAACACTGAGGAGCCACCTGGATGTGTACTGAATTAAACCCGATTTGGACCTTCCCCCACAAGTGCTGTGCATGGACGTGAGGACTGGCAGCCCGCAGCCTTCCTGGGAGGAGGTTTCAAAGGGGGGAAGATGGAACAGGAAGCACCAAGAAGGTGTTAGGATGCGGGAGGGGACGGTGGGCAGCAACAGGACCCCCTCGAAACAGCAGCAGCAGGAAGCGGCTTGCTTTAACGAAGAAAGCAAACAAAAAAAAGACAAGAATAGGGTAATAATGCCTTGTGCTTGGAGCTGGGAAGAGCAACAGCACAGAAGGCAAGGCAGAAGAAGGTGCCCTCAGAGAGAGACTGCATTCAGGAAAGCTTTCAACCCCAGCCAGCTCTGTCCGCACACAGGATGATGCCCCAGCTGAGCTGGCTCTGAGCGAAACCCAGCTCTCCATGCTCTCTGGAAGGCACCTCAGCCACCAGCGGCAGGCCAGAACCCCTGGCAGGAGGCCGGCCGGCAGCGGCAGCGCTGCCCGCCCAGCCTGGCTCTCCAAACCACAGCCCCACTCCAGCCTCTGCCTCCTAACAGCACGCTGGTGCCGCCTCCTGCACACGAGCCTCGCAGCCTGGTGCAACGGAGCGTGGTAGGAGGGGGCCTCTGTGCTAACGAGCAGCTTCTTGACATACGGATGTAAGCAGTCTGCTGGGCTAATTAACTGCAACTTCAAGGCCTGACGAGCGGCCGGAGTGGCCGCGCGGGAGCCCCAGTCCTGGCTCTGAGCCCACCGCTTTTCCAACTGGTGTGAAAAGCAGCGATAAAAGTGAGCCACCCAATGTCATCCAAGTGGGAAAAGAACAAAGGTCTTCTCCCAGGACAAGGTTTGGATTTGGCCACATAAGAAAGATAATGCCCTATGGCATGGCACGGCTCGGGCAAGCAGTCTGTGGACTGGTTGTGCTGTAGGGGCTTTCCCAGAGAGGAAACCCTGGGGCTGGTGCTCTCCTTCCTCGGTTTGCCAGCCTGGGTGTGCACCACCAGATCTCACCAGATCTCTTCACAGAGCACGGGGAGGTGCTTTAACCAAGAGGATCTTCCTCCAGCTGTTCCCTTGTGTTGAAGTGATGTAAGCCAAAGGTTTGAAGACACCCTCTGAACCTCGGCCCAGTTGCTCTCGTTTCCCGTCTGCACTACGCCAGCACTACCTACCACCAACCTAATTCCCCGTGGTCCCCATGACAGTCCTGTCAGTCCCACACCACACAAAAGCCCATGGCTATTTTGGAAGCAACATACTCCTCAGAACTATTATTCCCCTCTTGCCCAGAATCTACAAGTACAGAGGTTGCCCAGTTAGACCAAAGCCCCCAGGGAGCTCAGCAGAGGCCAGTGGCGAATGTTTCAGAAAACCAGAACAAGTTATCCTTTTCTGTATCCTGCTGGTGCATGTTATAGATTCCTGAGCCCAAGCTCGCACCTGGAAGTTCTCCCAGGACAGAAGGTCCCGGCCTTGCCACTTCTCACATGGGAGCTGCTCCACACCTCTGAATGTTCTGGCCAACTCTCTTGCTACCATTTCCAGGTCTACTGGATCCTTTCTGAGATAAGGGGACCAACATTTCGTACTGTGCTCAAGACATCTGTATCAATCCAAGGGATGGCCACCTCATGGCGTTTCCCACCCTTGTCTCAATTCTCTCCCCAATAATTTCTGATTTTCTACAGCTGCAGTTCTGTTGACTGCTACAGAGCTTTTGCATTGTTTTTTTTTCCTAAGAAGCATCTGCAACAACTCGACATTCTCTGTCTAAAGTGACAACAGCCAGCTGAGAGCCCACGGCTGGGCTTCACAGACAGGGTTAGTTTTAACTTTCCTTCAAGTCCTTTCCATTCACCAGCATGGGGCAAAGAAACAGCAGATGCATGTCAGCCACGAGGGATGGGGAGATCTTCCCACAATTGTTTGCAGGCAGCTTTCATCCCAGCTCCCCTAAATAGTCTGGTCTCGCAAGCCAGCTTTGTCTGCCGAACTTGTCATGTTGCTGGGGAAGGAAGTTCAGCCGTGACACCACAGCAGCCATGAGATGCTCAGGCAGGCACAACTGCCACCCTCCTGGCTGTTCCTCCCACCTGGCGACATGTTGGAGTTGTTGTTAAACCTGAACAACGCAATTTCTCCTACAAATAGCCAAGGCTGAGCCTGGCTCTGCACCACGTCTCCCTCAGCCTCGTGGCTTTCCTTCAGCCTCAACTCTCCTGACGTGAAAGCAGGGGACAGGAACCCACAGCACTGGGTCAGCCACCCCGTAGTCCCAGGCAAGGGCAGTGCCTGAGCTGGGCACCGCCGTGACGGCAGCAGAACAGCAGAGAGCACAGAGCTGCGCTGCTGGTCGCGGGGTCAGGGTGGGTTCAATTCTCTGCTGGGTCCTCTCCACCTGGCACTTCAGCCACCTCGCACCACTCAAGACACTGAACCCAAGGACCGGCTTTGAAATGCCGGCCCAAGGTGGCCACGCAACACGGCAGCGTGAGAAAAGCGGGACTTACGGATGCAGCCTCCTGCTGGGTTGCCTGAGCTGCAAACCGGGCCACGTGGTTGACAATGGGGGAGAAGTTGGTGGGTCCGTAGAAGCGGATGTGAGGCAGGCAGGCCGAGTATGCTTGGACAATGCCCTCCACGCCTGCAGGGAAACCAGAGAAGCCAGACATCACAACACGCAACAGTCCAGGCCAGCCACAAGTCCAATACCATACTCCAAGCATGACTGGCTGGTAATACCGTGGGGGCTGAACTTAGAGATATTTTTTCCACAAAACTCATCCAGCTCATCAAGTTTCATCTCTCTCTCCTCAAATGTTCTAAAAACAGAGCTATGCTCCTCAGTAGCAGATCCTCAGACCTTCTCTTATAAGAGAGGCCTTGTTTCTGCAAAAATCTCAAAATCAGGCAAAAAGGAGGAGCAAAAAGAAAAGCAACTTGGGGTCTCTGAGCATAACCAAAGGCAGACAGACACAGGGCAGAGGAGGTAGTGCAGAAGCCAAAATGTCCCAGAACCACCCTCAGAGCACCCAAGCTGTGTTTGGAAAGCACCACTGAGACCTGCAAGTCATCAGAGACTCTTCTTCTGCTGTCCCACAGACCTGTTCATGAAGACCCTTCTGTTCTTCCCAGCTCACATCAGCGAGAAGAGTAAAGTCAACCTAAAAAGGCTCTCTTTATGAACTGTTTGCCAGCATGAGGATAAGGATTAGGATTTTGCTATTTGCAGTGGTGCTGATGCTGCAACTCTTTTCTAAGATCCTTGTGCTTTTCACAGAATCATAGAATGGCCTGGGTTGGAAGGGACCAAAGATTACCTAGTTCCAACCCCCTTGCCATCGGCAGGGATGCCACCCACTAGATCAGGTTGCTCAGGGCCTCGTCCAACCTGGTCTTGAACACCTCCAGGGATGGGGCACCCACAACCACTCTGAGCAACCTGTTCCAGTGCCTCACCACCCAAACTTTTGCACCAAACTGTTCTGGAGTCACCCCATCTCTTACTGTGGGCACAGTTATTTAGAAAGAGCTTGATCGACATCATAAAGACTTGCAAAAGGAAATAGGAGACATAATTCTCAGACACAGCAGGAATTGCGCTCCTTTCTTCTAGGGCCTCCTCTTAACACCTGAGACAGTAGGCACCAGCAGAGTCCTACAAACCCTGCTGCAGGACTGGGGAATTTATGTGGGGCACTCCAGGGCATGTCACTGTGCCCTGAATCCAAAGCTGCTCCCACCCCGTTTAGTGTCTGTGCACATGTAAGTTACCCATATCTGCTGTAAATTACACAGCAAGACACAAACCCTCTCCAGCTGGGAAGAAAGTTCTCTCCCACCACTCATCCTACCTGGAGGTGATGACATGGCATCAGCCCCTTTTCAGGTGCTGCGCTATGACACTAGACCGAGCGCTGATGCATGGTTTACGCATTGTTCCCACCGCCTTTCAGCCCTGACTCCGCAACTGCTTGCACGCAAGCAGGTTGCCTGCCCATCGTGTGATACCTCAGGGCTATGCAGGGGCAGCTGGGTGATGTCTGGCCACATCACTCCTCCCTTCCTGGCCTCAGTTTCCCCAGGAAGTAATCTCCTGAAAAGGTGCATGTGTGTGTAACTAAAAAAAAAAAAAAGCAATTCTGCAATTAATCAGCTGATAATCAATTATTTGGGAAGGAATTGTCACTGATAGAGATGCATGACAGTGGCTTCTGCACCCTACAATGCATGTAATAAATCAGGTCAAACAGAAAGCCTCACAGCTACTGGAGAGCGATTTAATGAAGCAAATACAGCAGATAAGCAGATGTTCATAACAAGCCTTCATAACCTAGTGACTAGTGAATGAGTCTGGAAGCTGACTGAGCTCCAGTTTTGCTGGGGTGAAGCAGAGGTCAACCCGGACAGCTTTTGCAGCTCATGGTAGCCCTTACCATTTATGATCTGAGCAACAATTGAGCAATGACGATCAGCTCTCAGTTGCTAAATGAGATACAGAAGCGTTAAGTCCGAATTCCCCATCTGCTAAACAGCCCTTGTGTTTCTCACAGACTTGCTGTAGGAGCAGACGGCTGGTAGGACACATCAGACATCAGAAAGAAGGCGTATTTTTACACTGTCTGAATCCAGTTGCATTTTACCCTGGGACCTCCTACACACCCCCAAATTTTCTCTGCTTTCTGTTGAGTGCACCCTTATTACTTGCTCTGCTTCACTGTTAAAGGCTGTCTCTGAACAGACCTTGAAAAACTCCTGAGACAAGTTACCAGAGAAATCCAGAGGAAAGGCAGAAGACGCTGACGGCATAGAAGGGGCTGGCAGGTGCTCACCTGAACAGAATGGGTTGGTGGGATTGAAGTTAATGGCAAACTCGTGGGATACCTGTGGAGAAGAAAAGACCTGAATTAACACGGTAACGAGTGCAGAACAGGATGCTCTCTGCCAGTTTAACCAGTGCGGCAGTCGCACAAGCGCTGCAGATGTGGTAGTTCATCCTGCGGGGCCAGCAACGCTTCCCAGCCTTTTGCGACCCAACCAAGCAAGGAGCAGAGCAGACAAACGTGGTCAGGATTGAGTAGTATCTGAGGACAGACTGGTTCCTGTGCGCCTCCACACCCCGTCATGCATCCACCTCAAATTATCATATCAGTTCTTTTACAGCTGTGACAGCAGGTTTCTCCACATGGCTTCCCCGCTGGCTGCTCACCGTTCACTAGGAAAAATGACTTCATCCCATTGCATATTATAAAGGGAGAAATCTCAATTAACATCTCAGGCAACCCCAGTTCTGGCAGCAACCTGGCTCTCCACCTCTTGGCAAGTGACACGGCAGAGTGGGAGGGAGGACCTTTTGCCCTGCACGAAAGGAAGAGCCCTACAAACTGCTCATTTGGCCTCTGAATGCAGGAGTGGCACCTTTCAGGTGCTGCCAGCGCATTGTCCCTCATCTTGTGCAGGTGCCAGCTCTCCCAGCAGAACCTCCTGCCTCTTTCCCTGTGCCAACCCCAGCACTCAGGCAGCCACAGAGCAAGCTGGCTTGAAGACCTGACCTGGCACGTCAGCTGCAGTGACAAAGCCAGCAGATGACTAGCTTCATGACCTGGGTCATCACAGGGGTGAAAGGCAGCACGGGAGAGGTGACAGGAACACACGGGTAAGGTGACGTGAACACAGCAAGTCCCAGCACAGACTGGGTTGGTTTTCATTGACCACGAAACCATCCTTTGTCCAATGCAGGTGTAAGAGCCTCCAGGTTTTCCACCACCTCCTTCCAAGCTGAGGGAGACGCTCTTAGGAGGAGGTCCTACGGGACATTGGCACCAGCAGATAGCCCTGCACACCCTGGCTTGTTGCATCAGCCCAGCCAGAGAAACCACACAGCAGCGCTGAAGGAAAATCAGGGAACCCACCTGATCTACTTCCATGGAAAGAGCCTGCAGACAGAAACCACACACACAAAAAAAAAGGGGGAATGGTCACTTTGAACCTATCGTTACCACCAAAGACAAGTGTGGTTCAATGGCTGAGGTGCAAAAGAGGCTCAGGACTCCTGAGCTCCAGCATAAACCTTGCCAGTGTTGGTGTGGGTCAGCTGTTTGCTTGGGGAAGAATCATCAGATCTGGGAGCTTAGGCATTCCTCACTCTGCTACCTGCATTTCAGGCACGTTAAGGAGTGAACGGACTCTCAGGAGCACCGAGGACACACAGCTCCTTCTTTCAGCACCTCTGGAAGTTGAAGGCATGACTTGGGATTTCAGCCCACTGGCTCAAGGACTCCAAAACAAAAAGCTCTCACTCTGTTCGTGCTGGAGTTACAAAACAAGGATATTTTCTTCCTCTCACAAGGGTGGTGGTTTGTTGAGGTTCTCAGCCAGGGGATTGCTTCAGGACATGCGTACTCATAACGCTGGCAAAATGAATGTCCTCTACAGCACCATGTGAAGCCGAAGTCCTCCCGAGACTGGAAAGTAGCACGCATCTGATTCAGACTTTCCAATTATACTGGGCATTGTGTTGAAAGCAGCAGAAACTATTTTTGCAAGGCACCATGGGGTGGGAAACAACAAACAAACAAAAGTAGGTCAGACTAAAACTCTTCTGTGCTGCAAAGCTGATGAGTTGCCGTACCAGCAAATGTTAACAGCCTGCTCGGGTATCTCCATGCCTGTTGAGCAGAACCAGTAATGTTCCCATTCATGCCAATAAGTAACTTGAGTGCTGGAGACATGTTCCGAAATGCATGACTTGTTTTTCACACACCATTTCTGGTGGAAGCCTTAATTTTGGGCAATATGTGCCAGATTTGTGGATTTTCAGTTATAAAGGGCTCACTGTATTTTTTTTAGAAGACATTCAAAATTCTGTCATATAGGTATTTATAGACCAGGTAAGCAAAAAATATTTCCATGTTTTGCAACTGAAAAAGAGGGTTTTCTCTTTCTTTAAGCACCAGCGAAATGGTTTGGAGCTGCTTTCCTCACTTTTTGCAGCATTACCTACAAAACAGACTCCCTGCACGGCAGAAATGTTTTCAAACCTCCTCTGGAGTTTTTACAGATTATATATATCTCTGCTAGAAAATTCAGCAAGAGGGCTTGAAAACAACAACTCCCCCCACCCAAATAAAGGAACTCATTCCCTATTCAGCTCTGTACGTTGTAGAACAGTTTCTGCGGATCACAAACACACATAGAGCCCACAGGTCACCAACAACAGTGGGACCTTTCCCAACAGGAAGAAACTCCAGCAGCTCCAAAGGGTGAGACATGCACCTGCAGCCCAGCTGTGCCCTCTTCTACTTCTGGATGGAAGCTCCATCTTTTCTCACCAGGAATTGCAGATGTGCCCAAGCCCAGGCAGGAGGAGAACAGGGCAACCGGTGGGGCTCTGATTTTAAGCATCAGCTTCTCTAGGGCCTCCTTGCCTTTGCCTCATCCCACAGCAACCAAAACCCATCTGCTTCCTTCTCCTGCTTCCTACTGGGAAATTGCTCGAGGCTCTTTACAGAGCTGTTACATTGCAAGATGTTCTTTGACATTTCCAACGAGACTTCTGTGTGCAAAATATCTCACTCCGACCAGTTCTTTGAAAGCATTTGGCAGTGCCATGGCAACAAGAGCGCAACGAGAACAAAGCGCGATTTATACGACTCTTATCTCTAATGATCTTCCCCGTTTTTACCCTCGTCTGTTGTGTACAACGGCCGTCGGTCAGCATGGCAGAGTTTCACCCACTGCCAGGACAAGGTGCTGCATCCCCAGGTTATCAGCTGCAGAGCTCCCCACGGAGTGCTTGCCGTAACACGAATCTTGTGTTTCAGCAAAGAGCAGCTATTTGGGCTTTGTCGTTACCCAATGAGCCTCGCCTATCAAAATCCTGAAACGTGTGAGCTGAGCCCCTGGGACACACGCCCCAGACAAGGCAGTGGGGACGGAGCAGAGCCAAGAGGGGAGGCACGTGGGGCCCAGAGGCTGAACGAGCCAAGGACTGGAGGGACGGCACTGGGGGGGCCGTGCTCAACGCAATGCAGGTAAATGATGTCCCCGAGCCAGGCTGCTGGGGCGGCTGTGCCTGGCCCCGGTGCTGGAAGCCTCCGCTGCAAATGTGAGACAAGGAGCGGGTTACTCCAGGCGTTAGGGTGGGTAACATTTATTTGTGCATCAAACAGCTGGGGATGGAGAGTTGCTCTCTGCCAGGGCTTATGCAGGCTTACAGATCATTCTGGGGGAGAAAGAGGCTTGTTTCCAGTGGTGCTTATGGAGTGTCAGCAGCGGGAGCTGGTGGAGGCACCTCTGCAGCTCGCTGCAGGGGACCCCTGAGCCATCAGCTGACATCCCCAGCCTGTCAAACTCCTCCAGCCGTGCGGGACAGACAACTCCAGGCTCACGGGCTCACAGGCAGTAACCAGGAGTCCCTGTGGGGCACAGGCCTGCTCTCCCTGCCTTGCTCAGGGTCCTTCCTCCTGCCTTATGGCTTCACCTAATGCCCCAGGCCCTGCTCATGCCCAGGGCTGCAGCCCAGCAGTGCAGTTTCCACCCAGGTGGCAGTGAAGCAGGATGCTCGGTGGGATGACCGACCCATTCCCCTGCACACTGCAGCCTAGGTTGCCAGGCTCCTTCCAGCCTGGCTGCGTTTTCCATTTCCATTTCTCCCCACAAACAATAAATCCCCAGTTGACAGCTGACAACTGTTATTCCTTGGAAGCTGCTCACCAAGATTTTCCTGCAGAAACTGGTGAAATGACAGACCAGAGACATTTCACGGCCAAGGGGGATGAATCAGCTCCAGTTTGCGCAGGGAAGGATGGCCTCTTGTGAGTGGCAACCAGCAACAGCTCCCACTTGAGTTGCAGGGATTTGGGCTGCTGGGAGATCCAAGAGTCTGGGTTGAAATGGTGAAAACACGAGAGCTGCTGGGATCTGCCCTGCGGTCACAGCCAGCTGAGGGTGCGAAGAAAGGTGGCGGTCGGGTGGGAGCCACCGTGCTGGTGGCTCTGATGAGCAGTGCTGGACTGGTCCTGTGGGGCCTCTGCATGGATTAAAAATGACCCCCGCAATGGTCCTTCTCTCTGGGGAAGATGTGGGATGCACGCCTGAGGGGCAAAACATCCCCAGCCCCAAAGGCCGGCAGCGCAGAGCTCCCCTGCCCAGCTGCTTGTGATGTACGTGCCCTGCTCTGCTCAGCCCGGAGCAGTGCTCCCCTCCTGCCGCAAAGCAGACAAAAAAAAAAAAAGGCTCTTGGATCAACCCCAGCACTGCACCGCGAGCTGGGGACTTCTCAGCAACAAGCGGAGGTAACATGCACCAAGAGCAGTCAAAAGACCCAGCCGGTAGGGGAACACTGCGGTGTCCCAGAGCAGCTTCTCAGCTGCGTTATGGGAAAACCAAGGCCGTACATCGCACCTCCGGACAGCCGGAGCAGCCCAAAGCCCTGTCCCTCCGTGTGCCCCACTGCACCCAGCACCACATGAAGTTACCAGGGCTCTGCAGTGCGAAGCGCTCTGCAGACATGAAGGAGAGGATGAGCGGGCTCAGGGGCTAAAGAAAGGTCTTGTGAAAATGTCAGAGGAAAGGAATGAGCTCCCCACAGAGGGTCAGCGGTGGCTCTGGGCACAGGGTGCAATTCCCCAGCCCTGCTTCCTGGAGCCTTCAGACGAAGCAGTGTTTGTGGGGGGAATGCCGGTTCCAGTGGGCCCCCATGCTCTGCCACGTGCTTCTGATGCTCCAGCACACAGGTCGCACTGCCAGCGCTGAGGACACCTTAGTAGAGCCCTTCTGCTCTAATCCCCCACCAGGACCTGCAGAGAACATCAACTGGAGGCCAGTCGGCTCCCAGCCTCCTGCCAGAGCTTGCTGCTGCCTGACACACTCCTCCAGGGTCCCGAGATTGCTCCTTCCTCCTGCCAGCAAAACGATCAACAGCTGACTGCCCGTCAGTGCCAGGGAGCTGCTGCCTTAGCTCCAGCCTGGCTCAGAGGGCCTGCTGCCTGTGCTCCATCCCTGCCTCACTGCCCACCTGCGCTGCCACATCTCTCCCTGCGAGCCGGAGTGCACCCTGTGCCCTGCTCCTGCTCCGGCTCTGCTCCTGCCCTCAGGACAAACATGTTTCAAACACGTGGATTGCTGTTGCGTGTTACCTTCCAGTCCGGTGGGAGCTGGGCACCGAATCCCAGAGCAGGAAACATTTTGTCTCTAAAAGAGAAGAAGAAAACATAGTGGCGTACACGTGCACAAAGGATGCTTGCATGGCTTTTGCTGAAGGCATGCTCCTCTGCAAACCAACAGCCTCCCCATCCCGCCAGCTTCAGTGAAAGCACCCGCTGTGCAGCCAACTCTGGATGCTAAATATGTGGCTGGGACAAAGCAGCAGCCAGCAGCAAGTATCAGCAAGCTGGGGACATCTGCCTTTGTGCTAACACAGCAGGTGAGTGGTCACCAGCCGCACCGAGAGAAGGATGCTCCACGTCTGCTTGAACATCATCATGCTCGACAGTGGTGATGGGGAGAGAGGAGAAACTGTCCTTACCTGCTCTCCTCGTCCCAGTGTCTGCATCTCAATGTGTGAGGCAATTTTCTCCTAAGGAGCTTTTCAAAAGCAAGGCAATATTTGTGCCTGCTTTGAGGGTGGGAAGTCAAGCCATGGAAACAGGTGAAAAGCATCCCAGCACCCCTTTGGGAAGCAGGGAAATGTATGCAAAACGACAGTGGAGCCCAGAAGGTGCTTACGAGTCATAGTCCTGGATGATCTGCCCGACAGCCCAGATAGCTGACAAGTATTCGTTTGTTCCCATGGGGTTGATATAGTGCAAAGAGGAGGGGTCTCGCGGGTTCCCGTTGGAGGCTGTGAAGTCAATCCCAACCTGAGGTGCGAGAGAAGCACAGACCCATCCTCTGTTACTAGTCACCACTACACACCTAGCGACTGATTCTCTATAGTAAAAGGACCATGTGAGGTTCAGACACAGTCCCACCATGACCCAAACCTCAAACTTGAGAAAGTTTAACAAAATTCAGCTCTTCACCCTCCCTAAAAGAAATATTAGGGCAGACAAAGCAATCCACTATGATACCTGTTTTTTTCACCATCAAGCATCCCAGACAAGGTGTCCCAGGGCAGCTCCAGCTCCTGGAGCAAGCCTCCACCATTTCTGGGGCTCATGCCTGGGACTGTCATTGCCCATCTCCTGGGCACTAAGCTCGGGAAACAAGTAGCCCCATGGACAGCAAAGTGGCCAGGGCTGCCTGGGCATTTGCTGGATCTGAAAGCAACCCTGAGGGGGGCTTTCCCTGCAGCTGCTGTACATGGTGCTTCCCCTGGGTGCAATGTAGGCTGAGATGCTGCTTTGTCAGCAAAGCACTCATATTTCTCCCTCCTCCATGCTATTTAAAGACATATGTAGGAATGCGTATCCGAGATCTCGGACCCAGTTAAATCTGGTCAAATGTGGTGAGGTAATGAGCCACCAGATTTGAAATGACTCGGAGAGAAGAGCAAGGAAGAGACAAGCAGACGGTGTGACTGTGTTTGCCTAGTTTGCAGAGCAAATAGGAAAAAAACCAAAATAACTCTGGTGGCTAAATTGAGCTCAGGGGATTTGCACTGGATTTTGCTCCGTATCTGTAATGAGAGAGGAAAGACTCAGCTCCTGGGCTTGCAGCCGCAGATGGCTGGGTCAAAGCCAGGGGTGGGGAAGATGAGACATCCCCTGCGGCGCTGGGGCAGCTCTCAGCAGGGGCAGCTGCTGCTCTGCTTGTGCCGAGGGGATGCTGCTGCGAAGTGCAGGGGCTGGGAATGGTCCCAGCAGCCACTGCCCTCCCTGTGCTCGTTCCAGCAGGATGGTGGCAAAGGAACATGCAAAAAGCCTGGTAAAACCTGACTTCTTCAGCAAGCACGTTAGAGTCATAGCTCACTGCCGTAACACCTGCCCTGGTGCAGCTGGAGGAATGAGAAGTGCTGCTTTCAATAAAACAGAAGCGGCCAAGCCACACTCGGGCAGAGAGCAAGAGGGAAACTGAGGCACTGCGCACTTACCGACGCCAGCTGCCTTCCCAAATGGCAAGGGTGCATGCAGCAGTTTTGTCCCTGCCGGTGTACCAGCACGTCATTGCACACATTGCCCAACACGTAAAAACCCACCCAGGAGAGCAAAGATCGAACCAGGTGCCTTGGGAAGGGGAGAAACCCAGTGCCCCCGTTACCAGCAGATCTTTAAACAGGGAGGAGCAATTTCAGCATTCAGACTAATTTACGCAAGAGCTCTGTGCTACCAATAAACTTAATGATTTTCCCTTTCTATTCACTCTTCAGCATGGAGACCTTAGTTCACAGCAGCAGAATGGCACATAAAGAGCTCTCACACTTGTTCCTGTTTCTATGGCAACTCTTCCTCCTCCTCCTCTTCTCCCCACCATGTTTTGAGACAAGACAACAAAATAAAAATTGAAATTACTGTGTGTGCCCAGAGCGCGCTGGATACTGAATCAGAAAAGTTTTCAGAAATTAGAAAGCTAGTGGGGGGAAGAAAAACAGCACTTTTGTTTTGTGGTGGTTTCACTTGGGGTTGTAACGTCCTCATTTAATTACTCTTGACAAACCATCGTGGTTCCAGATCAAGTGAGGGTGGAATTCCAAAAAAAATATAAAAATGCAGAAACACTGTCTCGCTAACAGTCCAAAGCCTCCGAGCAGGGTTCAAAATAGGGAGACCTCGCTCAAAAATCTGGATGCTAGTCAAAACCAGTAACGGGGAAATAAGTTGGTACAACTTTGTGAAGACTCGTGAGGACTTTGTGGGACTCTGATCTTCAGCAATAGTCTTGAGCACCAGCAGGCCGTGATGCACTTTGAGCATCGTGGTACCCCAAAGCCCCAGTACCACATGGCTTAACAGCAAAACGAGGCATCTCCTCATTGCTGTGAAACCACACCCAGCCAAGCCAGCAGGATTCGGCTCTGTGGTTCAGCTGGCTGAAGGGCAGCTTCCTGTGCACGTTATTTCACGCCTGCCTTGGCAGAGCCTCCTGCAGCACCTCCCTTCACAGTTTTGACCATGACATATTTGTTACCACTACTGGAAAAAGAGCAGCGAAAGTCCTTACAGTGAACATCAGCTGGCAGCCTCCCAGGATATAGTCTAGGAAGGAGAAATCTCTGGTTATCTGAAAGAAAACAAAAAGAAGCGTGTTTCAGCAATCTTCACCATTGCAGGAAAAAGACTTGACCCGGCACAAGAGAGAGAGCAAAGGGGTGCAAATTGCGCGCTAAGGGGAGAGAAACCCAGGTAGAAAGAAAATTGCCCTTTTGTTCATGCTCCATAAGATGCACACTTGGAAATGCAAGAGGACTGGAAACAGAAGGGATGGGGGAACTCAGTGCAATAAAAAGTCCCTGCCAAGGAGCAGAATGAAACATTTCAGCATTGCGCTCACCTTGCAGGACTTGACAATGATGATCCCAGAGTTCTTGTAATTCTTTTTCTTCTTTTGCTTTTTGGGGTTAATGCACTCTAGTTCTAGCTGTAAGACATGAGATGGACACTGGTGTGAAAGCAGTGTTGGGCTGTCCCAGGTGGACGCAAATGCTGAATGATGGTGATGCTGCAAACCACCTGCCTTTCTGCAGTGGCCACATCCCGCCAGGCACCTTCCCTCCGTGCGTTTCAAAGTGCTCACGTGAATGAGCTACGGTGAGCTGCTGCTATTTAACAAAGCAAACCAAGGCACAGGATCCCTGTGGGAAGGGGCTTTTCCTTTCTGGGGGTGGGTTAACAACAGCAAACAGCCACTCTAGAGGTGGGAGTCACCTGCAGCAGGGGCAGAGAGGAGCCGTCACCCGAAGCTAACTGCAAAACTGAACTGCTGCCCAGTCCTCCCCACTGCTGGAATAGCTGGGACAGACACACTGACAGCTAGGGCAGGCCACAGCCTTTTCTCAAACGCTCTGGGGAAACAAAATGCCTTGTCAATGTTCAGAAAATTGCTGCAATATTGCATTTCTTTAAATCTAAAACCATTTGAATAAAAACTCTTGTCAAATAACAGTCTAAATTTGGGTTGGTTTGGGCTTTGGATTCATCGTTCCTTCAGTCCCTGGGTGCTGAACAACTGCCTCCGGCTGGGACCTCCAGAAGCTTTCCCCCACTCCGCAAGCAACCAGTATGTCAACAGAAGGCAAGACAACAGCCCCACTTCTCACAGGAGGAGGCACCACGCAGCTGATAACCTGGAAGAAGACCAGCTCCAGCGTGCAGCAAGCTGGGAGGAAAGCGGGATGTGAGATCACCGGGTGCTCACAGCAAACGCGGACTGCTTGAGGAGGTTCTCGATGGGGAGAGAAGGGTAAAGAGTGGCAGAGAGGAAGGGAGGGGAAGGCTGGCAGCACAGGAGTCCCAAGGCTGCAGATGGGAGGATTAAAGCTTGGCTAGGTGCAAGGAAAAGCTTGAGGAGAGCTGCAGGATGAAATGTTGGAGCCAGGAGGGCACCGAGGAATAGATACACAGCTCTTCGCTGAGCCCTCAGTCGCTGCCATACCACAACCAAGCTACGGCTTGAGATTGCTGAGGTTCAAAGACCACAGGCAAAGGGAGGGAAACTGAATCGCTGCTGCACAGCTGGAGGAGGAGGGGAAGCGGGGCACCAGGTGCCACAAGTGTCCTCCCCTCCTAGTGTGGGTCCACAGCTGCAAAACCCAAATCCAGCCAGCTCATCTTTCTACTGAGCAGCATGCTTGTGAAGGCTCGCAGATTTCACTAGGGCCTGAGACGTCAACTACAGAGCACCCAGGGGCTCCTGCAGCCCTTAACTTGGCAGCTAAGCAGGACTGTAGGTTATCTGCCAGGGTGCTGCGTGGTTTGGAAAAAGCTGTCAAGGGGGTGAGTCCTCCAGGCGGCTCAGGCACATTTGGGATCAGCCTGGAGATCAGCTGGGAACCCCTGGGCTCAAAAAGTCAGGCTCTGAGAAACGGGCACCCAAATACTACATTGTTCACACTGTAGTGTAAACAGAGAAGAGACGGGCTCGAAGCAGGTGCTGGGTGTCTTCAGCACTGGGGCAGGTGCCCTGGATCAGTCCTTCTCCATCTACCCTCAGCGTGTACAGAGATTCATGGCAGTGATGGATGGAGCCTGGAGCCTGGATGTAACCACCAAACCCCAGGACCACGGAGTTTCCAGTGCCCAGCACCACAGACAGGCCAGGGACTGCCACCGTACTGAAGGGGAATGTGTGACCAGAGAAGGGATGGGACTGCAAGGGATGGGGAGAGAAGCAGCGCTGGTGGGCAGCTTCCAGCCAGTCGGCAAAAGCAGACGGAGCCTCTTACAAACAGGCTCAAAACTCAGCTGCCTGATGCACTGCAGCTCCGGCAGCGTGTATAAATAAAGGCATATTTGGCTGAGTATTTCAGCCATCTCATGTCGCAGCATAGGTCAAATACCAGCATGCCCAAGAAAAAAACAAAAACTAACATTAATAAAACAAACAAAAAAAACCCCTCTAGGGCAGAAATCAAGTAACCGAATGCTGCTGACAAGCCTACAGTAGGAGCGGCACCAGCTGACAGGGGAAGTGGCCAGGCCCTGGGGGATTCAGCAGAGCAGGAGACCTCAGCCTGGAGAGTGGGTATGGAAGAAGCAGACAATGTGCACACTGCAAAGAGCATTTTTTTCCTCCGTATCTCAGAGCTGAGAATTCATGGCTCCCTGCAATTCATTCAACTCCCTACAATAAATACAGGAATTTTGCTGCTGCCTTCTGACCACAAAATCATCCCAGTACTGGAGGTCCTCAGCAAGGAGGTCCTCACCAACCCTCTGTCCTGGAGACAGCCACAGCCTGCAACCAGGCTGGGGCTACAGCAGCTTGGAGCCAGAGGCATTTTCCAGGCACAACAAGGGGAAAACTACGAAGACAGAAAAGCCTTGAGGCAGGAGGTGTGATGCTACAACAGCCCGAGTCATAGCTACAGTCTGATACAGCCTGCCCTGGCCACCATCAGCAAGAATAGAGGGAGGGTACGGCAGCAGAGGGGACGCGAGCTCTCGTCTTATTCCCATCTGCAAACGTGCAGTGCCTTGTCTGCAGCAAGAGCATCTCTCTGTTCCTGTTTCCATATTTACCCCCGTCAGTGTGGCCAGATGAAAGGATGAGACAGGTCACACGGAGCCGCCTCGGGGAGCAGGGATGCTGGAGTGCGGTACCCAGTGCTGACGAGCAGTGGCTGCTTGCTTTGGAAGCAGCTTCCTCTGCCAGAGCCCCTGGCAGCTCAGCCCTGCGCAGCGTCAGCAGGGGCACAGATGGAGCGGGGATGGAGGGCGCCTGGCCTTTCCCGATGCAGCCTTCATCTCTGCCCAGATGCTGCCCCTGGAGCACTGGGAGTTACACAAGCGAGGCAGCAACAGCCGAGCCGCCCAAGGGGAAGAGGCAGAGAGAGCCCGTCCCCAGCTGCACCCACGCCACACGCTCGGGCACGTGCACGGAGGCACGGTGGCACAAGCGCGCAGCAAGGAGAGCTTAACTCTCTTATAACCGGTGTCTCTCAGGGTCCAATGTAGAGAAAAGATTTTATTGCTAGGCTGCAGGTTGCACATATGGTGGAAA
This sequence comes from Anser anser, assembly GCF_964211835.1. Taxonomy (NCBI): domain Eukaryota; kingdom Metazoa; phylum Chordata; class Aves; order Anseriformes; family Anatidae; genus Anser; species Anser anser. The sequence continues at coordinate 12,652,811 of NC_139732.1, forward strand.
AATGGCTCCCAAATCCTCTCAAATTCAAAAACGGGCTCTGGCTCCATCAGCTTATGTGGTCTTGGACAGGACACTTCATGCCTTTGTGCCTCAGTTTCCCAGCTGTTACTTTTCCCAGAAAAGTAATTAACTTTTCTAATTAAGACTGTGCGTTATTTTACACATACCTACTTCCCGGCCAAGATCTCCTCCTGTTTTTGTAGTCCTAGCTATGACTGCAGTGGAAAACACTGTCTATTCAGAAGCCTGCATGACATGCCTTGAATCAGGCGGCATCTGCAGAGGCTTTTGGCCAGCATTTCACTGGGAAGACGGGGACAGCTTTTTGCCACAAAACCCCTGGCAGCTGGCATTGCCTCCTGGGGCCAGGCTGTCCCTGCAGCAGACACAATCTCAGCAGCACCACACACTGTGAAGGGAAGGCAGGGATCCCCTCTCACTCTGGCCCCACAAATCATAGGGCATCCCCCAAGCCACAGATGCTGCTTCAGATATCTCAGATTTTCAGACAAGACTGCCTTCACGCTCTGTAACTTGGACAGCTCAGCTACAACAGTGGCCTGAGTTATTCATGGTGCCGGTGGGAGAATAAATAGGTTTCTCCACCCCTCTGAGCCTCCCTCGACCCCAGAACAGGCTGACGGTCTCAGTGCAAGCAACAAAATCTACCACCAGCCCCAAGGAGCTGCCCCTCTGCTGTCGCTGCCTTGTTCTGCCCATAAAACATGATGGCACTTACTGGAAAGGCATCCTGGGCTTCACACATCCTGGCCACTGAGGTCTGAAACTCCCCGATGAAGTCATGTCCCCCATCACTGTCGTAGTCGTAACACATGACCTGCGGCAGAAGGAGCACGAACCAGCCTCAGATGCAGTGGATACACCCCTGCTAGCAGGGCACGGCTGTCCCTCTGCTCTGCCCACGGGCTGGCATCCTCTTCCTCCGTGCTGCGGCACAAGACAGCCACAGCCCTTCAATGTTCCCAACTCTGCGGGGACATTTGAGGTTCCCTCCTTCCCCCTTTGGAGACCACCAACTGAGATTTTTTGTTTTGTTTTGGGGGGGTTTGTCGCTTTTGTTGTTGTTGTTATTGTTGTTTTAATAAGCGACCCATGGGGTTTTAGACATTTAACAATGGAACCCATCATGACATGTGCCAAAAATGCAGCCATTACCTTTATCAGCTTCTCCACGTCCCCATCACAGAGCGACACTAAAGGCACAGTGAACGGCTTCCAGACGGGGTCCAGCGTGTACTTGATCACCTGCAGGGTGGGGACGGAGGGATGCAGTTACAGTGAGTGAAACAGGAGACAGGCAAAAAGCAGGGAACATCCCCAGGAGACCCTGACTCTATCCCAGATGAGCTGCAGAAAGCCACATCCCAAACTTTAGAACAAGTGGGCTTCTAAACCTGACTCCGCACCCCTCACCCTAGCCGTTGCTTACTGTCCGTTGCCACCACTGCACCCATCCAGGGTCTGCCCACCGAGGAGACAGAGTGGTGGGACAGCGCAGCCAGCCGGGAAAGCTGAATGGCCCTTGGCACGTCCAGATCTCGCCTCCTCTCTGTAACATCTGCTGCCTGAGCTGGAGAAACGTAATTGATGCTTTTTGACATTTACTAAGAGAATGCAACTGCTTGGTGGAAACTAGGTGTGCTAGCAAGCTGTATGAGCTGTAGACATCAGAGATGCTTGAAGGGCATGTGAAAAGTCACTTTCACAAAGGTACCTTGCTCAAAAAGAAAGATTGATGTGAATCTCAGGGGCACAAAGCTCAGAAATGCCCAGAAATAAAGGCCTGGCAAAGACTTTTCGGGACAGCCGTTCTCACTGAAGCACCAGCAGCAATATTCACAGCATGAAGCTGTTTTAATACATTTTTAATAAGGAAAAGGGAGGAATGTGAATCCTAACAGCAACTGCAAGGGTGAAAGAGACAGGCAGGTGACTTATACACTGTGATCCAAGCCAGATGCCTGATGAAGAGGTGCAAAAGCTGCTACTATGATGGAAGAACCCTACAGCCCCTTCCCATCCCAAGACATGCCTTCGCACAGGCTGCACTCAAGACCTCATCTCCCTGCTCCACGGGGCTGTACCCACTGTACAGTATTGCAGGGGCAGCCTGGATCAAAGGAAAAGGAAAAGGGAGGAAAAAAAAAAGGAAGACCACAGAGCAACCCTGCTCTGTGCCAAGGCGCACACGGGGATAGCTGGAGCAGAGGACCTGCCCATACAGGACCTTGGAGCTCTGCAGCTGGAGCTGAGGAGGTGCAGGGACATGCGTCAGGCAGAGACAAGGCGATGCCAGCCTTCTTGCTGAGGCATGTGTTTGTGTTATGGAACAAACCTACAGCTCCAGTATGCCAGACACATGCAGGAAGTTTTGCCAGCAGGTGAAAGCAGCCCTCTGCTCTCTCCAAAGCCTTCGGGTTCCTTCTGCTGAGCCCAAGAGCGGCTCAGCCAGGTGAGGAGCAGGTCTGTCCCTGCTGCTGCAGGACAGAGATAGCAAATAACCACACAGGGCTTGCAACAGGCTTTTATTTTACAGGCAGCCCGGGAAAAACCCTGACACTGCGAGCACAGTTTAGTAGAGAATTTGTAAACACCTCCTCCAGGAGGCTGGGAGAGCAAGAAGCCCACACAGGGAGGCAGGCACGGGATGTGGTGCCCATATGCTGCCAGCCGCCAGGTCCCAAGGGTGGGCGTGCAGGAGGATCCTGCTCCTTCACTGCACGCACCCAGCTGGGCGTTCGCACCTTCTCTTAAATAACAGGCTGTAATGAGAACACTAATCCTCCCCTGCCAGACACCTCCCTTTTGGCATGACAAATGGCAGCCTCAGGCTAACAGCCGATTACATTCATATACCCAAAGCAGCAAGAAGAGGAAAACCTTTCTTTGTACGTGGTCTCAAAACATGAAGCTGCTCGTCTGGCATGAGGGCAATGCTTTATGTTTGGCTAGTAGGAGAAGGCTGCTGGAGCACCTGTAAGGCATGCAACATTTCCTTCCCTGTCCCATTACTTAAAGAAAACCTGGCAAGATCCTTAAAGGACACTCCCAGGACCCCCCCCCCCCCCCCCCCCCCCCCTTTATCGGTGATTTATGAGATAATGCCACAAAGGGTAAAAGAAGCTGATTTAAGGACTGTGGTGTTTCAGTAGCTCAGTCTGGAGTAGCGCTTACCTCTGTTCTGTGGACCAGCATCCACTTCCCATCGTCACCAGGTTTATAAAACTCCAAGAAGGGGTCTGACTTTCCAAACAGATCCTGGGGAAGAACAACAGGACAGGTCACACAGGGATTTGCAAGAGAGAACTCCTCCCCATCATTTTTTTCTGTAAATCAGTCAAAAAGCGTGCGCATAGGCCAGTTTGAATCACCTTGAACACCCACCTCTGTCTTCCCCAGCACAGCAACACTGCAAAAACCTTTACAAACTCTTGCAGCCAAGAAATAACTGGTTATTTCTGTACGAGCTGTACACACAATGCCGACCGAGTACCGAAGTGCTCAGGAGAGGTCCCATCGCAGGGAGGGGAGGGCTGGGTGTGCCTTCCAGACTCCCTCTGCATCCCCAGCCTGAGTGGTCCATGGGGATGCCAATTCCACAAATGTCCGTGTTCTGGACACGCAGGTCCTGTCGCCGTTCACGCAGTGTGTTGGCATTCCTGCCGTGGGCAACTCCGTGCCCAGGCGCGTGCCCGTGGGACTTTGCTCACGGGAGCCCATCCCTGGCACGCTCTCTGGACACCAGTGCCACGGAAAACAGCCCCAGCTGGGAGGCAGCTGTGTTTGGGTTAGAAAAACATCCAGAGCTTCAAAGCAAAAACGCAATTATGAAGTGCACACGTGTCGGGAGTGGGGTGGGGGGGACCCTCCTACACACAGCAGGAAAGCATGAGCAGAGCAAATCTTTAAGGAGTAAGCTGCACGGTGTTGACAGAGATCACGCAACACCCTCTGAGATACGCAGACTTCAGCCAGCATGTGTTTGTTTTCCTGCCAGCACCTCCTTAGATATTCCCCTGATAAAGGGCTGCTGGTGCACGAGAAACACAAGCACGCTTCCCCGCTGGGCATCTGCATGGGGGCAACTTCTGTTGGCAGGCAGAGATCCAAGAGCAGCACAAGCGGGCGGCGCAGGCAGCACTCATGAGAGGAGCCCCAGTGCTTGCAAGCAGAACTTTGTTCCCATTCAGAAAAAAAAACTAGGATGTGGCTAAAAGTGAACCCAACCCAAAATATTCCAAATTATTTCCTATTTACTGAGAACTAGAGCTGTTTCAGCTGGGTTTTCTCCCAGATGGAGGTGGCTGCCTGAATCCTCAAACAGTTGGAGGAACTTCTTCCCATTGGCTTTGGCAGGGACACTTTGGGCTTCCAGGTGATGGAACAGGGATGCAGAGGGCTGAGGGTACACCTGGACACCAGGGGGTCCCATCCCAGGAGGGGATGGCTGCAGGCTCAAGCACGGCCCCAGAGGAAAACCCGTTAGCATTTCTATCCAAATCCTGTTTCCAAAGCCAGCTGGAAATGTAAATCACTGCAAAGCATTTTGGCTTGGAGAAACTGTAACGTGCTGTAGTCAAAACTCACAGCCACCTCTGATGACTGCTTTCATTTTATTTTATATTATTTACTGCAAGTCAATAGCAAAGAGCAAAAGCTTGAAGGGAGGCGCTCTGACGCTATTTTTCTCCTACCGTTTTTGCAGGAAAGCAGAACAAGCCTTTCTTTCTGCAGGGGAATTGGTTATGGTACAGTTCTGTGCATGCTTAGCCAGAGCCTGGACTCAGTGCTTCAAAGCTTCACTGATGAATTAAAGAACCGTTGATATATACCCATTCTCATAGACCCTGCCCCTGCCTATGCTGGCTTAACCTGCAGCCCAGAGCGGTTTCATTGGCACTGACCCCACGGGAGGTGGCGGAGGCACCAGCACAGATGGCAGCAGGGAGCAGGGAAGGATGCCCGCTGGGGTCCTACACACAGCACCGGGAGCAGCAACCCAGTCTGCAAGCCCACTCAGCCTTGCTCCTTTCGAAGTAGGGTGAGAGATGCCTCCAAGCCACAAGATTGTGGACTGCTATTTTAAAATGTCAAAACCACCAACATCTCACCCACGCAAGCCTGGCAGGAGACAGAAACTGAGCAACTGAAAGAGCTCAGCAGACCAGATCGATCTGCAAGCTGGTCCAAGCACCTACATCATCCAAACTGGGGCTCGCTCACCGCAGCCAAGGAGGGCAGAGAGGCAGGTTCCTCAGGAAGCAGCTCCCCAAAACACAGCTTCCAGCACCAATCCTGGCTTGCAGCGCTTGCCCTCCCCAGCCATGCTGCAAAATTATGCTTGCCCCTGCAGCTGTGCTGTCATGAACGGCCATGGGACTGGGAATCACCAGGGCTGAGCCTGGGTACAAATGCCTTCTCTTCTGCAAGTTTCTTCCTCTTAAAACTCCACCAAAAGGTGATCTGACACAAGGTACAAACGCCTCAGGCTGATTCTGCTGCTGGTATTTCCCCACCGTGAAGCTTCGCCATTTAAAGCAAGGCAGGGAGCATCGCGTGGCCAAACCAGGGGTGTGTGATGGGGAGAACTTGCCCTTGGCCTGAGAGAGGTCCTGGGGTCAGGTTGGTCACTGCACACGGGTCTGGTTTGCAGCATGGCTGCTGGTGAGGGATGTTCAGCTCAGATGCTGCACATGCAGCAAGACGGCCCCATGGCCCTGCTTTGAAATCCCATGAGACCTCCAGCCCCCGCCACATGCTGCATGGTGCAGGAGGGTGCCATGCTCTCAGCTGCAGTCTGGTCCCTTATCCCCATGTTTTCTCTTGGCTGCTTCTTCTCCATTCTCTCCTGTATGCTCGTTTAACCCAGCTCTCATGGCGGCATTTCATCCACAACCAGTAAGTGCCCATCAGTAGGTTTTCCACAGCCAAATAGCAACTCCTTTCAGTCCAGGACTGTATTTTCAAGGCTTCTGCCATTCTCACACACTTAGCCCCTGTATCACAACACAAGGTACCTCCTCCCAAGCTCTCTTAGCAAGACCATGAGCTTGAAAAGCCGGGCTGGGGTTTTGCATAGGCAGCATAAGGTACAGTTAGCATGAGGGCAGTGGCTGTTTGGAACATTTATTTCATGGGTCACCAGGCCACTTTCCCTGCAGCACAGGGCAGGGCAGCGCTGCCTCCAGGGCTTTCTGCTCGCTGTACAACTTCAACAGGGCATACATGGCTCCTCTTCACACACTGCTGGGTGGGAAAGACCAGTGGGAGCAGGATGGGAAAGGGAAGCTAAGCTCACTGCAGCCTGGGAAGGGGTTTTAAAACTTAACTCATGCTGATAAAGACCCGGGCTTCTGATCTGAGAGACTGATGGAAATTGGGTGCTGCCACTGTGGAGAGAGCTGGCTGAAAAGTTGGGTTTCCACATCATGGGAAATTTCAGGATTTCCTTAAAAATAAGATGAGATTTGTCCAATTTCCTTTTACATGTTGGGATCATTTTCATTTCTGTTCTGAAGCGACATCAACATCCTTTGCCTGTTACTGGGACTTTGAGCATTGCAATGCTGCTGTGTGCTATAGGAATCAGCAAAGAAAGCCCATCCAGCTCTTCGTAACGTCAGGCGGACACCGAGGTGAAGCAGAAGAAGGAGCTTTTTGCTGACATCTATTGATAAACTGGAGGGAGACCCAGAAAGGGATTATTTGCAGTCCTTACTCCTGTGCAAACACGTCTACGTCACAAACTGTCTGCCTACAGTGTTGCAGGCAGACGATGAATTTTTGTATTTTGACCACGGGTCTGAAGGGCAGATGTATATTGCCTAATCTGAAGAAGCTGGAGAGGGACCTGGTTGGAAACCAGGTTAGAAAGGCAAGCCCTGCCCACAGAGCAAGTGATGCCACCAATTAAACTGACAATGTAAGAAGTGCATATATGCCTGAAGTCCCAGTGCTGCAAGGAGGCTGTGTGAAGACCCAGGTCCTTGGCCCTGTTCTTCATAATGGCCATTCCCACAAAGAGACCCTGAAGCATGAAGGAATGGCACCAAACCTGCCGTAAAATCTTATCCCTTGCTCTCCAAGACAACAGAGGCTTTTACATGGGAAGAAAATTGTTGCATCAGATATTTCTTCATTGACATGCATGGGGTTGACTCTCAGCCACATCTCATAGGAAGCCACCAGCCCAATGGTATTTTCCAGCCCACTCAGGAAATGAATTTACTTGAGGATTCCTCAGCAGGGACATCTGGCTCCTTGCACTGCAGAGTACTAGATAGGGTAAGTAGGAAGGAGAGAAAAACAGCCACTCCCAACAGCTGGGAGAAACACTCAGATAAACTGGGCATCCATCTGCTTTGGACAACAGGACTGAACAACCCAAGGTTTCTGCCCCAGCAAACACCCTTCTGCCTAAATGCTTGCTTTACCGTGGTTTGAAAACCAAGGGCTATCCTGCCAACAATGCAAGCTCTGGAGACACTACGAAGAGGGAAGAAAAAAAGTCCCATCGATTGCTTAGCAACAGAACTGGTTTAAAAAGAATCGCTCCGGTTGCCTGGTAAATAAGGTCAGATTTCTCTGTTCAGAAAGGCTTACGGTTTCCTGTCTGTCATATCCAAAGCCAAAACCTGCATTATCTACCTCCATGAGGTCAGTGCTTCTTCCTTGGAAAAGATGGGCCCTACTGTTTGATATATAAACAAACATTCTCTCAATTTTGAGGAGGGCTAAAGGCAACAAGCCAGGAGCACTTATTGACTTGAGGGGTATCAAAACTGTCAGCACAGTCAGGAGATATTTCCAAAGAGCAGGCAGTGAAGTAATAAGTTTAGCACAAAATACTCTCTCTAAGACAGGTCCTGTGTCACATAAAACCTTTCCATTTATATGTGCATCACAAAGAAGGTGAAATGATGACAACAGAGAAACTGAGGCACAGGCTTACCCAGCAGCAAGTGGCACAGCCAGGACCTGACTCCAGACCTCCAGTCCCAGCCTCCTGCTTTCACCTGTGGGACTACTTTCTGACACCCCCATACCCATAAGCAGAGATCTCCTCAGATCCCTCAGCCTATGAAGGACAGAAGTTTAACATTCGCATCCTCTGATGCATCACCACTCACCTTTTTATCCAGTTTCCTGCCAGCCATGCTCAGAGTAATCACCCTGTTGTCAGAGAGCTCTTGGGCAGCTATCTGAAAGACAAAGGGAAGCTGTGTTCATTTTCAGCATGAAGTCACTGAACAGCAAGCCAAAAGCCAGAGAAGAACCCAGCACATGCTGGAGATACCCGTGCAACTCCTGCAAAACCCATTTCTAAGCTTCTGAAGATCTAATGAAGATCATACACGCCATGGCGTGCCCATGTCCCTGCCCTCGGGGTAATCCTGGTGGCACCATGAACTGGAGTGGAACCACGTCCTTGCACAATCACCCAACAAGATGGCCCAAGGATGAAGACCCCATCATGGCTCCTGATAGCTACAGCAGGCACAAGTGCAGCCCGGCTTACTTCAGTTTAAGGCGCTTATCTCACACATGCTTCAGCAAAATGGCTTTGACTGCCAAAGACCAGTGGGCTGGTTTTGTCTGGAACACGGTCTAATGAGTCTCTTGGTATTTTAAGAAAGGGAATGTTTATAACAAAAAAAAAAAAAAAGAACACACAAAAACCAAAAAACCCCACACGTTTATTCATTTCTGTTAGCAGCCGTTTTCTGAATCATTTCGATTTCTTCTCAAGGCTCTGTCCTGATCGAACACCTGCTCTCCACCTCCTGCCTCCTGTCCCCCCTCCCTTCCCCGTGGACCCAAGCCGTGGCTGTGCCCGTGTCCCTCAGCACCCCTGGCCTGAGGAGCTGGGGGCCCACCAGGAGCACCGCGCGGACATTTTCCCCTCACCGGAGCACTGCCTTCACTGGACCTCAGGGAGGCTGTCCTTCCCTGGACATGCAGCATAATTGCAGCTGGGCCTTTACAAAACTCGGTGAAATCAAGGGGACAATTTTCTTCAGAATGAGCAATCAGAGGGGTATTCACACTAACGGGAGGTGGGGAATGTGCGGAGCCGATGAGGCAGTCACGGCCCTGGAATCACAGCCTGTCCAGCGGAGACCACTCTCCTCAGCCCCCCAGAGGATCCGCTCGCTGCCGGCGTTCCCCTGCCCCACGCGGACGCGCAGCTCTGCAGACACAGCCTCGAGTTCCCCGCTGCGGAGGGGAAGGTGACTCCACGTGGATCGGGGCGGGGATCTGCTGCTCCCACACCAGCCAACCTCAGCGCCGTGAGATGCCGTGAGCACAAGAACCTCAGGGCAGACTCCACAAAGGGCTCTCCTTCCCACATACCCAATAAGTTTGTATTTCCTTGAGAACGTTGTATTCAAAAGGCAGATTGTTAGGTTGGATTTCTTTAAGGACATTGTTTTCGAAAGGCAGATTGTTCTCCGTTCACTTTAACAAAGCCAGAGCATTGTTTTTCTCTTCCACCCAGTCCTTGGTGGGTGCGCGTATGTAAGGAACTGGAGCTGTAGGGAAGCAGACGGAGGTTGCCCTTTGCAGATGACACTCCTGTCAAAAGCAGGCCCAGTGTGGAGTCCCTGCATTTCTGGGCTCACCACAGGCTAAGGAAAAGCCAGGCTGTGCAGAACAAACAGGTACGCTGTGGCATCTCCCCTCGGACAATAACAACATCCCCACTACTTTGTCTGGTGGAAAGACCTTGATAACAATTCCTATAAGCACAGTGACATGCTTTGGGATTTTTCCCAACTATTTAAACCTCAGGACTCTCACTTAATCCCAGTAATCAAGCCAAGGTACTATTGTTGCATTCACCCCTCTATGACATTTGTGTGCGGCATTTAAAAAAATGGAAACTTGGAAAAAGCTTAAGGGAATACTGTTAAGGAAGGCAGGGCTTGGCTCTGAACCCCACACGTTGTAAGCCCAAAGCAGAAGACTCTCTCTCAGTTGGTGCTGGCAGCCCTGCGCTAACCCTGGGGCTCACTGCTCTCCAGCATGGTGCCAGGCTACGAGGACAAGGTCCTTCCAGCACACACAAGCCATCACAGCCGGTTTGCATCACCTGTTTTTAGCAGAGGCAAAAATAAATAAATAAACCAAAAAAAAAAAATCAAAGAATTATACCGATGGCACAAAATGAAGCAGACATCTCAGACCCCTTCATTTTAATGATGCATTAGTGACAGATCAGAAGCTTCTTTCTTTAAAGTGGGCAACTTTGAACTTGATTGGGAACTTTCAGTCTGCTCCAGTCCCTCCCATTCAGGCATGGGGTGGCAAGAGCCCACTCCTGAAGAAGGCACACTGGCATCGGGTATCATCAAGAGCTTTGCTGCGGCTTTTCCTCTTGCATTTAAAGATTAACTGCAGCAATTAAGAGAGGAAAGCTAACAGCATCTTCGCAGTCTCTAGAGCAAACAGCAGTGGAGATGCCCTTGCAGCAGCCAGGTCCTGGTCTTTCAAACTGCTTTTAAACCCCTTCAGCGCTTTTAAAACCTGACTGTGGTTTAACTCTTGGCTGGCTTTTTCTTCCACGCCTTCGTTGCTCTGCTGCAAGTCTAACAAAAACTGTAATGAAGAAGCAAACAAAAATGATGGGAGATGTGGCATAGGGGAAATGAGCCTAAATTTAGCCTTTTCTTTAAGTAAATAAATAAATAAATCACTAAATAGATCTGCAGTGGGAATGCCACTGCCCGAAGGGGTCTGCAGCAGGAGCAGAGGCTGTTGCTATGAGACTTGTTGCTAACGGCATAACTCCTATCCTCTTCCTACAAACAAAACCACTGATTGTCAGCAAAGAAATCAGCCCTTTTACCTCCATCTGCTATGGGGAGGTCTGAACAGGCATTATGTACAAGATAATAAACAACAGTATATATTCACTTTGTACTTCTCCAGATTTATTTATTTTTTATTTCAGTGCACAGAGACCAAAATACAGATTGAAGTCTCACAGAGCTGGACACCAGACAGAGACTGGATGAGATGGTCCCTGGCCCAAATACCTTGTCCTCCAAACAGACTAGAAGTGGGCAGGAAAGTGGGAGACGAAGGAAAAAAAAGTTAGTGACACAAACTGCAGCATCCTGGGCCCCTCAGTGTCTTGCATCATCCCTGGTTTATTATGTGTATTTAAACACTCTGTAGGTAAGATAAATGAGTTACTGTACCGTTATCATCCCTTTCCCAGCTGGCTTGCCATTCCCCAGAAGGAGAGTTCTTGTTATTTTCTTGCTGGAGACAATCTAGAGAAGACAAAGAAAACAAAGTAATGATTGTACAAGTGATCAAAAGCAGACTCATAAGCAACTGATCATTGCTCATGTTAGTTAATTCACATTAAGCATTCACAGCAATAAAAAAAAAAGATGTATTGTTCAGAGATGACCATGATGTTGTCTATGCTGCCACCACCGCTGGAGCCACCTGAGTGAAGCTCAGCTCTTCCCAGGTCCCAGAGCCCCATGGCGCAGACTGGGATGCAGCACCCCGAAAACACCACCGAGTCCATAGTGCATCAGGTGGCTTTTTAACAGCATGGAGCAGCAACAGCACAAGAGGCTGAAGCAGCCCCTGCAGTGCAAAACCCCCTGTCTAACCCACGGACCAGGTTGCCTGTGTGGTGCGAGTCAGTGGGATCTCACAAAGCCAGAGCTACTGTGATTTGTCCCAAGCAAAATCACAACTCAACCTTTCAAACACTGTGTTAAATACACCCTTCAACCACAAACGGAATCTTTTTTCAGCTAACATGATCCCTGCCAGCAACTTGCTTCCAGGGCATGTTTCCATGGAGAAACGACGATACAAGCCAGATGCTCTCCCCGAGCATCCTCCTAGACTTACTGGCTGCACAGCAAGGCATAGGGGGTTGGTACCCCCCCCCAAAGGCATTTCTCCCCTTCAGCTCTGGCTTGTAATAGGCTTCTGGGAGCTGAATTAAACCCCTTGAGATTTTCCCAGCTCAGTGCGTTTCAGGTGCCTTCAGATTTGGGGACCCTGTAAGTTTTTCACATGGGATGCAGACCCCCATACAACAAACTGCAACCTGCTGGAACCAGCCATGCTCTTCTCCCATACCTACCAGGGACCCCTTCAAAACCTATGGGTTACAATTTAAAAAGTGCAGCCCCACCCATCCTTCTGTCTTCTTCCTTGGTCCTATATCACAGTCAGAAATAAATAAATAAAAACAAATGAACGAAATGGCTTAGCTTCTTGCTACCACCACCCAAGTGACACAGCCACACTTGGATTCTTCCTATTGCTCTCCAGAAATGCTTTTTTTCTCCTTCCCTTTTTGCATTTTTGAGGCAAAACCCCTTCCCATCATGGCTAGCAGCAATGGAGCTCCTGAAGTTATGCTGGAATCTTCAATCCAGCCATGTCATGGTGCTTTTGCTCCAAAAACGTATACGAATCACCATATAACACAGCTAGATGTTTGTGCCTTGCTGTGGCGTAAGATTTCTTTGCAACCCTGGTGAGAAGCAACCATGGACACTATGCAGCCTGCAGTTTGATCCCTCCTAAGGTTTCACTCAGCCACAGAGGTCATTACAGGCCTCCAAGCAATCCAACAATCCTTTTAAATCTTGCCACAGACCTAATTAGCTGCAGTAAAACAATCCAGCTGATCTGACAGGGCTCCGATGCAAACTCAAAACTGGAAAGTCAGGTGCTCATTGTGCAGTTCAGAGGCAGGTTACTGCTGCACGAGTGCGCTCTCCTTCCCTTCTAACAGGTGGGCTTAAGAAAACATCTCACCAGATAAAAAACAGACTTCAGAAACCCCACAGCAGCGTGGCTGAGCCCACAAGCCCAAGTCCTCCCTGTTCCACCCCTCTCCTCCCCAGGCCCCTGTGGTTCCCCACACCCCCCTCTGCCCTGGGCTCTGCCACGCAGGGATGCTGCACTGGTCACAGGGAGAAGATAACAACGCTTCAGGCAGAGGCTTTCAGGGAAAAAGGGAACGTGAGAAGATCCCTCCTTTCCAAGCTGGTGTCCCGTTGTGGACTACAGGTCACAAAGAAGTTCATGTGTCACTTAAGAGAACTGCCACAAAAACTCATCAAAATCTGGGCACACGCATAAGGCAAGTTCTCTTCCACAGAGCTCAAATATTTCCATAAGGTCACAGAAGTTTAAAGTTCTCTTCTTGGTGAAAAGGACACCAAATGATTTCAAGAGAGCTGGGTAGCATGCAACTAGAGACAGAACCTCACGCTGCCAGTGGGGCCATGCAGTTCTGCCTTTGTTGCCCCATCGGAGGGGTGCACTGAGCTCATCACCTTTTAAAGCACCAGAAGCAGTTAGGCTCATCTAGGAGACCTCACATGCAGGAAAAGAGGGGGCTGACTCCTCCACCCTCTTCCCCAGTGCATATGGATGACGCTTCTCTCCAGCAGAGCCCAGGACTTCTGCAGAGGTAGGATTAGTAACGGTGAGGTTTCAGCTCTGTTTCCTTATGTCCTTAAGTTCTTCCCCTTTTGCAGCATCCATCAAGACTGCGGCCCTCACAATGAGCACTGCTGAACTGTCCCACACCAGAGGTGGCTGCATTCTAATAACAGGGAAATGAATGCGAAATGGTTTGGCCTTTATCACTGAGCACCAGCCTGGGCTGTTTCTTAATTTCTGCAGGATCAGAATTAGGTCATCACAGAGCTCTTCCAAAAACACCGATGTTAAACCTCAGACTGTAAATGTCAGTGATCTTCTGACAAGTTCTTTAGCTGGCAATAACAAAGTTATTCAGCCCCCTTCGGCATATCTGGTGCCAGATTAGCCTGTGTAATAAAGCGACCACATTCACAAGCCTTCCTGGACGCCTTGGGCTGGCTGTCCATGCCAACCCACCTACTGCAGTGCCTGCTTCCCCCAGCACCGAGCATACAAGAGGCAGCTTCTCCCAGCCCCTACGTTCATGCCAGGTACCACAGCAGCCCCAGGCAGCTGGAGGCTAAAAAAGAACGGAAAAATCTCCCTCATCTCTCACCTCTGAGTCAGAGCATGCTCAGAAGACAAAGAAGTTTGGAGAATTTAGCTGGCAATTCTAACTGGGTCTGGGCTTACGAATGCAAAGACCTTCCAAAGACTTATAAATAGCATGTGTCCTGAAAGCTCTTCCACAAGAACACAAGACAACATTGCTGCACCAACATGCTACAGAGGAGATATGATTTGATTCACAACGCCAAGGTTGTGTTTTCTGAATGCTTTGTTCTCAAACAGAAAAAAAAGCAGTAATTTTTATTACAAAAGCTTTGCAAAAAAAAAGAAAGATATGAAGGTAGACTGCAATGTATCCTAACTTTAAACATCTGGAAGTTTCCCAAGTCCAAATCCAAGCTGGTGATCAGGGCTGTTACTATTAACCCTTGGTTAGAAACAGTTATCTCCGACACCTTCCAGTGCAAGTGACCAAGATAACTGGGTGTGAACACCCTCACACACCTTCCCCAGGGATCTGATTTCTCTCTGCAGTCAACAGCAGAAGCCCATACTATGACCAGCTGAGACTTGAGCAAGTAACCAATGGCTCTGAAATGGAACACTTTAACCTAAAAAGTGCGACAAGCAATCAAATTATTATTATTATTATTATTATTTATTTTTTGGTCAGGAAGCACCCAACAAACTTTACAGCAGAGAAGAGAAGCAGCTCTGTTCCCCCAGCTTGCCTGCAGCTGTTGTGATTTGGGGTCCCTTTGCTAGAGGACAGCGAGCAGCAGGGAAAGGACATCAGAGACTCACCGTGCCCAGTGTGCAGGAAAATTCACCCAGGAAGTCATGCTCATACAGCTGCATGCTTGACTTGTCCTGGTCAAACAGGGCAAATTTCAGCTTCTGCACTTCTTCAAAGTGGTAGTCAACAACGAACTTCTTGGAGAAAGCTGGGTTGAGGTTATTCACAGCTGTCTCTGTCCTGTCGAGCTGCAAAGAAAAAAAGGGGGCATTTAGACATCTGTACCTCACATCTTTGTCACCACAATGTCTCTTCTGACTTCAGCTGGAGTCCTGACACGCAGAAACCCTGTAGTGGCCATCAGAGCATGAGAGCACCAGGCATGCAGCAGACACATCCCTAAATGCAAGCCTTAATACTCTGTAAGCAAGGTGGAACGAATCTAAACAAGGAACACCTCATGCAGAGAGCTGCATCCCTGAGGTCAGGGTGCCAAGGCTTGGTGTGCACTCAAGGCTTATTGAAGCTGAAATCTTTGCATTTGCTTCTAACACCTGCTCTCTCAGGACACGGAAAACCCCTGGAGACAATGCTTTCACACACCTCCAACCACCTGTTTCTCTTGTCCTTAACTAACCAGACACACTGCTGTAATGCCTTCAAAGTCAAGCCAAAGCTATTTCTTTCAGGCCATGCAACTAACAGCAAGGACAAACAAACAAAAAAAAGCATCACAACTCAGAACAGTAACCCTCCAACATTTCCCTCTAGACCTCAAAACAAAACATTCATGTGGTATCTTCTTTCTTGTCCCTCCGTAAAAATATGAATTTCACCAGGCATTAGGAGAAACAAGAGGCCAGAAGGATGCAAATAAGACTTCAATAGACCCTGTCATCCAATATAGATCTGGAAGTCCTTCAGATGGAGAGAGCATCTTTGTGTTTATAACCTTCTTCACACAAATAGGATAGGGACACAGGGAATACATTGAGACCAGCACTGGAGAAACATGAGATGGGGCCAGATTTGAATCTCCCAAGTCTGAGGCAGGTCTTCCAGCAGTCTAGATATCAGTTGGCTGGAGAAACAACTTATCCCAGTTCTGCCTGTTCCCTAAATACAACCTGCTGAGTGCAGCCAGCTTTCTTCCCCCAGCCTCATTTTGGTGATGAGATGGCCTCAACACACACATACTTGAGGCTCAGACTGCAAAGATGGTGTGAAAAATCCTCACCCTTCTGTAGCTGCTGCTATAAAACCTGGACTTTGGATAGCCCTGTGTGAAGGGAAGAGAGTTTGTCTGCTCAGACACGTTTAGAGGGCTGGGAGGATAACCTGCACCTTCTCTGGTATTTTGGCAGCGGCAGGAGTTGCAATAATACAGCAACCCTGGCTCGGACACGCTGCAAGCCTGAGACACATAATTAACCATATGACACGTGGACTTCATGTCCACGTCCGCCCACTGCCATGAAAAACACTTGGCACTGCTCTCCAAGACAACTTTCCAGAGGGAGGTGACCGGGATGCACCCTGCGGAGGAAGAAGGGGGAGGAAGGCTGATGGATGCAATGCCCTCCTCTGATGCCTCCAAAATCCTCCTGAACCAGCGCAAAGGTGGCCACGACCAGCCCATTGGCTTCCTACATCCTGTGAGCAGCCAAGGGCCAGAGTGCCCTCACCCACCGGGCATGAACCCAGCCAGCAGAGCGTGACCTGGAGCATCTCAGATCCGCTGACACTAACATGTTTAACTCAAAGCATCGCTCTTCATCCTCAGTAACTGAGTACCAGGGTGACAGGTACCTGCAGAGAAGCTCCAGCTGCCTGCTGGACCAGCGCAGCGCTGATTCCCAGGCAGGTAAGCAAGCTGAAAGAAACAATATCCCCAAACGCCTGGGAAGAGAGGAGGGCACAAAAGATAAAGCATGGAGCTGCATATGGAAGCGGTGGGGAGCCAAGGGCTGGACAGGGAGCACGGAGGTGTATTGCCCAGGAAACCCAGCCACAGCATGGTGAGAGTGGTAAATATCCTTGTGAAGCTAAAAAGGCCAGAAAGAAAGCCAAAAGCACAGCCAAAGGGAGTGATGAGCAATAACTGAATAAAGGTAGCCGCCACTCACAGATGTTTCCAAGGATAACCTTCCAGCAAGAGAATGAAGTGAGAGCTTTGTAAGGAGAGACGGCTGCAGATAGCTTTTAGAAGATGAGAGGTGGCAGGGATTTCAGGGAGGGTATCCTGCAGGACCAGGCTGGGACAGGGCAGGCCCCGACAGAGCTGGCTGCCTTGGCCTTTCTTCCATTTCACACTGTTACTCCAGGATAAGGTTACTGGGGCTGTTGAACAGAAAGAAAGGCACACGCTCTCCAGTGTGATTTTATCAAAACCACACCACTTTGAAGCACTTTGGGAGACTCCAAGCTGGCATTAGCGGCTGCTGCACCTCCTGCAGATGAGCAATGCCCCTGCTCAGGTGTGAGACAGGATCTCCGGTGGGGTGCAAAGTGGGACCAAGGGGTACTTCTCGTCTTGGATCCATACCTCTGCCCCCAGCCCTCACATGGGCATGGCCAGGAGGCTTCAGGTGCAGCCTCACTGATCCCCCACACAGCAGGTGTACAAGAGACACCTTAGGAAGCAGCGTCCTATGGATGGAGTGGGGTGGGTAGAGCTGGTTCCCCTCCCATGGGGTCACTGCTGAAGGTCTCCTGGAGCCAGAAGGTCTCGTCCCACCTATACACAGCTCCCTGTGAAAGAAGTGCTGTGCTTAGGAGGAATTCACATAGGTAGCATGGGTTGTGGGAGCTGATCGGAGGGGGGAGCAGACTAAACCTCACATTTGTCTCCTCACGCTGGGTCTGTCCTTCCACACAACACTTTGAATATTTTGCCAGAACATGGAAATCTTCCCTTCTCCTTCCCCCAAGCCACTTAAAGCACCCACCAGGACAAGGAAAGATGCTCCTTCCTCTCCTCCAGCCCAGCTGTACCACATCTCAACGGGCTGTTCCCTCGGTGCTGCTCGCTCCAAGGAAAACCATCACATCCACCTGCAGCATCCTGCAGCCCTGGCCAGCATCACTTCTCATCCTGCAGTCCACAATGGAGAAGACTGAGCTGCCTGACACAACCCAGGTCCCAGGGCAACACCTCCACAGAAAGCAGCTCCTGCACTGGCACCCGTGGACTGCAGGACGGATGGACGTCTGCCAGAGCAGCAGAGCCAGAAATAAGTACACCATGACAGAAAAAGCATAAAATGAAAACACATACCTCTGAGTCCCAATGGAACTCATTCAGCATAGAAGAGAGATTTTGAAGGGACTGAGTGGAAATGCGGTAAGTTTGCTGTATATACCAACTATCGCAGTATTTTTAAAGTTGGTCACTTAGTCTGTCTTAATTGCCAGAAAAAGACTAAAGTAAATGCTGTATTCTCAAAATAGCTACCTGCCTCACCCTCTGGGGAGATGGAAATCGAATAAACCAACACTAGTGGGTTGTACACCAGCCAGAGCAATGCAGCTTCACACAGATCCTTCCCTCTCTGCCACTGCCTGTACTGCGGGACCCAAACATCTGTTCAGAGAGACGCTCCTGGTGGACCGGGAGCAGTGGCCATCCATGAGTGCTGAGCTTGTCCAAACAAGCACAACATACACAAATCCCCTTTCGAGGCTAGCATATGAGATTATGCATGAGATTACACGAGATGGATTTTATCTCCTTTCATGTTCCCTGTGCTACTGGGAAGCCAGGGACCAAGTCAAATCAGGATGAAAAGTGAGCTCACAAGGCAGCTGCTTCCCCTTTGGGATAATGGGGAGCTGAGAAGGGGACAGCAGATTGCCTGTGCTTCTTCCCACCCTGCCATTATCTAAAACGCATCCATGGCAAGGCTGGAGGCAGGCAGCATGCCGTTTGGGATGCTGCAAAGTTGTGGGGCACCCAAAGATACAAAGAGCCCAAGTCTCTGCAAGAAGGGCTGTGCCTTACACTGAAACAAGAATAGCCTTTTTCTGAGTGCAAATGGAAAAGAAAAGAATATAGAAGGAGCAGGAACTTCAAGAGTATCTCCACAGTGCAATCAAGACACTTATCACTGCTCAAATGCTCTTACACACTGCCACACCAGCAGGGATACACCAGCCTGATGAAGACTGCTGGGCTGGGTGTGGAGGGAATATCCAGGCTGGGAGACTGTAGAATGACAGACTGGTTTGGGTTGGGAGGGACACTTAAAGATCACCCAGTCCAACCCCCTGCCGTGGCCAGGGACATCTTTCACTAGATCAGGTTGCTCAAAGCCCCATCCAACTCAACTTTGAACACGTCCAATGATGAGGCATCCATTTCTCTGGGCAACCTCATCCCGTGTCCCACCACTCTCATCATGAAAAAATTCTTCCTTACATCTAAATCTACCCTTTTGCAGTTTAAAACCACTGCCCTTTGTCCGGTCACAACCAGTCCCGGTACAAAGTCTTTCTCCATCTTTCTTATAAGCCCCCCTTTACATACTGAAAGGTTGCAATGAGGTCTCCCTGGAGCCTTCTCTTCTCCATGCTGAACATCCCCAGCTCTCTCAACTTCTCGTCGCAGGAGAGCTGCTCCAGCCCTCTGATCATCCTCGTGGCCTCCTCTGGACCTGCTCCAACAGGTCCGTGTCTGTCTTATGCTGCAGGTCCCAGAGCTGAACACAATGCTGCAGGTGGGGACTCCCCACTATGGATCCAGCCTGAAAAAGGGTCTGAGGACACGTGCATTACAGGGATGCCAGGTGCCCACTTCCTGGCCCAAGCTGCTAAGGAAGAGCTACAGAAACATGGCTGATCGTATGAGCCATGTTCAAGGCTGGACTGTGGCACCACGTCTGAGGCTGTGCTGCAACAGTCTTGTGTCACGCAGGCAGCAGAGAGGGAAGAACAGCTTTCCCCATTAAAACCAGCTCCTGGGCACCAGGTGAAGCTTTGAAGGAGGTAACTTGAGGTCCCATCTCCAGCTTTACCAGGAATGGGTGGGCCAGGGAAGGGGAAGAGAAACACAGTCAACGTCTCGAGTTCACCCTTGCAGAGTGAGGAGGCTTCTGTCAACACCCAACTGACCAAGTGTTTAACTGCCTCCTTACTGTGTGAACCACAAAAAAAATCACAAGCTTCAGCTGCTTTCTTGCACATATTTCAGTCTTCAGTTTGGTACAGCTCTTTACCTTCCACCTTGCTGGTAACCATCGTGCACAAGGGCTTTTCACACAACATCCACCAGGAGGCAACCAGGCCATGGGCTCCCGCCTCCTCCTCCTCGCCGGGACACACACATTTGTGTGCCCTGCAAAGAGCAGAAGTGGCTTTGCAACCCAGGAGCAGAAAAGCACAAGGGTTTTTAAGAGCCTTTGGTTAGCAATCAGGCTAACTGGAGATTTCTGTTCGTCCAAGAGTCTCAATTCTACAAAACAAGCACACATCTGGGAAAGTTTCTCTAATTGTAACCCTTGCGTTAAATGAACGCAGCTGAAGAGCCCTCCAGTTTCCAAGGAGAGGTTTGCTGGAGACGTTCAGGCATCCCCAGCGCTTGGGAGATGCTCTCCTAAGGGGCAGGGAACACAGGATGGAACATTTGGGAGCAGAGACCCCATGCCATACTGCTGTTCTCCCCTCCCCTCCAAAGATAGCCTGGGGCTCCTAGGGTGACAGGCTGGCAGCTGATGGCCTCCATACCCCTCTGAGACGCAGCAACAGAGGAGATGAGGGGTGCCCAGTGCCACCACACAGAGGCTCAGGAAGGAGGGATGACTCAGGCTGGCACAAAAGCAAGGGCACAGCTGAGTCATGGGCCAGGTCTTTCCTGGCTCCTGCCAGACGACATCACCAGGCAGAACGCTGACACATCACCCATCTTTATGTCACTTCTGGGCCTGTGCTTTTTGTTCCTCCCTCCCTCCACCACCCCCTCCAAGGCTGATTCATGAATATTTTTTAATTCTTCTTAAGCTCAGTGAGACAAAATAATTGTATTTGGGAACAAAAACGACAGCTAGAAAAACCGGTGAACGGAACCCCTGCTGTCAGCATTCACAGGCACTGCAGTCCCACTACCCAGGTACGGGTGCTGGCATGACCACGGCTGGGCGGACCCTGAAGGCCCTTGTTCTAAACAAGGCCACGGCATGCCACTACCCCCACTGCAGAGGAGGCACCTGCAGTGTCAGTGCTTGCCAGCACATGTTATGGGATGAGGGCATGCTGCTGAGCACGTTGTGGCCTGTCCCTGTCCATCCTCTATATTTCAGCTTTGCTATTCGAGACAACACTTTAGACAGGAAACAGATTCATCGTGGAGCAACTGCCTCAACTGTGACAACCCCCTCAAATCACCAGTCCCACCTCTTGCCATACATCAGTGCAATATCATACATTCATAGAATATCTCAAGTTGGAAGGGACTCACAAGGATCATCAAGTCCAACTCATGGATCTACGCAGGACCTCCCAGAAACCAGACAGTATGTCTGAGAGCAGCATCCAAATGCTTCTTGAATTCCAGCAGGCTTGGTGCCATGACCACTGCCATGGGTAGCC
The DNA here is from genome assembly GCF_964211835.1 of Anser anser. Taxonomy (NCBI): domain Eukaryota; kingdom Metazoa; phylum Chordata; class Aves; order Anseriformes; family Anatidae; genus Anser; species Anser anser. Next base: position 12,674,136 of record NC_139732.1, read on the forward strand.
TGTTCCAGTGCCCAAACACCCTCCCAGTGAAGAACCTTTTCCTGATATTGGATCTGAACCTCCCCCTTTCACAGCTCCATGCCATTCCCTCAGGTCCTGTTGCTGTGCACTGCTACCACAACATGGGGGCGCAGGAGGGTGTGGGGGCACAGGAGGGTTTGGGTGCTGGCCATTCCCACAGCGTGCTGGAGGCTTGGGGCCAGACACATCCCCTGCACGCGGACGCCAGGCACAGCCGTTCCCACCAGAGAGCTCCATGTATCTCCAGTTTGGGCCACGTGCTGATCTCCACTGAAAGCACAGCAGCAGAGCATTGAGCAATCTGCCATTCAAGGCTGGCTTCCAGCACCTATCTTGTCAATTACAAAGAATTTAAAAATAGCAGAGGAAGGGGAAAAAGAGCAAAACCACACATTTGTATTGTAAAAGCAGCTTTGGAATCAAAACTGCTGGACTGAGACATTACTGACAGCAAAAGAGAAATTCCTGAAAAGCACAACTAGGTCAAAGAGATGACACCTATCAAGATGGGAAAGCTCATTAGTCTCATCCAACCTGGTGAGCGAAATTAATTGCAGACCATGGCAAAGGCAAGGTCTGCCTCCACACCCTCCCTGCTGACATCAAGATCAGCTGTAGGACATCTTAGCCAATGCACATCAATTCATCAACTCCTTGGCACTAGTTCATTAGTTCAGATATCAAAAATGAGACCACCTGGGAATTGGGACTTTTTTTGTTGCAGTTTGGTGATTTAATGCCCCTTGGCTGCTCATTCTGTGCTGTGCTGACCAGGTCTGTATCCAACACCACTACTTGCACCCATCCATCACATCTCAGTGCACTGCTTATCTGCTCCCTCATGGAGGAACCGAAAAGAAGCTTTATACCATCTAACTACAATCGCACTTATAAAATGAAATCCACATATTATTTTTTTTGCAGGCATTTTAGCCCAGAATCTATCCCTCTGTAGCCAAAAGGTACTTCCTAGGCACAGAGCAAAGTGCTCTTGCACAGACTGGAGTTCACATCTTGCTGCTAAAAGCACTTTACGAGAGACCTTATCGCAGGACTCCTATGCCAGGCTCTGGCACAAAGGGAAGGAAAAGATAAAGATGCTGAAAGAAATGTTAATCCAGGTTGATCCAACCATGAGCAACATAGAGTCTCTTCTCTGTTTAGGAATCAAGGTTTGTCCTCATGCCCAAAACACGAATGTCATTTGGAGACATCAGCAGAGGCAAACCACAGGAGACAGAAATCCACACAGCTTCAGGACTTACCTCCACCCATTTTCCATTGACTTCCATGAACAGGACACAGAAGGGATCGGATTTGGAAGTGACATCCCTGTCCAGAAGGTTTTGGCCGCAGACGGACAGCTCGACTTTGCAGACGCAGTACTGGGAGCCGATAGGCCCCGCTGGCGAGGGAGTCCCGGTGTACGCCATGGACTCCGGCAGCAGCAACCCCAGGCAGTCTGTGGGACACGAGAGAAAGGAGAAAAACCTCAGGGCAAGCAGAAAGGCAGGCAGCCACACAGCTGCAAGAAGCACTGGATGCAAAATCATTTACAAGGCTTTCCTGGCAGTCAAGCACCTGCCCTGCCCGGTCATCATCCCCACACGGATGCCGTGCCAGGCTTCCTGAGTGGGAGCCCAGCAGAACAACACAATCCTGTCGTGGCTTTGCTCCACAAATAATAGGTTTTCAAGGAAAGGTGACATCTTCTGTTTAGCCCCCAAAAGAGCAGGAGGAAACGAGACAGCATCTCGGGCACAGCAGCAGAGCTGGCAGAAGGCTGCAAGCCCAGCATGGCTATTGCGGCCATCGCCTCTGCCTACGGACGGCTTCGTTTGTGTGACATCTCACCACTGCTGGACAGAGGGGAAGGACCAGCAAGTATGGACCAATACTAGGAGGAGAGGAGACTGAACTCGTCTAACCAGCCTGTGCTGGAACAAGTTCACCATACCACATCACAGAAGGTGTCCCCTCCTGCCTGCATCACCTCTGCGTTATCCGGAGCCACCCAGCGGTGCAAGACCAGCCTCAGGCATGTACCCACGCCTTGGGTACGCAAACCCTGTGGGCTGGTTAGAAAGGCCTCCCAGCACAGGAGGGAGCTGATTGTGCAGGGTAGTGCAAAACATGACTTGAGGTATTTGGAGGTAACAGACACACCACCGAGTACGCTGCTGCCAGGTCTCCTGCTGACATCTCCAAATTATAATTTCAAATCCTAGCATGGGAAGTGTTCCCAGCCTCTTTCTCCAGCATGATTTGTCTTTTGTGGGGAGAAATTACACTTCCATTATACTTTTCAACATGAAAATTGGTCATCGTCTGGCACGTAACAGTCTGTAACAGTAACAGCAGTAACAAGTCTCAAAGTGCAGGGATTTGCTCCCACGTGTGGGTCCTGTGAGCTGACCCACAGGAGCACCAAGGACTGCCCTTGAGCTGATCCAGCAGTCCCACGGAAGCAGCCCTGCACTCCCAGGCTGTCCCTGCTGATGGACGGGTTTGTCCCAAGCCACGACGGCCAGACCTGAGCTCTGCCCCTAATCATCATAAAGAAAGGGGTGAGACCTTGTGGCTCAGTGAGGTGGAGGGGAACTCTAGCCCTGGGTTCTGGCTCAGTCCTGCTCCCAGCCTTTCACCAGGCCAGCGGCAGTGGCTCTGGCAGCAATTAAAAAGCAGCATGAGCTGGTTGACTGAAGAGCCAGGCCAATATGACAACCGTATGACCTGGGGCACGGGATGAGTTACGGAACCTTGATAGAAACTCATTTGTTGTAAGAAGAGCTTACCAAAAGTCTGCAATCAAAGCTATTTCACTGAAATAAATGGGAGCTTTATACCATTATTAATATGACAACCCCATATACCTCCCACTTGACAGTTTTGCTTTCTGATGTGCAGTCCACTTGCGAAAAACGTAAGATGTCTTCAACAGAAAAGAGAGAAGGGAGAAAAGGGGGGGGGGGGAAAGAGAGGTAGTAGCATTGTCAGATTAAGTTATACTCATAAATGCTTGTGGCTGGGGTTGCTATTGGAAAGAGCTCTGCCCGTCAGCTGGTTCAATGCTATTTCTCCATAGCCCTCTTCGTCAAGAGTGGTTCCTGGCTCATCCGCTTTATCTCAAAACCTCAAACAACACCTTCCTTCCCCCTGATAAGCCATCTGCTGCTGTTTGGCATTGAAACCCCAATTAAAATTATTTGTTTATTCTCCCTGGGCACAAGTATCAGCAGGCGCTGCTGCTGCTGGCTGCTAGGAGCCGTGCTCCTGATAGAGGGGGAGCAGGGATGTCACTCTGGGTGCCCAGCCTCGCGTGCCACAGCCATGCTGTGGAGTCCCACGAAGGAGGAAAACATTTCTCGCTTACAAGGCTAAGCCTTCCTGCCCTGTCTGCTAAGATTTCTGCTGAACAGCAGCCTGACTTTAACTCCCAGTGGTACAAGCTCTGTATCACAACCTACTGCCCATCCAACTGACAAGGAACAGGCAAGAGTGGCACAATCGTTTCAGCTCCAGAGGAACCCAGAAACCTCTCCAGAAGAAGACAGCTCCATCCCTGGTTGTGCACACACGTGTCCATCCCCTCTCCAGAACAGCCACCAAGTCCCAGCCCCACACAGAACTTGCTCCCCTCCAGAACAGCTCCATCTAACACCATCGTTCCCAATTCCCAGCAACGAGAAATCAAACAGTGTACATGAGGAACCCTAATCTGCTGCAACCCCGAGGAGAAATACCCACTTGCTTCTTAAACTGGCTTCAGAATTAGGTGGAAGAAGTACTCCTGGCCCCTCCACCTTGAAGCCCTTGGTGCCTGCAGGCGCTACGTGCTTGCTCCTCTCCAAGCCCACACTGCCAGTTGTGGCTGAAACAAAGATTTTTTTTAATTTTTTAATACACAGATCATGCAACTGATGTCTTAAAATAGCCAGTCCTGTTCTATTTATGCTGCTATCTGCCTGCTACTCCCTCCAAAAAGCAAACACAGTGCAGTTCTGCTGATGTGGATGGGGTCCTGCTGGAGTGGGAGATCTGGGTTGGGTTTTTCCATCTCCCCTTCCCCCAGATCTCGACGTTGCCTCACACAAAACAGAGGCAGCAAATGACTCAGTGGAAAAAGCTTTTTTCCCAGGGCTGACTGGCACCAAAACATCCTCTGAGCATGCCGAGCATCGCCTGCACTCCAGCCCCTGCTGAGCCTCCAAGAGCGCCGGCAGCGCGGGAAGCTCACAGTCAAAGCATCCATGGAGAAGAAGAGGGGTGGCCAGCGCTGGCTGGGACTTGCTCCCAGCCCAGGTACCCAAAATCAGGGACTGGGACACTGGCCTCTTCCTCCCCTCCACCCATGGACCAGGTGAGCCTGGTGTCATTACACAGATGCCCAGCACGCAACTACCAAGAAAGCAAAAGGCAGCAGGATGATGCCACCAGCCCTTTCCCCACAACCCTGATAAAGATGATTTTTTCCACCAAGGAGCTGCTGATCCATCTGGCCCTCAGAGGCCAGCTCTCCACCGAGGATGGAAATGCCCAAGAGACGGGTGGACCTCTCACATCACCCACCAGCTCTGGTCCCTCTGGACACGTCCAGGTGCCTGCACCCCATGCCCTTTGCCAACACCACGGTGCTGGAGCCCAGTGGCTGGGGCACAGCAGAGGGGTCCCATCCTAACTGTCCCTGGCTGCACTCCAAGCACCTCACCCTCAGGTCAGTGCGTGGCTGAGCTTTGGGCCCATGAAGCTCCTGAGAGCATCTCTCACCGAGGCCAAAGAGTCAGCAAGAGGGACGCGGCAGTTTCCCCTGGGCCAAGCTGCCCATGCCCTGCGGGACTGCTCCTCTTCCTCTGCAGGCACAGCAGCTGTGTGCTTGCAAACCAGGCTAGGGGATGGATTCACCTGACGACTAACTCATATAAAAGGAAAGAGTCTTTTTTTTCAGCCAGGAAAGCTCCCCAAACAATTCACCATGTACCCATGGAAATGCCAACAGCAACACAGAGATGGGGCAGGAGGCCAAAAGCATCCGTGACACCGTAGTAGGGCACGGACACATCTGCATGTCCCACCATCACCGATCCGCTCAGCGTCCAGCCCAGGGAGCAATCTCTGGGCAGAAGCACGTCGGGAAGAAATGGGTCTTGGCGACCCGTGTCACCCCCCTGCTGCAGCACGCACCTCGGAGCTGGGCAATGGCACACAGCCAGTACCTCCCCCGGGGCAACGGGATGCTTTGAACTCGGGGGAAGTGGAGCTGGCACCAGAGCCAGCTCTCCATCATTATATATTCCAGTCTCTCCTCCTTTTTTTTTTTTGTTCTCGTCTCTCTGCATTCGCTGCCCTAAATTAAGTCCTCCGACTCACTTGGCATCCACAGCCAAATATTCTCCTAACATATAATCACAGCTGCCAGGTTCGTGCTTATCGCGCTGCCACGTGGCTTCCTGCTGAAAAGCACGCCAGGCTGCGGCTGCCCGGCTCCCAGCAGAGCGGCTCCAGCCCCAGCGGGGGCGTGCATCTGCCCCGTCCCACCCTCCCACCTCCACGCTGCACCCCAGGAACATGGCAAGGTGTTTCTGCAACATCTGACACTGGCCACAGCAGATGCCCGAAGAAGAGCCCTCAGAACAGAAGGGTGGAGAGACGCGCTCCCCACATCACACAAAATGGGCAGTTCACGCTTCAAGGACCTCCTGAGATGGACACACTTCTGCACTTGACAATCTTTGAGTGCTTTTTCCTATGTGACTTTGTCCCCTCCAAGGCTGCTCTGTGTCCACAGCGTCCTGCAGCAAGGGATTTGGTGCCCAGCAAGTGCTGCAGCCACCCAGAACAAAGGGGAGCCCCAGGGCAATGCACACATCCTCTCCTCCCTCCTCCAGGAGAGAAGCATGCCACACCGGCCACGGTAAGGTGGTTTTAAGCATTAACAGGAGGGAAAAAAAAAAAAAAGAGAGAGAAAGGAAAAAAAAAACCCTCTCACACCATCACACCAGGTCAGAGTTGGCATTACTACAGGAAACAGATGCATAGTTCTAGGGAAGCAGAAGAACAATAACTCCTCTTCACTGCGATGAAGGGCGAGCAGTGCTTATACTGGGGAGAGCATAAAGACTGAGGGCGTGCAGAGCATCTCAGCGGGTCTTGAGGTGATGCCACAGCGGGGTGAGCAGCCAGAATTTGGGTTTGTGTATCCCAATCCATCTTTTTCATGGCATTTCAAGCAAAACATTTTGGGGGCTTTTGTTACGTTAGCAGTACCCTCAAACTTAAGTGCTTTCCTCTCCTTTAAACTAAACATCAACAAACTTCACAGAGAACACAAGGTATATTTTAAACAGCTCCAAAAGCACCAGACTCATGGAAAGTCCCTCTGGGTCCCTCTTGGAAGCCCCCACAACCCCCCTCCTTTGGGAAGATCACTGATTTCTGCAAGGCTTCGCAGAAGCCACCTGTGACTCAGTTTACCTATGCAGGCTGCTCCACTACAGTCAAGGGCAGAAGCACGTTCCTCTTCTGGAAAATAGGGGAGATGGCAATCAAGCAGGTAATTCTGGGCTCATACAGAGGACACAGGCAGCAGAGAGACAGCAGGAGAGCAGAGGGAGGAAGAAGAGCATGGGAAAACGTGTTGTCAGGAGATTCCAACAAAGGAGAGGAGCGTTAAGAAACTGGCTGCCCGGAGCAGCAGGAAAAACTGAAACGCAGCAGACATACAGCTGGGGAAGCGAGTCAAGGCTGGGGTGGGCTGTGATAGATGCGTCTCCGCCACCCCACACCATCACAGCCTGCACCAGCCGCTTGGCTCCCTCCTATCGACAAACACGGTCATCACCACGATTACCTCGCAAAGCAAAAACGTTTGCCATTCAGCCTCGCCTAGGCAACACGGAGGATTCACCAGCCCACACCTGGCGTTAGTAACAGCCTCACCACCTTTCGAGCACCCGTGCGATTAGTCACACACACAGCACTGTCCTCTCCAGTCGGCAGCAAGGCTCTTCTGCAAATACCTCCGCTGCGAACGCCCCTGCTGGGAGCACTGCACCTCCAGCCCTGCAGCCCGGCTGTGTGACCGGCACGGGGGGCGCGGAGGCGGCTGCAGCGCAGGGGCAGGCAGGCAGCCCCAGACCGGCACCGCTGGAAATGCAAACCTCAGCCCAGCCCACCAGGGAAGCACAAGGGGCCTGACACAGCAGGAAAAAAAAAGAAAAAAAAAAGGTTTCAAGATGACATAAGTATGTCATCTCCAAATAAACCCTTCCTGATGGAAACCATCCCTAACGCTGCTTTGCCAGGTAATTGCTGTTTGTGCTGACGGCGGGTTTTCTCGCACCACTGCTGCAAAATCCTGTCTCGAGCAAGCCGTGACGATGGCCAGCGGCCTGGGGCCACCTCAGTGCTGACTCCAGCATGGCCCTGGGCGCAGCTCACCTCTCTCTCCTCTCCTTTGCCTGCCCTCGCTCAGTGCCGTGGCGGTTCCTCTCCGCACGCTCAGGAGCGGGTGTGATGTGACGGGCTGACCGCACCAGGAGCTGCCACACAGCCCCAGCCTCCCCGGAGAGGCTTTCTAAAGAAACAAAGCTTATGTGGTCACAGTTTATCTATTTACATCACTTCTTTCCCAAAACCCCTCCCTAGGGTACTTTCCAAACAGACTTTCCAGGCAGATTTTAGCCAGGGAAAACCGCAACACAACCTCAGCTCTTCTTGGACAGCGAGGAGCCTGGCCACCTGGCACAGGAGCCACAGAAAATTTGGCTTCACTCAATCTCCAGGCACTGCTTTGCTTCCTGAAGTCAATCTTCGCTTGCACTGTCCCAGCTCACCTTCAAAATACAGAAAGGCGAAGCTATCACCGGAGTTTTGATGTTGACTTAACCCTGAGGCGCTGCACAGCAGGCAGACTGAAGTCCTCCTCCTGCCTCCTTCATTTCATGCAAAGATCCCCCCAAGTCCAGGCAGGACAAGCCACCCGAAACGTCCAGCTCCTCTCCAGTGTCAGCTCTTAAATGAAAAGCCCCTGCCCACTGCCCCTGGCGAGGTTTGTAGCCCTTGCAGGCAGTGCCCTGCTTGCCAGAAACATCTCGTCAAGGGTGACGATGGGTAGAGCCCAGGAGTCCACCAAGCACAAGAAAATGATGATGTTTCTTCTGCACGGGCAGGAGAAAAGCGTGACCAGCCCTGCAGTCTGCAGAACACAGCGGGAAGCAGCATGGCAAGATACGACCGATCTTTAGGCTCAACCCATCCTTGCACCTGGTCTGAGATTAGGAAAATCTGCTGGCAGACACCCGGCGGCAGCAGCAACGTTCGCTCAGAAACTCCCCGAAGCGTCGGCAGCCCACCTTGCCTCGGTGACCACAGCCTCCCACCCCGCGGGCTGAGGACACGGGGCGGCGTCCTGCAGCTGACCTGGGGACAGGGAGGGGGTGACAGCCCGAGGCTCCAGGGAGAAACTCACGTGGAAAATGAGGTCCCGCTGGAAAATGGAAACGGGTCGCAGAGCCACACTCTGAATGCAGATGCGTCCTGGCGCCGCTTTTTGTCTCCAGGTGTTACCAGGGAGAGGCCTTCTGTGGGCTAAAATGTCACCCGCTGCTTCACCCCGACACGTGCTCTGCTTCAACACAGTAAAATGCCTTTTGGTGACATCTAAATCAATTTATCACGGGGGAGAGAGTGAAAGGCATCTTTAGTGGTCTGGGAAATGGTTCAAACACCTTTTTTTTGTGGTTGGGTTGCTCTGAAACGATCGAATGTGCACGGTGGCCTTTGGCAGCCCTCACTGCACGTGCAGCGTGACCGGCTCCTCGGTCCCCAGGGGCACAAACCCCGCTGCTCAGTGAGGTCAGGGCTGGCCGAGAGAGCGTGTCTGTGCCTGCAGGACCGCTCCTGCTCCCTGCCCTGGGCCATCCCCAGCCCGGCAGCTCCAGATGCCCAGAGGCATCCCCTCGGGATGCACCCAAGGGCAGCTCCTACCCACAGCACCACCACAGGGAGATCACCCCCAGACACAGGGTGTCTGGGCACAAGACGCTGTGTCACGAGGCACAACAGGGGACACCCTCACCTACGCAGCAGAGCGGTCACCGCCAGCCAAGGGAGCACCCCAGCCCATCCTTGGCTCCCTGCTGCAGACTCGTCTGGGCTATTCTGGGAGCCGGCAGGGGAACAAGCAAGAGCAGGTATCTCTGGGGGAGGAGATGCGGTGATGTGGGCAGCTCAGGCCACTACGAGCCTTGCTCAGCACCCGCCTTGCGCCTCCTGGCTGTAGATCGACCAGGGCCACAGCAGACCCTGAAGATGCGGCACCCCGAAGGTGAGCCAGCTGGGTCAGCTGAAATGCAAATCACAGCACGCCCGAGACAACCGTGGCCATTAGAGGGGGACGGGACACAGTGCCAGCGAGGCCATGCAGACAACGCAATCACAAAATGCCACTTGGAGTCAGAGAACTGAAAGCTCTGGAGACTACAACACCATGCTTCTATTTGCGCACAAAACCTTTTGTCTAAGCTAAAGCATTCACAGATATCCCACGCGAGTTTACAAGGGCTGTCTGAAACCAGCCCAAAGCTGGGTGTTCGTTAAGTCCCACCGCAGCACGGCTTGGCCAGGGCCCTTCTGCCACGGGAGCGGTGCAGGCGCCTTGACCTTGCCCTTCCATGGGAGCTGGGACGGGGAGTAATTTAGGTGCTGACACCCGAGAAGTTTGTCAATGGCCCGCAGAGACGGGATGGAAACCCTAAGGGGCAAGCTAACACACTGGCGAACTAACTCACGCTGCAGATTTTCTGATGCTCACCAACTGAGCCAACTGCACCACCCCTAGCAGCACATCTGGCAAGGGGGGGACGTGACCCCACACCAGGGCGCTGCGGAGCGCAGGGCTGGCACCAGCGCAGTCACAGAGGTGACCACGGTTGCAGCCACTAATTCCAGCACTCTCCAGCTTCAAGGGTCAAAGCTGGGAGCCTCCTAGTTCTGCCTGCAGAAGTTACGTGCATGGAAATAGGACAATGCACGGACTCGAGCACGAGGCCATAGCCCCCAGGGGCACATGGGGATGCGAGGGTGCCCAGCAGACCCCGCAGGGAGAGCTACACCCAGCAAGAGAAGCTGCGTCCGGAGAGCAACTGGAGGGATAACGGGGAAGAACTCACTAACCAGCATCCCAGCTTTGACAAGCCGAAGCTCAGGTTTTGCCTTTGTGTCCTGAAGAGCCCCATCCAGCTTCTCCAGCCCCGAGGGCAAGTGCTGCTGAGGGGAAGCAGCAGCGCTCCCCTCCCTGCGGTGGGCGAGGGCAGCTCACAGCAGCCAAAAAGCCTCCTGCAGGGGACAAAGCCCAGGAGGCTGTGGGAGATACTGCTCTCCTGCCAGCGGATGGCACGTGGGCTACAACCGACCCCACAGCACGGGTCCCCTAGGCTGCAAGCCCCATCCCGAGCTGGCAGCGGTCCCGGGGACCTTCCTGGAGAAGAGGGGACACTGCCAGCCCTGCCTTTGGTCACCAGCTGGCGCTCAACACCCGGCAGGTGTTGATGCAGGACTGCGAGGAGGGCCAGCAACAGTCAGGGGATGCTTCGAGGAAGCTGGGCAGGTGGGAGCGATGTTCCCCTCCCCATTCCCACACGCACAGTCAGGCTCAGCTTCAGCCATAAACACCTAAAAAGCGACTCAGGAGCCCAGCTGGGAGCTGAGACACGCCAGCAGCAGCCTGCTTCTCCTGGGCACCTCCCTCACCCCTGCTGCAGGACAGGACCCCCGTCCTCGCAGAGGTCCCGCGCCCACAGAAAGCAGAGTTTTCCGTAAGCTGGGCATGTGAAGTAAAACATGCTCCTGGCCAGCAGGCAGCCTGCAACGCCACCCGCCCTGCCCCGACCCTTGAGCAAAGTCCGTCCCAGTACTCGGGAACAAAGGGCAGCAAGGTTTGTCCTGATGAAGTCTAAAAAACGTCATCACCCAGCACTTCATCCCCAAAGCGACCAGGCTGAGCAAAACATCGCCTCCTGGAAAGAAGTCGCCCGCCACGACGAGCACAGGGACAGCACGAGCGCTGCGCTCGCAGCAGCGGCGGTGTTTGTGCACAGCGCTCACCTGGTGGGAAGCAGCAGGCTTCGTCCTGGCAAACAGAAGCAAGGCTTGCTCCTCCACCCCTGCGGTGACAGACAGGGGGAAGCGGCCTTATTGCCAGTGCAATACTTCACGGAGACCAAGCAGAGACCTAGTGGGTTCAGAAGAGCGCTCAGAAAATCACACACTGGAAAAAGACCAAAAAAAAAGCAAAAAAAAAAAAAAAAAAAAAGCATTTCCTCTAAACCTGAGAGAAAAAAGACAGGTTGCGATGGCTGGGACCAGGAGGCAGCCCAGCCCCAGCTGGCACCGGGCACCCGCAGCTCGCTGCACACTCAGCGCTCGGTAACTGCTCACAAATCAGCGACCGGGTCCCAGCACGGCAGCGGAGGGTTGCTGCTCAGAAATGGAGAGGGGGGAAGCGAGAGGCAGGGCGAGACGGGATCACGAGAGCATCCTCCGCTGCGAACACGCCGCAACGGTCGAGCCGCACAGACCCAATTCCAGTTGCCATCTGCAAGCATGTTTGGCTTAGACACACCAAGACAACCGCATATTTTTGCTTGAATACAGGCTTCCTCTTGGGCTCAATTTAGGAAAATCTGTGATTTAGGGCAGAAAATATTGTGATGTCACTATGAATCCTGGAGCTACCATCAAACCCTCCACAAGCTGCATCTAAAGAGAAGCAAACGTAAAACATGAATCCCGTGGCAGGGATTCTCCTCTCGGACGCACACTCCTTGTGGAACGAGCCAGGAAATGCCGGGGGGGAGGACACAGCGTGCTGGGGACTGCGGGCAGATTTTAACTTCCAGCCACTGCTTTTGAATTTTCTCACCCTGATAAATATCTGTGGGTGAAATTATTTTTTCCTTCTATACCCAGTATACCTCGTGTATATTGGCTATTTGACTTATTAAAGGCTTAGCTAATGTATTAAAACCAAATATCTAGCTTTCTGAATTTCAGTTGAATTCCTATTTCTAGCCAATCCCATGCATCACAGGTGAGGAAAAAAACCATTACTTCAGGAATGAGAAACACCTTTAAGCATTTAGTAATGCCACTGCAGGCCAGTGCCAGCACTGGGTGTTTGCTGAGCAGCCAGAACTTCAAAGCCTCTTCCCTGATACTATAAATAAGTATTAATTAAGTTTTGTGCAACGCTTGTTCGCGCCGCCACACTGACACTGAGCCACGACGACGCTGGGGAAAGAAACGCTCTGGGTGCAGGAGGGGCAGCAAGAGCTCGTCCTTCCCTCCGCTGAACGACATCGGGCGTCTGCCCGTCCACCAACTCGTGACAACTCCGACGAGCTGGGTATAAACTGGCCGCCGAGTTCAGCGGGAGAGGGATGCAAATGCCCACCAGCACTGCATGGGCTGGGTTTCACCGGCAAGCAAAGCGCAGAGCACCCGAAGTCCTCGCTTTGGCAACGGCACCAGTGATGTTCCCAGGGGCCGGAGCTCACCCTGACGCTGCACACAGGTGAAGCCGCATGCTCATCGCGAAGACCCGTTTTCTTCCTGAATTATTATATTTCATCTGCCTGCTTCACAGCAGAGACGCTGCCAGGCCGGCACTTGACGCACAAAGCTTCGCCCTGATGTGGATTTGTTTGACAGGGACACAAAACCCTGAACGCCGCTTATAATGAGAGTTAAGCCTGATAAATTCTCAGCTCCTTTCCAACAGCTTTAAAAATTGCTGGAGGGAATATAAAATTTGCTTTACATGGTTGCACAGCACTGGACTTGCTGTTTAACAGCAAAAGGCATATTCCCAGCTCTTTGGATTTTTAAAATAAGCCTCTCAATGTCTGATGTTCCTTCTTAAATCCTTGCCGTCTGGAATTGCATGGTCACGGAAAACCTGGGGCTGGGGGACAGTGACTATTTTAGACTTGAGCTTTTTCCTGCTGGATACTGGAAAGAGGCAGAAGATCTGCCAGTTCCCAAACCCAAAGCCACAGAAAAAGCAGCATGCAAATAAAAAGTGCAGCCATTGTTACTGAATACTACATTTGCTTATTTTTCTGACGCTTTAAAGACATTGTTATGACTACAGCACACGGCCTCCTAACTCACCTGAGTTCCTGGGAATTACTTTTTCCCTTGCTCCTGTGATCAAAACAAACAACCTGCCTGTACAGAACAACACAAGCAGCCAGGAGACTGAGCTGAAGCTAAAATGACGACTCAGGTCTCTCAACAAATATTTTACAGAGGTTTTAAGACAAGCCATAACGTTATGCTTTTGGTTTGTTTTTTTTTGTTTTTTTTTGGTTTTTTTTTTGGTTTTTTTTTTTTTGGGGGGGGGTGGAAATGTTGAATTATTTTTTTCACGACGTTTTGTTGTTTGGCTCCTGCCAGGAACACAGTTTCAGACACCTGCCCACTCCCCAGTGCCAAAATTTACCTTTTCTTCTCCTTCCCCCACCCTGCCTTTGAATGAAATCCAAAGCTCTCAAATAATGAGCTCCTTATGAGGGCTGGCAACCCTGAGCTGGGACGGGAGGCTGCAAGTGCTGCTCTTCCATCAATGAAGCCGGCATTACGTCCTCGGCGCTCCGACAGCTCCAGGAGAACAAGCCCCGCTTCACGGTCACACAGACGATGCCCATCAGCTTTCCCCAGAGGCAAACGCTGCCCGCAGAGGTTTCCACTGAAGTCAGTGGGAAATTCTTTCCACCAGGTTTAACAGCAGTAAGGAGGTAGGTTATTGGTCCCAGACCATTCACACGCCACACTGAGACTCCCAAAAGCCCTAAAAAAAGGCAGACAAAGCCCGTACAATTCCAGTGCACAACTGGGCAGACTGGTAACCACGGGGGAGCTAGCAGCCGCTCCAGCACCACATAGCTCCTCTCTTTTGGGGTGAGAGGGGGGCATCGTTGGAAGACGACGCTGTGCTGGACTGCTGGGGAACGCTTGACTCGCAGCATGCAGAAACACCCCCACGGCACAAAGAGCATCCTCACCAGCAGCTCGAGCGGCCGAGCCCCAGGAGGATTTTTCTGTGGTGGAAACCCAGGGGCACAGGGCCAGTGCCCTGCTCGTCCAGCACGGCCCGGCCAGGCACCAGGGGCCCGCAGCCCCCCGGGAGCAATGGCTTCTTGAATGAAAGAGGCTGCGAGCAGTCGGTGCAGGGTCCTTGGCTGTGCCCCCTCCCCGGGAACACGGACACCCCCGGGGCGGTGCACTGATGCGGGCCTTGGTGATCTCGCTTCCCTCTGGACCACCCAGCTGAGCTCAGACAGGCAGCGGGGAGGGAGCGGCTCCACGGCTGGCCTCGCAGACACCAGCCCCACCACCCTGCCCATGCCCCCAGAGCACCACGACGGCCTCAGAAGGCAGCTCCAGGACCTCTCACCTCCCCAGAACAAGCGCTGGGGGCCGCCCGTGCCACGGCCAGGCACACTTTACCTGGCACCTTCCCTCCACGCTGTCCTGGCTGGGATGCCCTAAAATCAATGACAGATGTTGCAGCGGAGAAACAAAAATGAACCTCACCAGAAAACATGTATCCCAGGCTGTCACGCAGCTGTAATCAAAGCAAACGCATCGCTTCCCTGAGGTTACTCCATGAAAACATCCTCCTCCTGCTCAGGTCTTCAGCAAGGATCCTTTCCCCACGCCCCGAGCTTTTGTTCCCAGCCCTCCTCATCGCTCTGCTCCCTGTCCCCCGGACAGGGCTCACCCCAAGGTGATGTCTGACCCATAATAAAACATTTCCGACCTCTGAAAAGCACAGCGATACCACCACACCGTGTAAGAAAGCCCCGGTACTGGCCCTACTGCTAGAAATTCCTGACTCAATTTTTTCTAACAGCAAGCCCCCCCCCGGCTCCCAGCGCTCAGGGACGGGCGCACACGGCCAGGGCCGCGGCAGGTCCTTCGGCAGAGGCGGATGCCCGGAGGCAGGAGCCGGGGCAGCGACACGGGATACGCACAGCGCCGGCACCAGCCTGATTCTGCCCCCGGCTCCACGGGAGCACCTCCAGGAGGCTTCAAGCCCAGGGCTCGGGTTCCTAAGGACCTCCCAGCCCCTTGCTGCCAAGCAGCTCAGGCTTGGGCAGCCCGCAGCAGGGGCGCAGCCCCTCGGAGGTGTCCCTGCCGCCGCTGCCCGAAGCCCTGCTCCCCTCTCGCCCCTGCAGCCCCCGCTCCGCCCAGCTCGCTGCGAGCAGCTCCCGCGGCCCCGCTGCCTTCGAGCCGTCGGCTCACCTAAACCGGGGCGACTCCCACGGAGGCTTCCAGCGCCGGGTCCTCGGCCCGGCAGGGGTGCCCGGAACACATCTCCCTGCCCGCCGTCCTCCGGGCACGGCTCGGGCACCCGGGCGGCTTCCCGCGGGGACCCCTCGGGCCCCCCGAAGGCGCACGAAGGGCCCCGGGGCCCCGCGGAACGGCCGAAGCCCCGGGACCCCCGGGCTCCCCCCCCGGCGGGGCTCGGCGCCCCCCGGGCTGGCGGCTTCGGGAGCGCGGGCGGGGGCGGGGGCCGGGGCCGGGGCACTTCTCCCCGCAGCCGGGGAGCGGCGGGGAGGGCTCGGGGCGGGAGACCCGCTTCCCCGCGGCCACAGCGAGCAGGCCGGGCAGAGCAACAGGCGCGCAGCCCCCGCCGGGCTCGGGGAGGGGGAAAGGGGAACGCGAAGGCTGCGGGCAGGGGCGTCCCCGCCCTGCCCCGAGGGCTGTCACCTCCCCGGTGCCGCCCGCCGCCCCCCCTCGCCGCCCCCCGCCCCGTGCTCACCGCCGCGGGCCGGGCCGGGCCGGGCCGAGCAGCTCCCGCGGGGCGCGGGCTCAGCGCCTCGCCATGGCCGCTGCCCGCCGCCCGCCGCCGCCTTCGGGGGGCGCGGCCCGCGGGCGGGGACCGCGGGCGGCAGCGGCGGCAGCGCCGCCCCCGCCCCTTCCTCCTCCTCCTCCTCCTCCTGCCCCGGGCGGGGAAGGGGCGCAGCTGGGCCCGCGGGGCAGGGGGGGGTGTCTCGGGGTGCCTCGGGGTGCCTGGGGGTGCCGGCCCGGTTCGGGGCTCGCGGCAGGACGTCGCGCACCGCCTCGGTGGCGTCCGGGGTGCTGCTCGGTGTTCTGGGGGTGTTCCCTGCCGTCGTCATCCCCCGAAGCCCCTCTCTGGAGCTCACCGTGCTCCAAAGGAACGTTCCGCTCACCGCGTACGTTGCAGTAAAGCCTCTCGCGGAGGGAACGTTTTCCAACAGAAGAAGCAGGATCCGCTCGAAGTTTGCCCCTTTCGGCTGTGTTTTGCGGCCCCTCACTCTGCAAACGCGGCTGGGAAAAGCTTTCAGACCAAAGCAGGGGGAAGGCTTGCAGATGACTTCCCCTGTTATTTCCCCATGAGGAAAACACAGCTTCGTGGGAGCAGCACCCATTCGCTTCTGACGGACACTGGGCGCCAGCCGGGTTGGCCCTGTCTCACCGGCTGGGACCAGGCCCTGCCCCACGCTGGGATGATGCCAGCGGTTCGCCTCCCCTGCTCCCCATGGCAGAAGGCTGCCTGAGCAAGGGGAACGGGCGACTCAGAAGCCGCCGGGCCTCCCGCCACCTGCTCCAGCCAAGGAGCTGCCTTGCTTTCCCCTCCGGCTGGCTGTCGTCGGGGTTTGCACCCAATACGCCATTAGCGGCCTGACCTGGTGCTTGGCCAACACATCAGCGGACGTAAAGGATATTTATACAGATATTTCTGAGCTGGAGATAGGGTAATCGGACTGCAAGCATCCCTTTGAGGCGTCAGATTAAACGAGTCATCTTTATTTGTGTAGGGCCCTTTATTGCAGGTTCTGTTCACACTTTTAAAGACCACAGTCAACACGAGCAAGTCCCAGCGTCCCCCTCACCAGCTTTCCCCTCTCCTGCAGCTTGGTTGCTTAAAGCCAGGAGAATTGTAAGGCACTAAGGCAGATTTCCCTGCTGATGCTGTCCCTCCCTTTCCCAGTCCTTCCTGGCTGCCTGGCCGCCCCTCGCCCAGCAGCAGGGCAGGGGCATGCAGGGGCATACTGCATGAATGCCAACGTGGCACTTTTTTCTGAAATAAGCGTTTCATTTGTTTTCTCTCCTGTCCAACATGACACCTTGGAGTCCCGATGGGTTCAGAGCTGGTTTTATCAGAGGGGAAACTGCAGCTGCATTTCCACCTCTGTGGAACAGCAGCCATTGCATGCAAAAGCGTGGCTCAGCCCAGCTCCGTCTATTCCACAGCACAGAGTCTGGGCTCCTCACCACCCTCCAGCAGTATGTTTGTTTACAGCCGTGTATTTATTTCTAAAGATCTGGTCTCAGGGGGCAAAATCCCTTCTGTGCATGGAACCAGTCCTGACTGGCGCGTTCATTGTCTTCTGCAGGCTGCAGGCAGCCTGAAACAATAGGGGTGTGCGGAAGTCCTGACAGATTTCCATTTCTGGACCATGATAAATGTGAAACCTAACAGTGACAGCTCTGAAAGTGGCCCACGTTAATTATCTGTTTGGGAATCATTCCAGTACTCAGCCATCTCGCACAATCCCCAACAGCCTCTCATGTCTTCCTGCGTACCGTAAGGCTAATGCTACCCCTTGGTGTTGGATGAGGCCTCCAGGTTCCCCCTGGAAACTTTTCAGACATGGCTGCAAGCTGAGAATACGGAAATCAGCATCGCAGTGACAATGGGAAGCACGCTGGGGAAGGGCAGCCTGATGGCTCCAGCTATTCAGTGTAAGAATCAAATTCAGGACCAATTGCATTATTCTGCTTCACACATAACTCAACCCAGACCTCAGTTTCTCTAAATGCAGTGACATTTCCACAGAGCTAAGTAGAATACTTAAAGGCCTAATCCAGCAAACGAAGCCAGCTAGGCACAGAGAACATGCAACCTTGTGTTTGGGCACGCCAGGGAGGGCCCATGCACTGAAATACAGCCCGGTGCCTGGTTTGGGCCAGGGATACCTGGGCTACAGACAACTGCTTCTCATGCCTGGGGTTTTGCTGACACCTGGTGTTCTGGAAGAGATGATGCCCGGTGATGCCCGTCAGGAGTCTGGGAGCTAATCTTGAATTTTGGAATGAACATGGGAACTGCAGGGCTGCATTGGGATTTCACAGACACTCTTTAATGTCTAAAGTCAAGAGGAATGCTGCACTAATGTTCTTAGCATGCCTCATGTCACTACAAACCTCATGGCGTACAGCGTTTGCTTCCTAACTTCAGGAGTCAGGGGAACGGCAGAGGATAATCACAGATTTCATTGCAAGGAAAAACAATCCAACAATATGATGTAACCCAAGAGATCCCTGTGCAAAGGCAGCCATCTGAGGTTAGCATCCCAGACACAGAAAAAACAGAACTAAAAAGTCAAGCACTCATCAAGGTGGCTTTCTTAATTACTCAGAGCACATTTATTTTTCCCATCAAAAAAGGAGGAAAAACAATATGCAAGAAAGTACATTTCAGACCAGTAAAAGAGGAAAATAAATTATTGTGACACCAGAACAAATTCAAAGGCAGGAATGCATCAAGGAGATAACACCACGGAGCTGGACAAACCTCTGTTTGACGGTGAAAATCACTGTCTGGTTTTCCTGCTGTTGCATGGGACTGTGGGAACAGCAAAAGGCTCTGGCAGTGGCTGCTACTGAAGATTACAAAATGGCCATCATGAGGTGCATTAAGGAGTAACATCCCAGTGATTTTATTCTTCATACAGAGTAAATCTAATTTTTTATGAGACATAGTACTCAGTCCTACTAAAATGATGTTGAAAATGCAGGATAAAACGGCTTTTCAAATCACAGCCTGGACCAGGATGGACTGTTACTGAAAACTCTGTCCACCTTGTTGCTTTTCCAACAGAAGTCCTGGGAGACCATGGGCGCAGTTAACATTGCTCACCTCGAAAGCTGTGAGGAACAAACAGCACCGAGGCGCCTCTCTGCCTGTGGTCACAGTGCCTGTTGCACCACACTGATGGGCACTACAAAGATTTGCATCTGCAAACTAGATCTGAAAAAGCAAAATGAAAATAAAAGCCACATTTGGAAAAGCCTTATCTTAAATTCCAGTGTTTAAATCTCAGATACTTTATTACTTTAATGAATTATGGCCTAATAAGGAATTTCACCATCTTTTTTGTTTGTTGTGTTTTTAAAGCATTTTCAGAGTGCATTCTCTACAAAATGCGTCCTACCTCTATGCAACAGCATCAGCATCTCCCAGAGCCTGATGCTGATCTTTAAATAAGGACAGTGGCTCCTCCAGGAGTAACAACCACTAGCTGCCCACATACCACAAAGATTAAATATTTACAGTACAAGCACATAAGGAAAACTTTATAACACAAGTTAATAAATAATGAGAATGACATGCACTCCTGCAACACAAACTGTCATTCTGCACATGCAAGGAGCAGCCATGGTTTGTCTCCTCTGCAGAGCAGAAAACTCAGTGCTTGGGATCTTCTCCCTCCAGTCCAGCAGCATTCATGGCCAGGCAACAGCACAGGCTTGAAGAATCCATTATGTAGTCTAAATTGCAGCACTTGAAGCTAATTTACCCTTCCCTTCACCTCAAAGAGACTAGTGAAGCAGAGTCATCCAAAAATCCAACAAAGCTCTGGAAAACCCCACAGGAAAGCAGGCAGTGGTGCGTATCTTCTCACATATAATGGTCACAATTTTCTTACGAATTGCTTTACACCTTCCGTACTTCAAGTTTTCTCACTGAAGTTTATGGCGATATCAGGCTGTGTTATTGCAGCACAAATATTGATCATTGTTGGACAATGATTTGAAAATGCCAAAGTTCTGAAGTTTTTACTATGAAACTGAGACAATTCTGCATGAAGAGAAGCCTGCTATGAAGCAAATAAAACCTTTTTTTTTTTCTTCTTAAAAATCATAGAGGTATTTCACACAGAGCTATATACAATTTTCAAACAACTTGTTCCAGTGCATTTGTAACAGCATCAACAGTTCACAGTTTTGTAAAAATGTTACATCCTCTCCTGAAGGATGTTCATTCTTCTATTGGAACATCCTGTAGGTGTTGTAATCTTGATTAAAGATAATGAAATATTCTGCTGGTTTTCTGAAAGCATGAGCAGATGCATCTCATCATCCTGAAGAGAGTTTCAGTGTTGGTACACGAAGAACGTTGCCTGCTCAGCAGCAATTCTTTAGTCTTTTTGTTTCTTGTAAGCTTTTACTGTACAGAAGAACAAAACACACGTAAGTGCTCACACTTGGTTCAGTGCAACGGAAGAAGACATCATAATTACAGCTTTTAGCTGGAGGAATTTTGGTTTGCTGCGTTCTTCAGAATCTCTTTCTTTTAGTGCAATTTTTGAGGTCAGTGGGAAACGGAAAGCAATTCCTAGTCAGGTGATGTCTTTTCTTTGCTAATAGAAGGAGAAACACAGTCTTGGGTCTTGGCTTGTCAAATCTGCAGCGAGGCCCTTGGGCACCGGATTGTCCCACAGCCTGTAACGACAGCAAGCGTGTTACTGTAGGATTTGGTGTGGTGGGCCAGGAGCTGGAATGCCCAACACAGTGGCTGACTCAAAGAGGCAGCTTTAGGTTTTTATCAAAGCTGGTCTGACAGTGAGACAAGAGCAAGGTATGGCCGTATCTCAGTGACACAGCAGCAACCCAGCAGCTTCCTGCCTGCTGAAATGGACTTACTGATCTATCTTGGGAGAAAGATTAAGGCTTTGAAAGGTCCTCAGGCCACTGGGATCTCAGGAAGGGGAGGAAAAGCTGAGTTACACAAGCAACTTGGATTACGTGAGACGCCCTCCTTCATCCGCCTCATTTGTTGGAGTCTACCCCAACACTGCCTGTACCAGGCCTTTAACTTGTGAAGCAGAGTGCTCCATGGAGCCAGAGGGGCTATGTGCTGTGCTGCACCACGTTGAGCAAGAACACAGGGGCCCCAAGCTCCAGCTGGAACCAGTAATATTTCTCAGTGGTTGCTCTGCAGATGCTCTCACTACTGGGGAAAACAGAGGCTGGTTTTGGGTCAAAGAGCTTAGATAGGAGCAGATACTTGGCTTTGGGACTCGTGTTACCAAAAAATTATCAGAGGCACTCTGAGAAGAGTGACTTTTCCAACGAGTGATGGATGAACAGGTGTCTCTCACAAGAGGCTTCTAGTGGAGTTTGATACACATGGTTTGGAGAAGCAATGACAAAGAGTGGGTATCTGCAAGATATGGATCCCAGGACAGAGGTTGGGACAGGGCAGGAAAATATTTTGGAAGTGAAACCAGACGTAACTGGAGAAAGAAAACTTACCGGAGAAATGCAACAAACTTCCTGATGGGAAGATTACACAAGCGGGTCTTTATTATTGCCTCATATAAAGCCTTGCAGTCCCTTTTTTTTTTTCTGTGATTTTCTGAGGAGGTGGAGCTGGACTAGAAAACCCTCAGTTTGCTTGGCTTGTGTCTGTGTCCCTTGCAGTAATATAATCCATGCCAGTTTACCTGAGGCAGCAGGCCAGCATGGGTCACACCTGTCCCAAGACTCCCCGACTTCCCCCAGGTGACCCAACACACAGCCACAGCCCTCTGTGATACCTGCTCACCTTATGAACTGAATTTCCGGGCACTTGACAAGTTCCTCTGATAGCTTCATGGCTCCACAGACACCAATGCGATTTTTCTCCAGACTATTTTAAAAACAAAATGTTTTAAAAAGCAAAACAACATTAAGAGCAGAAAACACCAAAACAATCACTGACTCCTTCTCCTGTCCCAGAAGCCACGCTTTTGTACTAGAGCAGCAATGCTTCACAACCAACATCATCATCATCGTGATGACCACAGCCCTGTTTATACAGGAAGTATGCACTGCTCCCCACGACCTCCTTCTAGCAATAGGACTTGTAAGAGCTCCCTTGCCTTTGGAGCACTCTAAGAGATCCCACCATGAGCTTGGTGCCAAAAAAAATGCTAGAAATAATTCTTCCTGCCTCAAAAACAACCTTCCTGCTTGTACCTGTAAAACAGCCAGGAAACCTCTACTGTGTTGTTTCCCTGGCCAGGACAAACAAGGCTCAGTCCTGATCCAGCGATCCACAAGCTCTTATTTTTATATAGCTGAGAGATAGAAGACACATACCACGTGTTCCAGAGGGCCAGGGGGAAGAAAGCTCCAAGTACAGTTCTTGAGCAGGAGACAACAAATCTCTCCCATGGAGTAGGGCTGTGATGCCACTTGGCCAGCACGTGATCAGGTAACATCAAACCCAGCTGCTGGTTGCACCACAGTTCCAGCACAGGAGCTGCATCTGAGCTTCCTGTGAGCTCCTGCGGCCCAGAACCCACAGTTTGGCCACTCCAGCATGGATTACGTACTTCTTGCCCTGTTGCAGGCTCTCTGAGCACGGTAACCGTCTAGACCACCCAAAGCATTGAAGGGAAATAAAAGCCTCCAGGAAGAAGCTCACCTGAGGCTATTAAATGATATGACTCATGCCCTAGAAATACCGTTTTGTCTTTCATGACTCAAACAGGAGGCCTGGGTAGACTAGATTCTTCTCAGATACCTCCACAGACAGAAAATACCTTAAATTAAGCAAGAGGTGCTTCAACACCACTTCACTCTGTGTATCACCCAAGCAAGGCTGGCCCACAGTGTATACAGCGGGCTAAGTAAGCATTTGAATTCTGCATTTGAATTGCAGAAGCATGTCTGTCTGTTGTTCCTAGCATACATCCCACAGAAGTACTGTAGTTGAAGGCCCAACGACACAAATACCGGTCTTCCTGGTGTTGCTCTTGCGGCTGTACTCACTCTAACATCTTCAGCTTTTCCATCCCTGGGAGGGCACTGGCCAACTCTTCAGCTCCTCCATCCCCAAGGGAATTCCAAGACAATCTAAGATAGACAAGAAGCCCCAGCTGGTGAGTCAGCCAAGCCCAACCAACAGTGAACACAAGGGGAATAACATTAGTGCTATGCTACAGGTCCCTCACAGATTAGACGATTTACAAGAGGTTATTACTGTCTTACCATGGCAGGTAGAAGTTCCCCTACTCTACAAAGATTAATTTTGAGGGGTTTCCTCAGTTTCACCACATATTTCCGTGTGTGATAAGACATTCTGGAACTCCAGAATTTCTGTACTGTGCATAAGACCCAAAGAAGAAAGGCAAGACAGAATCCAGTCCAAAAATAGGGGCCCTCTACCAAAAAACTTCATGGACTATTCTGGGATTTCATGGGTGTCAGCATACTGTCATGCATACTGCTTTATTCATCCTA
This sequence comes from Anser anser, assembly GCF_964211835.1. NCBI lineage: Eukaryota > Metazoa > Chordata > Aves > Anseriformes > Anatidae > Anser > Anser anser. The sequence goes on from NC_139732.1 coordinate 12,697,482, forward strand.
TAACTCCACTACATTATGTGGTGTTAGCACCAGAATTCACCTTTCTTGGGATTGGCAATAAAATCCTGGCTTTTACTTAATGCCCTAAGTCCTAAAATACCTGCGATCTCCACGCAAATACCTTCTGGGGGAGGAAGGGGAAAGTCTGGGGGGGCTTATGACCCATGCATCATTTTATTCAAACCTTTCACAAGTACTTGCAGAACTGGGGCACATCAGAGTAGCATGACAGTCAAGTGTCACCCAGCTGGCCACAGCAAAGATGTCTGGAGAGCCTAGGTCTGGCAGATCTATAGCCTGGTAGAGGAATGACCTCTAGGAGCTGGTGGTACCACCTGCTGATCTGCAGGCTGAATTTACTTTGCTTTGAGCTCTCAGTTCAGTCTCTACAATTACACAGAAAAGCTCCTGCTCTGCTCTGAGAGCTAGCTGTAGCCATCTTTTATAAAAATGGGGACAAGACTTGGCCATGAAGCACAAGACAAGGAATTTGTCCTGCCCCTCAGATCAGATGTTAGAAGACAAAGGATAATGGGCAGAATTTGAAGATGAGTGTTTTCCTTCACATTCTGTTCAGCTCTTCACATTTCACTTCCAACAAAGTGTAAGCTATACCAGTGAATTTTTTGCAGTGAATTTAGTCAGTCGATAAATCACTAGCAAATTTATCACTAAAAAGTACTGTAGTGGTAAGTATCAATAAATGTGTAGCAGGATCAGAAGTGTTCTGCAGGTAACAGTAAGAGCAGGCATCAATACAAGCATCACCTGCGTGTTGAAGGACCTCCCCATCCACTTCCATACTCACATTATTTCCTCCATGGCAGGGCATTGTTGGAAGGCGCAAGAAAGTGATTTTGAAGAATCATCAGTGATTCCACAGAGTTTCAAGCTGAAGCAGGGGAGAAAGAAAAAAAAAGAAAAAGAGGGCACAAAGTGCTGTTTTCAGAACTGGTGGGAATACAGCACCAGCACCATCTGCTGAGATGCTACAAAGAAAGCCACAGTCTGCCCTAGGAGCATTCAGTGCCCTGATACTCACTCAATCTTCCGGAGGTGTTCCAAGTGTGGCAGTCCCTCAGACAGGGCATGGATACTCCCTTCCCCGAGGTCATTTTCTGATAAACTGTAAGAATAGCAGAGAAGCTTTGAGTGGCAGCAGAGAAAGCAGCTGCGGTCAGAGAAGCCCCACCACCAAAACGTAACTAGGTGTATTAGCAAATCAGTTACTAGCACCCAGACTAAGTGAGGACTCTAGACAACAAGGACAGGCCAGACTTGCCAACTCAGGCTCAATTCCCTGCTTGGTAAAATGGGAATGACAGCCTTGCTCTAACTTACAAACCTAAATCCATTCACCAGTTAATTTACTGCAGACAGCAATGCAGGGTTATACCTGTGGCTGAGATGGACACATCTGCAGCACATCATGAGTTGCATGCAAAACTGGAAACAAGAGGTTATACTATAGTTAGCGACTGGTGTGCCTCTCGAGGAAATGAAGGTAAGCTTGTACATCAAAGGGAGAATGGGAAGAAGATATGGATCTCAAAAGCTCAGGAGCAGCAATAACTGCTTTCCAGACTTCACCAGGGTGTGCTGCTCCATTCCTGTTTACCAGCAAACATGAGCCATGGCAATACATACCCTGCTCTACCATATCTCACACCCAAATTACCCACATCTTAATTAATTTTTTTATTTAACCATATACACATAACAAAGAATGGTGGCATTAAGGATGCAGGTGGAAGAGTTAATTCATATTGCCTCCGTTCTTTCAATTTCATATTTAGAAACCCTATCAGTCCTCAGGTTACTGCAGAAAATAGTTCAAAGGCGCATAGCTACAAAAGGCCCGGCAGAACTTCAAACAGCGTTTCCTTTCACCCTAAGAACCATGTCTAGGAGGGCTGGAGGGATTGCCTTCCACGGGACCATTCTGCACAGGGAAAGAGCCTAGATGACAGCCCCAGGCCAGAGAGCTGAAATGCCTCCCACCTGCAGAGTGATACCAGTCCATACGTTTGGCACCATCCCGAGTAGTCCTGCCATGACCTACCTTATCTCTTCCAACAGCCCACATGCCACCAGGGCTCTGGCCAGCTCTGTCCCTCCTGTTGGCCCAATGTTATTTTTCTGTAAGCTAGCAAAAGAAACACAAGCATTTGAGGATTATTTTAGAATAAAACTGTAACAAAAGTTCGTATGTAACTTGTCAAGAAGAAAGGTGCAACATGTTTTTAATCAGCACCTGGTGCTGATTCCTGCTGCTGCCAGTGACACCTGGCCCTAAGGACATGTAGCTCACTGGATTTGCCTGTGCTCACAACAAAGGAGCACAATCAGCCAGTCGATGCAAAAGCAAAGGCTGCTTGGTACCACTGGGAGCCTGCCTCCAGCTCTGCGCACATGGGATCAGTTTGAGATGGTAAGGAATGACCTTAGGAACAACGAGCAGACGGGACCTCATGTCTCAAGATTTCCCAACACCTTTCCAGTGAAGACAAGAACCTGCGTGGAGGACTGAAGCCTCCCACTGCTGGGATTGCTTCTCTAAGTTATGTTTTGATGATACTAGGCTAACTGAGCCCAGTGAACTCTTAGTTCACAGATTTCTTGATTTACTACTGCAACATAGTATGAGAAAGTCCTACACATTAGAGCCCTGGAAAGACTCCCATACAAGTTTTAAAGACGTAACACCACTGAGTTCAGGGAGAAAAATGACTCAGAGATGCCTGCACAGAATAGCGAGGGGCCACAAAAGCTGCTGATATATATGCTTACGTTACACGAGAACAAGAGGACAGCCAGAAGCATTGGAAGTTAACACAGTCGAAACCAATTAACAGGGTTGTTTTACTGCATATACAATGCCGGGTTCATCTCTAAAGTTAATGCTGCAAGGAATTACACAAGAATAGCTGATTCGACACCAATAATGGAGTGACTTAAGGTAAGGAGTATGGTAAGTGTTTGATGCAGCAGAGTAACTGTGGAGGGTTTCTCAATCCTGAGCCACTTAAAATAATGTCTACATCAGAAATCAGTGTACCACTTCAGTCTATGTTTTTTTCCTTTTTCATTGCCTTCTTTTGGCCATCCCACATATTGCCAGGATATCCTGCTTTCCTTGAACAGAGGCTGATACTTACTGCAGGATCTTCAGGCTGCTCACATGAGGTAGACAGAGGGCAAGTTTCACTGCTGTCCCATCTCCAAAAACATTCCTTGATAGTCTGGAAGGGGCAGAAACAAAATGTTACTGGCGGTGAGATACAAAGCCTCAATCCTCACCCATCTGTCACCTACTCGTATCTGTGACCCCCATTCCTCACCCACATGTGCATGGGACTGCACTGAAAGGAGCTAATGTCCACAATCCAAAGGACACTGAGGGTGGGCAGAAATTACAATGAGGTTTTGTAATCCTGCAGCAGAAGTTAAATGGTGAAGTAAAATATGCTGTACTCACACTGTGGTGATGTTTCTGGATATCACCTTAATAGTACGACAGCCAGCCAGAAAGTTAACTCGTATTTTATGTTCCTCCTCTTTGCTCTAAGACTTGTCTGCTGCAAGAGCAGCCAACCTTCCTCATCTCACTATCTAGGCAAGCATAGGAGAGACTGCTGCCCACCAACATGTGGAGAGACTCGATCAGTCCCCAGCAGCAGAAGGTGCCATCCTGTCTGTCTGCAAGCCATCAGAGCAAGACGTAATACCACATTTTGGAAACGTTATTTCCTCCTGCATCCATTGACTTACACTTCTCAGGACTACACTGACCTCCTTTACTGACTGGGCTGTTGTAGTGGGTTTACGTGGCAAGGTTTTGGTAGCAGGGGGCCGTAGGGGTGGCTTCTGTGAGAAGAATCTAGAAGCTGCGCCATTTTAGATAAGGGCCCCACTGCTGGCCAGAGCTGAGCCAATAAGTGATGTTGTTTGTGCCTTTGTGAGAGCATATCTAAGAAAGGAAAAAAAAAAAAAACAACAAAAAACTGTTGCTACACAGCAGCTGGGAGAGAGAGAGAAGTGAGAAACAGTCTTGCAGATCCCAAGGTCAGTGAAGAAGGAGGGGGAGAGGTGCGCCAGGCGCCGGAGCAGAAGTCCCCTGCGGCCTGTGGTGAGGCCCATGGTGAAGCAGGCTGTCCCCCTGCAGCCCATGGGGTACCACGGTGGAGCAGGGTTCCACGCTGCAGCCCGTGGAGGAGACCACGGTGGAGCAGGTGGACCTGCACCGACGGAGGCTGCGGCCTGTGGAGGACCCCCGCCAGAGTGGGCCCCGGGCCGGAGCTGCAGCCCGTGGAGAGGAGCCCACGCAGGAGCAGGGGGTCTGGGGGGAGCTGCCGCCCGTGGGGGACCCGTGCTGGAGCATTTCGCTCCTGGGGGATGGACCTTGTGGTACGAGCCATATTGGAGCAGTTCCTGAAGAGCTGCTGTCTGCGGGAAGCCCACGCAGGATCAGTTCGGGAAGGACGGCATCCCGTGGGAGGGACCCCACGTGGAGCAGGGGCAGAGAGTGACCAAGAAGGAGCGGCAGAGGCGAAGTGGTACAGACTGACTGCAACCCCCATTCCCCTGTGCCGCTCAGGGGGAGGAGGTAGAAGAGGGCGGATGGGGGGGAAGGCATTTTTGGTTTCTTTCCTTTGTTTCTCCCTTCTCTAGCTTGTTAGTAATAGGTAATAAATTTCTCTAATCTCCCCATGCTGAGTCTCTTTTGCCTGCCACGACACTTGTTGAGTGATCTCCCCGTCCTTATCTCAACCCTTGATCCCTTTGTGTCGTATTTTCTCCCCCTTCGAGGAGGGGGAGCGAGAGAGTGGTCGTGGTGGAACTTGGCTGCCCACCCGAGTAAAACCACCACAGCTGTCCTGAGCTGGAATTATACTGAAATTGCACTTTATAATATGAGTCCTTAGTCCAGAATGTTGTAATCTGAAAGTTATTTTAATAGCTTCAGCATTTTAATTGGAACAGAACACTTTCTTCTGATTTGTTCTTTATAAATTTTCTTATTTGTTTAATATGTCAGGGTACATTCGTTCTATAAAGTGGTCTGAAATGGAATGACTGACAATAAATATGGCTGATTAAAGCCTCTATCTGTCATCTTCCCTCCATTTTTGTAGCCATATAGGTTAAAGCTGATTTCTTAGGCAAAAAACGCACTACACAGTCCATATGCCCGTGACACTTGCTGTTAAACTGCAGATCCAGCTCTTCTCCACTGACAGTTTGTACTGTTCTTGGGAATCTCCAAGAGATTGTAGTGAACATGAAATCCCCAAACATCCCACAGCCAGCACCACACATTCCTGTCCTATTCAACTGTGAGGTTTTACCCTGCTCTCACAAGAAACAATACTAAAACTGACTTTAGCTTTACTGGAGCCAGATTAGATTTGGTTTCTATGCCTTGCTTTTTGCCCTACCTCCCGAAGGGACATTGGAAATTATATACTTACAGTAACTCCTCGATGTGCTTGCAATAGGCAAGAGCTTCCATCAGCTTTTCCCCTCCAGCAGGACTAGGACTATTTCCTGAAAGGCTAAAATAAGCATGAAAGACTCTCAGTGACTGAACAAGAACCAGAATGTACCCGCTTAAGATACTTCACTGTGATCTGGTGTAAGGGAAGACCTGGGTCACTGCAGTGATGGGCTACATAGGGCTGCAGTGGTATATCCCCATAAATCTCTGGAAAATGGCCTGGGGATTTGTCATGTGTTTACCTCACCTACTGAGTCTCTCCTGCCTTGGCAGATACTGGGAGGAAGGAGCAGGTTTTCCTCTTCCAGACAGAATTTGGAATTTCTTTTTGTTGTTCAAGTCATTAGCAGGTTTTTAATTTCAAAAAAGTTCAAGGCATACTCCAGAGCTGAGCCTAACAGACAACCTGGATGCTCTCATATCTGTTCCCTCTTAGCAGAGACTGTTTGAATCCATGTCTCTGACTGACAGCCTTGTCTGAACACAATAGAAGCCATATCAGAAGACACTCTGAAGACAGCCCTGACGTATTTTCAATTTCACCTCTACTTCCACTAGGAAAAGAAAAGCAGTGTAGCAACACTGGGGGACACCACTCTGGGAACCTTACACAGCCCAAGCAAAAACGCTGCATAGATCTCAGACTTGTAAGATTCCCCATGAGCTTGTGTATTTACTTTCCAGGACACAAATGAATCAGAGATCTCTCTGTTCAAGCAGCTAGCAAAGGCCAACAAGTACCCACCGCTGCTTCTGGGGATGCCTGCAGGAGGATATGGCTGTGACGTTCACTATCAAAGAGCCTCTGCACTGGCAGAAAAAGTTGATGCCAGGAGCAGGTACACAAGGGGAAGGCAGGAGAGGAAACACCTTCCATTGCTTTTGTACATTTTGTATCAGGTCTACAATGACATGTTAAAGGCTGGAAAGAGGTGGAACATCGTAGAAATGAAAGCAGCAGGGGGCTTCCCACACAGCCTTTCCCACCAACTGCAGCAACATCCCAAAATCACTGCAAACAAAACAAAGTGACTCACTTGATTCTCTTCAGGTTTTGCATTTCCAGCAGGGCAGTGGCTATATTTATCAGGCCTGGATCTCCAATCTTGTTGTGGGCTAAACTTTAAAGAGAAGAAAAAAGGCTGTGTTGCAAAGGAAAATCCCAAGCATCACAGTATGACATCTTATGTAATGTCTCCCATCTGCTGGATGATAGCTCTGACCTTGACAGGAGAATAAAAGAGCTGCTTGTCTTAACTCTCTCACGAAAGACTTGTAGCTGTTAATGAGGCATTAAAAAATTACAAACATCGATCAAAATCACTAGATTAATGGGTAGAAAATCACTTTAGCCAGAATCCCAAGACACAGCTGGTTATAGTCTTCTAAACTACTACGGTAGAGGAGGGACAGGACCTGCGTAGAAAGAAGGGGGTCAAAAAAGCAGAGCAAGCCTGGGGTTGGCTCTAGATTCAGATATTTTCAGAACAGGGAACTGCTTGGTTCGAGGTTCCCTCAGGAGAAAAGAGGGACTCTGGCCCTGTTCTAAACAGGGTTTTCAAAGAAGATTAAAATCCATATGCTCCATTTAACACATTTTCTATGTAACTGCAGCAGAATGACATTAGACCAAACTCTCACCTTCCCAACATCAGGCTCTGATTTACCTCAAACCGCAGCTACCTCATACATGAGCATTTTGTAACCTCTCTGCTTTCACTACGTCGTGTATAAGCACATCTGGATCTCTCCAAATGTTGTCACTAGGGGTCACCACTACGCTGATGGGAGACTGCAAGAAAGACAGAACTTACTTGATTTCTTCCATGCAGTGCATGTTCCTCAAGGCTTCTGCGAGTCTGGAGCAGCCATCATCACCAATACTGTTATGGTTCAAGCTGGAAAGGACATCCCCAGGAAAAAGGGCATTAAGCTAGTGTTATTCAGTATCAGAAGATGGGCTAGAGGTGAGCTGCAGTCACATACTTACATTAGCCTTTTCAGAGATGGCATTTTACAAAGGCCCAGCACAAGCTTAGGAATGGCAGCATCACTGAGTTTCATGTGGCCCAGGCTAAAAGACAAAATAACAGGAACAACTAACTACCCATGGGCAGCTATGAAAGCATTCAGAGCAGAAGAGAGCAGTATAAGGGTGGAAGAGAAATGGGAGTGAATTCTAGTCCTTGTGAATAGTTTTCAGCTTTGTTCCCTAAAGCAATTCTACTGGATGCTTTTGGATGCTGATAAAACATCAAGAATCCTAAACCTCTGGAGCAGGGTGCCACTGTGCCCACAATAGGGCAAAGCCCTTGTGGTCCAGGGACACTTTGTAACAGGAGGATGCCTCACATGTAGGTGCCTGGAAAAGCCACTTCTGTATGCAGGCCACCAGATCATCCTCCAGGAGCAAAATGTTAGCTCTGGAACTGCCACACTGGAATCACATATCCCAGCTGGGATATGATCCATGCAAATACCAGCTACCAAAACACTTGATTTCTTCACTCGACGTTCCCTGCCCCAGACCACTGATCTCTGTTTCTCCTATCCATCCTTCATTGCAAATAAAAAGCTGTTGTTGCTTTTTCCCTATCCGAAGTCCTCTAGCCATAAGGAAAACTACATCTGTACATAGTACAAACAGGAGCGTGTGTAGTTTAACTAAAGCTTTGAGAAAGACCTGGCAGACACTGGACAGCCTGGTACACTCACTTGAGCTCTTCAATGGCCTGGCACTTCTGCAAGCCTGTGATCAAGTAATCAATTCCAGTTGGCATAATACTGCAAGAGGTCAGCCTGCGAAATAGCAAAGATTAGATAAGAAGGTCAGCTCTCAGCACAGTGAAAAAGGGGAGTTTACTTCTTCACTGACAGGCCTGCTGTCCCACTCCAAACTCTGGCCAGCAGAGGGACCAATATCAGGGACCGATGAGTTTGGAGAGAATTCCACATCTCACGTGCACTGGACTACGAGGAGTGGGTAGTTCAGAGAGATGTCTAAGACACAGGATATACATGTACAGACCGTCTCTGGGCTAACCAATCCCCCCAGCATTCTACTGGACAGAGATACCCTTTATAAGCCTACCTCTCATTTATGAACTTGGAGCTAACAGTTGAAGAGGGCTGTGAAAAGGACTGAATGATACTCATACCAGAAAAATCTTTTATGTAGTAGGGCAGTATAAAATTATGTACAATGTAAACAAAAGCCAAGGTCTCCATCTCAAATCACTTTCATTTGCTAAAAGGAAAAGAGGAAAACCTCAAAACATGCAAACAATGGCTCTATAACCACCTACAACACAAACTACACAGAGCTGTTGAGTTCACAAGCATAGTTCATAGCGCAGCAGAGATCACAAAGCTCATGGCCATATTCCAGACAAAGCGATTCAGAGAGCATCAGGGTCAGGCACGGGGCTGAGCAAACCATAAAGCATAAAGAAGAGACCACAGATGGGAACGTACTCAAACTTCTTCAGCTTTGGAAGAGGTAGCAAAACAGTGACTAGAATTTTTGTGTCATCATCGTGGAGCTCAACATGAGACCATCTGCAAGAACAGAAGAACATATCTGAGCTGATGATCCACTGGTGACAAAAGGTTTGTACCAAGCCCACGGCTAAAGCACCCCAGTGCTGGGACACTCAAGAATTGTCAAGATATTGACACTTGACAAGGTCCCACTGTAGTTCCCAGCTATAATGGGAAAGCACAGATGAGTTGGTTACAGGGGAGATTTAGATGCCTTCAAGGGATACCCCAGGAAACCGTTAGGTTTACGGGTCTTTTCTGTTTTCCATTCAAACACTCAAGGTAGGGGATCCAGAGGGTAAGGACTGCTACCTTGCACTGGCCTCTCCCCTGACCCACTGTATGCCCTCATGAACAGAAAAAGAAAAGCTACTCTCTTCCCCCCCCAAATCATCTGTGATGCCTAGCAACTCACCTCAGTTCCTGAAGCTGGATGCATTTTTCAAGAACCCTTTGATAGAAGCAAGCACGCTTGATTTCTGGCTCATGTAGATTCGATCTGCAGGTTACAAACACACACAAGTTAACAGTGATGATTAGCAATTCCCACTGTTATACACAGCCTTCCCACTGCAGCAGCTGGTGCCCTTTATGGCCAAGCTTAGGAACAGATCGGGGTTTGGGAAATGCCCTCTGTAGGCTCTCCTTCTGTCTTGCCTACACCACAGTCTAGCACAGCGAAACACAGCCCTCCCCAACTGCACAAGAAGATCAGTGTTGCCTTCTTCAACTACACAAAGGGAAAAAGACACTGATGCTGTTCTTTCCCTGGAAGTTCATGCAGAAACCAACATGTTGTAACAGTCTCTGAAGTGCTCAAGTCTTCTGAGTGAGCACTCCTGGTCCTGCAGGGAAGGTAGGAAGATTTTTTTTAGCCTCAGGTAGTTCCAGTATGGGTGGCCTGCAAATCACATGCGCACGAATAAGGTTCCCTCTGCCTTTCAGAACACTGCAGAGGTGTTCTGAAACTGAACATATGGAGATGAGAGCCTCAGACACTCTGAAGGTATTTTTCATCCCATGGTGAGCAGCAGAACAAGTGGAAAATGACAAATAGATGCTTTCTCACCTGCTAATGGCTGATTCCACCTTCTCCAGGCAGCATGGGAACCTTATGCCTAATTGGAAGAGGCTTTTATCTTTACATATCCTGGAAGATAGAGATTAGAGAACATCATATACCTGTGCACCCTTGAGAGAGCAAATGATGTTTTAAAGAAGAAAAACAGAGCACTGGATGGGACAAGACTATGCTGCTATATGAATGCTAACCATACATCTCCGAACAGGTTTGCAATGTCTAAACTAAAAAAACAGCCTCTAATTGTAAATGAGCCGGTCCACGGGCAGCATAGGTCACAGAGCTGCTTGCTATGGCCCTGTTCTGTGAACGGATTCTTTGATGTTCAAGTACAGCACAAGCTCGGTCAGCAGCTTTTTCTGCGATGGGGAGGGCACACCTCTGCTGCATGAATTCTCTGTGCCCAATACAGACTACATACCTGGGCACCCTTTCTCCCAAGGGAGACCAAGAACAGGGTCTCCTTTCCACTGAACCTCTAAGCTGTGTGACCACAAACTTTCTAAGAACTTCTACCTGCCAGGCATTTGGGTCAAAGTCATCTTAAGGTGGTTAATGGCTTACAAATGCAGCGGAGTCAGAGCATAGAGAACAAAAGAATAAGTTGAAGTGCTGGCTTCAATACTGTTTCTTTGCAAGTCCCAGGCTAAAAGAAAATATCTAAAAGATACCAGAACTTGAGGTGCTACTTACATGATCGCAGTAATATTTCCACAGGCCTGGACAGCCAGCTCAAGAAGGTTCGTGACACTTTTTTTACATACCCATGGCTCTTTTATGCTGTAAACCACAAAACAGACAGCTCTGCTTTATTCACATGCACAGATCCTTCTCTGCCTCTGTCAGCTGAGTGCTCAGCAGTCTAATATACACAGCAGGGGCTCTGCTCATCAAAGTCATGTCTACATAGGAAACAGGATGCAAACGGAGAGCAGAGGAGAAGCAGCCCCTGTAGAGGAGGATGCAAACTTCTCTTCTGTATGCCTACCACTGACAGCACTGAGAAGGAGCCTGGCCCTTGTGGCTCTAAATAAACACATTTTGGGAGAAGTAAAACTTGTTACCAAGCTGAACTGTAGGATGCTCTGGTGAGATTTGGTTAAGACCATGGTATGAAAGTATTCACACAGAATTAGAACCCTTCTTTGTAAGGCAGATAAAAGTCTACAAAGGCAGCACAGTTTATGGCCACAGCTTTACATGATGCTTAGTAATGAATCAAGGAGATAAAGCTGAAATACCAACAACTTAGTCATCCATGGGAATTTCTCAGGCTAACACTGCCTGTCTCTTGAAGAAGTACAATTCACTGTTACTTTTGATGAAAGCACATCTTAGATTATCAGACCAGTCCCATATTAATATCTAAAACAGCACAGGGACACTGTACCTGATTTTTAGAGGACCTGGAGTTTTCCTCAATGAATGTAAAAGCCTCTCTGCAGCATGCACTGTCATGTTGTTATTTGAGGATCTAGAACAAAAGATCATTATAATGAACAGCTTACAAACAAGCCCAACGGGTCCAAGCAGGCTTTTCATCAGCCATTAACTCACATATATTCTGTCAGACTGGTGCACTTTTCCAGGACTAACCATAGCTTTTCCAAGTGCTCTGGCTGAAAGTTGCACTCCGTGAGGCTGAAAGGATGCAAAAGAGAATGGTCTTGGTTCCTTATGAACAATTCAGGCTTTCTGACCCAGAAATCTCAGGTATCACAACCATTACTCACAAAAAAAGAATGATCATACCAAAACCTCAAATGCCTCACAGGACTTCCAAAACAATTCTGGCAACGCTTCAAAAACATCTGTTGAATGTTCTGACACAGGGGCCTCCATAATGTGCGTCCTAAAGGTGCAGCTCTTTGTAGGATCCTGTCCTGTGACTGAACCCACTGACTGCAGTGACACCAAGCAGATACACACCACAGAACACCCTAAGATTGTGGTCATCCAGACAAGAGACCCTCCCAGAGCACACCACAGGTCCTTTCTGATGCGCACACCTTGCTTCCTTCATCGGGGAAAGCAAAGCATGCAGTGGAGTGGGATAGCTGGGTCTCACCCCAATCTAACAACCAAGGTGACAATTGAATAACAGCTGTGAAGGCAGACAAGGCTGTGTGACACCTTCAGCAGGCTATGGAGATGAGGAACAGTCATTGGGAAGCAATGAGAGAAAGGGATGTGGAATTCTCCCTATACAAACAAGACAGCATTTTTGTCAAATAAATCACCAAAGAAAAAGTCTGTACTGTTTACCTCAAAATCTTTCTTGGGTCATCTCTGCTTGTCAGTTTCATGAGTAAAGTTGCTTTGGAGCACAAACTGCACAGAGAAGACATGTGAGTATAGGATTTGGAGAGAAAACGACTATTGTCTCCATGGTCAGAATTTAACAGTACATTCAACTGCACAAAGCAACAGAGCACAGCAGTGACAGAGTGACCTAGGCCAGCTCACCTTTCAGTATGATAAATCAACCCAGGGGAATACTTCGACAAGGTTTCACTAACGCTAAATTGGCATAAGCCAGCACTAGTGGTTGCAGAAGCAATCCTAATCTGCCCTGCTTTTGTCTGCCTCCTGCTGTCCTTGCACTCTCTGCTCCTCTGCCAAGCTCTGGGGAGAGCTGAAACAGAAAAATGAGCTTCTTTAAAATGACTCAGCCAAGAGATTTGGCACCTATATTTAACAGCAGGAATGAATGAAAGTGACCATGGTTAAATTTGGTTCACAAGGGACCAGCTGCTCCGCGTAAACATAAACAATGATAAGTGCTGAAGTGCAGCATGAAGTGCATGAAGTGCAGCATTAAAGTCACAAAGCTGGGTCTTTGTGACTTTAATCTGTCAGAAAAAGCAGTTCACTTCAGCACAAGCATAGAGCCAATGGGCCGTATTTGCTGGAGAAACAGACATAAGCAAAAGCTTTGCACGCACATAGACATAAAGTTAGCTCAGAACTGGGTCCTTGTAATTATTACTTAAAGATCACAAAGTCCAGGGTAATTAAGAGGAAAAATGCAGGGAAGAGTCAGGAGACACATACCTGACCACAACTTCAGTGATATTTCTAGATGTGGCAAAGGCATTTATGAGATGCAGAACTCCATCCTGAGAAATTCTATTATGGCTGAGACTGCAAAGAGAAAAGAAAGATTTTTCAGGTGTTAAGAATCAGGGTTGTCCCCAAGTTCCTTAGCCAGAGAGGCAAAACTGAAGTTCAAAATTCAAGTTGGCATTGAAAGCAGAGCAGTTTGTGGGGTGTTGGTCCCCTCTGGTTGGTGCTACACGCATGAAACCCCTCCAAGACAAAGCACTGGTAACTTGGGTGACACAGCCAACTTGCATGTTGCACTCAGAGAGGACAATGTACTGAAGACTCAGGGGACTACATCAACTTCTGTCATGCTATCGCTCTCAGGGCCTCAGGGACACTGATGCTAATAGAAAGACTTTTACTTACTTCAGCAGCTTTTGGATCAACCCGTGAGTTGCCCTGGCCTACAAAGGTCTTGAGTTGTGCTCATGGCTCACTCAGACCTTACCTCCTATGGCAGGACTGGACAAGAAGCATGACAACCAGCTTCAGGAGAGATTGCATGAGCACTTTTCCATTAGGGCACCTCCTGCTCCACTGGGGCACTGTGCTCAGGGAAGGGCTCAAGAGCTTCCCTGAACCCACAGATTCAGTGTGTTTTCTTACTTGAGGGAACAGGTAACATGCACTCGATGCAAGTGGTCCAAGAGGAACCTCAGCCCTTCATCCCCTAGCTGATTCCTGGAGAGACTGAAAGGCAAAAGAACAAGGTGGAAAAACAAAACTCAGCCTTTTAAGCAGTAACGCTCCTCTGAGAAGCTTCAAAGAACGCAGCTCAGCCTCTGAAGGTCTGTCTAATACAAATTACTGCCCTAAAAAAATTCCTCATGCATGGGCTCCAGAGCAAGCTCAAATGAAGAGCTCCAAGCACGGTCTCAGAGAAGAGCTCAAACAAAGCATCCAATACCTCAAAATGACCACAGAGTCATAATCCCAAGGATATCGTCCAATTCCATCTCAAGTCCTCTTCAATATATATAAAGGAGCTGTGTGATTACTAATCAATTTCTAAACAGCCTGAAGGAGCACACATGCACAGGCAGAGAAGCTGGGAAACCCAGGGCAATGCTGAACCATGCTGACCCAGCTCTCCCTCAGTGACTTCTACTCTAGGTCATGGTGACAACCCAAGCCCCACTTACTCTACTTCTGCCAGCCGCCCATGCTGCTCCAGGACTCTGCAGAGCTCCTCTATCTGCCCTTGACTGACAGCACAGTCCGTCAGCCTGCACAAGAGACAGGAAGAGAGTTAAAGCACATTCAGCCACCAAGTTCAGCCTGAACACTGAGAGCTGCCCATCAGCAGTTGCTTTTTTACAGCAGTGTCTGTGAAACATTCACCAAGATGAACTGAATGTCCTTAGCTTGCCAGTGTTTGAAACACCTCCATGAGGTTGGTAATGACAAACCCTACATTGCAGGTGGGAAGCAGATCTCTTCACATTTTTCCTATGTATATGCTGCCTGTCAGTCTTCTACTGTTACAGCCTTCTTTACAGGGGCACCCTGCAACCATTGCTCCCAGAGAGGAAGCAAACACATACACACCACACAGATGATTATCTGGAGCGTCTATTACCCAGAATTTGAGACTGACATTTGGGAAAATGGTGGCAGTTAGGGCTCAAACCAGTTGCTTATACATCAGAATTTGGGGCTACTCAGGATGTAGAGGAATTCTTTATCAGGGAGTGTAGCGATAGAACAAGGGGTAATGGCTTTAAACTAAAAGAGATTTAGATTAGATATAAGGAAGAAGTTCTTTACTATGAGGGTGGTGAGGCACTGGAACAGGTTGCCCAGAGAAGCTGTGGATGCCCCATTCCTGGAAGACTTTGAGCAACCTGGTCTAGTGGAAGGTGCCCCTGCCCACATCAGAGGGTTGGAATTAGATGATCTTCAAGGTCCCTTCCAACCCATACCATTCTATGGTTCTATGATATAACCAGGAATGGTCCAGTTACCACTCAAGAAAGGTATAGTCCTCTGCTATCCTGGTACATCTCAAATGTGCTCGGACTTGCATTTAGGCAGCTGAATTGAGCCCCAAAGCCTTGTTTACGAGACCAAGCACCTTGACTACCAGTCCAGGAGTCATACATTTATTCATACAAGAGGAGAGTTGGCTACTTGCACTAATGCTTCAAGCCTAATCAAAACAAGCAAATTATAATTGTTTTATGCCAGTACCTGCAGGATGTCTTCTGGCTTCGTGCGCTCATTCCTAAATGCAAAAAAGCATTTTGATTTGACCTGAAGCAAAGAGAAAAGACAGTCCTTCAGCAATGGTCTTCAAAGAAGACAAGCTTTGTAATTTCTTTAAAGCTGAACTGCTAGGCTCCAACCAATCCAAGTATCTTACCGAACTTCTACCTTTCTGATCCGCTCAGAGAGACCGATAGAGTTGGTGAATAAGATGGTGCAATGTGGCGAAAATGTGCTGTTCTTAATACTGAAAAGGAGAAGAAAGAAAAAAGAATGAAATTAGGTCCCAGGAAGAACGTTTTCTATATGCATGGTCCAATTTTCCCATCTCTGTGATGCAAAAGCCTGGATCCAGCCCATTTAATTCAGAATCGCTGAGCAAGGATCTAAGGTTTTGAGCATGGGAACCCAGCATTCCTTTGACTAAAGTAGCGTCTCTTTTAGTTTCCTTTAACTAAAAAGGGAGTACGGACCAAGGGCATCCACTGAACACCTCTTCTTCAGGTGGTAAAGGGTGGCCAATTGGACTAGGGAGACTCCAGACTGGAAAGAGCCTGCTGAGTGAGCAAATTCAGTCACTGCAGCTCCTCCATGCTACAACCACTTGCAGGAGATGGCAAAAATCCTTCTGGGCTTTTTGTCCACATGGTAAGACTGCCCTAGCCCCTGACAGCACCTCTCCAACCTAAATTCCAAGCTTAAATGGCCAATATGCTGCCAGGAAACACTTCTGGTCCCACGTGTGGCAGGATGCCAGATCCCTACAGGGGCAGAGCTGAAAGATGCCGACCACACGCACTGGCGCTCTCTGTGGTGTGCTCTTGTACTGGGTTTGGATGGGATGGAGTTAACTTTCCCTGCAGTGGCCCATACAGTGCAGTGCTCTGCACTTGTAGCTAGAACAGCACTGGTACCACACCAGTGTTGTGTCTATTGCTGAGCAATACTGGCACAGCATCAGGACTCCCTCCCCACAGGCTGGGGGTGTGCAAGAGGCGGGGAGGGGACATCACCAGGGCAGCTGACCTAAACCAACCAAAGCGATATTCCATACCATATGGTGTTACACTCCTACGCATAAAAGGTGGGAAAGGGGAAAGAGAGGGCGGGGGGCTCTCGTTATGAAGACATCTGTCCTCTCAAACAACCACTACATGTATTGAGGACCTGCTTCCCAGGACATGGATGAACATCGCTCATTGATGGGAAGTAGAGAGTAATTTCTCTTTCTCTGTGCTTCTGCATTGCCTGCTTGTTTTTTTGTTTGTTTGTTTTTCCCCTCCTCCTTTTCCCTTTAATTAAATTATCCTTATCTCAACCTGTGAATTTTTTTTTTTCTTTCCAGCACACTCTCTTCTCCCCCTCTTCTTCTAAGGAGGGGGAGTGAGAGAGCAGTTGTGGCAGAGCTCAGCTGCCCAGCAAGGTAAAACCACCACAGCTGTCACTGTGTGTCAACTGACAAGGCCTACATCTATTATGGATCATAGAATATCCCAAGTTGGAAGGGACCCATAAGGATCACCAAGTCCAACTCCTGGCACCGCACAGGTCTGCCCAAAAGTTTAGACCATGTGACTCAGTGCACAGTCCAAACGCTTCTTAAATTCAGACAGGCTTGGTGCAGTGACTACTTCACTGGGGAGCCTGTTCCAGTGTGCGACCACCCTCTCGGTGAAGAACCTCTTCCTGATGTCCAGCCTAAACCTCCCCTGCCTCAGCTTAACACCATTCCCGCGGGTCCCATCACTGGTGTTTACGGAGAATAGGTCCCCTGCCCTTCCACTCCCCCTCGCGAGGAAGTTGTAGACTGCGATGAGGTCCCCCCTCACCCTCCTCTTCTCCAGGCTGAACAGGCCCAGTGACCTCAGCTGCTCCTCATATGCCTTCCCTTCTAGGCCCTTCACCATCTTCGTAGCCCTCCTCTGGACACTCTCCAACAGTTTCATGTCCTTTTTGTACTGTGGTGCCCAGAACTGCACACAGTACTCGAGGTGAGGCCGCACCAGTGCAGAGCAGAGCGGGACAATCCTTTCCCTCAACCGATTAGCGATGCTGTGCTTGATGCACCCCAGGGTACGGTTGGCCCTCCTGGCTGCCAGGGCACACTGCTGGCTCATGTTCAGCTTGCTGTCAACCACAACCCCCAGATCCCTCTCTGCGGGGCTGCTCTCCAGCCTCTCGTCGCCCAGTCTGTACGTATAGCCAGGGTTGCCCCGTCCCAGGTGCAGGACCCGGCACTTGCTTTTGTTAAACTTCATGTGGTTGGTGATCACCCACCTCTCCAATGTGTCCAGGATGGATGCTGGAAGTCACATTCCATGGGACAGCTGAAGTGAGGGTTATCAGGGATGCAGGGCCTAAGGCAGGTATTTGTCCTCCTGTCCTTTTTTTTTTTTTAATATGTATCATTGAAGAAAAAAGGTTCAGTGCTGCTTTGTTTCTCAAAATAAAGCAGGTACCAGTGTGAAAGAGTTCCTGGGTGAGCCTGCATTTTCTTTACCTAGCTTGTTAATCTAGAATTTCTGATTAAGGCTCCTAAAATATGATGTGCTATCAGCACTTTTCAAATGAATGTTTCATGGCAGCTGTCAAAGCAAGGACCCCAAACGTTACCTCAGGAGTGTTAAATGACAGAGGTACGGCAGGAAGCTCAGTAATCTCTCAATACTCTGGTCACTCAGTGAATTTCCAGACAGACTGTAAAACAAGGAAGGAAACAGCTTACAGAGGAAACTCAGACAGCTTGTAACGATTTCTGTAAAACCTACATGGATGTGAACATGCACAAGTGGGCATTAAGGGCAAATACCAAAAAGCACATGTCCTGGAATGTTGTGGAAGTTGAGTGATGAGTCCTTATAGGCTAATCCTTGTAAGTGTAAGATTGATACATTCTAAAACAAGTTTTAAAAGCTTTACTTTTCTATTACTGTAAGTTCATAAAATGGTGCTATTGACGTATTTCCTGCATGCAGTACTGGTATTATGTTATTTTTATTTGTTACTCCTCAATTTTCATTCTCAGTGTTATTCATCCAACTTTCTTGGTGCCCATCTCCTGCCTGGAGCGACCAGCTCTTCAGGAGCTGGTTGTGGCTTACTGGGCCACGTGCTCTTGCTCTGGCTGTACTCCAAGTCTGGGCCTCAAGGAGTAGAGGCTAACATATGTCTAGCCATATAACTGAGGAAGATTATGAGGATCCATATGTATTCTGGGGCATTTACATACAGACATCGTAGGCTTAGGAAAGGACAAACTGAAACAGAGGACAGTGGAAGGTGTGGGTTTATCTAAATTTTTGGGTGAAGCCTTGGGGGTTTTCTAGGAGGTTGTGGAAGGCCTACTCAGAGATCCATTATGCTGCACAGGGCCTGCTCTGAAAGCTGTTTTCCAGCTAGCTGCCCAAGGATGCAGCCCTACCAGGAGATGATGATCTCCTGTCCTGCAATGGACTCCACCTGGAGAAAAAGACCTCACTTGCCCATTCTTCACACTCTTTTATGCAGGCCCTGACCTCCTCTGCCTGCTCTTCAGCTGTAGAGATGTGGGTACAGCTCCACTAAGGACAGCTGATTTACATTAGCTGCTAAACTGATCACTGAATCTGTGGGTTGGAGAGACAGACAGACAGACAAGGTTGCTGAGTGCACGACACTTACTCGATTTCTGTCAGCTGGGTACAATGAGCCAGTATCTGACACAGCCTGGTCATGTCCTCAGGACCCATCGTGCAGTCCCTGAGACTGAAGCAAACAAAGCACTCAGGAGCTCAACATTTCCCATGACCATGGTGGTATGGTGACACTCCCTTCATATCCCAGAGCCTCAAGCCTCAGGACAAGGCCCTCAGCGACTCTCTTATTTCCGCTACATATATTTTGCTACCCACAAGCTAGGACTGAGAAGTCGAAACCTGTGACAAACAGAGGATTTTACCAGCTCTGAGTTGACTTAAGAGAGCCAGGCCACCAAATACTCTATCACTTTGGGTGTTACTCTGATACAAACACATCAATTGTCTCTGGATACCGGACAGCATCTTCACCTGCTCAGCACTGTCTTAGTTCTCCCAGAAAAAGGCTCAGCAACAAGGTGTCTTTATCTCCTTCTCCAAGAAAGGAACTGCAGAAACCTCCCTGAGTGACAAGCTGGCAGGCCTCCATGGGATGAACGCAGTAGCCAGCCAGGTCTGTATACCATTATTTAGGGGTAGAAGCTTCCCCTGCACAGCATGGCCAAGCAAAAGATACACTATTTGTTTTCACATATACACTTGTAGCATCCCAAGTCTACCCAAAGAGGGTATATTATTCACCCAGCTGCCTCTGGGATATGACTGTGACCCTCTGGTGGCCCCACAGCATGAACACCTGTTGGTCTGGGTTGACACCAACTAGCCCAATTTGTTTGGCTTTGCCAAATTACCTTCTCCCTTGTAACCATGTGTTATTTTGGAGACTGGCCTTCCTGACCAATTTCAGCAGGGAAGGGGATGGAAGAGGGAGATGTTAAAGACAGACCTTATTCACAGAGGCAACTCCATTCGGAACAGATGCTATCTTCCCCTCCCAGCCCCATTTCTGCATCTAGTCAATCAGTGACATACAAGCAGGGGAAAGAAAAGGCTGTTTCCCATGAGAGTGGAGTCTGCCTCTGAAGGCAGGCAGGGCACAGGAGAAACCTCTGAGAAAACGCAGCTGGAGGCACAGGTCTGGTCCACACATTACACTACAGATACAGACCCTACAGCCATCTCTCCCTGTGCTCCCAGGTGACAGAGGGAGGCCAGAACCACCATACCGAAAGCATCGTCCATTTGCTATGTGCTTGGGATGCACCAGGAAATTTCTTCTCAATCTGCCGGTACTTCTGTCCCTGCGGAAAGATCAGTTTCCTCAATCATTTGTGCTGATACCATTGCTCCCATGTAGCTGCAGAAGGGGGTGAGGTGGTGGCAATGGCCTCATGCTCCAGTCTGCCTCTCATCTCCACCTCCCAGAATTAGGCTTATATTGTTCCCATAACAAGAAAGGTCTTATCGCCTCTCTACTAGCCTCCCGAGAGGTTTGCATCCACTCACCATTTTGAGCATTTGCTCTGCCCTGGCCCAGGAGCAAGATGACTCCAGCTCTGACAAGCAGTGGGATACTACCGTCTGCTCCACAGCCTCAAACTGCTGTCAATCAGCCCTAAAAGGCCATCCGGCTCCCACCACCCTCACTGGAGTTTGGAGACAAATGAACCTTTAACTGGCACATCTCAGGGACTCATATATCGGGCTTAGATGGATCAATGGGTATGATTTTACCTGATTCTTTCCCAAAAGCTTAGATGAACCACCTGCATGTGTCCTAAGCTGTAACCAGAAAAGAACATAATAAGGATGGAGTTTGAAGACAAGTGCTCCTGTATCACTCCCTGAAAACCAGGGCTTGAGGTCTTATATAGCACAAAAACACAGGAAAAGTACTCTTGGTCATACCTGAGGTTCATTGTTTTAATGTGCTCCAGTGTAGATAAGGACTGAGCTAAGCAAAACACAGAGTTCAGGGAGATCCGGTTGTTATCAAGCCTACAAGAAGAAGAGATGAAATCAGCTGTGGCAAGCAAAACTACTATGATTTATAGTGTGTCAACTGATAATAGAGTTCCTTGTCCAACACTCTCAGAGCCTGCTTCTCTGTCACCTTCCTGCTTGTGTTTCGAACTTCCAAGTTCTGCAGACAAGACTCGCTCCAGTGTTTGTTAAATTCGCCCCTCACTTTTAGAGTTCAGAGAATCACAGAATATTTGAGACTGCAAGGGACCTCTGGAGATGACCTAGTCCAACCCTACTGTTCAGAGCACAGTCAAATAGAGCAGACTTCTCAGGACGTTGTCCAGCTGGGTTTCGGATATCTCCAAAGATGGAGAATCCACAGTCTCTCTGGGCAACCTGACCCAGTGCTAGACCATCCTCAATACAAAAGTTTTTTCTTACGTTTAAATTAAATTCCTTGTGTTTTAAGATACTGATGCAAGGCAAGAACAACTCTTTGGCTGTAACTGCAATTGTAGCAGTACAAAATCCACAGTAACTAAGATCATGGTCAGGTCTACTAGGTTTATTACAGTATCTAGTGTGACAGTGGGCATCTTGCATGATGCTGGAGGGAAGAAAAAAAAAACATAGCAGTGTGTTTCATTGCACAGAAGTAAATGGAATGGTCTTGGTTTGAGAACAGTTCAATTAATCAAACAGGGACAATAAAGCAGAATGACAGTATACACTTTAAAGCAGAGTCCTGCACGATGCAC
This sequence comes from Anser anser, assembly GCF_964211835.1. NCBI lineage: Eukaryota > Metazoa > Chordata > Aves > Anseriformes > Anatidae > Anser > Anser anser. Next base: position 12,719,208 of record NC_139732.1, read on the forward strand.
TTGCGATGGCAGTGCCAGGTAGAATGCTCAGATTAATGCAATCCACCATTGTGGTTGAATTCAGACTTCACTGCTGAAGCTGGAGCTCCCCAGCATCTCTAATCCAAAAATGCCCACCACATGACAGGAAGGACTGCTCTTTCTCCTGATGCAGAAGAGAGAGAGGAAAAATTCAGTGGCCTGCTAAAGATCTCAGCCTGTTTTAGAAACCAGGCGTGACACCTGCACGCAAAACCACCTGTCTCCTTCAAGGAAGACAAAGTATGCAGCCTTTCAGGCACTGATCTCAGTCAAGCTTCAAGTGGAGTCAATCTGGCCTGGACTAAAGGTGGGAAAAGACCAGAGAGCTCAGTGGGTCTACCACCCTCAACAAACACATACTATAACTTCACTTGATCCTCACAGCCCTTTCTAAATGTCATTGTGCTTCCACTATCAATACTCCCACAAAACCAAATCCATGAGTAAGGAGAAATGTGAGCTACTCACTTGAGTGACCTTAACATTTTCAAATTTGGGAGGAACTGAAACAGCCGTGAAAGTCCCTCGTCTCCCAGAGAATTATTTGATAAGCTAGGATTTAAAGAAAGGCATTTAATTTTCATAGAGAAAAACAAACAAAAAACAAAACAATGTATAAAATCAGTTCTTAGTAACAAAAACTCTGAAAGCAGAACACTGGCACCCTCATACAAACATCATGTGCAGTGCCCCTCTTCGTTTACAACTAAAGCCTACAAGGAAACTAGAGACTGGCATTAACCAGCACAAGACAACCAGAAACCCAGCTCAAGGCTCATCCTTTTCTCACATCTGCCGAGTATATTGACAGGGCTTTTTAATGCAGTTACCCGGGAGCAGGAGGTCACAGCTCTAAGTAAAAATCAGCCTGGACAGGCCCAACAGACGAAGCTGTTAGGTAGAGGATGGGTTAATCCTGGAGAAGGAACACATAAGGATTATAAGGTTCACGTAAATCAAGAGATATGATTGCTTATGAAGAGCAAAAGCTCAAAATTTCTTTCACTGGTTGCCAGGCCTAAGGGAATAGCCAGCCCTCAGGCTGTGTTACACAGACCACACGCCTCTGCTGGTCCTTGTTCTGTCCATAAAAGCTAGATGTCTGTGCGTGGCAGGGGGCTAGCATGACACACACCCCTCCATCAGTGCTGGGTCTGCTAACCGCTTGGTGTTAGCAAACAGGATCACTCCCCCCCAGGCAGTGCTAACAGAAGCAAGTGCTTTGGCACTGAACGTCCTTGTGCACTGTATGCACCGTGAGATCACCTGCAAAACACAGGCTCCCACCTCCAGTTTTGGTAGCATTCTTCATCCTCCAGCCAAAAGACAAAAATGACAGGGCAAGGTTTTACAGTTTTTGTAACACCTGAAGTCAGGCTACGTGATCAAACAGCCCCCTTCTAGATTTATAAGCTGTGACCTTTGCCCTAAGGGAGCACTACAACTGCATGCCTTCTTGGCAAAGGATACTAGCTCACGTAAAGCTATGTGTTTCATAGGCCTATCTCTCTACCACATGCTCTGTACAACACTCTGGCACAGACAAATGCCATTTTCATAATATCCCAACAAAATGCAGATAAAGACCGTAAGAGTTACGAAGGACTCACTCCAGCTCAGAGATGCTGCTACATTCCTGCAGGACTGCGCAAAGCTTCTCCAGGTCACTGGCTTGAAAATGACACTCTGTCAGTCTAGGAGAAAACAAGAAATCAGTCCAGGCCTTCAGGATTGTAAAGAAGGTTGTAAACTTCATTCCTTCAGAAAGCCAGAGTATAAATGAGGATAGCAATTAAATTTCTTGCCCTTTTTTTTTTTTTTTGTCAGCAACAACTGATAATCTGTACTTTCAGCTCATCTTCAAAAATAGAATAAAGAGACACAACAAGGTAAAGGAAATGTGTGCCACAACAACAACAACAACAACAACAACAGAAACAGGTCCCCAAATCCTGGATAGAAGACTTCAGGCACAACTTCATCCTCCTCCACAGGCTACAAAACAGACATGCATGCTGGGGTCAGAGCATGATCAGATACACATTTGAAAAGGGTCCATCTTAGGATGCATTTCTCCAATGAACAGCAGCAAATTCCTCTAGTGCCACAAGCTCTGCCACCACCAGCTAGCTCTCCTGACTACCGTGCAGGAGCTGATGCAGTAACTGCACAATCATCATACCAGTTCTGTGAATGAGAGACTACAGCCCACAGTCACAGAATCACAGAATGGTTGAGGTTGGAAGGGACCTCCAGAGATCGTCTAGTCCAACCTCCCTGCTCAAGCAGGGCCACCTAGAGGATGTTACACAGGATCACATCTAGGCGAGTTTTCAATATCTCCAAAGGAGACTCCACGACCTCTCTGGGCAGCCTGTTCCAGTGGTCTGTCACCCAAACCGTAAAGTTCTTCCTCATATGGTGATGAAACCTCCTGTAGTTCAATTTATATCCGTTACCCCTTGTCCTATCACTGGCCACCACTGAGAAGAGTTTGGCCCCATTCTCTTTACATTGTCCCCTCAGGTATTTATAGAGGTTGATAAAATCCCCTCTCAATGTCCTCTTCTCTAAGCTAAACAGGCCCAGCTTGCTTTAGTCTTTCCTCATAAAACAGATGCTCCAATCCCTTAATCATCTTCATGGCTTTACGCTGGACCCTCTCTAGAAGTTCTACATCCCTCTTGCACTGGGGAGCCCAGAACAATCTACTTTGGTTACTGTAGAAAACCACAAACACTAACCACAGAGCTTCTAGTGCTGCAAGCTAGGACTGCGAGCACAGACACAAATGTTTGACTTTACCAGCTCTCTTGTGATTCACCATTCAAACTTGGAGATGCAGGTTCCAGACATAGGAAATACATGAAATACAATGAAAATTTGCCACAATACCTTATTTTTTTTGAGAGAGTAGGTGTTTGTTTTTCTTCTCCAACCTGTTGGTCATCAGTAGGGTACAAAGGCTCTTCCCTAGTAAGCGTACACAAAAGCAGACAACACAAAAGCAGACAAGAGTAAAACACTAATGCTTCAGTAATTTGGCAGATCCCTGGGGTTTACCTGTATCTACCCTCACCAGTATCTTGCCAATAGCAGACTTTTCTTTCTTTCAGTAATCATCCAAATATGTGAGAGTGTGGACCACTGGGGAGAAGGGGAACAAGACAGAATTCCCATCTAAGCTAGAATTTGATGGAACATTCAGCTTTTGCCTAAACATGTTTTCTGCAAAGAGTCTGTGTCTGTGCAAAAAAAACCACCCTACTGTTCATAAATAAATGCAACATCTAGATGCCAAAATATCTGAGTTTGATATGTCATCTGGTGCCTTAAAGGAGTCACAGGTCATGTGTCTCACCCAGGCTGTCCCTCTTTTCCAAGCATAACCATAACTGGGTTGCCTCCCATGATAGCCCTGATGTTCCTCCCCAGATAAGTAAGAGGTGGGACTCAGGTGTACCATGGGAAATGCTATTTTACAGTGGATTCAGTTCACAGAGAACAAGGGAATAAATAAATGAACCTAGGGCTCCAAGAGCAACAACAAACCCCTCTCAATTAAAACATCTGGACTGAGCTGTTTTTACTCACAGTTTTCTAAGGTGAAAAACAAAACTCCAAATTCATTTTGATTTACAAGTACCATGATAGGGAATGCATAGTGTACTGAACTAGAGAGTTCTAAACATGCAGAGATCTGTGAATCTGTTGGGATTTTTGCTTGGAGGTGTGGGTCTTGCTTGTGTTTTTGTTTGTTTTTTTACTGTTCACTATTATTAGAGAGCATAGCTGTCATTAAACAGCCTGTTTTGCTTAGCATCCTGGGTTGAAATGTCCTCTAGAGACATAAAACATAATCATACATTATAGAAGTAGGTAGACAACTTTCTGGCTAAGAAAACCAGGAGAGAGTACTAATTTTAGGTTCCAGGGGAAGGGGGAAAGTAAGGTGAACTGTTACCCTTGGTACATAAACAGGATATAAGAACTAAACGAGATGCTGAGAAAAAAAACACATTTCTCCACACATACTCTACCTATGAGGAGGGGAAGCAAATTCTCTGTCTTCTGTAAACCTCAGGACTGCAGTCTCATGACAAAGGCTAAGTGAAGAAGAAGAGGAATCAATGTCACATTCTGGGTATTTAAATTAATTATTTTATGAATGCTTCATTTTGGTGGAGATCTGTTCAAAACACTTTGGTGCTACCAATCACTTAAAATCTTCCCAAAACAAGCAAAAGATCATCTCCACTAGTTTTAAATCCTGGTTGGATCAAATTATCCAATATCAGATGACTCATTTCTCTAAACCGTTAGAGAAAGTGCAGACAAAATCACTAGACTTGAACTCTAGGGTGTTTCCAAAGGAAAATACTAGGAGAACTTCCAGCTCCACTCCACAAGTCAACATTTTCATACTCCACAGAGTACCTCTCTCATAAGCTTCCCAGGGCAGAGCACAGCAATGAGTCTAAAGTTCAATTCATGCATGCCTCTGAGAATATGGGAAAGTAGGGGCAATATGCCCCTCAAATATGCATAAAGGAAAATAACATGAAAAGCGAGGTAGAAAGAGATTAAAATGCATTAATCAAAAGGAATAAAGATTAGATGTGAGAAGGAAAAATTCAGGAAGAGAAGATAGATGAAAAAAGAGGAAAAGGAACACAAGGAGAACAGGATCAGAACGGCAGTGAGACAGAGGTGACACTACCTCTTGATTATTTTCATACAATATACTTGACAAACACTTAATTGCTGCTAAATTGTTAAATTATTCCTCTATCTGGGGTATTTATCTAGAATTTTATTAGTGCACTGGGATTACATACATTATAAAGTTCCAAACTGTGTGATAGCCTGGCTCAAAATTTCAGAGTACTTTATAACATCACCTATTTCCAACGTATTTTAGTATTCCCACAGTTCTGCACCCTCCCAAGTTCTGGATGATGGCTCAGAAAGAATCTGCTTACAGCTATGCATCACCATGGGTGTATCACCTTTGCACATGTTCTTCACCCACCCCTATTCTGAGGTGACTCAAAAATCCTAGAACTTAACTCTCAGACTTGTACTTTGGGATTAACCTCAAACAGGATTCTTCAAGACGTACATACCTGGCTTCTACCTCCATCGTCTTCTGGCAGGTATTTACTGACTTCAACAGACTGTAAATGCCATTAATAGAGAGGAGGTTGTGACTGAGACTAAGAAAAAGAAAAAGGCAAATATCTGGTTACTGAAACCACACACGCAGTAAACACATGGAGGACTGTCCTTGTGGGAGTGGTCATGAGTGTGCTGTGCACTTGAACTCATTGCACTTCAGAAGTGGCATGGAACAAAAGACACTGGATCACTGCTTCTTCTGAGAAAGGGTTTTTAGTCAAAGGGCGCTTCAGCACTTCAGATGCGTTTAGATCTGTTTCTGAGTAAAACGCTTTGAGCAAATGACCAACTTCACCCTGAACAGCCTCATGGGATGAGTCTCATCCTTATAGTGCTCAGAGCTACTTCTGTAGCACTGGTCTGGGTGAGATTTTTGCCTCCTGGACCCCTGCTCAGCATCTCTGTACAGTCAAGGCTCAAGAAAAAAGGGGCAACACTTACTCCAGCTGCTTTGAAATTGATATCCAAGGGAGGCTTTCCAGCAGGCAACTGCAGCCTTCATCTCCAAGCTTGTTACCTGATAAACTGAGACATTTTCCAGTTAGCGGGGACTGCTTTGAACAGTACAAGTAGCAAAGCTGTTAAAACCTGCTTGCTTTCCCTTTGTTACAAATGCTCTTTTGCCTGGACTGTTCTTCTGTCCCAGAGCAATCTCCCGTTTCCCTCTGCACTGAAATAACTCCAGACCAAGAGTTTTATCCCTAGAGAAACATAACTCATGCTTTAGCCCCAGAAACATCTTTAGAAAAACCTAAGTGGAAGTGCAAAGCAAGAAACCAACTGAATGTTTACTATCCCCCTGGAAGGAAGAAAAACTGGATAACAAAGACCTCAGTTTCAAATCAGTGAGCTGGAAAACTGGTGTTTAGGGTGTAGCTAAATTTAAGGCACAGTCTGGAGTGAACTGTCTTGCAACAGATATTCCTGCATTTTCCAGTGCAGACAGGCTAGAAGGAGAGTTTACAGCCAGAATCAGTTGGCCTCATATATACACAAATAAGGAACTGTAGGGATGATACTCATTGCAATGGGTAGGTTATGAAGTGGAACTCTCACTTCTCCCAGCAGAGCTGGACAGCCTTAAAAAACAAAAGGAACAACATAGAAGCCATCTGTGCCCCTTTACTGGCTCAGAGAATACAGCCTGGCGTTGCCTCCAGCATGCAGCACTCCTTCATTAGCAGGGTCTGCTCTACAACTGTCATCACTGGCAGGGAGCCAGAGGCTGCATTGTCACAGGAATTGAAAGTTGTTCAGCTTTCATCTCCTGCTGAACCTCACCAAAGAACCCTCATCAGGATCCCACTAGACCTAACGCAGAGTGCTGGGATCCTTCCTTGGGGTCAGACCCATGACTCACTGCCCTGTACATCTAAATCCGCTGCTACCTGTCTCCTGCCCACAGTGACACAACAAGAAGGAAAGGATGCACTTACTCCACTTCAGAGAGATGGGGGCAGCTCTGGAGAATGGACACAATCTCCTTTGCATGTTGCAAAGACAGGCTGCAATCCCGTAAGCTGTGAATAGAAAGGGTTAAAGAATCATAGAATGGTTTGGGTTGCGAGGAACCTTAAAGATCATCTAATCCCAAACCCCTGCCATGGGCAGAGACACCTTACACTAGATCAGATTGCTCCAAGCCCCATTCAACCTGGCCTTGAATACTTCCAGGGATGGGGCATCTACAGCTTCTCTGGGCAACCTGTTCCAGTGCCTCACCACCCTCATAGTAAAGAATTTCTTCCTTGTATCTAAGCTAAATCTACCCTCTTTTAGTTTAAAACCATTACACTTTGTCCTGTAACTACACTCCCTGAAAAAGAGTCCCTCCCCAGCTTGCCTGTAGGCCCCCTTTAGGTACTGGAGGGCTGCTATAAGGTCTCCCCAGAGCCTTCTCTTCTCGAGGCCAGACAACCCTAACTCTCTCAGCCTAAAACAAGCAGAGAGGAGGAAGTGGGACCCAGGCATTTCTGGAATCTCTCTCCGGAGGAAGATACAAAGAACCAGTGTCAAGAGAGGCAGTTTTTAGTCCCTGCTCTGCCACACCATTTTGGGCACACTGCTCCGTCCCTCTGTACCCCTTGCTACAGAAGGAGTGCAGAGGGCCATGCTTGGAAAGTGCTCTGTGAGTGCAGTGCCTTGCATTGGAACTGCCCAGCACCACCATTTCATCCACGTGAAAGAGATGGATGTGATTGTTTGTGTTGCAGAGAACAGTGAGGGCAAGAGCAAGAGGCATGAGAGGGCTGCTTCTTAGCTCTAGCATGCTTGGACAGCATACCTGAGTTCCATTCTGAGAAAGCTAGTACTCTGCTGTCTCACAGGGAAGAAAGAAAACTATATGGCTCATGCCTTTGGTAACATGGGGCAAGTTGGGAATTATCAAGGCAACTCTGCCACTTCAGGGCTGGTAGTTTGGCTAGATAGAGATTTTTAGTTTTATTTACTGAATCAGGTTTATTTAAAATATTTTCTTATATCTCCTTTCTTAATCACCAACATAGCTCCTATTCTTGTTCTTCTGTAGTACCTGTCATCTGCAAATCACATTAATGAGCAGGAATTTCAATGCCTTCTCTTACCATAACTTCATATGTCTTGTTGGAATTACACATTCCTTGTTTTCTTCCCATCTCAAATCCAAAGATCTACAAACAAGCAAAATATTTGGTCTTTAATATGCCTTCATAAAATATCTGAGGACTTAGGAGCTGGTTAGTATTTTCTACAAGCTTTCTGGAAAAAAACACAAAGTCTGTGATCCGCCCAACCCTTCCAAGCAAGGTTAAATGATTTTCAAGAGCCAGAAGATCCCCATCAGGAGGTGGGAGCAGTCCAGCATAAGGGCGTGTCCACATAAGATTTCACTATATTTGAATCAACTGGGTAACTGAGCTCCCATGCAAAGGCACTACTAAGATGCAGGATGTTTTGCCTGCACAGGGGTTTGTGCCACCACAGAAACAGATAAACACACCCACGGGCGCCGGGCTGCCTACAACAGCACAAGGCTGTTCAGACATCTGAGTAGAGCAGCTTCTAGCTGACTCACAGCCAGGCTAAGTCAGTTCACACATACATGTGAAATACTGTGAGGTCCCTCTAGGACTGCACAACATAGGGCAAAAGGAGCTCCCTATCAGGGAACACAAGACTATTTTGCAGATTCTTAATTACGGTCAAGTTTACCCTTCCCTCAAATGGATGCACAAGCAGAGAGAACGTAAGAGCCAGCCAGATAATGGCAAAGTTTTTCTTTTGTTTATCCTCACATTCAGTTGCCCATTGGCTTCAGCATCAGAAGTTTTGCGATAGGAAGACGGCACTTCAAGCTTATGCAGGAACTAAGGCTCTGCCTTTGTGGAACTGGCTAACAGGTCTGTGCAAAGACCAGTTATTTTGTTTACCTTTCTCCTTGCTCAGGTGGCTCCAGCTCTGCCAGATGCAAGAGCAGAGGCAATCAGTTCTGTTCCTAGAGTGGTTTCCTGTGACACCAAGCTGCTGGTTTAAACCAGCAGAATTGGAAAAAAAAAAAAAAAAGCATAATACCACATACAGTTTCTCACCTTGGAACTTTTCCAGATGTGCCAGAAAAAGATATTATCACAGTGTCCTTCCTGAAAATGAGATCAAAGCCAATGTTAGGACACAGGTGGAAGGATGCCATTTCTTTTGTAGCGGTGCTCAGTAAGGACTAAAGCTGTTGCCTGTATGCTAAAGAAGGCCTCGATGTCTGCCATACTAGCACATTTCCACAGGCCATGGGGCTAGAAGGCAGCAGGATACCCCATATGTTGAACTAGGGCTGCAGTACACACAGAAGAGTAACATGATTAAGGAGAAATGGATGGGGATTTTTTTGCTGAGGCCAGCAATTTGTTGGAAAGATGTTCTGCAGAAACTCCAACCCAGCAGGAAAAATGAGAAAATGTTGTATGCACTTTGACTTCCCCCGAGTTATACCAAGGATTAACTTGGCCTAGTAAACTTACAGCTTAAGCACTTAAAAATTCTCCCCTTTCTCTGTTATTCTGGACCTACGAAAGCACCAAAACCTGTAATTTAAAGAACACATAGACATAGCTACTTAAATCCACACCTTTTCAGTAAGCTTAGCTGGTTTGTAGTGAATTTATGCTAGCTGATAAAGAATTTCCTGGTTGAGATATTGCAGAGCTTAAAAGCAAGTTTAGATTCTATTATATATGAAAAAATATTACACTTGCAAATCAATTTATAGACAAAGAGACCTATTAAAATACAAACAGGAAGTATATAATATAATCAAATCAGATTTTGTTTCACACAGAAAACAAAAAGGAACAGAAGTCATGCTTCATTGATTTTGATTAACCAACAAGTAAGCTGTGTCCATTCATTTATAAAGTCATCACTGAAAGAGATGACATATTTGTTTTTGTAACAGCTCTCATGTATTGATACCTGACGTGCAGTTCGGTAGCATTTTGACACGTGATGACTTCCTTTGCCAAAATGAGAACAGCATTCAAGGAAAGATTGTTGTTGCTCAGACTGTGAATATCAGGAAGAATACAATCTCAGATACTGGCCCCAACAGCGTGGTTATTTGTTACACAAATGCTCTCTGCTGCACAACCCAAATACCCACATTCTTTACAGAAGTACACATTCTTTTACTTATGGGGTTTCTCCAAAACTTTAGAATTTTGCATTTTGACCCAACAAAAGCATAATCACATCATATTTTTCTCCGCAAGCTATAGCTCCCGTGAATTTAGCATCAGAGACCCTTCTGCTATGTGCAATAGAAGAAGCATTAACTATCTTTGGTCCAAAATGTAGGGGTTGTACTTCATAACTGTATGACTACACAACTGGCCCACAGTACAACTAAATCCTTTTATAACAAATAAATCAATTTATGTAGGGCATATTACAGCATGGTCCAAACCTTCAGACATAAAACATCCCTGAAACCACAATACTAGCAACCTCTGAGGATGTATTCTTTAATTGTACATTTATGCTGTTTCATTACTTGTTGCAACTCACTAAACATGAAACACAAGGTCTTGCTTCTACAGATCTCTACGCGTTCTCAGGACCACAGGGCACCATTCCTAGGGACCTCAAAGGAATCATCCGTAACAATAACACTGTCTGCGTGTAACATAAATGTGCGAGGGAACGTGTCTTACAAATTGCACTGGCTTTCTAACTTTTCTATATCGTAAGTTGCTTCACCGGGGACATGCTGACACTTCCCATAAGCAGTCATCCAGCATGCTCAGGAAAGCAGAGGACCAGTTGCATTCACCCTTTTCTCCCTCCCCAGCAGTAACTGCTCGAGTTCACCTATATGCACATGGGAGGACCTTTAAAGGCTGAGTGGGCAGGCAGTGCCATACATTGGCCAGGCTCTGCCTCCCTACAGGGGGAGCACAGCTTTGTGGCTACCCCTCTACTGTAATGTAAATTATACTGACACTCCAACACTCGCACAAGCTCTGCTCTGCTCCCCCTTCTGCTGTTTAAACAGCGCCTACTGGTTTCTCAGAGGCTTAAAATCCTTTTGCAAACCAGGCTGGTTATCTCCACCTGAAAAGATGCTGGTCTTTGTTGGTCAGTCCCTCTCGTTCAGCACTATGATCTTACAGGAGGTTAAGTGGGGCCTCCACACGGGACAAGACAGCTAAACAAAAGCTTAGGAAGACAAGGATGGAGCTGTTCTCTCTTACACAGAGCTGAGAAATCTCCATCTAAGCCTGACCAAGGGGAAGAGAGGTGAGGAGGGAGAAGAGGAAAAAGTCATGCCAGGCATCGAGTTGAACATGGCTTGTAATTTCTGGAGATGTGTCAGTGGTGCCAGGACTCACTAGACATTATTTTAAAACAGATGGGTAAGAACTGGCTGTGAAAGCTGAGTCTATCCCATTTCAAGTCAGACCTCCAGCACAGCCCTACCTGCATTAAGATATTTGTGCCCTTTTGTGGAGGACAGATTACTGTCCTCCATGTCTTCCAGCGACACCTCTACGAGCAAGTATCAACCCTTACAAAGACATCTAGCAGCTCCACTCTGATGAGAACTTAAACTCTCTCTCTCTGATGCTATGCTTGGCTTCATAGTGGCTACCATTTTTAATAGGTTAAATGCATTTTTACTTACTCTATTTTCTTTAGCTTTTCCATTCTGGAAAACAGGTCCAGCACCCTCTTTACCTCTAGATCCCGTATCCGATTGTCCTGCAAGCTGCACACATATTCCCATTAATACTGCAGGCCCCAGGGAATGAGGAATTGATTTGAACCACATTGTCACAAGAAACTCACTTTATTTCCTCGAGCTGGAGGCACTGCGAGGAAGCCTGGACCAAGTTAGTCAGCCCCTCAGCTGTGATATTCCCGCCTGTCAACCTGAAAAAGAAAGAATTGTTCAAATCAAGAAGAGGGAAGACTAGCATCTGTGCAGTGCGTGGCAAGCCTGTCTCAGCTGTGTGCCTGTGCTGCACTTTTAGCACACCAACACAGAGCAGATGCAGCCTGACTCCGCCACCTACAACCAACTTCCTGCTGCTCTTTAACCAGGGCAATGCAATCTTCCTCTTGGTATTAGGTGGCAGTATAAAACAAAAGCCACGCACGTCTGTGCTGTTCTGCATGATCATCTTTGACTGATTAACCTGCCAGCCAGAAACACAGCAGGGGAGGCTCTAACCTTACAAGCAAAGACTTACTCTAGTTTCTTCAGGCTCCCCATTTCTCGTAAGCTCTTTGAAAGAGCAGCAGCAAAGTCATCACCAAATCTCCTACTCCGAAAGCTAAAACAAAAAGAAAAGGGAAAAATGTAAACACAACAAAGAATAAAATCAGCTAGCCCACAAAGCAGGTTAAACTGTATGTGTTGAATTTATTTTATAACCATTGTTGTGTTATGCTCTTTCTTGCAGCATGTTTGAAAAAAAACAAAAAACAAAACAAAAAAAACCAAAACACAACAACATGAAACTTGTACATCAACTGAAAGTACCTAAAGGAGAGAAGGCCTTTTGGTACAGTGGCATTATGTGTAGCTGTTGCCACAGACAACAAGAGAAAGCACAACTGCATGTCCCAACAGAGTAAGAATCCTGGAGATCTATTCATGGGACAAGACCAGGTTCTGCTCATGGTCACATGGGGACAAACCAAGCTCATGCAGAGTATCTAAAAAAAGCTCCTGAGCAAAGAGTTCCTGAGTTACAAGAGGGTTGACTTCAGTACAGATTCTGTAAGTTTGGGTAGCAAAGTAGCCAGAGTTTTCCAGAATATAAAAGACAAAGTCTGAAGGAAAAGTACCTCTTTTATAGAAGTAGCTGACGTTGGAAAAATTAAGCAGATAAACAGGTAAGCTTAGACAAGCAACATGCAGCTGAAATGCTTGGGGGTCGCTGCCCTTTGCCTGCCCTTGCAGGACACAGCACTCAGAGCACTCGCATCAGGCAGACTGTAACCGTAAACAGGCACAGGCTTGAGAGTTTATGAGCTGTGGAAGAACCCGCCCGAAACCCCGTTCCTTTCTCCTAATGCAAGGTAACAGCCCAGCCAAGCTCAGAAGTCTGCCTGATCTGCTCTGTGAAAGCAGGAGATTCTGCGCACTGCCCTGTGGCCTGTGTCAGTGATTTAGAGTTGGGATGTACCATCAGACAGCTTTCAGAACAGTAAATTAAAGAGTATTCTTATTCTCCTTACTGGAGGCAGAAAACACTCAATTACTGCCATTTTTACAATATTATTAATATACAAAAATATCAGTTTTCACATCTGTTTTTGCTCTTCTGCTTGGGAGCAGACAATGCCATTCCCTGCAGCTGTTTCCCACAGCCCGGATGCGATACCCTGCCACTGATTCTTGCTGCTCTCACCAGGCAAACTTCCTCGCAGCCAAAAGGCTCCTTAGAGCCCTCCCACAGCAGGCCAGCTCATCAGGAGTGCGCGCCCTGGCTGCTCCCCATGAGTAAACTCCAGATACATTCCTCGGAGTTATTCATAGAAATATGGAAATAGATCCTTCCCACAACACTATGGCAAGAGATCATCCTTGGAAAGTCCCTCCAGCATTACAGCAGAGCACTGACATAGAGAGAGAGCACCTCAGAACGCAGTTGTGGTCTGTTCACCTGGTTTCTGGTGACTTGATCCTATGATTTCACCTAGGTCACAATTTCCTCATTTGCTTTCAAGTTTCATCCTACCTTTCTAACATCAGGAAATACCTATAATCTTCTCCCTTATCTATTAGGCTAACTACCCTGTTCTTTGTATGGTTTAGTCAAAACAAAGAAAGAAACAAAAAACAGCCGTAATGGATTTATCACCTCAATATCCTCCCATCACTCATAAATACATTATTTACTAAGTTTCTTCAGTATCAAAGTTATGCTGTTCAGATCAGAACTTCTCACATCTTCTTTCCCTCCCTTTTAAAACATAAACACTAGGCTTGCCCTTCCAGCCCCTCAGCCTTTCCACCTACCAACACACAGGCATGCAGTACATTTACCTCAAATGCTCCACATTTTTACAGCTGGCCAGAACCTCCAAACAGCCAGCGTCCATGAGGCATCCTGCAAAATCCAAATGAGTCAAATCCTGGCCCGAGTTTATGACGAAAACCAGAGCCGACATGTCAAGAGGGGTCAGTCTGAAGTTTTTAAACTCGTACTTGAAATTCAGTAGGCTCCCAATGTGCTGGGCTACTTTGAGGTCTTGAGTTTCAAACGTGCAATGGCAGAGCTCAATGACTTTGGGCCCTGTCAGATGAGTGGCTGCCAGTTTCTTGAGAGACTGCAGGATTGCATCTTGCTTATCCTGCACCCAAGCTTCATTTTGTTCAGCTAGCAACATGAGAAATGTCCTACACTCTTTGGATGACAGGCCTGAGAGGAAGATGTGAAAACTCTCTATGAACTCGGTCTTGGCTTCGTTCTTTAAAGTCCACTTTGACTTCAAGGAGAATTTCTTCTTCAGGTGGCTCTTGTCCACCCTCTTGTTTATCATGAGACACAGTGCGGCAAAAAACTCCTGCAAGCTCAAATGCACAAAGGCATAACCAGCCTCTGGGTGAGTGCCACTCGTCTTCACCTCAAAGACAGTCAGCAGACCATGCAAGGAAGCAAATTCTTTCACGTGTTCTGGAATATCACTGACATAAAATACAAGCTTCTTATCCTCCAGGCCTTTCAGTGCAAGATCACAGAGACCCAAAATGGCCTTCTTGTTACAGTTCAGCTGAGTTTCCTCATCAACTGCATGCTCTCCCTGCTGCTTGTTTATGAAGATGAGAAGCATTTTTATATAAAACTGTGTCATAGTCTGAGGAAGCTCTACACTCATCTGATGTTTAAGAAGCAAATACTCCAAACAGATGCAGACAACATAACACAGAGCAGGGATCAGACACATGCTGAGGAGCTTAGTGTTGTTCTTCAGGTGAGCAAGGGCTTGTTCTTTGAATGAATGATGATGAAAATAGTGGCTGACGTATTCTTCAACCTTCTTGTGATCAAATCCCCAAACTTCTGCTAGCACATCTACTGTGTTTAATAACAAGTCTGGTAGTCTCTTAGGTCGGCTGGTAACCAACACTGTGCAGCCGGGAAGGAGCTTCCCATGACAAAGGTCTGCAAAGAGCTCAGATATGGACATACGAGAGGGAAGTGTCGGGCCTCCCTTAGAAGTGGATGAAATGTCCATGCTACCTGTGAACTCATCCAACCCGTCAAAGATGATCAGTGTATGCTGGGCATTTTCCAAGAGGTGCTGGAACACTGCATCGGGGCTCTCTGCTGGCTGAAGAAACAAGTCAAACAAAAGCTCCTTCAGAGTCAATTTTCTTTTTAATAAATTCAGCTGACGAAACTCAAAAAGGAAAGTGAAGAGAAACTGATGTAAGACACCTTCTGCCCATTTCTGACAAATCCTGTGCATTAGCATGGTCTTGCCTGTACCCGGTTTACCAAACAAAAAGATCAACTTAGTTGTACCCGATCGGACCACACTACCAAACAGATCTGACACTCTCATGGCTGTATCCACACATTCTTCTGGTTCAGGGGCACTGGGCAGATCCTCTCTGGGTTTATCTGTTCTCTCTTTTAATCGGGAGGCTTTGCTCTGTCGAATAACAAGATTGACAAAGGCTTGGTTGAAAGCCAGTGGCTGCATTTGTTCCTGTGCTGCTGCTCCTGCTGCTCTCCTGCTTCCGTATCTCTGACGGACTGTATCAATGAGAAGACGCCGATAATTTTCAGCTGAATCTGAGAGAGAAGACAGAGTAAGTTGAGGGTGAAAAAGTTCGTTAGTTCTGAGCTGTGACAGATCAAAAATATTGCCACTTACAGAGAAACATCACTCTGATCAGAGGCTGCTCCACAGAGCTAGACGTAGAGATGACAAATTTTGAAAGCATAAAAATAACACGTAGTTTTGCCTATTTTTGCACAGGGGCTGATGAAGGGGGGAGAAAATTCAGGAACAAGATGAAATAGCTTCATATAAACACAGTCTTATTTATCTCTCTAAGATGAGAATTAGTTATTGATGTTTATGCATATAATTCCCTGTTCACCAGCCCTCTGTTTGCCCTTGCTGGCCTTGTGCCATACTTGCTCAACTTTCTGCATGTCTGAACAGACACTTCCTGTGCTTTGAGGTTGTGTTTTTAAGATTCTGTAACAGGATCTCTCTTCATTCCCCTGCCTCTCTACTGAGACCTACTTCCAAGGCCACTTCATTTCCAACATACATGCGCTTAAATGATGCTGCAAAAGCACATCAGCACCTCCAGCCAGGCAGTCAAGCAATAACAAACCAGCAGTCCCCATTCAGCACAAGCAACCAGCTGTGCTTGTATGCACACACAAACATGTGCTGCTGTTCTCCTAAGTAGCAGCTTTTTCTCCCTCTACTTGAGATAAGCCTGGTACCAGGCTTCCCTCATGTCCAGTGTGAGAATGAGAGGGATGCTCATAGCTGAGCACCAGCTGAGGCCCCCTGGGCTGCAGGTGCAAGGGTAACACCAGATAGTTAGAGCAGCCTCTATACTCTCAGAACCTGTGGGTCCCTACGAGCACCAAGGAAGCTGGGAAAGTCGCCCTGAGGAGCCACCCATGCTACACGAGAAGGCTCAGAACTTGTGTGTTAAACAGAACCACATGTAGTGTACTGACCAAGCACGTACAAGGCAAGATGTTCACTGACAATATCCTGCCAACATGGACAAACTTTATGAACAGACAATATTGCATTCTGCTTGGACAGGCCGGCTGCCAGGACCCACGCGTGGCCTCAAGAGGCTAGCTAGCTGGTAGCAGTGGGAATCTGTGACAACAATGGTACCAGCATCTCTTTGTTAGAGGGGGCAGTGGTGATAATTAAGGGTGTTCAGCACCTTCTGAAAAAAAGGCTTTCACTGCTGAGTTTTGTGGACAGATAAGATCTGTTGCTTTCCTGGGAGCACCTTCTCATCGAGAATTTCCTACAAGAAAGCTTTGGTCAAAAACTGGCTATGAGGGCTGACCAGGACACTTACAACAAAGGTCCCTCCTATCAGCTGCTAGCTTTGCCATGCTCCTGGTGTTCCCCTACCAGACACCTGGACCTGGGGTCTGAAAGGCTAACAGCAGAGGTAGAAAAGGGTGAAAAGGGGCAGATGATGGAAGGAAAGGATGTAGACACCAGATTATACAGCCCCGAGGCCTGCTCAGACCACCCAGCCTTTCCTGAAATTACTGACTTGATCAGTCACTCATCCATTCAGTTAATTCTCTATTTTAGGGTGAGCTGAAACCATACACGTTTTTAACATGCTAGACAAACCATGGAATTTAAATTGTATTTAAATTAAACTATGTCTCCTGATTTGGATTAAAAATAATAATAAAGATCCCTTCAGGTAGATTTATTTAGATTAAATCAGGTAGATCAATATTTAGATTAAATCAGGTATATTTAATACATCTCTGAAATGGACATGGATGTTCCTTGTTATTCTTGTTTCTAGGTCCCACTGTCCACACATCTTATAGCCTGTTGCATTGAGTTTATGCAGCCACTAAACAAAAGTTTCCCTCAATGCAGGAAGCTGATTTTTTGAGTGCTTTTGCAAAGAAGTTAAACAGGTTCTTCCCTGGAGGGAACCACACCATTTTTCTACTTCTGGAATATCTACATACCCAGGCGTTTCTGTTTAGCATCCTTATCACTGATAGAGCTGCTGCTACGTCGGCGGCGAGCAAACCCTAAAACATGAAGAGTCAGAAACATGTCAAAACATCACTTCCAATGTCAACTTATTTATAGCTGGGCAAGACACTCCAGCAAAGCATTCAGGAAGCTGAAAAAAAAAGCAAAATCAGAGAGACAAAACTGTTTGCAAATTCAGGCTGAGTTTACAAAACAGTTTTTGCAATTGTTGAAGTAAATGCAGACATGCATCTAGCTATAGAAAATAAGCTTGGGCTGGTCCTCAAGAGGCTAAACCATCCCCTTGTCCAAGCCTGAATACTCTACAGCTCTCAGGGGTGATGTAGGGGTCTGGGCTGGTTTACTGACCTTCAGTAATGGAGCCCCCTGAGCTCTCTAGGCAATTCATTCCAACACTTCAGTTTATCTAGGCTTTCCCAGTGGATAACATCAATCTTGCCTACCACAGTGTGATTTACTACTTTCGTATTCATCCTACCTGAGTGTTTTTGCAGAGAACTTAAGCAGGGCCTTGCTCCTCCATAAGGAACACATGATTATATACAAGGATTCAACATCTATCTGACACTGGAACGTTGACTGCATTTCACAGAGCAGTTAATAATCAAATCTTGTCGTTCTCAGTTAACAACAGATGGGACATCAGAAATAAGGAGATGCAGTGGTACAAGCTGCTTGGGGAAACTTGACTTTGAAGTTCAACAGGAAACAATGTGCATTTTTAAAGGCGTATTTTGCAAGATGTGTTAGGTTTAGTAAGGGAATTTATCTAAACATCACATTTGCTGAGATGTGTAAGTGCTAAACCACACCAGAACCTTAGCTAAGAAGTATCATAACAACCTGTCAAAAAGCATCCTAGGAAGTGACCCTATTGGCACCACAGCTGCTGGAATGAAAAAAAAAAAAGAAAAAAAAAGAAGAAAAAAGAGGTGCATTCAATTCTGGGTTCAAGGTAGGACACAGAAGTAGATAAAACATTAAGGTCTGCAGACAGCCTAATTAAAAATTTACACCATGAGCACTGGAAAGTTACATAGGGCATGGAGGAAGTGATTCTGAGCATATGGAAGAAGCCTAGCAGATTTGAGACAGAGATCATAGAATCATTATTGTTGGAAAAGACATTCAAGATCATCTGGTCTAACCATCACCCTACTACCAATGTCACCCACTAATCCGTGTCCAACCTTCCCTTAAACACTCCTAGGAATGGTGCACTGTACCAGCAGGGAGCACTGGGGGACGGAGCTGTCATGAAAAGCTGCCTGGCATTTCCCAAGGCTGACCACACCAACCTCACTGGTGAGTCTTTCCGTAGGCCAGGAGATGCATCTGCTTTGAATGCAGGAATGCACAGAAACAGCTCTGTTATCCCAAGGGAATTATTATTTCCGGAGAACTCACAGCTCACAGATTTCCCGGGCTGTTTATTAATTCTCTCATTGTTTACGTTGCTCTCTCAGATGCAGAGGATGTGCAGAGCTGAGAGAGGCATAAATCCTACTTTTCTTAATTAGTCCCAATACCTTTCAGCACTATTTTCAGATTTCTATTCCACCAGCAACTGCTGAGACCAACAGCCTATAAAAAGCAGGGGCAATAGCATCTCTGTGACCATACGAACGGTTGGAATTGCAAAGGGTAGGTTGGGAGATAAGGATTAAAATGAGTAATGCCAGCAGAGCTGGACAAGCCAGGAAGCGATCGCTGCTCAGGAAGTGCAGTGCTAAAAGTCTACCTCTGTCTGGCCAGGAGCAGGAAATGCAAGATGCAAAGTTATAAGGTACTGAGAACACTGTCAAACCTCAGCAAGAAACACAGCCAGCTCTGCAAGAAGCTCCTGCTGATGTGAGTGTGAGTGCCCAAATTCACACAGCAGGAACAGGAGCGCTCCCTGCAAAACTAAGAGCATCTTTTCCTTCAAATTGCCTATTTTTCACCAGTGGGCAATCCAGCATCAAACCCACTCCCTGACACCAACGTTAAGCATCTCTAGAGGACCCAATGCTTGCACTTTGCTCTCTGCACTGCTAGGGTGATGGCTCAGTGGCTTCTCTGCACTGCAGCCTGCAGAATACAAGGCTTCATTTCCTGCTGCTTTGTTTTCTGCCAACACACTTTTCAGAACACAGCAAACTGATGGCAGCTTTCTGTGTAAATGTGAATTGGTGGATGACCTGGATTCTTTTTGCTGCAGTCTCCTCCATTTACCGCTTGGAAAGCTGGATGTTAGAATAACATCCATTCTGTCTCTCTTCTGTGAGATTCTTCACTTGGCGAGGGCCTGGGCTGAAAAACTGGTGACTGAGATGGCAACTCAGAATTTAGCAGCCTCCAGTTCTTCCAGTAGCTGTTAAATGAAGAACCAGGGACAACTCTCCATAGTGGCCCATACCTTCAGCATCTTCACATTGCACCAAAGGCTTTTGTGTGACATTCAGTGATTGGTGTCACTGCAAAGCACTAGGGGAAGAGGAGGGATCTTGAAAACAAATCCCTCATTTCATTATCTGCAGAGTTAGAAGGCTAAGTACTAAGGCTAAGAGTTAGAAGTACTAAGTTCACCCCTGAAACAAGCCCTAGAAATACTATTACCTATTCTTTTAAGCTTGGATACTCACACTCCTAGAATGGTTTCTGGTGGATCAACTCTAGATAGTCTGTCTGATCTTTCTTTAAAAGCCAAACCAACTTCCTCCACCTACCACTGAGCCAACCACAGCACAGGAGCAAAAAGCAGGGGTTTTGCAGGGTGAGAGGGAGATTCCCTCAGCTAGAGAAACTGAGTGGGTTCCTTAGCAGAGTCAGGGCTAAAAAGGCTTTTCTGAAATGCAGGGAAAAAAATGAAACAGGGGACGTTCATCTGAAAAGCAACAAAACAAGAAAAATCAGACCTGAAGTTGCAGTGGTTTCCCCACACCTTGCCAGTGCTGTAGTTTGTTGCAGCCTTACCTTTTGGCACAGAAGACCAGGCACTCGCATCTATGCGTCCTTCTTGTTTCTGACTCAAGTTACCTAAAGGAGTTGAATTGGAAATTAAACACAGTTATTGTCAGCATCCTGCTTTTGAAATCTGGGGTGCTGCTGACCAGATGAAATCAAACAGCAAGCAGCTTGCAACAAATAGAGTGGTTTATAACAAGACTCAGTATAAAGGTTGATGCAACACAGCCAGGTTTCAGGCTCCCTATCTGATCTCCTCACAGTTTGCCCCAAAATACAGTTAACCTTTGCTTTCAAGGCAGGTGTGAAACAACTCTTCTGTACGATACATGCAAATGCGGAGTGTGAGCATCTTTGGCTGATCTAAACCCACACTGCAGCCAAAAATGGAAGCCCTTCTCATCCCTGGTCCTGCAAAGGAGGTGTTTCTGTGATGAAACCCTCAGCGAAGTCAGTTGGCAGCCTAGCTAAGGACCCCTTTCTGCCTCACTGCAGAGCAGCACACAGATGTGTATCGCAAGAGGGAAGTTCAAGCTGCCAGGAACCTCCACTCAGCATCTGCAGCCCCATAGAACGCAGTGACAAAACTTCAGAGGGAGATCTTGCTCAAACTAAGGAGTCTGCATACCACCAGTTCAGACAAAATCACGTCTTGAAGCATGGCTCCCCAAAAATCAGATGGGAAGCCTTTGTACACTAGCTCCTTTCACTGTCATTTCCAGCATTTCCCAACTGGGAATGCAGGCCAGTACTCTGGTATTTTGGTTCAACAAGTCCAAGAGAAAGGTGCTGCACCTGGGGGGGGGAAATCCCTGGAGGACAGGCTGAGAGAAGAACTCATTTAGAGCAGCCCTGCAGAGAAGGACTTGGGGGTTCTGGTGGACGAAAAGCTCGATGTGAGGCAGCAGTGCACACATGCAGCCCAGAAGGCCAACTGCATCCTGGGCTGCATCAACAGGAGTGGGCAGCAGGGGAGGGAGGTGAGTGTCCCCCTCTGCTCTGCCCTTGTGAGGCCCCACCTGGAGTCCTGCGTCCAGGTCTGGAGCCCCCAGCACAAGGAGGAGGTGGGGCTGTTAGAGCGGGTGCAGAGGAGGGCCACAAAGATGATCAGGGGGCTGGAGCAGCTCTCCTATGAAGAATGGCTGAGGGAGCCGGGGCTATTCAGCCTGGAGAAGGCTCTGGGGAAACCTCATTGTGGCTTTTCAATACTAAAAGGGGGGCTTATAAAGAAGATGGAGAGCAACTTTTTGCTTGGACAGGTAATGATTGGACAAGGGAGAATGGTTTTAAACTATGAGAGGGGAGGTTTAGATTAGATCTTAGGAGGAAATTCTTCACTCAGAGGGTGGTGAGGCACTGCCACAGGCTGCCCAGAGAAGCTGTGGATGCCCCATCCCTGGAGATGTTCAAGGCCAGGCTGTACGAGGCCCTGAGCAACCTGATCTAGTGGGTGGCATCCCTGCCTATGGCAGGGGGGTTAGAACTGGGTGGTCTTTAAAGGTCCCTTCCAACCCAAGCTGTTCCATGATTCTGATTTCTATCTCTAGCATCAGCACAAAGCAACGAAGAACAAGGCTGCAAATGGGCGCACACACCGTGCCAAAGATGTGCACAAGATCCTTTCAACACTTCAATAAGCCGACTCACGTCAGGATGGTTGTTATTGAAAGAGTGACCACAGCCAGCCTCTTCAACTGGCTACCAGCACCCAGCAGGATGAGGACACACAAGAGTGAATACATGAAGTGACCCGCATTCTCTAGGACTTCTCTTTTGCTCTAATACCCCTTTTGCAAAAAGCCCAATCCACTGCTGGCATGCTGCAGTGGGCAGAGGGGCATTCAAAGCAAGGTGCTGGTGGTGGGGGGGTAAGCAACTCACTCATTTCCAGGTTAGGCTGAGAAAGTGCCCACCAACACCAGCAAGGTGTAGCAGTGGTGAAAAAGCACATCTGAAAATGTGAACTACTGTTGTTTGCTCACAATAAATATTCTTTGAATGACAGATCTTATTCCAGAGATTAGGGTGTAAAACAGACAGGGCAAACCAGAAGGAAAGATAGTTTTTCACCAAGTGGCTTGGGCTTGCTTGTAGCTGCCTGGGCAGCACAGAGTGGACTGTCACCTCTCACTGATGAAGCACTGAGTGCATAAGCAGGGGCACTGGCAGTATCACTGCCTAGCCTTGTCTGGTGGCTTCAGGGGGCCAAGGTGCTGTTTCCGTCTGAAGACAGTCAAAGAAAGCTGGCCTGAGCACCATTACCTTCTCCTGCGGAACTCATAAGCAGGATCTCCAGCTCCAGGGGGAGGTCGCACTCCATGCAGAGGTGCTGTGCAAACTGTTTCCAGGTGGCAGGGCCAGCTTTCTCCAGCAGGTCAAGGAGCTCTGAGACTTTTTCTCTGTGGTCGGTGATGCCATCCAAGCCCCTCAGTGTGGCCCCTGGGAGGAAGTGCTGGGAGGTCGTCAGCAGCCAGTCTTGATGGTGACTGAGAAACTCCACCAGCTGGGGACGGATGCTTGCTATGGCTGCTTCCAGACTGAGATCATCATTCTGGAGTAGGGGCTAGGGGGATGAAACCAGAAAGGGTAGTAATGGGCATGGGAACAAGAGATGCTCACCCACACAGTCCTGCCGTTATTCAGCCAGCATGGCCCTTGCTGGCTCTGTCTACCCCCTTGGTCCTTACCCCGATGGTGTCATGTGGCAAATCCTAGCCCGGACATGAGGCGGTGCAAGGGCTGCAGTGTTTGCCTGCACACTGCAGTACTGCAAGGGTCAGGGGCAAATAAGAGTCAGTCTCTCTGGAGGCAGCCAGGGAGAAGCTCTGTTGATATCTGTATTGATGCAGTGATCTGACTCTAAGAGCCAGATATCTCCCAGCACAAAGGGCTCAGGAAGTCATTCTTGCTATTCATTTTGTGGGGATAAACAACGTTTCTGCTGTGGTGACGATGTGACCAACCTCTTCCACTTCCTTCCAACAGCAAAGCCACGCACAAACGTTCTCCTACCTGCATTGCTGTGTGGTCAGCCTCCTTCCAGTTGTCCTACGTGCAGTCCAGCAGCATATTCAAATACAAAGGTGGTTTCTGCTTCATACCATGCCAAAGGAGTGATCTGCTAGTGGCAGGGTTTCAGCACACAGCATCACCCCACTGCATGGCGTGTGCCTATACACAGTAGCCTGACTTGGTGGGGATTCCTAGGAGAAATAACAACAGGGCAGTTTGTAGATATGAAAAGTCACAGGCAATCACACAGGTCACTAATCTAGAAAGTCTGTCTTTGATCCTGAGATCAGTTACGGAGCTTTCCATCTCTGGGTTGCAGCCTCAACCCAAACCCACAGTGACCACGACGTCGGAACATTTGAGGATCTACTACTGGTATGACGAAAACGCAGGACTCGGTTTTGTGCAAGATGCAAGTGAAGAAGACAACCTTTACAGGAACATTTCAAGGGAATCACAGCTTTCCTGGTGTCACTGCCTGACTGGAGCTGGTCACCTCTGTCAACCTGCTGCCGTCAGCCCCTCCACAGAAGGCGATGCAGAGCGGCAACAGCTTGCTCAAGTCAGGCAGTCACACCAGAAGGCTTGTGAAAAGCTGATTTCCTGAGGCTACACAGCTCTCTCAAGAGCGGTTCAGGTGCAGGGGGCTGAAACCATCTCCTGTGCCATCCCCAGGCCTCTCAGCAGAGCCAGCAAAGGGAGCTGTTTCTCCCTGCACTGGGGATGGCACTGGCTGAAGTCCAGCCACTGCAACTGCAGGGAAAGGAACGCGGAAAGAGATTACCACCTGCATGCCTCCAAACACCCTGGCACAGGCTAAGGCCCCTTCAGGACCATGCCACTGCACTATGCCCAGCAACCTGCTGCCGGGAAAGCTGCCTACACTGACGTCTAAAGCCAGCTCCAACTGCAACTACCATCACCATCTTTGCCGAATGGCTGAGAAACAGAAGCCCTGCTGACTCCCTGGCTGTCTGGAGGGGATAGTCCCTCCAGGTCCGAGACTGCTGCATGCTAATATGTTTGGTGTGGGAAAAATACCCCCAGTTGCTGGAACACCCTCTGGGTCGGGGCGAATGAGACATCGGCCCATGCCCAGTCTTGCACCATCACACTGACGGATGTCCTTTTTGCAAGGAGCCCCACATCTCCCACGAGCCCCAGGCAGCCTGCATGTGCAACTGTTCTGTTTCCGGGCTGAGGGCACGGTGGCAAAGGAGGGTGACAGCAAAACAAAGAAAGTGAGTCAAAGAGCTCCAGCTTCTAGCCACTGACAGGGTTTAGCATCAGACTTTGGCTACCCATAGCCCTAAGATGAGCATCCTCCTTCTACCTTCTAAAAACCTGGGTTTGAGAGAAGGCCCCAAAACCAGGCAGCAGCGTGTCCCAGGAGGTCTGAGTTTAAGTGGGTATGCAGAGGAGTGGGGACGGGACAGTGGCCAACCTAGTTCAGCACAAAGGCAAAGAGCTGGTAACGCTATTGAGTAGAAGCATTTTGTTGGTTTTTTCCTCATTTTTCCCCATATTTTCTTCATCAATCCAACACGGTACATGCAATGCCATTCCCTGGTGTCACTTCTTGAGCGACCACCTTCCCAACCCAACAGCAAGCAGCCACCTCACCACCACCAGGTGGGAGCCATTCTGGGGAGCCCACCTTAGCCAGTGTTCAGCCCTCCACTCTGATCATGCTGATGTCTTTGTTAAATGTAAGCCACAGGCTTTCAGGCTGTTTATTTTTGCCTTCTTCTTGACCCAGCCAAGAAGGAAAGTGGGAGATTCCTGTGCAGCAGAGCAGGGAACTCAAAGAGAAGTGGAAGACAGAAAGGCACTCTCCTCTGGTGGAAGAGTCTCCTCTCTTTCCATCAGGGAGAACTGAATTCATCGGGGAGTTATGCTGGTGCCGGAGCGACCTCAGAGCAGTGCCCTGCCGCTCCCTGGGGACGTGGCACGGGGAGAACATCACCTCCCAGCTCGCTGCTGGGCATGGCGTGCACCCAGGAGCAAAGAGCAGGGCTCCAGGCTGGCGCACGCGAGATCGAACTGCTCAAGCCATTCGTCCCGCTCAAGTTTAAGAGAGTGGGAAAGGTCTAGCTGGTCTCTTCCATTCCTGTGCTCCGAAAGCCAAGCAGACACTTGGTAAGAGCAAAGCCGATGATACTGTAGGCTCTTTTACTAATCTCTGACTCTTCAAGTCACAACTGTGACACTGGTTGGCTATTGTGCATATCCTCGTAAAATGCGATAATGCAGTATCACTGAAAAAAAAAGACTATCTGGGTTCCCATTCCAGATCATGCTTTTGAGGTGCGTTACATAAGATGTGAGGAGGCTCTGGGATCCATCAAAATGGGGGCAAACATACCAATTTGTAAAAATACTCTAATGCCTGTCATTCATGTTCTAATGAAAACAACAACAACAAAAAAATCCTGATGAAATGGCAAGAAACTTGAGCTTAGCTAGAATCAGCATTCTCCCTGGACTTTTTCTGTAATGCCAAAAATGGAAAAACTGTGAATCTTACTAGAAATGACTCTGCAAGTTTTCTCTCAAAATGTTTTACTACGAAACTTATTTTACACTATCAACTATACAAAGAACACTATTCCTATCACTTAAAACATACAAAGAAAACCATGTTTCAACTGGAAATACTTAAAAAGACAAAATATAAATGTTTCAAATTTAAACTGCCATTTGAAACTTGAAACAAACCGCAAAATGACAGGACTTCCTGCACAGCAAACTTTAAATCCAGTAGCCTGATCAGTTAACACTAGTGACTGTCATTTTACGTGTTCTCTGGCCACAAACCAGAAATCTGTAGAGAGCAATGCCCTGACTTTATTCCCAATACGATAGAAAAACTATCTGCTTAATAACACCATATTAAAAATTTAAAATAAAAAAATCAGACCTTAACACCAATGACAACCGTAAGTCATTCAGGCAAAGAGCAGACTCACATGAATTAACGACAGACTCGTACTGAAGGACAAAACAACCCTGAAAAGTCAGATGAACGCAAATACTATACCACACAGCTCTACTACTATCACCAGACCACCAGAAATGATGGGCAGCAACCTACAGTAAAATGCCTCTCAGCTCGATAGGAAGTACAAAACTATCCTCCCAAGAGCCAGAAAACAATGCATCAGCAGAAACCCCACTAAAACACAATGCAAAAATGCCCCCCCAACACGCACCTTGGCATTCACACCATTCCCTGATACGAAAAATAAAACTGAAACGTGAAGCTCCCTGTTGCAAATCTACTAACTTATTGCGTGCTCTGAGTAGCATGTGCTACTTACCAAAAGCCCAGAAATGGAGCAGCAGCAGCACCGAAAATCAAGGGGGAATCAAAAAACAAGGGAGCTGGGGGACAATGTCCACTGCCTTGAATTTACCACTCTCACAATGCCTTTCAGTGTCTTTTGGGACTTGGTGAGTAAAAGACAGCGTACAAAATGAAAGTAAAAAGAGCCAGGAATTCCCCAACCCCACCTCTTCTCAACTGTGATTAAAAAAAAAAACCAACAGATGATGCAAAATACCCAACAAAAACAATTGAGAATTGTTATCCTATTCTAATATCTACAGCTGGATGATAATTTAGGTAAAATATTTAGGGATTGCTCCAAATAAATCAGATTTGAGGGCAAACGTTCTCACTGGAGTAAGCTCTTACTTGGTTTGGTTAAGGCTCTTGCAATGGAGATATTTTTATTTAAGTGAATAGGTCTGATTATTCTGGCATAAGGAAAAATATTTATTTAACATTTGCATCGTACCTAAGAGAAAAAAGGTGACCTGTATTTCCTTTGGACCAGGTTTAAGTGAGAATATAATATGTGAGAATGGATGAGTTGAAGAAAAATTCCACGTTTCTGTGTGTGCACGGAGAGATACAGATCTGGCCACATATATGGTGACAAACAAGGTACTATTAAAATCCCTCTATGTGCCAGAGAAAGCCAGCCTGCCCGGGCCCTGAGAAGCTACCACGGAAAACCAGATGCAGTCCACAGCAGAGTCCTGGACGAGGCAAGGTGGCACACAACACTGTCTCAAGTACACTTATTAGGAAAAAAAAAACCAACACAGATTCAGCAACACCTGTAACTCGGGACATGAAGGCTTGTTCTGGTTGCCATGCCTCAAGCACAGTGCGGCAGAAGACGGGCGCTCACAGGGGGCTGGAGGGCAGCAGGCGCCCGAGCCGAGGAGCAGCAGGGGAGGCGATGGGTAGCGCACGGCCCCATCTCCCCTCTCTGCCCCACACAGCAATTCCCACGAAATCCTGGCTGGTGTCAGCCAGGACAGAAGTTACTGCAGGACTACCAACACGCAGAGCGGCCTGGCAGTGCAAGGGGACCAAACCTTCTTCCTGCAAACTGACAGTTAACGTGCTCGAAAATCCCTTATCTCATGCTTCTCTGACTCTGATACGTTGCTCTGGCTTGCAAAAACTGCAACACTTGTTTTCTTTCCTTTTTCTTTTTTTTTTTTTTTGCTTAAGTAACTGATTTTAGTACTTACAGAATGCATCACCTTCTGACACACTTTTTCTCACAGTGCACTCCCAAGAAAGGAAGCTTGACCCAAAGGGGTTGGGAGGACCCGAGAACAAAAGCCACTTCTAGCAGCAGGTCTGACCTCAGGTTTGGAGAGGGGAAAGCAAGGGGCCAGCCCAGGCCCCCAAGCCCCCAGACCACCAGGAACTAGCTGGGGCTGCACTGGGATCCCCGCAGCCGCCGGCCAGGAGCTCTGCCCCGACACCTTTCCAGTCACAGACAATGCTGCGACAGGACAAAGGGACAGGAGTTACCGGAGGACGCGTGTGCCCCGACACTCGCCCCTGCTCCGGATGGCCCATGTGCCGCCAACGCGGCGAGGAGCTGAGCTGGAAGCCGCGGTGGGCGCCAGCCCCTCGCCATTCCCCAACTTGAAGCCACGGGTACCCACCAAGCACGACACCTCCGCCCTCGCACGATGCTGCCACACAGGAGGGGCGCGGATACCGCACCCAGGACCCCGCACAGGGATGAGGAAGGGAGAGCGTAGCCGCGACACCCCAACGAGCCCCCCCTCTCCCTCCCGGGGCCGCGGGGCAGCCCTCCCGCAGCACTCACCCGGTCGTCTGCCCTGCCCTGCCCGCTCGCATCGCGGCGTGAGCTCTGGGCTGCCCCGCTGCGGCAGCCGCGAAAGCGAAACCGCCGCGCTGCGGGGAAGCGACTCTTCCAGGAAAGCACGTGGGGCCGGCACTGTGGGGCCGGCACCGCGGCTCCACCCCAGGCCCGGCCCCGGCGACGCGCGGCTCTCGGCGCAGCCCTCACGGCCGGACCGCGGCCGCGCTCTCCTCGCCGCCCGGCGGCGTCGGGCCGCCATTTTGTGGCGGGGTTGGTGGCGAGGCGCGGGGCCGCAGGCTCACCGGCAGCCACCCTGTGGTGGAGGCAGTGGGAAAGGGGGCTGGCTGCCTCGGGCTCCTTCCCTCAGCAGTGGAGCGCCTGCTCCCCACACAGGGTGACTGTTTTGGCTCGGCCCTCGCACCCCATGTCCCCAGCTGGCAGCCCCCAGCAGGGCGAGGCACCCCCACGGCCAAAAAAAAAAAAAAAAAAAGGGTGCCTTTTCAGCCATTTCTTTTTGATTAGTGCTTGTCGCTCTACTCTATGGGGGTACTCTGCTCTGTGGGGGTTGGTCTGTTCTGCCACATGCCTGGTGACAGAACGAGGGGGAATGGGCTAAAGTTGCGCCAGGGGAGGTTTAGGTTGGATATTAGGAAGAACTTCTTTACTGAAAGGGTTATTAGTCATTGGAATGGGCTGCCCACGGAAGTGGTTGAGTCACCATCCCTGGAGGCCTTTAAAAGACGTTTAGATTTAGAGCTTAGTGATACGGTTTAGTGGAGGACTTGTTAGTGTTAGGTCAGAGGTTGGACTAGATGATCTTGGAGGTCTCTTCCAACCTAGATGACTCTGTGATTCTGTCACTTTAATGGGTTGTCATTCAAGAATAGCAGATGGCTCCAGCTTGTCAGAAATTTTTTCCCCATGGTCATGGAGAGTGGGAAAACATCACCTCTGGAAAGCTTTCCAGCAGGAGGGAGCACGGACCACCAACCTTTGGCCAGTACCAAACCTGCCGGCAGAGACAGTGGGCCTGGTGGAGGGAGGTGGAAAGTTGCCACCTCTACTGGTGACACACTGAAAACTCAATAACCAAAGTTATTAAGCAGGTATGCTTTATTACGGCAGCAGCTGTGTGGCAGATCGCTCCACCTAACACACACAGGGTTATTGGCAGTGTGCTTATGTCAATGGCATATATACATACTCATTTCATTTCGTGTCTCTTGCATATTCATTAGGTCTCCACAGACTCATTAACATAGGTTCCCACCCCTGTTTGTATATGCATAGAGTCCTTGGGTGGTCATCCGGCATACTCTGGTGGTCTTTTGATGAAGGTCAGAAATCTTCCTCGCTGCTAAACTTCTGACCCTTCCTTTCTCTGACAGACTTCAACAGTCCAATCCAGTTCTTGCTGGTTCTATTACCTGTGTGCATGCAGCCTTTCCCTACCTTGTCTTTAGGGTCATCCTGACAGCATACTCCCTGTCTCAGTCCTGTCCTTGTGGTTGATATACAACAAACAGCTGTATTAGCTAAAACCTGCAAAATCAACATCCTTTACCTTGTTCCCTATCTCACTGGGGAACCTTCAAAGCCACCATTTGCCACACCACAGCGTCCCACCTTTCACATCACTCGGTTCCTGTTGTGGACACAGCTGTCTGAGGCCCAATGCTCCATCTGATCTTGGAGTAAGATAACGATAGAACAAGGGAGAATGGTTTTAAACTATGAGAGGGGAGGTTTAGATTAGATGTTAGGAGGAAATTCTTCACTCAGAGGGTGGTGATGCACTGGCACAGGCTGCCCAGAGAAGCTGTGGGTGCCCCATCCCTGGAGGTGTTCAAGGCCAGGTTGGACGAGGCCCTGGGCAACCTGATCTAGTGGGTGGCATCCCTGCCTATGGCAGGGGGGTTGGAACTGGGTGGTCATTAAGGTCCCTTCCAACCCAAGCTGTTCTATGATTTTATGATAACCTCCTTTGGGTGCCATGGACCAAACTATAAAATTGGTACATGGAAGATGTCCTGGCCTCCTTTTCCACACCAGGCTGGAACAAGAGAATGTCATCCTCTGCCTTTGTTAATATGATCATTACATTTCTTATATTTGTCATTTGAGCTGTCTTCCAAATAATGAGATGAGTTTTAAAGAAAAGAAACATGAATCGATACAGGAAAATAACTGAGCCACCTCAGATTAATCATTGTATTGCAGTAGAAAGAAACAGGAACCTGCTGTCTGAATAGATGCTTATACTTTTTCTTATAATCTCTTTGGCTTCCTTACCATTTTTATTACTTTTGTTAAGTTTGCTTGGCCAGTACCCCCACAACATGGACATGATTTGCCCAGAGCTCTACACCATGTTTTGGACTCTAAAGAATGTAGCCAGGACATGAGATCTCTTATTAAACTGCTCTCCAAATTCACATTCCACTGTCTTCAGCTATACCACTGTAATATCACTGCTCCTGAGCTTACTTACAGTTTGGTAACGTCATGTGAATGGCTGAAGTATGCCAAAATCATGAACTCTTTGGCTCATGGTTGAGCCAAAAAACAAAAACAACAACAAAAAAAAAACAACCCACCCACCCACCCAAAAAAAAAAACAACACAGAATCAGCACAAAAGGTGCTAGGTTTCCAAAATGTAACAAGAGAGATACCAAACGATTGGTAAAGCCTGTTTCTGCTGGCTTCTCTGAGTGCTACCCCAGTGCCAATGGCCTTTAAGAATTCAACCCTTACTTGTAAGCTCCTTAGGATCTCCTTTAAAGATCCTGAAACAGTAGCATGTGTGGAGGTGCAGACTTCAAGATCTTTGCTTAGTGGATATACAATTGCACAGAAACTGGAGCATTTCTCGAGAAAAGAAAAAAAATCAGCAGAAGCTGATTTAAGTCAGCTTGTCTTTTAATCATTTCACATGCAATCACCAAAATTTCCTACACTCCTTCAAGAAGAGACCAGTTCTAAAATCTTTTCTGAAGGAAGTCAAGCAGCAAATGATTTGGGAAGCTAAAGTCAAGTTGTACAATTAGGTATCCCTAAAAAACGGGAGAGAAAAAAGTATTATATAAGTATTACAGATATTAGTATTATGTTATTACTACCACACTCCCAGGAAGGGTTAAAGAGCCAGGTATTTCTGAACTCTGCTTACCTTTCTTGTGATGATCTCAGGATTTCTGATCTCAAATAAATGAAGCCCTTTGCTGTTCATCAGTGAGGTCAAAGCTGGTTCAATCCCTATGGAATCAGTAAAACCATCCAGCTATGGTTACAGCTCTCCTGGCTTGCTGCTCATCATGTACTGTGACCTTGTCTGCCTGTTGCCAAAAGTTAATTGTGCCCCAACGCCCCATGACCTTCAGCCTGATGGAAAACTTATTTTCCTATATCCCAGCCATTTACAAAGGCGAAACTTTTCCTATTTCCCACGTGAATGTAACAGAAACTTGCACCATTTATGTGAAATGTTCCTCAAGCACCCCAGGCTGTGAGGATTATCAATGGACTTCTTCAGTACACAGGTTTAGAAGATCTGATGATAGATGCTTTACAAAGTATGTTGGCACTTCCTTGAAGGGAAAACTCACTTGAAATCACTTCTGGGATCCCGACAACTGAGATCATTTTCTGCAGGAAGTTTCTTATGGACTGATCATCCTGAAAGTCATACAATTGATAAAATAATTTTCAAGTTGTAGTTTAGCAACAAATGGCCTAAAGAATACTTGCTTAGGACTTACCTCACTTAGATCAGCTGTGCATTTAAAGACTTTAAACTCTGTCCTGAAGGGGAGGAAAAAAAGGGCGAAAAAAGGTCAAGAAGAGCTGCAGAAATGTTTTTGTGCTGCTTTCAGACATGGACTAAAAGGAGCAATGGAACACTCAGGAAACCTCAGTACTGACCTGGAATCCGAAGGGCGCAAAATGAGTTTCTTTTCTGCATAGGCAGCTTGTATAGTGACCGTGATTTCCTGCACAAAGATGAACAGTGACGTTTAGATGTAGCTCCGCTTGCCTTACAGCTGAGAGGTCTTATCTGGAAATTCTGGTTTACTTGCTATAAGCCAGAGTTTAACATCCTTCTGGCTTCACCTCCAGATATTATTACCTGGGGAGGTCTATGTTTTCCTTCTCCATTTGTATGCCACAACTCCCCAAAAAGAGTCTGGTCTACCCTGAGACAGTGATTTGCTTTTGTGCAGCATTTAGTGCCCATACCAGCCCATAATTACAAGGCTGCACAAGCATACTGTCTTATTGTTGTGTTACAATTACAGCAAGGGTGTTGGCATTTTTTTGCTACCTCCTTATATTCAGTATAAAGCACCTTGGGGTAAAACAGTGTAACCAGAAACTTTCACACAGGCACACAGAGGAAAAGCTTTGCATTCTTCACAGCTGTATTTTCTCTTTCAGAGGCAACCATCCTCTAGGCAGGGGCTAGAGCTAGATTTGGGAAACTAGGAGATTTCAGAATAAATACATTCCCATGGTGCTTTCATTCTCTCCTAAAATACCGCAGTTAAAGGAGTTTCGCCGTGTCCGACGTGGTGTTTAATAGGGACTCACCAGGGCTTTGTGTTGCTGCTCTTACCACCTTGCATACCAACAGTGGGCTGGTGTAATAGAGACATTGAGCCAACAGGGTCACTATCATCATTCCCAGCCCCAAATGTCACAGGAAGAGACTGTTGTGCTGAAAGAAATTGATACGCCTTCTCCGCTTCCCATGGGTTAGCCACCACCCCCTTTCCAAAATATTCCTAGTTGTTACTGTCCCCGAGCACCCAGAGTGGTACAGACTCAGGACAGAGCTTTTCCAAAGGTCTTCACAGTCAGGAGAAGCAAGGACAGACCTTCTCCATGTACAGAACCATCAGGGACTCTTCTCCTGGGGGAAAGATGTTGATCTCCACTGCTACCAAGGACTTCACAACTGTCCCTTCAGGCTGGAGAGAGATTTCGGGATGGGTGAGGCTCCACACCTTGGCCACAGAATCATTATAGGAGGTGCCTTGAAAAATCTGGTCAAATAAAGAGCAAGAGAAGAGTAAGGTTTTTGCCACGCTGCTTCCCAATTTCATAAAACCTTGCCACACGTCTACATCCGCTTTATAGTTCCCAACTCCTCCTCCACTTGTTCTAAGCCCAGCGGCTCAGATGGGTTTCAGTGAAGCTGTGTCAACATGGAGGGTGGAGAAATCCTCAAAAAGCACAACAACTTCTCCTTCAACCCCTCGTTTCACCATCAGCCAAGACTCTTAAGTTGTTGAGGGAAGGATATTAGATGTTACAGTTTAAATGAATCAATTTGAAAAGTTCTTTGACAAAATGCTCTGAATAGAATCAAAAGTTACCAACTGCACCGCCTTCTGCTGCACTTCAGTGTCTTCGATTTCAAACAGCTCCTTCAGAAACAAACCAGAAAGAAGTTGTAAAAAAAGATGTAAGAGGAGGTTATGGTTAGCCCCAGTCCAGCCTGGATGGGGCAGAGCATGGATGTGTGGCTTGCAGCATGTCCAGAGGAATGGTTTCTCCTGAATTCACCCCCTTTCTACCTCAGTACTCCTACATAAATTCATGTCCCTTTACAACTCAGAAAAGAAGTTTTCTATCAGCCGATGTTATCACTCTAGGGGATAGCACTGCCTGGTAGCATGTACTTGCTAAGAAGGTACCCGTTTCTGATCAGGTTCACGTGTAGTGACTGGCTGTGGATTTCAATCTACAGAAATCAGCATTCACCAAAAACCAAAGTTTAGAGAATTTTTACTCTCCCCCGAAAATACAGTGCTATGTGACGGTAAGGAGGGAACCACCCCTGAAAGTCACCTGCAACTTCTTCCCACTGATGGTCATCACCAGGCGTTCATCTAAGAAAGCTGCCGAAGCCAGAGAGTTGAGGATGTGTTCAGACAGCCAGAAGTAGAGCATTCGGGATTCGGTGAGCAGTGATGGGGAGTAAACGGAGTCACTGAAGACATCAGAGTAGTTCTTGTACATGACAAGGCCCTTTAAAAGAAAGCAAGGACATGTGGCAGGGAAACATGACCTGTCAACACCTTCATCTTCCACTAGTCATCGCAAGGTGAAGGGCTGGCTGGCTGGACTCAGAGCAGGGAACGAGCTGCTTGGCTGGCTGCAAGGCTGCGATCAGCCCATGCTGCAGACACCCTTGGGTGCAGCACGGAAGCACTGCCTGCAGTGAGGAGCCAGCCCCTCCCAGCCCTGCCGCTAACACCACGAGCAGAAAACCTCTTGTCTCTGAGCCTGGGTTACTTTACCTTGTGATGTGATTCTAGGTAATTTGCTTTTATTAAAGGATCTGATGCAAGGGAGATATCAAGTCCGATATCCTCATCCCGAACAAAATTTGCTGCCAGAATAAAACACAAAAAGCTCACATTGGAAATATCACTTTAAGCAGAACTTGCAGCATTTTCTTTTAGGGCTTGCTGCAGAAGGTGACTGGGGAGTTACAAGAGGAACGTGCACAAGGATGGGACGGGGGGGTCCCACTCCTCTGACTGCTAGTGCTGATCCTTCCACTGCTCACTGTGGTTTACTTTCTCCACTGGGACACAGAGATAGTTACTCAGTTTTACACTTCGCCGCTTTTCCTTGACATTTGGGACTAGGAAATGTCAAAAAATCTTCTGCAGGTCGATAAAGATGCTGCAATATCTCAGCCCTAGTTTCCAAAGCATGCTCCTGTTCTAACTAACATCACTCCTGCAGCTATCCTGCATCTCTCATCATTAAATAATGAAGGAGAAATACATTAGGAACTGAAACATCTTTGAACCAGTGCAATCACCCTTAACATCAACCTGGTGTAGAAAATCATAGCATAAGATCGCCAAGGTTTATTTTGCTGTTGTCTGGGAGCTTGGCATCCCATACAGACTTTTCAATAGATTTTTTTGGTGGATGTGGTTACTGCCCTGCTGGGGCTCGAACGTTAAGAGCTATATGTAAAGAAAGCAAGCAGAAAAACAAGGATAGTTACCTGCTAGGTCATGTACAAAATTGGCCAGCACCTGGGCAAGAAAATTGATCTCTTTGCACACCTACAAGAGGAAAGAAAAGAAAAAATGAAGGGGAAGCTGGATTTGGGGTTGAGCAATGTCTGTAGGCATGACCCACAGTCTCCTGAGTGACAATGTCATATTGGCACAACCCCACTCCTTTCACTTGGTGGCAGTGGAGTTCAAACCTGCTCCCTGCAATCCACTCCTCTGGAAGGGAGGCCTGAAGGGCTCACAGGGGTGCGGACAAAGCCCCATGGTGGTGTAGGCAGGTGTTGCTGAGCCTGTCCTTCCTCCACGTGCTCCAGCACAACCTGAGCCTCTGAGTCACACTTGTAGCAGAGGAAGGTTTGGGCTGGGAGGGAATCAGAGCCCACTGTGGGGTGGGGACACGGCCACCTCCAGTGGCACCTTGGCCAGGAGGGGCTCTCTGGGCAGCCGAGGCAGAGCTGGACATCGCAGTGAGGTCTGGGGGCTGGCAGTCAGGGTCCGGCACCGTCAGCACAGCCTTTTTTTCTTTTTTTATTTGTCATTAAGTGTGTTGCTATTATCTTGCAGGCATATATGAAGAGAGGAACATGCAGCACAAGCCAACCTTTCCTCCATATTACCTCTCTCTTGAGAACAAACTTCAGAGTGAAGGAGATGAAATCTGTGAAGAGCTGCTTCAACCAGCCTGGCCTGCGGGAGACAGGGAGCATGGTCAGGGAGAGCCAGCGGTCCCGCAGCGGGACCAGTGGCTGAGCACGTGAGTCCCTGTTCTGGAGGGGACCAGACTCACTCCTTGTCTCCTTGGAGGTGAAGTGTCAGTTTGTGGAACGACAGGTAGCAGTCTGAAGCATCAGCAGCCACCTGCTCCTCCTGGCACACTGCACGGGATAAGGAAAAAGAAAAGAAGTAGCTGACTTACTCCTGAGACAGAGAGGAGTACACTTAGCAGACACCGCTGACCTGGAGCTGCAGGAGGACTGTCAGAGCTCCCTGCACCTCCTGGTGGAGGTTTCCAAAAGATCTGGGACCCTGCAGAGTAGGGGAGGTGGGGGTACTTTGCATGCAGAGGGAGGCTTCTGCTCACAGCTCCCAGAGTCCAGCACAGCTTCGCCAAGTCCTACAGTCGGAGACTTGGTTGTGTCCTAACATCACTCAGCAGAACCCGGACAGTTGCATGCCGCCCACAACCCAGAGCGGGGAGCGGGTTAAGTCATATTGCAAAAAGTTTGGAAATTGCAATATACTGCAATATACGTGGCTTCATGCTGCTTTCCCCAGGAGCTTACCAGAGACAGGAAATGCATTTCGATGCACGTGTAGTAATCCAAATCCCTCTCACTCCTTATGGGAGGTGGAGGAATATGGATTGCCCGTTCCCTTTTGGTGGAAGCCCTGTACTGTCAACCTTCCCAAAGCCAACACTTCATTTCCCTGAGCACTCCTTGGGCCTGACCTAGGGAGAGCTGAAAAAGCGGACTGTACAGATGTGCAAGGCTCCTGCAACAAAGCCATAATTTGGCAAACTCATTTGAAACATCCCAATGGTTTTTTTTCAAGTCATCCCAAACTGCAGGAGATGAACAGCTGGTCCTGAAGACACTCCAGAAGGCCAGGCAGTTCTTCACTTTCTGCTGGTGCAGCCCAGCATTACCTTGCTGAAATGGTTTGTACCAGCTCCCTCCTCTTGGGCTGTTAAGATTACGAGCTCTTTGAGGGCCACATTGTCTCCAGCCCGGTGTGCAGGGAGGCAGAGGCAGGTGCCACCTGGTCCCCACCGAGGTGCATGGAGCCGGCCCCTGCTTGCCCCTCCCAGCCCGGCTGTGGCTTGGGTGGAAACAACCGTGCAAAGGTCCCTATGGCTCGTGGTCCCCAGCTGTTACTTACTCAATTTAATGTTTATCTGGAGGTCGATGGAAGACTCAATTTCAAAATCAACTGAATGAGAAAGCTGTAGACTGTAAGGGCAGAAGAGAGGAGATTTATCAACGGCACACGCACGTGGGAGCAGCTTTTCCTGACTGCACTCTAGCCACAGGGCAAGTTTCTTTCGTAGCACCTTTTACATCGTTCCTTGTACCGTGGTGTGCAAAACCCTGGCATGCAGCAGCCCACCTCAAATAATCTGGCTTTAAACCATTGCAAGCCACCACTTAAGAGAATGGGAGCATTAAGGCCATGTGTACTGCACACAGATGACATTTACAGAGCAATGATGGGGAGGGAAAAAGCCAGCTTGTACATTTTAGCCTTTTCATCTCATGCAAGAGGCAATGGTGGGGACAGAAAGGCAAAAAGTGACATGAGGAAAAGAGCGGTGGGGGTAAGCAGCACTGCTGGCATATAAAATACTGCCTTGCTCAGGCTCCCTTTGCGAGGGAGCCAGAGGAGCACGGCCCCTCTACCTTCACCCATGCTGTGGGCTGCCTCTGCCTGGGCAGTGGCAGGATCCAGGGCTGTGGTGCTCAGCCCCCGGGTACTTACAACCAGGCCCCGGCGTAGCCGTAGGTCAGGGTGCCCTTGAAGAAGGCCGTCACATTTTTAATGGCAATGTCAATGGCATCGTTTTCCTTGAGCTCCACCTCACTCTGCTCTATGGACAAATCATTGACCTGGATGCTAAAAAAGAAAAAAAAAAAGAAAAAAAAAAGGAAAAAAAAAAAGAAACAAAAAAAAGGAGTTTGTGCCCTGTGGGCACTTTCTATGACTGGGTGCAACAGGTTTGCTCCTGAGGTTTTTGTGGGATTTGTGCCAGCTCTGGGGAGCACCAGGGAGCTCTGGAAGAGCAAAGGGGTTGCACACAGCTGCAAGGCTGCGTTCACTCAGCCTCGGTGCACGGCTCCTCCCCTGCTACACACTTCCATACACATGTAGGGATCGCTTGAATGCTTGAAGCTGGAAACACACAGCAATGTGCTTCGTAAAAACCTCTGTTTTATTGCAGTGCTCTATTTCAGCAGCAGTCAAATCTACCCCATGTTTGCATCATTGCATTTGTCATTTCCAAATAACCCCCGTTAGTAACACTGTGAAACCCAGCTGTCCTTGTCACAAAGCAAGTCCACTCTACACTGTGCAGATGGGTGTTTCAGCACAGGACGAGCCCTTGGCACCATCTATCGACAACAGCCCTGAGAGCTGGACAGCCCCTTCCAGCCCAGGGACAGCACTCCCTGTCCTGGTTTTCAGAGACCTGCTCTTCTGTGGCTCCTCGCTGTCTTCCCAGGGAGCTGGAAAAGCTCTTAAACAGCGCATGAACAGCCTAAACCTTTACATGCAAATGACTTGTCTGAAAGGCACAGATAAGAAAGTGCATCTCTGTCTTTGCTTTCTCAAACAATTACTGGACCAAAGCTCCCTTCCCAGGCCAATGTTCCCTGCCCTCCGCCAGCCCGCGGCGCCCCAGCCCAGAGGCGCAGCGATACTCACTTGCTTAGCCCGTAAGCCACCTTGCCGAGGAGCCTCACGGACCTTTCCCCCGTGATGTTTGGGAACTTGGCATTTCTGAACGCTGCTTGAATGACCTGTGCTGTTTCCTGGTTCACTGTTGGTGAAAGAAAACAGCAAAGATAGCAAAGTGCAGCCTCTTCTAGCTGCAAAATCAGGTCTGCACCTGCGATTAAAGCACACGCCACATCTGTACCAGCACAGCAGATGTTGGCAAGGTCAAAGCTGTTCTTCTCTTTGCACAGCACAAGCCGTTGACTTTGCCCTTGTGCTTTGCTCTGTTGCTGCTTGCAGAGATTACAGTCAGCTGCTGGGGCTCCAAGGAAAAGCTTCTGAGACTGAACTTTCTGTACCCATTTTCCTAAAACTATCCAGCCTGTACCAGCCTCAGGCACATATCTTAGGCAGGGGACAAGTTTTGGGCAGGAATTTTTCCTTCCAGAAATACCCGCTCTTATGCATGTACCATCATCAGAGAGGATGCGATAGAGCTGTGCCAACCTTTTGCAGAAGTACTAATTCTTCCCCCACCCGCAAAGCCCCCAAACCCTTGAAAA
This sequence comes from Anser anser, assembly GCF_964211835.1. Lineage (NCBI taxonomy): Eukaryota > Metazoa > Chordata > Aves > Anseriformes > Anatidae > Anser > Anser anser. The sequence goes on from NC_139732.1 coordinate 12,758,774, forward strand.
AACAGAAACAACCAATAAACAGAGGGAGAAAAAACAACAACAACAAAAAACAGCAGTAGAGAAACCTCTCACTTCTCCCCTTCTGTAGACTGATCCCCAAGAGGCAAGATTCCTGTAAGGCAAAAAGTCCACCCCTGGTTTGCTCCAGATCTTCTGTGCCACCAGGCTGTGGTACCATCCGTACCATCCAGGTGCCTGTGGTTTAACGTGCTCCCAGGCAGGTAACACCACACCTTGCCAGAAGAGCAGTTTCCCTGAGAGTCAGGGAAGCGAGGAGTCCCCTCACCTGGCTGATCTGCCATCACTAACTTCTCCTGATGGAGGGGGGAAAAACGCAGTCCCGCACAGCGGGCACTTACACAGCAATGCCGCGGGCTTGGTCATTCTGCAGACGATCCCCGTGACTCTGTAAGGGACTGGCCCAAACTCGCAGGCTGCTGCTGTATGGACGAGCACTAGCAAGATCCCGACGGTCCCCAGCCTCATCCTGCCAGCCCAGAGCATCCTCAGACGGAGCAGAGAGCGCTGAGAAGTGACTGATTCTTGGCCGGCCAAGGCTGCTTTCATACCTCCAAGCAGAGCTTGTTCAAAGCAGGACATGACCTGCTTCCTCCAGTTATCAAAATCTCATCACACATTTCCTCATCTTCCTATAGTTTCCTTCGCCCCCGTCAAGTCGCACGTTGCCTTCCTCCTGCAGCTGGCGCTTGGGCTGCAGGACGTGGCTCTCCTGCCAAGACGGCATAACTCAGGGGATGCTGCACGGAGGTGGTGGAGAAAGCTGGGTACGGAGCTGGAGTGGGATACAGGCGAGGGAGCAGCCTCACACTCTGCCTCCAGCCAGTTCATCGTTTGCTCTTTGCACAGAAGTATTCCACGTTTTGTATTCCTGCAGCAACTTCTCAGCAAAGTGCTCTTTGAAAGCCACCAGCCTGCGTTATCAGCCACCCCCCCACACACCCCGCGATTTTAGGCACACAGTGGGAAAATCGAGGCGTGCTGTGCCGGGGCTGCTGCTGTGAGACCACATCCCTGCAGAGCTCCGTGAGCACAGGGCTGGGAGGCTTTCTGCCCCTCAGATGGATTTGTGGATTGCCTCTAGTTTGCTGCCTTCCAGCTAAGGATGAACCCATTGTCATGCACCTAGCCCCTCCACTGCTATTTAGGAAACTTTAGAAACCCAGATTCAAACCTGCTCCTGGTGCATACCCACCCTGCACACCACTGACTCCGAACCTTGTTGCAGTGCTGGGGCCAACCACAAAATGAGATCCAGGGCCAAAAAAAAAAAAAAGAGCCTGGTTATTTCCCCAGTAAGACTCCCACAAACGAGTTCCCCCACGGGACCTTTCGCAAGGGGAAGGCGAGACCTTAGCGACGATGGGAGCAGTCAGCCCCCTTGGGTGAGGCAAGGTACCGGCCTCCCTCCTCTCCCTGGCAGACACCTCATCCTCCCCGCAGCGGGTGAGCACGTTTCCTCCAGGGAGCCCTGCTGTCCAGCGGCCCCCGCCCTGCCACTTTGTTTTCTTCCTGAGTTGAGAAAGTGAACGGCCGTGGGTACCCTGCCGGAGGCACTCGCGGTCACCGACCAGACCAGAAGCAACGCGGCCTGGGACAGGCTCCCCACCGTGAGCCGGTGCTGCGATATAGACAGGCAACCGAATGCTAGCAGCGTACGTAAAGGCAGCGGCACGCAGCACGTACCAAAGGCATCTGGCAGCAGCAGTCCTGTGTCACAGCCCGGAGCCCTCATCTCAGCCCCCACAGCATCCTCGCTGCTGTCTTTACAGGGAAGCTGCAACAGGCACGGACCCATTGCAAGGTGAGCTCCCGTGCTCATGCGTCATTTCGATTCAAAAGGCGCTCCTCTTGCTGTGGCTCTGGCTTCTGTCCTTCAGCTCACGGCCTCCACCAGCCTCCCCAGCAGCCCTGGGGGACACCAGGACAGCAGCCAAGGCTGGCACAGGGGGGTCCTCCAGCCACACCACAGGAGAGGGAGCCCAAGGCACAGCGTGGGAACTCCTTCAAGCATCAAGACACTTAAATCAGCCGTCAGAGGTGATTGCTGCTGCTGCTGGGTGTGACGGCAGCATATTGCCTGCACCCTTAGCTGAGCTTTTGGCGGGGGAAGGCCCTGCTCCACACTTATAGCAGGACATGTGCAGTCAGTCACCATAAGTGAGAGCAGAGCAACACCCAGGAGTTCACAGCCATCCCTCCACCCAGGGCAGGAACCGCTACCAGCATAAAGGAACAGGAAAAAGCAGGCGTTTTGGTACAGGGGCTGCTGCCCAAGGTATATAAGGGCAGAAGAGCGAGGAGCCAGACCCAAGATGCTGGTCCTGGTAACTGAGGCATTTGCAACCTCCTTAACCTCCTGTGGGGAGGACAGGCGAGGACAGGGGACTGCTGGACATTGACCTCCAGCAGGAACGGAAAAGCCAATTTCCACCTACAATAGTAGAAGCATGCTGAGCGTGGCGGTGCCATGAGCATCACTGCCCGGGAGTAACCAGAGCAGAGGCCAGTACAGGGGGAACAGAACAGCCTGCCTGCCCTCTACACAAGGCCAAGCTGTGCTAGCATGAGGCAGGGCAGGTTTAAAAATCTGAAGAAAGGTTAAACTCCCAAGCTGCTGTCATAGTGCTTGCAAAGGGAATGGTGGAAGATGTTTTGATAAGTATTTGCTGCCTAAGGTTTTCTCTGGAAGCTGTGCACGTACTGTGCACTCACCACCTGGCTGGGGGCTGTACACTGGGGTTGTTTTTCCCCCCCTGCAATATCCAGAGGTTTGTGGTGGTGCCATTAATCTTTACACTGCATTGACCTGAATGTTCAATGTTACCCTGCAGCTGCTTCCTGAGATAGCCTTCCAGGTAGCCTGGCCATGCTCTGCTCTGTCAGCAAGACGGGTTCCAGCACCACCTCCAGGACTCGTGCAGCAGCTCAGCCCCAGGATGGCCCGAGGGAAAGCACAAGCCCAGCTGCTCCCGTCTGATACAGATCCAGCACTGAGTAGGTAAAGGACAAACAAGTGTCCGGCACCAGCCCTTGGAGACTGCAGTTGCGCATCTTTTGCATTATCCAGGGTTGTGGTCAGTCCCCAGCAGCAGGAGTCTTTGGTTGGAGAGATTCATCTTCAAAAATAAATTGAGTCAGAAATTGTTACCACAACAGGCTTGAACATTACGCAGGAAATAAAACCACAAGCTCATTTGTGAATTGTGAGATAAACCATCACCTGGGAGGCAAACAACCTTTAATACTTTCTGAACAATGAAGTCTTGCATGTTTTCCATGAAATCGTGCCAAAGTCCACCCACCTTTTTCCTGCCAGCACCACCCATAAAGATCTCCATAAAACAAACGCTGGCACCCAGGTAGCCTGGGCTGAGGACAGCTGGGTTGAAGGTTGCAAGAGCAGCCAGCTGTCTCTCAGCACTGACTCTGCCCTGCCAAACCTAGGCTGAAAAAGGCATCAAATACAAGTTTCAGTGCTAACATAAGAAATCTGGGTGGTTTCTCTGCAACACATGTCAAGAAGCAATCACCAGACATGCCTAGAAGCATCATTCTCCAGCATTTGCTCAATCCTCCCTGGCAGGCAGAGCATCAGCTCACCTCAAGCCCCTCACTGCGTTTGTAAGCCTGGCTATGGACCAGGCTTATTTTATACAACATTTAATACTCAGACATACTAGCAAACATTGCAAAAGCTCTCTGTAAACCAGAGAGGCTGGGATGAGGTGATGAGGTGCAGTCAGCATGTTTGTGACAGTGAGGAAATAGCCACAGGATGGCCTCCAGCTGGCCCAAGAGCTCTAAGCTCCAGCTCCTCTTTTGGACACGGCTCTGCAAATCCCACCGTCCTCAAACAGCCAGAGGTACATCACTGGGCAAAAAACAAGGGGAGGTTGTAACTCTCCTGGGCAACTGCACCACCATTGGGATGTCTCCATCTGCTGCAGACACACAGGTGACATTCCTCTTTGTCTCCAGAGCCATCGCACTCCTGGCTTTGCCGCTGAGCACCAGGGAAGCTGGTTTTATTCTGCTGCTCACTTTGCCACCCTGTGGACAGTCACCACCTGCACAACCAGCCTGCTTTTGAGGAACTGCACAGCATGCCCACATCTGAACACGCACTGCAGTTGTGCTTGCAAGCACGAAGATGTAAAATAGCAGCAGGTTCACTCAGCTGGAAGCGTGAGCCAAGACAAACTCACTCTGCCTATCCAGCTTCCTAAACCCATATCCTTGAAGCTGCAGAAAGCAAATAGCCTCAAAAAGAAACATCAGCTCTTCTCATCCCAGCACAGGGTCACATTAATACTTAGTTCCCAGAAAACTTCTTAACTCTTAGACTTTTCAGCCTTATTCTGGAGGATACGATGTTCATCTTTGCCTAATTTCTAACTTCAATTTCCTCAGCTAATTTAAAGCTGGGGTTTGCTGTCTCACCCACAGCTGGCATACATAACCTCCTCCTTAATTAAGATGCACTAAATCCCTGAACCAACATAATGCATTGCAAAGACACCAGTCACCCACTGGACTCAACAGGTCAGACGCCAGACTTTGCAAATACCCACGGTACTACCTGCTTCAAGATGCCCGTGGCCTTTGTGCCAACAGCTTCCAACAAGCGAGCGAGCTATCCGAGGCACTAAGTACTAAAGGCTGCTGAACAGAGTTAGCTAAGGAGTTGACATTTCTGCAAGCATCTTTTTACTCTAACTCATTTATCATTTTTCAATAAAGAGAGCCAATGATGAGCATATACAAGTACAGACGTAAGTGCCTGCAATTTTTTATTGAATCAAAGCCCTTAACCACATCAGAAATCAAAAGGAAAATCAAATACGAAGAGATGCATTTTTCATTCCAGAGCAACTAAGTTGAATATAGGTTTTAGACTGCTTTAACTTTACATCTGAAAACAGTACGTTTATATCTTGCATAAGTTCTTGCTAAATAGAGTTGAATGCACTTACTCTTCTCCCATGATTTCGAAGTAGGGAATAATTAAGTCTCAAGGTTAAAGTATCTGAATTTGGCAGCTTGGTATTTAGACTGCAACTCCACTGAAATAATTGCTTATCAGGAGGTCACTGTCTTACAGTCCCCCACTTTGCCAAGGAAATTGCACAATACATCTTTCATAGGAAAATATTTACATGAAGTTTAAAATATTGTTGAAGCAATTTAACAATAGATTTTTCCTAAAAACCTGCTAATGCATATCTAGCAATTTGTTTCAAGATACTACACTCAGTGTAATTTAAATAGTATTTGAAACATTCCAACAGGAATCACATTGCACAGAAGAAGCAATTTGCTTCTCTAACATTTTTGCCCACCTGCTTAGAGCCTGTGCATTTAGTGCACAAGTTTACAATGCCAAGCTTCTATGTAGGTTTCTAATAAATGCTACAGAACGAAGTTCTTTGGAATGAGAAGAATCATCTTGTCTCTGTGCCACAGCTTAAGGCTTCTTGGAGAAGTTTGATTCATCAGTGAAGGCCAGAGAAATGCCACACATTTGCACTTGGTGCTGGAGTTTTTATCCATTTCACTCAGGGAAACTAAAGCCCATCGACATTTCAGACAAGCAGACCTGTGTCAATTGCGGGTCACCCTAGGCCCTTCCGGAAGGAGGGATGCAAAGAAAGTCTTGAAAAACACCCATGCTGTGCTCATAAACGAAGGGTTGGCCTGCTGCAGTTCTGGTAAAGCTTGTCCCTCATCAGATGCTGCTTCATTGTCATCTGCTCTGTCCGCATTCCCTCCCTGCTGAAAGAGGGAAGATTCAGTGAGTCATTGTAGAAATGCATGAGAAGAATCAGGTAACCGGCATGATTGTTACTTGACTTTCACTGTCAGAATATGAAACCCATGCAGTACTTCTGTACCAAAGTACCTCCCAACAACCACAAAGTTAGAAGAACACGCTATGTTGTGGCTAACTCATGCTGTATGTCCAAGAGGACTGCTTAGGACAGATACAAGCACCAGATCAGGTGAACTATGCATGCATTTACAGCTAACTTAGTGAACAGTGGCATCAGCCACAAGTGCCAACTGTAAATGCAGGACTCAGATTGCTCATGTGCTCATATGCCACCAGCCTTCAGTTACAGAATTCGCATGGTCTTTGGCAGACTATTTTCCACCGTAACACCCCAACAAACAAATAACTAGCAGACAGCATGCAGCAGCCTGAAATATTTTGTAGAATGAACTACACCAAAAGCAGCATGCTGGCAATTATTTATCCACAGAAGATGCTTCTCCACAAAAAATCAGTCATTTTTACTACTAAATTGTAATTAGAAAGCTAAAAGTGAAACTTCACAGGGTTTCCATGTTGCTATTTTTAAAAATACAGAGACAATACCTGTAAGTTATTGTTCTGGTCCTGGTTTATAGCAGCTTGAGGAGGAACGTTATCTGGGAAGGGCTGAACTGGTCGCTGTCTAAATGGAAACCATCCAACGTGATGCCTGGGGAAGCCAATGTATTTGTATTAATAGTGGCTAAACCCTACTCCTTCCTGTTACACCAAGGCAGTTCAGTAACATCTGACTGCTCTAATCACTGCAGACAGCAAATTCAACATGCTAAATTTTTGCCCTGACCTGGGAAATATTTTAAAGTCTCCTATTAGCAGGCAAACCATGGGATAGGATGACACAGCTAACCATCTGCTAGCATTCAAAATAAGCAGCACTGCATCTAGGTTCATAACTGTTTAATCAGGACTAAGCCTGCTGGAAGATGCTGCTACAGAACTGGAACCTGCATCTTAACCATGCTATGTATACCCCTGGGTACCTTCTCTGATCCTAAAGGGCACAAAGAACAGGAGAAACGGCACCATCTTACCAGAACATAGCAGGCCATGCAGACCCACTTAGAAAGTTAGTATCTCTACAGTGCCTACACCTTGTGGGTGTAGCAGAAAAAAACACATGGTCAGATAACTTCCAAAGCAACCAAGTCCCTCTCCCCACATTTCAACCACTCATTTCCAAACAAGCTCGTCAGTTCTTTCATATTTGTCAGTTGTTCCATATGTACCTGCTCTATATCGCAAAGTTGCTAGGGCTTCATAGAGAGTGACTTTGGTTTCCAACAGTTTTCTAAAAAGTCAACTACAACAGCTATAGTACAAAAGAGGGGCGAGAGGCTCTACTATCACCTATTCATTCTTCTTGGAACCCAGAGGCCAGTTATATTTTTGCTAAACACCAGGATGAGATGTGCAGTTCATCTTTTCTAGGTGTAAGAGTTCTCTAAGCTCAAAGACCAGAAAGCTCACCACCCTGCAGAGCACAGCACTTCTATAACGTTTCTGACAATACTAGAGATCAACGCCATACACTTACAGATACATCAGAACAGTGCCACCCATAACCAGGAGGAATCTGCTGATACTGGAGTAGAAATAGATGATGTTGACAAAAACATAGAACAGCGTTGCAGAGTAGAGCCAGTCCAACCAATCCCGATTGCCACCCTCCTCCTCTTCTTCCATGAGGGGACCCCCTTGGGCATTCATCCTCAAGTTCTGGTTGGCTGCTGCATTAACCTGTGGAGCAGCATTCTGGTTTCCAGGTTGATTTTGTGCAGGAAACGGATCTGGGAGAGGAGCGGGGGGTGTCACTTGTGCCACCGGTATCTCCTGAGAACGTCGTGGGTGAGACTGGTCAGCAGACGCAGCAGTAGAGGCCAAGCTGAAAACCAGAAAACAAAGAGTAAGGCTTAACTCAAATCCCTTCACGTGGAACAGACACTGAAAACTCGTCCATCTTAAGAGTACAGAACTACGAAGTCAGGTCACATACAAGTGCCAAATAAGTATAGAGACTCCATGGGTTAAAAACACAAGTTTTGGCTCTGCCTATGACAAACAGTTACAAGATGACTTCAAGCCAAACCCCACACCTTCACTTTAGCAACTTCAACGCTTCATAAAAAAAATTTCTGGAGCAATCTAAAGGTATTCTGGAAGGCTGCTACGATTGTCTTACATGCGCCAAGGATTTCTAGTTTGGGGGCTACTTTAAACAGTCAAAAAAGATTGTAAGGAGCTAAGGCTTATCAGCAGAATTAGATTTACTCTAGGGATGCCTGCTCTCCCAGTGAAGGCAGGCAGAGATCTGCCATTTGCAAGATTCAAATCACTAGCCTAAAAACTAAGCCAAACACCAGATGACAGAGCTGCATTTCCACACCACAGAGTGTAAGGTACAACAGAGAGTCTGACCACACTAAACCAAAAGAGGAAGGACTACCAGAAGTTCTCCATTTCCTTGCATTACAGTTTCTGCTTTCTACTCATAGCTTTACAAAGACTTACTATTGCATGTAATATTGTCTTGCGTAAATCTGCTGAAGCCAGGACATCTGAAGCATGCTATAGGTCGTATAAGCAGAAAACCCCGGGGCTACAGTCTGGAAAGGATTGGGAGGTGTTTCAAGCCTGTTCAAAAGAAACACTTGTTAACAAATACTGCACAAGACAGCTATTTATTACAGGACACATGTAAATAGCTTCTACCATTTCATGCACTGAAACAAAATGAATTCTTCCTTATGCATTATAGCCATCTCTCTACCCAAATGAATAAAAGGAAGATTTTCATCTAACAGTAGGGCATTTTCCTTTGACTTCTTCCATGCCCACTAAAGCTTATACACCCTTATGACCTTTGGCCTATGTTCCATTGTCCTTGTCTTGAGACATGGCATAAGGGGTTAGCAACCAGTCTGCCCCAGAAAGGTCAACACTTCAAAGATCTTAGTGATGTATTCACCTAGTATTGGCTTCCGCTGAAGCCTGGCCACCAGAAGAACACCTCAGTCTTTCACCATCTGAGGAAGATGCAGCTGGTTCTTGACTAGCTTCTGACATTAGCCTTGGCTGACCAGTTTTAACCTAGAGACATCAACACAGTTAGCAATGAATTACTATTTTAGTGATGAATTACTATTAAAGTCTTATGCAAAAAGGTTACCTCACACTGAACATGCCTCTTGATTTAGAAACAGTTACACAGTTCATGCACTTTCTGCACCAGGTACCTCCAGGTGCCATTGCAATACTGTATTTACTGTGTATTACTGTGTATTTTCAGTTTTCACCAACAGTCAAGTCCCCTCTGGGGATTAAAGAACTGGAAAAAAACTGTCAGAAGCGCACTGAAGACAGTTCAATTTTAGCTACCCGAGTTTCTGCTTGCTTACACATCTGCTGTACACAGATGTAATTCAAGAGCTGTTCTGCAGTGATACATCTGTATAATATTCAGACAAAGGGTGACTCACAACGGCAAGCTCCAAACATGGGTAAGATAAGTTCAAATGTCTATATTGGGCAACATAAACACTTCTAGATACTTGAAAATAAAAATGAGTTTGCACATTTGCACTTCAGACTGTAAGTACTCAGATCAATTACTAATGTTTATCTTGAGCTTCCTCCACAGGAAGAGTCATGAACAGTTAGAGTGTCCTCAACTAACAGTCTTCCTTCCCCACACATTGACAGAGCAATCAGAACTGCTTCTAATAACTATATCTTCTGCCCACAAAAAGCCTCCATCCAAAAGAGTGCAGGATATGACAGGTCATGTTCTCCTTAACAAAACAGAGTTTACCAAAAAGCAGTTTCCCTCTAAGCGATGTTGTTAGGACTAGATTACAACTGAGACATTTCTTAACAGGTGCCATCATGATCTGTACCACTGAACCACAAGTTATTTTTGAGCTTAATCCAAATATGTTCTCACACTCCAAACCAATCAAGTTACCAGCAACACTGCCAATGCATTAGCAGGAAACACCTGCGTTATCAGCAAACTTCTACAACCCAAAGACTCAAAGCAGTACATTAGCTTAGTACCTCTGAGTTGGTTTCTTGCACATTTGCAGGAGCCTTGAGGTTGTACACCAAATGAAGAGCATGCAACTCCTCCTGCTAAAACATAAGTGCAGGAAAAATGAATCTCTTGTGACACGCTCGGTGCACCTCAGCGCAGTAAAAAATATTTTTTATACCTTTGGCAGGAACTCCTGGAGATGCTGGTGATCGAGTAGCAGCTTCCCGCAATAAATCAGCTTCTGCTCGTCTTCGGGCTTTGAAGGAGAACAAAGAGCAGGGTTATTTGCTCGGCCGAGCTCGAAGCCGCCGACCGCAGCGCCGGCAGCCCCATGCGAGCAGCGCACCCACGGCAACCGCGGCGGGCAGCCCGGCCGCGTTAACGTTTAACAGGGGCCGGCCCCGGCGCCCGCCCGCCGTCACCGCAGGGCCCTGACGCGACACCCGCCCGCTGCAACCGCGCCCGGGCCTTGCGTCAGCCGGGCAACCCCCCCCCAGCCCCCAAGCCCCGGCCCCCACGGCCCCCACGACCCTCACCGGCGCCCCGGGCACGATGCGGCGCAGCTCGGCCTTGAGGCGCCGCACGGTCCAGGCGGGCTCGGCGCGGAGGCGCAGGTCGGGGTGGCGCCGCGCGGGGCTGCGCACCAGCAGCGAGAGCTCCTGCGGCTCCGCCATGACGCGCGCGTAAGGCGGCGCCCCCCCCCCCCCGCCCCCTTTTATAGGCGCCCGCCTTGCCCCGCCCTCCTTCCCCGGCTCGTTGGCTGGAACCGATTGGCTGCGAAGGGGGGGGAGAGGAGGACACGTGGGCCAATGGGAAGGAGAGGCGGGGGCGGAGCGGCGGGGGGCGGAGGGAGGGCGGGGGCTCCGCGCCGCGTCACCATGGCGACCGCCCCCCCCCCCCGGCCCGTGAGGGGCTCGCGGCGCGGCCGTGTCCCGCCGTGGGGCCGGGCCCCGGGAGCGCGGGGGCGAGATCGGGGCGAGGGCCCCGGGGGGTCCCCGAGCGGGGCCGAGGGGCTCCGTGCGCCTTGCGAGGAGGAAGAAAGCCGGCGGGGCCCGCCCCTGCCCGCAGCAGGCACCGTGGCAGCGGGGAGGGCTCGGAGCTGAGGCGGGGCCCCCGCGCCTCTGAGCACCCAGCAGCTGGGCCTGGGCACGCGGGTGTCCCCCCCCCGGGTCAGGGACACAGCCGGCAGCCCGCGCTGCAGTCCCGGCAGCTGGCTCAGAGCTCCTGAAACCCAGGCAAAACAAACCCCTGCCCCGACCCTGCCGGCTTATCTCGGGGCTTGGGGCCTGGGGCTTGTGCCGTGGCCGCAGCTGCAGGGGCGCCGCTCAGAACAGGGGCGTGACCGGCACGTGGGCCTTACAGCAATTAGCTCCGAACAATTAACCCCGATTTACCAAAATCCGAGCCGAAGGGCTCCAAGCGTCCTCTGCCACCAAGCGTCTGCGTAAACGTTAACCCTGCTGTAATCGGGATTATCTCTCTGACCTCAACGCAGTTAGCCTGTTAAAAAAAAATAAAAACAAACAAACAAACAAACAAAAAAACCAGCTCAGAATTAAACCCGGGGCTGAAATCGCCAATTAGTTCACAGCTCCGCTTGTGAGCCCCTCTCGGCTCACGCCGCTGACCGCAGCCGGCGGGGAGTTTCCCGGAGCACGAGGAGGGGTCCGGCGGCCCCGGAGCCCTGCGGCCCCCCCGCCGCGCCGGGCAGCAGCGGGGTGCGGGGCACAGCCCGCCTGCCCCGGGCCCCGCGCGGGGGCGGTGTCGGGCTGCCCGGAGGTGGCTCTGTGGGGGCTGGGGAGGGCAAAGATCGGGAGCGCGATCCGGGCGAGCGGGGCTGGTTGTCAGGGTTTAGCTCGAGGTGCGTTCAGTGCCTGTACGGTTCGTTCGGTGCCGGTTAGGCCCCGGGCTTGAGCAGGTTCCTGGTTCTTCGAGCCCGTGAGCCTGGGGGAGCCGGTGGGTGCGCGGGGGCTCGCAGCCCCGCTTCCCCCTGCCACCAACCAGCTCGTTCCGCCGCGCAGGAACGCTGCCCGCCTCCCCGGGGTGAACCGCCGCAGGGATCCCCGCCTCCCCACGGCCACGGCGCCCTGAGGCGGTAACGAAACCGTCCCGCCGGGCCGGGGACGGCAGCCGGGGGCAGCTCGCGGGCGCGGGGCCGGGAACGCGCCGGGCTCCCCGGGGCCGCCCCGTCCCGGTGCCGGTGCCGGTGCCGTGCTCGGGCCGCGCCGCCGGCCCCGCTCCCGTTGCCATGGCGACGTTGTCAGCGCCCCGCTCCCCCCGCCCCGGCCGCGCGCCGCGCCGCGCCGAGCCCCGCCCCCGCGCCCCGCCTCGGCCAATGGCGCGGCGCCGCCCGGCCGGCTGCCGGGTGACGTCACGGCCGGTGAAAATCCCCCGTGGCCGCGGGAGCGGGGCGGCGCAGCATGGCCAAGCACCACCGCACGCCGGCGCGCTCCGCCGAGCCCGTCATCGAGGTCAAGAGCAAGGTAAGCGCCGGTACCGGTGCCCGGCCGGCAGCTCACGTCGGGGGAGGCAGCGCGCACCGGGCGGCGGCGGCGGCGGCGGCGGCGCGGGAGCCCGGCCGCGATGCGCCCCGCTCCGCTCCGCTCCGCTCCCCGGCGTTGCGGCGGCGCAGCCCGGGGCCTGCCCCCGAGCCCGAGCCCGGCCGCCGCGGAATCCCAATGCGGGGCTGTCGCGGCCGGTGCCGGCCGCGGGAGCACCGCCGGGGCGCGCCCGCCAGGTGTCGGGCAGGCGGGCAGCACGGCCCCGCCGGTGGCCCCGGCCGCGGCCACCCCGCGGCCGCCCCGCGGCCACCCCGCGGCCACCCCGCGGCCAGCTGTGCGCGCTCACCGGGGCGCGCTTCCCGGGGCTGCCAGCAGCCAGCCGTGCCGCCTCCCCCCGCCGCACCTGCCCCCCGCACCCCGATGCGTGCCTGCCCGGCGCATCCCTGCCCGGCTGTGCCTGCGTGCCCAGTCCCGCAGCCGCCACCCCCGGGTTGCGCGCTTGGCCGGCTGCAGCCCGCACAGACGTGCCGCTGCTGGCCCCTTACGAGGTGCTCCTGGTCCCCTGGGGTCCTGCCAGGGGGTGAACTCCAGCCGCGTCCCCCCCCCCCGGGTGCCTCTCGCAGCAGGACGCGGTGGTCTGAAAGGTTTGGGTCCCCAGCCCAAATCCTCCCTGGGGAGAGTTCCTTGCCCCCCGCAGACCCGGTGGGTTTGCGCCAGCTCCTGATTCCCCGCCTCCTCCTAGGGCTTTCCCCGGCTTTGCAGTGACTGTCCCGCTCCATCCCGGGGGGCTTTGCCACGGCACAGCTGGTCCCGCATCCCCGGCACCCGCGCTGGGGCGTGCGGTGCTCTCCTCCCCAGGGTGCACCCAGCACCGCTGCCTGCCCTGCAGGTGCGGTGCCATCCCTCCTGCTGCCTTCCTGAGCCTGTTCTTAATCGGCTTCTCGTTCGTCGTGACCGAAGGAGGCAATAATTAACGCTGCTGCTCACGACGTGCTACAGCAGTACACATGTCACAGGCAAGGGCCTCCTGGTGTCACGGTCCCCCCATGCCGGCTGGGGATAGAGGCTCAGCCAGCCGCTGCCCTGTCTCCAGACTAGCGCCCCGTTAATAACAGGTGGAGGGTCCTGCTGCGCCTTCCTCCAGTGTGCGAGCGCCTTTACCTCCTCTTCCTCCTTCTCTGCAGTTTGATGCTGAGTTTCGCCGTTTCGCCATCAAGCGCTCCAGTGTGGGCACGTTCCAGGACTTCTATCGCCTGCTGCAGAGCGTGCACCAGATCCCCCGCGTGGACGTGCTGCTGGGCTACACGGACGTGCACGGCGACCTGCTGCCCATCAACAATGACGACAACTACCACAAGGCCCTGTCCTCCGCCAACCCCCTCCTCAGGGTCATCATCCAGAAAAAGGGTCAGTAGAAGCCAGAGAAGGGTGCTGGATCCGTCCTCTCCGTGAAAAGAGACGAGCAGGGCAGACAGCATCCCATGCTTCCCGTGCTGGCCGCAGGGCTGGCTCTGTCCCCTCCTGCCACTGCTTTGGTGGATGGCTCGGGAGGAGGTGACACCTCTGCCACCCAGCCTGGCCCCACGCTGCCCGGACAGCAAAGGGAATCCTTGTGCTTTGCCCCATTGAAGTTGCATTTCCAGCTGGGCTTGTGTGGGCTCCCTGAAAACACAGCAGCTGCTGCCAGAGCCCATCCGTCTCCCTGCCCCAAGGTGGGGGAGCCACTGTGTTGTCAGGGCTCTTGGGGCACCACCGGGGGCTTTGCAGGGGGAGGGGGCTCGCCCCCTTCCTGGCTGCCCAGGGCCTTGTCCGGGCTGCAGGAGCGCATACCTGGAGAGCAGCTCGTATCGGAGCGCGAAACAGCCGTGATAGCAGCGTGCCGATCACAGCTGCCTGGTGCTGCAAGGCTGAAAGCCTCCTGGTGACAAATGCCTCGGGTATGTCACCTCTTTGCCGGGGAGATGGAGACAAGCCCTCCTTGCGAGGTCCCCTTCTGCTCAGTTAATAGCACCGAGGCTTTTTAAACATTAAGCAGAAGTGCACGAAGGTGGAGCCTGCTCTAAAAGTCCCAGTGTCCCTGGCACAGTGCCTGGAGCATCCCGCTGGCTCTAGCTCACGCTGTTGGTAAAAAGCCCCTGGGCGAGGGGTGACGCTGTGCTGGGTCTCAGCAACCTACCCCTGCCGGAGAGCCGGGTTTTCCTGGACTCTTGCTGGTGGCGGATGGCCTGAACGTGTTTCCTGCCATGGCCCTGAGGCATGCGGCCAGCAGAGGCCATCCAGGCTGGTGACAAGGGGGGAAACGGAGCCCATGGGGTCCTCCAGGGCCATCCCTACCAGCACCAAACCGTCCCCTCAGCTCAGAGCGATGGACAGACCTGGGCTGCAGCACGGGGAGCAGGTGCTGGGGCTGCCGTGGGAGCATCACTTCTCTTCCAGAGCTGCCTCTCCTGCTGGGAAAAGTCTGTGAGGGTCCGTGGGCGGCCGCGCTGAGCTGGCACAGTGCGGAGAGCGGGTGTCCATGGCCCTGCACCATGGGCAGTGCGATGAGGAGGGCAGGGAGGCGGTGCCGTTGGGTCCCGCTCGCCCTGGCTCCCGGCTGTGCCCGCAGCAGAGGGGCTGCGGGAGGTGTGTGGAGAGGCTGGGAGCAAGCCCCGGGTGAGTCACAGCTGATTTAAAATGGATCCAGGTCATCCCAGGGCTGGGCTGTAGTCAAACCAGTCCAGGTTGGCGGGGAAGGCGGCTGCAGAGCCTCTTTCACATGTTGAGTGTGGGAACTATGCACACGTGTGTGCGCGCGTGTGTGTGTGTGTACATGCTGGGGGGCTCTGGAGCAGCCGGTCCTGCAGCAGGGGCTCAAAAAGCAAATGCTGCAAGCTTGGTTGCTCTCCCTGCCGTCACCCCTTCGGGTGCCTCCTCGGCCAGACTCACGCGCGGAGGTGGTGAAGACGTCCCAGCAGTGCTGTCAGCCTGGCTGGGGGCAGCTCCCCCCCCCCCCCCGGCTAGGCATGGCCCGGGGCGGGCTGGAAGGGCAGGAGAAAGCCCAGCGCGTCCCCAGGGCTTGTCTGCAGGGTGCTGACCTGCCTGGTGTGGCTGCTCCGCGCCCCTCGGAGAGGAGCTGCATGCTGAAATAGCTGTGGGAAAGCCTCCGCCTCCCTTCCCCGAGCTAAAAATAAGCCAGGCAGTGAGTGCAGGGAGATATTTATAACCCAGGAGCCCTGGCAGGCTGGCTTGTCCTGGGAGAAACCCCGCGTCCCCTGGGTGCGGGGTCTCCCCAGAGCCCATGTGGCTGGAACGGGGTCTGGGTGCTGGTGGGGGGCACCTGGAGCATGGTACCCCCTCCGTGGGTGCTGCACCTGGGTGGCACGGGGGATACGCTCCCTTCCCCTTGCTGTGTCACTGGGGCCAGGCTCTCTGTTCCCATTAGCACCTTTTGGAGATCATTTTGGAACGGGGTGCTTTGCTGCATTGCTGGCCGCTGGCGTGGGCTGGGACTGCTTGGCTGGGGCGGGTGCTGCTGGGGCCAGGCTGAATCCAAGCCAGCAATTGCTCTCATGGCAAACGAAGCATTTCATGGGCCTGGCAATGAGGAAGAGCGTGGCCAGCAGCTTGAGGATGCTGTTACCCCCTGAGCAGAGCTGGGGGGATGTGCTGGCAACGCAGCGTGCAGATCTGGGCTCCCCCATGAAAACGGATGGGGAGAAACCAGAGAGGTCCCAGGGGCTGTTCCCTGGCACCCGCGGGATACGGCCAAGGGGGGACGTGGTGGAGCTGGGACCCACAGAGCAGCCACAGGGTGGTCACCCAGGGCATGGTTGAGGGGGATGGAGCCAACCCCCGTCTGGTGGTCATGAAACAAGAGAGAGTGCTGGGAACTGTGGGTTGGGAAGTTTGTGGGGCTGGGGATGCTGCAGCCCAGGGATGGGTCACCAGGAGGTGGGGGTCTCCATCCTCAGTGGTGGCAGGGCTCTGCGGGACATGGCTGTGGCCACGATGATCTGCTGGCAGCGATGGTCCTGCTCCAACAGGGACAAGGGACTTGGGTGCTGTCACGTCCCCCAGTCATATTAGGAGAGCTGAAGCCTGGATTCCCTCTCCTCAAACCCAAACCAGGGCATGGCACCAGCTCCTGGGCTGTTAGAGCCAGCAGCTCCAGTGTTAAGCTGCAGTTTGGCTTAAAGCGTGATTAAGGCTGAATCACTGCCTCGATCCCACTAATCCCGGCTGTGAGTACGCCGGGTAATCCCGGGAGAGGAGATGGGCCTGGAGGAGACAGGCTGCGGGAAGAGCCGGGGGTGATGATCTGGGCGGAAAAAGCTGGTGAGCCCTGGGAGCAGGATGCTTCTCCCGCCCGTTCCTCTGGCACCTGGGGCCAAGGACACGTGGTTGCCCGTGTCCCCAGGAGGTCACGGTGCCAGCTGGCTGGGCACTGCCTGACCGCATCCCCCTTGTTTCCCGCAGCAGAGTCCGATGCCGGCGTCTTCGCCTCCAACTCCTTGCAGCGGAAGAAGAAGGGCCTGCTGCGCCCTGCGCACTACCGGGCCAAGCCTCACCTCCTCATCGGCATGCCCCAGGACTTCCGTCAGATTTCCTCCATCATCGACGTGGACATCCTGCCGGAGACCCACCGCCGCGTGCGGCTCCACAAGCACGGCTCTGACAAGCCGCTAGGCTTCTACATCCGCGATGGCGTCAGCGTGCGCGTGGCCCCGCAGGGTGTCGAGAAGGTGCCCGGCATCTTCATCTCCCGCCTGGTGAAGGGCGGCTTGGCGGAGAGCACGGGGCTGCTGGCAGTGAGCGACGAGATCCTGGAGGTCAATGGCATCGACGTGGCCGGCAAGTCCCTGGACCAGGTGACGGACATGATGGTGGCCAACAGCCACAACCTCATCATCACCGTCAAGCCGGCCAACCAGCGCAACAACGTCATCCGCAGCAGCAAGGCCTCGGGCAGCTCGGGCATGTCCACAGACAGCACCCCCAGCCAGCAGACCCCCAGCCCGGCCTCGCAGTACCTGAGCAACTACAGCACGGCTGAAAGCGACGAGGAGGGCGACCTGGTCATCGAGAGTGACAGCGCGCCCCACTACATCCCCGGGGGCTGCCCCAACGGGGGCCCCACGGACGGACCCCTGCAGCGCAGCCTGTCCCCGCACAGCTCGCGGGGCTCCCTGCAGTCCCTGGGCAGCCACGACGGCAGCCCCGGCCGGGGCAGCGTGCGGGAGGACGGCACCCTGCTCACCCTATAGCCGCGGGGCCGTGCTCCCGCACTGCCCTTCACAGCTGGCCGGGTTTCCGCGCAGCCGGACTGGTTGTGGGCACCGGGGAGACGGCGGGGGCCGAGCGGGGCTGCCCCTGCCCTCTCTCGCTGCGCTGGGTCCCCAGGGCAGCACCTGCTCCCACCGGGCACTGCCTGCCTGAGCACCTCGCCTCCCGCCCCGCTTCTTCCGAACGAGTGGGGTTTTTAATTGTTTTATCAGAATACGCATCACTGAGTAATATATTGCAATGGACAGTAAAACCTTTTATAGAAAGCACCCCGCTTGTCCGTGGTTCGCGTCTCTGCAGGGGCCAGCACCAGGCCCCAGCCGCCCCGAGGTGCTGCTCCCCCTCCAGGGCAGCAAATGGCCTCTGCCGCAGGACAGGGCAGGCACTTTCCCTGCAATGACCCTACAGTACCCCCTGGCATGCACTGTGCCATTGCTGCTGCTTGGGGTGGCCCCGGTAAGGCCCATCGTGGGGAGTTTTGGAAGGACGCTGGGGCACATCATCTCCCTGCGCCCCTCTGTCCCGCTGCATATGTCCAGGCACAGGGAGCCTCGCCAGGTCCTCCCAGCCTGCTGCGGGCACATTCCCACCTTGTCCCCTCCACGGTCCCCTCACTGTCCCCCGGTGATGCCTGCAGGGACATGGGTGGCCCCCAGGCTGGCAGCAGCACCCAGCCCCAGTAATTGCTGCGGGGGATGGCGCAGCTCCATCCTCCTCCAGCCCCGAGCTCGGGAGGCCCAAGCCACACAGGAGAGGGTGGGGGGAAGCTGCTGCCTTGGTTTAGCAGTGATGCCCAACATCGGCTCTCCCAGCCCCTTTGCCCAGGGCCCAACCAACACAGGGTCCTCCTGTGGGTGCGGCGGTGCAGGGCGTGTGGTGGCACCTGGCCGACGGGAGGAGGAGGAGGAGGAGGAGGACCTTCAGTCCTCTGGGACTGCGAGGGCTGAGCTGGGAGCAGCTCCCTGTGGCCACTGAGCAAGGCCCTAGACGGGCAAGACAGCAAACCAGACAGCAGAGCTGGTTAGTCCAGGCTTGTTTACAGCAGGGAAGTGCATGGGGGCTGGCACACACGGCCCCAAGGCTACCCACAACAGGGCCAGTGCTGTTCTAAGCACGGCCCTCATCCAGCCAGCTCAGCCTTGCGGCAGCGATGCCCTGAGGAACAGCCCCACGGGAGCACGAGGTCATTTTCCAGCTGGCACCTTGCCTCCTCCAGCCCCCGAGCACTGAAAGCTTCCTTGGGGCTTGGCAGAAGCAACAGCCCCAACAGCCCAGGGCACTGCAGGGCTGCGGACACAGGGCGAGGCTGCCCTGCAACATCCCACTGCCCTGGCAAGCCCCAAATCCTGCTCAAGGATCGAGCCACCCCCTGCAACAAGGCAGCTGCATACAGCATTCGCTCCCCACCCTGTGCAGCGGTGGTGGCAACCCCATGGCTGGAGATGTTCCAAACCCCGCTGGGCAAGGCCCGGCCCAAGGCACTGGGCTGAAGACGGCACTGGTGGGGTTTCCGTGCACGTTCAGTGACTCCACTCCAAGTTCACCAATATGTCCCTGCGCCCGAGCCCTGTAAAACCTAATCCCTCAGGCCATCCCGTGCAGGGGGACTCATGTCTCTCCCCCTGGTTGCACCACATCAATGCTGCTGGTTTCTGCTGCCCATCACCACCCCTCAGGCTCTGCTGAGCCCACTGGGAGCTGCACAGACACCAGCGGAGGGAAACACTGCTTTATTGGAGCACATCCTGCCCCACAGACAGCAAAAGCCTCTCCAGACACCCTACCAGATCCCCCTGCTGCCACTCCAGCTCTTCCTGGGTGAGAAGGACTGGAGTTGTGTTCCTCTTTGCTGTCTTCAAGCTGCTGAGCGCATCCAGCAGGTCAGAGGGTGCAGAGGCACGGGCTGCATGCTTGGGCTGGGTCAGCGCAGAGGCCCAGGGCACACGTGGCAGCCATGCAGTGCGAGGCTCTGCGTGGCCGCTGGTCAGGCTGCTCTGCGTGCAGCCAAGTCTGCAAGTGCCCAGAATGAGCCATGACCTCGGAGGAAGAGAGGGACAAGAAACTGCAGAGGCAGCAGCATGGGAGACCTCCTATGAGTTTATAGAAATGGGAAAAGAAGAGGTGATGAGATCTGTGCCATGGACTCAGAGCAGACGGCTGATCTCTGTGAGAAGTCAAGCAGCACAGAGGCAACTGTTTCTCCACGCTGCACAACAGAGCAAATTAGCTCATCTCCCTCCCTTTTTCCTGGATGAGACACAGCACTGGAAGCAAAAGCAAGAGGTGCCAACTGCATTTCAGCACAGTATGGGCACCCCCATGGGCCCAAAGTCCTGAACCTGTGTTCTTCTCCTTCCCTCCCAAACTCTCAGCCCTTCCCAGGGATGAAGGATGCTTGAGCAGAGCAGCACAACACACCTAGCCCCAACAGCTCAGGAGTCCATCTTGATGAAGACCTTGGGCCTTGAGAAAATTTTGAGGGCCTCCTCTATCTGGGAGAGCTTCCTCTCAAGCTCTACCCGCCTCTTCTGAATGCTGAGGGTGTCTGCACGCACTGGCAGCATCACCAGGTCCTTTAGCAGCTGCTCCTGGCCTGGAAGGAAAAAAAAATAAATCTGGATGAGTGGAAGAGGAAAGGAATTTGTCTTTTTCCTAACACTATACCCTCATTTTCAGTCATGAAACGGTGGCAGCAGTCGAACAAGGACCTTGAGAGAATACCCACCCCTGGCTTCAAAAAACAACCGGACGAGGACCAAAGCCACAGTTTTGAGAAACCTCTGCTGTGAGCTAGGGTTGGACTAGAGACCTCTGAAGGCCCCTTCCAACCAAAACTGTTCTTTCATTTTAACAGCAACAGTAACCCAAAGCTCAGGTCCCCTGGGCAGAGCCAGCCTTGTAACCCACATTTCCCACCAAGCTGAAGGAGATTGCTCCTTCCACACACACAGATCAAGTGCAGTGATTCCTGCACTATCCCAGAAACGTGCCTTATTTCAGCCTCTCTCCAAGTGGCAGGAAATCAGGTGGCAAGCCAGTGCCCCAGAACTCTGCTTTCCCCTAATCCTAACTATTTTTCCGAGCTGGAATCCCTGCTTCTTTTCCTCTTACTCTGCTTCAGATTGCTGAGCGTCTCCAGCCGCTGGCCCTCCGGCATCATGGTATGACCAGGTGGCGTGTCAGGATCTGGCAGGCTTCGCAGCTGCTCCTCCATCTGTCTGCGCCACAGCTCCTTCCTCTCCAGCAGGCTGTCAAGGCAAATGAAAGCCCACGTCAGCACATCTGGCAAGAATGACTGCCCAAGAATCGAGCCCTTTGAGCCCCGCTGGTCTCCGTGTTGCTGCCAGAGGACTACAGAAGCCAAGGTCTGGCAGCACCCCCACCCGTCTGCTGGCTTATGCTCAGGGCTTCTGCTCTTTGCTTCTGGTCCAGAACATGGAGTCCTCTCAAAAACATCCATGGGCCAACGATGGAATGAAGTTGGACAAAGTGGATGCTGGCAGAGAAGGGCAGACACAGCAAACAGCCAAAGGACTCATACAGTGGCCTGTCCTAGAAAAGGGTCACCCAGGAGCTGTTGGGGGCCCCAGAACTGCTTTTCACTCAGAACCCGAAAATGCAAGTCACTAGTTGGATGCTCCTCAGACTCCGGGTCCAAGGCAGGATGAATGCTTGCAAAGCAAACCAAGCTATCTGCCTCTGAAAACAAGCCTTTTAACACCAAAGATCACGTGAAGCAAGGCCTGCAAAGGGGCAGGAGCACATTTCTCAGAGCACACAGAGCATCCAAGTTAGCATCATTGTAACAATGGCCAGCAAGGAAGGAGGAGACAAAATCCTTTCCAAGCCCAGTCACATCGGCCATGGGGTGCTTGTTAAATGAAGAATTCAGCAAGTTTTGCATTTATTCCCCCAGGCCACAATCAATCGCACTGCCAGCATATGGTGAGAGACTCTGGCCCCTGCTCCCCAGGCCTCTGTCTACGCAGAAGTTGGGGGATGTAGTGAAGGGAGGTGGGGTCATGGCAGAAACTGTCATGGACCAGACAGGGGCATACATACTACTGGGGGACGTGGCCCTTTTGCTTGGCGTTGTACTCCTCCTGCTCCCGGTGCCTCTGTTCCAGCAGCTCAGCCATCGCCTGCAGTGACTGGGAGCGCCGCAGCGGGGCCCGCTTGGCATTGCGGGCGTTGTGCTTAATGAAGTCAATGCTCCTGCCCTCCACCTGGATCTGAAAGGAGAAGGGGAGGCAGCAGGAGCTTGCTTAGCACACACAGGCAACTGCCCTTGTCCCCATGAGAGAGAAAGCAAACAGGTACTTGCATGAGACGCTAAACTGCAGGTGTACTACAGCAGGATGGACGCACCCTCAGCCTGTGCCATCTCAGGAGTCAGAGCCATAGACAGGCAGTAGCTATGGCCATGGTTTGAGAAGGCAGGCACCAAAAAAAAAAGCAAAACCTAAAAAACGCCTTTTTGAAGTCCTAAAGCTGACTCCACATGAAGTGTATGAAGCAGGAGCAATGCACAAGTGACAGAAACCCCTGGGAGCCCACAGGTAGATCGCAACTCACCTTGGTTTCAGCACCTAGTGCCTCTGGAGCCTCTGTGCCTGCACCTGCTTTCATTCTGGCAAGGTTTGGGGAAAGTGGTCTGCATGGCTTGATCCCAGGGCCACAGCGAGAATATGCCCTCAGGAACTTCAAAGTCTCTGGATTCGGAGGCGGGGAGCTCTCCTGGGAAAGGCGAGAAGAGACAGGCTACTGGAGGGATGCTGCAGCAAAGAGAAACCCAACGGGCAAAGTTTGTGTGGTCAACCACAAGCTCAGCCGTGAGTTTCCAGTTGACAACTGACAACATGCTCTTTCTTCCACAGTTTGGCAGAAGCTCTTGGGAGAAGGCAATCCGTACATGAATCACAGCCAGCAAAGGCCAAACCAGACTGCTTATGGCAACAAATCCAGACCTGGCAAATGAACTTTGTAAGGAACACTAAAAAAAGAAAAAAGGCCTGCAGAAACATACATGTGGATCACAAGCATATGTAGCATTGACCAGAGAGTCCCTCTCTAGTGAATAATCCTGTAGGCATGAAAGGAAAGCAACATCAGGTAGATAACCCTACAGAGATACCTACCAGTGCGAGGGACAATCTAAATGGACAGTCCAAACTGGCAATGATCATGACTCCTTAGAAAGCAGAAATCTTTCTGTGAAAAGTGCAAATTCCAGAGTGGAGTGAGTGTGCTGAGAGTTGAAATACGGAGTTGTGGTTTAACCCTGGCAGGCAGCTAAGTACCGCACAGCCAGTTGCTCACTCTCCCCAGGTGGGATGGAGGAGAGAATTGGAATGGTAAAAGTGCAAGACCTCATGGGTTGAGATAAAGACAGTTTACTAGGTAAAGCAAAAGCCACACATGCAAACAAAGCAAACCAAGGAATTAATTTGCTACTTCCCATCAGCAGGCAGGTGTTCAGCACTTCCAGTAAAGCGGGGATCATCACGCATTATGTTTTCTTGGGAAGAAAAACACCATCACTCCCCCTTCCTCCTTCCTTATCCCAGCTTTTATTGCTGACCATGATGCCACATGGCCTGGGACATCCCTTTGGCCAGCTGGGGTCAGCTGTCCTGTCTGTGTCCCCTCTCAGCTTCTTGTGCACCCCCAGCCTCCTTGCTGGCCACCTCCATAAATCCAAGGAATACTGCAGAGACCTGCTATAGCAAGCTTTAATGAAATGACACAGGGGGGCATGAAGCTGGCAGACACACAAATTAGATGCTGTTCTCAAGTGCTGCTCCGTTTTGCACCCTGAATCTGTGGTTGCCCTATGTTGGACAGAAAGAGGAGTGAAGAGCGAGGGAGTCTGGTAGTTTGGGGAGGGCGGAACTGCATCTGGGAGGCATTGTCAGAGGTATTGGCTAGCTTCAGAACAAGGTGACGCTGTCTGATGTCTAACAGGCAGTTTGTGACAAGTCAGTCTGAGGTAGTTCTCAAACAGACCCTGAAAACTGCAAGTCAGCTCTGTGACAAGCAGGTGACCTTACACTAAGTACAAGTGGCACACTGCTCTGCTCTTGGAACTGACAGAGCTATACATGGCAGCCTCCAAAACTTTGCCCAAGGTCTTGGATGCTCTGTCAGCTGACCTGCAGTCCTCTTGAGGCACATCCCTCCTTGCTCGGTGTAGTTAGCTTGGCAGACCTGACTGAATACTGAAGGTTGGGTAGGACAGTAACATCAGTCATTTTGACATTAGGACTAGGTTGGTGCTGTATGCAGTGCCCTCAGCACTGCCTAAACTGATCACACTCCAAAGATGATCAGTCTTTCTTCAGCAGGAGCCAGGAGACTCAGATCTCTCCAATAAGTTAATGAAAAGTGCTTTTAACTACTGGGGTTGGTTAGAAGTCAAAAAAAAAAGTTTGTAATCTTAGGAGGGTACTAGCAGATTGCAGTGCACCCTGTCTGCCTTCATGGGAGCACTGGGAGAGTGCTAGAGCCCTTGTCAAAGCAGCTGCTACAGTTTACAGCCTCAGGGACAGAGGACAGAAGAAAAACTCAACGCTAGACTCCCAAGACCTAAGAACCAATTTCATCTCTTAGCAGAAGCTCCACAGAAGGTGGATATCCTTTGGAGGGAACACAGAAGCTCTAGGAGGGCTACACCAACAGTTAAAGCAACAAGAGTCAGCTCCAGGACTTCCAAATCCACAGAGCCCAAGTAACACACCAAAAAGAAACTGTCTACAAAGAGACCATCCCCACCCCCCCCAAACAAAGAAACAAAAACACCTATCTCAATCATTCTATCATCCTCTAATCCAGATGATTTGTTAAACAATACAAACAAGGTTTGTACTCCTGAAGCACATGTTGGCTTGCTCCTGTGTGTGGAAGGGTCACAGATACCAGAAAGAAGGTTGGCAGCACACCAGAAAGAGGGGATATAATGTTTGGAACCACTAGCTTGGAAGGCATCTTGCCAATTTTTGTGGTCCTTATCAGTACATATGATGAATCGAAAGTTGGCTCAAGGGCCACAAACTGGAGGGAAGCAATGCAGAGATTAGGAGGAACCTGAAGGCTCCAGCTCAGCAATGGAGCACCAAGAAAGGGCTTGCGTAAGTGGTGATGCTTGAGGCATTACCCAGCTTCTTTGGTGAGGCGTTTCGGTGGGTTTTGGAAGTCCCTCCAACAGAGGCACCATGTATTCCAGGTATTCACCAGGGGAGAAAAAAATATCCAGAGAAAGAAATAAGCCAAAAGCAAAACTACACAAAACCAGACAGCTACTCAGAACAGAAGCTATAAATGTTTCAGATCAGCTACACAGCTGATAAACCTGAGGAAACATGGCACAGCCCCACATCTCTCCTACCACAAGCACAGGTACAGAGGCTGGGTTGCACTGGAGCCAGGAGACCTCCGTCTTGGCTGCCTGGTAGATGTTTGTGTGCCCCCACTGCTCAGTGGTTATTCACCAGGACAAGCGCTTGAAGAATAATACGGAGATATGGCCCACTGTGGATCCAAAGGGTCCTAAGAGCTGGACCCAAGTTTGCAGCAGCCTGAAGGCTGACCTCTCCTCCTCTGTCCTAGTTCCGTGCAGAAATGGTGAGAGCAATGATCTTTGGGGCAGAACACCACAGCTTCCTGGCATAACCCCCAGACAAGAGTTGCCCCAAACACTGTAAAGCTGGAAAGCCAGCTGGATGCACCCCAAGACAGGGATATGTTATAAAGGCACTGCGCTGCCCCAGGAATCACCTTTAGATCTCTACAACAAAAGGGCCAAACAGGAGCCTGCAGGCAGTGGGTGTGATGAAATTTTCCCCTTCTCACCTGCATCCCAGGCCAGGAGAGTTCAAGAGCTCAGCGGGTACCCACCTGCAGTCTGGCCTTCACCTTTGACTCCACATTCTCATATTTCTGGGATTTCCACAGAGCTTTCACAGGCTTGGGCTGGCTGTGCTCCCGGGCTCGCTCCTTCTCTTTGCACTGCTTCTGAATTTCCTTTATTCGCCTCACATTTTCCTTCTCATGGTCCTTGGACTCTTTCCCTGCACAGCAAGGGGAGATGCGGCCTTCAGCCTTCAAACACTGCCAGTGGATATGGACTCCTGGAGCACGGCACCAGAGCTGACAGCTCCATCTCCAAAGCTGCCCACAGAAATAACAAGCTCTCCCCTTTCCTGCAGACTAGACAATCTGTGCATTTTTCCAATGTTAGACGCACACTCCTGTGCTGACCCTGTTCTGGGCAGATCTCAACTGGCCCAACCAAATCCTCTTGCATTCCCCTCCTGTTTTGGCACAGGACTTGTGGTAGCCACCAGCTGGCAAACACCACGCTGGCACCAGGTAGAGCTCGGGGCAGCACCAGGACACGAAGCCAATTAAGTGACAGCCAGTGCTCACCTTTACCTCCTTCCTGGACCTCTGACTTTACTCTAGGCGTCTTCCCTGAAGAAGGGAACACCTTTTGCAAAGGTGTCCTCAGTAGCCACATGTATGAACCATCTTCCCGAATCCTGCCTGGCTTCAGTAACAAGGAATTCCCTGGGTTAAACATGCTCTATACATTAAGATTTCAAGAACAGCTAGTAGCAAACTAGTAGCAAAGTTCACTAGTAACAAACTAGAAACTATGGATTTATTTCTAGCATCTCTCAGCAGTCTCTCATCCATGACTGGCTGCTCAGTCCAAATTAAACAGTGTCTTCCTGCAGTCCTTCTTCCCACTGCAGACCTTGGCCAGACTGGACTGAGGGAGGCCACAGCAGCACAGGCAATGGCCCAGGGATACCACTGCCAGCCCGCAGGGCGAAGACAGGAGATAAGGTGACTGGCCCTGTGAAGCTCGAGCTCTCCTTGGGCAGCAGAGCTGAGGAATCCACCCAAATCCCTGGAGCATCATCCCTGGCTCCAAGTGCAGGTCATGTCAGCAAGGGCTCAGCTGTACTTACTCTTCACTGGCAGCCCCCCACCAAGGGAGAGCCCCTCCAGCTGCAGCAGCAGACTGAGTGTCCCCTTCTGCCCCTTCTCCAGAAAGTCCTTTCCACTGGGCCGAATGCGAGGGGCTGGCTGGAGCTGGCGGGCACTGCTCAAAGCATGATGTGAGCTGGGAGGTAGGTCCAGGGGGGCAGAGTTAAAATCCAGTTTCTGAGCATTTCCTTCCAGCCTCCCTCGAGCTACAGAGAAAGAAGAAGGAAAGGGAAGGAGAGAAGCAGATTATCAGGATTTTACCTCATGTTTTTCTTCAACTACAACTTCAACTGCAAGCAATGTTGAAGGTCCCCCTCCACCTCTGCCTCATGTTTTCCCATCTTTCAACCAGCTGTAGGGAGCACCTCACTTTCACTGGCGAGGCAGCAGAAGCACCCCTGCATTGGTGTGGGTTAGAGGCCAAGACTATTGAGCACAACAAAGAATAAGGACAGAAAATGGGCAAGCTGCATCATGCTGAAGTCCAAAAATGCACATCCATAACATAGCACTTGAGGACTCACCTGAAAAGGGGCGTCTATAGCAGTTCGGAAAAAGTGTAGGGTCTGGAGGAATGGGCCCAGAGATCTTGGATGGCCCTTCACACATCCTGCTCTCTGTCTCTGCAACAGAAACCAACCATCACTGAGAATGGATTTGAACAGGGCTCATGGAGCCACTGCAAAGCTGCATTTAATGTGTATGTGAACTTCTGACCTTCCCTAGACAGCTCAAATGGACTCCATGGAGGTGAGGCAAGGGATAGAGCAGCACTGTCGCTATTGTGAGACTAACCAGCATTGATCCTGAAATGTCTGTGGTTGTTGTAATACCAGTATCTTCAGCACGGAAAATCTTTCCTGACTTTGCTCTTCTATACAGGACAGTCTGATATACATACACAAGCATGAGCCAGGCCGTTTTAACTGCCCTGCGTACCTTTAGTGCACACAAAACACAAGGTAGATTGACAGCAGCCAACACCTATTTCCTTGCCCACTGAGATCTTTTGGATAGCACCTTTTCCCTGTAGGAAATGAACTTGAAGGACTTGCTCCTTGCTCAGAATATGAGGATTCAAATGGAGACGCTGCACTGACAAGCACAGGCTGATGGTGTTTTGGACGATGCCACTAGAGCTCAATAAGTCATCGGAGTCATGCCATGATTTTGACAGGAGCCATGTCAGCTTGACTGGAGTCATTGCTGCAACAGCTGGGGTTACAGCCTGCATAGCCTGACTCCTGAGACAGTAATTTAAAGATTTCAGAGACAACTCTACTGAAAGAGCCCCTTTTTAGAATCCTCAGCATGCCAGCACTGATGGGACACAGCATCTTCAGTTTAATTTATAAACCAATAAATGATCAGTACAAGGCTGAGTGAGCCTGAGTCATAGCAACTAATGCACTGCCGTCTTCCCTGTTAAATCACCCTTGTTGACATGAGACCCATTAGCAAAAAGCTATTACTTATCTCCCAGACACAACTGCAGAGGCAATGTAAGCAATGCTGACTCCTGCACACCAGCAAGCATGTCCAGTGGCTTGTTTGTACCCAGCTACCCTGGAAAAGCTATTTCTGAAGAGCTTCAGATACGGACTCTCAGACTGCAATAAAAGGGCATTGTTTTCTTATTGTTTAATATCCTTTAAAATGAATCCAACTAAGCCAGAACAGGCTCTCTCATTCTAGAAAAACTGTTTACCAAGAGATTACTCCAGAATAACTACTGGCCTTGAAACTCACATCTGATCTTGATCTGAACTCACCTTCAAACACAGTAATTTACACACAGAATGACAGACTGGAATCAGGACCTGTAACAGAGCAGACAATTAGTGCGGGGGATTGAAGGAGGAAAGGCAAGCTGATGGGAGGTGGGGGATGGAAGGCTCATTTATACCTTAAAACAAGTCACATTTCACATCCCAACAGCACCCTGCCCTGCTGCAGGGAATTTGCAAATGACACCCACTCCCTGATTTGCAAGTCACATCGCCTCTGGATTTGGATCTTGCAAGATCAGACAACCTTATTACAATAGCAAGTGCTTTGCCCATCTAGGCACCTACAGCGCACCCACCCATGCAGGACACAAGCCACCAGCATCTGTGTCACCTGGCCCCAGGACGAAGCAGCCAAGCCTCCAGCTCCCAAGCACAGACTTTCTAGGTGGCTGCTCTGCTCCTGCTGACCACGGGTGTATTTGAACAGAGCTGAGAACTAAGCAGCTCCCTCTGCCAGCAGGGGATGTGCAGACCTCCTCCACTGCTGCTCCCACCCTTTTGCTTCATCTCTTGTGACAGCTCTGTAGCTGAGATGGCCCTGATCTGAGCCGACTTAACTCACTACACCTGCAAAAACAACCCACTTCTTTTGCTGTTTTAGTTTTCAGCCTGTTTAACATTCTGCCCAAATGTAACCTGGCTGTTGCCTCCACAAGGGGATCAGAGAAGCACTGGGGCAAGCACAAGGGAAGCAGCAGGAACATCCACCTACGAACACCGAGGATGAAACAGGACCAGTCCTTTTCAGCTGTGACCTGACAGCTGGCTCAGCCAAACTCATTTGTACGCAGAAAAGCATCTCTATCAGTGTGTTAGAAACTGAAACGTCAAAAGTATCTGACCTGTTGCCACTAGAAAGACACTATTTAAAGCCTCCACACAGGCTAGGGCCTCTCGGAAATGTAGGCAGACTCCACAAACTCAGTCCAATTAAGTCTAGGTAAACAAATTCATGTGTGCAACTTCTTAACCCAGTGCCAGTCTGCAGAGCAAGCCAGGGAAGCAGCTCCTGGCCACAGGGCTCACCTGAAGTCAGCATGGCTACAGAGGAGGTGTCACCAGTTTCCAAAGTAACCAAGCGCATACAGCATTCCTTACTCATCCTGTCTGAGCCCAGCTGGCTTCCCTCCCTTCCCCTCCAGGACTACAACTTAATCCTGACCTGGGAGTCAGGAAAATGCAGTCTCCAGCCCTACCTCTTCTCAGAGAGTTCAAGAGCTCAGTGGGCACTCACCTGGCCTGGGTCCCTGGCCAGGAAGCTCCTGCCACACGCAGAGCTGAAACAAGCTTTATGCTTCTACAAGTCAACCTCTGCAAAAAGGACAGAAAAAAAAGATCCCTCAATGAACTGTGATAAGCAGAGCAATTCATCAGAAACAAATCAAACGGCTAGTCTCAATGCAGCTGTTCTTGGCTGTTTATTTCCTTCCTCCACTTCTGGCTGAAATGGACAGAAATAGTGGAATAACCTCAGGGCCCCAAGGCTGCATTAAAGCCAGGTGGCACACAGACCTGAGCAGATACCTAGCACAGGAACCCCAAGGTAAAACCAGGGGTCAGGAAGTGTGGTCACAAGAGCAAACGCTTCAGAACAAGAGGGACTGAGTTTGCTCCTCCTTCAGCCAAGGGCCGAAGCCTCCCTTGCTTCCAGGATGAGGGGGTTCAGCACCCAGCATGAACCTATTTGACAGGAAGGGGAAAAAGGGAAATGAAGACGGAAGAGAAGGGCAGGGTTGAACAGGGCAGTTTCCCTCACCCCTGGAGTCCAGGCGATGCCTAATGTACATTTATGTACTGTAAGCCTACCCAGGGATGTTGGTCTGTGCCAACACCTCCTCCTTGCTACTCATTGCAAATTGCAAGGGGAGAGATTAATTCTCCCCTTTTAATGCTATTCTCAATGCAGCTCCCTCGGATACCACCAGCTCTTCCCCACCTGCGGGTCTCCAAGGCCTATTTTCTGTCTCTCTGGAAACACAGGGGGCCAGGTACTGCCACCCGCGGTACTGGCATTTGCACGTAGGACATCTGTTCCCTCCTAGGGCACGCATCCACCTCCAGCCCGTTAGGAACAAAGCCAGTTATCAGGCTGCCAAGGAGTCAAAGGCACGTCCTGCAGCAGCATCCTGCGGTGGAGGTGAACGCAGGCCGTGCTCAGCGCTGCGAGGAAGCCGGAGACTGAGGTGGGTCTGTCAGAGCACCAACACGGCTGCAGCCAAAGCCTCTCCGAGTAGGACAAGAGAGCGGAGGAGGAGGACGCAGGAGGACGGATGAGCTGCGTGCTGAGGTTACAGGACCTCACGTGCAACAACGAGTTCAGGGACAGCCTGCTGCCTCCACCGGCTGTTTTTTTTTATGGGAAATCAACACAAAACCTGGTTTGGGGCTCATGCCGAGACACAAAGCTCCGCCGCACGACACCTGGACAGCCCAGGAAAACATCTCTTGCCTCCTTTTGTTCCCCATGCGTCCGGGAAGAGAGCAGGGTGCTGGCGCCTGGCAAACCCGCAGCGCTTCGGGGCTGCCAGGAGCCCCCGGAGCCGCTCCCGGAGCCCGAGCCGAGCGCCCCCCCCCCCCCGCTCCGTGCGGCCGCCAGCCCGGCTCCCCCGCGGCGCGCCCACCCCGAGGCCCTCGGGCCTCGCCACGCCGCCTCCGCCGCCCCCGGGCCCCTCACGGCCGCCAGGCCCCGGGGCCGGCCGCACGCACCCGCCCGCTGCTGGGGCCCGGCCCGGCCCGGCCCGCACGGAGCCGCCGCGCTCCCCGGCAACGGCCGCTTCCGCCGGGCCGGGGGGGCCGGGCCGGGCCGGGCCGGGCCGGGAGGGGCGTGGGGGCGGCGGGGAGCAGCGGGCTGCCGGGGGGTGGGGTCTGGGCCCCCCCCCCCCCTTTGATCAGTTCCCCGGGGAAGTGCTCAAAACCCATTTCGCTGGTTTTCCTCCAGAAGATCCCTGCGGGGCCAGCTGCCTGCCGTCCCCCCCCAGGTTCCCCTGATGAACCCTCCCGTGGAGGAGGGCGCCCTGCTGATGGCTCCTCCACGGGTCTTGTGTTCAGGCTCTGCTGGGCACGGGTGGCTAGCCCCCGATGCAGGAGCTGAGAGCCCTGGGTTTGGGATCACCCCACGCTGATGTGGCTGGGCAGAGCTAATACCTTTACACCTACAAAATACCTCCAATTTATACCCCCCCCCCCTTAATTTTTTTAACAGAAGTTCTCAAGTATGTGCAATAGATTGTTTCAGGCTGGGCTAAGAGCGAAGCCGGAGGGAAGGGGAGATTGCAAGGTACAAACCGCACTTCCCATCTGTTGGTTTTTCAGGGGCTGTGCTGCGTGTTGCCCCTTGCTGCCCCCGCTGACAGCTTGCCTGCAGGCTGCCTGTGGAGCATTCAGCGTTCCAGCATCCTGCAGGGCCTTAGGGAGTCCTCCACGCAGTGCTGACCCCTTTGACTTTTACATGCACCTCACATGAACACAGGAGGTTGCTTGCTGTGACGTGTTGCTCCCTTTATACGTGCTCGCAGGCTTTCTTGCACCAATAGAAGCAAAAAATAAAAATAAAATTCTGCAGGTATGGGAACAGGTTCCCCAATATCCAAACTTCAATCCACACCTCAGTACATGGCATGGAAGAAAACACTGAAAGGCAGCCAGGAACAGAACAAGACTCGACATTATTTTGCTGAAATATTGTCTTAGTTCCTCTTTTTATGATTTCTTTCCAATTCAAGCAGCTGAACTTATCTTCTAGGTTAAATCTGACTTTTTGCTGTCAACTATGTAGCATGCTCTTTGTCAAGCTGAAAGGCCCTTGTTTGCTGCGCAAGTGCTGAAGACTTCTTTGCCTCGGTCAAACTGGAGAGGTCACAGGAGGTTCAGCAATACAGGAGCCGCAGATTGACCAGCTTTGCTGCTTCAGGAGGCCATGCTGTGTGGTGTGGATGTGCTTGTCCATAATCACAGCTTTCCCTTGTAACAGTACATCCCAGTGCCACTGCTTCCGTGCTGGATGGTGAAACAAATTTATCATGGAGGAGATGCTGGTGCTGGGGTCAGCCAGAAAGCACCGCATTCACCTGTTGGAGCACTCCTTTGACTGCCACATTATTCGGATGAGTCAACAAAATGCCATCGTGTTTATAAACATGCAAGAGCCATTTCCCTACATCATGGTGAGCTCGAGATACAGCTGGCCTCTGCCAGCAGCTGTATGCCCAGGAGTGCCCTTCATCTGTGGTTGCTTTTTGGTGGCTAGAGAGCTTCCTCTGTGCTGTCCTTTCCATGGTTTTGCTGTTGATATGTTCAGGCTTGGTGAAGGCCAGCTTGGGGCTGTCACAGCCATGTCGCAGAGCCCTGCCACCCCCAGAGGATGGAGACCCCCACCTCCCAGTGACTTGTCCCAGTGCTGCAGTGTCCCTGAGGCCCTGAACCTCCCAACCCCCAAATCCTGACACCATCTCTTGTTCTACCACATGGGACTGCCACAGGCAGCTTGGTCAGCCCAGCTCTGCCACATCCCCATCTCTTTTTTCCACCTCTTGGTTTATGTGGGCAGCCTGGATCTCAGGCCGTATTGCTGTTGTGCCCCCCTGCAGGGTGTAACGGCCTCCCCCGGTGCCTTCCAGAATCTCTTTCCCAACTGGCACCTTCAAAACGAAGGCCAGAGCCAAGCCAAGCCTAGGGCCCAGGTGAGATGGGCATGAATTACCACTGCTCATGGGTTACCATGGCTTAAAAAACCGATGGCTGGCTTCTGTCGCCCACACTGCTTCTCCCTGTGCTGCCTTCTGGGCGTGGGGCCGCTCATGTGGGATTTTGTGGCTGGAAGCGGCAGAGGGAGTGGGCAGGACCAGTGGTGAGGTGCACTGTTCGCCAGGGCGGGTGATCAGTGCCTGCTGCCTCTCAGGGTCACAGACAGTCCGTGGAAATGACAAAATGGTGTTTGTCTGGCTGTTTAAAAGGCAAACTGGGAGTTAATTCAGGAGGTTAGAGCAGAAAGGGATAGTCCTTAATGTGTCAGGACATCAAGCTCGTCACTACACATGAGGCCTGCGTGGCGGGGCGGCTGCCTCCCCCTGCTCCCTGCGGCAGGGAGGCCCCGCCAAGGCTGAGGCCGGGGTCTGGGTGCTGGTGCTTGGCCCAAGAGAGGCACAGGGCAGCTGCATGGGCTGTGCTGGGACAGTCAGGGTCTTCGTGGAGCTCAGGGTGGGTGGGGAGGGACAAAGATGGGCCTGCTGCGGTGAGCGGGTCAGTTACAGACTGAACAAGCAGTGATGGAGGCAGAGGGCTAACAGCTGAGCTGGGCACTGGCCCCAGCACCCGGTGCGTTGGGAACATTTCCACCTCCTGTGTCCCCAGGTGCCACAAGAGAGTACCTAGGGCTGGCTGCTTTGGAGCAACTCCTGGGGGTCTTGCACCAGGCAGAGCTCAGCCTCCTCAAAGCTGCCAGACCTATGGCGGCCATTGTCCCTGTGGCTCCTGGGGACAGATGCCCTGTCCGGGCAGAGCACCACAGACTGGGGTGAGCTCCTGCACTGGACAAAAATTCTTACAGACATTGGTCTCCACACAGATGCTGGTCGGTGGCCTGGAGCCTCCTCCATGTCAGCGTCCGTGATGGAGCCTCCCGCCCTGGCGGGCAGCCCTGCGGGGCAGCAGAGTGGAGGCCACGAGCCTGGACGCATCCTGGCTGAGCTGTCAGCAGCCCTGGAGAACCCGGACATCAAAGCCTTGGAGGTAAGGGCAATGCCACGTTTGATATGGGAGCAACCTTTGTCCCCTGGTGCAGAGCATAGCATACGCCTCTGTGTGAGCCTTGTCCAAGAGCAGGGGACCCTGACGTGTACCAAAATTTGGGGAGAGGGAAGGCACAGCAAAAGCACCTTTCTGCAGAGGGTGGCTGTCTCTGGGGCAGGGCCCAATTATCAGGAAAAAAAGGCACCAAGTTACTCCCAAATTTTTCTCTAACCAAGATTAAATGACCCCAAACATTTATCTGCAGGTTTCTAGTTAAGCTGCATAAATAATTCCCAGCCAAGTCCCCACCCATTTGGCTGGGGTGTTCTGCCCCGCTGGCGTGCTTGAGGCTGTTCCCAGGGCCTTGTGGTGGCCCCGTGGCCGTGCAGGGGCAGGGAAACAGCCAGAGCCCAGGGAAGGACAGCGGGACGCTGGTGTTGAGGGACAAGCTGCAGTGGCACAGGTTGCTCCCACACACGAGTAGTCTAGGCTTGCCCTCAAGTCCTTGAGGCCATATTAGGTGTAAACCCATAAATCCAGGTGGTTACTGCTGGCTAGTCCAAGCCATGGTGGCTGCAAGATCCATGCCAGGGCACAAGGAAAACGGTTGCAGGAACCAGCAGGGCAGGGGCATCATTTGCCAGCGCTGTCCCCCCATGTCTGCCACAGTGGGCTGAGGACGGGAGAGGTGTCGTCATCCACGCCACGCTGTACGAAGAGGAGATGGGGAGGTACAAGGAGCTCTTCCCAGCACTGACGGACCTTGGCTCTGTCCCGGTACTGCAGGCCTGGCTGCTGGCCTATGGTTTCAGACTCGAGGAGGCAAAGTAAGTCACCCCATCTCGTTCAGGAGCCAGCTCCATGCTGCAGCACATCCGGGACCACCATGCAAGAGAATTGAGGAGCTTGGTTTATAGGAATTTTCAGACTTGCTTAGAGTCTAAAAGAACAGAGAAACCAGAGCAGTGCTGGAAGGGAGCTGAGGAGCTGAGCCAGCCTGGCAGGGCAGGAGCAGCCAGGTGCCGGCCAGCCCCAGGCACAGACCAAGGGCAAGGGCTGTGCTTGGATGCAGCACCCACGGGGGGGCATGGAGCCCCACAGGTGCCACAGGGCTCTGTTTCCCACCTCAGCAACTTCTCAGCGTTCAGCTGTACCAGCGCAGAGCTGGCCCTGCCCCACAGCTGATTTCTGCCCCACAGGACCGACCCGCATGCCCTTGTGCTGCAGCATGCTGATTTCCAGAGGATGCATCCCGCTGCCGTGGAGCCGGGCGCCCCCGGAGGTAATGCTGGCCCCTCTGCCAAGCAGCAGAAGAAAAGCAAGAAAAGGAGAAGCAGGAGCAGCCTGCAGCCATGCAGAAAGGTCACATCCCGGGATGCACTGGGTGAGCACAGCAGGTGGCTGTGTCCGTGCAGTCTGGGTTGGCAGCTCACATGCTTTAGGTGATTTTAACTGAGTTGTCTCAGGATAAATGCCGTTCTAAGGCTTAATCCTTAATAGGTCAGTGTGGCCCCCAGCCTGTCTGCTGCTCCCAGAGCTGGAAACACCCCTGTGGGTCAGGTGGTGACAGGGGCTCTGCCACTGGTGAATTTTCAGCTGGGCACTGTGATGCTCAGGCCGACTTGCCCTCACTCTTCCCTCCAGCTGCTATTTTGTCCCTGGGATGTGGCCACAGATCCCTGGCTTTTACCCCACCAGGCAGCCGTGGCTAGAGGGCATACGCCTTCCCCTGCAGCCCCTGACTCCTGTCCTGGCAGGGGTAATATTCTTCCCTCTCCTCCCAGTGTTATAAATTACTCTTTTAGCCAGAAAGAATTAGTTTATTGAGTAAGCGATCAGCAAGCAAAACAGCGCTGGGCGGCCGGGGAGTCCGTGCTCCTCCAAATGGCGCGCGCCCCCCCCTTTCGCAGTCCCCTTTTATCACCGAGTTCTTCCGGGGTTACGCAGCCCCCCGGCCTGGTACCGCGGCTGCGTTGGCTGTTGCTCGGGGGTCGGCTCCGGTCCCTGTGGTGGTTGCACGGATGAAGGCAGCAGTCTTCCTCTGCTTGGTATGTGGTGTTTTCCCCTCCTGAATCGGTCATGTTGGTTTGTCTTAAGATAGGGCAGTGGGTTATCGGTTTGGCAATTATATTGTTTACGCAAAGTTCTCTCAGTCTTCTGCCCGAGACAGCAACAGGCAGGGTGCCCCGAGGTTCTTACTGCTGCCTCCCTTTGTGACTCCCTTTGTTCCTTCTTAATATAGCCATGGGAAATAATGAACGAACATGCTTTATACATCACACCCAGGACTAGTGCTGCCCCTGAGCTACAGCAAAGCCCTGGCAGGGAGTGGTTGTCACTGCTGGCCCCTTCTTGTGCCTCTCCAGGACGACTGCCTCGCCTGCGGCCCTTGTACCAGTACATCAACTTCGACATGCCGGGGCTGATGTGCCCATCAGAAGAAGGAGGTGAAACCCTAGGGCCGGCAGGGACAGCAACTGATCCAGAGCTGGAAGGAGAGCTCCAACAAGGTTCAGTGTGCTTGTTGGGTTATTTGGAGTCCCTCTGGGTTACCAGCTCGTATGCCTGCTCCTTGCAGCAGAGAGTGCCTGTCTGAGCTCGAATAGCTGCAAAGGAGAGCCTGCTGCTCTGCTGTTGATCCCCAGCTTTGGGCAACACAGCACAACCTGCTGCAGGTCACAGTCTGCACATTGCTGAGATGTTGTGGGGCATTGCCTCCGCCTTGGTGCACAGCTCTTGCCTGGGGCCTTTTGTTAGCACAAGTTGGATCCATCAGCTCCCTCTCCAAAGCACATGCTGCTCTGCAGTGCTACTAAGCAGCTGTAAACCTTCTATGGATGCAGAAGAAAGCACCAGAATGGGGTATATTACCAAAATGAGCTTTCTGTTCGTTGTTCTGCAGCATTTGACTCCCAAGGTCATCTGCCACTAACAAACTGGCTGAGCCAAGGATTGAGAACTCACCTTACTGACAGCCCTTTTGCAGCCTCTCTCATGCATAACCCACAAGGTACAGGGCCAGGCAACATGGACCCCAAGCCAAGCAGGCCACCAAGGAAGGGAATGACCTGCTGGCAGGTCATATAGATAGGCAGGGAGAGGGTGAAAGGCTGAGAAGGCCTGGGAGAGGGGAACTGGCCTTGTCCTGCCAGTGACCAGAGACCTGCAGGTCCCCACAGCTCACCTACCCTGAAATGGAGGCTTTGTCCTTGCATGTGCCACTCTGGAGCTTCCCAGAGGCCCAAACCAACGGGGTTGGACACAACTCTCCTATAAATCCCCAAATGCTATGGGGCCCTCAGATCCTCCACACCTCATCCTTGCTGCTGCTCACAGACCCAGCAGCAGCCAGGCTCTGCAGTCCTGCTGCTCTAGGCTGTCAGTGACCAGCTATAAATACGGAAAACAGAGGGAGAAGAGCTGGTGTGGTTCAGACCATCTGCTTTATTTGAAAGAAGTGGCCAGACTGTAGCTCCTTTTAAAGTTACATGCTTACCTGAGATGGCAGAAATCACCTGGACTTGCAGTGCTTACAGCTCGCTGCCAGCTCCACTCCACTAGTGCTGCTGGTTCTGTAGATGACTGCCCTTGGTGGCAGGTTCCGTCACTTTATCCTACTTCAGAGGCACTTCACCTGCAGAGGTGGTTTCTGAGCCTTGGTGGGACATAAGCACGGCCAGCCTGAGCTGGAGCTACCGACAGGTCTGCTCCGAGCAGCTCGGGCTGGTGGCCCAGTGAGACCTTTCCACCCACGCTGCTGGGACCTGGTGTCCCACCACTGCAAACACTTGGGTTTATCCTGTTTCAGAGACGGGCAGTTGATCCACTCACTCCTCTTGCAGAAACCTCGGCCAGCAGCGCTCTGGAGATCCCAGCCCCAGCACTGGATGACCAACCCATGCAGGTTGACATTGAGAAGATGCTCAGCTGCACGGCCTACCTGGTGTCACCACTCTTTCCTTAGGATAAATAGCCTCACAGCTGTCTGCCTCCTGTTTGACTACAGCCTGGCCTGCAGGGTGGTGATCAGCACCTTGCCCATACAAACAGTGTTGTTTTTTTTGGTTTGGTTTGCCCCCCCCTTTTTTTTTTTCCT
The DNA here is from genome assembly GCF_964211835.1 of Anser anser. Classification (NCBI taxonomy): domain Eukaryota; kingdom Metazoa; phylum Chordata; class Aves; order Anseriformes; family Anatidae; genus Anser; species Anser anser. Next base: position 12,797,028 of record NC_139732.1, read on the forward strand.
GGTTGCAGAGAACATGATATACCTGAGGAGGGGCAGGGGAAACACCACCACAATTTTTATAATAAAATATACCTGCTTGGTGTTAGGATGCGTCCTAATTTCTTCCTTACGTATGAAAAGCAGGAGCCAGGGGACCAGCCGTGTCCCGTGCTGTTGGAGATGACCCTGCATCACCACTTCTCATCCCAGCAGGCAGCAGAACATGGCCCCATCCCACCACACCCCTTGCATTGATTTTCAAGAAAGAAAACTAGGGCGTGAGCTGTCCAGAAACTCACAGCATTGTTGCAACAGGCTTAACGTAAGCCCAGAGCAACATCTAGCACAGACTCACCCTCCAGATCCAACTGAGAAATGCGACGTGCTTGCACTGCAGCAGACCCAGGTACATGCTAAGGGGCAACAGCAGGAAGCATCACTCATGCTGGCCAGCTAAAGCCTCTTGAATAGGCATTAGCTCTGTGCGCGGTGTTAATTAGCAGGTGTTTCCACCACATCTGCCTCAGACAAACGAGGACTGTATAGGAGAATCTAGATGTCACAGCAGGGACCCACCTTATCCAAAGCAGTGCTCCTTCAGCACCATCCCCCTCTGCTGCCCCCCCTGCGCAGGACGGCTTCTTGCAGGCTGTAGCCAGGCTACAAGACGTGCTCCTGCTCACCCAGGAGCCTTGGCATCCCCTTTCCTCCTCTGGGATCAAGGCCTAACAGGACATACTTGGTGCTTTCTTCTCCTGTAGGAGTCATACTTCAGGATTTTCTGCCCTGGGCAGATGCTTGACAGTAGCACAAAGGAAGCTTCTCAATTCAGGGACAACAGCTTTAAAACAGATCCAAAACTGGCATGAAAGAAGCCAGAGCTATTCTATCTGAATGAATGCAGTGACTGGCCCAGGTGAGCTCAGGAGACATTAACTCACCTGCTTTACATAGCGCATAGACAGTAGATGCTCAGAGCTATGGCAGACCAGTCTTTTACCTGGAAAGGAAGGTTTGTGGAGAGATGCAGAACTTTCAGTGGTCCACCTGCTATAGCTGAAAACAGTGCCACTTTCTTCATCCAGCTTAGAGCAGAGATGAGGTTGTTGAGGAGCTTGGCTGGTTCTGTGCTCTAACCTTTAAAAATGATGTATCAGTCAATTTTAAAGTGTGCCGAAAGTAAATAAATCCTTGAAGGTAAATACCTCATTTACACACTGGCTAAAGAATGCTCCTATCCATACCATGGGGATTTTGCTTCTTAGTTTGCATCTTCCAGAACTTCCTGCAACCAGTTAGGCAGAAAATAAAGATCCCATTAATCACAAAAGTTGACATGGGAAACCCAGGATACACAGAAGTATCTCCAAAAATCAGCTACTCAACAGCTATAGTCTGAAAAAAAGAGCAATGAGGTGGAAAATGGACCTTCTGGTAGGAGTTACTTTCCCTTGGTAATACATGGATGACAACTACCTCGGCAAGGACAGCACAGAGTTATCTCCTACTTTATCACACCCAGGTTGCTCAGCTGGCAGCACAGGGGTAAGGAATGACTCAACAGGTAATTAGCCCCAGCTGGGAGCCCCTCATTGACATTTATTGTGATGGCTTCAGCTTGTCCAAATCAAACTCAAGCACACAGCTGCCTGAAGAATGCCCTCAAACAACTTTTTATTTTTGTAGAAAACAAGTAAGATTCTTTTCAGGAAGGACCAGCTTATGAAACAGTGGTTTGCATGTTAACATACATAAATACATAGTTACAATTTAGTGGGAAATAATACATTAAAAAAGCTTTCAAGTACACAAAATAAACGTAGTAAAAATGGACTATCCCTTCCACATACCTGCTTTGGAGAAAAATATTTCTCAAATGGAATGAGCTTCCACCCATGATCTGCCAACAGATATCTCCACCGGACACAAGCTGCAGGAGGGTGTGAGGGAGGGCAGGACCAGAGAGTTAATATCCAGTGTTTGAGATTCAAAGCAGACTTGCTCATGATAGTTCAGTCCCCATTCTCTTCAGGTATCAGCATGTGTGTAGTGTGACAGTTTCCCAGTCAGCACACAGAAGAGCTGCAAGAGGTAGGCAATACCTCCTTACTTCTATCTTCAGATCCCTGGAAGGTTACGGTTTTGCCGCTTCATTATCAGTGAGGTTGTGGAAATGTGCCTTGCCTGTGAGGCATTTAATAACAGTCGCAGAAATAAGAATGTGGCCCCACAGTCATGGTCCGGGTGCTGCCGGGCAGTAAACACAACTGATGGAAATAGAGCTTATGCAAAAAAAAACTGCTGGATGCAGTCAGTCTCTTGAGTAGAAAGAAAACATTTGCAGATATGGAAGAATCACATATATGACAGACTTCCCAAAGACTTTCCTCATAACTGCCAAGACACCGTCAACAGGGAATTCATAGCATCATTTAAATAAAATACCAGCTTAAATTACTTTGAAAAACATTTGACATGTGCAGAAAGCCAAAGGCTGATCCTTATTTTACAAGCTTTATTCTGTTCTACTCTGTCCTATGTGAGTTTAGAGACATGTTACATCACTGAACTCTTTAATAAAATTTCACCAACTGAGGAGTAAAACTAAATCAGTCTCCAAGAGAAGGCAAAGGCATCTAAACAACAGATGCTCCCTGATCTTGCTCTCTTAATCTCCTGTTAAAACTGTTAAAACAAGCGACCTGTGCAAGAGGGGTTGTGTCCCATTCCCAAGCCATGCAATGGCAGAGATCCATGCTTCACTTCAGCTACTGCAAGTGCAAAGGGCAATTCAAGTTTTTCTAAGTCTCCAAGACAAACATTTAATACGTTTACAAAAAACGGAAATATTTAGAACTCTAAACAATTTAAATCAGAACCATTTCTATGAGAACATGGCATATTTTACATGTTTAAAGAAAAAACAAGAAACATTATTAAATAAGAATCTACATATCTTAAAAACAGAGAGGATTTGTACAGTTACAGCCTGAAGTATCAATCGTCCTATTTTCCAAAGCAGGAATATTCATAAGTTATTTCTCTGAAGCGCCTCGCAAAGGTTTTGATTGGCATCTGGCTCCTCGGTCATGACCTCCACAGCCTCCCACTCCCCTGACCTGCTAGATTTTTTGATGGCCTCTACTACACTTTGCATGTACAGACCGTCTTCAAAAGAGGCTGCCATAGAGACAGGTTTATGATCCCATGTCCGACGATCTTCCTGGTCTTGGAAAGACTTCCGCAACGCTTGCACCATGTATACCATTCCTTTTAGGTAGAGCAGCGGGATGTCTTTAAACCCCTTGTCCAAAAGGCCTTTGTTGACAGTCAGAGAGTCTGTAAACAATAGTTCTTCTTGGAGTGCAGTGTTCTTCTGCCCATACAAGTCCGTCCCACGAGCTATGAGGCGACCGGCAGACCCAACCACCATGACTTCATGAATGAATGATCCAGGCATGTTGAAGTTGAGAGTCACGGTACAACAGACACCCTCACTCATTAGCATCTGGAAGAAGCAGAAGTCGTCACTAGTAACATGGCGGATCCCACTTATAGCTGTGTTCTGCTTCACAAAAGTCTTGAGCAAACCATGGACTTTCTCTGCTCTCCTGTTGATGAGGTGGGTTAGAAGGTCAATAATGTATGTTCCCATTGTATGCAGACCTCCTCCCCCCATTAGCTCATCACAGATCCAGTTGTACTTGTGGCTGAGCAGGCTTCCCCCGTAAACTCGTACATCACAGATCATCACATTGCCCACGTAGTGTTCTTCTATCAACTGCTTCATCTTCACAAAGACAGGCAAGAAACGGAGAACATTGCCTACGATGCTCATCAGCTTGGGGTAGTATCTGGCAGCTGTGACCATCCTGAAGGCATCCACAGAGGTAGCAGCTTTCTCACAGATCACATTCTTCCCTATTCCTGCAGCACAAACAAACAAAAAAAATAACAGCACTCATGAGCAAAACATGATGCAAGGCCCCAAAGTTTATCAGCAGAGTTTAAGAGTCAGGCTTTCAAAGGCAAAGGTTCAGGAACTAAAATAAGAATACTTCCATGATGCTTTCGTCGCAGAGCTGACAAACTCCCACAGAGAGAAGCTCTAAATAAATACAGAGCATTTTCACATCATGATAGATGAACCGTGTCATGTTTTTATGCCAATTAAGTATTGTAGCTATACAATTATTTGAATGCCTGTACAGCCAGAAGGGAAGAAATCATGGAGATCTATGTACTCTGCAGGGAAGAAGTGAGCAAAGGGGAGATTTGATTTTGAATTTTATCATCACTATGAATTTATTATTTGTAATAGATTAATAGAAATACAAGGTATGTGGTGGCCTGCGTACAGCATACAAAAATTTGAAATAATGTTTTTTAACGTGAAACATTTTGGTCTGCATGTACGAGCCACACGTATGATTGGACTGCAAAGGTGACTGCATGAGTTACCCAAGTGAGAGCAGCACTCGCAAAATGACCTACTGTGGTTTTTGTTATTAGTAATGTGCTTTACTTTGTGCCCAGCCTGAATCAGTGTGGATAGTCTTTTTATTTTAAATATACTTTAAATTATAAATAAACTGATGATCCAAAAGAGCATCTCAATGGAAGATTCAACCAAACGCCTACACCCAGTGTTGTTGGTACTCTCTCTTCCCCCATTCTCACTCTTTTTTTTACAGCACGGCTTTACTTTTCCGTATATGCCTGTTCTGATAAAATAATCCAAAGCATTTTTCAATGTAGTATCTAGGGATATACCTAGAAGTTTCCAGACATTAACTCAGGATGTCAGACCTGAAGCTCAGCCTAGTCATACCACTGTTTCTTACAGGGAACACAGGGCAGCAGGTGCCTCACTGAAAGTTCCTCCTGGACCACGCTCCTTGCTTCTGTCATCTGCAGGATGAGATGACACCAGCACAAATGTTTAAATCAGACTCTTGCGTACTGGGGGAAGCCAGATCCCACATGGCAGCAGCTGCTGCACTGAGCACTCCACCTCCTGGCTGCACCAAGTGAGACTTTCAGGAACTGCCAAGTGGTCCAGGGGCCAGCAAGCTCCTGCAACGCATCGCTCTGCCCCACTCAGTCTGGGACAACTAATGGGAAGGGAAGCTCTGAACACGTATTTGCAGTAAATTAAATCAAAGTCCACTCAGAAAACAAAACTACAATTTTTAGTGGTCTCTTCCAAAGAAAGCACCTGAATACATACAAGTCAGCAGAAGCTTTAATGGACAAAGAAGGGCAGGGTCATGCTCCCTGAGGATGCTGTCTCTCAGCCTGCCAAATGCTCCTGGCTGCCCACCAGCAAACCCATTTCAGGGACCACTTCTGACTCTCCTGTACCAGTCCCTGCACCACTCTCTGTTCAATGTTCCCCAGGGTCGGCTGAGCTCCTCTTGAGATATTTCAGTGCTGAGGTTATCTGCCTTCTCGTCACCCTGTGATTTTAAATGGCATTCATCTCAAGCCAGGTTACATCAAAATAAAAATGAAAAGAGTAAAAGTAAGAGGATCTTGACAGCATCCTAAACAAATCATGTAATTCTCAAAGGAAATGGGCAATGAAAGCGACTCTCAATCTGCATATGCCGGGGGTACAGCTCTGCAGTCAGTGCTCTGCCAGTGCTGCTCTCCCTCCCCCTCATGCACCCCCCCGCCCTCTGGCACATAATTTAATGCAGTAGCCAACTCGGGCTGCAAAACCAACCACGTGAATGTCGAAACATTCACTTCTCCGCCCTCTTTGTGGCAGGGTCTTTCTCCCAGTTCTTGCTCTTCACTTGGCTTTGTGTCAGTACTGTGCTCTTTGTGCCAGCGCAGACCGAGCCACTCGAGGAGCTAAGATCAGATGTCTTTTGTGGACGGCACTCAGCACAGCGCCCCGACATCGCTCAGCACGGCCCGCTGACCACTGCTGAGGCGTGGGAAGGAGGCAGACGCGTGGGGCCACGTGTATTGGCCTGGCAGCTGCTGCATGAGGCCAGCACGGGCTGGGAAGCTGCTGCCCAGGGACACCGTGACACCTGCGGGACATCCCCGCAGCTGCCCTCAGTGGGAAGCTCCGCAGCAGTTCCCACGCCTACAGAGATGGCAGGGACGAGGGCTGCGTTGGAGATGGGTACCAGATCCCCTACAGTGCAATGGCCATGCCTTGCTTGCTGCTGCAGAGCAACCTACAGCCCTCGTCTTGCTACAGTTATCTTGACAATGGTAATTGCCAATTGGCAATTGTCTTGGCCTGAACTTTATACCACGCTGCTTTCCTAAATCACCTTCAAAATTTCCCACTGAGATCCCCACCAACTAGGAGAACCAGAGCCAGCATGCAGCCAGAGCACTCCTCAGAGCCCTTTGTGAGTTAGTCCAGCCCACCAGCCCAGCAGCAAATGAGCCCAGGCTAAAAGAAGAAGCTCACAGGTGAGTCTGAGCCCCTGGAAGGGGCTGTGCTGCATGCCTGGGAGGAAGGAAGCCAGGCTGTGGTAAGAGAGATCGGGCTTGCCCCCATCAGAGGCGGTGAGTGAGGACAGAGGTGGCTCAGCTGCCTGCAGGCTCACTGCAGCCCTTCAGGTCTTCTCTGGGCACATCTCAGAGCTCCGCAGGAGCGCAACAGCCACCGTACACCACTGCAGTCCTCCTAGGAGGCTAGAGAGTCAGTCTTACTCCCTAAAACTTATCTTAGTTTGTCCTTCCCCAGAAACAGGCAGCCTGCTCCACTGAATGAATCCAGTGCTCCTTTGTGTCCTGGAAGACATTTCTCAGCCAACGCACCCTGCGTTACCAGCTCCGTGCCTCCACAAGCCCTGTAAGCTTCCTCTGAAAGCATTTCTTGCTCCCACTGCTGCATGTCACTGCTGACCGTGGAACTATGCTCCTAGTGCTCCTGTCTAGGCAGCGTGAAGCTCTCACCCTGTCACGACTGTAACTAACCCTGAAACAGGCTTCAGGCTTTAAAATCTTCCAGAACTGCAGTGCGGAGCTCTGCCCTGAACAGGGTACGAGGAGAGGCGTTGGTTGCTCTGTGCCTTTCCACTGGCATTTTGGTTACAAATGAAAACACTGAAAAGATGATTTTTGTTTTAATGTTCTCTCTGTGTTCGGATAAGGACACCAGTTTTAAGAAAGGCACCATTTTACATGCTTCAGGCATTTCATGCTCTGGCGCGGAACCAGCCTCCAGTAGCAAGTACAGCTACGTCTTAACTCTCACTAACTTAACAGAGCCAAATCATGACTTCAGTCAATGAAATACCTGATTCAGAGCATGTTCACATCCTATGAAAGCAATAAAAAACCACCAGGTGAGTTGGGACACTTTCTGGACAGCAGAATAAAATGGAGTATTGTCTCCTAAAGGAATCTTACATCTCTACTCAGATCCACACGGTCCATCAGCCACAGCGTCTCTGCTTCTCTAGCAGCTGGTTAGCCATAGCAGATCCAAAACTTGCCATGCTCAAAGTATTTTATAGCTGTGATTAATAAAACACAAGCATAGAAAACTCATTCTGCCTGGTCAAGGCTGCCCAGAGCCACAAGGAGGAGGAGGGGACAGAAATACCAGGCCCCCTAGCAGGGAGGGGGCCAGTCAAGCCAAGAAGGAGGGAGGACACCCCGTTGGAGGGGAATATTTATTAAAAATGAGAGAAGTGAAGCACAAACCTTAAAGAGGCAGCTCTGGAGGGGCTGCAGCCTGACACATTCAATGCAGGAAACAGACACTGTAAACACAGTGGCCCACCACTCCCCCGAGAAGGCCCTTTGTGTCCCCGTGAACGCAACAAGGAGGGGCACCCATGCAGAGCAGCATCCCTGCAGCGTGGCTGGGCTGGGACAGCAGCCTCGCTACGACAGCCACTGCTTTGCAGCTCTTCTTGCTTGCTTGTTTGCCTGGCTGGTGCATGCACCACTGCCCATCCAACACCTTCCATAAACACCTGAAATCCTCAGCCCCACCTCTCTCCGTATGAATTATAACATCGAATCATACTACTAAACCTGCTTAGCCTACGTAAGTATGTCCATTCCACCAAACAGAAGCCCCAGCTCTTGATTCCCCTGAATAATGTAAGAAACCTGAGGCTGCACCTAGGACGATGTACGCCTAGCCACTGCTGAAGCACACCAAATCATCTCTGTGTCCGTCATAAGCAGCTGGGAGTGTCTGAGGATTCTTCAGAAATAACCATCTGTTTCAAACCTGTTTGCTTCAGGAGCCTCCCAGTGAATGAATGCTCATTCCAAAACGCATTCCTTCATTTCACGTCTTGTTTGCATATGGATGGAAAGGACCTCCATGCTACTCGTTACAAACATGGGAAGCACAATATGCAAAGAGCACTCACAGCACGCTTGTTCATCCTGTTTCAAGAACAGGAGATCTGCATTTGTCGCAGTGCAGTGATAGAGCCCTTTCTGACTCTTTCCTCCACAATTAACATATACATGCTATAATTTGTATGGACTCCACAAAATCAGGGGGCCAAACAAGCTACTTCAGAAAGATTCCTTGGACAAGTAAGAAGTTCCTCTGTTGCCATTCCACAAGACATCTGTCTGAAGGCTGGGCTCAGCAGCAGCATCACCTTTAAAGTCTTAAAGAAATCCTCCTCTGAGGACTTCTAATGCTCTGCCTCCCCAGTCCTCGCTTCACTCGCACACGTCACACGCTTTGCGATCCGAGCCAGCCAGTAACTCGGCACTGGGCTCACCTCACACAAAGGTGGATGCATTTCAGCTGTGGGACATCAACCACGAAACAGGCATTTTGTGAAATTAATTTAGTTCCTCTCAGATCAAAAGAAGCACAAATTTTAGAATAGCTTCTTGCTTTACCTGTTACTGAGATAAACCCTAAGATTACACTCATCTTAATTTGAATGATGCTCTAGGCTTTGATCTGTTATGTCTGGTTCATGAACTCAATCCAGTGCTACAACTTCATCTCCGTCATGCCAAGGCTGTACCTAGGCTTCTTTATGGGTGTCTGTCAGTAAGGAACTTACACAAACAAATAGCACAGGCAGGAAACACTGGGTCTCTCTCTCCTTACTTCCAGTACTAAAAAACTAAGCACATTTTTAAATTATAAATAAGAATATACAAATAAGTAACGAAAGTGTACGTTCTTTTCTTCTTTTGAATAAGACTTACCACCGTACCACATCTAATCTCTCCGAAAGCCCAGTCTCAGCTGGTAAGACATCAATCTATTAATCTATTGTCATAAACAATTTGCAGCCAAGAGTTTTCCAATTACAAGTATCATTGTATCAATCTGAATGTTCAGAAAACACACTTGTCACCTGCCCTACCCTCATTTTTTGTTCCTCCAGAACGCTGAATTATAGCAAGCTATCCAACATTGGCTTCAGATATGCCACGACATACTTGGCAGCAGATATACAAATACTGTTGCGACTAACCTACCTAGAAAGCTGAAAGACTTGGCCAGAATCATACTGGTCTGAGCTGCCTGCAGCACTTTGCAGATCAGAATATTTTGGGAATCAGAAGTGAAGAATAAATAGCCCTTGACAGCTTCATCCATTGATTTCCCCAGCTTTTTCAACTTTCCAACTTATCTACACTTGTCTTGCAGTCAAGCATACACATCACCTCTGTACTTCTGCAGCAGCCTTAACCACCTTGCCTCCACTGTTCAGTGTCAGCTTTCAAAGAAACACTCTCTATTCATTTTAGTTAATCCACCAGAGAAGGTGCAATCCTCTCCTTTCAGCACACTTCATGCTTGACCATCAAGAGCCAAGAGAACTACTGAAATACTTATTACCATTTAAAGGAATTTCTAGCATATTTAAAGATAAATTCTAACTTACAGTTCAAATGTTCAAAAATTAAAATACTTTAAATTCAGAGAACAGTAGTTCTTTGAAAAGAAAGAAATCTAACAACATATAAAACCCTAAATTCTCTCTCTGCATATCTAAGCAGCATTATGGCATTGCAAATGTGTAAGGAGCTGTTTACTTCCAAAACAAATTACTGCAGAGCAAAGAGGCTAAGAACAACAAACCACCCTCGCTCCCACGGTTTGAGATTATTACCCATCCTAAAATTATCTCATGTGGATCTGCTGTAAACACAATAAAAATCTCACACTTGTTATTTGCAGAATTGCACACAAACGCACCCCCACGCTGTGCGAGGTGAGGGAACATTAGCACTACAAAGCCATGCCCTGGAGAACCAGGGAACACCGGGGTGCCCGGGCGGCTGCCTCCTGCCTCCCTGCCCGGCCCAGTTCTCCCTTCTCTCCCAGACGCTTTCGCCCAGCTCACCTTGCTGGATGCCTCCTGCTGTCCCCAGCTGCCACCTACCCTCTCCTCCACGCCAGGTGAAGGATTCCTCCAGCAAGTCCGCACCTGGGACCATAGCAGCCTGTTACAGACACTGAGAAAAGGCATCGCCAAGAGGTGGCAAGGGGCACGGCACGCTTGCTGAAAACAGCATCCGCAGAGGATTTGGGTCTTGACTCACACAATTCTACTGAGCGTGTACGCACATTTTTTATTCAAGGGCTTTTAACTTTCAAGTTTGCTTTTGTGGAGGAACAACAAGCAGAGCTGAAAGTCTCCCCTCCCTTCCCCCTCTCTCCAAAACAAATTCCAGGTTCCCATTCCAAGGCATGGGAAGATCTGAAATGAATTAAACAACAAGGTTGTTTTTTTCTTCCCCAAATGGGAAGAAAACTTTTTTCTACTTCAGCATGCTTTCTGAAGTAGCTTATTTTAATAAAAATCTCCCCACTGCAAGTTCAGTCTGAAGAATACATGGAAAATTTTAGCCCAATAGATTCAAGATTTTCAATGCTATAAGTAGTTCTAAAAAATAAAAATAAAATCTAGGTAACCTTCCTTGCAGATGGTGCTACCGATTCCAAGCAAAACCTTTCGTACTGTACTTGCACCTTGCTAGAACCAGAATCGTGTTGAGCTTCAAATTTCAATCTGCCAATTAGTTATGAATTTTTGGTCCAACTCTAAAAATAAAAAGGTACCTAGAGCTTTCACAGCAATTTGCCGAGTTAGGGGTGGAGGGATATTGATGCAAACCAAATCTACGTCCTGGTGCAGCAAGACATCATCAGTCCGACTCGTGTAGAAGGAGATATTCATTTCTTCTGCCAGCTGCTTCGCTTCCTCTTCAGTCTTTCCCCAGAGTGCTTCAATAGAGAAGCCTTCTGCTCGCAGCAAGGGGACCAGGACCCGGGCGGTGCTGCCAGTTCCAAACACACCCACTCCGGGAAGCATTTCCATTCTGCATTCATTCAAGCATCAGGGTCAACACGTGGGCCTTCAACGAAGGGCTCAGCTCCTCAGCTTTCCGCTCCATCCACAGTTCCTAGAACACGGAAAGTTACAAGTCAATACAAACAAAAGCCATATTTTGAAGTCAAAGGCATCTATAGCCTGACTGCTAGCACTTATCCTTCATCTCCTTCAAAATTTTCAAAGATTCTCCTGAATGAAAAAAAAAAAAAAAACACACCTTGCAATACTTGGAGAAATAGTTTTAAGGGACAAGCCAAACAGTCCTGTTGCAGAAGGCATGAAGAATGGATAGAAAGCAGCCTGACAAGTCGCGAGGCCCTCCCGAGCCTCGAAATGCAGGAAATGCTCAGACACAGGAGCACGCAGGGGGACAAAGCAGAGGCAGCGAAGCACAAACTGGGAGTAATGGAAGCATCAAGGGGACAGCACACGCAGGCTATCACGTCAGCACTGCTGTGGTCATGATGATGCAAGCCTCTAAATGAGATAAAGGGTTGTGAGAAGAGGTAATATCTTCTGTTAGACCAACCAATACTGGTGGAAAAACATAACAAGCTTGTGGGTGCATACGTCTTTCTTCCTACCTAAATATACAAACTGAAAGCAGCTATTTGGAGCTTAACAAACTTATGGCAAGTAGTTAAGCCACTACAGAGAAAGTCTAGAAAACACGTCCTGTGAGGAAAGCTTGCATTCACTGAGCTCATGTAGCCTGGAGATGAGAAGGCTAACAGCCACGATGGCGGTGTTCAAACATCCAGAAGGCTGCTTCAGAAAGGAAGAGGGGACTCATCTGTGTCCACAATAAGCAGTTAAAACTCAGAAGTTGTACTTAACTGAGGACCAGTTAAAAATATCTCCCTCTGCCCATGACATTTAACCTCCAGGAACACAGGTTGTTGCACACAGTCACTGTATTCCCTACGCGCAACCATTTGGTTAAGTCACACTTCTTTTGTTCTTGCAAGTATTTCCCAGTAAATAAATCCCTTCTGATCCTTGCTTGCCAGTGTGTCTCAGGCCTGCACTGGCCACATCTGGCTGAACTTCCTCGCATGGTCACGATGCTAACTCCAGGATGTCCGAGGCCCTCGACGTGTCGCACCATGGCCTTTGGGAACCCTACCTACTGCACCCCTGCTGCCCGGCAGCAAGCCATTTCTTCTAAGGAAAGTTTGCTTGATTTTATAATCACGACAAATTCAGCTTTCTGTAAAAGCTTAGGATGGAAAAGCAAATACTAATTTGTATAAACAACAGGTACCAAAAACAGATTAATGCCCGTGGGGGGGAACAACACCAAACCAAACAATCAATCAAACAACAGGAGTCACGATCTGTTTGTGAAAGAGATGGTTACACATCTCCCCATCCTAAAACACTTTCAGCAAGCTACAACATGTGAAAGCAAACCCCAACACAGCACTGTGGAGCACTAGCAAGCAAGTCAAACTGCCCACAGGGCGAATGCTCTGTATGCTGGTGGCACATTGGTAACCTGGGGGCTGCCTGCACTGACCAGCACGGCAAAACCACAACCCTTAATGAATTTCTTTTTGTGATGTACACACCAAACCAGGAAGCAGAAATATCAGCACGTGTGAATTTTTATTTTGTAAAACACAAATATTTACAGATGCTGCAGAACATCTTATGAAATATTTACTGAATTAATTCCGTATGTTTTTCCTCGTTCAGTGTGATGTTAGGTTTGTAGTACAGTCATTGGCTGTCATTTGAATTAACTCCCTTTTATTCGACATTTAGAGGCACACACAAATATGGATGGAACCAAGAGGATCTAGACAATATTTATTATTCTGCATGAAGTGGTAATGTACTGACAGGAAATATGTTTTCTATTCAGGCTTTTATAAATAATGTGAAGAATAATAAAATCCTGCCACTGGACAAAATGCAAAGATACATGTTGAAGCCCCCCACATATAGATTTGTGGGTTTACAGGCTAGAAGAAAAACCACTCACAGTGAAGAACACCATATTCTTTCGAACAGACAAACTGAACGATATGGAACACAGACAAGGTACGTGCATGCTTGCACCAGGTCGTACAGACATGCTCAGCAATGTCAAATTTACACAGCATGGCAAGACTTTAGAAAAGGATGGAATCTTTGAGAATACTATTAAGAGCACATTGCAGCACTTAACATACCCAACAGATAAGCTGACTTCCATAACACTTGCTCATTCTAAGCTTTATTTTTTTCTGTCTCCCATCCAACTACCTCTTAAAAATCTCAGGGAGGTAGAATTCATTTTCATATTTTGGAAAATTCATATTCCCAAAACGCGCTGCTGCATCACTGTTGCTAACAGATACTGGCACAAAACCATAAATCCCGGTGTTTTACTTCCACAGAGACCAGCTCTTGATGGTACAAGACAAGGACGCCTGCTCACCACTAGTACCACAGCAAAAGCCCGGTGTCATCAAGGTCTGGCAAACCCAGTCTCAGCAATGACTTGTCGCAGTGCAGCCACACTCCCAGCACGTGAAAACATGGCTTGCACAGCTGTAGGACCTAACAGAGCTTGAGACCACCCCCCAGGCACGTGTGGCACTGACCAGAGGGCTTGTTTCTCTTCCCTCGCTGAAGAGCCACCTGCAGCCTCTTACCACCTCTCTCATCTTTCACCTGCTGGACAGTGCTGGTTTGCTGGGACGGGCACGGTGGGATCAACGCGGGTACCGACGGGCAGTGAAAACACTGTCCTCATGCAGGACAAGTCACGGCAATGCACGCAGGATGCAGTGCGGGCAGAGCTAGAATACGCGCTGAAAGAACCGCAAGAGGATGTTCTCCAGAAGCTTTTGACAAGGGATACGCACCCCGCACACACACACACCTTACAGATGCATCGACAGCCCATGGGTGAGGCACTCCAGCTGAGGCCACCATGGGGAAGCAATCCAAACCCCAGTGCATCAGGATGAGGCCACTGCTGCCGTAAGAGGCAGCTGTCATTAAGTCTGCTAAGAACGCATGGAAGCCCCAGGAGAACAACGCTGTCACCCTGCAGAAGTCGCCAAGGTACCTTTCTTGGAAAGGCTGCATACCTCTCTGACGCTTCTCATCCAAGAGGAAAAAAAGCAGAGCTAAAAAAAGACTCAGAAAAAGGCGACAAAAAGCATGCAACATCTTCTATGCAAGGGAGACCTAGACAAGCAAAGATTCCTCAATCCGAAAAAGACATCGCTGCAGGATGTCACGGATGGTAATAAAGCCATGATTAACCATTTATGAGGAGTCAAAGGGAGGCCAGACAAGCTCAAGGCATGCCTCAAGGGTTGTGAAATATGCACAGGTCACACCAAGTGCAGTAAGTAGCAGAGCACAAGAGAGAAAGAGGGGCTTCAGCACATCCTCGCCCTGTTCTTTGCACACTCCTCCTCAGGCTCGTGGCCAGCATGTTCTCGCATGGTCTGGCCGTGATATTTGGAGATGGAAAATGCAATGGTCTCCCTCTGTAGTTTGACTGATCTGCAAACACGATTTGGAGTGGAGGCCAGCACGTGCGGACCGGAGGCCTGGAAAGCCAGAGCGCTCTCTCTGAGGGTCTCACTGAGCTCTGGGCACGCGGAGCCGCAGCGGCACGTGGGGCCGGGTGTCCCCAGGAGGTGAAAGGGTCCCTCCCTGACAGCAGGCTGCAGCTCCAGCGCCTCGCGACGTTCCTGGCCGCAGGAAGGAGAGGCCTGACCCTGAGGGCAGCGCCTGCTTCCGCGCCCTCAGAGCTCCAGACAGAAGCTGGGTGCCATTTACGCCAGGTTACAGCAAGTCTAAAAGCTTCCAAGGAGCCTGATCGTGAAAAAAAAATCGTGAAAAGCTTTTTATAAGGCAATCCTTCTGAAAAGGAAAGACATCGCACACCCGCATCTCCAGTCATCAAACAGGGGAACGCTTTTCTGAGAACCCTTCCGTGGAAACAAGCGACAACCAGCCTGAAACGAGCGTCAGGAGACCCGAACCGCTCTGTTCCTCGGAGAGATGAGGCAAGCCACGCCTGTGACATCCCCCCGAACTGAATTTTGCGCACAGAGGCGCTCAAAGCTCTCAGATCCGATCTCGCCGCTGCGTGCCGCTCCACACCGCCAACCGTCCCCGTTCCTCGCCGAACCCCACGGCGTGCCCCAGGCCCCGGCCCCGAGCCGCAGGACGGAGCTGGGGGCTCCGGGGCACGCACCCGCCAGCGCTCCCGGGACTCGGCGCCACGGAAGACGCGACGGTCCCCGCGGGACCCGACCCCACGGGGGCAGCGGCGGGCGGCACCGCGGCTCCCAGTCCCCGGGCAGCCCCGGCGGCCCCCCCCCCCGCCCTTACCTGCCGCCGGAGGGACGCCGAGGGGCCCGCCGCCAGCGCCCCGCCTCCGCCCCGCGCATCCCGGCACCGGGCGCGCTCCCGCGGCGGCGGCTGCTCGCTCCCGGCGCGGCGACGCCCTGACCGGCCCCGCCGCCTGCTCGGGAGCTGGGGCGGGCACGGGCTCTTGAAATGGCGGCGCCCCGAGCGCCTTCGGCGGCTGAGGGAGGCGCGGCCAATCGCGAGGCAGGACGCGAGAGAGGGGGCGGGTCTTCTGCTGACGGGCAGCGCCGGCAGCCAGTTGGAGGGCGGCGCGGCGGCTGCACTGGAGGCTGGGCGGGCACAGGCCGGGCCGGGGTGAAGGCAGCGAGGCTGCGACCCGCCCGGCCAGGCCTCGGGGCTGATAGCGGGCGAGGAGAGACAGGGCGTTTGTGAGGGAAGAGAGCTATTTACTTTTATATTCCCTGGCCGTACTGAAGGCCAGGCAGACATCATCCGCGGCTCCCCCCTCACCCGTCAGGCGGGCAGTTTCATCACCGAAACTCGTCCCCTTGAGCGACAGCGGCCGCTCAGGCTGCGCAGGCGGGGGGAAAAAAAAAGCGGTGACTGCAGAACGCTGGAGGGAGAAAACCTGGCAGACCTGGGAGCAGGGGGGGGCAGCGTCTCAGCGGCCGTCAGCCACATTCCCTTTGACCCCCGAGATCGTTGGAAACAACTTCAGAGAGAAGCAATAAAGGGGGGGGGGGGGTGTGCAGGGCTCGATTTTCCAGTCCAAGTTCGGGATCGTGGGCAAAATGACTGGCACCCCTTCCAGTGGGACCTTATTAAAGAACTACATAGGACGGCGACTGCTTATGGGTTATCGGCCCCGTTTACGCAGTTCCTGCTGGAGAATGTCATGACGGGACAGCTTTTAACCCCATTTGGCAAGTGACGGCGACGATATTAACTCCGACACAAAAGTTATTATGGGAACAGAAATGGAGAGAGTTGTGCAAACATGCAGCACTCCAAAATTTAGAAAGGCAGCCAGGGGATCCGCTTTTCGGAGTGGATATACCTCAACTGATGGGTACAGACCCGATGGTGGATCTGCGCCTTCAGGCAAATTTAGATCCAGGCATCCTCCAGCTGACTGCAACCATGGCCCTCCAGGCAATGTTCACAATCCCAGAGACCCGGGAGCCCGCGCAGCCCTTTATAAAGGTCCAGCAAGGGGTGTCTGAGCCATACATGAGTTTTATTGATTGGCTTCACGATGCGCTAGATAAGCAGATTGATAATCGGGAAGCAAAAGACGCCTTGCTACAAAGGCTAGTGGTAGAAAACACAAACACCGACTGAAGAAAGGTGCTACAGGCTCTGCCCGTGAATGCAACGCTAGTTCAGATAATAGAGGCGTTTAACCGAGTGGGCTCTATCGAACATCACACCGAATCGCTGGCGTCCGCTTTTGCAGCAGCACTGACCATCAGTCAGGACCCCCAGGGTCAGAAAAAAATGCTATCGGTGTGGAGACCCGAGCCACAAAGTCTCCGCACGCCCCTGGGATCCGGTCCCGGCCACTTCGTGTCCCGGGTGTGGGAGGGGAGGCCCCTGGGCGAGGCAGCGCCGCTCCCAACACAACGCGGGGGGGCAGCGGGGAAACGGCGGGGACACCGGCACCCCCGGCCCCCGGTCGGAGGGGGAACCTCCCACCTTGGGGGGGCTCCAAGTGCCATGCTAACACGGGGTCCAGCGCCGCCAGCTGCCCCGCCGGGCACCCTCTCAGCCAGAAGCAGAGGGAGCCCCGGAGTGGATGTCTCCACAGTACCAGACGCCACCTTGTGGGGTGCTCGCGGTCATAAAATCCCATTGAACGTCGAAGGACCGACAGGGAATGGCTGTATGCACTGCTGCTAGGCCGATCGAGTACAACTTTGACCGGCTTGTTTGTTTTGCCGGGGAGAATTGATGCCGACTATAACGGACAAATCCAAGCTATGGCTCGGACACCGTCTCCACCATTGTCAATACCAACGGGAACTAGAATTGCTCAACTGATTCTTTCCCGAGCAGTAGTACCAAAGGGTGTGGATGCTATCAGGGGAGCAGCAGGATTCGGGTCATCCGGGTTCCCCGAGGTGTTTTGGGCCGCCGACAAAGCCCAGCATCGGCCAACGCTTACTGTTACCCTGTGGAATAATTCTGAGCACCCACCCTCCAGTCAATGCAAGATGCTGGTGGACACTGGAGCGGACGTTACCGTCATTGCCATTAAAGACTGGCCCTCTGCTTGGCCCTTGACAACTCCCACAGGCAGATTGGTTGGAGTGGAGTGTCAAGCACCTTTCAGAGCGCCACGATGAGGTTCCTCTCGGCCCAACCCTCCAGCCTGTCCAGGTCCCTCTGAATGGCAGCACAGCCTCTGGGGTATCAGCCACTCCTCCCAGCTTTGTGTCGTCAGCAAACCTGCTGGGGGTGCACTCCGTTCCATCGTCCAGGGCATTGACGAATAAGTGGAACAACGCTGGACCCAGTACTGACCCCTGGGGCACACCGCTAGCTACAGGCCTCCAACCAGACTGCACCACTGAGCACAACCCTCTGAGCTCTGCCATCCAGACAATTGTCAATTCACCTCACCGTCCGCTCATCTAGGCCGCACATCCTGAGCTTGTCTATGAGGATGTTATGGGAGACGGTGTTGAAAGCCTTGCTGAAGTCAAGGTAGACCACATCCACTGCTCTCCCCTTGTCTACCCAGACAGTCATCTCATCATAAAAGGCTATCAGAGTGGCCAAACATGACTTTCCCTTGGTGAATCCATGCTGACTATTCCTGATCACCTTCTTATCCTCCACATGCTTGGAGGTGACCTCCAGGATGGGCTGTTCCATCACCGATCCTCTTTGACCAAGGGAAAGTCCACTTTTCTCTGGACTTCTCTAATCTCCTGGGTCTGAGATTCCTGAGGGCTGACACACACTGAAAGTCAGCTGGGCTTTGCAGGGTACCTATGCTGAGGATCCTCTTCCTCATGGCCACTCAGCAGTGCCTGCTCTTGCTCTTCTGCAGCTGCAGGCTTTCTTGGCTCTTGGGAGCAGGGAGCAGCTCTGGGGAGAAAAGGGGCAATAGTGGTGCCCTGGGGATCTTGTCCTGGCATCTCTGCAGCCAGAGGTGGCTGGGTAGCATGAGGGGCCACCCAGAGCGCATTGTCCTGGCCAGGCAGAAGCTTGTGTTGACAGCCCACGCGTGGGCAGCTGGCAAGATCTGGTCAACCCATCCCCATGTCAAACCATGCACAGAGTGGCCGCGGTGTTTTGGGGTTGGCACGGCCTCTCCTGTTGTCACCAGCAGTGTGAATACACGCCTGGTCCCCCAGCAGTGGGAGCACTGCTTCCTCAGAGGGGTCTGTCCCCTGGTGTGAAAAGGGCTCCAAGGGCAAGGGAAATTGGGAAGCCCTTTCCCCTGTACCCATGGGGCATGCACTTCACCCACCCGTGCTGGTGACAGTGAGCCACCAGGCTGGGATAGGAAAGAGCATGGAACCGCCAACACACATGGCTGGCTGTGGTGTGTTGTGTCAGAGCCAAGAGCACATGTTTGAGATGAGATGGAATCAAGCAGCAAAGAGAGGAGATAACGTCAGGCTGAAGTGAAGGAACTGAGGAGAGGGTAAACCTTGGCGTGCAAGAGGAACTGCCTGCACAGCACGGGTGAGCGGTGCAGAGCAACCGCCCCAGTGCCGCAGGAAAAGACGTGGCCCCAGCCCCTCCGCCCCGCGCGCTGGGAGGCTTTCTGGAGAGCTGGCCGAGGAAGGAGACATGAGCACCCTGCTGCTGAGCGGCTTTCTGCCCCTGCTGCTCCTCGCCTGGCTGCCTGCAGGTGAGTCCACAGGACGAGACCTCACTCTGGGGAGGTGTGTGAGGATGAGGGGGGGGTGAGGGGCAGTACCACCGCTGGGGACCATGGCCTGCGGGCAGCTGGAGGGAATCGCAGGGCTGTGTTACCAGTCCCTCCAAGTGCCTGCAGGAAAGTTGCCTGCTCTCTGCACTGTGCACATGAGTAATGCACCTGCAAGAGGTTTGGGACAGAGCTGCCTCTGCTTTGCCATCTGCTCTGAGCTCTGCTCTTCCTGCAGCATTTAACACCCCTTTTGCACCAGCGCCTCGCCAGGTGCCTGGCAGTGGCCCCCCTGCCATTGCCCGGGCACAGGCTCCAGGAGCTGCCTGCACGGACCCAGTTTTGGTCCCCAGGCTTCAGAACAGCCTCTTCTTCAGAGCAGGAAACAGAAAGCTCTTTCAAGTAGGACACACCTAACATAATGCAGAAGACATCAGCATGGTTAAACAGCGTGCTCATAACTCGTCCCAAACACACAAAGAAGAGTCCACCAAAGGTGGAAACAAGGACAGACTGCCTGGGAGAATGTAGACACACTGCCTGAACACACACAGATAGTGTTAGAAAAGCCAAATGTCACCTGGAGTTCCAACTTGTGAGGAATATGAAGGGGCAGAAAGAATGGTTTCTGTATATACACTGAGAGCAAAAATAAAGCTAAAGGAGATTATGAGTTAACTCATGTGAGGGAGAGGCAGAGGACACAGTGAAAAGGATATGGAAAAGGCTGAGGTACTCAGTGCTTTTTTTTCTTTTTTCTTTTTTTCTTCTTTCTTTTTTCTTTTTTTCTTTTTTCTTTCTTCTTTTTTTCTTTTTTCTTTTTTCTTTTTTTTTTCCCTGTTATGTTTTGCTGGTCTATTCTGCTCTTCAGTTTCTCAATTTCCAGAGACTATCGGGTCTACTGGAGTAAAGCGTTAGCCACCATAGAAGATGGAGTTAAGAAGTGCCTAAGTCCTTGGGACCAGATAAATTGTACTTGGGTTGTAGAAGGAGCTGGATGATATTATGATGAGGCTGCTTTCATCATTTTTGAAAGGTCACAATAATTGAAGAATGTTAACTGATGTTTGGAAAAAAGCAAACATTATGCCTACATTCAAGGAGGAGGACCTGAGCAAATACAGCCTTGTACTTAGTCTCTGGGAAGGTTATGGAGCAAGTCTTCCTGGAAAATGGTTCCAGGAGCAGGAAAGATAGGAATATGACTGGGAAGAGCCAGAATAGATCTACCAAGGGTGAATTGTGCCAGATTGGCACAGATTTGGTCAGACTGATCAGATTACCTTCTATGATGAGATGACTGGCTATAGGGAAAAGAGGGAAGCAGAAGATGTTGTATACCTTGACTTTAGCAAAGCTTGTGATATGATCCTTTTATAGCTAAGGACCAGGATGACAGTGAAAGGAAAATTGCCCTTTATTGATAAAGCAGCAGGAATTCATGGAAGTCTGCCTTGGGATGGATAAAGAGACAGTTCAGAGCTTAAGGATCAGGATTAGCGGACAGATCAATGTGAGTGATGCTATTGTAAGTACCAGCTGTGCACTGCCTGATCGCAAACAATAGTTGATGCCGCCTTAGGCAGCTAAAAGCAGCACCATTTCCACAGGCGCTGGCAGACTTAAATCACCCTGTTATCTGCTGGAGGGATACGAACCACAGCTGTCAAACACTCCAGGAAACTTTTGGAGAGCATTGGTGACAGCTTTCTAACACAGGTGATCGAGAATCTGATGAAAGGAGATGCTCTGCTAGACCTGGTGTATACAAATAAGAGAGAGCTGGTCAGGAATATTAAGGTTAGGGCAACTTCACTTGCAGTGACCATGCGACGGTGGGCAAGATGAACTGTGAATGTTGTTTATCTCTACTTCAGTAACATTTTGACACTGTATCCCATAACATTCTCGTAGACAAACAAAAGTTACACGGACTAGGTAAATAGACACCAAGGTGGATCAAAAACTGGCTGGACTGCAGAGCAAAAAAGGTGTTGATAGTACCATGAAGCCCACACAACAAGAGGCCAATAACTAGTGGTCTACCCAAGAGCTGAATGCTGGAGCCAATCGATTTTAACATCATCAGTTATGATAGGACAGAGCTCAGGCTGAACAAGTTCGCTGAAGGTAACGAATTGGGAAGAGCACACCAGATGCTTGTGCTGTCTCTCAGAGGGATTTGGACAAGCTCAAGAAATTGGACAGAGAGGGACCTCATGAAGTTAAACAAAGGAAAATGCAAAGTTCTGCCCCCGGGGAGCAAAAGCCACTTGCACCCATCCATGCCGCGGGCTGACAGTTTGGAAAGCAACTTTACATGAACGAACCTGGGTGTGAAGGGAATGCACCCCCCGTACAAAAAGACCAGCAGCTTTCTGGGCTGCTGGAAAGGTGTTGCCAATGGGTTGATGGACTTGGTCCTTCCCCTTTAGTGGATGCCCCATCCCTGGAGGTTTTCATCACCAGGTTGGATGAGACCCTGGGCAACCTGATCTAGTGGGTGGCATCCCTGCCCATGACAGGGGGTTGGAACTGGATGGTCTTTAAGGTCTCTTCCAACCCAAGCGATTCTGTGGTTCTGTTCTGTGAAAACAGGCAGGGGAAAAAAGAATTGGAGATGTCCCTAAGCCTGATGCCTGGGAAGGGGGTCAGCTGACATTCTCAGGGCTTCACATGGAGGAAGTGGGTATTTCTTAACATAAACCCAGCCCTTCGTGTTTCTTTTTCTGCAGGATTCCTTTGCCAGCCTCCAGTCTCCTTATTGACTATCAATGTGTCAGAGCTCAGCTTCCAGTCTCTGTTCCAGATGGTGTCAAACAGCACTGACAAGACGGTGAAAGAGTTTATAGACCAAATCAAAAACGTGACGGAGGAGAAGGTAGAGAAAGTTGTGATTCACTTTTTATATGAGAAAAATAGTTCTGCTTTTGGAAGTGTGAATGAAACAAAACCAGCAACATGCATATGTGACATGAGGAACGCATCCGGGGTGGAAGATGGAACCAACAAGACCCAGCAGGGTAAGAGCCATGAGGCCACCAACACCCATGGCAGCACAGAGGGGAAGGGGTGAGGCAGAGACAGAGAGGGGGCCTCGCTTGGTGGGTGGGAAGTGACTTCAGCTCTGAGGTTCAGGAGCAATTTTTAAGCTACTCCAGAAGCTCTTTGCCAGAGTGAGCTTTGGGGGATGGAATGAAGCCATGGAGGCTGGGGCGGGGGGAACAACTACTACATTATCTCTGCTTCCCTATGGCTGACAGCTAGCCTACAGCCAGCCCTCGGTCCCAATGCACATCTCCCGGCTCTGGGAAACAATGGGGACTGAGCTCAGGGCTTTGGCAGCACCTCCTGCTCTGGGTTCCTGCAGACCCTTCTGCCTAGGCTGCAGGAGGAGCAGGTGTCTCCCTCAGTCCTCTGCAGTTTTTGATCTGACACTGCAGGCGTCCCTGCCGAAAGCAGAGCCATGAGCGTGGCACCTGCTGCCTCCACGTGGGCATTCACTTGTGTCTCTGCCTTCCAGAATCTGACCCTGAGACGTCTCCGACCAGCACCCCTGAGCCTCAGATCCAGGAAGGTGAGGCACCACGGCCCCGAAGTGCTGGAGCCTGAACTGTCTGCAGCTGTGAGGAGGCTGTAGGAGTTCTTAGGGAGAAAGAGGGGCAGAAAAGGGGGAAATGGCTCCTGCTCTTCTCCCATGTCTGAGCTCCTGGCAAACTGGTGTGGGCACCAGCCAGTCACAGGCCATGAGCACCAGCAATGTGGGGAGGGGGCTGCCACGCATGCCCCCAGCTGGCAGAGCCTTTTGGATGAGTTTCTAGGGACCTTCCTCAGCAGGGCTTTGTCAGCAAGGGTGGTGGGTGTTTTGGGGTGCAGACCGTGAGCCAGCTGGGTGCTCTGGGAGCGCTCCTGCTGTGGGGCTGCAAGCTGTGGTGTGGGGACAGCAGCTCATGTGCATCCTGTGCTTGTTGTGTAACACAGGAATCATCCACACGTATATCATCCCTGGATTGGTGGTTTTGTCGCTTTTCTTCCTGATTTGTGTTTTGGCGTGTTTGTGCAGAAGGAACCAAAGGAATGCTAAAGGTAAGGCTGAGCCTGGGCTACACCACCGTCTCCAGTGGGAGCTGGCGAGCGCTGTCTCATGACCTTCTCTGGATGAACTGAGACATGGGAAATGCCTGCCGTGCAGGTGTTTTCTGCATTAAAATTAATGATAGTCAACTACATTTTCTTTTTCAGGAAAATCCGAAAGCAAGCATGTGGCAGAGATGAATCGGCTCAGCACGGTAAGCTGGGGAGAGCTTTTCACGTGTTGCTCTGTTCTCTCTAACAAAGAGCAGCTGAATGCCCGTTTAAAGGGCTTCAGAGCAACAGTTTCTGAGCCAGCCAGGGCCTCCTGTACAGCAGTTGGCCAGTGGCAAATAACTTGTGCCAGTATCAGGGCATGTGCAGAACTGACAGCTGAGGGCCTGCTCACTGCTGTCTTCCTCTGCAGCCTCAAAACGAGGAGGTGGTGTATACGAAGCTGAAGTTTGAAAAGACGGAGACGAAGCCTGCTGCCTCAGAAGTTGTTTACGCTGAGATAAAACCACAACAGAAGTAGAGAGCTGAGACTGCCCGTGCTGCTGATGCAAAGGGAAGGTTCTCCTACTGGGCACAGGGCAAGTGAGTGATAAAGGAGGGACAGCTTGTCACATGCTTGCCACAGTTGCGATCCCTGAAAACCAGGGGTCTGGTTTTCACAATCTGAAACCACTGCTCTAAGGCAGTGCAATCTTGGCCATCAAAACCTTCTGTTTACCCCCAAGCGGCTGTACGTATACTTCACATTCCGAGGTGGAAGCCAGCTCTCTAGCTGGGACAGGTCCCCCTTGTCTTCCCGCAGGAAGGCCTCAGCAGCTTATCAGTGGTGACCACTTCTAGCAACTTGCGCCGTGCCTCAGTATCAGCAGCAGGCGCTGTGTGGCTGCCCCAGCCTGGGAAGCAATCAGTGTCCCAGTAGTGCTGGAGCAAGTGGCCCTCTGGGAAGCTCCCCTGCCAGCACTGGGTGATGTATGCGCTGTGAAAGCCCTGAAGCAATTTTCTGGATTTCCTTGCTATGTCCAGAGCAGGCATCTTCTGTGACGAATTTCACCCTTGTCTGATTCACTCGCTTGAAATACAAGAAGCAAGGACAGAAAGGAATAGTTTGCTTTGCAGAGGTCCAACATGGCTACAGCTGAAATGATTTGCTTTATACCAGGAATTGACACATGTCCTTGTGTATATAGAGCTTTACTCTAATTTGAAAAAATAAAAATAAAAGGTGAAGTTTTTTGCTGTCAGTGTTGCCAGTTACATCCTGCTGGTGGGGACTGAGCTGAAGCACTGAATGAATTGCCAGGGAGTGGGGAGGGACGCTAATAAAGGCATTGAGGTAGCCAGGGAATGTGGGGCACAAATAAGCTCCACCAGTCGCAGAACTTCCTCACCAGCCTCCTCCTGGACACTCATAGACCTGGAGGAAGAGGAGGATTGCTGGGAGTGCTGCAGCTTGAAAAGAGAAGGCAGAAATTAAATGGAGAGGAATGAAATGCAGCATAAGCAGCTGAAGGAGCTGGAGGAGCAACTGCCGTTTGAAAGAGATGTATTGGTTCTCCTGGCCACCATGCCCATTGCTCTTGGGGAGTGTTTCCAGCCTACATGCCTGGAGGCACGCGAGATTCAGCCTAGAGCGGACCCTGGTCAGCCTCGGCTCCCCACCCTCTCCTTGCAGCAAGAGAATGCATCACTTTGCACTTGGGAGGGATGTGAGGGTGCAGAGCTGGAGTGTGTGGAGAGGGGACGGGGTCTGGTGTCCAGCCATCCTGCCCCCTCCTGCTGGGGCAGGCAGGGAGCCTGGGGGGGCTGAAGCCCAGCAAGAGAACAGCGAGGGGTCTACTGGCCGCTTTGGAGACAGCTGGGCTCTCCAGCACAGCTGCTCTCTTACAGCATGAAATGACCACTGGTATTAAGAAGGGAAGAGGATAAGTATTCCAGAAAATGAAAGTTGATTTCAACTGACAGGGACTGCTTGTGACTCAAATGAAGAGCCAAGCAGGATGTCTGAGATGTGTTAAAAGCCTCTGCAACCTGTTATTCTTTGCAGAGGCAAGAGGGGAAGCTTCAGAGGAGGCAAAAAGGGCTGCAGAAGATCTCCTTAACAGCCCACAGATGAACAAAATGGCCACAAAGACAGGAAAAATATCAGTGATGTGGGCTGAATAACACAATTGCTAAATTGTTGAGGTAGAATCAGAAAGCTAAGGTACAAAATGAGTTAAAACTAACAAGTGGTGCAAAAGGCTCTGTATTTGTGTCACTGCATAAAAAACTCAAGAGGAAGGAAAAGGAAAGGTTTGGCTTGTTGTTTCACCAAAAAGAAGAAATCATAAACACACAACCTGAAGAAAGTGGAAGCACTCACAGTACTGCCTTTGCATCCTGCCTTTGCATCCTGCCCCGCACCTGAGGTTAGTGGGATCAGACCTGTTACACTGTTTTTAGGAAGGACACAGAGGAGCAAGCCAGAACCAGAAAAGAAACAATTAGAGTAGTGAGCAAGATGTGAAGTTACCCATGAGTACGTAAGGAATTGGCTGAGATAATCTCTTGAGATCTTTGGGTCTTTTGCAAGAACATACAGGAAGCGTGGGGAAATGTCTTTGTAGATTGGCTATTTTTAGAGATACGAAGTACGCATGTCCGGAGCTGAGTGTCATAATTTCAGTTCTCAGAAAGATGTTATCGCAGGTGATTTAGCAAGTGCACACGTGCCTGTGCAGAGAAAAAGTGATAACAAATGCAATGTTCCCCATGCACGTAATTGCTACCTCCCTGTCCCCTCCTGCTTGTTGGTGTCTGGGAGCCTGCCCCATGGTTCCCTCTGGCTCCCTGCCACAAAGACAGCTCTTGGCGTGGATGGGAGCAGCCAGGGACCCATGTCCAAGTCATGGCCATGTACTCTCAAGCCTGGTGGGTGAGACATCCGGCTTAGTAGGCCAGGTCTCAGGACCAGGAGCAGGAGGACTTCCTCCTTGCACTGCTGTCTTTGCTCCCTGCACAGAGGGAGCTCGAGTCACACTGGGAAAGGGATCCAAAGGTGCTGCTTCTCCCATTATTTTTTAGGCAGAATGGTACCAGTGAGTGTTTGGGGACCCTGCTGACAGAGGAGCAACTCAGCTTCCACAATCTTTGGTGAAGGGTGTTTTGTGAAGACCAGCACTTGGGTTTGGGGTGTTTTAGTTAGATTCCAGGGGCTGCAGCTGATTGGTTCAGCCCAGCAAGGATCAGACAAGCTATATATATATATATATATATTTATATACACACATACATATAAAGCAAGCGAGCTATATGGGGATGTCAAATACACTCAAACATACACACACACACACACACTTGAGCAGTGATAGAGAGACAAAGAATTTATTAATGAGTTAGCCTGTTGACATAATGACCCCAGGGTGATGACAAGGGTACCGATGAGCACGATGCTTTTCCCAATCATTGATGTCGTAGATGCTTAGCCAGGTCATGCTCAGCATCCTGTCAGTGCGGTAGATATCAACATCTTGCGGGCATCCCCACAGAGGCAACGTTGACCTCGGTTGATGTTCCTGCCTCACCAGCTCAGAGCAACTTGCACGACTGGCAGCCCCGGCCTCAGGGGAGCACTCAGCAATCCTTGATAGGCTGCTGCAATCATGCACAGCCACGTGGCCAGCGCCTGCTGTGCAGACGGCAGTATTGTCTCATGCCGGATGACTTGCAGCCTGGTGCCATGTTGCTGAACAAGCAATATGTATCATTGCAAGGTCAGAGTTGCACCTTGCTAGTCTTACAACAATGCCTGTTTCACATTGGACCAACCTAACAGTTTTTATCCCTAACGCATGGGGTCCTTCATCACATCTGCAGCTGGCAATGGTGCTTTTGGGCGTGTGGGCACCGCTGAATTGGTTCACCCTGGTATTACTCAGCTTCACAGTTGCTGTAACCATGGTTACTACACATTCCTCAGTAAAATCTCCAGCAGAAAGAGTTCAGCAGGATACAAGGTCTTGAGCAAAGCTGTAGTCATGCTGGATGCATGAGATGCAACTAAAGGTCTCTCCCACACCTCCACCCCAGCCATACCAGTGGTGGGGGCGTTAGGGAGACCATAACCCAGGCTATGAGGACCAAAATTCCCATTAGCTGCTCCACAAGAACCAATCACTTTCCTCATCCCAATACAAAACACAACCCTCAGGGCCTGAAGAAGACACAACAGAGGCTTGGCCTCTGCAGACTCTCCATCACCAGGAATAGGAAAGGCAGTGGAAGACCACATGGGATAAAGCAGGGAAGGGACCCAAACTGCAGTGAGAGAATCCAGAAAAAGCAGAGGGAAAAAGAAAATAAAATCAAAGAGCAGAAGAGGAGAAACAGAAAAGGATGGAGAAGAGCGAGGGTAGAAGATGTGATGAGGAGTGGGAGGACAGTAGTACACATGGTTGGCAAGAACAAGAGGAAAAAGGCTAGCACATAAGAGAGAAAACAGAAGAGAATTAGGGGAAGAAGAACAAAATGAGAGAAATGGAGGAAGGTGGAGTGGAGAAAGAGAAGAGGAGACACCAGAAGGGTCAGAAGAAGGGGAAGATGGAGAAAAATGACCCAGGCCAAGGAAGCTACCAACTCACTTTCATAGTATTATAGAATCCTCTAGGTTGGAAAAGACCTTCAAGGTCATCACGTCCAACTATCAACCTGACCTACCAAGTCCCATCACTAGACCATGTCCCTTAATGCTATGTCCACGTGTCTCTTAAATACCTCCTGGGATGGGAAATCCACCACTTCCCTGCGAAGCCCGTTCCATTGCTTGACTGCCCTCTCTGTGAAGAAATTCTTCCTAATGTCCAATCTAAACCTTCCCTGGCGCAACTTGAGACCATTCCCTCATGTCCTGTCACTTGTACCTCAGAAAAGAGACCGAAGCCCTCCTCGCTGCAACCTCCTTCCAGGGAGTTGCAGAGAGCCTTGAGGTCTCCCCTCAGCCTCCTCTTCTCCAGATTAAACCACCCCAGTTCCCTCAGTGGCTCCTCACAACTCTTGTTTTCCAGTCCCTTCACCAGTTTCATTGCCCTTCTCTGCACATGCCCAAGCAGCTCAAGGTCCTTCTGCGAGTGAGAGGCCCACAGCTGAACACAACATTTGAGGTGCGGTCTCCTCAGGGGAGAGCTGCAGACAAGGGACAACCCCGTGTCCTGCCGGCCACACGTTGCTGATGCAGGCCAGGATGCCGTTGGCCTTCTTGGCCACCTGACGTGTTGCTGCCTCATGTTCAGCCGGCTCTTGACCAGCACCCCCAGGCCCTTTTCTGCTGGGCAACTTCCCAGCCACTGCTCCCTAGGCCTGCACGGGGTTGTTGGGACCCATGCGCAGCACCCGGCACTTGCCCTTGTTGGATGTCTTGAGGTTGGACTCGGCCCATCGACCCAGCCTGTCCCAGCTGTGCACCCCCAGTCTCCTCGCTGGCAGGGCAGCATGAGAAGCTGAAACGTCCTTGCCTCTGTGTAAGCACTGCTCTGCAACAACAGAAACCTTGTCCTGATAACGTGTTATCAGCATTATTCTCACCCTAAATCACCTAAATACCAGCTTCTAGGAAGAAAAATAACTCTATCCCAGCCAAAACCAGGACAGAGGACCAAACCTTTTCGTAAAAGAAGGAGCAACACACTCTTGGTGTGGTCTTGGAAGCTGCTGATGCTAACTGCCAGAGAAAATGAGACAACCCAGCATGGTGTTAGTGAGGACATTCTGGGGAAAACTGATACTGGAGGAGTGGCTCCTAAGATGTTGGCAAGACCACGAACCCATGCTATTTGGAGTAAGGCCTTAAGAACTTAGCTGTTACTACTTACCTAGTTGCAGTAGAGAAGAACTAAATAAACTTTTCCTTTACTTGCAACATTTTTTTCCTCCCTGTTTTTAACTCGATTTATGCTTCCCTTGGTCAACTGCTTGATTAGTCCCCAAATCTGAAAGAAATTCTGGACAACCCTGCCCTGGTGTGTCATACCTTCAAACTCCCATCAACCCCTTCATTTTTGGTGAGCATGAGGTCCAGCAGACCACCTCTGCTCATTGGCTCTCCTATCACTTGGAGAAGGAAGCTCTCATCAGTGCATTCCAGGAACTTCCTCGACTGCTTATGTCCTGGTGTCTTGTCCCTCCAACAGATGTCAGGGTGCTTAAAGTCTCCCATGAGGTCCAGGGCCTGCGAATGTAATGCTGCTTCTGTCTGTCTGTAGAGGGCCTCATCTGCTCGTTCTACCTGGTGAGGCGGCGTGCAGCAGACACGCACTATAAGGTCACCTGTACCTCCTTTACCTCTCATCTCTTTAATCTGAAACCAGAAGTCCAGAAATTCCCAAGCAGAGCTTCATGCGCTCCAGCTGCTCTCCCACACAGCGGCTTTCAGCCCCTCCTCATCTTCCCAGCCAGTCCTTCCTAAACAGCCTGCATCCCTGCACTGCAACACTCGTTATGGGAGTAATCCCACCACGTCTCCATGATCCCAACAAGACAATAACCCTGCATTTGCACATACATCCCCAACTCATCTTGCTTATTCCTTATTCATAGTGCATTCTGTGGCACCAGTGTCCCTCTGACACCCCCAGAACAACTGTGGCATTCCCACCAAGCAGCACTGCTATCCTAGCTGCGGCTGCCCTGACACCACAGTGATGGTCTCCAGTCCCAGAGTCACGCAGAAGAGACCCCATCCCAGTCCCACCAGGACCATCCCAGCACCCACCAAATGAGGTTCACCCAGGCTTGGAGTGGGGTGGGGGCAGCAGAGAAGAGGGCACAAATGGACACTCCTACCGGAGGAGATCCCAAGACCAGAGGAGGGAGGGCCTCATGCTGGAAAGAAAGGGAGAGAAAGGGGCAGGAGGGAGGCCACCAAAACCCAAGCAGGAGGGGAGAGAGAGCAGCAAGAGGGAAGACCCAAGGCTGGAGCAGGCCCAAGGTAGAGCCAAAAGCAGGGAGACAAGCAGACGCCTCCATCCCAGCCAGCCAAGAAGGCTCCCAGGCTGCTAGCTCAGATCTCAGCTCAGTCCCATGGCTTTGGATTCCCACCCCACATGTTTGGGCTCTTCTTCCTGCACCCCAGGCAACCACGGACCATGCAGTGGACCATGCTCTGGGTCTGGGACCAGTCTGGATAAGCCTAGTACAAAGCAGACACTGACTCCCTGGAGCAGAGATGAAGGCTAGGACACAGGGAGGGGATCCTTCCCCAGGAGAGGGTCGTGCACCTGGACAGGGGGAGGTCTGGGATGTTCAGACCTTGATGGGGAGTCATGCAGGCCTGGGGCAGGACTGGGAGGATGGCTGTCCTGTGGACGCCCGATGACCCATCTCCAGACTCATGCAGCCATGGGTCTTCCCTTCCCCAGCGGGCACTCCTTGGATCCAGTTTTGTTGGGTCACAGCTGGCGGCCTTTAGTCTCCATCCACCCCAAACATATGGGGCACTCAGCCTACTGTTGCCCTGATGCCAAAGCACCCCACTGCTCCCCTCCACATACACCCTGGGGTCCTCAGTTCCCCTCCATGTGCTCCCTGGCTCCCCTATCCCAGTTGTGCAGCCCCTAGCCCAATGTGCCCCTACCACAGTGGTGCACCTCCTGGGTGCAGGTCGGTGGCCCCGGTGGTCCTCTTGTCCTCCCTGCACACCAGGTCTCCACAGGCCGGGCTGGGAAGAGCTTGGACGTTTCCCCCTGCTGTTAGGCCAGCATATGACAAGAGCACAGCAGGTTCTTACTGTCTTTATTATTATTATTTTGATACAGTAAATCCTCTCTACAGTGACAGGTTAGTTAAATCTGGTTTACATATTGCCATCTTGTGTGAGTACTGTGGCCTCGACACCACTGTGACAAAACCAGGTTGCGCTCAGACAGAGAAAAGGGGGAAATCCATTAAATTCTGCTGTGACCAGGAAAAGAGGAAAACCAACAAAAATCAAAGGAACGAACCACAGGGAAAACTGAACCAACCAACAAAACCCAGGTGGGAAACCAAAGGCAAGCATGACCAGACCACCTCAAAGGGAACCACACGGCACCGCTTGTACGAGAAAACATGGAGAACAAACCCAAAAGGTCAGGGACCGGGTAACCCCATATATATAATATGTATAGGCATTTATATATATATCTTTTGGAAGGACACGCTGAGAAAACAGGTGATCACAGCGGTATCTACAGTAAAAAGGATCTACTTAGCTTTCAGAGTCACACCGAGAAGGAAGCACACGGCAGAACAAATGGGGGGGAAAATGGGGACATTGGCCACATTCAGGGTGGCCAGTCATTATAGGGGTGCTGACCAGGGTGCAGGCCTCAGGGCCAGGAGCCCTTGAACACCTGCTGGGAGCCCTGGAGGCCCTTGATGGGGGGGGAACAAGGTGTGGGGCCAGGGCCTGCAGGGGGAGTGCTTCAAGGGCGCTGTGTGGAACCTGCTCCCTGTGGGGCTGCACAGCCCAACACCACTGTCCCTGCACCCACTGGGATGCTGCTCACCCAAATGATGGCCCCTGGTGGACCCTCCATGGGTCTCTGCTGCCACCCTGCGCAGGGGCTACCCAAAAAGTCCCAAGCTCCTCTTGCCAGAACGGGGAGCTCCCTCACCCTGCGTACAAGAAGAGCTGGGCTCTGCTGCCCCGGGATGGGCCGGGGGCAGCAGCCGAGGCCAGGCGGCCGATGGCAGGGTTACACGATGACGGGGCTCTCCGTGCCGAGTGCAAGGTCAAATCCACCTGGAGCCGGTGGCTGGATGGGGCCCTGCAGCTCGTGGGGAGCCAAGCCCTTGAGAGATGGCCTGCTCAGTGCACAGGTAGTGTGGGAGGAACTGATGTGGGTATGGGGGCGTGTGGGGTGGACTGGCCTGCTCCGTGGACCCCTGTGGACAAAGCCGGACACGGGGCTGCTCCTCATGTCCCATGGGTCACGCCGCACAGCTGGCATGCTGAGGCTGGGGTGCCCTGCAGGGCAGAGGGTGCTGGGGGCTTCCTGGGGCGAGGGGTGTCTCATCCTATTGCTAATGGCTCTGCTGCAGTGACACCTATGGGCTGTGGTGAAACTGGAGGAGGGATTCCAGAATCTTTTGCCTCACAATGTCCCCAGACACAGCAGCCTCCGAGCCCTGGTGGCCTCAGCCCAAGCTAAAGTGAGACTGCCAGAGTGGCAGGGAACGGGCAAGCCAAGGCGCAGAGACTGCCTGCCCCTGGGTGCGTTTTTGCTGACAGGCAGTGATCGTCATTCTTGCAACAACAGCAGGAGTGGAGAAGGGATGCCCATGACCCCCCTTCTGCCCTGATGTCTCCTGGAGCAGAGCAAGACAGGACCTCTCCCCCTGCTCTGGGGCAGCCCTCGGGATGCGTGGCGAGGATGAGGGTACAGTGCGGTGTGTGATTTCTCATGATGGCCACCTTGTGCCAGGTCTTGCCTGTGTCAGGGAATCCCCTGTGACCCCCACGGAATGGCCGGCAGGGAGATGCATGGGAGCCGCTGCCCCAGGAAGGGCAGAGTGATATCCCTGCAGGCGTCTGACAAATCCACCCCCCACCAAGTGCCCAGGCATGCCGCAGGCAGAGCCAGTGCCGTTCCCAGGCCCTGGCTTCCTTCTAGCCTGGCCACCCATCGGATCGCCTTGGCAGACCAACCTACCTCCAGGGTGCTTCTGTGTCCCACTGTTCTGCCCATGTACGGCTGTCCTGTTCCATCCCACCATCCTGCCCCCATCCCACCACCCTGACCCTGCTCACCCGTCCTGGCCACATCCCTCCACCACCCTCCCTCCCAAGCCAGGGCCAAGCCGGTGCTGGGGAGGGTGAGGACTGAGGCAGAGCCACGTGTGACTGCTGGGCTAAGCCAGGACCCAGAGCTTGGAGGTGACAACGCAAAGCCCCTCTCCTTCTCTGGTGCCCAGCGATGGGGGGGGAGGCCAACAGCAAAGAAGATGAATCAACCCCAAGGGAGCGAGGGCCCTGGCAGAGGTCGTCTGCGGGGCGGGTGGGTGCTGGCGGGATGCTGACGGATGGGAGATGGCTCTGGAGGAAACGGCGGCGGTGGCCGTGGGCCTCAGCACGATACCTCCATGGTGTGGTTGATCTGCCCCATGGCCTCGGTGCTCTCCGAGTGGGTACAGGCACGTGGGCGGGCGCCATCCACCGAGCTGGCGCTGGTGAGGGAGGCTGTGCGGGAGCGTGCCAGGCGGGTCATGCTGGCGGATGGCACTGCACGGGCACAGAGAGAGGGCCTGGGTGCTCAGCTCCCTCCGAAGTCCAGAAGGAACAGAGCTGACATTACCTCACGCAAGCAAAGCCACCGGTGGGGACACAGGTCCCACTCCCCAATGCAAACGGCCCCCGGCGCAAGCTTGCAGCATGCAGTGCTACAACATGAGAAGCTCCAGGCTGACAAAAGGATGGTGGGCAGGAATGGGGTGCCCTGGGGCAGGCTGCACACCAGGCACAGCTGGTAAAGCTCCTGGGCAGGTGGCCACCAGGAAGGAGGCCACAGGAAGCCCCAGCCGCTATGCTCCAGAGAGGGTGTAAGTGGGGATGGGAGCTCTGGCTCCCCAGGGTGTCTGGGGGAGGTGAGGCCCTCCTCCAGCCAGCGTGGCACAGTTCCTGTTCATCTGGAAGAGGGCATGGTGGGCATGCTGCTGGGACCGTGCCTGCATGGGGATACTTCTCTGAATGCCATTTCTCAGCTCTCAGCCCTGGCTCAGGGTGTGAGGCAGAGCGTGGGGACAGCCCATCATCTCGAGCAAAGCAGAGCGAGACAGAAGATGCCTGGCTGGGAAAGGCCAGCTCTGTACCCAGACTGCTCCCAAAGGTGCCCGGGCAGCTTGGGGACACCAGCCAGCAGGAGTGACCTGCCATGGGGGCTCAGGGCCAGGAGGGCACCATGCAGCGGTGGGCACGGGCCGAGCAGCACTGAGCGGTACCTGCGCCTCCACTCAGCCTCCGATCCTTCAGGTGGGCGACTGGCGGGGCGGGAGCAGGACAGGGGCAGGGAGGGCAGAGAAAGAATGTCAGCCATGCTGGTGGCTCCGTGGGGCCAGGAGTCCCCACCTGGCCCCACAAATGTGTGCACACAGAGCTGTAGGTGTGCACACAGACCTGCACACACGCATGTGCACGGGGACCTTCACACGCACACACACGTGTTGATCTGTACACATGGACCTACGCCCACGGGAACTCTCCACACCCATGTGCAAACACAGCCCCTGCTCATGCATCCACACACACATATGTACGTACGCATACACAGAGACCCTGCTCATACACTTACGTACACACACACAGCCCTTGCACGCACATTAGTGTGCACACGGAGCCTGCATACTCCACACCCCTAGCACACGGACGGGCATCTTGTACAGCCACACATAATGCTACAGATGCATGTGCAGCCCTCTGTCAGGGCACGCACAGGTGCCAGGCTCTTCTGCGGCAGGGGCTGCACACACACGCACACGCATGTGCACGCACACGCCCAGGCCAGCCCTGTGCCCAGCCCTGGCACTCACTGTAGCCCATGCCTTGCAGGAAGTACTTGAAGGCTTCAGTCAGCTTGCCGGGCTGCAGGGAGAGAGCAGGAGGAGCTGAGGCAGCAGCAGGGCTGAGATCCCCACCCAGGCCCAAGCCACCTCCTCTATCCCCCACACAGGACTCCTGTGCCCACGTCAGCCCATTCCCTGCTAGCCAGGGACAGCACCAGTCCATGCCTCAGGGCCCAGTATACTCAGTTGACTGAGAAAACTGGGGAGGCTCACCTGTGTGACCTGGGGCAGCCCACCAGAATCTGCCATCTGCAGAGAGAAGGTCCTGGTTAGTTTGGGGGGACGCCTTTTCTCCCCACCCTGTCCTCTGGTAACCACTGGCAGGATGCTACTGCCAAGGCCACCCTGCTCTCCCCACTCACCCCAGCCCCACAGCCAGGACAAACCTGTGACAGGGAGATGGGGACACCCCACAATGCTGGGGCACAGGGCAACAGGCACTGCACATGCAGTGCGAGCCACCCTGCTGCCCCTCTGCCACCCGCTTACCTTCAGGAAGGTGGTGTTGGTGGGATCCAGCTTGGAGTTACACTCCACCTGTGGGTGAGAGGGATGGTATGAGCACCCTGGGGTGCCCTGCGCCTGGCAGAAGTTGCCCACGGATACCACCACTGATCCCCGACATTGCGACTGGCACATCCCACAGCAGGCAGGGTGCTAGGCGAGCCCTGAGCCCCCCGCGCCACCACCGCCTGCTGTGCGACATAAGGGACCTTCCACTTGCCAGGCAGTGTCTGGGCAGGATGGAACATCCCCACCTTGAGGTGGGGGCTGGAGAGGGAGGGGTGTCTCATGAGGCCTCCGTGTGTGCCCACATGTCTACAGGCACGTGTACATGTGCTGGAGGAGAGTGTGCACACGCACAGTTACACACATGTACAAGCACGGCCACCTGCACAGTACTTGCAGCTGATTGTGCAAATGTTGACAACCACGCGGGCACGTGCAAGCACACACGTGCACAAGCAGCCATTTGGGTGCATGGGGCCCAGGATGGAGTATGCCTGTGTACCAACACACCCACATGTTCACGTGAGAAGGTCTGGGCGCATGTGGGAAGGGGGGGCTTCCCAGGTACGTGCAAGAATGGCTGGGCACACAGATGCATGTGCACATGTGCCCCCCTGAACAGGCAGGTTTGCACTTGAGAGCGCTCCTGCACATGGGAGTTTCCGTACGTCTGAGCAGGCAGTGTACATGAGCGTGCCCACACATGGGCACCATCCATGCAGGCATCACGCCCCACGCCCTTACTCACCACCCCTTCTTCAGCAGGCGCGTTGTCCCCCACCACCAGCATCACGGGGCAGCTGGAAATCAGAAGAAAGGGCACGGTCAGGGCTTGTGCTGGGCTCCACCGCCCTGCATCCCTTGTGCTGTGCCAGAGCGACTCTTACCGCAGAGTCTTGGCGTTGGGCACAGTCCCAGGCCGGTTGATGTCCAGGTCCCTGCGGCTGGCAGAGAAGAAAGAGAGCCAGTGTGACCCCTTAGGCAGGGTTCGATGCCTACGATGCCATTGACATCGTAGCACAGAGCTGGGGCACCGCTCTGGGAGTGGCTCTGGAAAGCGTCTCTCAGCCCCAGCGTCCCAGCACCCTGTGATCCCTGCTGCACCCCTGTGCCCTGAGCAGAGCCCACGCCATGGGATGCAGCACTCAGTGGAGCAGCAACTCCCTTCTTAGGAACACTTGGGCAATATCTCTGTCCCCTTCCCTAGGCTCTAACACAGCTACTACCACTCCAGCACCCCTGGCCAGCACCGGTGGCCAGCACTGCTCTGCAGCCTGCCTGCATCAGAGGGTGACAGCAGCACCCCGTGCGGCTGAGGTACCCGTTGCACACTGGGGCCACCCACCATTGCTGCAGTTCATCAGCATGGCAAAGATGGCCACGCTGCCTGGCATTACTCACCTGTTGTACATGTTGAGGAATAGCTGGAGGTTGAACTGGTTCACCACGCTGCCAATCTGCTGCCGGTAACTCTGCACCAGCTCTGTGTTGTTCACCAGCTCCTCCTGCACCAACAGGGGACAGAAATCAGGGCGGAGGCTGCTAGGTGCCTTGCCCACTGACGGAGCAGAGCAAGAGGATGCTGGGCACTGTGTCTGGGCACGGCCACACTGTGGGCAGCGTGCCTGGGCAGGACACAGGTGTGAGTCGCACACGGCATCAGTTGGCGCTGAGCCCTGGATCAAGCAGGAGGCACGCAAGCAGGACTTCTCCAACCTCATCCCTGGGTATGGGTCAGGCCCAGTGGCACCACAGCACCCAGCACAGGGGGCAGGGCACAGCCACGTGGCTAGGATGCTGGGCAGGGGGGCACTGTGGGGGACAGTGCAGGCGGAAGGCAGGGCAGGCCGCCCTTACCTGGCTGAAGAGGTGCGACAGGACTGTGTCCGGCAGCGTGCTGGTGAGGCCTGAGAGCTGTGGAGAGAACACATCGAGTTATTGTCCCACCGTGGCTGGCTCCTGCCCTGGCACTGCAGGGTGGCACAGGATGGCGACTCCAAGCCCCAGGGAGCCACCAGGGCTTGGAGGGGTTTGGGGCCATGCCCACCTTGGCAGCTGCCCAGTCAATCCAGCCTTTGCCGTTGGGGTCGATGTTCATGAGGACCAGCCCTTCAACCAGGTCAGGGAAGATGAGCTGCACCAAGCAAGAGGGGTGATGCTCAGCGGGAAGGGGCAACAAGCCCACCAGCACCACTGCCCACCATGTGGGCACCACAGCCAGGCCAGGGACATCCCCGGGAGTCCTGGGATCAATGGCAGCGCAGGGCCCAGGGGGCTGACGTGGCGGGACGGGAGACCTGGCTCAGCTGCAGCAGGCACAGGACTGCCCTGCCACCGTGACCACAGCACGGCCATCCTGGCCTGCCCCTCTCTCCAGGAGCCTTTGCAGTGGCACAGCACGCCCGGGCCGTCAGCTCCTGCTCTTCCCCAGGCCCCAGGCTGGCAGGAGGCACAGGTGACTCCATCCCAGCCCCAGGCTCACCGCAAACTTGGCCAGCACGTAGGCTCCTGCCCCAACGCCGATCCCGATCACATACTTGAACCTGGAAAGCAGAGAGGCGCACATGGGGAAACAGTGGGCTCCAGCGCAGGTTCCCCAGGGCACCCCTCTGCCTTCAATGAGTCCAGGATGGGGCACAAAAGGACGTGCAGGGTGCCAGCTAACGGGGGTAAGTCCTCCAGCCCCAGTCCCAGCCGCAGGCCCTGCCCAGCCCGCTCAGAGGAGAGGTGACTCACCCGAAATGCTGCACCACGCTGGGTAACATGGCAGCCAGCTGGTCCATGGACGGGTACTGGTACCTGCAGCACGGGGAGGCACGGGGAGGTGGTTGCGGGGCCTGCGTGGAGCGGGGAAACACCACCCGCCTGCTCACCCACCAACCACCACGTCACCAGCCCCGGGCTTTGACATGGCCTAGAGGGGCCCGCGGGCAGGCGATTGCCCGGGCAGTGACATCCCAGCGGGCAGGGAGGTGACATCCCATCAGGCGCAGCAAGTCCCCAGGGCTGGCACCTACCCCTGCGGGAACTGCGAGGCTCCTGCCTGTTGTCCTGGCGCATCCACGTGGCACACCACAAAGTGCTTCGTGATCTCCTGCATGTCCTCATAGTTGAAGAAGGTGTTGAAGCAAAGCTTGTCTGTCAAAGGGCAGGCAGTGATCAGAGACCAAACACCCCGGCACGAGGGCCTGGTGGGCCAGGGGAGCATGGAGAGAGGTCACTGCTGTCCCACTGCCCCTCGCCCCGGAGCTGAAGTGCCACCAAAGCCCTTCCATACCCTTCCCTCTGTGCTCCTGGCCCACAGCAGAGACCAGGGCCACTGTTAGCAAGGATTGTGACCCTTATGGGGATGGGAGACATGGGGAGGGACGGACGCAGCCAGGAGGATGAGAAGTTTGGGACTTGCCTCGGGGCTCTGCATCAGAACCGTCGGTCTGCCCAGCACTGCAGGGCCGGGGCTGCAGGGCCCCAGCAGCAGCCACGCTGCTCCAGTCGAACAGGGCTTGGCCATCTGCCCCGTGCCAGCTTCAGAGGGGAAAGGGGCACCCGAAATGGGAGAGGTGGCTTCTTCATCCCAGGCCAATCAC
Organism: Anser anser; assembly: GCF_964211835.1. Classification (NCBI taxonomy): domain Eukaryota; kingdom Metazoa; phylum Chordata; class Aves; order Anseriformes; family Anatidae; genus Anser; species Anser anser. The sequence continues at coordinate 12,836,279 of NC_139732.1, forward strand.
TTCCTAGTTTATAAGCCCAGACCCCTTGCTGAGGACTGGGATCTGCCCCAGCCCCGCACAGGCCGGTGAAGCACGAGGCTGCTCTCGGTCAGGCAGTGTTCTGTGCTCCCCCTTGGCAGCTGTAGGTTGAGCAGCCCAGGATATTACCTGCCCTGTCCAAAATCCCCAGAAAGAGTTCAGGCAAACATAGGATTTAAGAAAGGAGGCCAAAGCCTCCCAGCTCTCTTGGATGCCACAGAAACCCTCCATATTGTGAGGGAGCCCTTGGCACCTCGGCGCCAAGCCAGGGGCTTTGGCTGACGTCCCAGCCGCCGGCTTGCTCCCGCCCTCCCCTGCTCCCCGTCCTCCCGGAGGCCAGCACTCACGGTTGAGGCCCACGTCATGGTACGTCAGGATGGCCGGGCGATTCCCCTTGGGTGAGCCCCGAATGACCACATGCAGCAGCCCGTAGGGTGTCTCGATGTCGTGTTCCTGGGGGACAGGGAGAGATGGAGTGACGCTGGTCCTGCCCCAGACACCTCCTCCTGTCCCACCATCCCTGCCCAGAGCCGGGAGGGAGGGGAAGGCAGCTGACTCAGCACCCAGATCCAACCCTGCATGGCATCCACACAGGCTGTTAGTGCTGACCTGGGGGCTCCTGCAGACACCTGGGGGCTTCTGGCTTTCCACGGGCAGGTGGCCACAAGGCCAAAGCCCCAGAAATGCCTTCCCCGTGGGGATCACCTGTGAGCAAGCAAGTGCCTGCTGGACAGCCCCGTACACTACACGCAGCCCCGTACACTACACACTGCACTTGATCTTAGCCAAAAGGCTGAGAAGCGATGCCTCCAATGTGGCCCCCATGCCCAGAGCAAGCAGGGATGAGAACCCCCAGGCTGGGACCTGCTGACATCTGGCGCAGGATGGGCCCCCTGGGTGCACAGGGGGCGGGGGAGCAGCTGCCTCAGGAAAGCCCCAGGCTCCAGGCAGCCTCGAGTCCTGGCTGGCAGCAGAGGGCAAAGCAAGCAAGCCACTACAAACACCCGGCCTCCACTGCCTTGCCCCAGGGTGGGGTTTTCCCAAGCTGGATGCAGCTATATCTATTTAATAGCATCTGCATATTTAATAGCAGCCCTTGGATGGTCCCTCTGCAGACTCAAACACCTCTTCTTGGCTTCTCATGGGACCCACGTGCCAGCTACACCCTTGCCTTCAACGTGGTCATAAGCAGATTTCACCCACATAGCTCGGGATCCCCCAACTTGGCAGTGGCTATGAACAGTCTGTACGAACCCAGCCCAGCTTCTTCCAACAGGGAAACTGAGGCACAGGAGACTGCCCAGGAGGCAGTGGCTGGCAAAGGTGCAGCCATGCCCCAGAAAGGGGATATGAGAAAGTTGGGGCATCAAGGATGGCACAGGAGAGTTGAGATGGGACAGGAGGATCACAGGATGGGAAGGTTTGGGATGGTGTGGGATCATGGAGTAAAAATGGAGTGCTTGGGATGGGATAGGAAGATTTAGGATTTGACAGGTGTATCATGTACGGGAGCACAGGATGGTATCAAGGGATAGAGGTTTGGGGTGGGATGGGAAGGGATCACAGGATGGGACAGGAGGTCTTAGAGGACCTGAGACCAGGAGAGTTTTGGTAACAGGATGAGAGAGAACAGCACGGCCCAGCTGGCCTGGATTCACTGTGCTTGGCGCAAACAGGCTGAGGTCAGACCTCAAACACCACCCGAGGAAATGCTGCATCCTGAGCCCCAAATGACAGCTAAAATAACCTCAAAACCCACTGGTCTGAAATGGCTGTGCCCCCATACAGGGACCAGGACTGCCCCGTGCCTCAGTTTCCCTGACTGGGAAAGCAGTGCTGCCTTCCAGGGGACGGGGGTGAGAGTGGGGGTTGTTGCTGAGCCAGCTCCTACCTGTCCATCCTCTGACCCCCATCCAGCCTTGCTGAGGAGGAGGAGGGAGCAGGGAGGAGCTCATTGTCATGGCACTGTTTCAGGGCACAGGTGACCTCCAGCCCCCACATGCTGCTGTCAGGGCTTCTCACAGCGAATGTGTACGGGTGCCACTGTCCTGGGCCTGCAAGGTCACACTGCTCTAGCTTCATCCTGATGCTCAATCCCTGACAGGCTGCGGGCCCTGAGGTTCCAGCCTCACCTTCGTGGCCAGCATCCCAAGGGAAACTGAGGCTGTGAGCCTGGGTGCTGGCCAAAGGACCAGGGGTCCCCTCCAGATGCCCGTGCCTGCCAGCCAGCCCGGTGGCAATGACCTCAAAGCTGGGATGCAGCGGGCCCAGGAGCATCACGTCCCAAGTGGGGCCAGGCAGGGGATGCTGGCACAGTGCCTGATGCAGAGCGGTCCTCACTGCAGGCACCGGCAACCCCTGCGGATGGGAAGGTGCGAGGAGAGTGGGCCCCTCCACACCCACGTGGGTGCTCCCACAGGCCACGCACCGCCAAGGACTCTGAAGGACACGGGCCTCCGGCAGGCGGGAGGAACAGCCTGAGGACGGGTACTCCTCCCTGCAGTGCCTCCCCTCGCCAAGGGCAGCCATACCCACGGGCACGCGGCACTCGAGGGCGGCTCAAGGGCTCCTCAGAGATGATGCTCGGCTCCCCAAGAGTGCCCCAACCCCACCCCTCAGCCACAGCCATCCCTCTACTCCCCAGGGTCGAGCTGGGTATTGCTTCTCTCCCCACCCACCTCTGCAGGTGATGAGCAGGCAACAGACAGGGAAATCAAGGCAGAGGAAAGGCTTGGCCCAAGGTGACCGAGTAGGAGGTGTCCTTGTGGTCTGATCCTGAGCACAGGGCTTCCTCCCTCCCACCCACATGGCCATGGTTCCCTTACAGCTCAGTCTGTGATACCAACCCAAAAATCACAAGCCTAAGGTAGCAGCTTCTTCCCTAGGGCTGTGACCCCCATCTGTGAGCCCAGGCACATCCCTGACCGTGGCACAGCCTCTGCAGCATCGCTGGGTACCACAGCCCTGCCCTTTGCTGCAGGCACATTTGCTCTCACTCAGGGGAGAGGCTAGGGAGGAGGGGATGAAGCCAGGATGAAGGGGGGGCATGGACAATCCTGGGCCACAGCACCCATAGGTGCCTGGGAGAGCCCAGTCCCTGTGTGGGGCTGGGTAACTGCAAGGCTCTCACTCGCCCACTGCAGTGCTCCCACCTGCTCACCGCTCCTCTGCACTGCAGCACCACCCCTCCACACCAGCCTTTTGCCACCAGGTGTTGCAGTCACTGCGGAGGCTGGAAAACATCCCAGACGTCCAAAATGTCCAGAGATCATCTCTCTATAGTCCTCCTGTCTCCCCTGTCCCCGCTGTGCCCTGGGTGGGAGTCAGCAGGGCCCCCTGCCCACAGTCAGCCCAGTGCAGCCCACAGCTGCAGGCACTGCGCTCGCTCAGCACAGCCGGGTGCACCATCTCCGCCAGGCCTGGGGAGGACACGCTCAAGGACAATGCAGCCCCGAAACCTGCGTCACATCAGGGATGCAGCAGTGCTGTAGCTGGGGGAAGGAAGGGCTCCCCGGCGGCAGCTGCCCCCACACCAACATCTGCCTGGTGCACAGCAAGCTCCACTTGGTGCAAACGCCCAGCCTCAGCCAGTAGGAGAGAAACTGGGGCAAAACCCGCTCGGAAGGGAGGGTAGCAGGGGGACGGTGGTACCTACCCCATCCCAGCACTCGGGCATGGTGAGGAGCCGGGCAGGCAAGGATGTGCAGGCAGGGCAGACTGTGCACAGGGTCCTGGCGCAGGGCACGGTGCTGCAGCAGGCTGGGGTGAAGCAGAGCTCTGTGCTAGCTCAGCCCCTTGCCTCGATTTATAGCGGAGCCCCAGCCCTGCGCTAAGCCCTCCCTCTCCCTTCCCCCTCGGCGCAAGGCGCAGCCCCAGCAGGTTTGGCCTCCATTGCAGGCGAGTGCTGCGATGCAGCCGGCACTCGGCCATTGGCTGCCACAGGAATTATTCATGCTCCAATTGGCCCCAAATACCCTTGTTTATGAAGAAAAACGCCTGGCGCCGTGCGGTACCCGCTCCATCTTCCCTCCTTTGGCAGACTGAGACAGGTACAGGCGCCCAGACGGGGCTGTGCTGACACCCCCCACAACGCACACAGCATTGTCAGGGCAGAGCCCAGCACCCCTCACCTACCCCCAGACATGCATGCACACGTGGCTCTGTGCCATGCACAAACATGCAGAGTCATGCTCGAGCCTGCAACCACCCAGGCCAGAGCCCTGCAGTAGCGCACACACACAGGGAAGCTGGCACACACCCACAAACAGACATTGCAGGTGGTGCTTCCATGTATGCACATGACCGCGCACATACGTGCACAGGAACATATACAAACACGGACACACAGGGACCAGGCAAAACTGTGTGACTCCATGCCCCATGTGTCTGGGGCAAGCACGTGCCCCACAAATAAATTTGGACAAATAAATGTGGTGACTCCTACTGAAACCCACGCAAGGTTACAGGACAACACGCATGCCCACGGTTACACGATGAACTGCATACATGCAGAACCTCGTGCCCGTGTGAGAACACAGATGAATGCTTCCCCATTACCTTACCCGGGAACATAAGAAGGCCTGCAGTCAAGGCAGGAATATGCACATATGCAATGAAGGGCGCACACGGTACATTTGCGTGGACATGGAGCATGTTACAGGACATGCTAGCACAGACACAAATCCCCCCAACCTTGCCTGGTGCAGGATGCTGGCACACAGTGGGAACACAGGACTCAATTTAGCCTGACATCACTGAAGGCAGGTAAATAAGCCAGGAGGAACAACAACCCAGCAGCCCTGATGGGAAGGACTCCACCCCTGGGCCAATGCATGCAGCATGTGCACACACATGCACGTGTCCCTCTGTGTGCATGTGCGGTTTGCTTCTGCCATGATTCCAAGAGGCTTCACAAGAGGACAAGCCCATCTGCCCACGAGTCTTGTCCAGCAATAGAAGCCCAGGCTTCCCTGTGTATCCGCAGCATCACCCACTGGGCTTGCTCCTGTTGAGTCTCTGATGTGGAACAACAGATCCGAGCCACTTTGCCCTGCGAACATCTCTTTCCTCCACCCGAAGTGGAGAGGATGGACAAGTGGGAGAAGGACAGATGGACAGGCAGTGGGACAGCACCCACCTTGCCTCCAACAAACCAGGCTAACAAGGAAACTTTCCACTGCACTGTTTTGTCCTGCAGGGAGCCCTGACACAAATCCCGCAGAGATGACCCCTCTGTTAATGAAGGACCACATGTGAGGGGGAAGCCCAGGTCCTGAGTGACTTCTAGCACAGGAACTAAGCTATTCACAGGTCTGTGTGCCATTTTGCCAGCTGAACGCACATAAGTCTAGCAGCCTCATGGGATTCATCCCAGGGTACTCAGAAAGCTGGCTGATATTATTGAGACCCCTCTCTATTACTCTTCAATGGTCTTGGGAATACAGAGAGGTCCCAGTCAACTGGAAGCTGGAAAAGGTTGTCCCTGTTTTCAAGAAGGGTAAGAAAGAAGGCCCTAGCAGTCTCACTCCAGTGACTGGTAAAATGATGGCAAAGATTATGCTGAGAGTTATTGAAAAACACTTGAATGACAATGCAGTCAGTGGTCACAGCCAGCATGGGTTCATGAGGGGAAAGTCCTACTTAACTAACTTCGTTTCCTTGTATGACAAGGTTACCTACATGGTGGACTAAGAGTAGCCAGTAGATGTGACTTTTTTGGATTTTAGCAAAGCTTTTGGAACTGTCTCTTATAATACCCTTCTAGACAAAATGTCCAGCATACAGCTAGAGAAGTACAAATAGGACGGGTGAGCAACTGGCTGATGGGGCAGGCTCAAAGGGTTATAGAAATGGGGTTACATCAGGCTGGCAGCCAGTCAGTAGTGGGGTTCCCCAGGACTCCATTTCAGGGCCAGTTCTCTTCAGTGTTTTTATGAGTGACCTGGACACAGGAGCCAAATCCACACTAAGTCAGTTTGCAGAGGATACTAAATTAGGAGGTGTTGACTGCCTCAGGGCACAGAGGGCTTGCCAAGAGATCTTGACAGACTAGAGGGCTGGGAAATCACCAGCCACGCCAAATTTAATGAGCATGTGCCAGATTCTGCACCTGGGATGGGGCAACCCTGGCTGTATGGACAGTCTGGAGGATGAGAGGCTGGAGAGCGGCCACGGAAAGGGATCTGGGGGTTCTGGCCGACAGCCACTTGAAGCAGTGTGCCCTGGCAGCCCAAAGGGTCAGTCGTGTCCTAGGGTGCCTCAGGCACAGCACTGCTGGCTGGTGAGGGAAGGGATGGTCCTGCTCTGCTCTGCACTGCTGTGGCCTCACCTTGAAAACTGTGTGCAGGTTTGGGCACCAAAATATAAGAAGGATATTAAAATATATGTGTCCAAAGAAGTGCAACGAAGATGGTGAAGGGTCCAAAGGGCAATGACGTAGGAGCAGCTGAGGTCCCTTGGTTTGCTCAGCCCAGGGCAGAGCAGGCCGAGGGGAGGCCTCATGGCGGCCTGCAGCTCCCTCACGAGGGGAGCGGAGGGGCAGGCGCTGAGCTCTGCTCTCTGGGACAGCGACAGGACCCGAGGGCACGGCATGGAGCTGGGACAGGGGAGGGTCGGATCCAATACGAGGAAAAGGTTCTCCACTGAGAGTGTGGCCGGGCACCAGAAAAGGCTCCCTAGGAAAGTGGTCATGGCACCAACCCTGATGGCGTTCAAGAAGTATCTCTGCATTGGGTTTATGTGGCAAGGTGTTGGTGGCAATGAGGGGTGGCTTCCGTGAGAACAGCCCAGCAGCTGCCCGGTGTTAGAGTACAGCCAGCTCCAGAGCGACAGCCCACCAGCTCTACTGGTTGTGTCTCAGGAGCGCACGCTGGAGAAAGGGAAAAACCTGCTGCACAAGAGCAGCTGGGAGAGAAATGAGAGAGAAGCAGCCCTGCAGCCCCCAAGGTGAGTGCAGCAGGAGGGCAGGAGGTGCTCCAGGCACGCAGCACAAGTTCCCCTGAGGCCCGTGGCGAGGCCCCTGGTGGAGCAGGCTGTCCCCCTGCAGCCCACGGGGTATGATGGTGGAGCAGATCCTCACGCTGCAGCACCTGGAAGAGCCCACGGTGGATGTGGCCTGAAAGAGACTGCAGCCCATGGAGAGCCCCAGCAGGAGCAGGCTCCATGCCAGGATTGCAGCCTGTGGAGAGGAGCCCACACAGGTGCAGGTGATCTGGCTCACCCTGTCTGTATTTTCTCCCCTTGCGCTTTTGAGGAGCAGCGGTGAGAGAGCAGCGTGGTGGAGCTTAGCTGCCTACCAGTGTTCAACCACCACAGTTCAGACAACGCTGTCAGACATTCAGTTTAATTTCTAGGTAGTCCTGTGTGGAGCCAGGAGTTGGACTTGATGATTCTGGTGGGTCCCTTCTGACTTGAAATATTCTGTGGTTTTGCTTTCATCAGCGCCACTGTCTGTAGAGCCAAAGAGCGCAAGCAGTTGCAGCCATGAAGAGCAAGCAGAGCAGATTGCACAGCAACCTGCACCCAGCCAGCCCACAGCATTGCAAAAATAACCCTGGAACTGCGGTGAAGCCGATACAGAGACTGGCAGGCCCAGGGATGCCTACTCCTGGGGATTTCAGGGGTCGGTTATGGCTGCCCTGCCATGGGTACATCTGGGGGCTGCCTGCACAGGGCCCAGCAGCACATCATTAGCAGCCACCTGTGCTGCCCTTCTCCACCAGACATTTTGGCCATGGTGCTGACAAAGCCCCAGCTTTGCAGCAGCCTCCAGGATATGGCATGAGCCAGGGGAAGGGACTGTTGCTGCATGGCATAACAGAGGGCAGAAGCACTGGGAGACAGAGAGCCCCTAGGAAAAACCGAGAGATGAAGAAGTGGGTGAACTGGTGAAAAAAGGCAGGAAGATGGCAAAACAGAGGAGAGAAGGGGAGGAAAAGTCAAAGCAAAGGGAGGCACGATTGCAAAAGGGCAGCAGGGAGACAGGAGGGCTGACCAAGGCTGGCACTGTTTAAATGGCCTCAGATAGCACCGCTAGCCCTTTGGCTACTAGCCACCCCAGCCAGCAGGCAGACCAGACCTCCAGCAGGGGCCAGATCACCCAGGCCCTGAGGCAGAGACACCTGCCCTGACCCCCTTTGCCCCAGCCCCACTGGCTTTCCTCTGGCTGATAGTGGCACTGCAGGACCCCTACTCCCTCCGCTGCCCCTGAGCCAGATGAGAGCATCTCAACAATGCAACAGCAACTGGCTCTGGGGTGGAGAATAGGGACAGCAAAGACCTAAGCTGGGGGCCGGAATGAATAACCCCAAGGGGAAGAGACTAGAAAATGGAGTAAGTTCTCCCCAAAGAAGGGCAGCCTCTGTCTGCCCCAGCCTTTGCAAGGACCCAGCCTGCAAAGTACCAGGCTGGGGGAAAGCAAGAGCTGTCCCAGCACAGCCTGGGAAGCTCATCCCATCACCATCCTCACAGGCTCTTGGAGGGGAACCAAGATGGTGCAGGGCCCAGCTGGCTTGGGAAGAGCCACCTTTATCCTTTCCCAGTTAGCTTTTCAATGTAACAAGGGTGCAGTGCTGTGGCATTCACCATGCCCCTGGCACCGCCACCTCCTTCTCACTCCTCACCCTTGCTGTGGTGATACCAGAACTTTCCCACCTTCTCTGTGAATCACACCAGCATATCCCAGCATCCTGATGAAACTCTTTACTCTCTGCCCAGCTGTGCCCTGCTGCTCGCACAGGTGATGGAGGCTGAGTGGGCCAGCACCAAAAGCATGGGAAGTAGGTCTGCCAAAACAGAGACCTAAGCTCTCTAGCCCCTCTGCCAGGATGAATGAAATCAGCTTTAGCTTCTCCTCACAGGCGCTGGTGTTTCAGCATCAGAGCTGGGAGGACACAGCCAGCACTGCCTGAGCCCACCCTCCTCGCAGTCCCGGCCATACACATACCTCAGCCTGAGGCTGGTCACTGGTGTCCCCCAAGATGCTCCACTGCAGGGAGCTGAGAGAGGACAGATACCTGCCCCATGACAGCAGGTATCCCCTCTTCCAACAGGGGAAACAGAGGAAGGGCAGCCCAGCATCTTGGCTCTGCTCCCACAGTGCCAGGGTCAAGATGGCAGTGGGAGGCTGATTGCAAAGCTCTCTGCTGAATGCTTGGCTCTCCAGAGCGTGACCGCCCCCAGGGACTCATGGCTACCAGCCTCCCTCTGCCTGGCAGCCCCAAGGCCCTCCACCGGGCTCCTCTGTAGAGGTGAAACCGAGGCGCGAGGCGGGCAGGCCCCACACTGTGAGTGGGGCAGAGCCGCGGGTTGGTGCAGCGCTGCCCAGCGTGGCTGCTGCCTGGGACGAGGGCTGCCTGCAGCAGCTCGCAGGCCAGGCGAGTGGAGGGGCCCCGGTCCCCGGGAGAGGCGGGCAGGATGAGGGGCAGGCAATGCCCTGGCACTCCAAAAGAGAAAGAGACTTTCAACCACCCTCATGTAACCGGGGAGCTGGCATCGCCCGGGGAACCATTGCCATGGCAATGGCAGAGGGGCTGGAAAAGCAGCTCGGTTTTGCTTCTTTCAAAAAGGTTTTGTCCCCGGCCTGTTGCCAAGTGCCCACCAGACACATCTGACTGCCAGCGCTGAGGGCAGCAGCCAGCATCCCCAGGGGCTCTGCCAGGCAGGCTGCAAAGCCGTGGCCCTATCCCCTTCCTACAGGGACCATGACACGCAGCCCCATGCACAGACACCAAGCGGCCACCACCGGCAAGCTGGGGCCAGGGCAGCCAACAACACCCATCCCCAGGGCCCGCTCAGTGCCCCGCACTGATCCACCACGCTGGCCTGTGGGCCCCCAAGCCCAGGGGCAGGAGGCACCTCCTGCCCCCCCCCCCCCCGCAGCTGGTCCTACCTTCCAGTCTGTGTCCACGGCAGAGAGGAAGACATCTGAGCTCTCCTGGGGGAGAAAGGCAGCCGTTAGGGACCGAGGCACTGACCTGCTGCCCCTCGCACTCCCTCTGCCCACCTGGCACACAAAGCCCCCCGGCACCACAAGGACCCTCTGCGGGGGCAGCAGGGGGCTGGTGCACAGGGCTGTGGGGTCACCCCTGCATGCAAAGTGGCCGTGCGGGCACACGCCCAAACGCATGCAGACACATCTACAACAACTGCACATACACGCACTGTGTTACCGTGTGTGCAAAACCTCCCCACGTCATCACACCAAAACAAAAGCCGTGCTCATTCACACACACGCATCCAATATCAATCTGTGCGCAAACACGCCCCCAATACCAGCATAACTGCACACACCCCCCATCCCCCAGTACCAACACGTGCCCCAGCGTTACCACCCCACAGCTCCCCAGCACGATGTGCAAGGGGAGCTGGGGTTGCACCAGCACCCCCATCCCAGCACCCCACGCATGAAGCCAGAGCCAGAGCCATCTCCCAACTCACCAGCTCAGTATCCTGGCCCCGCAGCAGTGGCTTCTCCTCGGTGAAGCGCAGCTCATGCAGCCCTGCCATGGTCATCTCCTGCAGCAGCAGCCCTGCCCGGGGTGAGGGAGATGTCAGTGCCCTGCAGGGTCCTGCCTCCGCTTTCTCCTAGGTCTCCCTGAGCCTTTCCGCCCATGGAGAGGGTTCCCAGAAAGCCAAATCAGCTTCAGTCCCCCTGGCCACCAGGGTCCTGGTGTGCTGCCTCGTCCAGGGGCTGCAGCGAGTCCCCCCGCTGGGGGCTGGGAGTCGGACAGAAGGCCGGCAGCATCTGGTGGAGCTCAGCTCCCACTCCTGTCCAGTTCTACCAGTTAAGAACAGGCTTGTCTCCAGGTCTGCCTCAGGCAAACTGGGAGAGCACCCTGGTCTGCCCATGCTGGTTACCCCTGCAAGCCCTTAGCCCAGGGCGAAAATGGTCCGATTCACACTCCAGCTTCCAGCATCAGCCAGAGCAAGAAAAGTCAGTGTTTTGGCTAGTTTTAGGGCACAGACAGAGAAGGGTAGGACTGAGGGAGATCTCCCTGCACAGCCAGACTGAGGGGTGAGGTTTCTCAGCCATGCTGGGAGGCAGAGGGTTGCTCTGAGCAGCTGGCACGGCCCCAGCAGGGAGCAGAGAGAAGCCTGAAGCTTGTATTGCAGCGATGGGAGGAAAGCACGCGCAGAGCCTGTACCCCCACAGCCTCCTCGCCTGCAGAGCAGGTCCTGGCCAGCTGGCAGCTCAGCCCCAGGGCTTGCAGGGACAGACTTCACTGCAGAGCCCTTGCTCAGCAGAGGCGTGGGACTGCCCTGCTGATCAGGGCACTAGGAGTTTGCACGCCCCAGCACTGGCATCTCCAAAATACCCCCAAAACCAAGCCCAGCTCAGAAAGCAAAGCAGAGCGAGGGGATACTCGCATCCCCCCCCATAGCTGACTGCACATGGAAGGTGAAGGACACCACATGGGAGAATAGGGATGAGGACAACCCCAGATCCCGTGCACACGCAGGGTGGGTAACCAGCAGGTCCCAGAGCGAGGGCAGTGTCCCTGCTCAGCGTCAGGCACAGCCCCCCCAGCATTAACCTCACTGCTTTCCCCCCCGCCCCGCTCCCGCTACCTCTTTCCAGATGCCAAGCCTCCAGATGAGTTCCTGCTCCAAACATCCAGCTCCCCACGCTGCCTCCCCATGGCTACTGGGGAGAGTACGGGGTTATGCTAGCACCAAGCAGACACAGCTCCTGCTCCATCCCCAGCCTCAGCCAGACCTCCTCCATGCTTTGCCCACCTCCAAACCTGGGGCAGCCAAGGCTGGAGATGCAGAAATGCAGGGCGAGAGCATCACAAGGCGCGTTCACCCCTGCCCCAGCTACCTGGAACATGGGAGCTGGTTGTGAGCTCCCCTCCAAAACCGTTTTTTTCTAATCCAATGGTGTTTTCAGTTGAAAAGCAGGCAAGCTCTGCCACCTGGCTGCTCTCTGCAGAAACCGCGCTTTGCCTTGCTCTTTCGGGGCCATCCAACAAACCAGGAGAGTTTTGAGGGCGAAACGCCGGCACGAAGCCTCCTCGGATACCCAGGGCTCCAAGTGCCGGGAGTCCGTGTGCCCCTGGCCAGCAGCAAGGGTCCCACCGTGCTGGGGCCTCCGCAGCGGGGACAGAGGGCTGCCGACAGCCCCTCGGAGCTGCATGTCCGGGTGCATTGCTCAAAGCCAGGCTGCTGCTGGTGATGTAGCTTCATGTCAGAGCCAGCCTGCTCCTGCAGCCCGCCAGCACGGCCGAGAGGACGCAGAGCCTGTGCCGGCTCCAGCCTAGCAGCCCGGCGCCCAATCTCAGGAAGGGAGGGTTAAAAAGTTGGGGAAAATCAGCCTCACCAGTAGCTGGGTCTGGAAGAGAGCGGAGTGCCACACGCTGACTGCACCGACACGCTGCACAGCCACAGCCCTGGGGTGACCGGGGCCAGCACTTAGCGTACGGTTAATGCCTTCGTTAATTAAAGCCTCCAGCTGATATCGGAGGGAGGGCGGCCGAGCAATGAGGAAAGGCCCCGTGATCTTGCCTGGGCGGTGGGGGGAAAACCAGCCCATGAGGGACACCAACCAGCATCCCCAGCGCGGAAGGGACAGCCACCGAAAGTGGCGCTGGGCCTGGGAGCAGAGGAGGGAGTGAAATGCCAGCCCCGAAGGGGATCTCTGTTCTGTGACAGGGAGGCCCACGGGTGCAGCAGCCCGCCCGCAGGATCACAGCCATGCTGCTGGCTTCCATGGGTGCCTGGCTGCTGCGGCCAGCCCACAGCCACCCTCGCCCCTGCTCCCCAAGCGCAGAAGCGGGGCAGTGAACAGTGTCACCCAGCTCGGCTGGGCCACCGTCACTGCAGAGGGCTGGCGAGGAAGCCAAGGGTGTGAGACACATCAGCCACAGGCCATCGGCTGCCCCGCTGCCGGCCCCAGTCAGGCCAGTGGAGAGGCTGCAGGGGTCGGCCCAGCGCTGTGACGGCTGAGGTGCTCTGCAGTGAAGCCATGGGGCACAAGCACTCCCGTCACATGCTGGGGTGATGGGGCTGGAAATGCCGCATGAAGATGGCCGGGGAGATGCCAACATGGCTGGCCACAAAGCCTTTTCCCTTCAGCTCATCCCGATGCTCCCCAGCAGCACCTATCCCCAGCGTGCCGCCCCAGGTGCTCTTGCTCTGCCTTCCTAGAGCAGCGCCACCATGTCTTGGGCCAGGCTGGGACCTGTCTCCTTCCCTAATCCCAAACCAGTCCCAAACAAAGCACGTTATTCTTCACTTGCATATCCAAACAAGAGCCGAGGAGCAGGACCTCCGCGAGCTGGTGCTCCTCTGAGGACAGTGCTGCAACGCGGGGTGCGCTCCGTACATACCCCTAGGCCGTCACAGAGCAGCGGTGTAAGCAATTCCATTTACCTCTTTTCAACGGGCCAGACGTGCCTAGCCGGCAGCCACACATCCCAGGCTGTTGTAGCACACTAGCACGAGCTCTCACAAAGTCCCAGCCCTGCCCCTGCGTCTTCCAGGGATGAGCCCAAACTGAGTAGCAGGAAAGGAAGAAAAACTTTGTCCTGCAGGGCAGGAGAAGGGCTCCCAGTGGGAAGGGGAGGGGGTGAGGGACAGAGGAGGCAGGTGCAGGTCACCGCCATGCCCAGCAGCGCCCAGCTCTGGCAGGGCTCTTGCAGACAGCCCCATGGGCTCTGCCCTGGCATCTACTGTGTGGATGCAGATGGAAACAGCCACGTTGGCTTACCTTCCCTGGGGATCCGCAGCCCAATGGTTGCTTATTGGAGGAGAACCAGCTTATGGCAAGGAAATGCATTACTGTTATCATTATTATTATCACCGTGACGAGGCTGTGGGAAGGGTTTAACACCAGGCGGCATGCAGCCAGAAGGCAGGGGACCCTTGGATGACGCACTGGCCCCACAAGAGCCCCCCCGTTGCAGCCCTGCGTCCTGTCCGGCGCGGCTGCGGCACCCCTGCGATGCCGGCGCGGCTCCTCCGGGCTAACCGGGCAGCGCAAATCCAGAGCAGCGAGGGCTGGCCCCTGCCAGGCCCCCAAGCAAAAGCCACCTCCAGCGAGGCAGGGAGAGGGAGGAAGGGGACCGCAGCCCGGCCCCAGGCGGGGAAGCGCTTCCCCAGCACCTCCTGCTGAGCGGCGCTGCTGAGGAGAACCCCGGCACCCCGCGGCCGCCTCCCTCCTGCCCCGCCGATGCAGGACGAACCCCTCGGCCCGCTGCCTCCCCCGGGGCACGGCCCCGCAGCCCAGCCACCCACGGCCGCCGCCCGGCGGCCCACCCGCGCTGCGGGGCTGAGCGGGGAGCGCAGGAACCCGCGGGCCCCGATCTGCCGGCCCAGGGGAGCCGGGGATGCGCCCCCCGGGCTGGGGGCCGCGGTGGCGGGGGGGGGGGGCTCTGCCCCCCGTGCCCCCCTCGGTACCCCCCGGCACCTGCCGCAGCCCTCACGCCTCGCCCAGGAGCCGCCTCCCGCACCCAAAAAACGTCGCTCGTGTGCGTGCCCCCTTCAGCAGCCCCCCGGGGGGGGGGGGGGGTCCCGGCTGCCGGGCGGGGGCTGGAGGCCCCTCAGCCCCCCGCCCCATCTCCCCAGCGGCCGCCTTCCCCCCGCCTCGCCGTGCCCCAACCCGGCCCCTGCCGGCCCCCAGCTCCCCACGGCCACCGCAGCCCCCCGGGGGCACGGCGAGGGGCGGCAGCGCGGAGCCCAGCCCCAGAGCCGGGGATGCGGCAGCGCCAGAGCGGCGGCCCCGGGCCGAGCCGGGCCGTACCTGTCAGCAGCTCGATCTTGTGCCGGAGCACCTTCATGCCGGGCCGGCGGCCCCGGCGCGGGGAGCGAGCGGAGCCGGTGCCGGTGCCGGTGCCGGTGGCGGAGCCGGAGCCGGAGCGCACGGGGCGGCGCAGGGGCGCGGCTGGGCACGGCCCCGGCGGGCCGGTTCCTCCCCTCGGCGGGGCCGGAGAGGAGGGGACGGGGATGGGGCCGGGAACGGGGCCGGGAAGGGGCGGACGACGGGCCCGGGCCGGGAACGGGGGGAGCGAAAGGGGAGATGGAGAGGTGGCGGGTGAGGAGCTGCGGGGGTGGAGGGCAGCGCACAGCGGCCTGCGGGGAGCCGGGGGGGGGTCCCGGAGCGGGGCCGGGGTGGCTGGGGGTGCCGAGCGGCTCTGGGGCCGGGAGGCTGTGCGGGGGGGTCCCTGGGGAGCAGGGGACAGCGACGGCCGGGAGATCTGGGAGACCCCCCAGGTGTGGGGCCATGCCCAAGGGGGCTTGGAGTCCCCGTAAAGGCGGAGCAGCCTGGAGGTCCCCGGGGTGGTGGTGGTCAAGGGGCTGGGGAGGTTCCCTGGACAAGGCAGGATCTGAACAGCAGAGATAGCCAGAATAGAGCCAGGATGGCCAAGAGGTCTGGGGAGGCCCTGGGGGTGGGGACATGAAGGCCAAAGGGCCTGGGAACAAGACCAAGGGATGACAAAAGAGCTGGGGGTCCCCAGGAGCTCGGGACAATGACGGGCAAGGCTGGGGAACAGTCCCTGAGCCCTGACAGTCACGGCCAAGGGGCCCGGCAGTTCCTGGGATAAGGGGGACCGGCGTAATGGCATCCCCACAGCAGGGCACGATGGCCAAGGAGTCGGGGGGGGGCAGGCACTGGGGAGATGGGGTCTGAAGGGTCACCCAGGAGCGGCCACCATGCACTGACGTGGTGGGCTGGGACGGCAGGTGCTTTGGGTACAGCAGGTTGTGGGGTGGCTGTTTGGGTCAGACAAAACCAGGGGCCAGACCCACAGCGGGGAAGATGTAGGACCCTGACCTTCTGCATGGGGCGTGGATGCTGGTGGTGCCTCCCTCTGCCCTGGCTGTGATCCAGCCCCACCAGGGACCACTGGCTCTGCAGGGCAGCTGCTCTGCAGGAGGTTCACCCACCAGCATTGCAACATTGTCCAGGTTTCTGGAGGAGCCAGGGACTCTCAAGGTGCCAGGGGTTCGACCAGAGCCTTGTTAATGCCACCCTCGTTCAGTGATCCAAGTTTGCTCCTAAACATAAACTCTGGGCTGCAGGAGGTACCCACGGGCTACTCTCAGCACCCGGCTGGAATCAGGCACCCCAGCATCAGCCTCATCTCTCCCCGGCCAGCCGTGGTGGCCAGTGACTGCTCACAGGCACTCCTCCTGCGTGGCTAGGTCACGAGCACAGCTCATCCCACAGACGTCCGCCCAGGGGCTGGAGAGAGATGTGCTGCTGGGACACACATCCATTTCCATCCCTGGTACATCTGTTCTAACAGCTTGTCCTGGGCTTTTTGGATAGCAACCAGCTCGCAGTTGATTTCAGCCTCTCCTTTTGAGTCACCAATAGCTGTGCATCCCAGGCTGTGTTCACCTTCTCACTTTGATGGGGGGAAACACATGGGATGTCAGGCAGCACGGTGACCGTTCAAGCTAGGAGCCAGCTAATCCTTGTCTGAGCATCAGCTCTTCCTCACCTTCAGGGCTGCCTTTTATCCCCCCTCCCAGCAGCCAAGAGTTTTCCTCTGAATTGGGCAGGGATGAGCTGGGGTTGGTTTCAGATCCTTTTGACACTGCAAATTTACACATTCTCCTCCAACTGCCAGGGATTTCTACAGGAATAAATGATTTTCACACCAGGAATTTATCATCTCTGCAAGAAGTCCAGCTTTATCAAATAACAGGTTTTAGATGGCTACCTTGCCAAAGGAGCAGGGCCATGTGGCTGCAATAATTGCACAATTAATCAGGTCTGGAAAGAGCACAAGCTCTCCATGCATTAAAGTGGAGGCAGCGGAATATAACCCCATGCAGGGGTTCAGAAACCGCCTGCACCCTGAATTGCATGCTTAAAGGGAAGCGAGGAAGTTTTACAGCATGGATTTTTCCACATTACTTCTCACTGTGTTTGTAATGCAAGTCAATGTGGCATTTTCCACATGGCTTTCCATGTGCTTTTAGCTCAGCCATGTGACGCCAAGCCAGTCAAACCAAGGTCTGGCTCCAGAGACGGCATCAGGGAGGTCACAGCTGTGGACAAAGGCTCCCCACACTTTGCTGGGGGTCTGGGGATGCTGCTTGCAGACTTGTGACGTTTCCTGCTGTTTGCCTGCACCCCTCCGATGCTCATTTCCTGGTGCTGCTGTGGCACCCAGGAGCCCTTTGAGACATTGCTGCTGGTGACGATGCTGAAGTCGGGCTGCAGCTGTTTGAGGGGCATCCCATCCCCACGCCAAAGGAGGCTTGTGCCACAGAGTGGGGCTGTGCTGGGGATGTCTCAAGCCCAGGGGGTGTTCCCCATGGAAGGTGGGGCAGGAGAGGGGTTTCCAGCAGCTGCTGCCACAGTCGAGCCCCTCAGTCTCTCCCAGCTGGGCTGTGCCATGGTATCGTGGTGCCAGGGCCAGTCATGTCTCCCTCCTTCTGCCACTGGGCCAGCAGCAGGCACAGGCTGGCCACCGGGACCTTGCCCCAGCCCTCAGCCCCCTGAAGCAGGTGGGTCCACAGAGACAAAAGGAGCCGTGCGCACTCCCTGCAGTGATCCTGTGCCCGGCGCTGCTGCCCCAGTCGGATGGAGCCAGCAGTGGGAGGAAGAAGCCAGAGGTGGGAGTTTGAGCCAGGCTGGGGCCATCACCTTTGCCGTGCTCCTCTGGTGCAGCAGCGGAGGAAAGGCTGCGAGGAGCGTGGTGTCGCTCACTGGACCTGAGCCCCTGCCCTGCTGCTGCAGGCTGGAGCAGAGGGTGCCGTCCCAGCCAAAAGACGGAGCCATCCACCCTTTCATCCCAAGCCAGCCTCTGCCCTCCCCCTGCAGCCCCTCAGGGCCGAGCCAGGCAGCAGGAGATGCTGTTTTAAGTTCCCCAATGGGGATCTGGACCCCTCTGCCCGGGCTAGCTGGCGCACTCCCCAAGGACACACCCTAGCAGGCATCGTTTTGCAGCCCCCTCCTTCTACTGTGCGTGGATCGACTCCTCCACCGGCAGAGCAGAGGAATTTTCCATGTTACTGCCAATGCCAGCAGCAGCACAGGGAGCAAGGACTTTCCTCACGGATGCAGAAGCAGCAGCTCCTTTCTGTCCCCCAGCCTGAGCTGCCCATAGGCACAGCTCCTTAACGGGCATTTGCCAGAGGATGGGGCTGACCCCACCACACCCGCAGGGCTTGCAGTTCTCCACAGCAGCCCAGGGTTATGTGCAGCAGCGAGGATGGGTTTTACACCTGCATCCTGCGTCGCTGCAAGCTGGAAACACGCACCTGAGGGTTTTCTGGTGCTCCTTGCTGCTTGTCATCTTGCGGGATTTGTTTGTAAGGAAACAGGCACGGAGCGCGCGGGCCCAGAAGCAGGCTGCCGGGATTGCAGGCCTTACCCACAGGCAGCCTCTTGGCAGCTCCGCTTCTAGTGAGGCACGGCACAGCACCGGGCAGGTGGACGGGGAAAGGGGAGCTGAGACGTGCGTGCTGCCAGGCTGCTGGCAGCAAAGCAAAACGCCAGTGAGGGCTCAGGTGTTTCCCAGTGCTGCTGCTCCCAGCAGAGCCACCTCCCTCCCTGAGGGTCACTGCCTTGGACGAGCCCAGCTGGAGGCTGCCCGGCCGGCCCAAATCCCCAGCAACTGAGCTGCCTCCTCTGTCCCACCTGCAAGCGGAGAGGGGCCAGAACCACCGACTGAGAAGGGAGAACTGCTGCCGGCAGAGGGGAGGTGGCAGGGCATGAAGCCCTGGGGCCATCTGTGGAAGAAGCCTGGACAGATTTCAGTAAAAAGAGGCCTTTTCTAAAAGAAAGGCTCCAACGTGACCCTGCTCCTCCCACAAGCTCCTAGGCCAGGACCACGGAGCCGTTTTGGTTCAGCAGAGGTGAGCTGGGACCCCCCCACACACCCCACCGAGGGCACCCCCGTACCCTGAGGCCTCCGTCCTCCGTTTCCACCCCAGGACCTGGTGGCAGCGGTGCCGGCAGGGGACAGCCGGGGGCAGCTGGGAAGACGCTGCCGTTACCAGCAGCGGACGCAGAGGTTTGCACCCGGACGCCGAGGCAGGGAAGGGTGAGGCACCAGGCCCTGCCCTGCAGCCGGGCTGATCCGGGGCAGGGGGGAAGCAGCCCGAGGCGGACATGGTGTCTGCCCACAGCACCTGGGGGGGAATCGGCGCGCTCGATGTGCCCGCATCGAAAGGTTTAACGGAGACTGGGTACCGCCCCGAGGCACTCGCAGTCCGGTGATGATGTGCAGAGGACTCAGAGCTAAATTTAGCCTGGGTTGTGCGTGAGTGTGATGTTTTTTGTTGTCACCCTTAAATCGAGATGTTGTTTGGAGTGCACGGCTGCTGGCCCGGCCTTGCTCTGCTCTGGGTCTTTGATGGGCTCTTTTGGTGAAGCTGTTCACAAAGGGGGAGAAGCAAGGCAGTGTTGTGAAACGAGGCAACGGGTGAGATGTGCAAAGGGTCTGTTTCAAAAATGCCCACGAACCATCCCTCAGAAACTGGCAACGCACACAGAGTGGTGAGAGGGCTACCCGAGCACCCACAGGGACGTGCCTGTGCTGAGACCGAGCAGCTCTGCGGGCACGGGGCCACGTGCTGTGGCTAACAGCCCTTCGGCAGCTGTGGCCACAGTGAGGGGGCTCCCAGGCTGGCTGGGGTTTGAAGCAGTGGTGCTGGAACACCAGCTGCTGGTGATGGGCTCCATCCTGCCCCGCACTGCCTGCCCGCCCGGGGCAGGGCAATCCACCCCAGCCTTGCATCCACAGGGCAGTGAAATGCCCATGACTCGCTGGCTCCGAAATTATCAGAAGCAGAATGACAGTGGAGCGCGTGGGTCTCGGGCACATCAGAAGAGACCCTCTCAAACCCTGCCTAGGACCCCCACATTGTGGGAGCCCTTGGAGAGCTCTGGGCGTGTGCTCAAGCCCTGTATGGGTCAGCCTCCCCCGGACTGCCAGGGGAGCTGGGACGGGGCACTGCTCACACACAAGCTCACGGCCTGGGATGCAGCAGCAGCAGGCAGAAGCTTCTCACACCGGGCTCCAGCCTAACACGCTGCATTTCGCTGGAGCTGCCTGGGAAGATGCAATCCCGCAGGGAGCTCAGCATCCTTCCCCTGCAGTACAGCCCGTGAGCCCAGGGTGGGGGCATTGCCTCCACCACCCGGCACAGGATAGGGATTTGCCGTGCCCCGTCTTCTCCCTGACCTCAGCACAAAGCATGTGCCAGGGTTGGCAGGCCTCCAGCCCCCCAGTCACCTCCTGCCCTGGCAGTGCGTGGCCACCAGTAATTTTCCATCTTGCCTGCAAGCTCTGCCCCAGCCCAAGGGCCCCAGCGAGATGTGCTCCTGCGTCCCTCTAATAGGGATGGGCCCCATTCAAGTTTCTCTTTCCATTCCGTGCAGGGTCCCCTCCGCCCCTTCCTGCCCTTGCAGCCCTTCCGCTTCAGCAAAACGGGAGGATTTTGATCAAAAGCCAGAAAAACAAGAAGCCTGGCAACCTGCCGAGAGGAATTCCCACGGGTCAGCTGCACCCAGGGGTGATGTCCCTGGGGTGAAGCCAGGAGGGCAGCAGCCCCCGGGACTTTGCCGTCAGCTTGTTTCTGAGCCTTGCACCTGCACAGGCACGGCTGCCTGGGACTGAACGCCTGGTTCCACCTGCAGTGTTGGGCGGCCAAGCACGCAGCGGCTATGGCAAAGCAAGGCTGATCTGTGCAGGGAGGGACCTGGCCCTGCAGTTCAGCATGTCCACAGCTGGGCACAGGATGCAGGGTCCCTGGGGAACAAGAGTTGGGTATCCAAGGCCTCAAACCACCTCAAGGAACACCGTAGCCTTGTTCAAAACACAGGGAAAGCACAGGATCCACCCATCTCACCTGGGTTTTGCATGAAGCAGGGTGGGTGCAACACCCCCTCACATCTGGAGCTGCACCAGGGGGAAACAGGGGAAGCCTCTCAAAGCAACCTGGGCACCAAGCGTCTCCGCATGGCGAGCACATTGTTTTGGGCAAGAGGTTCCTCAAAACGCAGAGAGATGCAGACAGCTGCCTCTTCGGGAAGAGCCATTTCCCAGGTCCTAGCCGGGCTGCCAAGGCCTTCGGGCTCCGAGCCAGGCTCTGCCTGCTTCTGCCTCCGTCCCTCCTCCCTGCGCATGAGGGGCAGCACCGGTGCCAGCCCTGTGGTGCTGTTCCTGTGACAGCCCCTGCTCAGAGCCAAGACAGGCTCTAAATAAATACCTGTCAGTAGAGCAGGGCAGAGCTGTTCCGAGAGCGACTGCGTGCACGCAGATGTGCCCAACAAGCTGACAGGCGAGAGACAGAGCAAAGACAGCGGGGTCTCTCTCCTTGGAGCCCAGAGACTGGCACGCTCTCAAAGGCAGCGTTAATCATTTCCAATTACACGGCGCTCATCGTGATGGAACAACAATGCCTGCTCTTACCTTCCCCCGGAGAGTGGGCTAATGCCATTTCCAAGGCACAGCTTCTCTGGCCCTGAGGTGCCATGATGGTTTAAGGGGTGGTGATGCAGGGGGAAGACTTGATTGCTCCTAAAGTTTCCACAGCTCCCTGGTTGCCACCGATGGTGTTTTGGGACACAGGAGCCAGGCAGTGCCTCTCTGCTCTCAGGCAGGGAACACACCTGGGGTCTGGCAGGCGTTGGCTTCCTGCTGGGGTCTCTAAGCAAGGAGGGGGATGCAGCGGGGCAGAGCAGCACGTACGAGAACAGCTGCCGGCCTGGTCAGTCCTTGCTCCGGCAGCACAATGTGCCTGGAGGGGTTCGAGCAGCCCTCGCAGCCCCTGCTCCTTCCTTAGCCTGGAAGCCTTCACAGGAGCAGCCCAAAACTCAGCTCCCCGTGCCTGCAGCCTGCCTCTCTGCCCTTGACCTTCTCCTTGACCTGCAGCTGATCAATACCTCCCGCTCTGGGGGATCCATTGGTCCTAATGATTTCATCCCGCTCCTCACTAATGCACTGTCTTGTCGTGCTGCATTTGGGCCACGGAGCTAGCAGATGCTGAAGAGGGAGGCAGAGGGCTGGCCAAAGGCACCGCCATGGGCTGTCCTGGGACAGCAGGTTAACTTTTGGCACCATCACCTTGCAACACAATGCTCTCCACTGCAGACACAAGTCCTCAGCTCTTCTTCCCACCACTCGTGGCTCAGCAGAGGACTGCAGAACTTCTTCCTTAAGCTCTTTAACTCATCGGAAAGGCAAAATCAGTAGATTTGAATGCCTCTGCCAGGATTTCTGGAGCTTTTAGCCAAAACCCATCACTGTGTCCTCCTGATCCTCCATTGCCCCTTCACGCAGTAACTGCTCCTCTCTAGAGAGCTTCCATCAAACTCCTGCCTCCTGTGTGCCCAGCTGGCAACGGGGGGACTCGAGGACACCCTGACCCACAGCTGAAGCAGGTACCACCGTTTCCAGAACCCGTTTCTCAAGACATCCAACTTTTAGTTAGGACAAAAGCACAGCCATGTGGGTAAAGGTGGGGACTTGAGCCTGACCCTTTGCCCACCACGCAACCTCCAGCTGGGCAGGCTCCTGGGTGGCCAGGCTGCTGCAGGATCCCAGGTGGCAACCACCTCTACCCTTTGGCTTGCCCGCCCATGCTGGAGGCACCGAATTTCAGCAGCTTCCTGTTCAGAACAGCCTGGATCCCACCTGGCACCAAGAGCCTTGCTGGGGTGCAGGTGTGGGAGCCACCACCCCATGCACATCTCCCTCCCTGCTCCTGCTAATTTTAGTCCTGATCTTTAGAGGAGAGCAACCAAACTGAGATGAAGTCACCCTTTGGGGTCTGGGGACGGTCACCCTGCTTGTGCATCCTCCCAGTTTGGGGCTTTAAATATGTGGGACATGCCCTAGAAAGCGTTGTTGTCAGCGGTGAGAGTCCAATGCCCCTTCAAACCTACTTCTCATCCATCCTCTGCATCCTCCTGCAGGAAGGGAGGCTCCAGCCCAGCCTGGCACTGACCTTCGCTGTGAATCCAGTCACACGCACCCGGTCAATAACTAAACGCAAGACAACAAAATGAGCTGTCGCGGCCAATTAACACGCTGGGCTTAATCGGCTTGTGGGTTTTCAAGGTGGAGGCAAGGGGAGCTGGCTCCAGGTCAGAGGGCCAGGGGAGAGGCAGGGTGAGGGGTCTGGTGGGTGCCAGCCACCCCCATCCCATCCCAGGCTCGCGTGGGTCACAGGGGCAGCACAACAGGACACAGCCTTGCCCAGGAAAATGCAAGTTGAGCCTGGCCCTGCTCCTCCCCGCCCCACCACCACTGCTCCCCAGTCTCCAGCAGCACAAGTGAGCAGGGACTCTTCTCTGGAAGCCTCCACAATTCACACAGGCACCCTGTTAATGGCAGCTGGGGCCTGTACGCAGCTCCCTTGAGCCCTCCATTCCCTGACTCCAGCTGCAGAGCTGCCCCCAGAGAGAAAAGGGGGTGTTCAGCCCCCCGCACGCATGAAAAGCACCCAGGGAAGAAGGTTATGCCTGTGTCCTGGCAGCAGTCCTGGGTGCCAGTTAAACACCCAAACAAACTGCCGGTCTTGTAAGTGGGGCAAAGGCAAGAAACTCATCTTAAATCCCAGCTGTGACAGAAGCCTGCTCCCAAAACACACTCACCCCGCAGAGAAAGGTCCCACAGCAAGAGAAACGGGCACCCACAGACCCCAGCTCGCAGCGGCACTCGTCAGGGCTGTGGTCGCACCTGATCTGTGTTTCGGGCCGGTCTCACCTCCTGCCTTCTGCTTCTTCCTCTGCAGCTTATCTGAGCAGCCTGTTCAACCAGCAGCTTCGTGGAGGCACAGGCTGTCCTTTTGTCTGAACCACCATTAATGCCCTCCCCCCAGAGGAGCAAAGCCTGTGCAGCCTGGCTGTGGGCTCAGAAGACAAACCTCTGAGGACTGTTTTGATGGTGCTTTTATTTCTGTATCTGCTTTACTGTCTGTTCCCACACGCATCGCTGCCAAGCCCCCCAGCCACAGGACTGTGCTATTGTGTGGTTGTTTCCTCAGTCTCATTTTGCTCTAATGCCTAAGGGGAAAAAAAAAAAAAAGCCATGCTGCATCTTTAGCATTTGGCAATTTTTTGTCCTGAAGTCAGGGAAAATTTTGCCTTATTTGTCCAGCGTAAACCTCCTGTTTGTGAGGGTTTGAAAGCTATTTTTATATTCCTCCCCATGCTTCTGCTTTACCTGGGGAGCCCCCAGAGCCCTCGAGGGACCAAAAGAAAGTCTGGAGATAGGCACAGCCTTTTAAGCGGCACTACCTGGGAGCACAGGTTGGGCTTCTACAACTTCAATTTGCTTTTTGCCACTTTTGTTGTTTTAATCACAGCGTCACAACAGAGATGGAACAGCATCGTCACGATTTTCAAGAGGCATCCCCTTAACATGGACCATTTCTAGGCACTGCGAAATCTGGCAGGGTTTACCCTGGGATGGTCTTCAGGGCTGCAGTTTCTCAAACTCATCTGCAGGCAAACTGGGATTTCTTACACTGAAGCTATTTTTTATGATCTTACACGATCCCAGCATGAACAGAAGGCAGGTTCCAAGCTTTACAGCAATCTTCACCCTTGGGGTCCCCCCTCTGTTTCACAGGCTAATAAAAAGCAAAATGCTTTTAATGCATTTGTCAAAAAGAACCTGAGCCTGGAACAGGGGCCAAGAACAGAACACAGTGTGTTTGAGTCCCACGACTCGAGCATAGCTCTGCTATCACAACACCAGTCATTAAAGACACACTTGGGAGAGAATACCGGTATTAAAGGGGTTGGACCTGGGGCACCACGGGGCCTGTTTTTCCCAGGGGGCTGAGCCAATGCTGAGCAGAGGATATTTACCTTCCCCCAGGGAATGCCAGCTTCTTCTCTGCAACTGCAGGATGCCCAGGAACGTGCACTGAGGCAGCCACGCTTGTCATCTCCTCCGTCAGCACAAAGCTGGGCCTGCAATTATGCAGCGAGACCCGGCTTGGCCAGACGGCAAGGCCAGGCAGCGTGCACTGCGCTCTGCAAAAGGCATCTCTGGCAGAGGCACGCTCCTTGCGCCCCGAACCCTGCTCAACCTGTGTCATATCTAGAGAAAAAGAGATTTCTGTCCACAAGACAAGTGGTTTCTGCCTTGGCATGGGGCAAGAAATCCTGCAGGAAGCGTGTTTCCCTGTGAAGAGCTGGAACCGTTCGGTTTCACAGAGGCTAATGAGAGGCGAAAGACCACAGTGTGTCCTGCCAATCCAAATAGAAAGATTACTAAGGCCAGTGGCACTGCTCGGCAGCCTGCCATTAGAAATAACTCTTCAAAAATAGAAGCGTGCTAATCTCAGGAACCTGCTGGTATTGTCAATGACATTAATGAAGTGTTTCGAAAACCAGAACAAATGCCTTGGCTTTCTGGGGCTGTGCTGCCCCTTGTAATTTTCCACAACAGCCTTCCAATAGTCTTCACTGTCTTCTTCCCTCTCATCCCCGTCCTTCTCTCAAGTTCCCTCTGGGCTCTCTTCCAATCCCCGAGGTCCCTCTCTAGCTCCTGCCTCCTCCTCTCCCGTACCTCCTCGTACATCTCCAGGCCCCTCCACAGGTCCCCCACAAAGCACGCAACGATGCACCGACTGGAGGTAGCCTCGCGGTTTGAGGGTCTGCGTACCCAGACGTCCCGCTCCGATACACTGGTGAAGGGAAGAAGGACCCCTTCAAACAAGGAGGTACCACGCTGAACGCTGCCCTGCCTCCCGATGCTCCGTCTCCCCTCCCCATCAGCTCTTCCACCTCTTGTCTCCAGCCCAAGCCACCCCAAAAGGACCGCTGAGCTTGCCCCCACCTGCCTGGCTCCTGCGTGGCTGCCTTCCCACGCACGCTGCTCCCACGGCCAGGTGCTTCCAGATCTACTGGGGGTGGCTGCTTCTCCTGCTCCCTGGCAGCGAGGAGAGCTCCCTCCAACAAGTGCTGGGGAGAAGAGGGCAGACACAACCTTACTTGGTCTCCCGCTCCTGCCCGAAGAGAGTCCTGCGCCTGCTCAGGTACCATCCAGCGCACCTCAAATTGACTTGGGTGGCACAGCCAAGTGTCTGTCCATCTCCTCCCCTGTTTGCAGCTCGCTCTTGGCAGCTTTCTCACCACCTCCTTCCTTCTGTGGCAATCAGTAATACTGCGCTTTCAGTGTCCGTGCCAGCCTCGACGTCCATGCTTGCTGCATGCTCAAACAGAGGACGAGGTGGTGCAACCTGAACTCCATCTTGAGCCTCACCCGACTTGTGTTTTTGCCTTGCAGGTGCAACAGCAAGTCACTTGGACAGCTGGTTTGGTCTGAAAGGCAGAAGAATGTCAATAGGGTTCTCACTACCTTCACTGAAACGAGCAGTTTTGGTAGGACTCACATAAAAATAATGTCTTGAGCTCGATGCCCCCTCTCCTGGTTGCTGACGAGCAGTGCATACCCAGGCCCTCCCAGGCCGCGGCCTTCTCATGGCCGTGTGTCCAAACTCCCCCAGCAGCTCCTGGGAAAACCCCAAATGCACGCTTCAGCCATCAACAAAGGGGTTACTGCAGTAGGGTAGAGCAAGCTGGTGTCTCTGAAACTGGGTAACACCAACCACACATAAAGCCTCAACCCGACCACGTATCTAACACAGGCTGCGTTAACAATAGCGTTTGAGCAAAGAACACAAACGTGAAACTTCCAGTTTCATTGTCCCCGATTCATTGTGGAAGTGTCTTAGTGCTGAAGAAATTAAATGATTTGTGCGCATGGGGTCAGAGGGCACGATAAACCCAAAGTGGCACAGCTTCTTTCAAAAGCAGAATCTGCCTGCCCCAGACCTGAATCACATTGCGTGGTCAGCATGAAACAAAGAAAAAAAAAAACCATATCCACTAGAGATCAGCCCCCAAAGCCAGCCCTGCAAAGCAAAACCATCAGCCATAAGTTGCAAACGTGTGCGGCCTTCGCTCATTCCTCGCTCGTGTGTCACGATGCAATCACAGCAATCTGTCATCCTTCCACCAGTTTTTGCGCGAAGTCCCACTGACGATTCAGCTCAGCACTTCGTGATCAGGCTGCCATCGACTCTAGTAAAAGTCGTTCTGAGCTGGCGCAATCAGGCACCAGAGCAGAAATATAGGCTTAGCTTGGCTACCCTCCTGCTGGGCCAACTGGCTCCTTAGGTAGGAGAGAAGGCTGGAGAGTAGGAAAAGTACTTACCTTACATTTAATCAGGTATGTGGCAGCCCTGAAGAAGCTTAGCAGTAGGGCTTTAGTAGACTGAGCAAGGAAAACAGGGTGATTTCTGAAAAGGGGAATCTTTTAGCTCTGTCAAGCACTTGTCACGCAACCATCTGAGCTCTGGCACACACAGCAGAGCTGTGAAAATCTGGCTAGCAGATTTGCTGTAGAGTACAACGCTGCCTCCAGTCTAGATGGCAAAACACACTCGAATAAGGGAACGTTATCTTCATTTGTCAGAAAAGGAAACTGAGGCACAGAGCAGTTCCGAGTCGGCTACTGCCAGGCAGAGAGGCAGTGCTAGATAGATAGCTGGATTTTTAAATAAAGCCACCACTTCCTGAGCCATATGATGTGCTACCAGACAATGTATTTTTATAAAAAGCACGTCTGGGGACAGAAGCAGCTCTGTGTGAAGAAAGCATTCACCATTGTCCCTTTGCTGGATTACATCACCCTCTGTTTAGCAAGTGGCTCAATTAAAATTTTGATTGAAAGCTCCTATAAAAGCCGGTCACCAAAAATGGCCGGAAAATCACTGATCAAAATCAAAAAGGCTCACGCTCTTAACTCAGCTAGGTGCCATGGTCTCCCTGATAAAAATAGTATTTGGTGTTAAAGTGTGCCAGTTCTCAAGACATTTCTTACTGCCACTTCTGGGTGCTGTTGGCCTGAATGACACCTATAGCTTTTGTGCTGGCAGAAGCAATCAACAGCTTCTTTCTGCCGACCGAAAATAAATTGAAGCCAAAGGACAAACTGAGACATTGTTTATGGCAAAGGGAGCCAAAGAAGAAAAGTGAACATTTTCTGAAACAATAATTTGGATAGGTAGAAAGTTTGTGCGTGCACAGCTGCAAAGCTCTTTGTTTTTAGCTGAGCATCAAATATCCACGGCTGTGTCACCTGCTTCAAAGAGTACACGGAGGAGAGAAAAGGAGCTGAGTGTTCATGTGAAACTTCGGTGAAGAAAGCTTTTCAGCTTCAGTAACCATTCCAACAGGAGTTCACTGCTGGGAAGCTCGAGTGCCCCTGTACTGCACCGTGTCAGCGCATACAGAGCTCCCTCTGTTCACCAGGCTTCCAGCCCAGCACGGGAACAGATTGCCTACGGAGGCTGCCGGCTGTGCAGCAGAAGCGGCTTCCGAAGGCCTGGCTGGACAAACGTCACCCTGGGATGGGTCAGGCAGGACTAACCCTCACCTTGGGAAAGGACTGATCCATGTCAGCTCGTAGGTCTTTGAAAACAGGTCACCAAAACCCAAGGAAACATTCTTACGTGAACACACCACTAGCCAGCATCCCAAATTTCACCTATTTTCGATAGTAATGAAAACCATTGTGGCAATATTGTAAAATTTGTCTATGGACTGTTTTGTGATAAATTTCAGTAGCCTTGCAGTTTCTGAGGGACATGGGAAGCAATGACACTTAAAAATTCTTTTCATACCTCTTTTGTATGGCTTTGTAATGGGGATTTATTGTTCCATTCTGATAATACAGAAGTTCAAACTCCTCTAACATAGCTTGCTGCTGTATAATCATAAAGGACAGTTTGTGTTCATAAAATTATAGAGCAGTCTTTTGTTAGTTATGCTAAAGACTTTTCAGAAGCAGTGGGTGTCTAGAGTTACAACAAAGTATTTCCAGACAGAATAAAGCATTCCAGCAAGTAAGAAAAAAATTAAAATAAAAAACCAACAGAACATTAAATCTACTAATGAAATATGGCAATTTAAAATCATAGGACCACATTTTTTTTTTAAAGAATCTTACGGTGTTTATTACCAAACACTCAGGGTTACTAAAAGTGACATTGCCACTTACAAAAAGCCAGTGACATTAAGGACTACTTCAGGGAAAAGGGATTTTTTCTCCCCACTCTGAAACTGCCTGCACGAAACATTGGCAAGTGTAAACCACCTGCTTGGATTTTGTTCCCAGCAAGAACAAAGAAAAACGCTTTTACAAATGTAGAAAAATGAGTTTGGACAGTTACCAAAACCAGTCCAGAAACCGAGGAACAACTCATTCAGGGTATAAACCAACTAGATCTCAAAGGCACCACCCTCTTAAAATAATCTTTCCGAATCTCGAATACTTTTCATCGCAGATGGAGTTGAACTTGCTTCCCTTGCAGCTGAAGCACTGACTGCAGCTTTGACACATGACTTGAAGCCTGTGCTACAACTCTTGGAGCAGCAGGGTACGAACGCAGGGACAGCCAACTCCTACCTGCTACCTGCTGCTCTGCTGCTAAGTTGAGGTAACATGGAATCGCCTCCATCCATCTCCTGTTTCATAAAAACGTAGATTTGCAAAATCAATAGCTTATATCAGGTTGGCAGTGTCCCTGTCAAGACCTGAACAAACTCCTAATGCCCTTACTAGTGAGTTAGTCAGCAACAGCTTCTGTGGTCGCCTGACTGCACGAATACAGCTCCCAACCACGTTACCTAAAAAAGAAGAGGAATGATATGAGCAGAGCTGCGATATCCCTCATGGCCACCATTTCGCAGAGACCTGCACTTCCCTATCTGTGACTAGTTTTAGTGTTGCAGGACAGTTAACAGTGGACACTTTACATGAAGAAAAATGTATAAAAATATTTATTCAGCATAATAATCCAGGAGTAGAAAATACGCAAGTGATACAAGAAAATGCCTAGGCTACTACGTGCCATTAAGTGCAGCAACATTCTTGCCCGTATTTGATGTACTTTGTCAGGTACAGCTTCCAATTAGCCTCCTGCAGCAGGACAGCCAGCCCTGCGCTGCTCAGGCAGGTGCCAAGGCGCTTGTGAAGCCCCACATCTCCTCTTGCGGCCTCCACAGGCAGAGCTTTCGCTCCTCTGGCCCACAGAATGACCACACGCCGTACTTGAGATCTCCAGTTTGAAATATCTGAAATATCTGATATCCAGGCACATTTGCAAGCACAGAAACAAATCCTACAAGACTTGGCACATCAAATCTTGAAAGGTTTTGTGTCAGGACTGCCGCCGCCTCCCAGCAATTCTCAGAGCAGGAGGCACTCTGTACCATTATGATCCGGATCCTCCTCCTAGGTGCTCCCCAAACGCCACCTTCTATAGATGCTCAGAAGCACCCACAAAACAGTACACACTTCCAAAGGATCATGGCAGGAACTACTTCCTACAGAGCAAACCACGTTTCCTGTTTCACATTCATCAAATGTGACTTCACGTAAGGTTTAAGGACATGCACGCAGGATGGTAACCACCGGGCTCTTTAACAAGTTCCAACTCCAGCTGCTCCTACTTGCAGCAACGACATTTACTAGGCTCATTTTACAGATAAACCAGAAAGAAGGAAACTCGGCTCACTTGCTCTGTCCTTTCACTATCAACTGCATTTAGCAATCAGATTTTCTCCTGGAAAAACAGATGGCTCAGAGGTTGATAACGGAGGGCAGTTTCCATTAAGTTGCTGCTTTTAATCCAGCCTGTCCTCTTTTTTGCCTTCTGTAAAACGACTGGAGGAGCTCAACACCCATGGCAGAGATGCGCACGTTGCAAAAGCCACTCGCATCGAATGGGAACGTCCCCCACCACTCGTGGCATGGAGCCCGCAGGGGCTGAAAGGGAGAGAGAGGACAAGGCAGCACGAGACCCGCGCGGCCACTGCCCTTGCTGGGTGGGTAAAGTACTCTGAGTACTCTGTTCTCTGAGGCGCTAACACTGTGTACAAAACCCAGCGATAAGAACCCCAGCCTCATGGAGAGCACCTGTTAGAACTCAATGTACAAGACATGGGAAAAACTCGGTGTGGTTTGTACATGTTTTTTTTGCATCACTGGGGCTCTCCGAAGAATGGGAAAGCTGGAAACGTGCTCCTAGGAGGATGGAATGGGAAGGATGAAATACAAAGAATTACACATTTTTCCAAACAGATCTGACACTGTAAATATCAATTTGGAAGACAAAAAATAATAAATATCAATTACCCTTTTAGAAAATCATCTCACATCCTTTCAGCCTCTTAGCAAACACCATAACTGCAAATCCTCAGGAGTGGTATGAGTAAGCTGTAAAGCTATCAGGTGATGTGATGCAATCTATTTTTTATATTCTTGCTGTCTGCCTTTAAAATTTACACTAGACTAATACGAAGACATAAGAGAGAATTCCCATTAATGGACAAGGAGTCCGTCCTTTCCCAAAGCTGACTCATCTTTCTTTTCTGTGATAGACTGTAAATCTCTCAGTGTCCCTCATTGCAGCTGCATGTTCTTCAGCATTTTAACCATCCATATCCGTAAACTTTCTTTTCCCGTAATTCTGGACCAGACTGGAAACTGTGATTTGCGAAGCTTGTCCCTTTTCCCAGCACTGGAAGTCATTCAGCCCTTTCTGGCCAGCTCGAAATAAGGCTCGCTCCAGTTCATCCAGCCGAGCCACCAGCATTGACGTGTCTTCGTTGTAAGCATTCTGAGAGGAGTCCATGATACGACGAAAACGGCTAATAAACGTCTAAAGAAGATAAGCAGAATTACTGACAGATAAAGCAGAGGCTCCTTCAGATCAAATGCTAGAGGCGTGAGCTTTCAAGGCAGGGAAGCTGAAGATGGAAGCTCTTCCCATCTGCCTGCAGCTGCTGAGGGTCTGCCAGCTGCAGCCTGTTTACACGCAGCACCTATTAATCTGGGATGCAAAGACGAACCATTTCCTGCATGAGCTGGGAGAGCGAGTATCTGATACACTGGGTGGGAAGCAGGCATGGATTAGATTTTGGCTGCTCCCTAGTGACAGGCTTGCGCAGTCCACGGGGCATAACACAATTACAATCTCTTCTAACTTCAGAAGCAATCAGTGCTTTAGTGCAGGTGGACTCGATCTCACACCGTGGCAGCTGTTGTAGGAACTTACAAGCTACAACTCGTGAATGGACCAGAAGTTATGCTAAACTGTCACTGAAACACATTCGGTATGCTGAAAAAACACTAAAAGCACAAACACACACACAAAGCCTCAAATCTCTAATAGATAATATTTTAAAAAGCAGAAAGACATATTTAAAGATTTTACACCCAAATAGATTTAAAGGTTTTATACACAAAATATAAGGAGGGAGGAGAAAAAAAGGTCAAAACTCTTTGAAAACTGTGCTTCTTTATTTCAGAAGCGGTTTTTAGAAACACGTTTATTCTATAACTCTCACTTGGGCTTTGTAAGCACCAAATAGCTAACTTTCACATGTTCTATTGCTAGCTCTTGAACATTTGGGGGAGAGTTTTTTGGTGTTTTTTTTTTTTTCTTTTTTAAAGTCAAACAGCACAACTCCCCTCTTGTTTACTTTTAACATAGTGAAATCATACCAAGCTAAACTGGGTCTTCTGCTAAGATGTACATCAGCAGAAAGAGAAAAGATGCGGAAAGGTGTGGTCACCTCCTCAATGCAGAAAGCAAGCCTTCGATGGACCACTCCAAGTAAGCAGCAGTGTTTGAAAGCATCTCTGCACCAGCTTTTATAGAAAGAAAGGAAGGAAGAGGAAAAGAGAGCGAGAAAAGCCAACAGCAATCATCCCAGACTACTTAAGAGAACTGGCTGAAGAAAGCTCAGAGCTGTTAGTGGTTACCTTTAAAAGCTCAGGGTGCAGAGAAGAGTTTGCAAAAGTCCGGAAACATGCAAAGATGTTATCTATCTTTTAAAGGAGAAAGGGGAGATAGGGAGGAAGGAAGGAAGAGCCAAGGAATTATAAATTCATCAGCATCAATTCCTGGAAACATACTGGAACAAATAAATAAAATGCATAAAACTCTGGAAGAAAATAAAGAGAGGTGTAACGGCCAACATGGATTTGCCAAGGGACTTGGGCAGACTGCGTTAGTTTCCTGTTATGGCAGGATGCCAGTCATGGGGCACTCTTGTAAGACTTAGCTAAACTGCCCCTAGGCGGTTGGTAAAGACAATTATTCATAGTTCCTGTTAGGAAGAAAGAACATATTGAGCGGAGTTCTACCGGAAGCTAACTGGAACCGAGTAGCATTTAACAATTTCATTAATGAGCTTACTAATGGAATATATATCGATTAGATTAGCGAGCAACATGCAGGAATAGGAGGGATGACTGCAAGCACATTGTGGGGCAGAACAATAATTCACAAGTGATGCTGACAGAATAGAAACATGGTCTGAAAACAACAGGATGTAATACAGCTGGGACTAACGCAAGGTTCTACATTAAAGAACATGTAATCTGTATGAATGCAGCATGAGGAATGATTGTCTGGATATGCAGTCTGTACCATCTCACTGTGGACTGCAAACCAAACACGTGTCAGTGTCACGCTATTAAGAAAAATAGGTATGCTGTGACACGATGAGCGTCTGAGCATCACGGTCTAGAAAATCCACAGGGTAATATTTTTGTTTTCAAGAGCACAAGGCAGGTCCTGAGCAGTAGAACGTGTGCTGTTCCGGACACTGCAAGTCAAAGCAGAGGCAGATCAACTGGAAAAATACCAGCAGTGCACAGATCCGAGGTTAGAAAGCAAGACCCACAATGAGGTATCAAATGAATTGGGGACTGTTTATCCCATATTGAAGAAAACTAGTGTTCAAATACATAATAGCCTGATGCAGGAAGGGAAAGAATCATCTGTTTTCAGCATTTACTTTGTGTGAGACAAACAGAACAGAGCTTGTATTGCTGTGAAACAGATTTAGTTTAGTTTAGGAAACCTCCTGAGACTAGGACGGTGAAGCACTGGAACAATTGCCCAGGACAGTATAAAGTCTTATCATTAGAGAGCTTTAAAAACAGTTTAGAAAAATAAAATAATAGAAGGCAAATTATTTAATCTGTACCCTTGCTGCAAGGCAGAATTAAAATTGCATGTCCTCTAGGCCTGTTTTACAGGATTTTCTGAAAAACCATATTTACAGCGTGGAAACTCCAAGCTAAAATTCCACATCTGGATGAACACTTGAGGCTTGCACTGACATCACTAGAACCACAGAATCATTCCAATTGGAAAAGACCTCTAAGACCCTCTAGTCCAACCTTTAACCTGGTACTAAAGTCCACCACGAAACCATGCTGCAAAGTTCTACATCTACACGTTTCTTGAAGACCTCCAGGGATGGTGACTCAACCACTTCCCTGGGCAGCCTATTCCAGCGCCACACAACCCTTTCAGTAAAGAAATTTCTCCTAAGTTCCAACCTAAACCTCCCCTGGCGCAGCTGGAAGCCATTACCCCTTGTCTTATCACTGGCTGTGCAGTTGCCTAAAAGGGTCCTACAACAAGACGTAGAAATCCCTAATGAATTTAGAAGTCATTTGGTTTAAAACAGGGTATTTTTCTGGAAGACTGCTGAGCAGCTGGGAACAAGAAGATGGAAAGACATAAAACCAAATTTCAAGATTCAGTTCTAATACTTGCCTGCAGGATAGTCTGAGCTATCTCGGGATTCTCTGGGTTGTCAAAGTTCAGGAGCTGGGAGCCAAACCCGTAGTAGTACGGCCCCATTTTATGCAAATCAACCACGTTGGCATCAGCACTGAAGACTGTCCTCCAGGCTTCCTTGTAAATCTTTGGCAGTTCCACCGAAATTATTCTTCTTTTGCTGTCGTGCAACCCTTTAGCCAGCCACATGGGTATTTCCAGCTTTGAGCCCTGTACAAATGAGAAAAAAAGCAGAAGAAGAAAAAAACAGCAGCTAAAACCTGCAGGACGCCCTCGCCTCCACTTCCCGGCGTGCCCCGCGCCGCCCCGCCGCCCGCCCGCCGCGGGCTACCCCGCGCGGGGCCTGCCGGGAGTTGTAGTCCGAGTTACCTCCGGGATCGAGTCGCCCGAGCCACCGGCGGCCCCTTGGCCCAGCGCGAAGGCCAGGCGGGGCAGGCTGCTCTCGGCGCGACCCGGCAGCTTCTCCTGCGACATGAGGATGTCGTCCAGCGACAAGAAGTTCTCCTCGGAGCCCAGCCCGGGACCCACGGGGAAATACGCCTCGGCCATGGCCGGCAGGGCGGGCGGCGGAGCGGCGGAGGCGCCGGCCGCCCCGGGGACAGCCGCGCATGCGCGCTGCGGCAGGCCGGAGCAATCGGCGGCCGAGCCCGGCGCCGCCGCCTCAGTCCCGCAATGGCGTCTCCGGTCCGTGACTGAGGCACGATACCACATTAGTAGCAGTTTATTAAATCGTGTACCATTTTATTTTGTACTGAGAAAAATAAAGCACAAGCCGCGGAGACAGGGAATTTGCGATGATGTACTTCCATCCCTTACACACCCATTATGTACCATAGCAGTATGTGTTATAAAAATGGAGCGAGCCAACAGAGAAACAGCAAGCTTTTTGTGAGCTGCGGTGTGAGGGATTTGTGAAAATCTAAATGCTGCTAAATTGTTAGACAAGTACAAGGAGCAGAGACCAAAAAGCAGAAGAATCGTGTGCCTGTGTGCTTGTAAATGTGATGCCCCCACACTGCTGATTTTAGAACGTCCCCTTTTCCTCTTATCAGGCGCGTTAAATCCTGACGCCAGTGCATGGTCCTGAAAAGAAAGCTCGCTGTTAAAGGTCATTTCTTGTAAGGTGCTGAGTTATCTACAGTACAAAGAACAAACTAAATTAGAGTTGGCAATCTCAATTGTTTTACTATGTTGTTGTTGGGCTTCTTTTCAATGAGAGGTGAAGTCTTTCTCTTTGGAAAACAAACTGTTCTCTCTCTGCACGTATTCCAAGTGAGTTACAGAGCAGTTTCCAAAAGCTCTTTCTAAAGGGCAGTTCTGATAAAATTATAATTTGCTGAATTGGATTAGTAAAAATATTCCCTGTTCAATCAGGTTTAGGGAACGAATAGCTACGTTAAATACAAAAGCTTGCGCTGTGAGCGAGAAGAGAGAATGATGTAAATAGCACATGCTGTTTTTATAGGTTGCAGAAGTCAGGCATCTGCAAAAAGAAGAAAATCACTGTTTCTCTGTGTCCCAAAATGCCTCAGCCTGTAGTGTGTGATAGTGAAGGCACAGAGACCTGAAGAGCCTAAGTTACTGAGCAAATTTGAAATATAACACAAAGGAAAAGATGTTTGCACTCATTGTAAAACCAGTTGAAGGGTTGTTCTTTTGTGAGAATTTAAAGAATTATGGGTGTTTGCCGACCAAAATTATATCACCCCTTTCTATAACATTTGTCTTCTCATCCTGAGAAAGTTACTAGGCAGGTTGTTATCCTTGAACACTTGTGAATGAATCTTATTATAAAAATACGTCGTATCAGCCCAACATCCCAAACCATATTATATTTTCATACATACTATTTCAGAACCTCCCTGGAAGAAAAGGAATGGCCCATGTCATAACCGAGCCTCCTTGTACTTGTGGATTTATTAACTGGAGACTTCATCCTCCTGCTGCATTTGTGTGAAGTCAAAACTTTTTGTCACATGGGGCTACGCTAACAAATCAGACACTGAACCTTTACAGGCACAAAGAATAACAGAATCCTTTAATAACCAGAGTAAGGAAAGGAGCAAAAGTGTGTAAGAAGAAGAAAGGAAAAGAGTTGAGAGAAGACAGTGGAGGAGCAAAAGAGGCAGGAGGGGAAGGCAAATTCCAAAACCTGAGGAATAACAAAACGAAATACTGCAGAAGTAAGTTTCAGCTGCGATGGTTAAAACCCAAATCACTTTCAGAAATGGAATGTAAATTGAGAGAAGTGAAAAATGTGGGAAAAGAATGAAAACTTAGAAATCAAGGGATACCAGCTATGTCTCACCTATGTACTTCTTATCTCTTGAATACCGTAGAAGTCAGCCTATTTAACATCTCGGATAAATTCAGGGAAGCAAAATTATGTTCCCTGCTTCTTCTCGGGACTTTAATTTGGTCAGAGGAGGCTGATGTCTGTGATATCTGTACAGTTGCTGAGATGTGCCATGACACCATGTGTCTCTGTGAGAGGGTCAGCTGATGCTGCCCTTTTAGGTCATTTAAATAGCGTTAAGTACATGAAGTAAGACAAATGAAAAACTGTGGGGATGTTGATGGGAGCAGCAGGGGAAGGGCTGGAGCAGGAAGTACCACTTCCTGTGATTTCTCCTCACCTTACATTTTAAGGTCAAAGTGAGAGAAAAAACCTCATGGACTAAAGCATACCACAAACTGGGGTTGATACTGAGCCTTTTTTCCCCACCCCTTAGGGTCTTCGCTGCTGTATAAGACTGCAGCATGACTTGCCTTTCTTGTTTGTGCTTGTTATCAAGCAATCGGAAGCGCTGGCAGGGTTCCTGGCTGCCTTAATTTGAGAGCCTCAGATGAAACTAGCTTCGGTGAGCTAGAATCTCATTGACTGATCCTGCCCAAGGATCCAGCATGTCTAAGCAGCGCTAAGCAGGCATGCGGTGTGCACGCTTCTGAGAGCGGAGCTTCCTCTTTGGTGATGTCTGGCCGATAGATAGCGACACGTGACGGCGTCTGTCATTGCCCTAAATCGCTGTTCTTTCTGATACTGCTCATATCATTCCTTTCGCTCCTGGAACTTCTACTCGGGAACAAATTTGCATTTCCTAATCAGTTTAATTGCCTGTGGCAGTGGGAGTTCTTATTTGTAAGTAATGCCGTATTGGATCTTTGATACAAGCTTTTGCAAGCCTTTGTTGTGCAAATGCAGGCATATAACTCAAGTAAACCAATTGGCTTCAGTAGGATTACCCATAAGAGAGTTAAATGCTAAGTCATATGAATAAATACCACTCTTGAAGAGGCAAATTCTGCAGTTTAGGACAACTTTAATGTTTGAAGGAAAAGAGGTTGCGGCACAAATCATCGGTTAAACCAAGAAGATAGTCAGTTTTCTGTTCAGTTTGTCTGCAAATGTGAGAGGTGGTTTTTTGCGTTTGTTTTTTGTTCATTTGTTTGCTTGCTTGCTTTGCAACAGTATTAAAAATATATTAATATTTGCATCTCAAGTTATCATTCCTTCCTTAGAGGAATGAAGAAGGATTGTGTCACATGTTGCGGATAGGAGAACAGCCACAGAACAAGCAAAGGGATTTAGGGTAACTGAGCATCCTATGGGAAAGTAAAAATAGCATTTCTGGCTTCCAGCTTCTAGCCAGCATC
Source organism: Anser anser (assembly GCF_964211835.1). Lineage (NCBI taxonomy): Eukaryota > Metazoa > Chordata > Aves > Anseriformes > Anatidae > Anser > Anser anser. The sequence continues at coordinate 12,874,541 of NC_139732.1, forward strand.
TCTCAGACAGAAGTCAGCAATGTCAGCAAGGTCTCTGGCCAGCTGGTAATATTAATTTCAAAAATTTTAAGTACCTACTAAAAAGGAACGCTGAAGTGATACGATAAAATGCATGCTATAGTTGCTATTGCAAACAGCATTTTTAACAACCACAGTGAAAATAGAAGCAGTTCTAGAACTTTTCATTATTTTTTTTCCCGGCTGTCGTTCACTGCATGAATTCCTGTTATCATGTGGGAGTGGATTCAGCAATTTCCAAGGCATTTTTAACTGTCGTGTTGTTCTGCTGGTAAGTGAAAAGTCACACTCAGATCAGCAGCAAGCATTTCAAGAAGGTTTCTTGTTTTAAGGAATAGTGCAATATTGCTAAAACTTTTTATGATATAGATGGGAATACCACCAATATTGTTGGTTTTTCTTGCATTTGGAGTTCCCTGGATGGTAATTTATTATTGTTTTTGTGTAGAAATGCAGAAAAATAGTAATTGTGATACCTGCCTTCAGCAGTTATGAAATTAAGGGAATTGCCCAGGACTGTATATCTGCAGTCAGTTCCAAAGGAGTGAGATCTCTGAAACTTTTGATGTCTGCAGGTGACTGCGGGTGCTATAAGTAGAACACTCACATGATATGGATGAAAGAAAAATGCTGTGCTTGTTCTTGAGAGGGAGACCCTTTCCTACCTGAAAAGTACACAAGCAACTGAGCAAAGCAATGAATCCTTTCTACAGTACCAAACATTAAGAATCAGCAGTTTTCTTTTTGTTTTGTCTCACGATTCCCAGCAAATGTCATAAGGAAACAATGGAAAGTGCTTTTCCAATTACATTGCATGCAATCTAACTCCATTGAACAAAAGGGTACTCAATGCCCAGAGACAAAAAAAAATATATGATCTAATGAATCAATCTTTGTGCATAGAAAAAAGCAATTGCTTTGCAGAAATTACATGAAAAGTAGAAACTGATGACTTGTTGGAAGGGAAGATAGGAGGAAGGGGAGGGAGTTGCTCTATGAGCCTTACATTCTAAATGAAATAATGTTGGTGGGAGTTTTTTCTCAGCTATCAAGGGCATTTCTGTTAAAAGCAAACTAAAGCAAGGTAAAGCAAGCTAGAGCTAAATTTGCAAATTTTACCCCTGAAAAAATTAATAGCTTTTGTCTTTCAGACTAAAATAAGCAATAGTAATATCTGATTATATATAATTTTAAGATTTTCTTATATATGGTAATGTCTTCTTTGATGGTAATTTTTTCCTTCATTTTAGGTTCTCACTCTTATTCTGTCTGGAGAGATTTTTTGAGTGAGTTGCTGAAAACAAAGGCAATATTATTTATTTCTTGGGATCTAAGAGCTTGAGTTCCAAATTGCAGGGAGAGTCCATCTATATCATCTCACTTTGTGTACAATCATTGAGTTACCCAAACATAAATGATAACAATTTTTCCACTGCCTTAATTTGTGGTTTCCTGTGTCTGGATTTTTGTTCGTTTGTTTGTTTTCCTTTATCCACTGTGTTCTCTGTACCAGTGACCCAAGATCAGTAGCTGGAGAGGATGGCACAGGCATCTGCACTTCAAGTTTTCAACTGCCTGTGCTTTTTGAACTGTGCTTCCAGTGCTACCACATTACTCCAGCCCCTCTTCCATCGTCACGGGATGAGCAGAGTGCTGGAAATTCAGGGTTCTAGGAGACGGAGTCTCCCTTTGCTCTGTCCAAGTGTGAATGCTCCCATGGCTCCTGAGTATAGCTCTATCCAGCAGAATCTCTGAATACATTAAATCCAGTGCCTCTCAGCTGCTGCTTTTCATTTCTGGGCTGTGGATATCTGGTGAGACTGTCCCACATTTTTGAGGCGTGCTAGAATAGGAAAAGATCCAAACAGTTTCTTCTCTGATCACAAATGGGAAGTGCAATCTAACAGCACCTGCTGGAGCACACTGCATCATGTCAAAAAGTAAAGAATCTTGCCCATAGCTTGTGAAGAGTTTTTTCCATCCTTCAGTGTAAAAAGTGCCATACAAATGTCATGTTACACTGGATGTGTACTGAGAATTTGGTTAATATAATAGGATTATAATCAGAATTAGCACACCAAAAATTCTATGTCCCAGTGGGAAAGACTATTAATACAATAACAACTAAGAAGCCCATGAGGAGAAGAGCAAAACAGTGTTTCTTGCTCGTATTCCTTGCATCTCTGGGAGACGGAGAGGTATCTGCTGCAAATTAGAGGAAACTGCCTAAGAGGTGGGCTGATGGCAGCTTTTCAAAGAGCTGCTCAAAGGATGCCTGTGGAGTCCACAGCTTCTACCCACTATCACTTACCAGGCAGGAAGATGGGAACTTGTCAAGTGTGTGGGCAGAGTTTGAGATGTTAACCCTTTGAGTCTAAGGATTAAGAGGATGATGCTCTTCGTTCTGAACTTCCCATCTGGAAGAAGTCCAGTGACTCAAGGTGTGGGGGAATGCGAAGAAGAGATAAGGCAAGCAGCCTGCATCGTCTGGCAGTTGAGTGGCCTGTAGCTCTGAGCACATCCTGTCATAGCGTATCCTCAAATCTGACAGCTTTTTTCATGCGTGGACTACTCTTTGATCCCTTAATTTTTATCTTGTTTTTCATGAAACACCCCTGTAGCTGACTGGTGATATGTCTCACTGCCAGTAAGTCAACAGTGTGCAAGATTCATCAGCTAAATATCCAAGAATGTTATAATCAAAAGCAACAACAGCCTGTGAGATATTTTAAAAGTGCATATATTTTCTCTGGACTTAGTGGCTTGTAGTCGGTGTCAGGTTTTATCACACAAACCCAGATTTGGATTTTTGGCAGGGTTTTAGTGTCCTCTAGGACAATCTGCATATTTTCAACTTTCTCTTTTTCTTATAATACTGTATTTACCATCAGAGCTAGTAAAATAACAGAGAAGCACATTCAGTGGGGAAGGTTTGGCAAACCCAGAGTAATCTCATTGAGATGAGAGATGGTTTTAGTCCTTATATTCATAATATGGGATTCAAAAATCTATCTCCTCACCATGAGATTTCAGGGCCAAATACTTCCATGGCATAAATAAATGCAAATCCACTAAAGAATGTGCAGTTATATCTGGTGCTTTTTTTTTTTTGTTGACAGTGTCTTTTAATATTACAATTATAATTCCTTAAAGATAATTAAACCTTCTTTGATCGGTGCTTCAGTGCAAATGCTTTTCTTGCCTTTTAACTGATGGTGTCCATCATGGAGAGTGCATTTCAAGAGTGTTTTAAGTAACACGTTGTATGCATTTTATCCTTTCCCATGTGTTCTCTCTGAGACTTGTATGCAGTCCCAAGTTGTTTCTCTGCTTTGTTTTTATATGCCTGCACTTCTATGGCTTTCTAGTAGAGATGTCCAGCTGGAGGCTAGCTGATTTTCCTTCAGGTGAAACAAGATGGGGTTTGGGGGTCTGTGAACCGTGGCCTGTGGTTTGTAGCAAGCTCATTCCACAGACTGAGGGTCAGCTCTGGGACAGATTTTGGATGGCTGACTGTCAGGAGGTAGTACCAGTGGGACGCGAGGTGCAAAGAGGACTCCTCAGCTCTGTACCTATGGCTTGCTGCTTTCCTGTGTGGATGAGCTTTGTTCAGGCATAGAAAATTCTGTTCAAAACAGAGCCGAGGGAAGGAGATGAGAGTCTTGACCAAAGGAGACCTGTTTGGTGTACCTCAGTGCACGCAGTTTGGGACAGCGTCAGACTGGCTGGTGTACTGGGCAGCTGCGAACCTCTCGCTGCCCTCAGTACTTCATTGTCCCTTTTGCACAAAGGGTGCTAAAACAGAGCTCGTTAGCATATCTGAGATGTTAATCATGTGAAATGTGTGAGTCAAACCCTGATGATAAAGATCTAATACAATTACCAAAAATTGCAGCAGGTTGCAAGTCTCCTTTGGCTTTGAACATTTTATTACAGAGCACTATAAAGGGTCGGGCTGCTCCACCATCTGCCTGCCGATAGGAAGTAGTAAATGAATTCATCTGTTTTCCTTTGCTTGCATGAGCAGCTTTTACTTTCCCTATTAAACTTAATCCATGTGTCTTTTCACTTTCCTTCTATTTTCTTCCCATTTTGTAGGAAAAGGGTGAGTGAGAGTCTGGGTGGGTGTTTGCTGCTGGCTGGGGTCAAACACTGGAAAACTGACACTTAGCTCCTGGTCTTAATAAACGTTGCTCATCTTGTTTCCCTGCATGAGGTTACACTTTTGTTGCAGAATGGCCCTATGCTTTTAAATTTTCCCTTGCATTCAATTTCCTTCCTGACAATTAGTTGAGGAATTAATGGCATGATCACAGTTCACTCTGACTGCCCAGAACAAAATAGCTAGCTATTTTATAGAGTCATAGAATCATTAAGGTTGGAAAAGACCTCCAGGCTCACCTGGTCCAACCATGCCCTACCACCAATGTCACCCACTAAACCATGTCCCTAAGCACCACGTCCAACCTCTCCTTGAACACCCCCAGGGGCGGTGACGCCACCACCTGCCTGGGCAACCTGTCCCAATTCCTAACTACTCTTTCTGAGGAGAAATGTCTCCTAATTTCCAACCTGAACCTACCCTGGAGCAACTTGAGGCCATTGCCTCTTTTCCTATTGCTGGTTATCTGCAAGAAGAGGCTGACCCCCAGCTCCCCACAGCTTCCTTTCAGGTAATTAGATAGGCTCTCCCCTGAGCCTCCTCTTCTCCAGACTGAACAACCCCGGTTCCCTCAGCCACCCCTCATAAGACTTGTGTTCCAGACCCTTTTCTGCAAAGATGATTAAGAGTGACACACTTAAAAACATAAATAATCCTTTAGATTTCAGAGTTGATGTATCCTGGAAACCCATCCTCCTGAGACATCACAGTAACGGTATTGTTTCCCTTCCTTATTTCAGCAAATTGGTGCAAAAATTCCTTGCATGCCTATCTTTTGCTCTCTGTCCAGCTCTTCCATGAGCTCTCCATTTCACCAAATCCCCCTTTATTTATGGCATGATAGTTGTAAGGCCTAACTACCCCTGGATAATGTAATAACATACCATTTGTGTCCTTTGCAGGTTCGTGGCTCTGACAGCATAAGCTTGGTCTTGCAGTCCCTGAACTTGATTTCACTGGTAACATTTCCTGCTGTGAAGGTTTGTAGTATGAATGCCACAACTCCAGGTGAGAGATTTGTTTGTTACTCTGCCTTACCATCAGCCCAGTAGTGCAATGGCATCATGTCCCAGAACCAATGTGACTGTGAGTGTAGACACAAAGCTGCTGAATACAGCCTACTGTCTTTAACAATAAAAATTATAAAGCATTTTAAAGTATATGGGGCAGACTTGCTAAGTGATTCTTGTCTAGCTTATGAACATGCCTTATGCAGCATACAGGGCATAAGGGGTCAATTCTTGAAGACATTCTGTCTTACTGTACTAGGTGTAATATTTTCTGGCCCTTGTACATGTACATAGCTTCCTCTATCAGAGAAAATGGTAATGAGTTTGCATACCAAGGAGACAATAAATCCCAGTTCCCCTTCTGTAATGTATAATGTCAACAAAAGCCTTTGATGAATGCAGCTTTTTCTTAATTAGATGCTTGAGCAGGAGGTTAATCCATTTATCTCAAATTCTAATTGTACTATGAATTTCTTGCTGTTTTATGCCTAAGTCCATGATCATATTTATCTTCCTAGAACCTTTAAAGAGTCATACTCATAAATTAGTATTTCTGGAAAGTTGAATTATTGTATTCTTATCTGTATTCTTTCCTCAATATATGTGTATGTAAATATTCTGAAATCCTCACTCCATCAGCCAAGGGTATCCTACGACATAATTCCACAATTGCAGCTATATGCCATTTCCACAGTAGTGACATCTGACCTTTAAAAAACATGGATTTTGCCACCAGTTAGGACAACCTCACTCATAATCAGGGGAAGTTAATCGATGGCAAAAGCTGGTCTTCATGTACTAGAATTACTGAATGGGCGTGGTTTGCGGACTTGTCAGTTTTCACGTGTGTTAAAACTAAAAGCTTACGTTGTGGTACTAATATATAAATCCTACAATCATATAGATCTAAAAATCATTCCTAGGAGATTCAGGGCATATCAATCAATTTGCTAAACATCCATGTAGTTGCCTGGATGGCATACGTTTGCCTGGATACAGCTGAGGATTCTTCTGAAAATACCCCCAAGCAAACGTTTTCTCCTTTGAACACAGTGTCGGCCTACTTGGCAGTTCATGGTGTGTACTGCAATAGCTCCACCTGCTGATAAACAGTGAATCACTTGAAACTTCAGAAGGTAACAGCCAGGGGTATTCTTCCTCCTACAGTCTGTGATATTATTGCCTCTCTGGATTTCTATGTCTAGGGTGGGCTACGTAAGACCAGACTAAGCAGGCCATGTTGCGTTTTCTTCCCGTGAATGTGTACTGATACAAGGGAGGGAGGGAAAGAGAGCAGCAGACACATGGCTGACATACAGTCAAGTGAAATAAATGGTAGTGAATGAAGCCACTTTATCAAAGTAGCCCAGTTTTATATGGGCTGCCATGTAGGACTTGGTGTGTGCAAGCAAAGATGTAATGGCACCATCCGAATTGTGCAGTGATATCTGTGAAGAGAGAAACTTACTGGAGTGTTGTTGTATTTTTTCTGCTGTGTTCTATGGTTTTAACTATCTACACTGGCTACCATTAAAAATAAAATCAAAAACAAGCAATCCAAGACCTAACACAGTTAGTTCCTGTGGCAGGTGACAGCTCCTCTGGCACCTATGGGCTCACAAGTTGCCAAATGATTGCTTTTCAATGGTATTACCAATGTCCTAGCTGACAGCTTCTCCCATTTAAGGGCTGTCTCTCCAGTGTAGGATGTATTTCTCACTGAGGTCCCTGTCTCTCACGGCCAAAAGAATTCATCTTGAGATGAGTCTGACTCTGCTCCCTTCCTTTAACTTCTAGCCGGACCATTCATGGCAGGCACTGTGTATCTGCGTTGATGTACAGCTGGGCTCAGGTTAGTTCTAAGTATGTATAAATCCAAATGATACCTCCACAGGTATCCTTGCATCTCGTTTTAGACAAGAGACTAATTTGTAGATGTCTGTTTTGGATGCATCTGGCAGGCTTTATAAGCAAAGGTATCTGTTATCTGATATGCAACCACAGAAGGGTTTCTTGCACTGTCTGCGTTGGGAGGCTAAAGCAACTCAGTGCATTGCCTCCTGCTTCACTTTATTTTGTTCACCCTCCGTTCTCTTGGTTGGCGAGTTGCTAGCTGTGTTTGTGTATCTCATCATTACCTTGAAACTATCCTGCTACTGCCAGGTGAAGCGAAGCCACAGGGAGGGGAGCCCCAAGTCTATCAGAGGAGCTGCCGGGACAAGGCCATCAGACCCAGAACCCTTCCATCAGTGTAGTGTGCGTGGCAGCAGGCACTGAAAGGATGATCTACGCATGTGTGGGCTGAGCTTAGAACTGGGATTTCTGCTCCCTGCTCTGCCATGGATGCGGTTTGTGACTTGGAGAAAGTCAGTCCTCTGTTTTCCAGTTTCCCTATCATCAAAGAGAGCCTTTGGGCCCCATAGACATCTCTTGCCTCACCAAGATGGGAAGGATTAATTAACGTGTACATTTCAAGGCTTGAATTGCCATGCAGGGCCAGACCCTGCTTCGGCACATCAAAGGAATGTTTTATGGTTGACTCTGAGGGGTGGAGGACTGTGGTCCAAGTGCCTACAGAAAGACATACCCCACAGTGACAGGGTAAGTCAATGCCTACATTCCTTCCCTTCTCTCCCCCAGACATCTCTGTTTGCTTTTCTTATTAAGTTAATAATATTCTTACTTAGTCTTCAGGCTCAGTTTTCTCCTGAGCATTGTTTTCCCCTGCTTTTCCTTCTCACAGAGCTCTTCTGCTTGAAAAAGGTATTTTGATTTATACCATGCTCCTGACTTGGAACTAATAAGACTCATCTGATCTGGTGAGTCAGGGTGAGTTCCTCTGCATCTCTGCCTTGGGGACTGAATGAAGCAGAGGTTCTGCACAAAATAGACATGGGATCAGGTAATTAAAATTTGGGTAAACTGTATGTTAATTGTATACTAATAGTATGCTAAGTGTATACTAATTCATTATAAAAACACGCCTGTTTTACCATGAAGGCATAATTTTAACAGGAAATAATGATTTCAGTTCCTCTCTGCCTTTGACAAAGTTGAAAACAGTGTTAAGCTGATGCTGAGCTTTATTTGAATACTACACTGGATGTTTCTGTTTAGTCAAAGACTTATTTATTCTCTTCTTAACCTTCTTAGAGTATATGTATCCTTTTTAATGCAGCACATGGTCTTGCAACAAAGTCTTGCTTTCTGGTTATGCTGTTAGTATTTTGGGGCACATAATCTCAAAGGGGGTGAGAAGTCTTCATGACAAGATCTTCAAAATTAGCTCAGCGATGTCAGTGTTGGATCCAGGCTGCCGAGGTTGCATGTGGCGCTGAACAAGTCATTTTTACCAAAAGCCAAAGAGGTACCAAAGTGCCTAACTCACAACGGGAACCTTAGAGACAGGAGGAAGTGGCACTGAGGAGGAGCTTGTAATCTAATGCAACAAAGTAATTTAATCCAATTAACAATTTGTGCAACAGTCTGGCTGTTCTTCTTTGTGCCGTTTGTAAGAAGGGGATGGCAGCATCGTACTCGTTCAGATGTGAGTTAAGAAATTACACCAAAGACTGAGTGCTCCGAGTCTGGGACAGTGGAAGGGCTCATCACAGCCCAGAAGACAGAGGGCAGGAATCCCCAACCCAGAAAACAGTGTCCAGGGATCAAAGCAAAATCAGGAGGGGATACAAAATTCGTGCTGATAACATCACCTTGACATCATGCAAAGCTGACTGGTGTAGTATCAGCCATTCTTTGGTACAGAGCAGGTCTGTGGCCTCAGGTTCACCTGAAACCGTAGGATACCTTTTGTTGGTTTTGTTAGCAGCAGAACATTCCAGCCATCACTCCGGAGAGAGGGAAGGAGGACAGTCAGAGCAGAGCATGTACCCAGTGAACCTGAAAGTAAAACATAACTATTCGTCCTTTTACAGCAGTTACCTCTCCTCTGTCAGCAGAGTAGGATTCCTATAACAAATGCTATAACAAATCGAGTTGCTGAGGTAGGCTAGCAAGTGTGTAGCTTCCAAATCAACCAAAGGAATAGCTATTGCTTTCATAATCTCTGAGATTTGGCATTATTCCTTCAAAATCCATCATTTGTTGGAAAGTATTGTTATTTTTACAAGTGACCTGACTGCTATTTTGAAGCGTGGTGTTGTATATTTGACAGCACTTCAGGTATAAGAAGTACTGCCATTTCCTCCTGCCTGGCCTTTTTTTGTGAGTCTTTCACTAGGCAATGGAAGCATAGGTAAAAGTTTTCAAATGGAAAGCATTCTTGTAAAATCATAAATGATGGTGGCTAGAGAGTATTCCAGGGTGCAGGAAGTTCCTGGAAACATTTGCAAACATGTTTTTATATCGTGTATCAGTGGCTAGCGAAATAATCTTTGAAAAATCCCTTTAGTTGTGTTCCTCGGGAGTGGTGGAGTTTTTTTGTGTTCTGAAAGCCACGGCATTCATTTAGGTTCCTAAACAATAATCTAACGGTAGATACCTGCTTAATAAAAATCCCCAAACTCTTCATCATGAGTTTAATGTGTGATGCATGCCTTACAGTCCTGAGAGTCAACTAGCAAGCCAGGCTGTTTTCTAGAGGACTAGCAATGGTGTTTGCATGTAGTACTTCTGTGCAATAGTGCTCTTTGATCTACAGCTGCAGAGATTAAGACCCTGCTAAGAGGATGTGTCTGGTTTAGAAGCTCTCTGCTGTGTTGCCAGTTCCCCTCTCATCTGTTAGAGCTGAGCTCCTTGTCTGCTGAATTCTGCTGAAAAGAAGAGCGTAACAGCTTTTATGTGAGACTTTGAGGCACTGTACCCTTACACACTGCAAAGCATTTTGTGCTAGATATGACAAGGCAGCAGTCATTCAGTCTGATTTACAAATGCGGGGAACTATGCAGGGCAGTTTGGGTTCATGTGGCTCTTTCAGCTTTGTCCTTTGATTAAGGTTATTAATTTGATGAGTGCAAGGGTACCTAGGGTATGCAAAGATATAGAACAAACTCTTCATGGCCCTGCCCTTTAATATCAAGAACATTCTCATTGGCTTTAACAAGCTAGCAATCGCCCTGTGTCCATACAGTGTGGACACTCTATTTTCTCTCTCCACGTGGTTCAGTGTCAACCCCATCAATACTGCCATCCTGCACATGGCATTATCTGCATTGTAGTCTGTTGTCAGCTCCCATTGTGCAGGTGGAAGAAAGGAGCCTGAGACTTTCCCTTTTTCTAGTGTGTGTTTCCAGTATCTTAATGCTTAATTATTATGCTTATTATTTGCTATGTTAACAATTGGACTTGATGATCTTAGAGGTCTTTTCCAACGTAAATGATTCTATGATTCTGTGATTATTAGTTCTGAATGGAAGCTTAAAGCCACTGTTCCTGTTTTTACAGGAGGTTAACTTATGGTAGGCATTCAGTGGTGTCAGGATGGTTCTGTGCAGCCACAGGTGGAAGTTCGTGCTCCGTGGGCTAGGAATGGTCCACATAAGGCCTGAGGCTCTGCTTACCTTTAATATGTCTATGTGGGTTTCAAAAACATGGTGACTCCCATCTATTTACCAGCTGCAGCTACTGAAACCGTGACAAGGTATGCACTGATACAGCTCCCTTGAGGTTTGAATGTTAGAGCAGATTGTTTTTCAACAGACTGCAGAAGAAAATGATATAGTATTTCTCTTCTTTTCTCCTAGTCTTGCACTACTTTCTCCTAGCCCCCACAATTTGCTATCAGCTGAATTTCCCAAAGAATTCACACTGCAGACACAGCTATATTATTAAGAGGCTTCTTGAAGTGGTAAGAAAATGGCATTGCACTTAAACCCATCAACTTCTGAGACTCTGCTTGAATAGAAACAATTGTTGCATTGAGCCTTGAGATTCATAGCAGGGTTGTCATATCTTTCTTTGGATGCTGACATTACAATTGTGTGTCAAACATTTCCTTACCACACGGGCATGTTTCTTCTGATGTTTGACAAAATGCAGGAATCTATTTCTGATATTATAAAATTATTTTCTTAACTCTGTGGGGCTCTGGAGGAGTAAAAAAAAAAGCCCTATAGTACGTGTAGTATGTTAAAAATGCAGTAATCACCTGTCTGTAGTTGCTCTCATGTCAAATCCAATGGTGATACAATTATTGCAGCCTTTCAATACTGAAAGGGGGCTTATAAAAAAGATGGAGAGTAACTTTATGCTCAGGCAGATAACGATAGGACAAGGAGGAATGGTTTTAAACTGAAAGAGGGGAGATTTAGATTAGATGTTAGGAGGAAATTCTTCACTCAGAGGGTGGTGAGGCACTGGCACAGGCTGCCCAGAGAAGCTGTGGATGCCCCATCCCTGGAGGTGTTCAAGGCCAGGTTGGACGAGGCCCTGGGCAACCTGATCTAGTGGGTGGCATCCCTGCCTGTGGCAGGGGGTTGGAAATGGATGCACTTTGAGGTCCCTTCCAACCCAAAACATCCTATGATTCTGTGAAAATAATGCAAATTTCAGACATCATACAGTGATATTTTGCTAATCATGGGTATTTCATACAGTCCTTTCAAATTCCTCTCCCCATTTTTAGGATATTTGGATGGAAGTTAGGATTTGATCATCATTGATTAACCTTTAAAGTGGCTCTTGGAGGGTCTGGCAATTTCACAGAGGTGATGTGAAAGGAACTCTTTCACATGCTGCCGATGTCCCAGACCAAATTAAGCCCCCTCCTCCAGCAGCTTATCACAGAGCTGTTGGAAGTCCATTCGCAGTGCAGGCAACATGCACAGTGGATGCTCTGAAACCCAGACAATGAGAGAAGTCCTTGCACTAAGATGTTGACATCTTGTATTAGAGTGAGTAATGTGCTGGGATGTGTGCCAGCCTCCAAGACCTTCACAGGATGGCTGCAGCATAAGCAATTTCAGCGTCAGTTAATTGCACTTGAAAACACTGTGGTGGTTGCGATATCTACACACAAAATAGACGGTGATATAAAGTGATGCCTCAGGACATGGTGACTTTAACATGAAGGAATCAATGAAGGACTTTGAAGTCACCTCTTGTTTTCTTTGCAGATATTTCTCTTTCATCTCATGCTGGCACTAATTCAATGTGGGTTTTTTGTTGTTGTTGTTAGGTTTTTATGGTTGTTGTTTTAATACTAAAACCCAGGGATTCAGCTAACGCATATAAAGAGGACTGTTGGGATGCAGTTGTTAGTCTGTAACACTACAGGGTGGTAATGGCTGACCTGCAGCAGTTTATTCACTTAACCACGTCTGCATCCACCTTAATGTACTGCAGCAATGACTCCCATTATCATGTCTGTACTTCTGTACTTATCCTTTTCTCCTTAAACACAGTTACCCCAAAAGACGAAGGCTTCAGTGCCTATTTAGTGTAAAAAAAGGAAAAGGAATGAGAGAGATCAGGAGCGCTGCCTCTCTCATTTTATGGCCTGCTAGGTGGCCCTTTGCATCTCAGGGTCTGTTTCCTATCCTCTGGAAAAGGGTGTAACTTTTCTGGGTACTTTGGGATCTGCAGAAGAAAAGCTTTGTAGCTGTGTTAGTACAAATTCTTTCCCGTGATCCCCTGGCATTAGCTCAGTCTCTCAGCAGCTGTCATCGGGCTCGTCCAGAATCTCCTGCAGAATTTCTTCAGAATCCCTCATGTCAGCATCAAGGGCAGCTGAGAACAGTAAAGGAAGTTATGTTCAAATCTTTTGGGGGCTACAAAGTGTTTTTCATTCCAGTATAAGTAGATATAGTTTTCATAACGCCCTGGCTGTAGTAAAGCACTAGAAATAGTTCTCTCTGCAGTCTGTTCACCTAAGCCGGCAGCCTTTTTCACACAGCGGGACCTGCCCATCCCAATGGGAATTTTTTGTTCCTTTGTAGCTAGAGAATCCCGGAGGACTTTGTCCTGCTGCCATTGGCCTGTCCTGCTTGCACAAGGGGGTTTCAATGGTGAGGGCATTACAGGTGCCCTCGGTGCTAAGGGGAAGAGCCATGGGTCCTCTGATGGTTGTTTGCCGGTGCCAGCATCTCATCAGTCTGTATGGGTTTATACGTAAAAGCAGCTGCAGCTGTGTTTTGTCATTGTTGCAGACACAAAATAATGAGTCACTTAACATGGCCTTCCAACCAAAATTGTGGGTACCTTAATTGCTCTCTAGTTTCTTTTTCAGTGAATTTTGCAGAATATACATGAAACAGCCAAGTTCATAAAAGTGAGCAAATAATACCAGTTTATTTTCTTGATATCATTGCTAGAAAATCATAGAATCATAGAATGGCTTGGGTTGGAAGGGACCTGAAAGAGCATCTAATCCCAAACCCCTGCCGCGTGCAGGGACACCTCCCACCAGATCAGATTGCTCCAAGCCCCATCCAACCTGGCCTTGAACATTTCCAGGAATGGGGCATCCACAGCTTCTCTGGGCAGCCTGTGCCAGTGCCTCAGCACCCTCAAAGTAAAGAATTTCTTCCTTATATCTAATCTAAACCTGCCCTCTTTTGGCTTAAAGACATTCCTCCTTGTCTAATCACCACGCTCCCTGACAAAGAGTCCCTCCCCAGCTTTCCCGAAGCCCCCTTTAGGCACTGGAAGGCTGCTGTAACGTCTCACCAGAACCCCCTCTTCGCCAGGCTGAACAGCCCCAACTCCCTCAGCCTGTCGTTGTAGAAGAGGTGCTCCAGCCCCTTGATCATTTTCACGGCCTCCTCTGGACTTGTTCTAATACACGCATGTCCTTTCTTGTGCTGGGGGCCCCCGAGCTGAACTCAGGGCTCTCCAGGTGGGGTCTCACCCCACTCTGCAGAGCAGAGGGGGAGAATCACCTCCCTTGCCCTGCTGGCCACATTCTTTTGATGCAGCCCAGGTTACAGTTGGCTTTCTGGGCTGCAAGTGCACGTTGCTGGCTCATGTCAAGCTTCTTGTCAACCAACACCTCCAGCTCCCTCATATCAGTGCCGCTTTCAATCCATTCTCCGCCAAGCCTGTATTAGTGTTTGATAGAGATAATATTAGAGATAATGTTCTGGTCTGTTTTATTTATTTCTGCAGAAAATAGTCTGCCTTACTTAAAGAATACATCTTAGAATTAGTGGCAAGGTCAAGCTACATGCTTTTTATTGATTCTACCGTATGTTAGTTTGAGAGTTCATTTTGCAATATAAAACAAAGGAGGCTGGGGACTGTTCTGTTCCCCTCTAAATTTGTAGAACACCATTCATTGCCCTTCATGGTAGCATTACTGAAATGCCTTCATACAAAATACCAACATCAAAACCAGTGGATTTCAAGGACTGTCTGCTTAGTGTTTCTTTTGAGAATCAAAACTTTGCTTTGGGTATGGTGCCTCATCAGCTATGACAGGGGATTGGACAAAAAGGGCTTGAAGAGGCATCAGTACTTTTCATGTCATACTAGAAAGTCTTTTTCAGAGAGGCATATTTTATAGTATTTCTTAACATCTGACTGCTGAGTCGCCTGGAAATTAATTCCCTAGCAGGAGACTATTTCATCTCTGGCTCTTCCAAGGTTTCACTCCGGACTTTTCTATTGTCTCCTGGAAATAACTCTGTGATGGTTTGGGGATCAAAATACAATACCTTATGCATCATGATGATCGTAAGAAATGAGGCTTTAAACTGCCATGCACAAGTGGGCTGAGAAGAAACTCTGGGCGGAGAAGAAAAAACAGCATTTCTTAGAGGTGGAGAGAAAAATCCAGCACTATTTAGCAGCCATGTTGCTTCCCCAAATACTTGTGCAGGAAGAACCATCCCATCCCTGAGGGAACCTTGTGTGTTCCTTTCCCCTTCCCTGTTTTCAGTCTGCCTGCTCCAGCCATGTCCTCTCCCCCTTGCAAAGCCTCCTGGCATCCCCAGCTGCTGGCACCATTCTCTGCGTGCCGGCAACCACCAGACCGTAATTTAGGAGCAAAGCTGCTGCTCAGGGGGAATAAGGGATCTGCTGCTGCTGCACCTTTAAGCTACAAGTGACCTTTATGGCAGCTGACTGCCCTCCCGATCATTAGTATTGTTCTAGGTGTATTTGAGCCCAGCCTGGACGATCAATTTAATCTCCAAACTTCCTGCTGAAATTAATGGGCTGCAAGATTCATATTGACTTTAAGTGAGATTTATCTCCCAAGATTCACTCATTGCTCTTTCTGGGCCTAAAGCTTTTCTGTAGGGTCCAATCTGTATAGGGACTGAACACAGCTCTGCCATCCCTGCTTACTGCATGATGCTTTTTGCACACCCTTCAGGTCACTAAATTCCATGATATTTTGAAAAATAGGACTACCTAGGATTCTGCTGAGGGCCTAAATTTGAAAGCACGTAGGATGGCATTCGGGTAGCCTTCTGCGTGGGGCTGCCAGGCACTGGCTTCTCGTGTGGCAGACGCGATTACCTTCACTTGTCATTCGGCAGCCCTGGACAAGCCTCCGTCACCCGGCACCCCAGTCACAAACTGGAGCACTCATCACTCGGCAGGCTAGTTACACTAATTTACAGGTGCCCTGGATAAACACCTCCGTAGTCTGGTTTGATTATTAAGGTATTTCCAGCTCCTGCAGCCAGATGTGAAGAAAGAAATAACTGGCACCGAAGGTTTGCAATCTGTAGACCTTTGATGAACGAATCTTGCTAATGTCGGGGAAGCAGCTGCTGCTATTGGCCTGTATGGCTCCCCCTCTGCCTTGTACACCCCTGTCAAGACATGTGATTTGCTTTCATGTGCCCTAACATGCAGATGGGATTCAAAGGCACTGAGATTCTTGTTTCACAACTGATTTTCCTCTGATTTCCTTTGCTGTGCTGCCCTGCCTTTCGGGCTGTGCACATGTGGGGGATCCTAATGCCAACGAGATCCAGCTCGAGCCAGGTGCTGCTGGCTGCCCTCTTACAGGTTCACAGGCAATGAGGATGTCAGGCAGAAGTGAGAGGACCCCTGTTTGACACCAGTGTTTCTCTTAGAGCATTCACCCAAGTGCATGTTTACATTAACAGTGCAAAGTGCATCTTGATGTTGTGCCCTGCTGTGCTCAGTTATTTTCCTTACCCTGACACAATGCTTCAGCACGCTCCAGAGTAAATTGTGATGCAAAAGTTTTCTAATGGTTCTCTTCTAAGGGCTGTGAGGAGCAGCTCTTGCCATTTGATACTTTCTTGAGCTTTTATTCTTAGAGTGAAGATCTGGTAGACATTTTCTGTCTGAACTTTACTTAACTTTTTCCTTAGCTCTAGCACAGTTTCTTCCTTTTCTCTGCTTGAGATAATACAGCAGAGGACCCTGCCCAGACTACCAAAGGGTAACAGCCTTCCTACTGTTGCAGTTTGATTTGAATGACATTTTCCCCTTGTCTGGAGCATTTTAATGCTCCCGTGCTTCTGCTGAAAACCTGTGTGGTGTTTATCAGTTGTCTCATCATGGCAAGCTTTCAGTATCTCTCATTGTTTGCTTCCTTGCAGTTTCACATTTACCCTTTTCATTACATCTTTCATCTTTTTGTTTGTGCCAGAACATCATGGTACCTATCCAATGATATCTGTTAAGGTCTTTTTGCAAATTGATAGTTTGTCATGGCATTAGCCTCCTGCACCTTAGAACATACTCTGTGGGGTGCAAGCACTCTTTCTGTTCCTCTGCTTTTTGTTTGTTTGCTTGTTTGTTTTCCCGATGCCAAGATCTTTCTCTGTTTAGCCTGGGAGCAGAAAATTGCAAAGCCCTTTAGTGAATTCTTAGGAGATAGGAGGCATATCAACACAGTGGGGTGCAGACAACAACGTACGTGCCCCAGCCATGCCTGAAGCCTGCCAGACACGCACCACTTCCAGTTAATCCTGCTTTATGCATTGCTGAGCTCGAGCTAATGTCACCTCTTGGCTCAGCCTGGCTCTAACTTCAAAGCTTGAGTAGGACGCTGGGCCCAGTGACCTCCAAATTATTCTGTGATTCATTGCCACACTTACATGGCGGCACAACTACCAGACAGGAGGTGGCTTGTGTGCATGCTCAGATCACTATCAGAGCACATGCAGCCTCTCAAAAGGAGGTTTAAAAATTCACCTCAACATTTCCTCTCCATGTGTCAGAGCAATGAGCCTAGAGCTGAGGTAGATTCCCTGAAAACATGATTTTAAAGCCCAAAAGTCCAATACCTCCATTTGCTTTTCCAGTGAAACCATTTATCAAATGAGTCTTATACTATTTCTTATATTCCTTCTTTTGTATCCCCAATACTGGTATACAAGTAGTACCTTTAGTCTTGTAGAACAACATTCATGCTAGCAATGTAAAACTGGTATAGTTCATGATACTGGTATAATTAAATTGTTATAACTTTAGTCTGCAGGCAGGGATCAGGTTGGTTATACTCACTGAAGGTAATGCTGCATTTAATGCACGAGCATGTCTGTACTGGAGTTCCTGAGTAGATGTGTATGCCATTATCTAGTTCACTCAGTGAAGGGTTTCCTACTTAGAACAACAAGATGCACGCACATTTGTCATTGCCACAGGGCAACACCCTTCACTCGTGCCTGGAGAAGGGGGCTGAGGAGCATGAGCAGGGAGCAAAGTTGTCTTTGCCAGCCTTGTTCCCTTAAAGGCACTCTGTTTCTCATGCTCTCAGTTCCAAAATTATCTCATTACATACCGTAGGCCCATACAGCTTTGCAATTTACTCATAGTTCCTTGCCCTCTACTGGCCTGTGAGCTTATTTATATCTGAACCATTTTTATTTATCATCTTTTATATTAATGTTATATTTAAAACCTTCTCATGGTGCTTGGTCTGCAAATGGGTACTTTAAATCAAGCCAAGGTAAATGTCTCTATAAATACAGTTGCTCTGGAAAGGGCACGTTTGTATTTGATTATATTCAAGCTGTGCAGAAGGAATGGAATTGAACTGAGAGGGAAAGATTATTTTTATTGTCTATTTCTCCTACCTGTGGCAAATCATTTCATCTGGCTCATCTTTTTTTTATTGGTACTTTCACTTCTGCCTCAATGCCCTTACAGAATTGCTGCGATTTGGAGACAGGCAGTTTTACCTGGACTGGTGGTAAGGTGTCTTTCACCTCATGCAAAAAGAGCACGCTGCTGCTTAGTTTACAGTGAGGCTGCTAGCTGATGTGCTTTAAGTTCATTAAGAAGTGTAAAACAGTTTTCAGACAAGAACACTGTTTGGCTGGTGCAGGTCTAGTTTGGCACATCTGTAGCATGACTGAATGCTGCCTTAGAATTGAACCGGTCAGGTTTACTGGGTAATAATACATGTTTGGTAAAAGCTTAAAGGCAAGGCTTTCAGAAAACAAAGTCTCACACCTTGTGTACCTCATTTAGGACTGCCATTTTACGTTGTTGTGGAGAAGACAGTAAACATTACTAAGAGGGTGGCAATGATTTTGTACTTGTTGTGGTATAGATTACTGTAACTAATATACAGTATTCACATTAGGAGTAAACATTAACTTTTGCTTTCACTACTGTTTCTTCAGAAAGAGACACTTGATTTACTCAAGTAAGGTATGGACAAGATCCAAAAATCAAATCCTTACCTATTTTAGACGGATGCATAATCCTGCACCTAATACTATTTTAGCTTCTGGTTTTTGTTCCCATTCTCATCCCCATACAAGGAGATGGATCTGTGAAAAAGGTACCAGAAGACTCTAGTTGGAGCTTACATTTTTAACCTTCGCTGGATTTTCTGTAATGTGAGCTTTTCCAGTGCAATTGGCTAAGAAAAGCTAGACATCGTGGTATCACTATCAAATGGTAAGGAGTCAGCAGCTAGCCATATGTCCAACTATTGATTACTTGGCTAATGCTGAAGTCATTGAGAAGCCTGCTGTTCTTCACATTGGGAAAAAGCACTGATAATAGAAAGCTTTAAAAAAAAAAACTTGAAATAACACTTTCTCAGAAATCTGTTTTGGTTACCCTCGTAGTCTGCTTCATTTTGAAATGTTTATTTAATTTCCCAAAGGAACATTATGTCTTCTTTAGGGATGGGTAAATTCATTATTCTTTAATCTTTTTTAGCCACTAAAGCCCCATGCCCTTCTACATGTTCACACTGCTTGCAAAGAGAGAGACATATATGATGTATTTATCCATTCTTTAAATGCATGTTTACCATATATATCATTAAATTCCTCTATTGAGAAAAAATATATTGAAAAGTTAAATGCTGATAGCATTAGAGTTATAATGTGGATTTCCAGAGAGAAAAGAACATGCATGTATTTATCTAAAAGGGAAACAGGATCTGCAATGCATTCAAGGAATGTTTTTTGACCATATATATATATAAATAGATAGATAGATATTTCTGCATGACATGATATTAGTAAAGGTGATTTTGTAAGTCCCTTTGAGCACATGACTGACAGTTTGAAATGCACAAGTCAGGAGGAGTCAGGCACTGTGACTGGCATTGGTTCACTTGTGAGGTTCTTAGCAGAGCGCACCTTTCTGGAGCAGGTTCAGAGCACAGACAGATAATATCATATTAGACAAGAATACAGCCCTTTGCTTTCAAACATCATGAAAAATGATACAACATTTAAACTTGCTAATATTTTATGATGCTATTGCAGTATTACTGTACATGAAAAATAAAAATCAGCTGCAGATGCAGCAGGAGATACATCGGTGCAGAGTGCAGGTCAGCACCCTGTTGCAGTGTAAGTGATATGGGGCACAGGCAGGACAATGAAAACCCCGTGGCAGTGCAGCACTGGTCAATGGGGATGCTGCACAGCACATTTTGGGCTGCGTCATTGTTGTCCTCTCATTTTCCAAGGTTCATTGAGGAGCTTTGTGTCCTTGCTCTATCCTCTAAGCCAAAAAGATATCAAGTGTTAGTGTCTGCTCTTTGGGGATGTGCACTAATAAAGCACTCACCAGCTGGCTGCCAATGACTGATTTTTAAAAATAACTGAAACATAAGAGGTTACAGAATCCATTAACCCCAGGACATGTTATTATCCCTAGAACAACAAACATTTGCAAAAAATTGCAACTTTGACAACAATACGTTTTAGAAAATAATGAATTGGGTCCTAAAAGTTATGAAGCTGGCTCAGAAGTCATCGATTTTTTTTTTCTCAGCAGGCCTTAGTTTTTTGTTTTGTTTTGTTTTTTTAATGTATTTCTAATGTCTGATTCTTCACAATTTTCAAGTTTTCAAAAAGTGCTAATTTTTTCCCTGCTAAAACGTGGCTTAGAGCTGGGACTCTAAGCAGGCCAGTAAATATTGCAAGATGAAACATGCCATGGTCTTCTAAACCCCAACTGTTAATTAGTAAGACAGCATAAATTAAATGTGAGTTTAACTGAAGTTTATGCGCAGACATAGCATCTAAGAGAGCTGCAAGATTACAGTCCCCAGAGTGTAATCAGGAGATGCTTTATCTGGATGCTTCATCCTCTCTCTCTGCTGAAAGCGTTGTCAGGAAGATGAAACTTCTGTGCTCTGGCGGAGTCAATGACAAGACAACGTGTGCTGATACCTGTCATCTAGCAGACGTTTGTCACCTTGGCTGACCGACCGTCCCGGTTCTCTCAGACCGGCACAGCTTTGAAAGAGAAGCCAGGACTGGTGCCATGTAAGTTACAGGCCCTCAGACCTTCAGCCTGACCTTGCCTTCTGCAGCATGGCACAGAACGTGCATCAGGCTCCACCGTATGTTGGTGAGGAGTCTGCAGAGGCCTTTCATTTGGTCAGCCTGGGAAACATCCACATGCAGCAGCTGATCTCTGCAGCACTTTCCAGACCCTGATTTTACTGAAATCTACAGCTGCCAATTTTCAGGGGCACTTCTTTATGTACCCAGAAGTCAGTCACACTTTTGTAACTAAGCCTGATATACCTTCATGGCTGACAAGGGCCAAAAAATGATTTATCAGCTATAGGTTTACCACATTCACTTTGCATCTGGCATTTTTGTGCCCCTTTACGTAGCCCTGTTGAGACTGCACCTCAAATGTTGTGTTCAATTTTGGACTCCTCACTACACGAGGGATCTCAAGTTGCTCAAGCGTGTGCAGAGAAGAGCAAGGAAGCTGGTGAAGGGACTGCAATAAAAGAGATATGAGGAGCAGGTGAGGGAAGAGGAGGCTGAGGGGAGACCTCATGGCTCTCTACAACTCCCTGAAAAGTTGCAGTGAGGAGGGCTTCGGTCTCTTTTCTCAGGTGACAAGTGACAGGACATGAAGAAATGGCCTCAGGTTGTGACGGGGAGGATTATAATAGGTACTAGGAAAAAATTGTTCATGGAGAGGACAGTCAAGCATTGGAGCAGGCTTCCCGGGGAAATGGTGGATTTCCCATCCCAGGAGGTATTTAAGAGACATGGGGTCATGGCACTAAGGGACGTGGTTCAGTGATAGGACTTGGTAGGTCAGGTTGTCTCTTGGACTTGATGATCTTGAAGATCTTTTCCAACCTAGATCAATCTGTGATTCTATTATTCTATTGTCCTGTGTTTGAAGTCATGGTCTCTAAACTCTAAATCTGGAAAAAATGTTTGGTACTGCTATAGGAACAGTCCTATTCAAACTGGTATGGTTTGCGAGAAACAGCAAGTGTCGTCTTCCTTTTATAGACTCATAAATGGCCCTGGTAGGAATGCACCTTGAAAGATCATCAAGTTCAACCTTCCATGGGAAAAAGGAGCCTAGATGGGCTATTCTAGCACTCTGTCCAGCCATATATTGAAAATTTCCAGTGATGGAGATCCTACCATGTCCCTGGGGAGGTTGTATGTGATTGTTCTCACGATGAAAAATTTCATTCTTATATGAAGACAAAACCTGTCCTGGTACAGCTTGTAACCATTACCCCTTGAAATCTCCATGTGGCTTCTTGTGAAGAGAGAACCTCTGTCCTCTTTGTAGCCGCCCTTTAAGTACTGGAATACTGTGATGAGCCGCCCCTCACAAGCCTTCTCTTCTCCAGGGTGAAAAGACCAAAGTCCTTCCGTTTTTCCTCTTAGGACAGGTTCTCCAGCCATCTAATCATCTTCATGGCCCTCCTTTGGACCCTCTCCAGTCTGTCTACATCTTTTGGGAGCATGGGAACCAAAACTGGACACAGTACTGCATGTGTGGGCTGATAAGTGCTGAGTAGAGTGGGATGATCGCACCTCTGTCTCTGCTAGTAGTGCCCCTGCAGATACAGCCCAGGATCTGTTTTGCCCCTGTTGCCGCATCAACGCACTGCTGACTGATGTCCAGCTTGTGCTCCCAGACCCTCGGGTCCTTTTCGGTAAGGCTGCTCACAGACACACAGATCCTTAGCCAGATTTCCGACTTCAAGGCTGGTTGGGAATCCAGCATGCTTACAGGAAGATTTTTCAGTTGTGCTGTGAGAGCCAGCCCAAGCACACCTTTACCTCACCCATGGGCAATGATGTCCATCTTGCAGGGTGAATGCGTGTTTTTGCTAGAGCCATGTAAAGGAGCCTGTTTTCACTCCTGTTCTTGCAGGAATGCAGATTCACTCTTGCAGTTCTGGTCCAGGTGGAATACTCCAGCCCTCCGATGGCTACATAGGCACAACAGTGGCTTCTGCACACTCTGGTTAACGTCCTCTGGGTTTGAAAGACGAAATATTGTTGCCAGGAAATCAATAACATTATTAATCATCACTACCATCTTCTTTTGAAGGATTTGCTTACTATAGATATGTCTGTCTGTCTCCCATATGGTTCTGAAAGAAGTAATTAATGAGCAAGCTTTACCTTTTAGCTTAGTCTCAAAAGAATAACAGGGCACAGACAGAAATTAAATAACTTTATTAAAATAAAAGCTTCAAAGTTTCTGTAAGCCTGCAGTTTGCACTGCTGGGAATGGACTCTTTAGAAATAGTCCTCTAGCCCCAGTAAGCTAAATATTGGCCCTTCTCTAGGGAGGGGATCGAAGCAGGATGTCCAGTGCAGGAGACAGATGGCAGGAGTTAGTACTCCCCATCGTGAAAAGCTTTTTATGTCACCAGCACTTCCCCTTCACCCCAAAATCTTGGGAAGGTCCAGGAAGCCCAGGCTGTCAGCATCTCCAAGGCCTGGCTAGGAAGGAGGCTAGTTCCAAAGCACTTCTTAATATTTCAGCTGAGATCTGGGTCTTATTTACATCTATAAATACGCAGAATATGTTTTGTCCCATCAGTGCCTCTGGCAGGCTGGTATTATGGTGTTTCACATCCAGACTCAGCAAGGTGAAGAATGATCATGTGCTTTAGCCCAAAAGCCTCCAAGAGAGAGACATGGTCACCTGTCACCCAGTGACAGCCAGCAAGCAGATGAACAAGTCAGTATTGCTGCTGTTTTACTGCTCGAGTAGTATTAAAAAGGAGTCAGAGTAAATGCTGAGCCTTTTAAGTGGTCAGGACTGATAGCATCTGTAACACGCTGGCAACGACTGCCTCCTACAAAACCACAAGCATTTTGTGGAAGACCCTTGTGTCTGTCCCTTCTGCTAAACTGAGAAAAGTGGTACAGAAAATGAGGTTTCTGAGGCTACCTAAATGGGAAGCCAAATAAATTATATGCCAAATAAGTTATATGACTCTAAATAGCTTTAGATATTTTCATGGCATCTGAAAAGTACTCAGCACTCCTGAGAACCAGAAGCAAGTTGCTTGTTTTCAGTGCCCTTGGTCTGGACAGAAAGCATAACTTAAGAAGTCCATTTTTTAAGTTTTTCTCCCCCTGTATTAACAGATTCCTGGTGTGTGCAAATAAAGGGTTAACACAGGTCCTTTGTTGAAGCCTCTTAGGTTTAGGCTTCAGTTCAGGCAGCCTCCTCCCTGCCTCCATCAGTCACTGCCTCAGTCTTGGATCAGTGTGTGAGGGAACCAGGTTTGACAGGTCACCAGGCTGCTCTGCCAGCTGCTCTCTTCGCCTGTTTGCGTGCACTCAAAGTGAATCCTTTGGCCCTGGTGGGCTGATTGGTATAAATATCATTATCTGGCTCTGTGTGATTAATCCTGATGTTACTGAATAGCAGTGTACTGGAAACAATTTATCAAGCTTCCTCATGTTTTTCTGTGCTGTGTAAGCAGCAAAAGTCCTTGCTGCATCATGGTTACGGCAAGCGGCAGGCCCAGCTGGCTGCGATCCTACTCTCCGTGTGTTTCTGCAAGGTAGGGCACAGCGGCAGCCGTCCTGGTCATAGCCATGACCTCTCGTACACATAAGCTCATAGCTTTAAGTGAGGTATCTAAGATCCTGAAGTTTGCCTCGGCTGCCTACAGATCCCAACCTACGCTGAGTGCCAGATGCTGAGAACAGCATCTGGACTAAAGGAATAAGGTTTGGGGTTGCGAGCTAGCAAGCAAATGGTTTTAAATACTGATGCACATTCTAGTGAGAGGAGTCACTTTGTAAAATAACACTCAAGCTTCACAAACTGATTAGATTAGCACCCCAGCATGCTGTATGAGCAGTGCTGAGAGTCCCCGCTGCATTATGAGCCTGAGTGCTTGCAGTCCCTGACCTTCTGTCCATGCTGACGATCTGCTAGTTTGGGTTCAAATTAAGCCTTGGATTAAGCTACAGATTTCATTGGTTAGGGGAGACACCTTTAGCTGACCTTTGAAGATATTTTTTTTAGTTTTACAGAATCTGGTAAACAGCAGCTGGAAAGCAGCATGGAATCAGTTTAAAGGTGAGCGTGCCTAGAGGAGAGTGGCACTGCTGCAGTTCAGCAAATGGGGATAAGCTGTGCCAGACTGCCTCCCCCTGCAAAAGATCCAGTACCCACCAGGCAGAGCTGTTCTTAAAAGTATCTGTGCATTGCATCTTGGCCCTGGCCAGCTTTCCGTCACAGGCCGTGACTCTGCTTGGCAGAACAAGCCATTGCATTAGTCATTGGATACTCTAGCAGTCATTCATGTATTTGGGCATCCTGCAGGCTTGGAGCAGCCCAGTTCGCACAGGGATTAGGAATATGTCCCCCAGGGAAAAATTCTGGAGCCCTCTCGTCCTTGCGTCAGTGATGCAGGATAGCTGGATGTAGGGGGGATGAAGGCAGAAACTGGAAGAGCCATCAGTCTGCATGGCATCTCCTCCTCCTAGGACAGAAGAATTTGTAGCAGAGATTACACCATCACTTAATACCAAGAACATTACTTTACTGCTTCTAGCTAATGCTCTGGGGAAGCCCTGGAAGCCAGAGAAATTTAAATTTCACTCCAACGTGAAGAAAAGCTGTCAATGAAGTCCCACTACACAAGACACAATCCCACAGGACAGTGCTTGTCAGACTCTTGGTCTTGTCTTTTCCAGTATCTGCCATCCCAATGAAGACATTCCAGTTTTGGATGCCTACTGCTATGCTATCACAGGTATAGGAAGACTGCCATTACAATGAGGAATCTGCCAGCAAACGTAAATCTGTCAGGGCACCGATCACAGAACCCTTGCTACCTTTATTTTAACATTTAACAATTAAATCACGAAGACTGTAGTTTTAGGCTAGTAGTTAAAACTGTCTTTTTTGACTTTCTGGCATAAGACAGGCAAGACTGCAAATTACAGTTTCAGAATGGAGTGCTCTGGGGCAATGTAACTTCTGACGTGTAGTGAAGAGCATCCTCCATTTCTGTCACACAAAAAAAGCCACGCATCCAGAAACCCTTGTTTGTAAGTCTGTCAGAAAAACATCTCCTCATCCTCTGGAGGTTTTATGCAAAGTCTAGAACCACCAGAGAGGTGAGAAAACATAAACCAGATCTTTGAGCCATTCCTGAACTTCCTGTCAAATCTTTCTCAGCGAATGAGACCAGAGCCCGGAGGGTTTTGTAACCAGCCCAGCAGGACCAGACCACGTCACCCAAGCTGCACTGAGTCTGCAACTGATTTGAAAGCTTTTGAGCGTTGTCTGGGAGGCAGATTTCCTCAGCGTAACAATCTGCCTAACAGTGATGGTTTCTGAACACAGAACCTGTGGTCTTCTGTAATCCTTCCCATCTAATCTCTTTCGGCCTTCAATTTAAAAATCTTTAAAATAATTTAAAAATCTTTCCATTCCTATGATGCCTGTAAATTTAGCACTTCTTGGCTCTGTGTGTATGACCCTTTCTTTCTCCTTTTTGTGCTAGCCTGGTAGGATTTTAGCATTAACAAGGTTTTTAATTGTTCTGTTCTGAAGTACACAAACACAGAGCCCTTTGGCAAGGGCACCTTTCGGAAATAAATTGAGTCATCATCCTCATAATAGAAAAACAAATTCGGTATGGATCTGTCCTCTAGTTAAGGGCATGCTGATCCCTTAGAGAATGGTATAACCAGATGACCAGACTCTTGTTAGTGACTGCTGTCTGCTTTTGCTGGCGTATCTCACTCTCCTGCCTCTTGAAACGTTTTTTTGATGGCTGCTACTGTAACATGCTGATGTGGATCAGCCTGGCCCCTGGAACCCCTCCGATGGTGCTGCTGTACTTTCTTGACCAATGCCCCATCTGCTGCTAGAAGGGCTCAACTTTGAGACCGCCTGTTCTCTGCCCTGCCCAGAACCTAGTCGCCATGTACTTTCTGCCTTCCTTTCTACACAAAACATAGCTCACAATACAACCCCGAGTTTGAAATAACCTCACCCTTCATATGGAAGGATCTACTAAAGCTATAAAATTCCATCTGGCTACAGAGATAAGATTAAAAATTGCAGGCTGGTGTTTGTCCCTGTCGAGGGTGAGGAGCAGAGCAGGGTTGTGAGGGCTGCAGGGATCTGTTTCTTTGGTCATTTCTCACGTGCAAGTGGCTGAAGGGTGCCTGATTCCTGTGATACCTGATCTGGCATAAAACCTCCCAATGAGACACCAGCCCTGTCTGAGCAAATCTGAGACACCAAGGTGGATTTATCCTGGATCAGCTCTTTGCACCATTGTTAGAATATCAAACCAAGGCCTCTTCAGACACTTCCTCTTCTGCCTTAGCTTTCTTGTACTTTCCCCCTCTTTTTCTTTGCTGTCTTCTGCTCTCATTGGGAGGGACATGGGGGACAGGACTGGAAGGAATCTGAAGGTTCCACTGGTTCTAGTGGCCTTCAAAAGGTATCAATCCAATTCACAAAATGTTTCCAAGGTCATTTGATGCCCTTTCCATCACCAGGCTGCTTCATGCATACTCCATAAAGGCCAAATAGCTCCAGTGAGCTGCTACAGCCCATGCACCGTGGGTCACAGCAGGGCGCAGTGCCCTTCCACAGCTGCTGCAGACAACACCTGCAGTGGCCTCTGAGTATGCTTTGATAAAATGGCAAAGTTCCCATCCAGAGACATTTTCAAGACATAGAGTAAGCAATTTGTGCTGCAGACCTTCTGCACAACAGCTCTTCTTGCCTGGAGTCATTCACTACTGGCCCCACAGTCCCAGGCCACCTTCTCTGAGGATGGCAAACACCATCATCTTCAGATGGACCCCCTCACATGTGTGCAGAAATGAAGTCAATCAAGAGGAATGTGCCGGTGGCCTTGTTCTTCCATGCATCCTGGTACCTGGCCCAGCCATGCTGTGCATGCCTTTGCCATGGGAGCCTCCATTGCAGCTGCTGCCTTCAGTTCAGAACCAAAACCATCGATCACAGCACTGGGAATCTTACTGGATTACTCACAGATGGTTCAAATGTTGCCTTGGAGATAAGTGTTTGAAGGCACTGGTTGATTTCCCACGTTTCTCAGTGATCCCTGTGGAAACTGCAAGAGCAAGTACGTTCAGCCACGTGTGATATTTGGTCTTTGGACATTAACTAAGTGGGCTGTAAACCAGGAGGCTGGGAGGAAAAGCAAATCTTTCTGAAAGTCAGTGAGTAACACATAACTGCCAGCTCTCTGAAGATGATCTGCAGTGTTCCTGCTGAGCACCTGGCCAGGAGAGCCACCAAGCCAGGAGCTAGGAGCTCAGTGCTAAGGCCAGCAGCGTGGGGAACAGTGTGACCTGGAAGCACAAAAGGAGAAGCACAAAACACCAAGGAGATGATTTGAGAGGCAGGGCACAGACATGTCATTGCACAACAGGGAACCAGGCTTGGGGAAGGAAGCAGCACCTAGCTCTCAGACATTTCTCTGTGCTTTGGTAACACAAGCATTAACTGAAGCCCTTGCACCGGTGGTGTGGCAAGCATGATATTGTATGTTTTTCTAGGTGATAAACTTTGGTAACAAAGGATATAGAGAAGGCAGAGTTACTGAATGCCTTCTTTGCTTCTGTCTTCACTGCTAAGACCAAAGAAAGACTGGAGAAAGGAGGATTTTCCCTTGGTTGAGGAGGATTGGGTGAGAGATCATTTACGCAAACTTGACATCCACAAATCCCTGGGTCCTGATGGGATACACCCATGAGTGCTGAAGGCGCTGGTGGATGTTATTGCTAGGCCACTCTCCATCATCTCTGAAAGGCCGTGGAGAACAGGAGAGGTGCCTGAGGACTGGAAGAAAGCCAATATCACGCCAGTCTCCAAAAAGGGCAAGAAGGAGGACCCAGGCAACTACAGGTCAGTCAGCCTCACCTCCATCCCTGGAAAGGTGGTGGAACAGCTCATCCTGGAGGTCAACTCCAAGCATGTGGAGGATAAGAAGGTGATCAGGAATAGTCAGCATGGATTCACCAAGGGGAAGTCATGTTTGGCCACTCTGATAGCCTTCTATGATGAGATGACTGTCTGGGTAGACAAGGGGAGAGCAGTGGATGTGGTCTACCTTGACTTCAGCAAGGCTTTCAACACCGTCTCCCATAACATCCTCATAGACAAGCTCAGGATGTGCGGCCTAGATGAGCGGACGGTGAGGTGGATTGGCAATTGTCTGGATGGCAGAGCTCAGAGGGTTGTGTTCAGTGGTTCAGAGTCTAGTTGGAGGCCTGTAGCTAGCGGTGTGCCCCAGGGGTCAGTACTGGGTCCAGTGTTGTTCAACTTATTCGTCAACGCCCTGGACGATGGAACGGAGTGCACCCCCAGCAGGTTTGCTGACGACACAAAGCTGGGAGGAGTGGCTGATACCCCAGAGGCTGTGCTGCCATTCAGAGGGACCTGGACAGGCTGGAGGGTTGGGCCGAGAGGAACCTCATGAAGCTCAACAAAGACAAATGCAGAGTCCTGCATCCAGGAGTAACCCCAAGCACCAGTACAGGCTGGGGCTGACCTGCTGGAGAGCAGCTCTGCAGACAAGGACCCGGGAGTCGTGGTGGACAGCAGGTTAGCCATGAGCCAGCAGTGTGCCCTTGTGGCCAAGAAGGCCCGTGGTATCCCGGGGTGCAAAGGAAGAGTGCTGCCAGCAGGTCGAGGGAGGTGATCCTCCCCCTCTCCTCAGCCCTGGGGAGGCTGCACCTGGAGCACTGTGTCCAGTGCTGGGCTCCCCAGTACCAGAGGGACATGGAGCTCCTGAAGCGAGTCCAGCGGAGGGCTACCGAGATGCTGAGGGGACTGGAGCATCTCCCATATGAGGAGAGGCTGAGAGAGCTGGGCCTGTTTAGCTTGGAGAGGAGAAGATGGAGAGGGGAACTTATAAATGTGTGTAAATATCTGAAGGGAGGGTGTCAAGAGGATGGGGCCAAACTCTTTCCAGTTGTGTCCAGTGACAAGACGAGAGGCAACGGGCACAAACTGAAGCAGAGGAAGTTCCAGATGAATTCGAAAAAACATTTCTTTTATGAGGGTGACAAAGCACTGGCACAGGTTGCCCAGAGAGATTGTGGAGTCTCCTCTGGAGATACACAAAACCCACTTGGATGCCATCCTGTGCAACATGCTCTAGGTGACCCTGGTTGGCAGGGGGGTTCGACTGGATGATCTCCAGAGGTCCCTTCCAACCTCAGCCATTCTGTGAGTCTGTGAAACTGAAGGTACATATCTCAGAGGCTGCTCAGGCTGAGCTATACAGACAGGTTTAGCTGGGTTGGTGTTTTACTGCAGTCAGTTGATTTTTATCAGATGCTTTTACTTCATACATTTTCCTTGGCAGTGGGAACAATCCAGCAGATACCAAAAATGCTGGAACACAAGGGGACATGCAGCCAAAAAGATCACTTGTGTAGCAGGATCCCCTCCTGCCCTAGGCAGACTTTGCACAAGCTCACAACAGCACCGTGTTCGCCTGCTGTGGGCAGAGCTTTGGGTTTGTCTCCAAGCAGAGCTGGGCGAGCTTCATTAACCACAGGGCTTAACCTCATGACTTCGGAGGCTGCATCACCTCGCAGCACATTGCATTTGTGGTGGCACAGCCTGGCCAGTGGCCAGGGCCCAGTCTCGGAGCAGTCTCCCCATGGGGAGGGCAGGGTGCAACTGGTGTCTCACAGCTATTTTTTCCTGGCTCTTGCAGGGCAAGTGGCCCCTTTTAGCACAGATCAACGACAGACAGGCCTGGGGATCATCAGCTGCCTCCCAGCTGATTCCCAAGGCATTTCAAACACAGCATCACAAGAGGCAGGGATAATACATGTGAAAGGCCCTTCTCAGTGGGACTGATAAGCACTTACAGAGTTATTACAGGAACAGAGATACAGGGCACTGAGTTTCTTATGTGCAGGACTGGCTATATCCAGGGAGAGGACAACCATGAAAAAAACATCTACGGTTTCCCTGGGTTGCCTCTGTCCTAAATGTACCATGACATGGACCCTGTCCTTGCTAATTCTGTTTACAAGAAACATATTTAAAAGCTTGGAAGAAATCAGTTCAGCTAACACTGACGTGGTTTGCATGCAGGTTTAAATGAGCTCTCGAACCACGATTTCCCTCCAGTGTGTAGCCCATGGTGTGTAGCCTTCTCCCAGCACCATTTCCCTTCCCTTTGGCCATGCTCATCCCCAGTATTGCAGAAAACACCCGATGTGATGGTCTGGGCCTTACCAGGGAGGAAAGTTTCCCAGGGATGACCTGCTGGGAGAGCATCAGCCCTCCAGGTACCTCAGTGCCTTTGTTTGCTGCTGCTTGCTGGCCCCTCCTTCCCAGGCTTTTTTTATCATAGAACGGTCAAGGGAAGAACTGAAGTTGTTTCAAAGAATCATAGAATCATTAAGGTTGGAAGAGACCTTCAAGACCATCTGGTCCAACCATCACCTTACTACCAATGTCACCCACTAAACCATGTCCCCAAGCACCAGGCCCAACCTTTCCTTGAACACTTCCCTGGGCAACCTGTTCCAATGCCTGACTACTCTTTCTGAGAAGAAATATCTCCTAATTTCTAACCTAAACCTTGCCTGGCACAACTTGAGGCCATTCCCTGTAGTCCTATCACTAGTTACCTGCGAGAAGAGGCTGACCCCCAGCTCCCCACAGCTTCCTTTCAGGTATTTGTAGAGAACAATGAGGTCTCTCCTGAGCCTCCTCTTCTCCAGACTAAACAGCCCCAGTTCCCTCAGCATTAATTAGTGCATACAATGCCCATCATCATTTCTCTCCCTCAACAGTTCTCTCGTCCTGCTCTCCAGGACAGAAACGAGTTTTCACATTCCTCATAGCATCCCATCTTCTCCAGCCTGCTCTCCAAAGGCACACTTGGCCTCTCAGCTGGGAAGGGGCTTCTTGACCCCAGCCAGAGCTCGCAGCCTGGCTGTGCTCCTGACCCTTGGCGTGTGCTTGTGGGAAAGCCCAGATGCAGGCAGCTGAAGCCTGGTAGTGCCGCTGCAGCACCTCCTGCTACCTTCAGGTTCCCCAGACCCATTTTCATCCCCCTCCCCAAGCATTTTGGGGTCCTCTCATCTTTTATAAACCCCCTTCATCAGCACCAGAGTGCCCTCCTGCCTCCTGCTCTTGCTACCCTCGCCTCTTGCTGCAGGTGGAACCAGGGTGGGGGCGGGAGGCTCTGGGTCAGGAGGAGCTGTGCCTCGGAGGTGCTGTCTGAGCAGGCACACGCACCGCAAGCCTCCAACAGCCCCTGCTCAGTGCACGTGCATGCTGGGGAGGTGCCTGCATCCAGCACCTCTTCTCCCGGCATCACTACCTCTTCCTCTGCTGCATCAGCGGTTAAGGAGCCTCTAAAGAGGGGCTGCAGTTACTTGCAAGCTGGCTGGAACCCGCTGCGGGAGACCCAGATCCCCAGAATGCCAGCAGGGTCTTGCCAACCTTGCGACCACCTCCTGATGCCACCAGGCCTGCAGCACGCAGAGAGGGGATGGGAACAGGGAGGGAAGGGGCCCCAGTCCCCTCAGCTCCTCACTCAGCCTCGTGCTGGAAACATCCCTTCCACGCAGCTTGCAAACAGCAGGTGTGGGACCGTGCCTGAACCCGTGACGTCCGTCTCTGTGCACTGCAGCCTGCAGTTGCTGCTCCTGCTGCCACAGCCACACACCTCATCTCCAAGGGCTTTTGATTCAGCCAGTGCCAAGGAGCTCCCTGCCTGATGCTCAGAAGGCAAAACAGCGAAGGGGTTCTTTGGGGCACGTTACAGAGGAATCAGGCATGGTGGTGGGGCAGAGGCACACAGGACAAGGGTTTTCATCAGCCTGAAGGCAGGCAGTCCCCTGAATTAGTGGTGTTTTGTTGCCAGTGGTGATGAAGGACTGAACTGATGTGATCTGCCCTCCTCTCGCGCCAGTGAAGTCCACAGGATCTGAGGGATCCTGTGGAGGCAGGCAGAGGGCTGCTGTGACACAACCTTGTTCTGCCTCCCAAAGGGTGGCCCTGGAAACCCTGTCGTGTGCCACATTAAAGGAACTGAGAAAAGAATCCAGAGAGGCATTCTCAGTGACAGTCGCATGAGATGCTATGGGCCACTCCTGTGCACCCCAGTGTCCCACTACGGCGAATGGATCTTGGCCACCACCAAGAGTGGCCACCAGGAGTGGACGCGTTCCCCACACTCACCAGGGCATGAGCTCATCTGCAGCCTTCACCCAAAGACTGGGAAGAGACCTCCAGATGAACAGTGAGGGTATTTCAGGAAGATGGTTTCAACCCCAGTAAGAAAAGCTAGACCTGAACTCCTTTGGGGATGGGCCATTTCCGATTTATGACTCCTGCAGTGGGGAGATGCTTCCCATCTCCAAGGGATACTTACACTGGCCTCAGGTACTTGGGAAAGGGATTGTTTGTTATATCCTTCTCACTGTTTTGTTGCTTTAGGTAACTGAGGTATTCTTTTGTGATCAGAAAACCGCTTGGTTCATGCATGCCATGTCAAAATGACCTGCCCTATATGATCACAGTGCTCAGCTCTCCTGTAGGTGCACAATCTGAGCTATTAAACCCTGGAATCTCCCAGGGAATCCCCTCTGGTTCCTCTTGCGTTAAGGGATCACCAGTGCTTGTCCAGAGGGAAAAGGCAGCTCTGGTGACAGATCTGGTCACCAGAGAATAACTGCTTGTAGTGATGGGGGGGCAAACAGAGCACAGCTGGCTGACCTAGCAGGGCCTGCAGAAGGGCCAGGCCACAGAGCCTGGTGGAAGCTGCCACATGCTGGGACTGACCAAAGAGATGCCCTCACAACAGCGCCACGGGTTTCTTCATCATTTCATGCATGAGTGGTTTCATCTCCCTGCAGCTTGCAGGATGCTACGTTTACACATTTGACAACAAATTTCCCCATAGGGTTGGCTCCTCTGCAGCTTCCACAGCCTGCCTTGCAGCATCAGACAAGCCTAGTGCTTAGAATCATAGAATCATAGAATAACCTGAGTTGGAAGGGACCCACAAGGATCATCAAGTCCAACTCCTGGCTAACACTTCAACCCAAACAAATAATCTTCAAATAATGTCCATCAAACAAAGTAGCCTCTTTCCAGGGAGTCCTGCTGTGGGTCCAGACCTTCTTCAGAAAAACGCAAATCAAATCAAGCAACCAAGTGAAGATATCTCAAGTCTCTGGCACAGACAACCAGCAGACACAACTTCCTGCAGCGTTTTTCTTGGCTTGAGGAAAGACAATGAGATTTATATTCTTCTCCCTTTTTTACTTTGCCTTTTTTAAAGGCAAAAGGTACGGGCTAAAATCCAGCAGCACTAGGGCCTTTTCAGCATATTCCTTTCCACTGAGTTCTAAGCACACAAACTTCAAGTTCAGGCCTGAGCCCAGTGTCACTTACTCTGAACTTTTCCATGGCAATCTTCCATCCTCCTCCCATCCCTCTCCCTGCCTTTGACAGCTCAAAACAAAACACTACCCTCCTGAACATTTTATTTCATGAATACAGGGGTGTTTTTTAAAAAAGGAAAGAAGTGTAGATACAGAATCTCTCTGAACCTTTGTCCTCCATCCCAGTAGACCAGCACTCCACCGGTTCAAGCTGATATGCAGAAGCACTGTTGCATTACTCCTTGTCAGGAGGAGACTGCTGGTGTTTTTCTTGAAGTAGAGCAACTTTCAGAACCTTTATCAATGAATACATGAATCCTTCATTTGGGAGTAAAAATTCCACTTACAGATTCTAGCCTCTGTTCATATATGAATGTATTAAATAGAGGGGACAGACTTGCAGGAGGGCAGTAGGGAAGAAGGTGGTGCAATGTTTTCAAGCTCTTTACACACATAAGTTTTTGGTTTTTGCCTTTGGAATGGCTAAACTTGGGCACACCTCACAATGGACTATGGAGAGATTAACAGTAGGATTGTTTTGCTGATTGTTGTGGTGGGTTTCAATCCAACCATGGGCTCCTGTAGATCCCTTAGGACTAGTATCTTATTGACCAGGAAGTTAAGTGGAGGGGAGATGAGAGGAGCTAAGAATTACATCACAAATCTTATCTGCCTGTGGCCCTGAAATGGGAATTTACTCATGGAAGTTGTCTGACCTTAAAAGATAAGTGAAAGGCTTTATTAACAGCAATGTCAAAATTATCATTACTAGGAAGCTGGGTTAATCCACTCAGAAGAATGGGGCGGCTCCCTCTGCTATCTGCTGGTTACCAGACATCTTGACCTGGTTCCATGCTCTGCGGTAGCTCTGCAAGGTCATCTGCAAAAGAAGAAAGGAGAAGGCCTTAGTATGTTCAGACAGCAGTGGTACGTTGTGGAGGAAGCTGCTAGGCTCTAAGCTGCGGTACTGCATGCCCGTTCACTTGCCCCACTACCACCTGAGCTCAGTGCTCGCTGCAGCACACTGAGAAGAGCTCCTGCTGGTCTAAACCAGCTTTGGTTTTCCTCCGAATGCTACAGGAAGCCTGGAGACATCACACAAAAGCACTGCGTGGAGACCTACAGCCCTCTGCACAGCAGCAGGGCTGTTTGACCTGTCCTGCCACAGAGGGGCTGGCAGGAAAAACAAGATCCTTGGTGTCACTCCTCTTATCTCAGGGACAACTACAGCAACCATCTCTTGTTCCTTGAGCCCTGACATCTCTGTAGTTCCAAGGCTGGCAAGGCTCCGGGCACTGCACATGGAGTGCGTCCAAGCCAGAGCCCAGGTCTGTGGCTGAGCTGCCCACAAGCTCTGCAGCAGCTGCAGTCAGATCCACACTTCTCAACCTGCCATGCTGGCTCTGGAGGTTCAAGCCCAAACACCGTTCTGACCTCTGAGAAAGGCTGGACCACAAAAGCACAGCCAGTCCCAGCCCAAGGTACTGGGGAACAAAGTGCTGGGCAGACACAGCCCAGCACCATCCTACTCCCAGCCCCTGCTCAGGGGTGAGCAGGGTGCTGATGGGCAGGACCTCATGACCTGTCCTAGGAGCTGGCTTTGCCCCAGCAGCATCTCTCCTCGCCCACTGTGCACATTGACATCCCGCCCGGGTAGGGACAGGGATGTGTCCTGCTATCTCTGGGCTTTGGCAACGCTCCTGCCTTATCTCCTCACCTCCTCCCAGGCTGCAGGACTTGGGCCAGGGGCAGAGACAAAGATACTGTTCTTGCAACTTTGCCATGAACTCATGCTTGGCTCTTGGCCAGGCACAGCCTTTCCTTTCCAGGGAAGAGTCACGATACAGATGAGGAATAAATGTTTGAGATCATCAAAGAGGACCACAAGCACTGGAGAGCCACCATCTGTCTGGGGTGTTGGGGAAGGCCTGTGCAGAGACAGACATACTGGGCCACCACACGTCCCCTTCTCCTTGCACACCCTTCAGGTTTCAGTATCAGAGCAGCCTGGTGGTGCAGCCTGTCCAGTTACACACTACACCCTTGCATCGGCTCCCCCTCTGAGCTCATTTAAAATTCAGCCTCCATCCTGGGGGTAGGGAGCAGCCACCAGAAAGAGCCTCCAGCCCTGCCCTCAGCAGCGACACCGGGAGCCGGTGCCCGGCCCACGTGTACCCGGCTCTGCCTCACTCACCTCAGCAATTGCTGCCCTCCTCTGCCAAGCCTTGATACTCTTTTCCAGGTCAGTGACAGCCATTGCCGTCTGCACATAACTCATCACGGGAGGGGCGCTGTAGTCCGACAGCTGTTTCTGCAGCCACCGGTCCAGACTCTCCGCTTTGGCTCGTTGCTGCGGGAGGGAAAGGGACAGAGGGCAAGGACATCCCAGGAAAATGTCCCCCTGCCAGCTGGTGGCCAGCCCTCCAGGGAAGCAGGCAGGCAGGATAAACTGAAGCCCCGAGAGCAGCTGCACATTTGAGGGCATAATATGGTGCATCCACCTGTGCCTCCATCCCACAGATGGGCTGCTCGAGAGCGCCTTGAGCCTGCTGCCCAAAGCTGTGCTGGCCCAGCTGGGTAACAGCACTGCCACCTCTCACTGGAGAGGACACTGTTGTTGAAAAGCTCAAGGAAAGAGAACTTCAAGAAGGCAGTGGCTGGTCCCTGGAGGGGCAAAATCCACAAAGGGCAAAGCTGACCAGTATTAATGGCATCGGCAGGAGCTCCAGGACTTATTCTCAGTCCCACCATGGCATGCACATATCCAGGTTATTGCTGGACCTCAAATGGGCATCAGTGTCTAATGTACCATAACAAATACCTACAGAGAGTCCTCTTAAGTTATGTCTCAGGGATTCCCAATTCACTCTCTTACCTTCTCCACCAGAGTAGTTTCTCTTTCAATCTTCTCCAGCAGCTCCGTCTTCTGGGAGATGTCTTTCATTAGAGATGTCGATGTTTCCATGGTGTTCTGAAGCTTTTTCTGGAACAAGAGAGAAGGACACTGTTAGTAGATGCAACAGCAGCTCTCTGGTACATGCAAAGACATCTCTACTGCTTATGTGGGCCCTCTCCTTGGGCTTTGTCTCCGCTGGTGGTGCAGGAGCTGTGCTCCAAACACGGCCCTGTGCTGTCTGCCAAGCACTGGCACTGCGTTAGCCAGGAGTGATGGCGGCTGTGGGCCACAGCCCTGTGTTGACAGCCCCAAATCTCCAGTTGTCAGTGGCAAAACAGAGCCGCTTGCCAGGAAGGGCAGGAGCCTGCGTCTGCTGGGGCATGGTCAGCAGGGTGGTGAAAGCTGTTATGCTCCATGGGGCGTGACTTGGGTGGGGGGGTTCCAGTCAGCGGCCACAGCTACTGCTTCGAGGTACCTGGCTGTCACAGCCTGTATTATTACACTGTGGCACTGAAGCCTGGGTTTAGGATGGACCCAGACAGAAGGGCTCATCTGAGAGAGACAAATCCGCCCCAGCTGAAAGCACTTTTCACTGATAAGATCAGGGGCTGCAGCTCATGGCATCTTTTCAAATGTCACGTTATGTAAGAAATGTATTTTTCTATGCGTCAGCACCAAAGCTCTTTCCTGTGGGAATTTTCATCAGGGTATAAAATAACCTGTCTGCAAAGCACAAACCTCACCATCAGGCTGCAGCCAAACATGAATGAGGACATCACTGCACAGAGGGAGCTCAGTGGGGCTCCTGGCATGTCAGGCAACCCCCCCCCCCGCACACACACTGAGCTACCACATCAGTGGAAAGACTGGGAGGTGCCTGGCATCCTCTGACTGAGAAAGGGAAGGATATAAGAGCTGCTAATCAGCTCACGTGTGACCCTCGGAAAGGGAAAGCAGAGGCACTGGGAGTTCCACTCACTTTACGGAAGTTGAGGATCCGGACGGTCTTCCCTAAAGTCAGTTTTAGCTGCTGCAGCTCCTTGTTCTTCTCATCAATCTTCTCTTCGTACTGCTCCTTTGTAACCTGCAGCTGCTGTGAGCGGACCTCACGGAGCGTCTCTCCCATCTGCTCCTTCTGCAAACCCCAGAGAAGCAGAGCTACAGGTTGCCGACCACAGCTCAGCCCCAAATAAAGAGGGCTTTGTTTGGTGGGAAAAGTTGTCCTAAAGACAGCTGTGTTCTTCACAGGCCATCTCACCCCTGTTTCTCCTAGACTGCTGCATGTACCTGCCTGAGCTGCTGCTGCAGCTTCTTCTTGTAACCCTTGAGAAAACTGTTTTCTAAGCGCAACTTCTCTTTCATCAGATCCTAAAGAAAGAAAGCAGGTTATAGCGGAACAGCAGTCTGGGAGGAGGAAGAGCACCAGGACCTCATGCTTTCCTGTGTATTTTCCCTTCATTGGGTGACATTGGTAGTACAGTGATGGTTGGACCAGATGATCCTAAAGATCTTTTCCAACCTTAATGATTTTATGAATCTATGATTCATCTCACCTGTACTGCTCCTAAAAAACGAGCACTTCCCCTCCCATGAGAAACGCTGTTCAGCATCCTCCTGCCCCACATGTGGGACATTGGCTTTGCACTTCCCTGGGCTCTGCTGAGCTGGAGGGCTGGGCCTTGCATCACCTGTACTCATAGTTGTGCTCACCAAGCTGATGAGCAGCTGGGGTAGTTGCTAAGATAGTCTGAAAATGTGAGGCAGACCATATGGGAGTATGGGAAATAGGTTTTAACCCAAATTTTTTACCATACATTTCAGATGACAGACCAGGCTCAACTTTTGCCCTGCTGCACTGACCCTTTGGTGGTTCTTCTCCTCTAGGTACCTCAGCAGCTTCTCGGAAGCTACAATGCTCCCTTTCTTGTTGGAGATGGTACTGACGATGTCTTTCTCAAAGTCACTGATTGCTTTCTTAACATCAGTCCACCAAATATCTGTTTCTTGTATGACTGCCTGTAGAAATGAAGTCACGTAAGAGTCAAGAGGTGCTAACTTCCCTAATTCAAACAGCTTAGGGAATAGGGGACACTGGAAATGACCAGACGTACTCTGATGGAGTTAGGAGCATTTCTCCTGTGGGTGCACTGAGGTTCACCCTGTGCAGCACAGGGCACATGACACAGTCTTACAGAGCACTGCTACTTCACTTATTCAAAAACGAACATCAGAATAAATCTCTCCCATGCCTGACTTTCAGCGTCTGTCATTCCATCCTGACTTAGAACCATCATCAGCCTTACTAAGCCAATCCTGGGACTGTCTTTTGTTTACAATGTATGACCTGTGGCCACACCAGAGGGACATGGGCTGCCTGCTGCCTCTGTCCCAGCTGCTACATCAGCGGCATGAACTGAAGGGAAAGGTTTCTCCTTCCCTGAGAGCTCCTGAGCACCCTGCCTAGGAGGAGGTCTTGGCAGACGGCATAGGGCTGATCGTGATGCAGCAGCAAGGAGCCTGAAGCAGGAATGCAGCCTGGTAGATTTGGAGCATATGCAGAAGAAATCCTAGAGAGACTGGAAAGGCAGACACTGGAGAGGTCTGCACTGAGCCCAGTCAAAGCAGGAAGCTCTTGAGAGTTTCTATATTGAAAAATGTTTGGCATGAAGGACATACATCCAAGAAACTGACAGAAAGGAGCTTTTGCTTTCAAGAAAAAGCTTGGGAATTTCTATATTGAAAAATGTGTCTGGCACAAGGGACACACATTCAAAAAGCTGACAAAAAGGAGCTTTTTCTTTCAAGCATCTATTTCTTCATCTCACATAGCAGACCTGAGCTTCTCTATCTAAAAATCTTCTGCTATCTTGTGTAACTGTTAGTTCTTGCCATAATATGCAGCTTCAGAGACAGGCGCATCTGGTCTCTGTTGGTGCACTTGCCTTCAAGAAACTGTGAAGTTAGGGGGCAGTTCTGGCTCCCACTCTCAGGTCAGGATCACTAACAACAATGCTCTGCTATGAACAGCCCACACCAAGCAAGTCTGTCCCACTGGCCTGGGGATGGCATGTTGAAAGAGGTGGGAAAGGTTACAAGACTGCAGGACACATTGGTGGTTCTAAGGTTTCTGGAGAGCTATACCTCGAGGTCCTGCAAGGTCTTCTCTGTGTCCTCCTCCATCCTCTGAATTTCACCCTTCATGTCCACCAGCTCCCGCTCAGCCAGCTCACATTTCTGCTCCACTGTCAGCCCTACGAAATAGCCTGTTGAACGACGCATCTTGGATTTGGACCTGCCATGTGTCTGCAACAATCAAGGAATAGCACAGATGCCATCAGGTAGCCAACACAGGCCAACTGCTGCTGCATTGTCATGTATTCAAAGAGAAAATAATCTCAACAGTCAGGTTAGAGGGATTCCAGCTTACAGTAAGGACACAGAGGTGTATCCAGAACAGGGGTAACTTGGGGCCACACCTAGCTGGCCTCATTTGTCCTCTCATCCACCCACAAAACCTTCCTACCTAAGCACTTTCAATTCACTTCAACGGGCAAGTGCAGGGCTGGAGGTTAAAGGCAATGTGATGCCTTCATCAACACCTTCATTACAACACCTCTCAATAGTGGAGATGTTAATGGGCATGGACATTATC
Organism: Anser anser; assembly: GCF_964211835.1. Taxonomy (NCBI): domain Eukaryota; kingdom Metazoa; phylum Chordata; class Aves; order Anseriformes; family Anatidae; genus Anser; species Anser anser. Next base: position 12,915,312 of record NC_139732.1, read on the forward strand.
TAGACCTTGTTGTGTAGGACAGATAGGGTCTTCTGCCTCTTCCCGAGGAGTGGAGGGTCTCGCAACATGGGTGGGCTAAAGCTCAGTCTTTGGAGAAGCGACACTGCTTGGGTGTGATCACCGGTTCTGCAGAGATACTGGGATGCCAGCACTGCTCTGCACAGGGCAAGGGCCCTTCTGGCCAAAGGCAAAGTTTCAAAAAGAAAACCCCCAAAGTGGCTCCTTCAGGCTCAGGCATTGCCGAAGCCCCTTGCAAGAGGCTAGCTGAAAGGAGCTCCACAGCAGAGCTTCTGCTCACTGCATCACTGGTGGAAGGAGATGTTCAGGCCAGGAGGCGAAAATCTGCCCCAAAAGCCTGATCATGGCTACAGTGAGAAGGAACAGAGCAACATGCGCTCGGAAGAGGAACCTGGGTGTGGGTGCACGCAGGTCTAAGCCTACAGGGGCTCCTGCAGGAGGGGAAGAGGAGGAGAAATCTGTTAGAGAGCACCTGACAGGGCCTGGGGAAAGTCCCCTGCTTTCCTGGCATCAGCCCCACTGTATGTTTAGTTTCTCCTTCAGATTACTCTGTGGGGGGGTTAACTCTTTAGTGTGTGAAGTGCTTCCAGATCTACCTGGCACCTGCTGTTCAGGCGATCACAGTGCTGTCATACACCAGAGACAGCAGCAGCTGGGAGAGGAGAAATCGGAAGGCAGCCTGGCCTCTACGCTGAGTGCAGAACAGCAAGGAAGCCCAAAGCTTACACCTAAAGGCCCAGCTAGCACTTGTTTTCGGGCAGGTGTTGGGGTTAAGTCACTTGTGCAGCCCACACGGTGGCTACCCCGCTCCGTACCAGTACGTGCACCGGCTCTGGCGGGGAGTCGTGGGCCACCGGCTGCCGCTGGAGAACTGGGCTGCTCGGCTCCATCTTACGGTACTGATTCTCAAACATCTCCACCTCAGCTCTCAGCAAAGCGATGGCATGACTGCAAAATGATGGGGTCGGGATGAGACCCAGCTCTCAGGGACGTGCATCGGGCCAAGTACAGTGTCACTGCGTGTGGCCAGTGTGCAAAGGCAGAGCCGAAAGAAGCTAACTCAAGGTAAAACAACACCCCCAAATGAGGGCTGAAGGTCTCCCCTCCCTGAACCAGGATGCAGAAAAGCCCCCCAGACCTGCCCCTGCTCAAAAACCCAGACCCCAGAGACCAATAGAGCCTGGGACAGGAGCCCTTTAGGAAGGGACACTGGGTGGCTGGGGGTGGCCCCATCCCTGTCCCTCTCCCATCCTGCCCGAGCCTCAGTCCCTGCCCAACCCCGGTTACAGCCCAGGCCCCACCACCCCTACATCCTCGGGCTGCTGCACCCAGCCCGGGACCCCCACCCCACGCTGCTGTCCCCCCCCGCGGCTGCCGGTACCGCTCCTCCTGCAGGCGTGCCCGCAGCTGCGGCAGGGGCAGCACCGCCAGCACCTGCTCCGCCATGGCTGTGTTGTGGCAACGGTGGAACGGGCACGGGTGGGGTGGGGGGCAGGACTCACAGGCACAGGGAGGCCCCGGCACACGCACGGAGGCCCTGCTCCCTGGCTTGAGCCCTGCACGTTGGCCACTGCCAGCTCCGCCACTGGGCCAGGCGCGGTTTGGCCCCTGGCACAGCTCGGTTGTGGCCTGGGGGTCTCCCACTGGGGAGCTGGCATGGCCAGGTCCAGGAGCTCTGCCAGGTGCTGGGCATCGTTTCTGAGAGGCCCTGTTGCTGCAGCCATGCTGCAGCTCACGCTGTGGCCTGACTAGGTTGCGGGCAGGCCAGTATAACTGTGCCTCCCTCCCCGACAGTTGCTGATAGGGGTGGTGATGCCTCTCTGTGGCTCTTCTGGGATGAGAGATGCAAGTCAACCTGAGTATGGAACAATATAAACCCATGCCATGGTGATGCCGGTCCTTTTTGTGGCCCCATGACAAAGCTAGTTTGGAATGGTGCACTCCCCATTGCTGCGTGTGCAGGAGAACCCGGTGAGGAGGCCTCACATCCATGTGATGGCCAGAACGTGTCAAAGCTCATCTTCAAAACACACCTGAGTCATAACCACAGCTGGTCCATGGGAAGAGCCCTGCTCCTCATCCTCGTGCCAGCACCAGGAGAAGCACCTCTCCCAGGAGGATCTTTGTCACTGACAGGCACTCATTGCTAGAGCACAATGAAGCTTCTCGAAGTGTGCACACATAGAGGAGAGGGGAGAGAATGGCTGTGGCACAGCCTGGAGCCCATCTTTGCCCACAGGGTGTGATGGGGATCCCATTAAAAATGGAGTCACAAATTAAAAGCTGTGTTTCACTGACACACCAAATTACGCAAAACTTTGAATGTCTGTTTATTGTTTTTATTTGCCACCGTTTTCTCTGCTAGCTAGCTGTAGGCCATGGGCTTCTCTTGTTTCCTATTCATCTTGCAGAGTTAAGGTTTTACAAACATGTAATCCAAGCAGATGAAACCTGCTCTCCACTTGGTGCTGTGTGAGTCTGCAGCAAGGTTAGAGTGTGCCACGCTTGCAGCAGACCCTCTGTCCAGCTAATTTGTGTATACGGAGCACCATTTACTCAGGATTTGTGGGCTTGGGGTCCCTGCAAGAATCTTTCTGACACTCTAACCTGAGACAGTCACTGCCTCACTGTTTGGTGGGATGGGGAGAGGCAGCTGAGCAGTCCTGGGAGCAGCTGTGATGGATGGGGAGCTGCAGGCAGGACTGGTGGCTCTGGATGGTTCAGCAGCATTGTGCTGGAGGCTTTCCAGCTGCAGGAAGAGGGCATGCAGATTTCAAGATGTTTATCACTGTGCCGAGCTCTGGAAAGCTTTTCAGAGGTCAGCAGAAGACAGCCCACCCATCTCTGCCACAAAAACTGTCCCTTGCCAAATTCCAGGATCCAGAGCTCTGAAGTGCCTTCAGGACAAGATCTGTTCTGGCTTTTAGTGGCCAAAAGTATGTTTTCCCTGACTTTGCTCTGGGAAACAGGTGAACCTTTCTAGCCAGATTTGAAAATAGCAATAAAAATAGTTCAATAGCATTTCAGAGAAAACTTGGAAAAGCTTTAGCGAGCTCAATGTTTGAGCACATGTGCCTGAATAGCAGCAATGCAGACGTCTGGGGGAGTGGTCCTGATCCTGTCCTCGGTCAGGTGTGTGGTTACAGTAGCTACAACACATTTGCTTTGCTTGCCAGCTCGTACATGCTGATGTGCACATAGGAGTGTGTATGCAGATTTCCATAATTAGTCACTGCTCTAACTCCCAGGGGCGCAGTGAGTAGCTCCACATCTGCCCCAGCCCCGTGTCTCCGCTTTTGCTCGCAGGGACACCTCAGGGCCATCTCCCCTCCCACGGAGTGCATGAGCAGCGCTGTGCCCTGCCGCCCAGACCCCAGCTGCTAGAGCCAGGCCTGGGGTGCAGCCAGGCTTCACCGGGTTGCAGGGGTGCTTACGCCTGGGTTTTAATGCAGTGTCATGCAGAATTTACTGTGGCAGACAAATGTCTCAGCTGTGTAGTGGTACAGCTCTGGCCTTCTTGATCTGAGAAAAAAAGCATTCACACACCAGTATTGAGGAGCTCTTTTAAACGTATGCCTCGATGCCTTTGCAGGTACTGTCACAAGTTATAGTTTACCAAAGGACTGGCTGGTATGCTCTGAAAGCTTATGCACTTCTGCGTGTTTTCTGTGTTCTGTTCCACCATGCACTGCTTTCGGAAAACAATGTTCCTCTCCCATCTGCAGTCCTGGTAGGAAGAGGTGGGTGAATTGTGCTCTGGAAGTGGCCGACTTCCCCCAGGCCAGCTGCCATTCCTCGCCCTGTGCTAGGCTGGGTTTAGGAGGAGCAGTGAGTGTCCAGCTTGCCTTTTCTCTCCAGCGCCGTGCCCTGGGACAGCAAGCATGCTGAGCACATCCACCTTGTTTTCCAAAGATCCTGTGGGAGTCTTACCTGCCCTATCCAGAGCCAAAGGATAAAATGATGAGGTTTTACTTGGTTTGCTTGCATTCTGTTCTGAGGGACTTGGAAAGTGCGCCGTTCACTGCAGCGCACGGTTGGGTCCTGGCGTTTATCTGTTCAGTGAGATTTTCCCTAGGTTTCCTCAGCTGTAACCTCACAGCCCAACGTTCCGAATCCGCTTCAGCTCTGTGGATCGAAACTTTTCCCTTTCTCACAACCTACGGAAAAGAAAATCATGTGTTGTGCGCTTGCATACGGGAACGCAGCCCTAAGGCTCATCTCGGCTCCTCTGCAAGCGCCGCTTGTACAAACACCGGCCGTACGAAAAGTACCGGAGCGAGCAGCTGAGCCTTGCCGGGGCGCATCCCCGGGAGCCGGGGCAGCAGGGCACGGCAGGGAGCAGGGCAGGCGGCGAGGCGGTGCCGGGGCCGGGCGCAGGGCCCTCCGCGCCGCCGGGGGGCGCTGCCCGGGGGGCGGCTCCGGCGGCGGGGCGCGGGCGCACGGCGCCGTTTCCGGGTCGGCTGCGCGGCGCTCGGGGCCGGCCCAGGCTGCAGCCGCCGGCACCGGGCCCCGGCCTCGGCCCCAGCTCCGCGCCCGCCGCCCCGGGGCCGGCCCCGCCCCGCCCGGCCCGGCCCCGCCGCCGCCGCCGCCCTCCCGCAGCCCCGCGCCCCGCCTCGCTGGCCCCGCGCCCCCCACCCCCCCCGCCCTTCCTCCTCCTCCTCCTCCTCCTCCTCCTCCCGCAGCCGCCGCCCGGCGCCGCCATGCCCGGCCCGGCCGCCGGCAGCCGGGCGCGGGTGTACGCCGAGGTGAACAGCCTGAGGAGCCGCGAGTACTGGGACTACGAGGCGCACGTCCCGAGCTGGGGGTAAAGCGCCCCGCGGGGACCCCCCCCCGGCCCCGCAGCCCCTCGGCCTGCAGGGCCTCTGCTCCCGGGGGGGGGGTGGGGGGAGCGGGGGGAGAGGGGCGGCCCCTGCCCAGCCCCGGCGCCCCTCAGCCGCCTTCCTCTCCCCGTCCTTCCCCCTCTCTGTGCTTGGTGCCCGCAGCAATCAGGACGACTACCAGCTGGTGCGCAAGCTGGGCCGGGGGAAGTACAGCGAGGTCTTCGAGGCCATCAACATCACCAACAACGAGAGGGTCGTCGTGAAGATCCTCAAGGTGAGTGTCCCGGGTGGCTGCCGGGGCTGGGAGAGAGCTGGGTCGGCAGAGCCGAGGGCTGTGGGGTCCTGCCCTTCACCCCAAAACTCTTTTTTCTTTTTTTTTTTTTTCTCGTTGTGGGTGTTCAGGTGCTGGAGGGTGCGTTTGGAAACGGGTTTAGTGTCCCCCGTGCTGGAGGGATGTTCCGATGCCTTCGCCCCTGCTGTCTGGCGTAGCTGGAGTCTGCTGTGGGCCGAGAGTTCCTCTGGAGGAGGAATGCTCGGGGCCCTGACATTTGAGCAGCGCTGCATGTGCTGCCTGCGTTTGGTAAATCGTATCTGGCAGTGTTTGTCTCAAACAGCCCAGAGACTGCCATGTCAACAGGAAGGCGAAGCTCGGAGGGGGAATCCTTCTGTTAACCTCCAGGCAGCTGGCATGCAACCTTCGCACGCTCAGGCCGCGGCCTCCTCAGAGAGAGGCCGGGGGGTGCTTGGAAAGCAGACAAAACTGTATGTTCCGTCCTTTAGAGGATCTGTTACATGGGAGAGAACTTCCCTGCAGACAGGCCAAAAATATTGTGAAAACCTGAAGAGACTAAAAAGGACCGTTGGATGTTTGGCAGCGTCAGTGGCGTGTTATTCTGGTGTGTTCGCCCTAGTGGGATCGGGATGCGGGGGCCTTCACGCAGAAGTAACGGGTTGTGGTTTGGGGTGGCTGGAGTGTGGGGTTACCTGTGTTTGTCACAGAAGCAGTGTGGTCAGAGAGCTGTGGTAACTGTCCTAGCAGCAAACTGTGTTTAAAAAAAAAAAACAAAAACAAACACAGAAACTAAAGGTTAGAGTTGAGGTGCTTTTGGTTTTGTCTTGGATGACACTTGTGGTTGTTAATTGTTGGACCAGCACCACCTGTCACTTGTTCCCCGAGAGCACGTGTCGATCTTCGAAGTGCAGGAAGCTCTGAGCTCAACCTGCCCTTGCAGCCACCAAGGCTGGCAGCTGCCTAGGACACATCTGCGCTGGGCTGAAGCCCGAAGACGTTTGCTGGGTCCACTCCGATGGCGCAGCTGGCTGGCTCACTTTGTGGCTTCCCCACTCGCTCACTGTTCTGCTTCCTTGGGAACATCCTCGGCTTCGCGGGAAGCTTGTCATGGTCTGTCCAGCCACAGCTCTTAGGCAAGGAGCGATCTCCCATTTGCTTCTTGGGAGAGTTAATCGCATCCCTGCCTCAGCTGCGGTCAAGGTGGTGGCTTGGTGAGCTGCTAGGGACAGCCCTGTGGCTGAGCCTGGTGGCAACGCAGAGGAAAAAGGCTCACGTGTCCTTGCAGAGCTGAGTTCTCCTGGAATGCTGCTGGGGCTTCCCCCACCTTTGGATGCTTTATGTGGTTTTTGTTGTTGTTGTTCATTTGTTGTGTTTTTTTTAAGTAGGTCAAGCAACAATATGTGTTTTGAGAGAGAGAGTAGTCAGAGGTAGCCAGCGCAGAGCTGAGTTTTATGGCAGGATGGCTTGTGGTTAGGCTGAGGAAACTGCACTTCTGCATGCCGCTCTGGAGCCCTTGATGGTCTCTTTGGGACTGCTGTGGTTTTCTGGGAGTCCAGGTCTCGGCCCACATAAAAAGGCACCATGAGGTAGAGAGACTGCAGGGAAGGTCTTCAGAAATCTTCCTCTTTACCTCTTACCAGCCTAAAGAGCCTCCCCTGGAGCGATGCTCCTCTCCCTGTGGCTGCCAAACTCATCTCTAGGGAGCCTGTAAGCGCTGAGCTGTGAGTCAGCCGGCAAGAGTCATCTCAGGGTGGCTGGGTGCTCCTTCTCTTTGGGGCCTCTACGTGTTGCCTTAAAGCCCTGTAAGCAAGGGACTAGGCTGGCCCAGATTTGACGTGGAGAGTGTTCCCACCAGTTCCCCTGGCTACCCCCGCTTGCATTAACATGCAGACAGCATTCCTGCGAGTAAGCAGGGAAAAGCAGAAAGTCCAGATAAATGAACACGAACTTTCTTCTCGGTGGAAAGTGGGTCAGTGAGAAGCGAGTTTCAGAGCACCATGTTGTATACATTATGAAAACCTGCAAAGTGTGGCAATAACATCACTCTGAACTGTGGAAAGTGCCTCTGGTTTCCTGTAGCTAGACTCAAACTTAATTGCAAATGTAATTACATGTATCTACAGTGGAGCCTTAGCAAATCAGCTGGGCGTCTCTGTTCCTTGTAATTCAGGCTGGGTTCTCTGAGGTGGGAAATGCAACCGAGTCCCCAGGTTTGTGTGCGGCAGTAGGGGTGGGACAAAAGGGCGGGACAGTTGCTGGCTGGTGGATGTGGCTGTTCAGCAGTCACTCCTTTCTGTTTAAGGTTCTTTGAGAGAACAATTTGTTATGCATTAGAGTGATTTTAATATCTGTGCCTCGTGAGGTGACTGGTACCTCTTCCCAGCCTTGCTATTTGAAGGAGCTTATCCTTACCGAGCTTGAGTAAGCATGTAGCAAGTACTTCCTCTGACGTTTTTCTCCCCTTCTTTGGTGTTGTGGTACCTGAACATCTTGTACCCTCCTCCAGAGAGGTCAGGAAATTTTATCACTCTTTCTCAGATGCAGAACTGAGCCACAGAGATTTCCTGTGTGACTTGGGGCAAGTCCCTTAGCCTCAACAAAGCTGAGACTAGAGCATAGGTCCCAGTCTAGCGCTGGGTGAACAAGATAAACTGCTTTTCCTCTTCTGGAAGCTGAATGCCTCGTTTCTTCAAGTGCGCTGTGATGACTTAAGCAGTGGACAAGGTCAGGGAGGTAATGGCTCTGATAGGTATCACAGTGCCCCAGGCAGCTTGGTCTTGTATAAAGCATGTTTCCCAATTCCCTGGCATTGCCTTTCTGTTCTGCTACCCCAAGTACAGGTCCAGGCGTAATCCGGCAGGAAAATGGGTTGTGACTGTGCCATTGGTTGTGACCATGACGTGTCAGTGAAGGAGTGGAATTGAGATCGTGCAGGTGACTGTAACGTTAGTGTTATAAGGTCAAGTACCTTTCTTTGAAAATGCAATGCTCTTAGTGATGGCTTTTTTTTTTTTTCTCCAGGAAAATTCTGCAGTCCTTTAAAAAAAAATGAACGGGTTCCTTCTCATTCCACTGCTGCTAGCTGTCAGGCTGCGCCGTGTAGGGCAGCAGCCACCAAGCGCTGGAGCAGGAGCTCTGGTTTACCCCACAGATACCCTCTGACAGCATCCTCCAAAAAGTTTTATATGTAGAAGCAAGGCAGAGGGCAACTCCTCAGCTTTTCAACCTATCCAGAGAGAAAAGATTTGGGGCGGGGGGGAAGCACCGTGGGGCTGAAGTCACCTTGGCATGCAGTGGAGTACTCAGCGCTGCACCTACCCCTCACCGTTGGTAGGGACATAGAGGCAGCTGTGTTCCTGCTGTCTGCAGCTGGTGTAGGAGGTTCCTGAGGGCTTTCTGCTCTGGCTCTCCGCAGTGCAGCTGCGGGTATGCTTCCTGCATGCTTAGGGGAGGGCCAGACCAGGAAGAGGGAATGTGTGAATGTGCCCTATGTGCTTTTGCATCTTGCTTAAATTTGATGCTAATGTTTGGCTTCCAGGATGAGGCCCGAGATTTCTTTGCATGTGCTAAGGAAGCTTAAGACATCTTTGTGTCCAGTGAGTTGTGTGTTGTCTACATCCAGTGCGGGTACCCAAAGCACATCTCGACTCTTTCATATCTTAACCACGCAGATTTTTGGAGGACTGCTGAGGTCAGCCTCCAGCTGTTGTGCTGCCTCTGATGAACTCCCCATTTCAGTCATCTGAGGGATGCTCCAGAGTGCCTGCAGCCTCCTGTTCTCCTGCGCCTTACTCTTCTGGGGTAAAAAGCAGTGTTCCTAGGAGATGTGGACAGCATTGTGAGTTGCACTCTCGAAGCCAAAGATAACCTTTCCACTTGGCTGGTAACTTTTGTGGGTGACTCTTCATGGCAAGAACGCTGTAGTGAGTTACCCACAGCTGAACTGCAGTGTTCCTCACAGCCCCTTCTCTTGCACTGCTTATCACCCGCCTGAACGCCTGCCCAAGGTGGAGATTGTGGCATCCACATTGTCCGCTTCCTACGGGAGTCATCCTTCCTGCTTCATGCACGTGTGTGTCTACGTACAGTCTGTTTGCCTGTGGGGGGTTAAACCCACCACATAAAGAGACTTTTGTCTCCACGTATGGTCGCTGTCTGAGCAGGCAAAACAGGCCGAGGTTAAGAAGAGAGCGTAGTTGCAAGGAGAGGGAGCGGAGGTTCTGCAGCAGTGGTTAAATGGTCCCTTTCTCCTCTGGTGGCTTTTGTCCCTCTGTGCTGAGTCCATTAGCTGAAACTTTCAACCATGTACGCAGTTTCACAAGTGCATTCTTTCTTGTTTTTGTTTTTCCCCTCTTCCCCTTTCTGGGTTGTATGAACCCTCTAGAGCCGCTGCTCAGACGAGGGGCTGCAGCAAGGTCCTTTCAGAATTGAACTCAAATTATCACTGTAGTAGCTGGAGGATCGTTCAGGGGAAGGTAGCCCTGCGGCTTTGGTAATTTTTCTACTGTCTCTAAAAGCTTCAGAGCCCTCGTATATTGGTGTGCTCTGGGTGGAGGCTGAAATGAGTGGTGTGCAGTAGGGATTGCACAGGGAAATACGATAGGATGATGCTGGTCCCTCAGGGCTGGAGCTCTTGCCTGCATCACTGACCTTCCACCACCAAAGCCGTTCAATCCCTGCTCCTGGTAGCTATCTGCATCTCTTGCTTCTCCTGCCTTTGTACTCACTGAATCAGCTCTCCCCAGCCCACTTCCTCCTCTGTCAGTACTGAAGTGAGCCCTTTTGCAAGAGAGCAGCGTGCACAACTCTTCTGTTTCAAGCACCAGTTGCCCACACGGAGCTTGGCACAGTCAGTAGCTGGAGTCCAGCCTTGTGCGGAGCTGGGACCAGCTGAAATTGTACCAACTGTCTCTCGGAAGCCTGGAGATGCAGCTGATGACTCTCACGGTTGCGTTTTGCCACAGGGAACTGGTGAGCTGCAAAACTGCAGCTCCTGTGAGGAGGAGGATGAGTTACAGCACCGTGTCTGTTTGCAGTGTCCTAGGGCAGAGCCCGAGTGAGTGCTTCTCATTCCTTGAAACGGTGGCAGTAGGGATCAGGGCTTGATCCTTGTGTGTCTCCTTCTAGTTGACTGCATCGGTCTGGGTGCGTGGAGGGCAGTCCTGCAGCCCCAGAAGGGCTGGTTCAGGGATGCGCTGTGGGGACAGGGAAGAAAGGTGCTGCCCCCAAAACTCTTGCTGGTATGCTTTACCTAACTTGAATTAAAAAGCAAAAGTGCTTCAGTAGTTTCAGCCTGGGGATTTTGTTGCTTGTGTGTTTGTTTTTGACTCCTGTAAAATTCAAGAGCAGCTTGGGATAGGAAAATGTGAATTCCTGTGATGGAAGTTGTAAGGTGCAAAGATGGAATTTTGTGAGTTGTTTGCATCTTCCGAATATTAACACAAGTGGGCTCCTTGATTTTCGTAGCTCTTTTGAAGATAATTATTTGGTTTCCCATCTGACGTCTCACAAAATAAGCACTGCTGCTCTGAAGCCTATTTTCCTATTGAGCAATTGGCATCAGGCTTTATAGGCTGATTACGATGATCCTTTCAATAATACTTGCTAGAGACAAATAAGCTTGTGGTGCCAACTTTTAAACATTTAAAGCCTGTTGTAAGGATGCCGCTCAAGCCTTCTGCTGGTGTTTGTGTGTTGGTGAGATTTACCTGTTCATTCACTGCAAGTATTGGGGTGCTTCTGAGCTATTTGGGTTTGGTGGGCAAAGAATAGACTTTTTATTATTATTGTGTGGTGGAATAAATGACTTGTTTTTCTTGGATTTGTATCTTTTGATTGCTGTTCTTTTTCAGAGCACCTGCTGGGTAAAACCCAGCACCTTCTGTGACTCCTTCAGAGCAGCATGTGTGCTCCTTAGCTGGCAGCACCCATGTGCTGCAGCACTGCCTGCTTTCGGCTAATGGAAAGTTATTTTTATGCTTTGAATCGAACTTGGATTTCCTGCGTTTTCCTGGTCTCTGTTTTTCTTTTTCATTGTGAAATTTGGGATAAAAAATTTCTGTCTTTTCTTGAATTCAAGTGATGGGTTCCCAGGTTGTTGGGGATGGCTGGAACTGAAGAATCTGGCAGATGCATGCTCGCTTGCTTTAGAAACCAACCAAAAAAGATGGTTAACCAGGCAGACGTCTATTTGTTCAAGACAGGAAGTGATGGTTGCCGTCTTGTATTTAAAGGTTTATTTTAGCAAACAATGTTAATGCTCCCAGCTGGTGCTTGCTGCAGCTGGACTCCTTCCCTGCTTACAAGTCTGTGATCTCACAGTAAGTGACCCAGGATCTGACCTCTCAGACACAGAGAGGTGGTTTTTGTATCTACCTGTCTGCAAAGCAGCTGCTTACCCCATGCCATTTCTTGCCTCTGGCACGGGACGGCACCTCGTGATGCTGTCCGACCTCTTTGGGTGAAGGTGTTGGGGTGGCACTGGCCCCTGTCGCGGTCTCTACTGCCCTGGCTGACTTTAAGCAGATGGAAGCGCCCTCGTGTGATCCGTTTGGCTGGTAGGGCAGGAAACCTGCAGCAAAGCAGGACCGGCCGGGACAGTGAAGTGAGAACCGTTGGGTTCCGGGGAGACCACCCTCCTGGCTGGAGGTCAGCTCGGCCCTCTGCTCTGTGTGTTCGGTGCGTTGGACAGCCACGAGCTGGGCGTTTTGTCTCCACTGCCTGCAGCCATCTGAATTCTGGTTTGGCTAAGAAAAGAAGCAATCTTCTGGGAAACTGGAAAACTGGCTAGTGCTAGGCAGCCGTGTTGTTCTGAGGGTACTGCTGCAGTTGAAGTGATTAAACCCCTCCCAGTGTAGACACGGTTAAACTGAGACATGTCTTTTAGCCTGGTTTCCTATGGAAACGAGCCTTACGCAATTCTGCTGTCTGTCAGCCTTTCTCCCCCTCCCCGCCAGCAGTTTTTGCACTGGTTGGCCAGTCTCAACCACATGCGACAGAAGTCTCCAAGCTGCCCAGTTTCTATGGCTTTCATGGAAATAGGTGCTTCGGAGGGACTCCGTGGGTGCCTGCCGGAGGGAAAGGCCGCAGTGAGGGTTTGACTCATTCTGGCCGCTAGAGAATCCCAGCTCAGAAGAAAGCTTTGAAATGCCTCTGCTGTGGGAACAGATGGAGTTGGAGTCGGCACCTTTCTAAAACGTTGCCTGACAAACACAGGCTGGCCAAACTCAGGAGTTAATCGTGCCTAGGTAGCTGCCTCGTTACTCTGTGGGAAACAGCCCTCCCAGGACAGAGCGGACTGAGCCATGTAGGAGACACAACCTGAAATGCCACTGTGCCTAGCCTCGAGTAATAAAATAGCCTTAAATCAGTACAGTTAAAATACTCGGGCTGCAATGGCTGGTGTCTTAGAAGCCATTCCTGCTGGGAGAGGCAGATGGTTGGAGGCCACAATAGCCTGTTAGTTCATATTTAATCCATGTGTGTTTGGAGTCAACACCCTTGGACAGACAGATCGGGTGGCTGTGAGTTGTAGCGACCCAGGCTTAATCCTGGTGCTCGGTGGCTGTGCTGCCGATCGCCTGTGATTTTGGCAGTACTGAGGCCGGGGCGAGCAGAGCTCCCGTGGCTGTGACCGGCTTGCCCTGGTCAGCCAGCCCGCAGCAGTGGCCGTGTGTTGGAGAGGCTTGCACCAAGGTGTTTGAGTTTCCAGGTGGGATAATGCAAGAGTCTAGGCTTGGAATCAGCTTTTGTGCAAAAACCGAGCTCCAGTAAAGTGTTCCTGGGAGGCAGACTGCGCTTAGAGCCGTGGCTGGAGTAGCGTGGCTTGGGCACAGCACGGCGTGTGGGTAGGTGATGGCGTGCTGTTGGGTAGCCTTGAGAGGTGGAAGTTGTGGTACGGAGGCCAGTGATTGCCCCTGTTTTATCCTGCAGAACTGGGGAGATCCTTTATTCCCCCGCATTGTTCTCTGGGGGAAACTTCTGGGCAATAACTTTTCCTCTGAGGTGACAGGTTTCAGCCCGTGGCGTTTCTCCCTTCCACATCCCTCTTTCCCTAGTGGCAGAAAGCCCCATCGTGAGCATTGTCTGCAGCCAGGAGGAGCGCGCTCACCGCACAGCTCGCACCCCTGCAGCAGGGCAGGCTGCAGTGAGCAGGGCTGCTCGGTCACTTGGGAGACCCTTTCCCAGGCCCATGCCTGATGTGTTTTAGTTTACCCATGTGCGGACAGCCTTGACCAAGCTCTGTGATGCTGTAATTTAGCAGGAAAACATGCAAGCAGTTCTTAACTCTCCCTCTTGCTGAAACAGTGTTTGCCAAAGTGTCGCCCCTGGGTGATGTTAGAGGTGCTGCTCTTGGTAACTATCTGCAGGCATTTCGTTAAAAAAAAACTAACCTTCTTCTCTCGTTTTTTCCAACAGTCATTGGTGCTGTCTGCTCGTGTCTTTCAATAAGTGTGTTGCAGGGGAGTGGTGGGTAGATTTCTGCAGGGATCGTGCTGGGCATCCTTTTCCAGTCTTGAAAAATGTGGAAGCGCGTAGAATTGATGTGGTGGGGGCAGACCTCTTCTTCCCCAGTGGGAGTGGTGGTTGCTGTGGAAGGAGAAATGGAAATCTCTGAGGTGTATCCTCCCTACCTAGCTAGTGCAAAAGGCCCTTGAAATAGCTGCATTGCCAAGGAAATGGTCTTTCAGAGTGGCCTTTGGGTCCCCTTGGCTGTGTTCAGGCACTGTTTCAGCTCCCAGTCAGGTGCAAATGTCACAGCAGAGTGGCTCTGATGCGTGCAGGAATCTGTCGACAGCCTGGCAGTTCAGTGAGCTCATTGAGGATGGCAGTGGTTGAGCTCCCTCTTTGAAGGTCCCTAGAAAACAGCTTGTGTATGCATCTGCCTTGCTGGACGAACAGAGTAACTGAATTATGTCCTCTAATTCCATCTTGCCTTCTGGTAATATCGGTGGATGTGGGCGATGCAAGCGTGGTGTCCATCGCCATGCTGACGTCAATGAAATTAGTCCCTAATGAAGCATCTTCATCTCAGGTTCAGAACTGTAGCCCTCACCTCTGCTCATTTCCATTCCCTGCTCTGGCTCCTTCTCCATGTCTGTCTAACCTTGTGCCAGCTCCAAGCGTGTCTTGGTATTGCCCCAAGCTGTTTTCTTGCCCCCTTCCCAGTGAAGCCTGCTGCTCATTGCTCCAGCTGTGGCGGACCTTGCTGCCGTTTTCCACAGTGGCTTTACAAGGTGCTGACGCTCCCTGTACCAGTATAGGTGTTATTTTTGGCACTTTGCTTAGGGCTGAGATTCTCACTCATACTTTGACTTGAAAGTCTAGCTCCTGCCTTTTAACTTGGAAGAGGAGGAGAGCAGGATTTGAGTCTGAAGCTACCTGGAGAGCCTAGAAAGACAGCATGTTTTATCACTTAGATAAATGACATGTTTTCTGACTATATGAAAACCTTTGGTTCCTTCTCCCGTTTGCATGTACGTTCCTTTGAGTGGCCTGAAATCAGAGATGATGTAACGCGAGCGCGAGCTGCCACGTCGGTGCTCCGCAGCCCTTGTCAGAGCACGGAAGGCTGTGGCAGAGGCGAGGTGACAGGGAGCACAAGCTGTTGAGCTCTTGTGTAGAAAGTCGAAGCTGCTGACATCTGGTAACTTGTGTCACGTTGGTAAGGTGCTTCTTACCTCTTTGCTGCTCTCCATTACTTCCTTCCTCACAGACCGGACTGTACGCTGGATGGTGAATGTCTTAGAAAGCTAAATGACCGGGAAAGCATGTTTCCAGGAGCAAACCTCACAGGTAGTGTAAGAGGTTTACTGGTCCCTGTACGATGTCTCTGTAGCAGTACCAGAAGTGCAGCAGGAGCCGTCCCAGCTCTGCAGTGAAGGAAGACTGCTGGAGCCAGCAGTGGTATGCAACTGGTGATGCCCACACTGGTCACTAGCCAAGGCTTAAATAAAGTCTCACTTCATTGCTGCTCTAAGCTGCCCAAAGCTAAATTTGTCTTGGGAGTGTATGAGTTACAGAAATGATCGTTCCTTTTCATTACAATGAACCGCTGGATCAGCAGAGTGTAAAAGCTAATCCAACCTCCAGGCCCCTGCCTTGGGAGCAGCTGTTCTTTGTCACTCTGTGCAGGGCAATGTCCAGAGAAAGCTTACTTTACAGAGAGGATTCCTGGGACTGCATGGATTTGAAGAGGAGTCCAAAACTGTTTAAAATGTCTGCGTGCTTTAAAAATAATCGTGGTATACAGATGCGATGGCATGCCGTGCAGTTGGGTCTGCTCTCTTAGGGTGGCTGTGAAACACTTGAACGTAGCTAAGTACAGCAGTGTCTGAGCTTACTAGAAATCATGGTGCTGAAGACTCTCAGGTTGTCGTTTTGCTGGATTCAAGTGCTTGTTGGGAAAAATGCCTTGGGAGCAAGAAGTAAAAACTGTTCTGTGCTGGTAAACAAAGCTGAGGTATGAGACCTTACCATGTTTGTCCGCTGGCTCTAAATGTATAACGTAGAATTAGTGTGCCAAGATTTCCACACAGCAGTCCAAGGTGCTTTTAACCACAGTTACTGGAGTCACAATTACGTTTGTCTAGAGTGGTTTGATTTTCTCTGGTGGCTGGAAAGCTTTCACTGAAGATAGACAAATCGTAGTTCGTTCAAAGTGTCTGTCCCCTCTTTGAAGCTAAAAATGTTCCCTTGTGAGGGTGGGAGCAGGGGAATAGGGGAGGTATTGGGATCTAGTCAAAATCAGCGGCAGAAATCACTGTTAATGTCTGAAAGGACTCTCACTTCTAATTGCTTTTGTCTATTTAAGCCAGTGAAGAAAAAGAAGATAAAACGAGAGGTGAAGATTCTGGAGAATCTGCGTGGTGGCACCAACATCATTAACCTGATTGACACTGTCAAGGATCCAGTGGTAGGTACTGGTGTGTTGCGGTGTGTGTGGTGGCCTTGCCTGGCTGGTCGTAGGCACGGCCCCGGGCATCCTTTGGGACACGGCTGGCGTGACTTCTGCTCCTGGCTGGGATGAGGCGTTCACTGTGCCTGTGCCTTTGCTTGACAGGGGCACCTGGCATCTACTTCATTAGGGTCTCCTGAGATGGGTCACTTCGGATGAGTTAATGTTCCTCTCCGAGTTCCCAAGAGTCTTTTACACATCTGTGTCTCCTGTGAGTTTCCCACGGCTGATGGGGGAGAAGTCTTGTAGCCTTCCAAACCTGCTGTAAGAAAGCAGAAACTGTGCAGCCTTCCAGCTTCTGTCTGGCATCTGGAACATAAAGATTTTGCAGGGCAATTGGATATTAAGCACTTCTCATCTTTCTGATTGCTGTCCTGTCCGGTGACCAGAGGTCATATCCTTTGTCTGCACTGCCACAATTACCCCGTTCCCAGGAAGTTTTTTCTGACCAGCAGCTGACTGAGGTCTGTGACTACCAGCTCGCTGGCATGCAGGGAGAGGAAACGACACTGCTGTAGTGTTGGCAGTCCTGGCTGACCTTCCTGCCATGGGCTGCAAGGCTTTAGTGCCTGATGACACCTTTTCCCTCGTCCAGCAGATTTTCTCATAGCTGGAGTTGGGGGAGCAGTGCTGGCCGAAATGCTGGGTTGTCTTTTTGTGTGGGGTGCAAGTGGAGCTTCCCTGCCCCTGCCTGATGGACTGGGGCTGTGCTTCTCTTGATGTTCTGCTCCTGCCCCACTCTCTGCAGTAAGGGCTGAGCAGGAAGCCAAAGCTTTCCCAGGTCCCTTGGAGCCAAGAAAGGTCAAGAGGGCATTTTAAACCATGACACACACTCTCTCTCTCTCTCTTTCTCTCTCTCAGTCAAAGACCCCTGCTTTGGTGTTTGAGTACATCAATAACACAGATTTTAAGGTGAGTCTGCCTGCGTGTGGAGGGGGGAGGCCTCCTATTTCTGTTAAGATTGCTGTGTTCTTGGGCTGTCAGATACTTCTCGAGAGCTATGGGGAGAAATTTGGGTTTGTTCCTTATGTCAGCTTCACCTTCCTTCCTCCACATAAATGAGAGTCTTGTGGAGTTACTAAATAGGCTCTAAGTGAGAAGCAATAAAAACCTTGCGTGCTGAATGGCCTCCCAACTTTGAGGGTTAAGCCCAACAGGTTAGATCTTCTTACCTCCCTCTAAATTTACTAATCACCGTTGTGCTATCTATTCAGCCCAAATTAATAGCCATATTACCCAATAATGATGTTCTGTTTATGGCAGTCCAGTTGATGGAGCAGGTGATGCCGATTTGTGCTGGAATCCTTCAGACCTGGGGACCACGGGGTGGCTGAGGCTGGAGAGCAGGTTTCTCACTGCCAGTGAACCTGGTAGTAAGGGACTGAGCAGTCTTGAGAGCTCTTCTGCTTGTCCAAGGCTGCAGCATATGCTGGTTTCTGGGGAGCTTTGAGTGGTGTTACTCCTTTCCAAAGCTTGGGGTCCTTCCGTCTGAGTACAGCTACAACTGCATGTGCTGCTGAAACGCTTCCGGCTGGCAGAGGAGAGTTGATATGCAAAAGGGTTGTATGGTGATTAGCGACCACACCTATTTTAATGGTATCTTTGCTTCCCCCTTGTGAATCTTTATCCTAAGTTACTAAGTCAGCGGTGGAAAATTAATTGAGCAGTTACCATTAGAAAGCCAGGCATCACCCCTTCCTGCAGTTTTCAGGGATCTCTTCTATTTCGTATTATAGGACAGTGCTTTTTTCTTCCCGTCCATACAGGAGTGTTATGTAGATGGGCACCTTTTAGGATACGGCTTCAACAGATACACCGAACGCCTGGAGAAGGACTCCGGGTTGGTGTTGGCGGAGAGGACTGACCGCATGACCTGCCCCACAGGCCGTCTCCGCTGCAGCCCTGCGTGCTGCGAGGCAGCGTGTGTTGTTCTCATCCCCCGGAGTTTGTCTGGCAAGATTAATCCCACTGGGTGGGACACAGCGGGTAGCGAGGACTGCAGCCATTCTGGCAGCGGTGGTATTAGTGCTATTTAATCTCATGCAGAGACTTATTAGTGAGGCTAGAATAATAGTAACTTGCAGGAGTGTCTGCCCTAACAGCTCTGGGCAGGGAGAAGAGTGTTACCTCCAAGTAAACAGCCATGAGAGGAGTTCTGTGTAACCTTTCAGGGCTAATTAAAGCAGGCTTGGTGTGTCTGGGCCTCATCGGGCACCAGCTGGTCTGTTCCAGTGCTGTGTATGTTGTGAATGTACACCATTCCTTCTCCTGGTGATCCAGGGACTCTTAATAAGGCTGATTGTGGAAATTTTCAACTTTATATTTGGAGCTTTTTTCTTTCTTAAACGTTTTAATATATGGCCTGAGATGAAATAGATCACTGAGGCACCAGCATGCCTTGCTGGAGGTTGCTTTGCGTATCCTGGTCAAAATATGATCGCAGCATTCTCTGGTGTCCTTAGAGGGAAAATTTCTTGTCAAGGATACCACCCAAAAACTGAAATGTGTTTGTGAAGTAGAGTGTTAGGTAGTAATTTGAGACTGGTGGCCAACAGGGTCTCTGACTGAACAGCACAAGGCTTAGAGTATGAGGTAGGCCAGCCTTCTCAGCTCTGCTGGGAGCTGTCGGAGGCTCTTCTGCAGCCATTGATCTATCCTCAGCAGAAGCAGCAGTGCTCATCATCTCTGGCTGTTGCATTACAAACAACTGGATGGTTTTGCGGCAGATCATTTCTGGGCTGCTAAGAAAAAGCCTCCCTCCTCGAGGAAGTCCGGATTCATAGTTGTACAAGTCCAAGAATGAAAGAATTGCTGCTTTCACCTGATGCTGGCTGGTACAAGGCAGGAATAACTTTGTCTTGGGAATGCAGGCATGCCCCCCAGGGCATGCAGTAATGCTGTTCATGTTCAGGGCTTATTTGTAACCCAAATTTCACCAGCCATGCATGGGGCATGTGGGTTATTCAAGCAACGTTTGCATGAGCTCCTCTGTTTGGGGAGGCTCTTAGGGCTGCAGTTAATTGGCAGATTGCAGAGCTGCTACTGTACACAGGTGCCTGTGGATATCTTCTGTACAGAGGCTCCCAAGCTGTGTCTTCCCGTGCTCTGAAGTGATGCCAAGCAGGAAGCACACATAATAGATGAGACCACTTGCGTTAGAGGTCTTGGCTTGATATATATCTCTACACGTGAAGCAGCTAGAAAGCTCCCAGAGTCATTGTCCTCCTATTGTCCCTTCTGCTCTACAGTCCTGGTCTCCCTGGGCAGCCCGATTCTGCTGGAGTTAAGCGCCATGTGAGCTAAGCCTGGTGATAGGGGCCTCTTCTCTTTTTGGGGTGGCTGCTGGTGATCTGCCCGTCTCTGTTTTGACTTCTAGATTCATCAGTACAGATGAGTACCATACATCTTGCTCAGAAATCACTGGCAGGGTCCATGAGGGGCTCCTGAGGCAATTCCCAGGGCAGCTTGTATACAGCAGGTGGTTGCCAACTGCCTTACGGGGTTACATTTTTCTCTGTCCTGTTGGAAATAGTTCTTCACAAGCTTGGATGCCTCCTTTTCAGTAGTCTCCTTTCTGGCAGTCGCTTTCCTTCAGAAAAATTATTTTATCTTTTGAATGTTAATTCTTTCAACCTGTGCCCATTCAAAGGGCAGCTGTCACTGTCTGCATGCGCATGGAAATGGCTGATGGCTTTCCTCAGCTCTCTGTGCACAGGCAGGAGCCGCACTTCCGTGGGGCTTCAGCCATGGCTACGGACGATTCTAGGCCATCAGTGCAAGATTGTATTCCAGCAGGTTTGGTTATTTTTAAAGATGTAAGGTGTGTAAACAGAAGGCTTATGTGATACTTCCCTAGAATTGATTTATGTTGTCTTAAATTACCTGGCTAGGTCCCTTCTAAACTTGACAGTTCTGCAGTCACAGGAATAACGTGCTTGGAGCTAGAATAAACGTACATCCTGCTGTGTGAGGAAGGCAGCTTGTGTATGTGGCTAGTGTTTCTCTTCAGACCTGTTGTGTTGTCATCTGTGAGCGTTCAAGCTACCGACGTTCATTTGCCTTAAATCATAGCTGTGCTGCAGAGCCATGCAGTCAAGCCAGTAGTCATCAGTGAAATTAAAGGACTTTCCCTAATTGGTTTCAAACCTGAAATGAAACACCTGTCCGTCAGCCAGCATGAGCTGTCATATACATTTTGTAGTCGATGAGCGTACCTTCCACTGCGCAGGCCGTGGCCCTTATTGCATCGAAGAGAGAAATCCCTCAGGAAGGAAAGGGGCAGAGCCGAGGCTCCGGGAGCAGTGCTGTGTTGTGTTTGCTATTTCATTCTTAAACGTTAGCAAGCTCGTGGCTGGAAGAAGAGGAGACGGGCAAAAAAGGCAAGCAATGAAAAGTTGCTTCAGGATGTTCAGCAGGTTGTGGGGACAGAGAGCTTTTGAGTCAGACCTTCCACTTGGCGTGCAGTGGGTCAGTCACAGTTGCTGTGAGGAATTGCGTGTGTTTTATCGAAGGTTAGTATAAAAAATAGTTGCCCTGGGTAGGAGGCGCAGAAATATGAAAGATTCTCTTCCCTTGTGTTGCTGCCAAAGCCAGGATGCCTTGGAAGCCTGCATTCCCAAGCAGCGTCTGTCTCCTCTGACCACTGCTCGGAGCCACCCCGTTGCTTTGCAGATGCTGCTTCCTGCAGATAGCCAGCCACGTTGCTTGCTCAACAGAGAAGAATAAGCGTGTAGCTCCTGTCAGCGTTGTGGAGAGGGGAAGCACATCAGTGCCTCCTCAGGTGCTAACAGAATTAGTTACGGTAGGTTCGTTCATTTGTGACAAAAAAAAAAAAATCACAAAAAGCTGAGGAGGTTTGGAGGCTACCACAGGGCGCGTTCGGCCTTTCCTCGTGTTCTGTGTGGAGAAGGCAGAGCAGCCCAGGTCTCCGAGGCCTCCTGCCGTCCTGAGCACTGGCAAGTGGGGTGAGCACATCTCTCAGCAGGGTCTGAGGCCGTGATACCCATGGCGATGTTTCTGATAATTGTATTCTGAGGAGCCAGCTGAAAGAGCAGAGCTCGGGATGTGTCTGTGAAAGAAGTGTCCGCTCTCCTGCGGGAGGCTGAGCGAAGGGGATTCAGAGCCTGCTGTCAAAGCCTTCTCAGGGCAGTGAGGCTGAGCGTGCTCGGGCAGGGGCTCTCCTGAAGTAACTGCAGCTTGGGCACTGCTAGCTGCACCGCCAGCCTTGGCACAGCGAGAGGGTCAGAGGCGCTGGTTTTGCAGGCAGCTCTTCTGGGGTATCTGAAAGCTGCTTGTTCAGTGGCTGCCTCTGCTTTGGGCTGTGAGTTGGAGAACCAACAGCACTGTGGTCCTGGGAAGAAAGGCAGCACTGACCTCTTCCCTATCCCTTCCCTGCCCACACGGGCAGCAAGGGGCAGAAGAACCAGGATACAGGGAAAAGGAGACCCAGCCTTTGGGTTGCGTGAAGAGGGAGGCTGCCCCCAGCAGCCTTCCCCAGATGCATTGATCTTGCCAGGCGAGGTTGAGCAGGGCGGTGATTCCCAGAAAGACGTGGGGTTTAGGCACCTCTGTTGCCTGTAGTGTTTCTTACTTAAGCAAGCCAATTAAACTCTTGAAAGGGCTCAGCTGTTCTCTGCTGCCAGGGCTTGGCCCTGGGACATGCATTACAGAGCCCTGTGCAGCCAAGTCAGGAAATCTATCCCTGCTGTAGCTTGTGGCTATGTTGGTTTTGCTCCCTGCTCACTTGTCTGCTTGACTGGGTTGCTCCAAAGCGTTAGGATTATCCCAGCTCATGAGAATAAAACACAGCTTGCATCCTGGAGGCCATTTAAGCTCTTCATGTGTAAGTGACACTTGTATGTTACCAAATGACTTCTCAGAGCTGTACTGGGGGTGGTGGGGCTGTTTGGATCTAGCCTTTAAGCATGGCAGGTTCATGAGGATCTAAGAGGATCTCGCCTTGAGCCTGGAGAGGATCCAGGGCCAGAACTTCTTTCTTGGAATATGAATTTCAATCCCTTGCTATGGTATTTTTCCCGGAGATGCCAGCGGTGCCCTTGATAAGCAGTCAACCCCAATGCTGATGCAGCCGGTGGTTTAACTGGGCTGTGAGATGATCCTTACTTGTTAGAAAGGACAGAGGGGTCTGGTCCTGCTGTGGGTGTCTCATGCATGTCCTTCCTGGCCCAGCTCGCCTCTCGCTGCCCTGATGTCTCACCTTGCTTTTGCTGGACGACAGTACAGCCCGATGGTGCCAAGCTGGCACAGCTGCCGATGTCGGATACAGAGCAAAAGGCAAATATCGGGATAGTCGTGACCTGGCATGGGAGCAGCAGGATGATAAGGTGTTTAGTGACTGTGCTGGTGGTATGGTCGAGTTTGAAGTGCAGCCTGGATCTTTGTCACTTCCCCAGAGGTAATGAGGGCAGCAGAAGGACGCAGAAGAGAGGAGGGTGGTGAATGTGTGCTGGCAACAAGCACTTCATTGAGACTCTGCTGTGCTCTACTTGCTCCCACAAGCTTTTCTGTGCTGTTGAGTTGCATTCCCCTTTGTCTTGGGAGGGAGGGGAGCCTCCTCTGCTCCGAGGCCCTCTACCCCTCGTGCTTCCCAGCCCCGTGCTGCGTTAGGTGAATATGTTCCTCTCCCCGCCCCACTCTGAGCACTTGGAAGGCTTGCCCATGTGTTCCCTGTCTGCCTGCTCTGAATGTTACCGATGTCAAGTCATCATGATGACATTGCATGTGAACAGGATCATCTGTGCCAGCTGCAGCGTGTTCCGAAGGCCTTGCTGTCTCCTCCCTGGACAGACAGCTTGACTGTCTGCTGCTGGAAAAAAGTCATGACAGGTCTGAATGATCCCAGTGGCTTTTCACGGGAGCTCTTGCTTCCTTTCTGGATTTCCTAGTGCATAGCCCTGGCAGATCTGAACCCAGGGCAGCCCTTAGGAGTGACAGTGTTCACAGGGGGACCTGGAGTAGGGTTATTGATGCTTGGTGGCAGGTGGGGTGCAGGAAATGAAACTAATTCAAATCTAGAGTATTTATTTTTGTTTCTCTTTTTTTTCTCCCTCCCCAAATCTATTTCAGCAACTGTACCAGATCCTGACAGACTTTGATATTCGGTTTTATATGTATGAGCTGCTGAAGGTGAGTGGCATTGCATACGGCAGTCTGGACGTGGAGGCTAGGAATGAGAGAGGCAGTAGCTGGGTTACTGGGGTAGTGCTATTAAGCAATTACTTCTCTCGTATCCAATGCAGAATCCATGTTTCATAACCAGAGAAGGCTTAGGAAATGATCCGATTGCCTGGCATGTTGCTGTCAGGCATTATAGCCAAACTGGGGACCGTCAGTCACCTCTGAACAATCTGATTCTCTGGGGCCTGTGCCTTCCCTGTGAAGTGTTTGTTTGCTAGCAGCCGGGTAGGGCTGTGCTTTTCTCCCTGTGTCTCTAGCACCGAGCAGGCTGCTGTGAGGACAACCCACTCCTTCTCAGCCAGACCATGTACAAGCACTGAGAGGCATTTGCAGGGATGAGGAACTGGGGACTCTTTAGAACCACAGAGAGACCAGAATAGAGGCATTGCCTGCTCCAGGCTTTCTTCTGCTGCAGTATTTAAATGCAGCCCCAGAAGGTGCCTTCTGCCCACTTGGTCTTCCATGACCCTGTGTCTCAGGGTAAGGGACGTGGAGCATTTGAAGAACACATTGGCAAGGTCAGTGCCTTGCAGGCACTGAATGTGGTCTTGGGAATGAGGTTTCTGGTTGTGCTGGCATTGCTATAACACCGGTATTTTCGTTTGAAACCTGCTGGCCAAAGCCATCGCTGTCTCTTTGCAGAAGGATGAGGAGCGCCCTAAATACCTCCTCTTACCTAACCTGCGCCTCCCCGTGGAAGTGCTCACAGAGCCCCACGGCAGATCGGTGCGACGTGCTGCACAGCCTCTCTGCAGTGGCTGGCTACAGGACCTGGGTGGCGGCAGGGCATTAGGGAGATATGTTAGGCTGGGTTTCAGCTAACCCCGGGGCTGGGCTGTGCTGACCTGCTGGAGCAGCAGCTTGTCCATATCAGGTCTCAGCAGGGTCTTGGGACTCCTTGGCTGGCACTTTGCAGCTTCACTGCCCCTGGAGATGAGTGGGATAGATGAGGAAAGCCCTTTGTGCTTCAGGACTTGGTGACTGCAGGAGATGACCTGAAAGAGTGATCACAAGGGAGGTTTTCTTCTCTGCACCCCCAAGCTTGCTCCAACTGTCTGCAAGGGAAAGACCTTCCTGCTGAAGGCTGGGGGGAGCCCAAGTTCGTCAGGATTAGGTTGGAAGGGTTGATAAGGATTAGATGATCCAGCCTTGGGACAAGCAAGATACCAAACTGCTTCATCTCTGGAAGCGGTTTGCCCAACCTGTTGAAGATCTCCAGCACTGCAGATTGCATGACCACCATTTGCTGTAACTCTGCTGTTGGTTGTGAGTCCCTGTGACATTGCGGGGATCATTCCCTGCAGCCTTGCTGTGATAGAAGCTGTTGCCTCCTGTGCTTCCCGCTGCAGCAGGGACCCGAGGGCAATGTTACTTGCCTGGCACTGATGTCTTGCATATTGAATGACTGCAGACTGTGCCCTCCTTCTGTGCCACTGGAGGTCTCGGTGCATCTGCTAGATGTTGATGGATGGGTCTCCCTTCCCCTTGAAGCTGAGAAAACACTCTCACCTCCTTGCTCAGGGGAACAGCTGCATGGGGGGAGTGAGTGGTGCAAGGTCACAGAGCTGAAGAGCTTCTGCGGGTTCCTGCCTCCAGGCTTGAAGCAGTGTCACTCTTCCTTGCGTGCTATCACCTGCCTTTTGTAAGCACAGCTTTGGCTTAAATGAGCAGACATGACTTTCTAGCTTAAGTGTGTTTTGGAACACCAATGAAAGCCTTCACTGGAAGGCCATAAGACTGTATATACATATGAGCTGTCCCCTTTTGGGGAAAAGAGCTCTTCTTTTGTGACCCAGGAAGTGTGGGGCTGCCCAGGTTGGAGCACTTGGCCTGCTTCCAGGTGGGATGCCTCTCTGTATCACGTTCTCCCAAAACCCTACAAGGAACACAGGTCCAGGACCTGTGACTGCTGTAGGACAGGAGATCAATACCATCTCGTTGCCAGCTTGCCACGTGCAGAGTAAGAGCTGAAAATGCTAGTTCCTTGTGCCAGGGCTGCAGCACTTCCTCGTGGACAGGGCACTCTTGCTGCTAGCTGAGAATTGTGTTATATTGTTAATGCTGTGCTGTGGTTACGGTGATGTCTAACATATGTGTATGTCTGCCAGGCCCTGGATTACTGTCATAGCATGGGGATCATGCACAGGGATGTCAAACCCCACAACGTCATGATAGACCACCAACAGAAAAAGGTACGATGGCACCAGGGCTTACAAGCAGGGTTTTTCCAGGCAAGCTTGAAACTCTGCTGTCTCTGTACCCAGAGCCAGGGCAGCTGTACTTACCCCTTCAACCTTTCTCTGTCTGCTCCCCTCCACTTGAATCCACATCAGAGGAGCACCACAGTGAGAGTCCCTGGCTCAGAGGTTGCTCTCCTCCCCAGTCAACCACGCTGGATGTCTTTGCTGAGGAGAACAGATCTGCTGTTAGTCTCCACCTGGGGAGGTGTGGTGGTGGTGGGGTGCAGAGACCTTAGGCAGGAGATGTGCACCCTTGTTCGAAATACACATGGATAGTCTCACCCAGTGAGCATAAGCTCCTTTTGTAGTACAGCCTGCCTCCCCTGCAGTGGCTTCCTCTCTTTTGGGACATGCTGGTTAGATCAAAGGGAATGTTTGCACCAAGCTTACTGCCATGGAAATGGACAGCAAAGGGAGCCTGCCCTCCCTGTTGTGGTACTCGAACCTCTTCGGGTGATGCGTGTACCTGCCTCCTAAGGGACCTGGGATTTGCAGCAGCAAATGAGTTACTGCTCCACAGGTCCCTCCATGTGAATCAGCAGCGGTTGTACAGGCAAGGCAGCATTTATAAGGAAGGGGGAAGCTCTTACTAGGTCCGTTGTCCTTCAGTAACACGGCTGGTCCTCCATCCCTGCGGCCACAGAAGAGACAGTCTGCCTTGCAAGATGTGGTGGGCTGTCTCCTGCCTCCTTTCCTGCTCCCAGCCCCCAGTTAAAACTGACACTGCCTCTGGCCCAGCCCCTCTAAACGGCAGGATAAAATAGCTGGTATTTGCCTGTCCCCTAGTACGCACCATTATGCCCGCTGTGGCTGATGGCACTGGTAAGGAGCCAGTCACCCAGCAGTGATGGTCTTTTTGGAGCTGGGAGGCAGAGAAGCTCGCTAAGCTGGAGTCTGCTCTGCCAGCACAGCATGGTGACAAGGGGAAGGAGGAGCACTGCTGAGAGCATCTCGTGTCCTCAGAGCACCTCCCTGCTTCCCGGCCTACATGTTTGCTTCATGGGACCGAGAGGCTTTGGCAGACACGGCTTTGCCTAGCTTGCTCGTGCTGAGGCTCCTGACTCTGTGTCTCTTTATCGCATGTTCAGCTGCGGCTCATAGACTGGGGTCTGGCAGAATTCTACCATCCAGCTCAGGAATACAATGTCCGCGTGGCCTCTAGGTACTTCAAAGGACCGGAGCTCCTTGTGGACTACCAAGTAAGAGTCTGCCTCCTCCTTGCAAACTGGTGATACTGTTTGCGGTTGCACTTCAGCCACCTTTGGGTTGTCTGGTTTTGCCTGTCAGGGCATTGCCGGGATTGGAAAGAGGCTTGCTGTGAAGTGAAAAGGCTGAGGTTGTCTGCTGCTCTTGGGGAATCATGCCAAGGTGAGCATACCTTTCTTTTCTGATGGCCTCTCCCTTTTCCCCTCAGATGTATGACTACAGTTTAGACATGTGGAGTTTAGGCTGTATGCTGGCAAGCATGATCTTCCGAAAGGAGCCTTTCTTCCATGGACAGGACAATTATGACCAGGTAAGGACTTTGATACCTGGCTTATCTAGTGCGACAGGTGTCACCAGTTCATCTGCATGTGTATGGTGGGGAGGTTCTGGGGATGGGACCACCAGGCTGGGAGGATGTTGCTATGTGCTTAGTTGAGCCATCTGGGCTTACACATGACTGCCTTGTGTAGGAGATTGTTTTATGCGCATGTTGCAAAAATGAGGTTCAAGGGAGATATTCCTTCCTTCTGGGAAGTTTCCAGAAGAAGAGCTCTTGCATTTGGGCAGCTCTCTGCTGTAAGACAGTACCCAGTCCTGTCTGTAGACATCAAACCAGAAAGGAGCCACAGGTTCAGTAGTAACTGCTCCAGCAGAATCTGCTCCTCCTTCCGCGCCTGCTCTTCTGCTCTCTTTCAACTTGCCTTTTGTTCCAGCTGGTTCGCATCGCAAAGGTCCTGGGCACAGATGAACTGTATGGGTACCTCAAGAAGTACCACATAGAACTGGACCCGCACTTCAATGATATCCTGGGCCAGTAAGTGGAGAAGTACAATGCAGCTTTTTCTTTTTTTTATGTCATAAAACAGAGAGGGCAATGAACTGAATGTCCATCCTCTGAAGGACTCTCAGCCAAGGTCTGCTTTGATCTTCTGGATCCCAGTGTTGCTTTCAGGCCTCCCAGCAGGTCGTTGAAGTACAGGCTCTTCCCTTTTGCCTCTCCCCTGATCCACGAGTTTTCCCGTGCTTCTTCCCTTTCTTGTTTGTTGACATCCTAGAAATGGAGATGTAAACACTGGAGTTGAGTGTGGGCTGAGGGGTTCAAAATCTCCCAGCTGAGGTTTTCTAAAAGGACTGGAGCTGGATGGGATAGTGAAGACAGCCCTGTGTGAGTGAGGCAGGCTGGCAAGCCAGCGCACTTCTGGTCCCAAGGGTGTCACCCTGCCTGCTGTATGTTGGTGTGTAGTCTCTGCAGACAGAAGATACTGCAGTATTGCGCCCTTCCCAGCTTACTGTTTCCCAGACGTTGGACATCCACACAATCCTGTGCCTAAATGAGAGGGCTTTCTCCCTTTGGCAAGTGCTGAGTGGTAGCTTGTGCAAGGGAGCGCTGAAGGCAGTGTCTGTTGCAGCTGTTTCTTCCCAGAAGTGGAGAGTGATTTCCCTGGGAGCCCTCAGTACTGCTGTGCTGGTCAGAGCTGGGCAGTGACAACAGGTCCCTTTGCAGGCATTCCCGGAAGCGCTGGGAGAACTTCATCCACAGTGAGAACAGACACCTGGTCAGCCCTGAAGTCCTAGACCTCCTGGACAAGCTCCTGCGATACGACCATCAACAGAGGCTGACTGCCAAGGAGGCGATGGAACACCCCTATTTCTGTGAGTCTGCGGAGGAGCTGGGGCCAGCTGGGCTGGAGAGAGGGTCTTGTGTTGGGGAGGAAGTTTCGGCTCCCCACTCAGCAAAAGCCTTGGCAGGTCTGTGGGGTTTTAAAGGCAGTTTCTCTGGAAGGGTTTGCCAGGGTGGAGCTTCCGCTTTATTAAATGCCGTTTCCTCTTCCTGCCTGGTCTGTGTCTCCTGCAGATCCAGTGGTGAAGGAGCAGTCCCAGCCCAGTTCAGAAAACGCTGTGCTCTCCAGTGGCCTGACAACAGCACGATGAAGACTGGAAAACGACGGGTAATTCAAGATGTTTACAAATAAAAGCAAAACCTTCGGTCACACAGTGAAGGGAAATGAACCAAGGACCCCCCCCCCCTTTCCCTCCCCTTTATACTCGGCAGAAATCTAACCTTGGGGGGGGAGTCATAAACCTCAGTTCCTCTCTGGTGGTTGTGGTTAATGTAACTCTAACCCTGTGGTACCAAAGCCCTGGGCAAATGGTCTTGCAAGAGTTAAACATGTAGTGATATCCCCAGGGCTCAACATGACTGATTCTGGTTCACATCTCTATGGATCCTTCTCTTCCTTCTCAGTCCGGTCTTTCCCACCATGCTGGTGGGGACAAATTGGCCATTCCACCATCAGCCCTTAGCATGCCTCTTTCTAAACATGCCTTTCTGACTTGTAGACTCTGGGTGAACCAAATTCAGGCTGGGGGTCAGCAGGTGCAACTCTGCTTTAAGGTCCAAGTCCTACTGCTCACTCTGGGCTTGAATTTGGCCCTTGAATTCCAGTTTTAATTGCAAATGCCAGGGAGTTAGGGGGAGAGGGGAGGTTTAACAAAAAAAAAAAAACAACCCACAAACCCAGCAGCATCTCAGGATTGTCTGGAACATTAAAACTAAGGCACTGAGCTGAGTTGCTGGGGAGAGGTGAGATCCCCCCTCCAGGTGTGTTTGACAAAGGCTCACTCTGAAAAGAAACTAATAGACCTGCTTTGGAAACTTGTGAATGTGAGGGCTGCTTTTGTGACAGAAGAGGGGAGGGATTATCCAGACTTTCCCACTGAGCTCAGGAAAGTCAGAACTCCCAAGACTTCTTGTGATAGGTGTGCAACCACGTGTACCTCATGACGTGGCTCCCATGAGAATTCGTGCCAGACGCAGACTTGTGCCAGAGCACAGCTCTGGCATGGTTCAATCCGGCACCGCAGGACAGAGAAGCAGAATGGAGGCCTGGGAGGAGAGCACAGGGAGGGGAAGGATCGGCAGACAGCGGCGTGGTCTGCTGGGGGAGAGGGCTGTGCAGCTCCTGGTCCGGGACTTGGGATCCCACATAGTGTTTTAACAAAGTCAGCCACTTGTTGAATTCTGGGGTGCCGATTCTGTTGCGGGGGGTGGGGGGTTCGTCTTGCGGGTTCTTTCATCAGATCCCTCGATGGCTTTATAGCCCCACGATTCACAGTTGCCTCCTCTACTTGTTCTGTGTGTAATTTCATCAAGTGGTTCTGGTGATGCTCAAACCTAGAAGCTGGAGATAGTGTTTTCCCACCAGCACCTAAACACAGAATTTCCTTCTGCGGCATTGTCGAAATAGTTAATTTTTTATAAGGTTGCAATGTTTCTATTTGAAACATCTGTTTACATTCCATATTCCAATAAAGTTCTATTGACATCGATAGCAGGTCAATCCATTTGTATAATTCACTGAAACCAATAAATATCTATACGTCTGAACGTCTGCTGTCTCAAATCTGTGGGATAGCCAGAAAGAGAAAGAGTTCGGGTTGGCTTTTCTACCCCGCCTCTTCTGAATTATTTTGGGATCTCTTTAGTTATTGGTTGCAGTCTTTGGTGCCATCAGCCCTGAGAGTTTCGCTGTCCTCTGTGGGGCTGCAGGGGAGGCGTGAGGTGTCAGTGCATCGTGGGAGGCAGTGCTTGTGGTACGTGGGACTCGAACAGCCAGTGCCCAGGTGCTGGTCTCAGACTGTCACAGACGTGTAATATGTCACTGATGTGTGGCTGGAAGCCGTGGATTCGCCATGCGTGTACCCACATGCTTATCTCCTCGCAGCCCAGGTGGATGCCTTTCTCTGAAGGTGTGCTCCTACCCCAGGAAGTGACAAGTGCATGAGCTCCATTATCGGTGGCCAGGCTGAGGAGCTGTCTGACGTTGGTGATGCTGCCACGCTGCGGGGCCATCACTAACCTGAACTCTCCTGCAGATGCTGCTTAAGTCTTCAGCAAGTGTTCCCAGCCCTCTGACCTTCCCTCTGCCCTGCCTCCGGGCTGCCTGACCTGAGGGACATTGAGTTCTCTCGTGTTCTTAAGCTCTGCTATCACCAGTAGGGGCGGTTTCGGGATTTTAACATCAGTTTCAGAACTGCTTTTAAACAAGTATTGAATTGGAAGTCAGGAGTGGACATTTCTCATAGTCTACCCAAGCTGCTGTGCTCCAGAGTTGCCTGTCTTCTAGCTCTCAGGTGTTGGCCAAGGCAGAAGAGGCATGAAGAAGAAGACAGTTCCTTGGAGGAAGTTCCATAGGTGAAAGATGTTAATGGTTACATATGATGCTTGACAGTGTCCAAACCTGATGGAGAAGTTCCAAGGTGATGCTTCAGGAAGCGCTTCAGGAAGCAGCAGTTCTGTCCCTCTGAACTATGGACAGAAATGCTTTCTGGGAACATTCAAGCAGAGGAAAAGAGATGCCTTCCTTAGCAGGGGGTCCGAAACAGATATCTTTCCCTGGTTGCATTGACCAGAGAGGCAACAACAACCTGCCCTGAATCTCCCCATGTCCCTACACTGGTTTTAGGGCACGAAAAGCTGTGACCCGTTCCTCCAGAGGGAAATAAGCGGTTTTAGCCTATGGAGCCTCCCGACTACCACTCCTGTGATGGTGCGTACACTTGGCTGCAGCTCAGGCTGGTTCCTCTGTGCTCATCAGCTCTTCTTTCCTCTGGATCTTACCAGAGTGTGGCCCTGCCTGTAGGGACAGCCAGGAGCTGGAGGAGTTGATGTCTCATCCCTAGGAAGGGAGGAGTCCGGGGAACATGCACCCTTGTACCCTTTCTCCTGCATCTGGCTACTGCTGCCACGCTGTGCAGGAGAGCCCTGGTGTGTCCTGGCCTTTCAGCTGGCATGGCCCTAGGTTTCTGGCAGAGGTGGTGCCTCTTGCAGTGGTGTTACACAACGGAGGCCATTAGCAGGGCTAGAGGTGTTTGAGACAGCAGAGGGAGACACTGCAGGAGGTTGGGGAGAGAAAAAAAAAACGAACTTGTGTCTGGCTGCCTGTGAAAGCACTGCTTTGCTGGACTGCAGCTCTCCCTTGCCTTGCTCAGCCCTGCTTTCCCTGCTCGCCCTGCCGCCTGTTCTAAAGCAGGCTGAGGTCCCTGCTGTCCCCGTGTCCTGGGGGTCAGTGGATCGGATGGCTGGGCCTGGCTGGGAGTGGTGTGGCATGGCATGACGTGGGGCAGAGCACCTGCCCATCTCCTCGCCACCAGGGCCAGAGGAGCTTTTTGTTGTGCAGGTAGCATCCTGCAACACTCACTTCCCTCCTCCTGTCTCTCCCCAGGTCCGGTGCTGTTGCTCCCAATTTTCCATAAGCAGAATGAGAACCGTTACCGGCGCGCGTAGAGTGACGGCGGGCAGACTGTGCAGCCCGGGCAGGGCTGAGTGGGGCAGCGTGCCTGGCTGGATGGCACTCACCTTCTTATGAACACAGCCCTTCTGTCCAAGCGTAAAAGGTTCTTCTGCCTTTGGTTCCCTGTTGATCTCCTCCTGACCCAGAAAGCATGGAAATGTGAAGGTTGTGCAAAGCGGTTGTTGGTTAGTCGTTCCTTCCTCCACCTCCACTCTCCCGGCTGTTCCCCCTCCCAGCCTCTGACGGACTGTGGTTAGCCAGCTTACCCCAGGCTCTGCCAAGGTGTGGGGGTGGCAGGGGATGTATCATCGTGATGGACGGTTCTATATTATAATTGAAAGAATTCTATATTGTTGAATAAAAGTTTTAAAAGAAGCACATGAGGAGTATTCAGTGAGGAGGGAGCCCTGGGGGGCAGGACCAGCTGTGCTGAAGGATGCCTGCAGCAAAAGCCTTTCCCTGTGGACTGCCAGGGTGGGCTCAGCAAGGAGAGCATGAGCAGCTGGTAGTACAGTCTCCGAGAGCAGAGGCAAAAGGGGCCACTTGACACCTTTAGGAGCATTCCTTCTCAGACCCCCATGCTCTTCTGGAGGTGCCTGTCTGGATGGCAGACTGGGTTCTGATGCTGGTACCCACTTCTTCCAACCCACGGGGCTAGTTCTTGGCTGTCCCAGCACTCCAGGAGCTCCCTTCTCTTCCTCTGTCCCGGGCTGAGACTCTCCTCCTCCTCCCTCTCAGCGCTGCCACGGCAGGCAGCCTTCACTTCTAAGCCAGTGTTGAGGGCTGGATGTTAACTTGAACTCTGAACTACTTGAAACTCTTGTCTAATCCTTCCTACTGGACTCTATACGTGGTCATTTCTCTTGTCTTGCCCCACTCCTTCACTCCCCGTGTGTTTTTTCCTCTGTGCCCCAGTAACTGAAGGTTCCCAGGCTGAAGAGACCTCTAAAACAAGGCTCTGTATGAAGGTCAGACCCAGGGTCCCGGGAGGGGACTTTGGGAAAGGTGAACCATGGGTGGGAAAGGTGAACCATGGGTCCTGCTGGCACAGGAGCACACAGTGCTGCTCTGCGCTGTCCCTGTGCAGCAGCTGAGGTGGAAATACAGGAGCTGGCCTTTGCATGAAGCCTGTGAGTAGCTGCGGAAATTTGCCACCACTCTTCTCATGGTATCACATTTGGACGTGTGCTGGCATGGAGTCAGACGTGGATGTGTACCTGATGGTATGTGGTAGGTAACCTTGACGTAAACAGTACAGGTAAGTTCAAGTCAGTTCCTAGTGACAGCCCTCATACGCAAGGTAGTGAAGGGCTGTGCTGATCTACATAATTAACTCAATTTACTTTTATAGAGTCACAGAATAGTTAAGGTTGAAAGGGACCTCTGGAGGTCATCTGGTCTAACCCCTCTGCTCAAGCAGGGACACCTAGAGCAGGGTACCCAGGGCCATCTCCAGACAGTTTTTGAAGATCTCCAAGGAGGGAGACTCAACAACCTCTCTGTGCAACCTGTGCCAGTGCTCCGTCACCCACACAGCACAGAAGTGCCTCCTGATGTTCAGAAGGAACCTCTTGTGCTCCAGTTTGTTCCCAATGCCTCTGTGTCCTGGCATTGGGCACCACTGAAAAGAGCCTGGCTCTGTCCTGCACTCTCCCTTTGCAGATTCTGACGAGGTTACCTACCAAGTTGGCCAAGGGAAGCCAGTAGATGTGACTTTTTCATTTTTAGCAAAGCTTTTGAAACTCTCTCTTATAGTATCCTTCTAGACAAAATGTCCCTGAAAAAAAGCGTGTCCCTGCAGGGAACAGCGCATTGCAGTGTCTGTCTGAGGTCTACATGTGTTAGGGAGAAGGATCACCACAAGCTCCCACTGAGCCATGGTCCCTGCAGCATGGTGGTGGTCTTGTGTGGAGCCAGGAGTTGACACTGATGATTGTTGTGGGTCCCTTCCAACTCACAATAGTCTATGATTCTATATAAGAGTGCTATTGCCCCTTCATCCATCCCTCTCCTGACACTGCTGGGGCTTGCTTTCCATCCCCACTTGCTGCCTGCCTGCTGTTAGAGAACAGTTGGTCTCTAAAGGATGCTCCTAGTGACTAGCATTTTCCTTTTTTATTCTTGTTGTTTGTCAAAAATAAACTCTTATTTGCCAGCTCATTTCTTGTCTTAGGTTTCTCCAGAGTCAGAAAGGTTTTGTTCATTCTTGCACCTTGCAATGCCACCGTGGGGGCATGTCCCACTTCCTTGACTTTCTCTGACAAAGAGCTCCAGCCCATGCTGGCACTGCCTTCTGCACACACTGCCTCTCCACTCCGCTTTTCTTTTCTGATCCCTTGCTTATCAGCAGCCGAGTTTCCTCTGTTTCCTCCTACAGTGTTCATAGTTCAGCCAGCATGAGGCCCGAAGTCTTCAACAGCCTTCATCCAAGTTCCTTCAGCATCCAAAGCTGCTTACACACCTTGCCTTCCCGTGTGTTGTGGCTGTGCATTTCCTTCCTAATTCCCTTTTTGGTTTCCTCATTACAGCAGCCCTTCACCCAGTCCCACTCCCAGAGGAAAATCCAAGCTGGGGGAGATGGCTGGCGTCATCTGGGCAGATTCCAGGGTCCCATAGTCCTTGCAGAAGTCATTGCTTTGCTCTTGTTTTGCCATGCAGTGAAGGCTTTTGGCTCACAGAGGTACCGACTGAATTTGGTCCTGGATTTACAGTCTGAGCACTATCCTTTCAGCAGGCCCACTGGGACATGCAGCACTAACAAACTGCTCTGCTCTCCAGCGATGGCTTATGCTGAGAGGGCATTGGCCTTGGTTAGGATTTCCCAGGCCATGAACCCGGAGCGTGTGCCCCAAGGCAAGCACAGGCTTGCTGATACTAGAGAGAGCTGCTATGTTTGGCTCCAGTAACTGCATCCAGCCATGTGAAGCTTCAGAGGAGAAACATTTCAGGAGTTTCCTGAAGATCTTATTCCTCTGAAGGCATCAGATTGCTGGGAACTCTGAAGGGCAGGAAATGCTTTAGTGGACAGCTATTTTTGGAGCTGCTCACTTCTTGGACCAGATTGTTCTCTTAAAAGGGGGCTTTTCCTCTGTGTATTCCCCAAAATTCAGTTCCTCTACACCCTGGGAATGAGGAATGGGGCAGGAAGGAATGTCAGCACCTTGCTAGTGATCTTCCAGGTGGATAACATCAGCGTGCAAGTCCCATCAAAATACATCTCCCAGAGACCGCTTTCTGAATGCCGGCCTTGGCTGTTAATTTGTGTTGACTCCCCATTATGCTAACATGCCATCTTTGTTTCTGCCCTCTCCTTCGGCCTGCACATGCCCTAAGGAAGGAGAGACGACAGGTATTATTTTTCTTTAGAATTTACTTAGAAATAGAGACAATTTGAAACTGCAACATATTCCACGTACATCCCTTGCAGCAAAACACGACATTAAAATGGTAAGTGGAGAGCATGTGAATGAGCAGGCTGTTCAGGAATGACAGCTGGATATTTGTCCCAGTTGTCTCTTACCATCTAATTAAGGGAACAAGTTATTTAATCATGTACTCCATACAGTGTACTCCAAACCATTGACAAGGTATAGCTGATAATTTCTAAATCATGCCTTGCTTTTATGTGCTCTACTTGTTTGTGTAAGAATTAACAGCCTGATAGTGTGGAATTGTAAACGGAGGAGAAAGCACTGCTATCCCAGGTGCTACAAGGGACTGTACGTTTGACACAGTCGGAGCATTTGTGGCCCAAGGGAGAGACAAGCACAACTGGCAAAGGATGTGATCACCAGTGGGATTTGAAGGAGGTATTTCGTAGCAACAACAGCTATCCAGGGCCCTGGAGTTAAACAGCACAGCTATCAAACTGATGCAGGATGATAAATTGTATGCTATTTAGTGTCTGTGCATTGCAGGTAGACGCTATAGCCATTATTTCAGCAGGTAGAAATGTAATATAGTTCTGTTTAAAAATGCAATTTCTAGCTCAAGCTGTCCCTGTTAAGCCTCTTCAGTTGTGCAAGGCTCTGTCTATATGTAAAAGCATTTTCACAACAGTAAAGTTGTACATCAGCCTCCCCTGACATTGGCAAGGCACCGCATCTTATCCCAGTTCAGAAAAAGACAAAAACGTTTCTTTGTAGTCATTCAGTAAGACCCAAGAGTTGTTGATGGCTCCCTTATCTCAGAGCATGATGATGGACACAGTCCAACAGCTAACACTTCCCACTGGAAGCTAGGCCAGAGCTGAAAGCAATAACAATTTAAAAGGAGTACGTAAACAGCATGAAAAACTAGGGTTATACAATGTAAGCTGACACGTCTTGCTCGTGCTCAGATAAGGATTGCTTCTGAAGATGAAATGGATTTGGCTCTTGTCTTTGTGCCTTACAGATTTCCTGAACAAATAAATGGTCCCTTGGCAGCCAGACAGCACAGACACTGCAGGGATAGGACTCTACCCACCCATGTACTCCTGTGCAAGTGGTTTCATAAAACCTGACTGCAGAGGATTTTGCTCATCAGCATCAGTGAAGGGTAGTGGCAGCATTTTGGGTTAAGCAGAGACAGCTGGTGAAGGGCAGAGAGGGAGAATCCCTTGCTCTTGCATTCAGCCACATCGCGTCACCTGTTCCCTACACTCATGGGAAGACACTTTGCGCTCTTGCCTCCACTGTTACTTTGGAAAGTCATTTGTGCCTTGGTTTTGGTGCCTGTCTCTGCATGCACTGAGCTGGGTACTTCTGCAGATGCCAGTGGCCCCGGGCAGACTGCCCGCAACCCAACAGAGAGCATGTTGTAGTCCTTCAGTGGCCGTGCCGTCCATATTCCTAGACCCAGGAGATGGAGCTGCTCTAGAAGGGCAAAGATGCCTCTGTCCATTAACCCACAAATCCAGGCCACCAGGTGGCCACGGGTCTGCACATGCCAGCACAAACAAGCCAGCCACTGGAGCTGCTGGCTCGGGGAGGAGACCTCTGCGAGGCCCAGAGCACCAAGCAGAAGGTGGGGTCTTTGTGGTGATAGATAGCGCCGCTGCTGCTGCTGTGTTTGAGAGATTTCCTTCCCTGCCTGCCTTCCTCCTGGTCTGCCTCATGACAGGTGTCTCTGGTGTCAGTGGGTGGACCCGACGATCTCTTGAGGTCCCTTCCAACCCTACAATTCTGTGATTCTGCGATTTCCACACCACGATGGAGCAATGTTGGAGCAGGTCCAGAGGGCCACAAAAATGTTGGAGGACCCTCCTGTGAGGAGAGGTTGAAGGAGCTGGGGTTGTTTCGCCTGAAGAGGACGCTTTGGGGAGACCTTGTGGCAGGCTTTCAATAAATAAAGGGGGCTTATAAGGAAGACAAGAAGTCTTTAGCAGAGCCTGCAGTGACAGGACAAGGGGCACTTTAAACTAAAAGAAGGTAGATTTAGAGGGGATATAAGAAAGAAATTTTCACGATGAGGGTGGTGACACGCTGGGACAGGCTGCCTAGAGAAGAAGCGGATGCCCCGTCGTTGGAACTGTTCAAAGTTGGGTCGGACGGGGCTTTGAGCAACGCGGTCGGGTGCCGGCAGAGGGTTGGACTGGGTGCCCTTCAAGGGTCCCTTCCAACCCAACCCAGCCTGCAATCCTGTGACAACAGCGGCCCGAAGAGCCGCCTGAGGGAACGCCGCCAGGAGAGACCTGCAGGAGGCTTCCCCGGCAGCCGCGGGGTGTGCGGGTGTCCCCGCAGCTCCCGAAGGGCGGCACCGCCACCCCCCGCACCGCCACCCCCCGCACCGCCACCCCCGGGGGGCGAACGCCGGGCCCCGCGCCCAGGCCGCGGCCCCGTTGCCCCGGCAGCGCCGCCCCCGGAAGCGGCGTTGCGCGGGGAGCGGAGCCTCGGGGATCGGCGGCGCCGCCACCCGGCAGCACCGGCCCCGGCCCCGGCCCCGATCCCGGCGGCGCTGCTGCTGCTGCTGCTGCTTCGTCCCTGCGCGGAGCGGCGGCCCCGGCCCCGCCGCCATGTTCAAGAACACGTTCCAGAGCGGGTTCCTCTCGGTGCTCTACAGCATCGGCAGCAAGCCGCTGCAGATCTGGGACAAGAAGGTGCGGAGCGGGGCGGGGGCGGCGGGGCCGGGGCGAGCCGAGGGCGGCGCTGCCCCTGCGTGCCGCAAACCGGCGGGGTTCCCCCTCCCGAGCCTCGCCGCGTCGCGTTCCCCCCCCCCCCCGGCCCGTCCTCGGGGTGCCTGCGCTGCCCCCCCCCCCCCCCCGGCTGTGTCCCCCCGCAGGCTCCCCGCTCCCAGGCGCGTTCAGCCCCTCGCGTTCCGGCCTAACCTGGGTCTCTGGTGGCCTGGAAAAGAGCAGAAGCCCCCGCGGCGGCTCGGCGGGGCTGCGTGCTGCCCTGAGAGGGCTGGTGCAGGGACCGAGTGGGGACGGGGACAGGCACAGCCGGCACAGCCTCCTCCCCGCGGGCAGGGAGCACCGGGCTGCCTCGCATGGGCTGGCTGCTCCCATGTGCCTGTCTTAGGGCTTCTGCGTGAACGCCTCTGGCTTTAAAAAGGGATCGGCAGCTTGTCTGTGCGATGCAAGGCCAGCACGCAGAGGGACACAGCGTGTCTCCAGCCTGGGTAAAGCCGTAGGCAGCCCGGTCTGGCCCTGCTCTGAGGAGGAGGTTGTGGTGGAG
Source organism: Anser anser (assembly GCF_964211835.1). Classification (NCBI taxonomy): domain Eukaryota; kingdom Metazoa; phylum Chordata; class Aves; order Anseriformes; family Anatidae; genus Anser; species Anser anser. The sequence goes on from NC_139732.1 coordinate 12,953,992, forward strand.
ACCTGAAGCAGCATGAACTGCCCTGTGCGTGGTGGCACTACCGTGTCCGTGCAGCTTGTGGGGTGTGCAGCGGGAGCTGGGCTCGTGGCGTTTACATAAGCAATGTCTGTTTGTACACAAGGCCTTACCACACTGGCCGGAGAAGATTAACACAGAGTTTGCAGTGCTGTTGCCAAGAGCAGCACCTATGTGTGTGTGTGCAGGCTGCTTTTTGTCACCCGCTGTAGTGCCTGTGTGCAGCCGGTCCTTAGCACCACGGTCACAGCAGCCCCACGCCCTGTGAGCAGCAGAGCCACGCGCGAGTGCTTGTCCTGCTCAGGCCTCTGTCCTCAGGAAGCACCTCTAGCTTGGACGAGCTTCTTGGGAAGACTGCCTTGCTCACAAAGGTGTGGGGTGAAATTGGGGTGGGTTTTCTGACTTCTTTACCTGCGGATGTCAGTGCATTCAGTCTTTCAATTCACTTTTGCATTTAAAATGGGTTGAGGTTGTGGGTTTGTAACAGCTTCGTCGCTGCTGTTCTAACACCCTTGGTGCGTTTACAGCAGCAGGAGGCAAAGGGTGGCGCTTAGGACGTGTTGGAGCTGAGAGAGGAGTCCTTGCAGGTCCATGCTTGGCCATCACCTCTACACAGCTCCTCCAGAACCCCAGGTTGTGCTGCGGTTCTGTTTGTTGGGCGGTGCACGGGCTGTGTGAACGTACACCGAGGGAAGTGCCACTGATGGTTTGGGGCTGCCACGCTGCAGGGGAAGCCTCTCCGGCTTGATGCAGGAGTCGCCAGGTCTGCAGCAGCGGGTCAAGCCGGTGTCTGGCTTGGGCAGCGTGCGCTTGCTGGCAGGGCACCGTGCGTGCCGGCGTGCTGGAGGCATGCGGACAGAGCCTGTACCCGGGCTGTCCACTGCTGGGCTGGGTGCTTTCACAGCAGGCAAGCATAATGACTGCCAACCGCAGTCCGTATTGGAGAAGTGAGCAGGCCTGAAGTGAGTATGTGATCAAAGGTTGTGAGGATTTTTCCAGTTTTTTACTCATGGGGAAATGATGATCTGTCCGAACACAGACATCCCAAGAATCGTACAGCTCTGGCATTTCTACTGGAGAGGGTTATTTGGGGCTGGGGCATCGGGAAGGGGAGAAAACTTGATGGTAATTAATACTACAAAAATGAAGATGAGCCAGCAGTGTGCCCTGGCAGCCAAAAAGGCCAGCCGTGTCCTGGGGTGCCTCAGGCACAGCACTGCTGGCTGGTGAGGGAAGGGATTGTCCTGCTCTGCTCCGCACTGGTGCGGCCTCACCTTGAGGACTGGGTGCAGGTTTGGGCACCAAAATATAAGCACATAAAACTACCAGGGAGCATCCAGAGGAGGGCTACAAAGATAGCGTAGGGTGTGGAGGGCGTGACACTTGAGGAGCAGTTGGAGTCCCTGGGTTTGCTCAGCCCAGGGCAGAGCAGGCCGAGGGGAGGCCTCATGGCGGCCTGCAGCTCCCTCACGAGGGGAGCGGAGGGGCAGGCGCTGAGCTCTGCTCTCTGGGGACAGCGACAGGACCCGAGGGGACAGCATGGAGCTGGGACAGGGGAGGGTCAGGCTGGGTGTTAGGGAAAGGTTCTTCACCGTGTTGGGGGTTGGGCACTGGGACAGGCTCCCCAGGGGAAGTGGTCACGGTACCCAGGCCTGCTGGTGTTCAAGAAGCGTTTGAACAGTGCTTTAACATATAACTTGATCTGCAGACGTATGGTTTGATTTTTAGGTGGTCGTGTGTGGAGCCAGGAGTTGGACTCCATTGAGTCTTTGGGGGTCCTTTCCATTTCAGGCTAGTCTATCATTCAAGGATCTCTGCTGTTGAAGTTGAGCAAGGCTGTTTCTTGGCTGGTGTGGATCCAGCCAGCAGCAAAAGTGTGTCCCTGCAGCGAACAGCCCATGGCAGTGTCTGTCTGAGGTCTGCATGTGTTAGGGAGAAGAATCACCACAAGCTCCCCCTGAGCCATGGTCCGTGCAGCGTGGTGGTGCTCTGTTGGCACTTCAGCCCTCTTCTGCCGCTGCTGGGCATGCCTCCCACCCCCACATGTCCTAATGTGGCCTTTCTTGTCTTTGCAAAATTATCAGCAGATGGTGATTTCCCCCCCAGTCCTCCCAGTGAAAAACGTGGGGAATCTGAAGCCTTTGTGACATGGGGAAAGCATGTCAAGCATAGCTTGTCTGGCCCTTGTAGGACACCCACCACTTGCCTTGATGGAGGCAGTAGGATGTGAAGGCTTCTTCATTTGACTAGAGGCTGAAGCAGGGCACTAAGAGCCTTGCTTTGCTGTGCCGCGTGAGAGTCCATAGTGTCCCTCTGTGGGGCCAGATACGGTCCTGCCCTCCTCCCCCTTTTCCCCACAGCATGTAAGCTCTGGGCAGGCCCTGGCAGTGAGACCTGTCGAGCCCCATCCCTCCCAGCCATCAGCGTCCTGCCCCAGGGCCCTCCGGCAGCACCACCGAGGCTGCCTTCCTCTGCTGCTGATCCTCCCCTGGAGACCCGTCTGTGAGTGAGAGGGTTTCTGTTTGCCTTTTGTGTGGAGTTCAGAGCCCTCTGTTTGTTCCTGCAGCGTCCTGCCGCCGTTGTCCCTCAGCCAGCGTGTGGAGACACGCTTGCCCATCTCCAGGAGACCCGCTGATGCTTTTCCGCAGAGCAAAGGGGAATGGCTTGATGGAGCTTATCAGACCTATCAGTCCTTGTGCGGACTTTCCATTTGTTCTGCTGGCAAGTCAAGGCAGAATATCATAGCAATTTCAAATGCTGCTGGGAGGATGCGAGGTCAGCCAGCATTTGATACCCACCTGAGCACCAAATGAGTGTCCTGCCACCGGGATGCAGATAGCAGTTTCCCTGATGGACGTGGTGGGGGTTGAGAGCTCCTTATCACAGTGTTATCAGGGACTCTTGCAGCCCTTCTGACTCGGTAATGTGGGCACCCTCCTTTGCTTCCCTCACACGGCGTCTTCGTCTGGGTGGCCCCAGATTTCTGCGCCTGGAGCGCAGCGGTCGGCACCGCTCGCCGCCCCCCGGGTCTGCGTGCGCCAGCAGCCAAGCCGGGCAGCCTCTGCTCCTGCCTCTTGTTCTGCTGCCTCTCCTCGCCTGCCGTGGCTGGTGGCGATGGCGCCAGCCATGTTTCACAGCTGCTGGTGTGGCTCCAGCCTCGCACAAGCCCATCATCATCTGATGGCGATGGCAGCAATTCGGGAGCAAGCCTCCAGAGGTCGGCCTTGGACCGTGCCGCTCTGGCTTGCTCTCCTTTGGCCTTTGTTACTTTGGCCGAGTGTGGCTAGCAGCAATGACAGCTGTAGGAGATTCGTGTGTTAAGAGACAATGAATTGTCTGGAGCTGCTGCTCCCTTTAAACCCTGAGAGGTTTGGGATACACGTCTGTGAAATGAGCTTTTTCAGCTTGTCCTTAGACAGCACGTAACTTCCAGGTTATCCGAATTCAGAGGAAACGAAGGAATTTTCTGTCCTAAGAAGGCTACTACCCTTTCTACCAGCTCCAAAAATCCACCTTCGTAGACTTAAGGCAGCTAGAAAATAATAGCGAAGTAGAGATGTGGAGTGTTGTGTTTATCTTTTTAAAATTTCTGAAATCAGACCTTTCTGCCTCGCTGTGAGGTAGAGGAAAGCCCCTCAAGATGGGGGCTATCGCAGAGCCGCTACTGGGAGTATCTCCTCTCTTTTCTGTTTCTTTCATCCTCTTTCTGGCCGTGCTGAGGAAGAAGAGTTGCTTCTTTTCATTGTCTCTGTAATCTGGGGAAGGGAAGCCTTCCACAGGCTAAGGAAGGCGACCAGGTGGCAGATGGAAGCACTGCTGAGTAATCAGTTTAAAGCATGTTTAGCTGTACTGTTACTGGCCTTCCCGGAGAAGTCCAAGCTCGAACCTTCTTGTGCATGGAGCCATAGGCTACCCCTGGTGAAAGCTGTCCTGCACGGCGCGGAGGCAGCCTTTGTTCCATGCTGCTGTGTCGTGCTTGGGCAGGGTTATTTCCTGGTGTTAAGTCAGCATGCTACACCCCTGTGGGTTACAGGATTTAATTTCCTTTATGCTAGTTACCGCTTATAATAGAGAGAGGTACATGGGGCTTCTGCTGGGCTGATGATTTAGGGGAAAAAAAAAAGGTGCTGGCGCAGGCAAGGGGGAGAGTGGAAAAAGGCATGGAGTCCAGATCTCGTGTGGTTGTTTTTTCCTGAACAGACTTATAAACCCCCAGGTGCTGCATTTGATGCAAAGGTTTTGATACGGTTTCCCTGTGAGGATCCTCTCTCTGAGCTTAATGCTTTCTGGAAGCATTTGCGTGGGCTCAGAGCAGGGTTGAGAGCAGTCTGGCTGGACAAGCTGCACTCCGGCACCTAGCAGCAGGGGTTGGGTGATCCAGGCTGAGATTTCATGAAACCACTTAGTGGTTTCTCTGAGCCACTAAGAGACAGGCAGGGAGGTGGGCTGCTTCAGCGCTTCTCTCTCTTCCAGCAACGTGTGCAACATCACCCAGGTAGGTCCCTGTGAAGAGATGAACTTTGAAGATAAATGGCCAAACTTGTAAATCATTTTGTGGCTCCCGACTGGAACCATCCCATTAGAAGCTTAATGTATCCTGAATATTAGCGGTGGTGATAGGTGCTAAAGAAATTAATTTGTGAAATTGGAAGGAGATGCAATTTGCTGATCTAGCATTGAGGAAGGCTTAATTAGCAAAAGTACCTTTTAAATTGAGATTAATTTGATGGGAAGAGAGCTGCTTCGTTAAAGAAATAAATCCTTAGGCCCTGGGATTCAGCTATCTTGCTTGTGGAGAAAAATAACTTTGTGTTGGCTCCTGGTTCCTGCCTGGCCTTCCTGAGCTCTGTGGGGAGCTGGCTGTGCCCCTTAGCAGAGCAGACGATGGCTCTGTGCTCGTGTGCTCTGTGTTTGTCAAGAGTTTGACCCAAGCCCACGCCTGGTCCTGCATTTCCGCAGAGGCAGCCGGCTGTGCCCAGCAATAGGCTGAGGCCCTGTGGTGGCTGGTGGCTGCTGGACGCTCCCTTTGCTTGCATCTGTGCTGCCCATGCTTGCTTTTACCCCTTATCGTATCGCACTTTGGATTGCTCTTGCTCTGACATTGTTCCTTTTGTTTGTTTGGGCGTTTTACATGAGGCTTGAGTCACTTGTGTTCACTGTAGCGTGGTTGAATAAATTCATGTCTTGCACTCAGTCTTCGTGCAGCCACAGGCTCTGCCTTGGGGGCCTGGCGCTCTTGGGTGGTGATCAAATCTTGGAAACAGAGGTGTCCAGGGCAGTAGGAGCCAACTGAATATAGAGGGGTCTTCCCAGCATCTTTTTCCCCTTGTCCATGTGTCTCTTGATTTCTCTCTTGAATAATGTCTAACCCGCTTCTCTTTCAGGTGCGCAATGGCCATATCAAACGAATCACCGATAATGACATCCAGTCACTGGTGCTGGAGATTGAAGGAACTAATGTCAGGTAGGAGAGGGCTGCTTCTGCCCTAGCGTGCCCTGGGGGCTTGGTCCTGGAGCTGAGTGAAAGATGTCGGTGCCCAGCAGACATTTCTTCAGGCTCTACCATGGTCTCTTTGTCCGTAAACTGAAGGAAATAATCTGGGGTCAGATCGCTGCTGCCTCTCTGGCAGCGTACCGTGCCTCTGAGAATCACAGAGGGTGAGGCTGACAGGGACCTCTGGAGGTCATCTGGTCCAACCCCCTGATCCAGCAGGGCCACCCAGAGCAGCTTGCCCAACACCATGTCAGATGGATTATGAAGACCTCCAAGGAGGGAGACTCAACAACCTCTCTGGGCAACCTGTGCCAGTGCTCCGTCACCTGCACAGCACAAAAATGCTTGCTGAAGTTCAGAAGGAACCTCCCGTGCTCCAGTTTGTCCCCATTGCTTCTTGTCCTGGCACTGGGCACCACTGGAAATAGCCTGGCTCTGTCCTCTCTGCACCCTCCCTTCAGGTATTTATAGACATTGATGAGATCCCCCTGAGCCTCCTCTTCTCCAGGCTGAACAGACCCAGCTCTCTCAGCCCTTTCTTTTAGGAGAGGTGCGATGCAATGACCTCTTCCTGGATATACTTGTGGAATTCCCTGTCATCCTCAGTGGGACTGAAGGGAGAGTCCTTTTATTTTTCCATCACTTGGGAACAAATGATGTATTTGGTACCTGGTTCCCACTCAGTACCAGTTACTGAGAAAGCAGCCCTCTGCCTTCTGTATCTTTATTGTCTGAGGCCTGCTCTGCTGCTCTTCACGTGTGACAGCTGCTCCTGACAGCAGAGAGGAGGGTCAGAGGGAGATTTCTGAGGCAGATAGCTTATGTTGCTTCACTTAGCCACCTTGTCCCCACCAACTGGGGAGGAAGACGGGGGCTCCTTCGTTAGCGGGCTCCGCGTCCCCGCAGCCGCGGGCTGTTTTGGAGCAGGGTGCTCCTTATAAGGGAGCAGAGACTCCTCTCCTGCAGGCAGGCTGCGCCAGCGCTGCTCTTCCTCCCAGGATGTGTTGATACAGAACTTGCCAGACATGACGTCTACTTGTAGGGCTTGTGACCTCTGTCTTCCCAGCTATATACAGCACACAGGGCTTCTGCTGTGCTCGGGGGAGCTCTACCTTCTCGGGTAAGGGGGTTGTATTAAGAAACAGTGCTGACATAGCCTTGAAATGAGGGAGGTGAAGCCATTCAAGAAGGTGTTTCCCGAACTGGGTGGGAAAAGCGGGGTTTGAAATGCCGTCTTTGGGCCTTTTAGCTTGTTCTCCCTGCAGCTTACCTCTGAAATTGTCCCTCCTGTTACAGAAAGCCCTGATTGTTGCTGAGATCTTATGGTCACAGCTCTGTATTCCTGCCTGTCCTCCAAGATTGCATTAGTTCAAGTGAAAGTCTTGGGACTTGGGACTGTGTGCTTTGTGCCATGTGAGATCCTAAAGCATTTTTCTGTCCCTCTTAGTACCACATACATCACATGCCCTGCTGATCCAAAGAAGACCCTGGGCATCAAACTACCTTTCCTAGTGATGATCATCAAGAACCTGAAGAAATACTTCACTTTTGAAGTGCAGGTGAGGAGGGCAGAGTGGGGAGTCCCTTCAGGGACTAGTGAGGAAGCTGCCAGGGGGCCTGCGCTCGTACTGGAACTTTGACCCTAGCCGCATGCGGTCCCCAAAGCAGTTGTGCTATCAGGGCTGTACTGGGTCTTCTGCGAACAGTCACGAGCTCACCTTGTCAAGCTCATCAGTCAGCTCACAAGTGTGACATAGCAGCTATTCCTGAAAGTGGGTCTGTTTGCTGTTAAAAATACTTATGCTGCAAAACGAGGAGGTGAGAGTAGGAGAGCCCCATCTCAGAGACAAGTGGAGCCTGAATCTAGAACAGATGCTGTCTCGGGAGCTGGAGGCCTCTGTCGTCAGGGTCAGCCGCCTTTCTTCATTGCCCCAGGTGCTGGATGACAAGAACGTACGCCGGCGCTTCCGGGCCAGTAACTACCAGAGCACAACTCGGGTGAAGCCCTTCATCTGCACCATGCCCATGCGGCTGGACGACGGCTGGAACCAAATCCAGTTCAACCTCTCGGACTTCACACGCCGGGCGTATGGGACAAATTACATTGAGACCCTAAGAGTTCAGGTAAGCAGCAGGAATGTCCTACCCGCAGGAACCAACCTGGTAGTCTTCTTGCTGGCTGGGACAGCCTTGCTGGAGGTTGGGAATCCAGGCTTAGCCCCATCTGGTTCCTCCGCCAGTCCAACTCTTTGCAGAGCTGGGAGAGCAAAGGCACGACTGAGATAGTGGAGGTCTTGATGCTGCCTCATGTCACCAGGCTAGACAGGGATGAAGGAGTCCATTTCCACCTTGTTTCTCTTGCTGGCTGTCAAGAGTCACAGTCCACCTCAAGCTCTCTGCAGTGTGCCATATGTCCTGGGTGGATGCTAGCTTGGAATTAGCTGTGTGCTGCTGTACTGTCCAAGTGTACTGGGCAGCAGTGGGACAGGTGGAAGCCCCGTACCAATGCAGGGTGATACGTTCCTTACGTACCCCTGGTTAGGCTTCTTTCCTAGTGCAGGTGGAGGGACCCTTCGAAAGAAGTCTCAGTGAAGACTGAGTCTTTTGAATCGGAAATGATGCAGTGTATGTTCCTGCTGAGGACATGTAACTTGCTTCTTGTGCTAGGGATTCACATTTACTGTGTCCAGTGGCATGTGTTATTTTGAGCATGCCTGTTCCTTAGTATGATGGGAGAGACTGCTGCGGTTCCTGGTGGGGTTACCCTGAGATCAGCAAACAGCCTACCTGGGAAATGTCTGGCTTCTGTCACACCCACGAGGGAGACTGGAGTGACTCCAGCTGGTAGTGGAGGCAGCACAGACTGGACGGTCTCATTCATGACCTCAGATTGGCCCTAGAGAGGGAGCGTTAAAAATGCAGCAGGTTGAGATTTGTCTTCCTTGCTGTTGCTGATACCTGTGGAGAAGCAGAGGTAGGTTCACAGCAAAGAACTCCTTGCTATGAAGCAACCAAGACAGATCTCAGTTGGTAGAGATGCTGGAGGTTGGTCATGCTTCTTGAGACAGCCTCAGTCACTGGAGAGAGCAGCTACCGCAAAGCAGGGGCGTGGGCCAGTGTTTCTTCTCTTATGTTCTGCTAGATTCAGAGAGTCGGTGAGGCCTCCTGAGAAGGCTTAGGCCAGGACACTTACAGTGGGGTAGCCAAAATAGGTCTCCTTCCTTGCAAAACAAGGAAGGATTTTGGCTGACTGGTTAGACTTTGGTCCACATAACAGTAAGAAGAGCTGGCATGCTGTGGCATGTTGTCCCCATACCTGTAGCCTGGGGAAGAGTGGAGCTGCTAGGGGGAAAGTAACGGGGGTGCTGGGGCAGGAGGGACAGACCATCTAGCAGCAATGGGCAAGCTGGAAGGACTTAACGGTGGTGCAGGCTGCTGAGCCGAGGAATCCACACTGCTGCGTGACTGCAAAGCTGGATGTGGAGGAAAAAGGACTCACTCTCTTTACTTTGACTCTTAGATACATGCCAACTGTCGCATCCGACGGGTGTACTTCTCGGACCGGCTGTACTCTGAGGATGAGCTCCCAGCTGAGTTCAAGCTGTATCTGCCTGTCCAGAACAAGGCCAAGGTGAGCTAGCTATGGGCAAGGAGGGCAGTAGCAGCAGTGGGGCCAGGCTAGCATTAATCCTTTCCCTGCTGCCTGTACAGTCCAGAATTTATTCTAACAGCAGAGTTGTCACCAGCTTTGGCCTGCAGCCAAGGAGCACCCTCTTTGTTTCCAGGACGAGCAGTCTGTCTGGTGGCTTGCTGAGTGGCTTTCCTGCCAAAGCACGTGGAAGTTGTCATTCCCATCTAGGAGCAGAGAGATCTGTGCAGCTGCTCCCCGTGTCCTTTCAGTTCGTGTTGAAGGACGCTGGACAGAGTGGCAGCCTCCCAGCATCTCTCTTTAGCTTTCGCCCGTGACTCAGCACGGTGCCTTTGCTATTCGCAGCTCGCTGCAGCTCCGCCCTTGTCTTCCAAGGGTGGTGGGGCTGCAGGGTGGGTAGGGGATAGACAAGCCTGTGGCTGCCCGGCAGGAGGAGATGCTGAGTTCTGCGTTCCCAGTGGCAGGACAGGAGTCCTCGGTGTACTGGCAGCAGTCTTGAGGCTCTGCAGAGATGCACCTCCTTTGCCAGGGCCAGGCTGTCCCAGTGCAGATGCTTGTTTTAGCAGGGAAGATTCCTTGGCAGGATCTCAAGGATCTTGGGTGCTGATCTTAGTGGAAGGTGGAGGCAGTGTTAACAGTAGGCAACACCCCTGAGGAATCTATCACTGCCTTTTGGGCTGTCCAGGGAGCTCTGAGCCCTCCCAGTACAGTCTTGGTGTTACTTGTATGTTTAGTGTCCTGTAAGTGTCTCCTTTCTTTTCCCTGCTCTGTCCAGCAATAACACCACGTTCAGAAGAGATGCGAGAAATATTTGGGATCAACACAAGCAGGTGGAAGAGAAGGCCCTGCTGAAGCAAAGATTTCGATCGGCTCACCTTGTCTAGGGTAGCTTTGATTCATCTGGTACCCCTCTTCTAGACAGGACACAATTAACCATGTAACAGGTCTGGGACTATGTTGTTGGTGTGCGAGTTGCACAGAATCAGAGTTTTCCTAACTGTTCCTAAAGTGCTGAGCCTAAGCACTGCAAGTAGCATAGTACCTGATCTCATGTTGCACAAAGGTTGCTCAAAGTGGCCACAGCCCTTTCGAATAAGGGATTCAGTGGGAATTACAGGGTTAAGTGTGCCCTCTTGAAGATACCAACTTTATCTTTCTTTCCTTGTTTTCCATCTATTATTTTATATATGCTCTAAGTATGGATGTAATACTCGCTCTTGGAAAATTATTAAACATATGACTTTGTTTGTAAGTCTTCTCCTGGCATCTTCCTCCTTTGGTGGGTCCTTTAATTTCCACGTGTTAGCACTGCGGAAGGTGCTGAGGAGTTTCTTTAGGAACTTAAATGTTAGGATTTGTCTTTGATTGGCAGCCTCACTTTTTAAGGGTCATTACAGATGTGGACAACAATAATCTGGAGAGAGGAAAAATAACAAGGTTTCAGTAGAGGAGACAAGATCTGCTATACACAGTAGCTTATTCCAGTTCAAGAACTGGGGATAGCTGACCTGTGACAAAACCCGTAGCGTTCACTTTTGGTACATGGAAATAGGTTTTTCGTTCCCTGCTTATTTGAAGCCATTTTCCCAGCAGTGACAAATTGTTCTTACCTGCTTGTTAAACGGGCACAGTTCTGATAGCTGTGTGGTTAAACAGCTCAATCCTGCTCTCAGCCAAGCATTTAGCAGCTACTTATAGCAAAAGGCACACAATAGCCTTCCAACTGCCAAATTGTTCCTTTCCCTGGGGATCAAAGGGGAGGTTTAGCAAAGCAGCAGAACAGAAGCGAACAGAAGCGGAAGTCTTTTCCTGTTCTGAGGCTGCCCTTCCCTGTCTCAAACCAATTTGCCTTTGTTGTGGAAAGGCATACTGAGAGGAGGCTGCAAACCTCTACCAGTAATGGAGAAAGTCTGGGAGAATCTGTTGCCGTACCTCCCTGGGGCCAAGCCCCAGCAGCTCCTTGGGCTGGTGGGTACCATGGGCTGGTGTTGGTCCCTCCCTGGTTCTGGGCTGCGCAGCAAATTGGGAAAACTTCCCTGTACATTATTGTCCTGTAAAACAAAGCTGGTGTCCACGGGAGGAGAGTGTGCTGGGGGACATCTGCCCTGAATCTGCACCAGATTCTGAGTTCAGTCCAGCTGGTTTAAAGGCTGGACATTGCTGACTGAGGGTACACAGCTGCTCCTTTACGTGGACTCCCCGTGGGTCACCTGTAATGCACTTGCCTTATGTGCACCTTGAAGCTGCCATGATTTGAAAGGGAGGTACTGACTCTGTGCTGCCAATCGGTGCTGAAGGCTTTGTGGAGAAAATCTTTCTAGTTTTTATAGCAGTTGAATAGCTTGGTAGTTCCAAGGAGCCAAGGCAAGGAAGCCCACGTGGGGATGCACCATCCATCCCGCTTTGATGTCTGTCATGGCTTGGCTGGACTTGAGCTTTGTCAAGTGGAGTCACGCTGCGCCGTGTGCCAAGGATCAGTCGTAATGAAGTCTATGGCTAGGCTTTCCTGACAGGTTTGCAAACTCGCGGGAGCAGGGGAGTCTCGGCTGCTGAGGGAATCCATCAAACCCTGGCAAGGTAAAGCATCCCTTCCCACGGGCCCTTGCTCAGGAGCACGTTTGCAGAAGTTGCCAGCAGCCAAATGCTCACACGGCACGGCTGCTGCCTTTCCTAGCCCACTGGGCCCCCATCGCTGGCTGTCCCTCGTCCATTGAGGATTTGGTCTTGCTCTGAGTGACTAACCTTAACTGCATGAACACAGGCTAGGCTCCCTGGGTCCCCGAGCTGGCTGCCTCTGCGGAGGGATGAGATGGGCCCTGCTGCCAATTCCTGTGCGGTCTCTAGGAGCTGTGCCAGCGGGTTCGCTGGAATGAACTCCTAGCCACAAACCCTTACATCTATGTGGGCTCTGTATTTTTTTTTAATATGAGGGAGAATACTGAATCTTCCTGTTTATATGCTGTACAAGGTGGAGCATCATCAGATACTGGCCCTTTCCTGTAGGGGCAGATTGTGGTGGATTTATAGAGTGCAGTTCAAGAATAATCCTATTTTAATCCTGCTCTCCCATTGGAACCTTAACTATCCCATTGTTGTGAAGGCAAGGAAAGTTGGGATGTTCTTTCCCCTTCCCAAGGAGAAGAGGATGCTGCTGGCAGACAGGCCAAAATACCACAGGAATCGCATCGGTAGTCACTTTCTAGAGTAAATGTGCATTAGCAAAACTCCTGTGATGAAGGGTACGGCTTTTTACTGCTTGGGTTAAGGCTCTCGACCCAGCTGGGATGCAACATCGCCCTGCATGGGAAGAGTGGATGCCGGAGGGATGCAGGTCCACAAACGGGAGCCTACCCCATGGATGGCTGCTGCATGCGTGCTCTCCATGCAGGAGAAGTGCACAGTGGGATTTCCTGGGACTGGTTTCTGCCCTTTGTGCTCTGCGGCCCAGGCAGAAGTCGGTGTGTCCAGCCCAGTGGAACAGTAAGACACTGGTACAGGCTTCTGTCCCTGCTTCTGGCTTTTCCCTTGCTCTTTGTCCCCTTCCTGTTAAGTGGATCCTGACATAAAGCACCAAGAGCAGGATCACAGGCAGGCATCCCTGCTCTGGAGTGTGCTGAGAAGGTGTGTGACAGGTACCCTCGTGGGCTGGGTTGTCTCTTCAGCTCCTTGCCTTACAGAGGAGTAAGTCTCATTTGCTTCTGATCATGGAGGTGATATCCAGGAATCAAGAAGATCTGGGCCAAACTCATATTCTTGCCCTTTTTTCCTCCCTTTCTGTATCTTCCTGGATGTCTTCCGCTAAATACTGCCCTCTCCATAGAGGGATTATACCTCCAACATGATGCTAATCCTCTGCAGCTGTTGTCCAGTGTGGGTTGGGTGGTGCTGGAGGCAAGGGAAATATTTATCTTAAGTTTTGCCATTGGATACTGCCCAGGAAAAATGAATGACCGTACTGGGGGCTTTTGCCACTTCTGCACACGGTGGGAGGTGACCTTCCTGCCATGTGCAGGAGGGGACTGAGCACTTCCCCTGGTGAGCTGCACCGAGCAAGATTTTATTCGGATGAGGGAGCGGCTGCGTGCCCTGACAGCTGCCCCTGGTACCGGATGGGGAAAGCCTCGGTGTTGCTGGAGGTGAGGAGATGATGGATGTGAAGTTGTGCTGAAACAAACCTGCAGACTGTCTGCTTTGCTGTCACCTCGTGTGTTGCCCCCGTGGCCCCCAGGGTGACTTTCCTCCCTGTGAGATGAAGGCTCTGGCATTAAGGAGAGCAGGCAGGTGGCTGCAGTGTGGATGTGAGAGGAGGTAACGGGGGCAAGCAGCGCACATGGGCCAAGCTTGATGTGCCTGGTGGATGCGTCCCACCCACAGCAGAGTCATCTTAGCACCACTGTGTGCCCCTGCCCAGGTAGCATCCCGAGCCACAGCCTTTCCTCACGGTGTGTCATGGTCATAGCAAGTGGCTTTTCATGATTCCCTTGACTCCACAGCTCTTCCCTCTGTCCTCCTGCAGCAGCATTTCCTCTGGCCTTGAGGCAGGCAGGCAGTGCTTTGGCGTGTCCTGGCCCTGGCTCTTCCTCTACGCTGAGCCCGGCTTCCTCTCTGCTTTCCGGGTCCTCTCCCTGCAGCACGCAGGGATCCATGCCCTGGTTTTGCAGAGGAAGAGGAGGGTGGAGGCTCCTGCTGCAGCTCCTTGCCTGGGCCCGTGGGCTGCAATCCTTCCCTTTTTCCCTGCCAGAGGAGAAAGCACATCAGCCCCTGTGACAGCACTGAGTAGGCAGAAGCAGGTCTCTGCCAGCCCTGGTCTCCGCCATCACCCCTGTGGGAAGGTTGTTGCAGGATGCGGGACGCATTGGGTGGCTGAGGCTCTTCCTGCAGATGGAGCTTGCTGCCCTTGGAATAGTGAGAGGGGAACTGAGGCAAACTGGCTCCTGGCTCCCTGTGAATACCACTGCGTCTCTGCCTTCCTGCTGTTGGCCCCTGAACAGCACCAGGCGGGCTCTGTTTATCGGCTGCAGCTATTCGCACCTCACTCCCTCCCTGGGGGCAGTGGGTGCCGCAAGGAGTCGCTCTGGGTGCTGCTGGCCATGCTGGGTCTCCTTCCCGTGGCTGCAGAGGCGGCCCCCAGTGTGCCTGTCCCCTGGCCGGGAAGGGGAACGGGGCGGGAGGAGCCACCTTGCCCTGGATCACGCAGCCACAGGCTCTGGTCTTGCCTGAGCCAGGGCATTGTGGCAGGGGGATGTGGGTGCAGGGCAGCTGAGGACATCCTTTCTGCCAGCCCTGGGTCACCTCCTGCCACTCTGCAGTGCAGAGCTGTGGGTGCCAGGGGCCCCATCCCAGAGGACGCTGAGTTGCGGGTCTTTTCCAGGTTGGGCTTCTCCAGACTATTTTGGGAAGCTGGGACTGCCCCGCGGGGGTGTATCCTGGCAGGGCTCAGCCGAACGGGACGCCAATCCTCCAGCCATGGAAAGCTGCCGGGAGAGGCAAGGTGCTGGGCTCCGACCGGTCCCTTGCTGGGGCTGAGGGGCGTCCCGGCCCTCCCCGAGGGGCTTGTCTGCGTGGCTGGAGGAGCGCAGCCTCCACTGAGGGCATGCAGGGCAGAGCGGGAGCCAGCAGCGAGGCTGAACCCTGCTGAAATGCTGGAGATTGTCTCTGGCAGGTCCCTGGCTGCTGTCAGCAAGCCTTTCCAGATGGCCCCGGGCTCCTGGCACCAGCTCTGCTATAGCATCCGGGGAAAAGCTGGGGGTGGGAAGTGACGTCCCAGCTCGCCTAAGCAGGGCAGCCCCGGCCCCTGCTCCCACACGGCTCCTTCCCCTCCCTGAGACTGCTCCCAGGCCTCGTCCTCCACTGCTGCCCCTGCATCAGCAGCAAGGAGCTGCCCCTCGCCGCGGCAGGGCTGCCTACGGAAGAGGACGCCAGGAGCCTCTGGCCCTGGGCATCCTCGGCCAGCTCCGCGGCACCTCTGGGTGCCAGGTGCTGGGCTCCACCCTGCTCCCTTACAAGCCCTCAGCACCCCCAGGAGAGCCGGGGGAGCACAGCTGCCGTGGGAAATGCATCTGCCGTGGGAACCGCAGCTGCGCCAGCCTCCGGCGCTGCCTCTGCGGGGGCGGCGAATCCCAGCCGCACGTTCCTGCTGCCCCGTTCCTGCTGCCTCGTTCCTGCTGCCCCGTTCCTGCTGCCCCGTTCCTGGTGCCTCGCCTTTCGGCCGGGTTCGCCCCTTTTGTAACCCCCCCAGTTTGGAGCAGGCTGGGCCCACCCGCGGCTCCACAGAGCCCCCGGCCCTCCCAGCTGCGGCCTCAGGACTGGTACCAGCAGTGGGGTCCACAGAGTGGTAGAAGAAATGCATTTGTGTTGTGAGACAATTATATTGTTTTTTGTTTTTTTTTTCTCCCTATGTTTCCTGGGCCAGAGCTAAATCAGGCGGCCTGGCCTCACGGGGCCTGTCCTGCCCCCCACCCCGCACCCCCCCCCCAAATCTGGGGGAAACAAAGGTTAAAACCTAATCGAAAGGGAGCAAATCTCCAGCACGGCCTTGCAGGTGAAAAACAACAGCGCAAAGGCACCTGGAGGCGTGTTCCCCCCCACCCTCCCCCCAGTATGTCAGGATTTCCTTGTCCCCCGTGCCAGCCTCCCCGGGGGCCGCAGCGCCAGGCCGTGTCCCAGTGAACCCAGCAATGGCGGGGAGGGGCAGGGGCCGGGTGTCCCCTGCCATGGGGCTCCCTGGTGCCAGGGCTGGCAGTCCGGGAAGCGGGGTGGGAGCCGGCAGCAGTCCTGCCCTTTTAAAGCAATTAGCGGCGCTGGGAGCTGGCTGCAGCCCGGCCCGGGCACCGTGCCAGCAGCCCCAGGCCCGGAAGCGGGGGCGCGGGCTGGGGGCTGGTGACAGGGACGGGCTTGTCTCCCTCCCTGGGCCGGGGGCACAAAGGCTTCGTCCCCCCACCACCACATTTCTTCTACTTGTGACTGGGGGCGGGGGGGGGGGGAGGGAGGGGGAAGGGGAAACCTCCCTCTGGGGCTGTCGGGGTTGGAGAGGGCAGGGCAGAGCAGCTGGAGCCCTGGGGGAAGCGGGGTGGGAATGGCTGCTGCTCCCCGCGCCAGGCCCCGTGTCACAGCCACCAGCACCCGGCGTGAGAGGCGACACCGAGGCAGGGCACGCCTCCGTGTGCGGCCCCGTCTCACTGGGGGGCTGGGGGGGTGCAGGGCTCCTGAGGGCCAGAGGTGAGACAGGGGACACGAGTTGGGGGTCTGCTCCCACAGGGCAGCCCGGACCCTCACACTGGTTAGTACCAGGCCAGGCCGCCTCGGGTACGGGGATGTGGTCCGGGAGCAGCTCTGACCCCCCCCACAGCTCCCCAGGGCAGCAGCTCGGCCCCTTCCTCTGCGCAGCCACCCCCAGCCCCGGGGCAGCCAGACCTCACGGCCCCAGCAAGCTCCTGGCCACGCTCTGCCAGCCAGCAAAAAGCAGCCACCGCGTCTATCAGCATCGCGTGCCTCAGCCGCTGCCTGCCCACGGCTGCCCTCATGAGTAACATTTTTCCCTGGAAAAAAAAAAAAAAAAAATCCTACCCCCGGATCTAATCTCTCCCACTCCCGAGCTTATTTCTCTGATCTCCGCAGCTCCTCCGGCTTTCATCTTCCCTGACAAGATAGCCGTGTCCCCAGCAGCAGGCAGCAGGACACGGCCAGCCCTGTTCCCACAAGAACACCAGGCCTGCACGGGGACAGGGAAGCGCAGCGCTGACCCATCATCCCCCCCCCGCCCCAGAGCACCCGTGCAGCCCTCGGCTCCGGCAGCCACGGCGGGGCCCCGGCAGAACAAGGCACGCTGTGTTCCCACGGGGCCTGCCCGGCGAGGCCGCCACCGCTGCAGGAGCCCGTGAAAGGCGGCTCTGTCTGCTGCCAGCGGGCTGCTGCCAGCGGCCCCCTCAGAACTGCAGCCCCCGGGCAGCAGGGCCACAAGGAGCAGGTGCAGCTGGGGGGGGGGGAGCAGGGGGAGCCCTGGCTGGTGCTGGGGGCAATGTGGAGCCCCCCTTTGCTGCAGGCAGGGGGTCCCAGCCCGCTGCTCCCAACCCTCTCCTCCCCCTGCCCTGACACTGCGGATGCGTGCCAAAGCCAGGCCAGCAGCCCCACAACCCCTGGCCCAGCCCCACAGACGCCCAGGAAGGTGGCACCCTTGGGTGAGCGTGACACCCCCCCACACCTGCTGAACGCCTCGTGGGGGAAAGCCCCTTTGACTCCTGCCCCCCAGCCCGCCCCCCAGCCCCATCCCGCAGCCCCCCCCACGCCCCGGCCCCGCAGGAAGGACAGCACCATGGCTCTCCTCGCACCCAACCCATTTAATACAAGTACAAGGCACCCCTGCCCGCGGGGCCAGGGGAGGCTGGCACCCCAGGAAGGGGACCACACGCCCCGAGGGCTTTGTCCTGCAGCAGCAGTGACCTGGGCCGACATCCGAAGCAGGAGGAAGGGACCAAGCTGAGCCAAGGGGGTTGCAGAGGCAGCACCCCGCTCCTCATGCCAGCCAAAGGCCCTACGGGAAGGGAGCCCGGCCTGTCACCTGCCTTCCGCGTCGGGTTTCCCGAGCTCCGTGCTATCTTTAGGCACTGCACCCCCCCACCAGCCTGTGGAAGGAAGCGTGGCCGTGCTCAGCCCTCCCTTCCCCTCACTGCCAGGCAAGCAAGGGACCAGCCAGGCCACAGGTACCAGCAGCCCCACGTCCACTTGCTGCCGAGACCTGCCCGCGTGGGGACTGGGCGTGCAGTGCTGATCGCATTCCCACCTCTTCTACCACTCACACAGGCACTGTCCACAATTCAGCAGCTGGACGCGCGCTGGACAATGCAGGCCTGCTGGGGCAGAGGCACAGGGTGCTGGGGGACACACTCCTCTGCAGCAGCCTGAGCTGCTGGCAAGGGGGGATGTCGTGAGAGAGGGGGGCACCCCGCCAGCCTGCGGGACCTGGCTTCTGTCCAGCCCTGCTGCCCCCAGCTCCTCACAAACATCCTCCAGCCCCAGACCAGTCGTGGAACCGGGTTGCACAGACAGTGGGGGGCTCAGGGACACCCCTCACACCCTAGGCTGGGGCAGGTGGGAATCCCTCTTCTGGGGCTGGGGACACCAAGCAGCGGCAGTGCACAGGGGCTAGGGGGGAGTGGGACGAACCTCTGGGTATAAATAGGCTGCTGGGGAGGGGCAGGGCAGGCTCGTCATTAGCACCATGGTGGCAGAGGGTGGGGAAAGATGGGGGTCAGACCCACTCCTGCAAGGAGCGCTTGCAGTACAAGAGCATTCGGGGCGTGCCCTTCCTCTGCATCTGCACAATGACATAGATGAGGCCGAGGATGCAGAGCAGCAGCACCAGCAGCACCAGCACCATCACGACGCTCATGGTGCGTGTGTACTCGTCAATCTGCACCACCACGTCCACGTCACCGCCCTGCTTGCGACCGCCCTCGCTGTAATCCTCCTCATCCTCCTCTTCCTCCTCCTCATCCTCCTCGCCTTCAGACCGCCCACCAGGGTTCTCATCCCCATCAGGGTTGAAGGGAGGCTGGTCGACGTCAGGCCACCGGGGGTTGGGGTCTGGGACCAGCTCCACATGGCAGCCCATGAAGTCCCGCAGGATGGATTTGGGGTAGCCTGGCTCCGTTTTGAGTCGCTCATTGTCAAACTTCCAGTACTTTGTGCCTCTGTAGAAGTACGTTGAAGCTGGGGGAAGAGAAAAAGATGGGGGGGGGAAAGAGATGGAGGTGGGGGGGTGAGAGGCTGCAGTCCCCTGCCAGGCACAGCACACGGCTGGCCTGCAGATTGCAGTGTTTGCTTCAGGATCTGCAAAACAGGGGAAACAGGACTCCCTGCCCTTTGGAAGGGCTAGCTGGGCAGCTCCTGGGCTCCCTCCCAGCTCCCACGTGATGGAGAAGAGCAGAAAGAGCAGAGAAAGGTGGCCTCTGTTTCCATCCGATCTCTGCAGCACCCTGCTCTGCCCACACGGCCATGCTCTGGCCACCTGCTGTTGGAGGGGCACGTAGGTGCCGACAGAGGAGACTGCATCCCCCCTCAGCCCGTCCTCTCTTCTACTTACAGGCATCTGAGCTGAGGAAGGCGCCCTTGGGTGAGGGAGGGATGCCCACCCAGACCGAGATGGGCTTGGGGTACCCGGGGTCCACCGAGCGCGTGTCCTCGTTGAAGCGCCAGTATCTGTGGGAGGCAGAGGGACCTGGTGAGCTGGCAGGGGGCACGGACACAGTGCCCCCATCCCACAGCTGCGGACAGCACAGGGGGCTCTGCTGATGGCAGCCCCGCAGCTGTGGTGGCCCCACTTTTTCCCCCATCAGCTCAATATACCCCCCCGTGTAGGAAGCCATTTGCCAACAGCCCGCCGTCCCACCTCCACCCAGCCCACACCATCCCCGCTCCAGGCAGGAGAACGGAGGCACAGGGCAGGGGACAGCGGGGGGGGATGACCCTGGAGCCCTGGTGAGGGCAGCACGTACCTGTCCCCACGGAAGAAGAAGGTGTGCCCCGTGGGCTCCCACCAGACCGCAGTGTCAATTCTGTCATAGGGGATGCCCTGCCCGTAGGTGGCCAGTGGCTGCGGGTACCCAGCCTCCAGATTGGCTTCTCGGAAGAGCCAGTACCGGTCACCTGGGTGGGAAGGAAATGGAGAAGGCAGATGAGGCTGCAGCCCAGCTGGTGCAGCGTGCGTGCGTGCAGCCGGACAGGGAGGGGGCGTGATGCCTGTGGCCACCCCATCCCTTGGCCAGAAGCCTTAGGGACCAGACAGCAGCTCTTTGTACCTGCAAAGCCAAGCAGACTGCACAGGTGTTTTGGGAGGGGATCAAGACAGCTGGGAGCACACCAGGCCACGATGTGGCAGCACACTCCACCCCAGCCCTGCCACCCGGCTCCAGCCGCGCCGCTCACCTTTAAAGAAGACAAATCTGCCATCGTGCCTCTCATAGGCAGCGTCGATGTCCCCGGGCAGGCCCCGCCAGAAGTGCCCGATGGGCATGGGATAGTTGTCCAGCACCCGGTTGTGCCGCACCCTCCAGAACCATCGGCCCTGTTGGGAAGCAGGGTGTCAGCAGGGCACGCAGGGACAGAGTTCTGTGCTCAGGCAGAGGGGGCCAGGGCACCCGAGTCCATCGTCTCATTAGGGCCTTCCACCTGAGAACTCCAGAGCAGATACAGGGCAGGAAGGGGTCCTGGAAGGTACCTTAAACACGAACATCTCGCCCCGCAGCACTGCCACCGTGTCGAAGTTCCCATCGCAGATGTCGGGGCCGTACTGGTCAGGTCGCTCTGGGCTGCCAGGTTTGGGGGGCCGCTCTGGTTTCCCTGGCGGGCGTGGCCTGGGGGGTCTCTGGTCTGGCCTGCCAGGTCTTCGGGGCGTCACGGTGGGCAAGGGCTTGGTGGGCTGAGGGTGCCCATCTGCGGTACCTGGGCAGAGGAGGAGAGAGAACGGATGGAGTGCTTGCAAACCAACAACACCAGCGCCTCCTTCCCCCTGCTCCCAGGCCAGGCACGGTCCCAAGACCGTGCACCCAGCTTCCAGCTGGTGGAGCACCCCCCTGTCCCTCTGCCCAGCCCACGTCCCAGCGCAGCTGGCTCCCTCACCGTACAGCTGTTGGATGCCCTTGAGGTCATCCTCAGGCAGCTGGAAGTTCTCTGTGTCCATCCACTGGTAGAAGGGGGCCATGATAGCACTGGGGTTGCTGGAATGTTCCAGGCCCAGCGAGTGCCCCAGCTCGTGCACGGCCACCAGGAAAAGGTTGTTCCCTGCAGGGAAAGGCACTGTCAGCAAGGCAGCAGGGCGCCTGGCATGGGGCAGCTTCCTGGCCCCAGCACTGCACCCTGTGCCAGGGATGCTCCGCGACGGAACCAGAGCAATCTGCGTCACCCCCAGAGGAAATGTTCCGTCTGCCCTGCGGGCCCTGCCAGGCACACATCACCCAGGTGCCGGGCCACAACCAAACCCTGGCTTCTCCAATCACCTTGCCACCCCAGCCCTCTGCATCGGCTCACCAGACACATCCGTGTTCTCCAGCGTCCAGGGCTCATCTGAGTCGAAGTGTGTGTCCCCACCCATCCCTGGGCCGGGGAAATAGGCATGAGCCAAAAATCCCCCGACACCATCAAAAGGGGAGCTGTCCCCGTGGAAACCAGAGGCAAAAAGCACCATGATGTCAGCCTCCTTCTTCCGCTTCTGACGAATGTCCTCATACGGCACCTCCTGGAAGACGAGCGGCGTGGCCTGCTCCCACACCCGGAAGGCTTGGCGGATGGCCTCATACGAGTGGTACCGGCCCAGCTTCTCCGTGTAGTTCTGGATGCTGAGGGCACAGAGCAGGGCCTCGATCAGGATGGCCCAGGGCAGCACTCACCCACTGCAACCCTGCTGCAGCTTTGGCCCAAAGGGTCTGCAGCTGGGCTGTGAGCAAACCCTAAGCCCGAAAAAGCTGCCCCGTGCTGATTGCTGGGTACCTGAACGTGAGATGGCTCTGGCTCCAGCGCCGCCCCGTGAGCGCATACCTCTTCCGCCGCATGTTAGACTTCATCTGGACCCCAAACTGGTCTGGGACCCCACAGCGGGGACGCTTCATCCACCTGCCAGGAGGGCATCAAGTGAGGGCTCAGCTCCCCACCCAGGGAAAAGCACCCTGAGAAGTTACAGGTGCCACAGCCAGTGAGGGAAGCTGCAGGTGTGGAAGGGAGACATGGGTCCCACGGGAGACAGCACCCACGCTTCTGGGTGCGTATGCAGGCAGGGCTCAGGGGGCCAGCAAGCTGAGCTTTCCAGAGCCTGCAGGGGCTCACTGCCAACAGAAGATGACAGCAGTGGTGTGAGCACAAAAACCAGATCAGTCATCTCCATCGCTCTGGGAAAGGGAACTTGTGGTCAGCCAGAGGCCGATCCCTGCTAAAGGGGCTCGGGAAGAGGTGGGCCAGAAAGTCAAGCTTCCTTCTGCAAGAGCAAGAGAGCAGCTCATAGAGAAACTCACATTTTGGTCTCCTCATCCAGGACACCAGTGACGGTGATCCCGTAGAACTTCTGCATCTCTGAGAGGGCTGAGGAGAAGATCTGAGCAGAGCGCATGGTGGACATCTGCCTGCTTGACTGGGGCAGGTAGCCATACAGCCGCAGCCATGCCTGTGAGAGAAAAACAAGCATCAGGCTGACAGGCAGGGATGAGGAAGCCTTCCTTTCACTGATGCCCCCCTACTGTCAGCCCCAACTGGAGCTGCCCCAGAACGAAAAGCTCCCTGAGATGCCAGCCACGTGCACACCCAATGGGCCTGGACTGCCAGTCCCAGGAGCACCGCTGCCGCGGCTCTGCCGTCCCCATCTGCTGCTACCTCCAGGTGTGCTGGCCTCACCGGGGCAGCCTCTCCCCGCCTCTGAAGGAGCACGCCTGCGCTCAGGGACGCTCTGTGAGCCAGCTGCTGGGGGGAGCACTCCACCCGGGCAGGATGGGAGGCTGGGAGAGAACACAGGACAGGGTGTGAAGGGGCAGGTCTGAGGGGCCGCTGGCCCTACCTGCTGCAGCGCAAGGGGCACGGGGACTCGCACGCAGCCACGGCACTCTCCAGATAGCTCCCCAAGGCCGGAAGGGGCCAAACCACAGCAAGAGGCGTGCTCCCGATGTGGGTCCCTGACCCCAAGCCCCACACCATCGCTTCTGGGCTGCAGCCCAGGTGCCGCAGGGACAAGCGGAGAGCGAGCCAGGAGAGAGCAGCGGGGAAATGGTGCAGCTGGGCCCAGCCCTCGCCTGAGGCTGGGCAGGCGCGGGCAGGATCCCCGCTCCTACCTCCCTGGGAGCGAGCGCTTTTGTCCCTGCTCTCAGCTTGCAGGGGGAGGCGAGGCCGCCGGCAGGACCTGCCGGGAGCTGCTGGGAGCCCCCCGGCCTCAGCCCTCAGGAAGCGCCTGGGCTGGCTGCAGAGCTCCGCGGGGGGCTCAGCACCCCCGCGGGCTGCACGCAGGAGGACGAAGACGAGGATCCGGGCAATGCCTCGACCTCCCCGGTGTCCGGGGCCGTTCCCGTGCCCCCAGCACCGCTCACCCCCAGCACCGCACTGGGGAAGCCGAGGCGCTGAGCCCAGCAGCGTGCCCGCAGCGGCTGCCAGGAGCATCCCCGGTGCCCCTCGGCGCTCCAGGCGGCACGGAGCCGGCCGCGCCACCGGCCCGGGGTTACGGCGGCGTCGCTTGGCGGGGGAGCCAGGCCCGAAGGCCCCGGGGTGCTCAGCCCTGCGGGACCCCCCGGAGGGGCTCCTGCCTGCGGGGCTCCCCGTCCGGCGGGGCTCCCCGTCCCGCAGCTCTCCCCAGCGGGCACCCAGCGCTCCCCCCCCCCTCTCCCCCGCTCACCTCAGCGTTGACTTCGCCGCCCGTGGCCGCTCCCCCCCCCACCAGCAGCAGCAGCAGCAGCAGGGCCGGGAGGCTCCCGCCCGCCCTGCAGGGGGCGCCGCCGCCGGCCGCCATGCCGCGCCGCGCCGGGCCGGGCCGGGCCGGGCCGAGCTGCCCGAGCTACGCCGCCCTCATGGCCCGGGCCCGGGCCGCCGCGGGGGCTGCGCGGAGCTGCATGGGGGGCGCCGCCGGGGCCGTGCGGGGGGCTCAGGCCGGCGGAGCGCGGCCCATGTGCCTCGGCTCGGCTCGGCTCGGCCCGGCGGACGGACGCGGGGCGGCGGCGGGGCGGCGCCGAGCGGAGCGGGGAGGAGCCGGGCCGAGCCCCCCGCCCCCCGGCCGGCGGCACCCGGGCGCCCCCCGCTGCTCCTCGCCCGCGGCCCGGCCCCGGACTTTGTCCCCGCCGCTCTGGGGGCGTGCTCGGGCGGACGCCGGCGGCGGTTTCGGTGCCGGCGCTGCCCGAGGCCTGGGCGCCTGCCCTCTGCTCCGCAGCTGCTGCCCGGGCAGCTTTCAGGCAGCACAGCTCGGCGCTCTTCTTGGTCACGGCGTCAGGGTGCACCGGGAGCCACCCCTGGGTGCTTCCCAAGGTCGGGAGGGCAGACCGACCCCGGCCAGCGCCCCCAGGGAGGCAGCGTGGCCGGCTGCCACAGCTGCTTACTGGGCACTAACCTCTCCCTGATGAGCTCAAACCACACAGAAACCAGGAGGCGTTTGCAGGTGCCAAGTTTCAATGGAAGTCTCCAAGTCTCTCCCTCTTTTTTTTTTTAAAGGGGAAAAGCAAAACAAACAAAAAACAACTTGGGGCATAATCACTTAAAGTCTGTGCATATCCCTATCCCAGAAACTAACTAACCAAAGACGGGCGCTGGATAAAAAGGGGAAAGGGGCATGCTGGAAGCAGCAGTGAGCAGCGCAGCACTCTGCCAAATACCTGGACCAGATGTGCATCCGGAGGGGACCGCTGGTGTAACATGCCCCCCTGGAGCAAGGCCCTGACTGCCTCAAATTCAGCTCTCCCAGGCATCTTCACAGGCTGCACTGACCTAGCAGCCGATGTGCTGAGCCACCCAGATCAGAGACTTGGGCAAACGAGTGCTGGGACCATCAGCTGTCAGTGCCAAAAACAAACAGAAATCAACGTGCAGGGGAGGGAGCAGAAAGAAGGGGGGAGGGTTGTTTCATTTTAACTGAACAATGCGTTGAATTTGCTGCTTCTCCCTCGCAGTCCCCCCAGGAATTCTATTAATTTGAAAACCAGATATTGCAGGGGAGTTGGCAGACAAAGACCTGCACTGAGACAGAAGCTCCAATGGCTGTGAGGGCCCCGAGCTTCCTTGCGTACAAGTGGAAGGAGAGCGCTACACCCAGCTCACGGAAGGGCTTGCAGACACTGCCTCATTTGAAGTCTGCAGGAGCTGCTGAAGCTGGGCACTTCTGAAATTGAACAGCTCAAATATACCACAGAAACAGTTTTATGACATGAGGAGACAGATTTTACCGTCAGAAGCAGCCTCGCGGTTTTTCATCAGACAAACGTGAAATGAAAGATTCAGGACAGCACATCAGCATCTTGCTCTGAATACCTAAGAGGCCGCAGCAGACCTTCCCGCAGGACAAAGGATAGAAAGCACCTTCTCTCAAGGGACAAAGTCCAGCCCACAGTCAATAGGGTCATCACTGCACCGACAGTGTTGTTTTCACGGGAAAGTGCGTGTGCCGCTCCTTGTCTCGCTCAGCAGCAGGCACCGCCTTTCCAGCTCAGTCACGATATGAGAGCCGACACTGCCCTCTCTTGGGCTCGCCCTAGAAGGTCAGCAAGCTTCTGACGGGAAGCTGCCCTGCAGAAAAGTCCTTCTGACACACACGATCTTAAAATAAAGTCGTTGTTTTAAAATCAGCCCGAAGCCGCGCTGGGTTAGCACTGAAAACACAAGGGGTTTCCAACTTCTCTGCCGAGATTTAACCTATCTGCTGTTTGGTGAAAGAATCTGATGCTGTAATTTTTCTGTAGAGGCAGCAACAGCGTGAGATGGACACAGAACATGACCCGTGAACTCCTCCGGGCTGGGTTATGGTACGGAAATACTCTGGTGCAAGAGTCTAGCTCTGCATCCTTGTCTCTTGCTTTTCAGAACGAGGGACTCTGAGCTCAGCAGTCAGCATGCTCCAGGCCTCCTGACAAGAAGTTGGTGCTATTTCCAACCGTGTGAGACGTACTTCCTTTAGCAAGAGCTTCCCACGCTACCTTATTCCTCTTTAACATAAGGCATCTATGGCTTTGATATACATATATATATAAAAAAATCAGCAACTGTGGGATGGTTGGAACCACCAGTGCTGACTGAAGCACATCCTAGCTGCTGACAGCACGCTGCTGTAGGAAATCTGCTACACACACACATTTCTTTAGCCAGAAACTCAAACCTGGAAGTCGCACAGTTTGATACCACAAACTCCCCAGAGCTGCTGAGCAGACAAAAAGAACGTGGGAGGTGTGTGACAGCTTCCACCGCTTAGAGCTGTGCTGGAGAACAGTTCTTTGATGAAAAGCAGGGTCTTCAGGGCTCTGAAACCTACCAGGCCCTACCTCAAGGGGAAAGAGAAGAACTTGTTCCCTGACTTACAGCGGATTTGCTCCCATTGGACACGCAGAATGAGCGCTGAGTCCTCAAACCTGTCCACAATGTCCTAGAAAACACACGCAGAAGGCAGGAGTCAGTACAAGGAGGGCGGACAGGGCAAATCCCAGAAGATGGAGTCAGCAGCTGCCTCTCTGAACCAAGTCAGAGATGAGATTGTGGCTGGCAGCTTCTGACTTCCTTCAAGAGGATGGTTTAACTCATCGTCCCCGCAAAAAGTTTCTCTTCTTCCAATCCACTGGAGTTTGCCTCACAGAAAAAAACTCCCTCTCTGCTCCTCCCCTCCTCTCCGCCTGGTGTGGGGACGCACCTGGAGCTCCTGCAGACACTGCCCCTCCAGGCTGCCAGTCAGGTCCCCAACACACCAGGCCAAGCTGATATGGAACGATGGGTCCTGAAGATAAGACATGGATCAGATCGCAAGAACGAAAGGTGGCTTTGCTCAGTGCAGGGAGCCGCAGTGGGGTATTTGGTACGGTGCTGCCCTGCCTGTGGTCTCTGAGCACTCTGCAGACATGGGCAGGAGGATCCCGAAGGAGGGAGCCCCCTCAGCCATCTCGGCAGTTACAGAGCTGATACACAACTGTGCTGGGAATCAGATGAACCCTGGGCTCCTTACTCCAGCCTTCTTGGACACCAGCAGGCAAGACTGCCTGGTTCCCAGCCTCTCTGCTGTCATTTGTGGTAGCTTTTCTAAACACACAGAGAACCTCTCACAGACAGTCCTAGACTGAGGAGGTGGGTCACTTCTGGGTCCCCCACTCACTTCTAGAAACAGAGAAATCAGGGTTTGGCCCTTCAAAATCCAATCCTGTCCCCAAAGTTAGTGCCAAGGAAACAGGTTGTACTGATGCCCCAGGAAACTGCCTGAGGAAGAGGCACAAGCATCTCCTCAGTCCCACAGTACTCACCCCAAGCCCCACTCAATCCACTAGGACAATCAGGGATTGTCCTACACAGTGGCATTGTCCCCGCTGTGTCTGTGATGTGCTCTCTCAACTGTAGGCACCTGACTCAGCCCCAGAAACCCAATTCCCAGAAGCTGCTAGTTAGCAGTTAACACCTTTACTCTCCTGGACAGGACATGAAACAAAACTTACACTAGTCCCATTCTCAGCAATATCCTGTTCAGGGTGTTAACGGTGAATGTCACTGACTAGCCCACTGGAGACCATTTCAGAGCCTAACCTCTCCACTCCCAAATATTTGGGGTTGAACATTTCATGGACTAGAAGCCCCCAACCCTCACAGGGAACCAGCCAGCATCTCCAGACCAGCAGGGAAATGCAATACACCTCACCTTGTAGAATGTGGGGAGGTCAAATTCCTCCATAACTTTGTCCACCTCTGACACCAGCTCCAGCAGCTGGAAATGCCCTGCGGAGACTTCCAGTCCAATGAAGGTCCTGAACAAAGACAAGGAGAGAGCGCACGCACCCTGTCATGCTGCGGAAAGCACAGCCGTAAGCATACTAACCATGTGTTCCTACCAGGCAAAGTTCCTAGCCCTTTTTCAAAGCAGAAAAAAAAAGATAATCTGAGAAACGCTAGGCTTAAGTATTCAGGCACACTGACTACTCTGAAAAAAAAAGAAAAAAAAAGAAAAAAAACCATAAAGACATGGCAGCAGGGAGAAAACTGGAGAAGCAGGATTGGATTGCAGAATCATAGAATGGCTGAGGTTGGAAGGGACCTCTGGAGATCATCCGGTCCCATCCCTCTGCCAAGGATCACCTAGAGCGCGTTGCACAGGATCACATCCAGGCAGGTTCTGAGTACCTCCAGAGAAGGAGACTCCACAACCTCTCTTGGCCGGCTGTTCCAGTGCTCTGTCACCCTCACAGTACAGAAGTGCCCCCTCCTATTCAGCCATAACTTCCTGTGCTTCAATTTGTGCCCATTGCCTCTTGTCCTGCCGCTGGGCACAACTGAAACGAGTCTGGTTCCATCTTCTTGACACCCTCCCTTCAGATATTTATATGCATTGATGAGATCTCCCCTCAGTCTTCTCTTCTCCAAGCTAAACAGGCCCAGCTCCCTCAGCAGATGATAATATAATGCAGACTTACTAGATTAACTCAGCACCTTTTGAGACATGAAAATTCGTTTTCCAGGCAAAGGACACACTTGATGGGGTATTTCAGTAGAGCACTGAACACTACGCCCTGTTCAAGAGCAGTAGTTACATTTAGGAAAATGTAAGTTGCTACGGTTGTACAATGGGATAGGAAGTGGCTAGAAGGCACCAGCTACGAACAGCACAAATGGGGAAGTACTAAGCTGGAGAGACGTGACAAAGAGGTTCCTCCTCAAGGATCGTCTTGGTGATACTTTCTATATGCCTGTGCCTGATGGCACGGGAGGTCTGGAGGACAAACATCACTCAGGAACTGCTTCCTCCCACCCATGACTAACATGCTTTGCCATTCACATTAGATATAGCAACTTTTCATAATTGTAATCACCTTTCTTTTATTGTGCTTTGACATTTAAACTACTTAATTGTGTTAAATTGGAATTGGCACTATCAGGCTTCTGAGCTGACACGCAGGTGAATTAGCACTCTCAGAGCTATTTGTCTCCAGCCCTTTGAAGACTTGCACTGCAATTTCATGATCAGCATAAGCTGGCACTGCTGCCAAAAGAGGTGGCCCCCACTCTGCCTGCCCCAGGCTGCTCATTCCCCCTCACCCACTCCCTGAGCTGGCATGAGGCTCTGTGAAACCACAGAGCAAACCAGATCGGAGATGGCAATGCACTGGGCTGCCTCCGTTGGCAGCACTGTCTGCTTCAGCTGAGGTGAAGCTACGGCATTAGCCTAACCCCAGCAGAAAGGCCTGCCTCGGGTCATGTTGTGAACACATCTCTTCTCCTCTCGTAAGAAGACTGAAATTCTGCAGCCTGAGGTTCAGTCACCACAGAGAATAATAGGTTGCAGAGAATCGATACTGAAGCTAAAAAATTATGCACCCTGGAGCACTCCTGGAAGCGGCTGAGCAAAGCTATGAAACCTCAGTCAAAGAGGTGGTAAGATGGGGAGATTGCATTCTGGTCCTCCACATAACTGCCTGCAGCAACTGCCACAGCATAGGACAGGCAGTGCTACGCTTCCCATCCACAAACCACCTCACCCAGCCTTCTCCCCAGGCAGGCTACTCTGTTGTTCACTCACCTGGTTTTATTCTGGTTGGTATACACTTTCATTTGGTTAGCTACACAGAAGAACCTGAAATAAGAAAGATGCTTTTTCAGATAGGAAAAAAAATGAAAAAAATAACAACAACAACAAAATAAAATAAAATAAAAAAACAGTCTAAAGATGGGGAAGATACAGAATTTCTACCAAGCTGTGGAAAGACAAAGGCAAACACTTGCTCCAGTCAGACTGAATTGGTGCAACTGGAACCTTTCTGGGCTTAAATTAAGCCACTTCCCAACAGTGTTTTCAGCCTTCTGAAGCACAGGCAGCAAAAGAAAAAGCACTAAAACATCTGATCCTTGGTGGGTATCTCAGCCAGACGCAAGCAATGAAGCCAGTAGTGAATATCCACTGTTTAGAGGACAGCACGGCTCTGGCCTTGTCCTTGAAAGTGGAGTCCTTGCAGGCCACAGCAATATCGCTGGCACAAGTATGGCTGGCCTGCTGATTTGCGTGGTGCTGGATCCCAGGGCAGACAGAAAACTCCCCAGGCTTTACTGGTGCAGCACCAGCTCCCAGAGAGAAGACTTATTGTGCAGACGCTGGTGGAGCAGAGACCGGACCAAGTGCAAGGAAAGGAACGGATGCACAGGAGCTCGTGTGAGGCTCAGCTGCTCCTACCTGTCAAAGGAGGCCAGGCGCTCCTTGAGGGACTGGACAAAGGGGTTTATCCAGTGATAGCGCAGCACCACGCTCTGGGAGAGACTGATGTGGAACTCTTCCATGGCAGTGAGTGAGGAGACATAGGTTCGAGCATGGGACACTAGGAGGTCCAACAACTCCAGGAATTCCTCCTGGACTTTGTCTGCAAAGCAAATGGCAGCACAGTCAGAGCCAGCTCCCTCCCCACAGCATCAGCCACAGATCTTGGGGACAGGGAGGGAGCAGTCACTAGACAGAAGCAGCTCAGGGTGGGAGCACCCTGCACTGCCTGGCATGCAGTGTTAAGCACTGAGAGAGCTTCACATCTTCTTAAGGACACATGGGACAATATTGTCTAAAACATGTCTGCCAGCTTAAAGCTGAAGCGTAAGGTAGGAACAGTACCCCAGCTCCCTGACACCCTGCATGGCACAACTGCAAACAGCACTGCTAGTCCTTACTCCTGAAAGGGGCCAGTGCTGTGACCACTGCTCCTACCAGACCACAGACAGACCAGGAGGAGGCTAGAGGAAAACCCATGTACCCGTCCATGCTCCATATCTGGTTTTCGACAGGCTGCTCTTCACCTGCCCTTCCATTAGAGGCCTTGGCACTGAGAGCAAAGACGATTGGACTTGCTAACCCAGCAGTCACTCCAGCTCATGGCAAGAGCCATGGGTCTCTTGATCCCCCTCCTGATCCCTACAGACCTTGTGTGCATTTGTGGAAAAGGCTGTTGTGCTCTGTGCAACCGACAAGCACATTTAATGACACGCTGAGAAACAGCACCTTGTGCTGGGCAGAGGTGCCTGCCCGTTACAAGGCTGCTGCTCGCCAAGTGCTTGCAGAGGGAGGCACAACTGCGTGATGTTTCCGGGGTGACACGTGTTTTCACAGCCCAGTCTTACCTACACCCCGGCTCCTAAACTAGACGCATGCGGACTCCCAGGGCTCTTCGCGCCTTACCTGACCAGCTGGAACCTGCGACCAGCACAGACAGCCCTGCTCCCCAGAGCTCCCATCCCCGCTCGGGAAGGCTGCGGGGCAGGGCCGAGTTTACCTACAGGGCATGTAGACGTAGGTGGCCCAATTGCCCCGCTCGTGGGGGAAGCTGCGCACACGCCCGCCGTGCTTGGAGCTGTCCTCCGCACCCCTCTCCTCCTCCTCCTGCTCCCTGAACATGTCCAGCACGCACTCGGGGACGGGCAGCCGGGGCCGGGCCGTGCTGCAGGGAAGGAAGAAGCAGCGCTCAGCACCCGCACCCTCCGCCTGCCCCGGCCCGGCCCGGTCTCGCACCCTCGCCGGCAGGGACCGGCTGCGGAGCGCGGGCCTCGCCCGGGACCTGCCGAAGGGCCGCGCCGCGGCACCCACCTGGCCCGGGGGGAGGCCCGGGGGGAGGCCCGCGCTCCGCCGCCCTGCTGCCGCCCCCCTTCCTCCTCCTCCTCCTCCTCCTCGGAGCTGCTGTACCCCACCAGCGCGGCCCTCATGGCGCTCCGGGCCGCCCTCCCCGCGAGCCCCGGCAGCGGCCCCGACCCCCCCGCCGCGGCCGTGAGGCGCTGTTGGCGGCGCGGCCCGGCAGGGGGCAGCCGCCCGGCCCGCCCCGCCTCCTCCTCCTCCTCCTCCTCCGCCGCCGCCGCGGCCGGCCCGGCCCGCTCCTCAGCCCGGCCGCCGCCGCCCAGCCCGGCCCGGCCCGGCCCTGCCCGCGGTACCGGCGGCAGCAGCGGCCGCCCCCCTGCCCCGGCTCCCCCCCACCCCCGCCGGGCGCCGCGGCTACGCCAGCGCGGGGATCGGGCGGAGCGCGCAGGCCGCGGCCCCGCCCGCAGCGAGCGGGCTGACAGGGGCCTCCCGCCGCAGGTGAGGGGCCCGGCCGCCGCCGCCGCCGCCCTTTGTGTGGGCCTCGCCGGGACGCGGCGGCGGGGCGGGGGCGGGCTCCGGCCGGGCGGGGCTGGGGCCTCCCGGGCCTCCGGCTGCCCTCACGCCGCGTTTGCCCGCAGGCCGGCCGGACCCGGGCTTCGGAGCGGCGGTCCCATGGGGAGAGGCGAGGGGCGGCGCGGGCCCGGCCGCGGGCTCGGGCTGGGGCTGGGGCTGCGGCGCTGCCCGGCGGCCGGCATCTGAGGGGGGTCCCGCGGCTCCGCCC
Organism: Anser anser; assembly: GCF_964211835.1. Lineage (NCBI taxonomy): Eukaryota > Metazoa > Chordata > Aves > Anseriformes > Anatidae > Anser > Anser anser. The sequence continues at coordinate 12,986,165 of NC_139732.1, forward strand.
GAGGCCCGGCCGGGCGCTGCGGGAGGCGGCACGGCGAGGCCCGGGTCGCCGGGCGGCAGCGGGGCTGGGAGCGGACCATGCCGGAGGGGGCCGCGCCGCTTCTGCAGTTTGAAAGTACCTCTTCTGCGCCGTGTGCTCGCCTTAAATGGTTGCCGCTTCGTACCTCCCACGGAGGGATGAGTTAGACGCGGAGCTGGCGCTAACGAGGTTATCTGTGTAGAGCACTTGGTGGAACAGGTTGGTATTTGTTCTTCTCTCCTGGGGTTGTATGAGCTTCTCCTCGCCGTTAGGCCGGCGGCCCGGAGGGTCTGGGGTGCTGCCTCCGCTCCTGTGGCGTTGCTGCTGCGGGGGAAGGTAGTGACTGGTGCGTGCGGTGGGATGCGGGGTTTTTTTGTCTCCTCTTCTAGGTACTGTAACTGCCAAAGCTCTCCCGTCGTGTCAGACGTCAAGGTGAGCCTCGGAGGACTGAAACGGGAGATCCTGGTGGCAAACCGTGCCCTGGCAGGTGGAGCGTCTGGGTGTTTTCCTGCCTGAGTTTGTGCTGGAGGACAAAGTAATTCAGTGTCACTATAGGCAGACGCGTGTGCCACTGCTGCCCGAACTGTGAGGTGTAGTCAAGTCTCAGCAGAGTATGGGGACAGATGGGGATCATTAGAAGTTATTTTCTCTGGCACCCATTATTGTTGAGCTTAAAATAAAACAAACCCCTTCCCAGAAGACCAAAGTTTCTGCTTATGCTGGCTGGAGGCAGGTTGTTTTACACAGAAATAGGTATGTTCTTGAGGGGGTAGGGGACTGTGGCCCAGGGGTGCCAGCTACAGCTTCTTACCAAGGCCTGGATGCATCTTTTCCCTTGAGGTGTTTTGGCATGGTTCATACCTGCTGCTCACTTGTGGATTTAACTCTTCTCTAAGTTGACATCATGTTTTATTGGGCGTCTCCAGAAAGACCAAAACTTTCCAGTGAGCGAAAACCCTGTGATGCCTTAAAGCCAGGGAGTGTGTCTGGCACAAGTTCTTGTGCTCCGGTGTACAGTTATTCCACACTTTGGTGGAAGGTTCAGCCAAACAATTGCTTTAATGCTTCTTTTATCTTCACGGGGAGCGCTGTGCATGAGACCTGTGGGTTCTGTGTTTTGTCTGCGGGTAGGACAATGTTGAGGGCAAACCTTTCCCTGAGCTCTCTGGTTCTTCCTAGTCTACACTTGCCACAGGTAGAGGGGGGAACCTCACGAGTACCTCCCTCCTCTGATGCTGTGAATGGTTCATGTGCCTGATAGTGGAGCTTCATGAGGAGTTTGAGAACTGGAAGAACTGCTTCACTGGGCTGTTTCAGCTGTGCTTGGATCAGGTTGGAATCTGCTCTGATACCTGTAAAATTTTACCTAGTAGCTTTTTGAGTGCACAGCATTTGGCATACATCAGCCCATGCGGAGAGAGCAGTGAATGTGTTCACCCCGTTAGAGCTGCCCCAGCAGATGTTTGGGAGCTTCCTGTCGAGCGTTTTGGTCAGACTGTACATTGCATGTTTTTCAGAAAGAAAATGTTTTTATGCAAAAAAAATCTAAAAACATGAGTAGAAATCGTAACTAGCAAACTCCTGCTGCTCTCCCTAGTCAAGGTGGCTGTCACAGAAGAGCTGCTTGGTCAGGGAGACACCCTCTGGCCTGTGCCTCCCTGGAGGCTCAAGCAGGAGCTGGTGATGTGTCACCAGATGTTCTCAGCCGGTGCCCCAAGCGGGCTGGGAGGTTGGGTGACCAGCGAGCAGCGGCACACAGCAGCACGGTGTGTTGCGCTGCCAGCACTGAGCCTGACGGAGGCTGCTTCTTGTAAGAGCTCACCACTCAAACACGTGTTTGGGTTGGCCAGGCAGAGCCCATCCCTTTCCCTGTTGAGCAGGCCTGGCTTTTCTGACAGCAGCTTGCAGCGCTCCGGCTCTGGTTAGCTCCCCTGTGCCGTTTCCCAGGTCGCCTTGCAGGGGTGCAGGAGAGTTTGCAAAGTGAGCCGTGAGCGGGCCTTGACTAGAGAGCTGTCCGTCTGTCCTCCGAGACCTGATGTGAACTATCTTCTTCCTTGCAGAGAGAGCTGGTCCCTGGGCTGCATCTCTTGGCCTTCCCAAATGTGACATATCACAACCAGCACAGAAAAGGGCCTCCTCTTGTCTTCAAGGCACTTCCTTCTACCTTCCTTTCTTTTGTCCAAAAAAAAAAAAAAGGTGAAACGGAAAAACAGAACACGTAGTTCACAAAGAACTTCTGCTGGTCTAAAGAGGAGCCTGTGGCATCTCAGCCTCCCTGCCTCCTAAGATCCTGGCTGCGTGCTGGATTTCCTATCCTCGATTTCAGGATCAGTGACAGGGAATCAGGATCTTGGATAATTTCAATTTTTATTTTTACTTGAACCCTTTCAACCGAGAAGCTGAAGCTGTCACTGCTAAAACCCTGTTTCTTTTTCCCAAGCATGTCAGAAAGCTGGCAGCAGCAACAGCAGCAACCACAGCAGCCGCCGCCGCCGCCGCCGCAGCAGCACCACGCTGGGGCAGCCACCCTTCCAGAGCATTCCATCCCACCCGGCACTGCTGACAACCCTCTGGGCTGTGCCGTGTACGGCATCCTGCTCCAGCCGGACCCGAGCCTGCAGCACCACCAGCACGCCCCGATCCAGGCTGGAGAGCCGTCCCACAAGTGCGGGGTGTGTGGCCATGACCTCACTCACCTCTCCAACCCCCACGAGCACCAGTGTTTGCCAGGCCATGACCGCTCTTTCCAGTGTACGCAGTGCCTGAAGATCTTCCACCAGGCCACTGACCTGCTCGAACACCAGTGCATCCAGGTGGAGCAGAAGCCCTTTGTGTGTGGGGTGTGCAAGATGGGCTTCTCTCTGCTCACTTCGCTGGCACAGCACCACAATGTCCACAATGGCAATGCCATGAAGTGCTCTATCTGCGAGAAGACCTACAAGCCTCCCGAGGCAGAGCACTCACAGCCTCTCGATCCCTCGGAGAAGCCCTACAGCTGCTCCATCTGTCAGAAAACCTTCAAGCACCTCTCGGAGCTGTCCCGGCATGAGCGCATCCATACAGGTGAGAAGCCCTACAAGTGCACTCTGTGCGACAAGAGCTTCAGCCAGTCATCCCACCTGGTGCACCACAAACGGACGCACAGCTCGGAGCGGCCCTACAAGTGCACGGTGTGCGAGAAGACCTTCAAGCACCGCTCCCACTTGGTGCGCCACATGTACGCGCACTCGGGAGAGCACCTCTTCAAGTGCAACGTCTGCGAACTGCACTTCAAGGAGTCGTCAGAGCTGCTACAGCACCCCTGCACGCCCAGCGGGGAGCGGCCCTTCCGCTGCGGCGAGTGCCAGAAGGCCTTCAAGCGCCCCTCGGACCTGCGGCAGCACGAGCGCACGCACAGTGAGGAGCGGCCCTTCAAGTGCGACCTCTGCCAGATGAGCTTCAAGCAGCAGTACGCGCTCATGCGCCATCGCCGCACGCACAAGGCGGAGGAGCCCTTCAAGTGCAACCTGTGCGAGAAGGGCTTCGTGCAGCCCTCGCACTTGGTGTACCACCAGCATGTGCATGGCATAGAAAACCTCTTCAAGTGCAACGTGTGCCAGAAAGGCTTTAACCAGTCTTCAGAGCTGCTGCGGCACAAGTGTGTGCAGAACGCAGAGCGGCCCTTCAAGTGCGCTGTGTGCAACAAATCCTACAAGCGGGCCTCAGCTCTGCAGAAGCACCAGCTAGCCCACTGCACGGAGAAGCCGCTCAAGTGCACGCTCTGCGAGAGACGTTTCTTCTCCTCCTCTGAGTTCGTGCAGCACCGCTGCGACCCAGCCCGTGAGAAGCCCCTCAAGTGCCCCGACTGTGAAAAGCGGTTCAAGTATGCCTCGGACCTGCAGCGCCACCGGCGCGTGCACACGGGTGAGAAGCCCTACAAGTGCCCCTCCTGCGAGAAGGCCTTCAAGCAGCGTGAGCACCTCAACAAGCACCACAGCGTGCACGCCCGGGAGCAGCAGTACAAGTGCATGTGGTGTGGGGAGCGGTTCCTGGACTTGGGCCTGCTCCAGGAGCACAGTGTCCAGCACACGGCTGAGGGCGCCTACCAGGTGGCTGCCTGCTTGCCGTGAGCCTTCTGCCCTTCGATGGCTTTCAGCTTGCATGTGATGCTCCCGAGCCTTGGCCTCCCCTTCCCTCTCCTCAGTTGTAGGTGGCCTCCAGGGAGCTGTGGGAGAAGGGGGAGGTACAGTGGGCAGTCAGGTAGATTTTCCTCTGGCCTCTGTGGCTGGTACCCACCCGTAGTGCAGGGGTTGACGGATGGTGCGAAAAGCTCAGAGGGTGGAGAGGAAAGGAGGGAGGTGGGGAGAGGAAACAATGCCTGCAGTTGCCTGGTGTCCCCTGGACTGTAGTTCACGCCGTACCTGGAGTTCCAGTGCTGGGAGCTGGCAGGTCTCAGCTCAGCTGCCCCCTGCGGATAGCAGTCCTTCGCACGTGGCCTCTTTCCCCTGTCCTGCCTGGTCAGGCCAGCGGAGAGGGCTGGGTGACTCCTTCTGGAGAGTGCTTGGGAACAAGGCAGAGCCAGCCCTCCCTCCTCCCCGTGTGCGCTGCTTGCTGAGGAAATAGCAGGTTTCCACCGCTGGGATCTCCCAGCTTCGTTACTCCAAACTCAATTGAGTGACTTGAGAGGACCCTTTCAGATCACTGGCATTTATTGACTGCCTCGATCTCCCCTGCTCTCCCTCTTTCTAGGCTGTAGAAAGGGAAAAGCCATGGGGCCACACAGCTCCAAAATGCACTTTGGCATTGCTGCTTTTGCAGTCGCTGGCTGGCACACTTGGGAAGTGTTTTGAGCAAGCCTGCCTGCACCCCATCCCTGCAGCAGCAAGGGGAAGGGTAACAAGTGCCGCGTGCTACTGGAGAGCGTGGCGAGGAGAGTCCCCGTGCTGGTGCTCCTGGCCAGGAGCCCGGCATTGACATGTTTATTCGTGAGGGACCTCACTCCCCTGGGAAGAAGTACCTCCAGCCTCTAGGCCCCTTCCCTCCTTGTACTGCCTGGGCCACGAGCATGCCTCCAGGGGGTCAGGCAAAGGGATGTCCCGGCAACTCGAACACTAAGGGGTGGGGTGAACACTACTAATAACCTACGTCGTTAGAAATGGTCTCAGCCATCCCTGATGGTAACCCATGCGGTGCGCTGGGGCACCTGATTTGCCGGGGGGAGCCAGTTCTGTCCAGAGCAAGTTGGGAGGATCCTTCCCGGCCTGTGGGGTCAGCTCCGTGGGAAGGGGAAGGCTAGCAGTGGGTAAAGGAGGAGTGTATTTTTACCCTCTTGCGGAAGTCCTGTTTTACCCCTTTACTCTTTCTTTACCTCTTCTGTATTTTTCAGATTTTGCACAGTTCTTGTAAACATCACTTAAAAATAAATTTCCCCTAGCAAGGTTGATGCAGCCTCAGGTGTTTTCCTCTGCAGGATTTTGATGGCTTCTCACAACCAAGAGACCCGTTACATGCCAGTTAGATGCCTTCAGGGTTGAGGCGTGCTTAGTAGTTGTTCACCAGCCTTCCCCTCTGCATCTTTGGAGATGCTAGAGTATTGAAACCCTGCATACTCTAACCCCAACTGGATGTGGTTCTGGACAGCCTGCTGTAGCTGACACAGCTTGAGCGGGAGGTTGGAGTAGATGATCTCCAGAGGTCCCTGCCAACCACAGCCTTTCCGTGATCTTGGCTGGCCATCATGAGAGGAGGAGTGTTTTGGCTAGCTGTAATAAGTCATCGGCAGCCAATAAATTGCCCTTGTGCTGTGCAGGTGATTAGAGTAAGTTCAAAAAAATATCCACAGCAGGTCTAAACACGTTAGCCTTGCACAGTTGGGCTGTGCCTGCTTTGCTGATAGAGGACACTAACCTAAAAGGTGGAGAAAGGCTTTCTGTTCCATTTCCAGCACTGAGGAAGAACAGAGCAGGAATGCGCGTTTCCATGGGGGCTGGGACAGTCCAGCGGTAGGTCTGACCCTGGGGCCGTCTTCTTCGTGTGCTTTAAGGAGTTTAAAACAAACCTTGCTCTCTGCTGCCCAAGGAAGAGGGACCGATGTTCATCTTACTTCATGCTGCCTCAGAGATGTAGAACTTCCTACCAAGTTTTCTGTCTGCGTTTTTTTTTGTTTTTCTTTTTGCCTTTTTTTAAAGCAGTTTGTTAATGTTCATTAAAGAAATACCGTATAGTTTAACTTGATGTCATACTGGATTTTTTTTTTAATTAAAAAAAAAAAAGATGTAGTAACTTGGATTTTTAAAGAACTCTTTGGTTCTAGGTAGCCTTTTTTTTTTCTCTTTTTGCTATTTAACATATAGGAAGTTCAGTGTATGCTTAAGTGTAGGAGTAAAAATTAATCAGAGGCAGGCTCAGCCTGTCTTTGGAGGAGGGCTTGGTGGTGATGGAGGCCTCCCTGGCTGAGGCTCAGGTCCTGGGCCAGGAAACCGAAGCCTGAGTTTCTGAAATGTGGTCACCGTTGACAGCTCCAAAACCAGAAGTGTGCTTGTTCCTTGGAGACCCAGAAGGAACACCTAGCACCTCTGACCCAGCTCATGAGTTAGTGAGTGAAAATCTACAGCTAAAGGTAGTCGAGGACTACTCCGGACTTGCTGCGGTGGTGGGAGCAGTGCCTTTGTACTGTTTTCTTCCCTCCCTGAGGCCTGAGTGCCCCTGCAGCAGCTGCCTGCCTTGGAGCTGCCGCATCCCCTTGGTCCCAGTGCTCCCAGGGACCGCGGCCAGGTGCTCCTGTGCTCCGCTGCTGTGGGGCCGCACAGAAAGCCCTCGGTGCACCCCAAGGATCCCTGGTTCAGCGTAGGAGCTGGAAACAGCCAAGTAGCACGTGGAGCAGGGCGGGTGTGAGCAGGGCTGTTCACCCGAGGGACTGTGCCTGGGGGAGAGGGGATGCTGTAGGGAGCTCGGAAGGGGTGAGTCTGGAGTCGCCTCTTCAAAGCTGGCGCCTGGGTAGAGGCCAGGCTGCTCGGAGGCACTGAGCACTCTGCGGCTGGGGCTCCTCGGCCGGCTCATCAGAAAACCCGGTCAGCTGCATTTGGGCATTCCCTGCGGAGTTCCTTCATGTTATTTGTTAAGCCTCTGGGCTTGGAAACACCTTCATGCAACGTCAGATCAGCATTAGGCAGGGCTGCCGATGGGTCTGTGGTGACTCGGTCTCCTGGTCTTGTTTGCTGCCCTGTGACAGCTGAAATCCAGTGGGAGTCTGCGGCAGCACCGGCGAGGGCTTCATCCGCAAGCCCTGGGCGCAGGTGAGCGGGGGGGTATTCTTGCCCCTTTCACTGGCTGGCCAGCAGCTGAGTGGCTGCTGGTAGCCTCGAGTATATTTTTCTAAGGAGATCGTTTAGTTGGAAGCTGTTATTTCGTACTGTGGGTTACTGGGGGAGCAGGTTAATCTCCATGGCTGTGCCTTTAGGTCATGTTTTCTGGTTTTTTTTTGTTTGTTTTTTTTTTTTTACCACGGGGTGAGAAGTGATGAGAACAGAAGAGCAGCCGGGAGGGAGGCAAGGCGGGTGTCCCCGGGACGTCACACTGTGAAGGGTTTCTGTTAACTGCCGGGGTCTCCTCTTCAAACCAAAGAGCAGTTGTGTCCAAAGCCTCTTTGGAGTAAAACACGTTTCTACTCTGTGTCTGCGTTGCACTTCAGTTCTGATGTTTATTTCGAGAGACTTTCAGGCTTCTTTGCACCGCCTCTGCTTGGCTTCACGTGGCACTCGTCAGCATGCGGTACCTGCCAGAGGCACCGCTCCAGAGCTGGCACCGTCAGCCCCAGGGCTCTGTGCTCGTGTGTGCCTGCAGGACCTGGCTGCCAGACTCCAAGGATGCTGAAGGGCTGGAGCAGGGAATGGTTGCTCCTGAAGGGCATCTTCAAGTGGATGGTCGCCCACTTCTGGTCTCCCCGGGGGGAAGGCAGGTGGCTTGAGCGTAGGACAGCTTTTGGGAGATGGCAGGGGACTGAGTTAGGTTGGCTAAAGGCTGCTTGGATGTTGTCCCAGAGATAAATCCTCTCTATGGCTGCTGCTCCCGTGGCTTCACGGTCCCCAGGAAGAATGCAGTCTGTTACCTGTGGTTTTTTTTCCGATCTTCACTTGCCCTTATGCTGCCTGCAGGATGCCTTTGTCAGTGTCTCAGCATCTTCCCCTCTGCAGCTATTCTGATTATACTTTTGCAAGACCTTCTAGGCTTCCTTGCCTTTTGTTCGGTTCTTTATTTGTAAGCAGTGGTTTTTCATCCGTTTCCCATTCCAACCGCTTGTTTCTGTAAGGTCTCTTCCCACTCCCCTCCCCCCCAGATTCCTCCAGCCTGAGGCTGTTCCAGGTGATAACCAGACCATTGATGATGGAGTCGGGTGCTCGGGACCCAAATCTGACTGGAACCCAGTGGGTGCTTCTGGTCCTTCCCCGCAGGGAGGCCAAGCATCTCGGTCTCACAGGGCTTGGCAGTGCGAGCAACGCCCCCACCCAGCAGCCTGGGCTCTGCCGGGCTGGATCTGCGGTTCAGGGGGCTCTGCAGGGTTGCTCTGAGCCGGAGCAGAGCTGCAGGAAACCAGCAGCAGGGAGGGAGCGTTGTGGCCACGGCGGGTCCCTCTGCCCCGTCCCTGAGCCCAGGGGCTGAGGCAGCAAAGGTCTGCAGGATGTTCCTGGGGAGAAAGCGTGGCGGTGCTGCCGTGGGCTGCCACTGTTGCTTGCCCAGAGCCGCTGCGCTGGCTTAAGAAGCCCCCGGGCTGCAGGTATGCCCAACTGCCCCCGTGGGCACGCCGGAGAGCAGATGTGGTCCCTGCAATCTGGGTGGAAAGGTGTGCGCTCTGGTCTTGGGGCCTGTGGAGTGGGGCTGAGGGGGAGAGCGTCCTCCGGCAGTGATCTGGGGCCTCTCCCGGAGCTCACGCCTGGCCTTGCACCACCTGGAGGGAGGGAGAGCACTTTCTGCACTCCTCTTGGGTTTTTAGAGTCTGAAACCAGAGCCTGGGTATTAACCAACAAAGCGAGAAACCTGTTGGTTGTCATTCGTCAGAGCCTGGCTCTCCCCGCGCTGGGTTCCCCTGCGTGGTTCCTGCGCACGCACGCAGGTGGCGAGGCACAACGAGCCCCCCGAGCGCCTCCAGCCACGGCGAAAGCACAGCGTGCAGGGCAGCAGGGCTGCAGCAGGGAGCTGGCCCCTTGTCTCCCATTGCTCGGGGCTGTGGAGCTGAGGGATTTTCAGGGCCGGCGCCGTCCCGGGGCTCCTTGTAACCCACGGCTGTGCCTCTGGCTGAGTTCCCAGGGCCGTGGGAGGTTGTGACCGAGGGTGATGAGGTTTGTGTGGCTTGCAGTGCCTTTAACACTGCTCCCCGTGTGTATCTAGAATGATACTTCGTGTGTGTGTGTATATATATATATTGTATTAACACCTCCTGCTCTTCTGTGTGAGTGTCAAATGGTTTTGCTTTACTAATAAATTTATAGTTATTTATACTTTCCTGTGGGTGCGTAAGATTTCTGGAGGGGAGGCACTGTGCAAGGCACTGCCTACCTTGGCTTTGTGCTCTGTCTGGCTCTGCTTGGTTTTTTGTTCTTTTTCTCTTCCCCCTCCCCCCCCCCCAACTGTTTCAGAAGCGATGGCTCATCTCTCTGGTAGACAAGAGCTGAGACATGGGCTATAGGCATGCCTCCGGTGGCCAAAAGCAAAAGCAGGAAGAATCTGAGATGTGGTTTGCCTCTGTTAGAGACAGAGCACTCTCTCCCAGGAGGGAAGCTCACTGCCAGGGCTTTGGGGCAGAAGCAGGTAGGATTCTCTGCCAGAGGTGAGTGAGGGTTTGGGCGGCAGGAGCTGAGGCATGTTGTGCTCCGACTGCTCCAGTCCCATGCACAACTGTTTCTGCTTTCTGAGACGTTTTTTGCACACACACGCACCCATCCTGTGATAGCAAGAGGAGCCTGGTCACTGCAGGCAGATTGCTCCATCCCCACCTACGCCAGGTGGGATGCGTGTTTGTGTCCAGATCACCGAGAAGGCGCTTCCAGTGCAAGGTTTGGGAAGGGGCAGGACGCAGAGCAAGAGGCAGAGCTTCCTGCGTGCGGACACGGAGGTGCTTACGTCTGCAAGGAGCTGGTTCCTCCTCCCAGGCACCCACCGGTGCACCTTCGCAGCTGATCTCCAGCAGGAACCAGCGCGATGTGTCCTTGGAGGTCAGGGCTGCATTAAGCAACCTGATCACGTAGCTCCAATGCCCTCAGTCCTGCCCTGGGCCACCTGGCCACGAGTCCCCTGCCCCCAGCAGCATTTGTGTGGTGGAAAACCAGCCACATCAGGCAAAAACGGGAAACCAAGGGAAGAGCGGGGACAGCGTGCACTCGGGATCTGGGAGTGGCTCTGAGAAGTTTCTGCATCACTCCTCCGTCTGAGCTCCTCCGGCTGGTGAGTGGTGGAGCTCAGCCACTTGGTCCCGCAGAGCCCCTCGCCAGTAGTGCCTCAACGACGAGCCCACCTGCACGGCTGGGGCTGTGCTGCAGCGGCTTGGGTGTCACGTTCCCTGCTGGTGGAACGTCCTGCCCATCTGGCTGCTTCTGGGGTAGCAAGCGCTGTGCCTCTGGCCGTGACAGCCCCTGTATGTGGGATGCTGGCCGAAGCTTTGCGCAGGAACTCGGCACTGTACCGAGAGCTGTCTTAAGGTCTGGTTCCTTTTCTTTTTCAAAGACTTCTGCAGGCAGCTCCGTCGCAGAGATGAGGCATCTGCAGAGTGAAGGCACTCAGAGGAGGTGCAGGTTTGGTCGTCAGCAGATGCTGCTTCTCTTGGACCCATCGGTGCAGGATTCAGTGAGCATGAGCCTCCAAAGGTCACTTCAGAGTGTCTCCGTGGACTGGCCCCCATCTTCTGTGTCACCTGGCCTTGCAGGCAGACCTGCATCTTCAGGTGGGGCCTGGGCAGCCTCCTGCAAGGAGGGCCAGGCTGTGCCCCAGAGGGAGCAGGGATTAGACCTGTGTCTCTCCTGCTGGCCATATGGCTGCAGGGACAACAAGCCAATTTAACGTCATGCCAGTCCCAGTGCTCCTTGGGAGCTGGCACGCGGGCTGTTGGTTTTCTTCCTTCACAGAGGTTTGCGTGTTTGGGGATGCAGGGACCTGTGCGACTGGAGCCGGTAGCTCCATGGCACCCAGTTACGCAGACAACTTATTTTGAAAGGATGTTTTCTTTCTGTTGTTGGTGAGGAAGGGCCTTGCATCGCTGCCGCCTGGCCCTTGGGTCCTCCCCAGCCCCCAGCACATCCCCCAGCCCTGCAGCCCAGCACTGGGGCTGGAGGTGGCGCGGGTGGCTGGGAAGGTGAAAGTTCCCATGGGAGCGGCCGAACAACTCATGCCGTGGGTGCTGGAAACTCAGGAGCAGGTCCTCTCCTGGCCAGGTGCTGGGGGTCTGAGCTGCCCCCCAGGATGGGGAAACTGGGCTGCCTCTCCTGGGATGGCTCAGCATCCCTCCCCAGCAGAAAGCTGTGAGGTCGGGTGCTTCCCCCTCCCGCTGGCTGCCTGGCTCAGGTCCTCACTGCTTGGCGAAGGATGCCATTGTCACCAGCCCCTCTGCCGCTCGGATAGGAGGGCACGGGCAGCAGCATGAGCCTAAGCACCTTGTGCTTCAGGTTCTGCACGGGGCCAGCTCCCTGCACTGCACGGGGCCCCACTCATCGCCTGTGTGCCATCTGCAAGGGAACGGCAGGCACGGCACAAAAGTGGGATGGGGAAGGGGCTGGTGGGGAAATGCCCTCCCTGGGGCTGCCTGCACGCTGCTGTCTGGGAGAGGTTTCTGGCTGCAGTTCCTTGGGGGCTGCACTGGACGAGGTGAGGGGCACTGGTGAGATCCAGGCGTTGTGGCCCCAAAAGCCCAGCTCCCCTCTCCCAGAGCCCAGGGTCAGCGCAGGCAGGTCTGTCCTGGCCACACGTTTGCAGCGAAGGCGAAGTAACCCCTGCACATATAGAAGAGGGTCCCCAGGCCCTGCCCTGCGAAGCGAGGGCATTCCTGTCACTTCCCGAGTCCTCCCAGGCCTGGACAGAGCCTTGCTCTGCTCACCTGGTTACTTAAATAAAAGTGTGGGTATATTAAGCGTTACCCCACAATCTTCTCCCTGCAAGGAGAGGGCCATGCTGTGGGCTGCACTGATGGGGAGTGTGGGTCCCACTCCGCAGCACCAAGACCAGGCAGGATGGGCACCGAGGGCTAGGGACCCCGGGGGGGTTAGGGGGAGGACTCAGTGCTGGGGATACCTGCAGCTGGGGAGAGGACGATTGTTCTTAGCTCTCTTCAGTTCGCAGCAAAGCTGTGCCAGGACTGGGACGCCTGGGTGTGCTGTGCTGGCACCAAGCTAGCCATGGCGGGCAGCGAGCTCCCGAACCCCGCGCACACCTCGGGGCTTTGCGTCCCCACGGCTGTGACTGCAGCAGAGATTAGGGGCACTGGGAGATGCTGCTGGTCACGCAGGGCCGGAGGTAAACGGATCAAGCAGCAATTGGCAGGCTCAGCAAGGGGAGGCTTAGCCCAGCCCGGCACAGATTTGCTGCCTTCTGCCCCACATCCTGCAGGCTGGGAACGAGCGGCAGCGCAACAGGCACCTCGCCCCTGGGGACTCCTCTTCGCACCACGCCGAGGGCACGCGCAGCCCCGCTGCCACCCGTGCCAGTCCCTGTACCTGCGAGGACCAGGTACCTGGGTGAGCGGCCAGGACCCTGCCGCGCCGGGGTAGCCCTGGGGGTAAGTGGCTGCAGCAGCACTGGCAGCTCATGGGCTTTCTAGGACACCCTTACCTGCTCCATCTGGGGGTTTTCTCTGCACCGTTCAGCTCCCAAGGTGGGGTCAGGGCTGGGAGCTGAGCTGTGGAGCCGGGCTGTAGGGGACAGCTGGTGCTGGTAATCCATTTGCAGGTAGCGTGGTGCTAATCCCCGCAGAGCCCTGCGAGGCTGGGGTGGGCTTGGGGGCGGTGGGAGCCTGCACATCTCGGGGGGTTCCTGGGGCGAGGGGCGCCCAGGGGCTTGCCCACAGCTGGCAAGTGACTGGTGCCAGGGACACAGCCGGGGGCTCTGCAGGGCCACCTCTGCATACCGCGAGGGCCTCGATCCTCCAAAGCAGAGCCGGGGGATGAGTGTGGGAGGGGGCACAGCCTCGTGGCGAGGAGCTCTGGAAGGTGTTGGGGTTGGATGACACGGGGGAATTTGACCTCTGATATCGGAGGGGAGAAAAATCCCGGAGCACGGCCAGCCAGGGGCACAGGGCGTTCTGGCACTGGAACCGTGTCTGTGATGCGGCGCAGTTGCATGCAGCATTTGTGCACCAGCTGTCTGGTCTGCCCTCACTTTGCAGGCAAATCCTGGCCACTTGCCTGTGTGACTTGCAGCAAGCAGCGTCCAGGGGATGCACAACTGCCCCGCTTTCATTCCAGTGCAAGGACAGGCTTAGGTTCTGGGATTTTACAACAGCGACAGCTTTGTATCTGCGAGGAAGGAGGAGACTTGGCTGGCACAGGGGGCTTCCCCCAGCCCTGGGAAGCTTTCTCTGGGTTTGTTTGTAATAAGCTGTGTAAATTTTCCCTGGGCTTATTGCAAGAGCTGGAAATGTCCCAGATCATGGCAGAAATGCCCCTGTGCTGCATGGCACTGCCCCGTTTTCCTTGCTGTCCCCTTTGCCCAACTCTTCCTGGGTAATGCTGCTATTTGCAGCCCTTTAATCCCTTATACCCAGCGGGAGGTGAAAGGCAATTTCTTAATTTGTTTCTGGCCATTGGGTGTCCTTGCAGGGGTTTTACAAACGTGCTGTTCCAGGCTGGGGACACAGGGGGCTCTGGGGAGCGGAACCTGCCTGTGATGAGCAGGGTGCTGGAGGCTCTTAGTGCAAGGAGCCAGCGCCGAGCAGCTTCCAGGGAGTTCCAGGGAATTCCAGGCAGAGCCTCTTTGGAGGGGCAGCATCAGGAGATGTCCTCGATTTGAGTTGGGCAAGAGCCCACAGGCCTTCTCCCCTAGAAAAGCATCACAGCGAAGGTGACTCTGAGCAGCAACATCACTCGTCGCACACCGGCTTTTTACCTGTGTGCTCAGCCTCTAATTTGGGACAGCAAATGCAGCCTGGTGGTGCACCCAGGCTTGGAGTCACACCAGAAGGAGGTGTGAGAGACCCAAAAAGAGTGAGCAAACAGGGCTTGAGCAGCTGAATAACTGCTCTTCAATGTCTTATTTTTGAATACCCCATCACGTTGCCAGCAAATGCCAGGCCTGTCCACCCTTGCTGCCTTCCCCAGGACCCAGGTACTGGACATCACTGGGGGCCACCAGGGGCCACCGTGCTGCAGCAGGCTGGGTGAGAAAGTGCCTTGGGAACTTGTTCAACACATCCCACATGGCTAAAAGATGTTGGAGCAAAGCCGTTTCTGAGAGGCAGAATGGGGAGCTATGTGTGTCGGGGCCCGGACTCGCCCATAAGAAAATTCTGCTAAAGCTGCTGTAGTTTCTCCCCGGAGGAAATGAATTTAGTGTTCAGGGGAGCGTAGAGGACGCTGAACAAAGCATCACTGTTTCATTGAAGCATCTGCTACAGTTTCATTGTGCAGTCCTAGCTGTGGAGGATTATGCTGCAGGAGCAACCTGCAAGCTGAGAAAAACTAAATGAGTGATTACATTTGGGAACAGCAAGTTTTGCTGAGTGTGTGAGCTTAAAATAGAGGGGGTAGCTGGCTTGTGACAACGATGAGGGTCGTGGCATTGAGACGGGTTTGGTCTGGCTGTGCTGCAATGCTGCGTTTACCGAGCAGGACGTGGGAGAAGGAAGGAAGACAAGGACCTGCTCGAAAGGTCTCCGGACGGAGCCCTGTCCTCACTGGGCGCAGGGATGCTGGGCTGGATTGAGCGGGTGGTTCCCCAGCCCCCCGCGCCGTGCCTGATGGAGGAGAGCCCCCCAGCCCCGGTCACGGAGCCAGCCAAGGTGAGCAGGGACCCAGCTGGGGGAGCGGGGGCAGCGGGGAGGTGCCCGTTACCTCTGCGCCCAGCCCCAGCATCTGGGGATGCTCTGCAGCTGGGAGGGATGGGGGCCAGAGCACGTGCCCCTGGGCTGCTGGGAGGCAGCCGGGGGGATGCTGAGAGCCTGGGCTTGCAGCCTAATTTCGGCTGAGGCCGGGGGAAGCACAGCCGGGGATGCCGTCACCTGGCCTTTGTCCTGAAGCCATCCCTCCCGCCCACCACCCCAGGTGCCAGCAGGGAAGGCCAGCAGCCCCAGGGATGCTGCAGACAGAACACGCATGCAGGGTAAGCCCCGTGGCGGGGGACACGCAGGCTCATTTGCCACCCACAACCTCTCCTGCCATGCATGCAGAGTGGTGACAGGAGCCTGCTTCTTTTTCCTGCTGGTGTTGAAGAAACGGAAAAGAAGGTGGAATTTGCAGTGCCCGAGGAGATGGTCCCCGCATCAACATCGGTGTTTGAGAGGTATTGCGCTTGCACCCTCCATGGATTTTAGGTTTCAGCTTGGGGCTGGATGCAGGGAGAAGGGGGAGCCCTCCGTTGCTGCCAGCCGCCCCTGGCCTGACGCGATTCTCCCCTGGCAGCGTGGGGGGCAGTGTGCTCTCCTGGCTCTCCCAGGGGCTGGAGAAGGTGATCCCGCAGCCCGTCCAGGCCCCAGGGACGCTGCAGGCACTCGGGAGGAGCTTCGAGACAAGCATCGATGTTCCTGACCAGGTAGGTGACAGACCTGGGAAATGGTCTGGTATATTCCCCTGACATCCCAGCGTCTAGTTTTATTTTATTTTATTTTATTTTATTTTATTTTATTTTATTTTATTTTATTTTATTTTATTTTATTTTATTTTATTTTATTTTATTTTAATTTTATTTTAATTTAATTTTATTTTATTTTATTTTAATTTTATTTTAATTTAGTTTAGTTTTTTCATTTTATTATTTAATTTCATTTCATTTCATTTCATTTTTCTTTCTTTTTAGCATTTTGGTTTTCTTCCCATCACCCTCCCAGTGCTTACAGGGAGCATGGGCCCATCTCCAGGCACTAATCCTGCCCCGCAAGGGTTTCTGCCTTCACCCACCTTCAGGGAAAGGGCAGACATCTTTTCCTTGTCTCTCTGGGATGAGTCTTGTTTGTCTGGTGGGTTGGTAACAGTTTCTATTTGCCTTTTCAGACGGAGGTCCAGGTCCTCAAGGATGAAGAAGAGGATGTGCTGGGTAAGGGGGGCTGGGCCCTCACAGCTTGTGGCACCCTGGGGGCTTTTCTGGAACTCCCCATCTCCTCTGGCCAGCTGGCGCTGGAGCTATGGGCCCCTCGGCTGTGTGGAGAGGGGCTGGGGGCCCGCCGCAGTGCCGGCTCCAGCTCCCTTCTGGCAAGGCGAGCACAGATCCCGCTCCCTGCAGCTGCCCGTCCCTGCTCCTTGCAGAGATAACCCCCTTCGACGCGGAGGAGGACGAGCCGGATGGCTGTGAGACGGAGGCCGGTCTGGACGCGGGTGCAGAGGACTGGTGGGTTCCCTGCGACATCGCCTCAGTGCGGGAGAGGGGCAGGGTGGAGCCAGGGCAGGGGGACGCGGGGTGCGGGATGCGGGGTGCGGGATGTGGGATGCGGGATGTGGGATGCGGGATGCAGGATGCAGGATGCGGGATGCGGGATGCGGGATGCAGGGTGCGGGATGCAGGGTGAGCTCTGACAGTGCCGCACTCTCCCTGCAGGGCAGGAGCACGTGTGCTGAGCTGGCTGGTGCAGGGCTTCGAGAGAATGGTGCCGCAGCCGGAGGTGCTGAAAAAGCCTGAGGTGAGCACAGCCCAGCCGGGGCAGCCCCAGGGGCTGGGGCCTGCTGTTGTGGCACTGCAGCTCCCGTCTCCCGAGATGGTGGGGGAGAGCTTCCCCCAGCCCTCCCCTTCCCAGTACAAAGGGGAGCCTGGAGCCAGGGAAACCTCGGAGCCCCCTGCTCCTGTCATGCTTTTGTGATGTTGCCTAAGCATATTTTTTTTTTCTTGAGATTCCTTAAAGCTTTTTCCTGGAAATCTTGGTTTATCACAGGGGTAGAATGCCTCCTTTGATAGAGTGCTCACAAAGTGGCGTATTCAAACCTGGTCTCAAGTGCACGGGCACAGGCACGGGGTGTGCCGACGTCCCGTTACCCAGTTCCTGCCAGCCATGGCCCCGCTATGGCCCACCCCCGCCTTTCCCACCACTGGCGTTACATGCACTACCTCGTGCTTTGAAGAAAACAGTTTTTCCAGGAGCTCTGCTGGACAAAGGGCCCCTTTCCAAGCTGAAGGGCGTGGGAAGCAAGGCACAAGACTGACTTGTGGCTCAGGAAGGGATGGCGGGGAGACATAAAGAGCCTCTTTTCCTTCTGCAAGCCTTGCTTGGTTCCACCCTGATGTGTTTTCCTGCTGCTTTGGGGGAGAACAGCCCATTCAGGCCAAACATTGTCTTGACAGAAGAAAGGGAGGGAGGGCAAATTCAACATATAAACTGCTTTAGGATTAAAAATAAACAGGTTTCTATTGAAAGGCAGGAGTCATTGGCAGAAATATCTCCATCCCAGCATGCCAGCTTCAAAGCAAGTGAGAAACGCTGCTGTGAAGTGAGGCTGAGCAGAGATCAAAGAGGAGCAGGCTCTGCATCATCCTGGGCTCAGACCTGGGCAGGGAAAGCCCAGGAGAGCAAAAAAGGCAGCTGGGGTGCTGCTGGGTGCTACCCGCACAGGACCTGCGGGGTCCAACCAGTGCCTGCACCTGCAGGAGCAGCCCTGGGGTATGCACTGAATGGTCCTTGCCAGGGAAATGGGGCTGCAGCTGAGGGCTGCGGGCGTCATGGTGCCTGCCGGCTGGACTTCGGGATGTGCGGAGCTGGAGACAGTGGGATCGAGTGCACCCTCGGCAAGTTGGCAGATGACACCAAGCTGAGTGGTCCAGTTGATACAATAGGAGGAAGGGATGCCATCCAGAGGGACCTGGACAAGCTTGAAAATCGGGCCCATATGAACGTAATGAGGTTCAACAAGGCCAAGAGCAAGGTGCTGCCCCTCAGTCAGGGCAATCCCAGACATGAGGACAGACAGAGAAGAACTCACTGAGAGCAGCCCTGCAGAGAAGGACTTGGGGGTTCTGGTGGACGAAAAGCTCGATGTGAGGCAGCAGTGCACACATGCAGCCCAGAAGGCCAACTGCATCCTGGGCTGCATCAACAGGAGTGGGCAGCAGGGGAGGGAGGTGAGTGTCCCCCTCTGCTCTGCCCTTGTGAGGCCCCACCTGGAGTCCTGCGTCCAGGTCTGGAGCCCCCAGCACAAGAAGCATGCTGATCTGTTAGAGCGGGTGCAGAGGAGGGCCACAAAGGTGATCAAGGGGCTGGAGCAGCTCTCCTATGAAGAAAGATCTGGGGCTGTTCAGTCTGAAGAAGAGAAGGCTCTGGGGTGACCTTTTTATAGATTTTCATTGCTTAGGGGGCTTGTAAAAAGACGGAGAGCAACTTTTTGCTCAGGCAGACTAATGGCAGGACAAGGGGGAATGATTTATACTGAAAGAGGGGAGATTTAGATTA
Organism: Anser anser; assembly: GCF_964211835.1. NCBI lineage: Eukaryota > Metazoa > Chordata > Aves > Anseriformes > Anatidae > Anser > Anser anser. The sequence continues at coordinate 13,004,724 of NC_139732.1, forward strand.
GAGATTAGGAGGCAATTCTTCACTCAGAGGGTGGTGAGGCACTGGCACAGGCTGCCTAGAGAAGCTGTGGATGCCCCATCCCTGGAGATGTTCAAGGCCAGGTTGGACGAGGTCCTGGGCAACCTGATCTAGTGGGTGGCATCCCTGCCTATGGCAGGGGGGTTGGAACTGGGTGGTCTTTAAAGGTCCCTTCCAACCCAAGCCATTCTATGATTCTATAATTCTATGAGTTGCTTTGGTGAGAGGGGAACGGCAGCGAGGGGCTGTTGGCCAGCTGCATCCCCACGTGCCACTGCCTTCCCCTGTGTGTCAGGGCCATGCATGGGGGTCCCCTTGGGACCCGGGGAGGGCATGGGGCAGCACACAGCACCTTGCCACATCCATCTGTCTCTCTGTCCCTCTGCAGCCAGAGCCGAAGGAGGAGAGGCACAAAGCTGCGGCAGGAGGTGAGCCCTTTTCAGGAGACCCTTGTCCCATCCTGCTGCGATGCTTGGTCTTTGGGACCCCCGGTTGGGCTGCCAAGAGCACCGTGGTACTTCAGCCCCACATGTGCCCCCCAGCAGCCTATGTCCTCACCCCAGGTTGGGCCCCCAGGGGAGATGCTGCCAGGGAGGTCCCCAGAGCCCATGCTGCTGTGGGAGGTGACCCTTCTTTGCTTGGTCCTCTGCCCCAGCAGGCTATAAGATGATCACTGCTTTGCCTATCCCCCTTCTCTTTGTGAATAAACCTGAGCAGGCACAAAAGGGACTAAAACCCAGACGAAGTTGAAAGAAAGTGTTTCAGCTGCGCCGAGCATCCCGGGAACAGTGGAGCCAGCAGCTGTGGAGGGGCAGTCAGAGCCTGTGGCCACCATCCTCCCTCGTTCCCTGGTTGGGGACAGCAGCAGGTAAATGCAGTGGCACCTTCTGCGTGGTGCAGGCACTCCTCGAGGCTCATGTCCTCTGGCAGGGCTGTGGTGGGAACAAAGAGCCTCCACAAGCAGGCTCTGACAAGGGTTTTTGCTCGGCAGCATGTTTGGATGGTTTGTCCAGGGGCTGGAGAAGGTGATGCCACAGCCTGTGACCAGGGAGAAGCAGGACACACAGGTACGCAGTCTGCATAGAGACGGTGGGGACACGAAGGCGATGTGCAAGGCAGGGGGTCCCATGTGGTGCAGGGGCTGCGGGGACAGGCAAATGTGCAAGGGCCTGCTGGCTGTGCCCACGCTGCAGTTTGGGGTGGGTTCACGAGCGTGTTGTGCTGCGCCGGGCTTGTGCCCTGCCGCACAGCTCCGTGGACAAGAGAAACCCCCACAACCTGTTCAGCTGATGAAAAACAGGCTTTGCCCTCTGAGGAGCCAGAAAGCTCCCGGGGTGGGTTTTCTTTGTCCTTTCCTTTACTCTCTGCGCACCACGCAGCCCAACCTCCCCGCTGCCACGGGGTGCCAGCCTCCCCAGCTTGCTGGAGCTGGAGGCTGAGCCTCAGAGCCACGGTGAGGAACAACACCTGTGCCACTGTCTTCTCTATCTCTGGCACCAAAGCGACCTCCAAGGCCTTGCCCTTCCCTCCACTGCCGTGCGGGCAGCCTGGTGCCCCTGGTCCAGCCCTGTGGCACAGCACTACCGTGCCTGAAGCCCGCAGAACCCGCCTGTCCCACAGAAACTGCATGGGGCATTGAAGGTAAAAGGGCCACAGTGACCCAGTGCCAGGAACAATCCTGCTCTCACACCAAAAGCACCATGAAGTTTCATGCAGGGTCAAATAACCAGAAGGGGGATGCCTGTTTCATCCAAAATGCTCCTGCTGAGCATGGTGCTGGGGATCCAGTGTTGCTGTGGCTTGGAGGCAAGAGCAGGGTCTGCGGCCAGGGGGAGCTCAGGGAAAGGGGCAGAAGCACTGCCAACCATGCCTCACGTTTCACTTTTCTTCTTGGCAGGGAGCGGCAGCAGCAGCCTTCAGCCCAGTGGAAGAAAGTAAGTGCTTGCTCTTCCCACCGTGCTGTTCAGCTTGCAGAGGACAGCGGCTGTTTGTCAGGCAGTTCAGGAAGAGGGACTGCTGGCAGCTTTCATGCCCCAGTCTGTTGTGGGTGTCAGCTTGGGAGCATCTGAAAATCCCCTGAGAAGCCAGGAGAGGCCACTGTGGTGCGAGAGCAGGGAGCAGATCTGGGTCCGTAGATTTGCTGAAGCCCACTGCTGTGTGGGGAGCCTGTGGCAGCAACTTGGGGAGCTTTTCGGAGCCCCCCTGCAGAGCTGTGCTGCTGAGCCCGAGCTCCTGCTTTGGGAATGCTGCCCCCAGGTGCTGCACCCAGAGCCCTGGGCTCCCACGTCCTGGGACCCCACTTTGTGAGATCACTGCTGCAACCAAGGTCCGTGCTCGAGTCGTGCCAGAGGATGTTTTCTGAGCTGCTGGGATTTGCCCAAAGTACATAGCACAAGTGAATTCAAATCTGGCCCTTCATTAACCCATGGTGCACATTTGCTGCTGAACTCAGGGGTGTTTCCAAAGCCTAGTGGGATATGGCTCGAGTGGTACCTGAGAAAAACCAACTCCTCTTGCCAGGGGGTTTAGATATGTTAGATATGAATATGCACTGCTGGGAAACACTGCAGGCTTTGCACTGCTGCTTGCCTGCCCGTGGACAGGAGATGTGCCCGGGGTGAGCAGCCCACGTGGGAATTGCCCCCGGGGTGCCTTGTGCGCCATGCCAGCTGCTTTGCAGGATGAAGAGCATCTGGGAAGCTGCCACGGCCTCGGCGGATGGGCCATGCATGGCTGCTGCCCAGCCACTGGTCCTGGAGGGGATGTTGGGTGGGCAGTGGGAGCTGCCAGGGGAAGGCGACCGTGCTGCAGGCAGCAGTGCGTTGCAGGCGGAGGCCACGCGTCCCTGCAGGAGCGCGCTGCAGCACTGCTCCTGGCTGCAGTGTCTGCCTCGGAGGGTTGCGGTGCATGAAGTCCCATGGGATGGCATTTCTCTGCCTGTGGAGCAGGACGAGGGGAGCAAGAAGGACACGCAGCTTGAGCAGGGCAGTCGCTTCCCTCGTGTACAGCCTGCTCTAATGCCTGGTCTGGGTGTGGTGGCAGCTCCAATCACTTAATGTGGCAAACAGAGGGAGTGAGAGATCTGCTCTGGCACCAAGCCACCAACAGACTCATTAATGTTTTCCTTCTCCTTTTGTTTCAGGGGGCAAAGGGGCTTAGCGCCTCTGAAACAAACGGAAAACGAAGTCTGTGGAGGGCCAGCCTTTCCCCACCAAATGAGACCAACTCGCAGAGAAAGCACAGCGGGGGAGAAAAAGCAAAGAGCAATCTGCAAAAGGCCCCTAGACCCTTGGCAGCCAGGCCGCGGGGCGCGGGGACCCAAGGCTGTGTGTCCCCGCTCCCTGCACCTGACAGCAGCAGCAGGACCCGGCCCTGGCCAGCCCTGACCACCAGGGGAAGGTCAGCGCAGCCGCTGCCCCTGCTGCCGGGAAGGTCCTGCCCTTGCTCCCTCTTGGCCTTGCTGGCTCCATCAACCAAAGCTGTTGATTTTGCAGGACAGGGCTGGGACTGATGTCTGTTGGATGGGAGCAATAATTTATGTGAGGACAGACAAACTTCACTCAGGGCACCTCTGAGGCAGAAAACCTCTCGCTGCAGCCTCCCACAGCACACCCAGCTCTCTCAACTTCCACTCTCCCCCCCCCAGCACGCCAATATTTACCACCGAGATCTCTGGCTGAAGCCTACAGACTTCTTTAAATCTATTCCTGTCTCAGTGGCATCACCTTATAAAGATCTTTAAACTCACAACGGCTTCACATTGCTTTTCTCCCGTTAACTGAGTGTTTTCTCCCAGAGGGTGGAAAGGGTTCTGTTTTGCAGCAGCAGATGCAGGAGAATAACCTCTAGGCAAACAGGCAGGAGTCAAACGCCTCCTCATGCGGAGGAGTGTGTCAGTTCACCATGATCGGCCACTGCTTGGCCCCAGAGCCCTCCCAGAGCAGCACCAAGCACGGCAGCAGGAGCATCCCGGCGGGGAACAGCGCCCGAGGGCTGCCTCCAGCTCTGGGCTGTGGGCTTGGGGAATGTGGGCACACCGGGCTGGAGAGGGCAGGAGCCTCTAAATGCCAGGTGTTTGGTACAGACCTTCCCATTGCATCTCTTTAGTACTCCGTAGGTAGCCTCAATGATGAGTGATGAGCCAAGCAACCCTACTGAGCCCCAGCCCCTGTGTTGATAACGAGCCCAGCTGGTATCAGGATACCATCTTAGTATTTGCCCTGTTTTCATAGCGTGTATTAAAAAGTTGCAGCATGTTTCAAAAGCTGTCTTCGTGGTTCCTGTCCTTTGTTACAATAACTGTAGTTGTAGGGAGGGCGGGCTAAAGGCACGCGAACACTCCTGGGTGAAGAGCTGGTTTGGTAAATATGGTACAGAGCAGACAATGCCACGAGTGGGCTTCCTGCTTTTCTGTATTTAAACGTGTACATTTCCTATTAGCTTCACTGGGGACGTGCAAGCTCCCCCGAGTTTTGCTGTCAGTCAGACCTCACAATAAACTGGTTTTGAACTATGTGGGTGCACTTCCTCCCCCTGTCTCTATAGGACTGGGTAGGGATGGCGAGGCCTGGGAGGCAGGAAAGCACCAGTTGCAGCGGATGTCTGTGCAGATCTGAGCTGGGCTCTCTGCTCTCAGCTGCTCTGGCAGCCGCACACCGGCCACATGCTCCCCCAGTGATGCTGTGGAATAGTGGGGTGCACAGCGAGCCGCCTGCGCAGGGCCAGATCCTCACGCTTGTTGCCTCAGAACAGCCTTCAGAGCTTGAGCAGCACCTGTAGCACCGCTGACCAGGGCCATTTCCCGGGGCTGCCCCACACGCAGGGACCAGGGTCAGCTCTGGAGGCGTGGGGCATCACAGAGGGGGTCAGCGTGGGCTGAGGGCCGTGCACCACGACGCCGCAGCAGAGCCCGTGGGCTGCTCACTGCAGGCTTAGAGGGAGCACCTGCCTTGGCCCCCAATATTGACCCGAGGAGAGGGACTTGAGGCTCTTCCCACAGCTGCTTATACCGATATGCAAGAAGAATCAAAGTGTGGCCTCCTGACTAGCGCTGGCAGAGGGTGCTACATGCTTAGGGAAGTCCAGAGGCATCTCTATACAAGTATATGTGCAGTTTTCATGGGACTTTGGACATGCTTGGTACAAAATGTCAAATTTTCTTCTTCCTTCTGGCAAAAGTGCCCAAGGCATCCATCTGGCACCACTCGAAAGGACCAGTATGGCATGGATCTGTGCAGGCTGAGCAGCACTTGGATCCTGCCATATGGCAGCACCCCTGCAACGCAGAGCAGCAGCTGCAACGTGGCCAGAATGTTCTGGCATGGCCAGACCTCTCAAAAACAGTCTGTGTTCACTTCACTGCTTCTTTCCCCAATCCCATTTCAGTTCATATCGTCCCTGTGGAGCTTGTGGAGACAGACCTAGTTGTGGAAGACATCAATGACGACTGGAGCGATGAAGTAGCTCAGGAGCCAACGGCCTGGGTTGGCATGGCTGAACTGGTGGCACAGGGTCGTCCTCTTCCCCCCATAGAGGAGGAACTTCAGGAAGAAGAGACCAGGTAGGAAAAGGGAGCAGCAGGTGCTTGAGCAAGCTGCTTTTCCTTGCGATTGCCCTTGAGATTTGGGCTGGGGGCTCAGGACAGACACACCAGCTGCTGCGTGCTGCGGCTGCAGCAAGCCCTTAGGGGACAGCTAAAGTATGGCTCTTCCCTGGCTTCCAGTAAGCAGATTTTGGCCTAAGGCAAGAGGGTTTGTAACTCATTGCCATCAACAACGCATCCAATTGTCATGGGATTTGGAGATTGTATTCTTCTCTATATAGTTCATTCTACTGCCCAAAGAAACTCTTGCGGAGCTCCTTCCTAGACCATGCAGTGCGTTCAGTGCTGGGGGCAGGCTGTATTTCAGCAGAGAGGTGAGAGGTTTCCATGCACACTCCCAAATGGCTTGGGATTCTTCTTGACAAAGGTTGTTACAGCAGACTGATAGCAGAGACATAACAGTGCAAGATCTTCCACACAAGTCGTGTTCCAGCTGAAACAGGTGCCATGCACACCTGTGTGCTGTACTGAAGCTGAAACATACTGGATTGCTCTGTAGTTTTAATGTTCCTCGTTCACTCCATGGGGAAGTTCTCCAGAACCAGTGCTTCATGAAAAGAGCCTTTTACCTCTGAGGATGCATTTGTGTACCATGGCGGTCAATGGGCATTTTGTCACTGCTTTGGGCTCAGCAGACTCAGAGCAAGCAACCTGAGGCCCCAAGAAACCCTGACCCCAGCCCCACAAAGCCTCCTCTGCTGCCAGCACCCTTTTCTCACTGGGTGTGGTGGGCAGCTGAGCTCTCCCAGCTGCTGTTAGGCAACAGCTTTTTTCCCTTTCTTAAATCTGCTCTCACAGAGGTGCTGCCAACATCCCTTATTGGCCCTGCTCTGGCCAGCAGCGGGCCCCTTTGGAGCCAGCTGAAACTTGCCCTTATCTGACAAGGGGCAGCTTCTGAACTCTACTCGCAGAGGCCACCCCTGCAGCCCCCTGCTACCAAAACCTCGCCACGTAAAGCCACTACGCTGGGAGAGGCTGCCCAGAGGAGCTGTGGATGCCCCACCATGGAAGTGCTCAAGGCCAGGCTGGGTGGGGCTTCGGGCGACCTGGTCTGGTGTCCCTGCCCATGGCAGGGGCTTGGAACTCGGACTAGGACTCTGGTTTTGTGCTTCCAGACTTTTTTCCCTTCATTGCTCCAGTGAAGTCACACAGTGCCTCACAGCAGCGTGTGCCCCTCTGCATCCTTCAGATGTTGGCATGGGGGTGGTGGGAGAGCACCCCTGGCCCAAAGGGTGTGGGGATTGGTGGTGCTGTCTGAGCCGTTTGTTCCCATGCCTCTGGTAAGGCTCAGACCTGCTTTACGCATCTCACCTGATGAGCTTCTCCCTCCCAGGCTGTGCTCCTGCTCCCTGAGTGCTGCTGAGGAGGAGCAGGAGGAGGAGGAGGGTGAAGAGGAGGAGGAGGAAGTGGAGGAGAAGAAGGAAGAGGAGGAGGTGGAGGAGAGCGTGGGGTGAGTTCGTGCAGGGTCTGTGAGTGCCGTCAGCTTTTCTCCTGTTTACAGATTGTCTGGAAATGAGCACGCTAGCCGTGGTTGTTTCAGATGCGTTTACAAGCCGGGGAGGTTGAGACACCTGCGGAAGAGCAAACTCCTCTCTGCAGAGCTGGCCCCAGGACTGGCCTGGGGCCACTGTGGGGGAGCCCAGCGGGCTGTCAGCTCTGCTCACCTGCGTCCCTGCTGGGCCAGGAAACTGCTTTCTTTCCAGAGGATGCTGTTGGGAGGGTGCTTCGGGGGGTGGGGAGGAGCGGGCAGAAGGGGAGCGGGGATGTGCTTAGGGGAGGATGCTTTCGAGAGGGTGTTTTTGAGAGGATGCTTTCGAGAGGGCGCTTTCATGAGGATGCTTTTGCAACCCGTCTCAGCCCCGAGATCGCCGGTGACATCGTGTCTCCCGGCGACACGGGCTCCAGCGCTGCAGCAGCCGCCGCCCCCCTGCCCGGAGCCGGCGGGGGGTGCAGGGCGCCGGGCGCTCCTCCTGGGCTGCAGGCCGGGCTGCTCGCTCCGTGCCCTCGGGATTGCCATAGCACTACGGAGCTCAGCCTAGGGATTGCCATAGCACTACGGAGCTCAGCCTAAGGACGGCCTTGTGTCGCAGCTGCAAATACTCCCAGGGACGAGTAGGTGCGTTTTTGCCTCTTCTCCTGCTGTGGAAAATAGCCGAGCTACTGTCAGCTTTTGTAGGCGGTAACTTTGGATCCAGGCAGTATTTAGAAATAGGTTTCTGATCAGTTTAGTGGTTTGCTCTGATTTCACGTGATGTAAACATGTAGGGATTTCTAACCCAGTAACGTAATACTATTCTCTGCCTTTTGCTGATTCCTCTGAAGGAGCTAGATTTTCAGGAAGAGGCTGAAAATACATAATTGTTCAGTGTTAAAAACTTAGCTAATTATTTAATCAAAATCCGTTTTTCAACAGGTTTCAAAACAGCATTTTGCATGCTCCTGTAGATCTACAGCAGAAACATGAGTTTCAGTTGTCGAGTGAACGAGATGTTGCTCAATCTTTGTGTTTGTCTTTTTGGGAAAACAGAGATGTCGATGGGTTTTCTAGACTAGGATGAAAAGGCTCGGGACTGTATTTGAAGGGAACCTAGTACACAGAATTAAGAAAGAGAGAGAGAGAAAGAAAGAAAGAAAGGAAGAAAGAAAGAAGAAGAAAGAAAGGGGGAAAAAAAAAAAGACCTCATAAAGCAACAGCTTTCAAGAAAGGGAGATAAAGTGAAAAATCAGCCACTATTTGTTACATGCATCTTCTAGCTTAGGACTTGTGGAGAATGCAGAAAGATGTTCTTTTTTCAGTATTAGTGCATTTAGCTATCTGATTTTATTTTATTTTATTTTACTTACTTATTTATTTTTCACTATTCCCAGTCTCTGCTTTGCTTCTCTCTCCAGGAAAAAACAGATCAGGAGATAACTGCACAGAACAACGTGATCGGGCCTTTTTTCAGTTATAAAGTTATTTTAAAACAATAAATTCAATCCTTTGAGCCCCATTGGCCAGAGTGGTGGAAGTGGGGTCTGTGCTCAGTGCTGAAACTGCATCTGGAAAAGGAAAATTCAAAGAATCACAGAATGTTAGGGATTGGAAGGGACCTGGAAAGATCGTCTAGTCCAATCCCCCTGCTGGAGCAAGAGCACCTAGATCAGGTCACACAGGAACGCATCCAGGCGGGCTTTGAAAGTCTCCAGAGGAGACTCCACAGCCCCCCTGGGCAGCCTGCTCCAGTGCTGTCACCTTCACCGTAAAAAAGTTTTGTCTCATATTTAAGCAGAACCTCCCCTGTTCCAGCTTGCACCCCTTGTCTTATCACTGGATGTCATTGAGAAGAGCCTGGCTCCATCCTCCTGACACTCGCCCTTTACGTATTTATAAACGTTAGTAAGGTCACCCCTCAGTCTCCTCTTCTCCAGGCTAAAGAGACCCAGCTCCCTCAGCCTTTCCTCGTAAGGGAGATGCTCCACTCCCTTAATCATCCTCATGGCTCTGTGCTGGACTCTCTCCAGCAGTTCCCTGGCCTTGAACTGAGGGGCCCAGAGCTGGACGCGATATTCCAGATGCGGTCTCACCAGGGCAGAGTAGAGGGGGAGGAGAACCTCTCTTGACCTGCTAACCACACCCCTTAATTATGTGTAATTATGTTAATTAAAATTATGTGTCCTGGTGGTGCCTTGTATGAATGAACTTGGGATTTCAATGGTGTTTGTAGGCACCCCTGCTTGGAAATTAGGCTCTTGGATTTTTTTTTTGGCAAATTTTAATTATATGATGAATTATTACGCACAGCAATATTTTTTTTTTCTGAAAATGTTCTCTCCGTCTCCCATGTAGCATCCTTTTGAAAAATACGATAAAGTCCCTTCTAATCTAGTGGCTTTTTTTTTTTTGGTGCCACCACTGTATTAAACTAAGATCGGTGTGTTATTATCCCCACCTGCAGCGGGGCTTACCAAGCAGCTAGAGGCACGGTGCCCTGCAGCCAGAGAGACCCATGTGCCATCTCCATTGACTTGCCATCTCCAGCCTGACCATGCACAGCTTCAGGAAGGTCCAAAAGTGGACTCAGTCTCGTGTCTCTCCTTGATCTGTCCCCTCCAGAGCCCCGCTCCAGTCTCCTTGTCTCCCCACCGATGAGGGGCTGGAGGACGCCTTCTTTGCAGAAGAGGCCCTCAGTTTTGCGCAGCTAGAAGAAGCTGAGATAAGTGATCTAGAAGGTGCTTTTGTACAGGTATGGAGCTCTGTGCTTGCAGCGGGTGCTTGCTGCCACGTGCACACCAGGCACCCGGGGAGCAGGGCTGGCTGTGGGGGAACACAGCACACCCAGTCAAACCGCTGCTTTTTTACTGATGGGAAAGGTATTTTTTCTCCTTAAAATGGCTTTTTTGTTGTTGTTGTTTTGAAGGTGGAAGAGAAGACGGCTGAAGTTACTGAAACTGATGCTGAAGGTATCTGAGTATATAGAAGTGCAATGTCATATTAGGATGAGCTGAAGCAGGCGATGTGTTGCCCGGTGAGGGATGAAGCAGCTTTTGCCCTCTGAGCGCTTGTTGCCTGCGAGCGAACGACTGGCACAGGCTGGCTGGGCCCACCTGGGCTCCTCGCTAGCTTGAAACAGCCATGGGAGCAGTCTGCTGGCAGCAGAGTCTCCTGCTGGAGACAGATAGGAAGGGCTGGTACTTCATGCAGCACTCAGGCATGTTGATTAAATAACCTCTGATGTGAAATAAGTTTTTCCTCCAGCCAAAGAAGAACACAAGGGAGGAAAAAAAAAAAAAGATTTTCTTTACTGCTTTGTTCAACTTGGGGAATAACCAGTGACACAATGTGCACTTTAAATAACCTTTCAGAAGGTAATGGGTTGTTAATGAAGCTTGGCTGTGGAGCTCCCATCTCATCCTGAGTGAGCGAAGCCAGGTCCTGGCACAGCTGCGCCAAGGCTGTGGGAGCTGCTGCAGGAACAGCACGACATGGGTCCTGTTACGGGCAGGAGGTTTCTTTTCTTGTCCAAACGCTCACGCAGCCCTGGCAGAGTACTGCAGTCCAGCAGCAGTGCTGCGCCCATAGATGCATGTGGCAGGATGCTCACTGCCATTGCTCCATGCTACCAACATCCCCATGAGGCTGGCAGCAACTAAAAAAACATCAGCCCTGCATTTCTCTGCACTGAAATAACTGTCCTGTCTCAAACAATTCTTTGTTTTATTGCAGCTTCAGATGCCTTGTCCTTTGCTTGAAGCACCTAGACGCCTAGCAGCATGTCCAAGCATGCCCGAGACCTTGAGCTAGACCGGCTGGTGCATGACAAGCTGCTCGACTGCGGGGACACCTCCCCTCCCGTGCTAGAGCAGCTCCCCAATGTCCCCAGCTACCGAGCTGCTGCTGCCTCCCACATCCCCGTCCTTGCTGCCAGCAAGCGAAAGGCTGGAGTTGTCAACCCCGTTTTTTGCAATGAGGAGCAATCCCCTGTTCACCCCCTAGGTATTAGAGCATCAGCTTTGACAATGGGATTGTGTAGCTAGGGAGTGGGTGCTATTCCTGGCATAGTTGCTTTTTGTTGCTTTTTGAAAAACAAAAACAAAACAACAATAGATAAAAACTCGCTTCGTGTTGCAGCACAGAGACTAGGGAAAAAAATTCATGTTTTTCTGCTTCTGCCTCATCACGACGTGCCTTTTTAGTTCAGGTCCTAGAGTATAATTGCAAATAACCGTAAGTGTTCACTCCAACTTGGTTGAAACTCCATGAAAGGTCCTGCAGGCTGAGGGTTAAATATCCGCTGCACGTGCATTTTCTCCTTAGCATTCATGCAACCCACTCATACTAAGATTACAGTAAGACGGAGGTTTACTGTTTGCAGCTTTCTGTGTTTTAGCCCAGAAATACAAACTGTGTTTCTGTAGCTTTGCTTTGCTTTGTTTTTAGCCAGCAAGCCAAATTCTGCTGCTTTTCCTTACGTGTGACAGAATGTTAACCTTGCGATCCAAATGGGCCTTTCCTTGGTGATTCAGTTGAGCCATGCTCTGATCCACTGGTCCCGTGGCTGCGTGGGACTGGAAGGCTTGCACAAGGTCCTTCAGTTGGGTGAAATCCCCTGGGAAGATCACCTGCGGGGACACACGGCATCTCCTTACGTAGCTTAGAAAGTGAGGACTGGTCCTAGCCTGTCCAGCTGCAGGATCCAACCAAGCTGCTCCCAGCAGATGCTTCTCTCGTGGGCAAGTGGCATCACAGCCCGTACCCTACAGACATCTGCCCAATGCTTGCAGTGAGCAGTCTGAATCCCTGCAAGCTGTGAAAGCAGACAGGAAGCAAACGGCAATTCTTACCGCATTAAAAAGAAAAGGAAACGCTCCAATGCTTTGGGGGGAAATTGCAAAATAAATAAAGGGAAAAGGAGCACTCTTCCAGCACGTGGCTTAGTGGCCATCAGGAATGAAGGCAGCTGGTGGGAGTGGCTGCTGGCTGCCCCCAATTCACTCTGCCTTTCTCCTCTTCTCCAAGGGCTGAGTCACTGCCTCACTGTGGGTGTCGAGGACGTGGACGGCGGAGGTGATGCTGCAGAGGATGACGGCACCTGCTTGCCGCTGCCCACCCCCGGTGACCCCCACATGTTGGTGGTGCCTGGTGCTGCACCAGCGTCCCCCAGGTAGGGCTCTGCCAGGGCAGCCCCTAGCACCCCAAGCCGTGCAGTCGGTACAGCCTCTGCGAGAGCAGGGGGTGGGAGTCCAGAGGCTTGCCTCGTGTTTATAATTGTTAATGACATGTTCAAATCCCATTGAAAGCTTTTGTGGGGGGTGGGGAGGCAGCCTGGTCTGTGCCGCCTCCAGCGGAGGCTCCGGGGGTGGGTCTGCTCAAGCTGACCATGGCCAGGCACCGTTTGTCTGTTGTTCCACACCTCTGTGCTCCTGAACTGGGAGTGTGGGGGTCCATGTGCTGAGTACAGGCCTTCAGTCTGAAAAAACAATATTCCTTTTGCATGAGTCTGTGCTGGAAGGGTTCATGTGTCTCCTCCCTGGGAGCAAGGATGCTCAGAGAGGGGGATGGTTAAGGCTGTGCTTTAAAATTGAGGCTGGATGGAGCCACTGGTTTTGTTGGTGGTGGCTTTTTGGAGGCTCATTCTTGCAAAGTAAAAAAAAAAACAAACCAAAAAGCAAGGCATCCATGCTGAAAAACAGGAGTTACATTTATCCTTACTGAGTATTTAGGGTCTTTGAGTAAACGAGCTCCTAGAGGAATTGAAAATGAAATAGCGAAAAAGTCTATGATCCAGTCTGTTGAATGGCTTTTAAATTGGGAATCCAGATCCCAAGCAGCCATATGAAATACTTGCAATGCAAATAGTGGCAGTATTAAGAGGCCAGTTATTTAAAGCTTGCTGAATCTCACCACCTCTTTTTCTATCGGCCCAGAGACAAAGTTTTCCTTTGTCAACAAGCTCATGGCCAGGGAGCTGGTGAGACAAACTCCTTTGGCACAGCACTGGGGAGTGCCTGGCGTGGTGGCTGGATGGGGCCTTTCTGGAGCCGCCAGCAGAAGCTCGGAGCTCACAGGCTGCCTGGGAGGCAGGGGCGTAGGCGCTGCTCAGTCATGTCAAAGACGGAGGGTCCGTGATGCTGTGAACCACGGTGCTTCATCAGGCGGTGGTACATATGTAGCAGTGGGGACACGTGCCCTTTGCAGTTACTGGTCAGGATGCGGTTTTTTGCTGATGCATTAATTAAAACTCCGTGTTTTCCAGACCCACTAGCATGTGTGCCAGCTCTCACTTTGTCCCCATACCAAGCACAGTGTGTCCATCCCATCTCTCCTGGCATTGTGAGGTGCCAGCCCCAGGGAAAGGTTTTCCGCACCTCTGTCTCCAGCAGCACCCAGGATTTGTCCAGGGGGAGGCCCCGAGAGGCGTGGGGTGCCTGTGTGTGGTACCTGATTCAAGCTCTCTCTATTCTTGTAAGGCAGGGGCACAGCTATGTCCCAAAATAGTCCCTGGCCTTATTTCTTGAGTTTATTTTCCATCATGAGAACACTCAAAGCTTGGGTTTGTCCTTTTCTCCTTGCTTGCCAGATGAGGCTGTGTATCTCCCCTCTGCTGGGACAGAGAGCAGGCACGTCACTTTTCTCAATGCCTGCTGTTGCCATCAAAGAGTTGATATGTGCCACTTTTCTGCGGGTGTTCAATTGCCTTTGAATCGGGGTCAAGGTGCTGGGCTTTCTTTTACGCCAACAGCACAAGTAGAAAACGGACAAAACTCAGACTGGTGCCCACGTCATACATGTCAGCACATCTCAGGCACATTCGGAGCCAGGGACACGGCAAACCACAGCCATGGCCTCAGTTTATTCAGGTACACGTATCTGTGTCACCCACAGGCAGTTTTTACAACATGCAAGCACTAGTTCCCTCTTTTAAAAGTTTCTTTCTTTACTGCCCTTTTGACACCAGCGAACAATCTCATTTTGAGAAGATGACAGCAGACGGAGGAAGTGTGAGGTCAGCTCGGAGCACCCACCCGCTGACCTGCATTTATTGGAAAAACAGCTCAGTATTCCCCAGTACAGCTGTTTTGGAGCACCTCGGTTTTCTCATGTTGTTTTCTAGTAATTTATGAAGCAGTAGGTTGTATGGTTGGCATTATACATTATGAGCATTATACATTATGAGCAATGAATCTTTCTGCCACGTTTCCATTTTGTCTCTCTCAAGGTGGCACTGGAGGTCCCTAGACAGAGCTGGAGGTTTCTAAAAGCCAGTTGTGTTTCGCTCTGTAAAGAACTACAGTTTTACCACACCAAAGCAGGAGAGCCACTGGGCAGAGCTTGGTGCAGGCTGGTGCTCTCAGAGGAAGAGGACATTTGCTGGCCACAATTTGAGCTTTTGGCCATGCAGTGGCTCAGAAGGACCTGGGTTCTCCTTGTTTAGACCCAGTCACGGAAGAGCCACCGCAAACAAACCACAAGTTGTTGCCTAATCAGTGACTGGAAGCAGATTGTGTGTGAAATCGCTCCAGCTTCTTTTCTCCATCCGTGGCCAGTTATACCTTGGTATGAAAAGCTAATTCCCACAACCAGAGCCAAGCAAGAACCAGCTCTAAGATAAGCTGCTGTTGAGATGATTGATGACTGTTTGCCTTTTTTTTTGTGTGTGCGCGCGTGTGTGTGTTTGTTTTGTTTTATTTTTCAGTTGCCAAAGTCTGTGGAGATACTTCCCTACTAAAGTGACATAGGTGGTAAACGTCTGAGTTCACTGAGGGATGCCACATGGGCAGGGCCATGTGAAGGACCCTGCGCACTCCACATGGGCCCGGCCAGGCACAGGACAGGTTTACCTCTGTGGCTTGCCCTATGCCCCATGTCCCACGCCCCATGCTGGGTCTCAACCACACGTTTCCGCTGGAAAAGAATCAGGGGATCCTGATCCTCAGGGCAGCGCTGAGATTCTGGTGCACAGCTTTTGCCTTGCAGCCAGGCCGTCACGGCAGCTGGCAGGCCCCAGGGCTGTCCCCATCACCCCTGCAGCGCTCTCCCAGCACAGTGAAGTGCTCACCCTCATGTGCACGCTTCTCTCATGCCACTCCTGCTGCCTGTATTCAGGCAATTGCACTCCCTGCCCCACCTGTTGAGGGGGAATTTACATTTTTATTACTTGTATTCAAATTCTTTCATACTTTGCTTCCTGCATATTTATGTAACTTGGTCTGTGCAGGTCTCTGCACCCATGCCTCACATTTCCACTTCCTGAATGCTCTTCTTGCCTTGCAACTCTTAGGCTCACGGCTGCGTGCTCTGCTGGTTTTGGTTTGCAGCTTGCACCCTTCTGCAAAGCCATGCCTGTCAGCCTGCTGCTGTGTGCAGCATCTCAGTCACTTCAGGGGACATTAATAAGCACATCTACTGTGAAAGCCGAAATCCAGAGCATCTCCCAGAAACCCATCTGTACCCTGGGGAGCCGCCAGCTGCAGTAGGACACATCTTTCTAGGAGGACATCAGCTGTCACTGACTCAGTACTGCCAAGATAGCATTTATAGGGCTCTTCTTGAACCTGGCATAGCCCTGATGTGCTTTTCACTTGGGTCCACAGCATGGAGCCACTGCTCTGTGGATCACTCTTTATCTGGGGAATTTAGGTGCTGTGAAGCCAGCTCAGAGCCAGGATATCTTCCTTTTCTTCCTGATTTCACCTTCTTGTTCCGCCTTACCTTCCTCGACTGTCTTTAGAAACATGGGCCACGGGAACCTCGCAAACCTCTTGACAGGTGGCCCAAGGAGGGCTGGAGACAACAGCAGGCAGCTGTATGCCCATGCAGCCATGGGCTTGGTGGCACAAAGGAGGGACCAGATCTTTAGCAGCAAAAGGAGGGAGGTGTTTTTCACACAGTGATGTCAGGTGATGCCAGAAATTAAGGGGGAAACAGACCTGGGTGGGAGAAGGGAAAGTGGCAATAGATGAGACCTGGGAGGAGGAAGAGCTGGCTGAGGAAGGGGACACTCAGCTGGCTGCTCCCCCCCGCATGGCCTCTGCGCTTGTGTCTGCAGGAAGAAGCTGCCAGCCCCCGCAGACAACCTGGATGAGGCACCGGCGAGCTGGGATGAGTTGCAGAGGGACAGGTGCGTGCTGGTACCCTGGGCCCTGGCCCATCCGGATCCTGGATCCCAGACCCTGCCATTTCGGGCAGAAATGGCGCAGAAGTTGGAAATGCTGGGATACCAGAGGGAGAGATAGCAGTGCCTGCACCAGTCTAGAACCATGTAGCAGGTGAAGCCCTCCTGCTGCCCCTATCCAAAACCAGTGAGCACAATTTTCCCTGGAACAGAAAATGCTCTCTTGCTTTTCCTCTAATCAGACAGAAATATTCTCTTTAGGCCTAACTGGAGCACATTTAGTCTACACACAGTATAACGGGGTCACCCTGCTTTTATCAGCTGTTGAGAAATAACCTTTTTCTCCCATGTTGGAGGAGACAAGCTGTGCATCTTGCACACCAGGCCCTTGCTTCCTGCAGCCCCATGGGACAGTTTTGGGGCAAGCTGCCCTCACTGGCAGGAGATTACATGGTTTATGGGTTCAGGGGCTTGCTGCTCATTTCCACCCTGCAGTTCTTCCAATTGTCCTTCTCCCAAGAACAGGAAAGCCAACCTGGGGTCTTGGTGCTTTCCAAGTCCCTCTGAGGGCAGCTCACATCCAAGGGCAAAGATGAGGTTCAGGCTGGTGCTCCTGACAGCATTTTACTGAAACCCTCTTAGCATGTGTTCTTCTGATAATGCTAGCCAGATAAATATGGACAAATCCTAATTAAGGATCCTATGGGTTAAATAATAGGTGTTGAACCTGCTCTCAGGTTTTTCTATACAAGTGAAGTGCCTGACGGTCTCCCCACAGCTTGCCCGAGCGCATCGGTTCAGCCACCAGCCAGAGCAGTGCCATCATCAATGACCGGCTCCAGGAGCTTGTGAAGCTCTTCAAAGAGCGGACAGAGAAGGTGAAAGAGAAGCTGACCGACCCCGATGTCACCTCCGATGACGAGAGCCCTTCAGCATGTGAGTTCAGGTTGGGCTGGGAGTCTGAAAGAGGTAAAGCCAAAAGCTGGGGGAGGAAATCTGGAGGTTTTTGATGGGGAGAAGAGGGAGGTTTGCAGATGGTGTTGGTGGCCTTGAGAAGATCGAGCAATAGGAATTGTAATTTGGTTTAATGACCTAGAAACTGTTTCCCTCTGGGTAGCTCTGGGAGACATGATCTGTAAAGGCATTGCCTTAAACCAAATTGCCCTAAGAAGATTTTCTGCTGTTTAAAATAATTGTATGGCCTCTCCCAGCCCCCTCCAAGCCAGCGCCCACAGCACCACCACCGCCCCCACCGGGAGAAGTGCCACCAGGGGACAAGGCAGCAGGCGACGAACACTACTGTGAGATGCTGTGCTGTGCCTTCAAGTGCCGGCCCTGGCTGGACCGCCTGAAGAGCTACCAGTTCCCCAGCAGCATCGACCCGCTCACCAGTGAGAGACGGAGCGCGGCAGGGCTGGGAGAACCCTGGGCGGGATGGGGAGGGGATGGAGGGGGGCAGGGGGCCGCGCCAGCCATGGGATGCTGTGGGGAAGGGAGGACAACTGAGCAAGGAGTGACTTAGAGCATGGAGCTGTTAGGGCGAGGTCAGAGGAGGCCACGAGGATGATCAGAGGGCTGGAGCACCCCTCCTCGGAAGACAGGCTGAGGGAGTTGAGGCTGTTTGGCCTAGAGAAGAGAGGGCTCCGGGAAGGCCTTACAGCAGCCTTCCAGTGCCTAAAGGGGGCTACGGGAAAGCTGGGGAGGGACTCTGTCAGGGAGTGTGGTGATAGGATAAGGAGTAATGGCCTTAAACTAAAAGAGGGCAGGTTTAGATTAGATATAAGGAAGAAATTCTTTACTCTGAGGGTAGTGAGGCACTGGAACAGGCTGCCCAGAGAAGTTGTGCATGCCCCATCCTTGGAAATGTTCAAGGCCAGGGCTTTGGGGAACCTGGTCTGGTGGGAGGTGTCTCTGCCCATGGCAGGGGGTTGGACCAAGATGCTCTTTAAGGTCCCTCCCAACCCAACCCATTCAATGATTCTACGACTCAGTTTACATGCAAGCTAGCTGTAAACTCCTGTGTGAAATCCAAAGGCTTTCCTAAATGCTTCCTGACGGCTGCAAGTGCCAGCAGCACCACCAGGTGGAGAAGGAACAGCGTTTTTCTGCTGTTCAGTCTTCCTAGTGAGCAAATGCTGAACACGGCAGGGGAACCCAGCTCCTTCCTTAACCTTTCCTCATTCACAATGGGAGCCACCGGCACCAGGCAGGCAGAGTTAGCTCAGCGTAGCCTCGAGGGGAAAAAAATAAAAATAAAAAATAATAAAAAAATAAAAAAGTTAGTATTGTGGGAGCAAAGCAAAACCAACTGTGACTGAATCAGCAAAGTTAGAAGAGGCTTTCTGATAGAAAGCAATGTACCCTGCAGCAGATCGTATTAACTTTGCATTAGAGCCCAGCTCATCCTTCCTTCTGCCGGCCCCTGCTTGGCATTTGCCAGCAGATGCTATCAGCAGGAGAACCTGCGGTCTCCTGCAGGTTTCACCCTTGTGCTGGGGGCAGGCAAGGGGTGAAATCCCCTCGTATAGTAGGTTTGCATAACCAGGAGATGTGTGGCCAGCTTGTCAGGGTGTGTTTCCCTGTGCACAGACCTGATGTATGTGCTGTGGCTGTTCTTCGTTGTTCTGGCCTGGAACTGGAACTGCTGGCTGATCCCCGTCCGCTGGGCCTTCCCCTACCAGACGCCATCCAACATCCACTTCTGGCTGCTCGTGGACTACCTCTGTGACCTCATTTACCTGCTGGATGTCATCGTTTTTCAGACCCGCCTGCAGTTTGTTCGGGGGGGAGACATAATAGTGAGTGGCAGCATGCATTGCATCCCACTGAGTTGGCATGGCCGTGGGGACTTCCCAGCCCCAACCCCCCCAGTGGTTGTTGATATCTGGATCAGGCTCCAGGCAATCCAGCAACCCTACCACCACAGCTAGGATTTGCCCTTCATCCTCCCACTAGGACTGGGTGCACTCCGGAAGGAGTGCAGACATCCTTCCTGCCATGTAAGGGATAAGGTGGCAGTCTTTTTGTCTCCCAGACATATGTATTTTTCCCACAAAATCAGTATCAGGCCATCTAGAAAGTACATGGTCCGTGGTGCCCTGGTTCCCAGGCCAGGATGTGAGCAGTGACGGTGCTGCTCCATGGGGCAGTCCTGCCAGCAGGGCAGTGAGGCACGCCGTGCAGCCCTGGCACAGCTGGCAGCCTGTACCCGCTGACAGCAGACAGCAGAACAAGCTCTGGGTTTATTTCCTGGAGCACAGCTAGGCAGAATTCATTAGCAATATGACAGGAGTGATTGCCATCTGAATACATAGCTCATGCATCTGAGATAAGTGAAAACCCTTGGTTTCATTTCCATAGCCAATTAAATAATCAGTGAGAAATAAAACCTTGGGGATACAGCCTTCCCACTGCTCACGCTCAGACAGGGAGGCTTCTCCTGTGAACTCTGACTTCCCTGGTGCTGCCGCTGCGGTGTGCTTCCTCCAGGGCGCAAAATGAGCAAGGGATATCCTGAGAAAGGATGGGAAGCTGGCCTACAACCAGGTCTTCTGCTCCTCTTGCTCTGCTCCCCTTCCTTGCACGGTGGGAGCAGGTTCCTGGTTGTGGCACAGAAGGGGAAAGCCTTGCATGACTGTGTTGGTGGTGACTTTGCTCTCTAGAAGCGATAATCAACCTCTCTCTTTCTCTCTCTCTCTCTCTCTCTCTCTCTTTTTCTATTCCCCTGCAATTCCTAACCAGAGTGATAAAAAGGCCATGAAAGAGAACTACCTGCATTCACAGCGCTTTAAGGTTTGGCATAATTTTGTTCATTACTTTGTGTCTTTGATCTGCGGTATGGCTTGCAGTTCCACCCCACTGGGCCTGCAGGTTCTGCAGAGGTTTCTCTCTTTGTGCGGGTTTCAGATGGATGTGGTATGCCTCCTTCCCCTGGATTTCTTCTACTTCAAAGTCGGTGTCAACCCACTGCTGCGTTTTCCCCGCTGCCTGAAGGTGAGTGGAAGCAGGCAGAACCACGCAGACCACCATGCCAAGCAGACACAGAAGAATCCCTCGTTGGTTTGTGTGGCTGTGGCTTGCCAGAATAATCAATGACAGGACGATTGTAAAGTCCTGGGAAGTCCTGTCCTGAAGGCCTTGGGGCTGTCAGTCAATATTTCAACCTTATTATTCTTATATTTTATTAGAAGGGCATGTGCAGATGGGGCCGTGTCTGCCTGCGGCCGTTCACGCTGCAGGAGTGAGGCGGGAGGGCAGCCGGGGAGCTTGGCCGTGAGGGGGCTTGGAGCAGGGACGTGCCCTGGTTGGTGGCTCCTTGGGAAGCTGCGGCACACTGGAGCACACTGCTTTCCTTCTCCCCCCAGTACATGGCCTTCTTCGAGTTCAACAACCGCCTCGAGGCCATCCTGAGCAAGGCATACATCTACAGGTGAGGGGAGCAGCTGAGGAATCATTTATGGGGCGGAGAGATATTCATCACTATTTATCACAGAGGAAAGAGGTTCGCTTCGGTGCACACCAGTTCTGGCTTTCCAGCTTACTTCCCCGTGTCGCTGTACTTGCTGACACAGGTAGTGGTGATGCTCCTGGCTGGCCTTTTCCTCATCCGGGCAGACACAGAGGGGTGCATGGCTCCCAGAGCCCACGGCTGCAATTGCCATCCCAGCGTGGGCAGGGGTACTGGCAGCAGAGAGGAGTAACTGGCAGACACAGCACTTTTTCTTCCATTTCCTGAGCTGCAGGAGGGACCGGCAGGAGCCTAAGGACATGCTGTGGGCCTAGCATAAGCAGGACCTGTGCTGTCTGCACGCAGCTCATTGCCTTGAAGCTCCTATTTGCTGTCACTTGTGATGCCAGGGCAGATCTCATGTGTTTGTCCCAGCAGATGCCGTATCTTCATATCCCCTCCCCTCCTGTTCCCTCCTTTTTTTTTTCCTTCTTTATTTTTTTTCTTTGCAGAGTGATTCGGACTACTGCCTATTTGCTGTACAGCCTGCATGTGAACTCCTGCCTCTATTACTGGGCATCAGCCTACGAAGGACTGGGCTCTACCACCTGGGTCTATGATGGGGAAGGAAACAGGTACAAGCCAAAGCTCAGGTCCCCATGCAGTACGGCACACTGTGATGAATGGGGGCAAGAAAGGAGATGGTTGGATGCTGCTGGGTTCATAAAAATCTCTGAGGAAAGGACTGGGGAGTCCCAGGAGAAGATGTGGAGCCAGCAAGAATGACAGGGACAAGAGGGATGGGATGTGCAGTATTACAGTGTGCTCAAGATGAGGAGGCTGTGGCTGGGCTGAGGCTGAAGGGAATGGTGTGTTGAAGAGGCTGAAAAATTGTGAGCCTAGTGCTAGGGAACAAGGACGCCATGGGGAGAAGAGAGCACTGCGTATGTTCCCATATGAGTACTTGGCTCATATTTGCTGCCAAAGATTGCTGCCGAGTGATTAATGCCCACAGCTGTGTGTTCCACAACACAGGCAAAATAAAATACCAAATAACATTTAATTAATTTAGCACCATTCTCCTATGCAGTAAATAAGAGTTGGCTGAAAAAAAAAGGATTGTGCAAGTGCATTAAAGGCTTAGCGTGAGGTGTAGGTGGGGACAGTGACTGTCAGCCTCCCAGCCCTAGTGCTGGTGTTTCCTACCTTTGCAGCACTCAGCTTACCATGGCAATTTTGCGGCTATATAGTTATTTTGTGTGATACACATATGTGTATCTACCTCTAGGTATAACATCCAAAGGAGTGCACAAGACCAATGAATCAAGAATTCACTTGACATCTCCAGAGTCCTATGCCAACAAATTGCTCACAAACAATTTTTTCCCCTGACTGCTTCTAAAAGTGTAAATGTTGCTGAAAATATGTTGTTGGTTTGTGGCAGTGAAGCTGAAAGAGGCAGAAAACATGCGTAGCCAGAGCAGCTGAGCCTCCTATGTAGAGGTTTCTGGTCTTTCCATCCCCCTGCTCCAGAAGCACCTGGGAGGGAATCTGCAAGCCCCTTCATTTTCTCTCCATCACCCACAATTACTTTCAGCAACGGCTCTGGCTTGCTGTGGCCAGAGATGTGAGCTCAGTCCTGAAGGGTGAAACAGGTCTTAATGCCAGAAACATGATCAAGCTGCCTCCTCTGCTCCCCCCAGTTACATCCGCTGCTACTACTGGGCAGTCAAAACCCTCATCACCATCGGGGGCCTGCCAGACCCCAAGACGCTCTTCGAGATTGTCTTCCAGCTGCTGAACTACTTCACGGGTGTCTTTGCTTTCTCCGTCATGATCGGGCAGGTGAGTGGGAGCCGCTGTCCCAGGATGCACACAGGGTCTCCCCGCCTTGGGTGGGGACAAGCTCAGTGGGGTTGGTCCACTGAGTTATTGCCAGGTTTGTCTTCCCCATGCAAGGGCTCTTTACCTGCTCAGCATCAGCAGAAGACAAAAAGAATTTGGCAGATGCTGAAAAACCCTTGTCAGGACACAGCATATGACCATGCTTGTGTTTCTCTAGACTGCTTAACCTGCGTGGTGGATAGATGATGGCAAATAAACTCTCTCTTCCCACTCTTTCTGCCATTCAGATGAGAGATGTGGTTGGTGCTGCTACTGCTGGGCAAACTTACTATCGGAGCTGCATGGACAGTACAATTAAATACATGAACTTCTACAAAATCCCCAAAACTGTGCAGAACCGTGTCAAAACGTGGTACGAGTACACGTGGCATTCACAAGGCATGCTAGGTAAGAGCCTGCTTCAAGGGTCAACACCTTCATCACCCTCATGCTCCACAGGTTTCACTACAGTTGTTCGTCTGAAACGTTTTTGCCAAACAGCAGCCCAGCAAATAGCACTACGGGTTTGGGTGGGGGTGGGGGTTATTTATCTCTTTTCTGGGCACGTGGGCTGCCAGTGGGACATGGAGCCATGGTGACCTGGTGTCCCCTGCAGCACAGTGTCCCCACTGTGCCGTCCCTCCTGCCACTCACCCCATCCCCGCTGCCAGGGAGCTCTGGGCACCGAGCCATGAATGGGGAGAGCAGGAGCTGGCTCCTGCCACCGGCCACTGGGCACCAAGGGTGTGCTCCTGGAGAAAGCGCTGAAAACAGCTGGTTTTCTGCTCTTCATCCCCCAGATGAGTCTGAGCTGCTGGTGCAGCTGCCGGACAAGATGCGGCTGGACATCGCCATTGATGTGAACTACAACATCGTCAGCAAAGTGGCCCTCTTCCAGGTACCCTGGCAGCGCATGTCCTGTCCTGCAGTGTGCCTCCCCACTGGCACGGGCTGACCGCTGTTGGCTGTGTTTTGGCTCAGGGCTGCGACAGGCAGATGATCTTCGATATGCTGAAGCGGCTCAGGTCGGTTGTCTACCTGCCGAATGACTACGTCTGTAAGAAGGTACCGAGCCATCCAGATGCCTCCCTCCCCTCCTGGTGGCACGGCCGGGCTGTGCAGTGCAGCACAGGGCAGGAGCTCCATGGCGCAGCAGGGCTGGGCCCAACCTGCACCGGGCACAGGGGTGCTCTGGGCAGGGCAACTGGAGCAAAAATGTCCTTGGCTGCAGCTCACCTCGTGCAAAGCCTGACCCCTTCTACTGCAGCCATGAACGGCAGGAGAGCTGGGTGTGGAGCTGGAGGAGGCTTTGGGGTCAGGTGTGGGTGCTCAGCAGTGAGCACCATCTGGATAAAGCAGCTGGAGAGCTTGCGGAAGGGTGAAAGGTCACAGGGGTTTCAGCGTGGTGTGGGGCAGGGCATCCATAATAAGGCCTTTGTTTCAGGGCAGCTCGCATAGCACCTGTCTCTGTTGCAGGGAGAGATCGGCCGTGAGATGTATATTATCCAGGCTGGACAAGTGCAGGTGCTGGGGGGACCCGATGGCAAAACCGTGCTGGTGACTCTGAAAGCTGGATCTGTGTTCGGAGAAATAAGGTCAGCGAAGCACTGCCAGGGAACCAGGGAGATAAAGCCCCTGGACTTACAATGGTACAGCAGCCATTGATATGCCATGGGCACTTCCCATCCTGTACCAATTGGTAACACAGTGATAGCATTTGCCTCCCTACAGCCCACCGTAAGTGGGACTGGTTTAAACTGCACTGTGAAAACTTCTGTTTGAAGTGACCTGTTTGGCAGGTCATTTTTTGTGTAGTATTTCATGCCAATGTTTCACAGCATTCTTTAGAAATTAGGCTTGGAAGATTTCATCATGGCTAAAAATTAAACTCTGAGTCCTCTGAAAGAGCGAGGTGGAGGCACGCAATGGGAACAGGGAGGTTTTAGGTTATGAACAGTATGCTGAGCTTGTTATTAGCGGCATTCACATCTCTCCGTGTTTCATTCAGCTTGCTGGCAGCAGGAGGAGGAAATCGGCGAACAGCAAACGTTGTCGCTCATGGATTTGCTAATCTTTTCATTTTGGATAAGAAGGACTTGAATGAGATTTTGGTGCACTACCCAGAGTCTCAGAAGTTGCTGCGTAAGAAGGCCAAGTGAGTGTGAGCTGCTTGCCAGCCCGTGTGTCCTAAAATGACAGAGCACGGGTTTGAAAGTCATGGGGAAGATTTCTCTGCCCTCAGCTGCAGCCAAGCATGGGTGACCACTCAGCACTTGCCCTGCCAAGGAAAACATGGCTGGTGTAGGGCTGCTGAAGTGCAGCAGGGACCCCGTGCTGCTCCTGCCATGTAGCGTGTGTGCAGAGCAAGGGACGTGCTGGGACCCATGCTGCACGTCTAATGGTGGTGTTTTAATCTATAAAACCTCATCACTGAAAGGCGGTGCAACTCAGGAACAAATAAGGCCACAGCATATTCATTTGGAAATCTGTTAACGTATTCCCTCTAGTTTTTAGCACTACTCAAATTTGTTATTCTGTTCTTTCTAAGGTGTAAAAAGTCCCCATTCTTTAAAAGTCTGACTTTTCCTGCGTTACAAAATCCCAGCTAATATAATATATTCCTGGAATGAAATAATCTCTTGTTCTCCTCACTGTAGGAAAATGCTGAAAAACAACAATAAACCCAAAGATGTGAAAGGACAGCCTGGATCTCCGCTGATCATTCCCCCAAAGGCTGACACGCCGAAGCTTTTCCAGGCGGCCCTGGCTGCCATGGGGAAGGCGGGAGGCAAAGGGCGTCTCGCGCACCTGCGGTGGAAGCTCCAGGAGCTGAAGGCAATGCAGACAGCGCAGGTCAGTGTGGGGAGGTCAGAAATTCGGCTGCTTTGTGGGGTGATGAGTGGCTGCATTACCACTGGCTCCAGAGCCTGAGCTCATGTCTAACCTGGGCAATAGGAAAACCAGCCTCTCCGTCCTTCCTTTTGCTTTTCTCCAAGGGTGACAGCAGAAGAGCCACTGAAGGCACCTTAAAGAAATTAACTCCGGTCATCAGAGTTTGGAGTACTGTAGACAAATGGATGGGGGTATCCAGCAAATCACACACAGCCTCCATTTTCCTGCTGTCTGGTCTGGAGGTTTGCTTTGCAACAGAAAGGGGAAGCACATTGACTTTTTGCTGAGCTATTTGACAGCACTAAGCCTAACTCTAGCTTGCGGCTGAGGTATAACCACAGACTAGCATTTCTTCCTTGCCATGGCTATACAGCCACTCACAATTCATAGATATGCCGGCAGGACGGGGGGTGATGCTGGCACCCAGCACCCACGGGGCAGTTCCTGCCTGAAAAGCTTTGGCAGCAGGATTTGGGCAGTCACAGCAGCAGGCATGCTGTCCTTCCCACTCTGCACAGGCTACGGGGAAACTGCCTTCACCTTTCAATCATCAAGTGAAAACAGTGGTAAAAACTGCTTACTGGACTGGTAAAAACAGACTTTATGTCCATGCAGTCGCTGTTGTTCCTCTTCCCAGCATGGAGCTATGCAGGCTAACACATCTGAACATGTAAAGCCAGGGGGTGAAACAGCAGCTGATAGGGAGTGCCCTGTGGCCTTGAGGCTGGTAAATATCTAGGGAGACACCAAACACTACTGCATTTCTGCAGTCCTTCACAGAAGCATGATGAAGTTTCAGGCTACTCAGTGCTTGCCAGTAACTGATAGTGGGTTATCAGCAGCTCTGAGCAGGGATGCTGCGGGCTCCATACAGTCACGGCAGCAAGACCTGCTGGGGGGGGGGGGCACACACATCAGAGCTGGTAGGGTGGCGGAACCCCTAGAGCAGGATGTCCCTCCTCAGGGCACGTCCCTACACCAGCTCTCTGAGGCCACTGCAGCTTCGCTCTGACGGAGCCAGGGCTTGAGGAGGGGGCAAGTCTTGAGCTGCCCTTGCATGACAACACCTCTGCAAAACCTTTACCAAGACAAAATCTTCCAGGAGCAAAAGGTGCTGGCATGCAAGAAAGTTTCATTGCACTCATCCTGTCTTACCTCACCTCAAGGTATGAAGGCTGTAATCCAGCCACCTTTCTCACAGGGATCATCTTGGGCAGCAAGGTGAAAACCCCCACGGTGAGCTCAGCGCAGTGAAACTCCCCCAGACACCTTTGCACAGCACAGATGACAAGGTTTGGGGTGGTGGCTGAGGACCTGCCATGGACAAAAGTTTCCTGATGATGATTTTGCCTTTTTTTGGATATTGCAGGATCCCAGTTTCAGTCCAATCCCACCGAAGTCACCAGTGCACCGCAGATCTCCTACTGCTTCCCCCAAAGCAAGCACCCCTCCGGGAGAAGAAATATTCTCAAAATCTTCTGATAATTTAGTCGCTATCCGTGTGATTTCAGCAGCGCAGGAGGACGAAGAAATACTTGCTGCTGAGATTTCGCAAAAAGAAGAAGAGGAAGAAGGGAAATGAAAAATAAGCGGATCTGGGGGCTGGTGGCACAAGTAGGAATTGGACAAATGCCTCAGGTAGAAGCTTTTAGTTGTTAATGATTCCTGCACAGTCGTTGTAGGCTTCGCTAGCTAAGTGCTGCAGATGGGCTCTGCCTTTCTTCTCTGCTTAGTCCTTCACCCACTGTTGTCAAAACCCTTTGCCAAATGACCCAGAACTATACAAGATTCCTGTGCTCATTCATGAATAGTCCCTATATATATCAGGCCAGCCCTCTAGCCTTGAGATCTTACAGAGAGGGAGCGCAGAAGAAAAATCGCTCTTTACAGCCCTGAGTGGTTAATGAGTGTGTGTTCAGATAAAGCATGAGGTTGTTCACCTCCAAAAGCTGAGTCACTGCACGGCCAGAAACAAACACCAGAGGAAAAAAAAAAAAAGTAAGAAAAAAAAAAAAAGATTCCTTTGTTGGACTTCAGGCAGCGGGAGGGTGACTCATCTGGAAAGGATCTGGACTCTGCTCGTAAGCCAAGCACAGACCAAGTTGTGCAGGCCCACAGGCCGCCGCAGCTCCCTCAGCCCTGGGTGCCCTGGCACACTGTGCCTGCTGCCGCCAGCAAGCACTGCTCGGGGAGCAAATCCTGGCTGCTTCCAGCTGCCCTCCAGCTGGGACAGGGCAGAGGAGCGACACAAGGGCTTCCCCAAGCCAGTACTGCAGGGTCAGGCCAGAGTCCGTGGCGTGCAGAGCAGCGTGTGCATCCTGGGCGCCGCAGCGACCTGCTCCAGCCCCAGCGGTGTCTCCAGGCCCATGGTCATGCTGCTGTCTCCAGGTCATGCTGCTGGCTCTCAGCCCCTTTGCCCCCCGGGGAAGCTGCTCTGGCCCCATTCCCGCAGCAGCTTGCAGCGACTCTTTCTTTCCTGTGGAGGAAGAGATGTGGCTGAGGAAGCTTCAGCTGCTCAGCAAATACCAACAAGTGCTGCAAGTTTCACGTGTCTGCCTGTGACACATCCCTGGCATAAGGGTGGCACACCCACCTGGGTCCCTGGGAAAACACCAGCTCCCATCCGAATTCTGCTGGCTCATCCTCATGTCATGAGGGGTTTTCCTACCTTTCCTACTCAGCTTTTTTTTCCTCTCTTGGAAAATAAATGGGTTTCTGTGGTGGAAAGAGAATATATTTGTGTTAATTGGTGATGGCTTGCTCTCTTTTAAACAAAACTTCAAGGAATTCCAACATGCCGCTTGGGCATCTGAACCCACCACTGCCCTTAGCGTTGCAGAGGAAAATCTGACCTCATCCCCACCTCCCTTAATCTTTAGTGATTTGCAAGTGCTTTTCAGTATACAAATATTTAAATAAGCAAACCAGGAAACGTGGCAAAGTCAAACCAGGGTTCTGATTTGCTGCTACAATTTGATATAGCTTAGAAAAAACAGTTTACATCAAAAGTGTGCATAACGGCTTTCATAATCCACTGTATCTACAATAAACACCCCTTAGATTACCACCATTTTCTGTGGATTTATTTCAAAATTCCGGTTTTCCTTCTCCTGCCTAAAGCAGAGTAGACGTGCGTATGGGAGGTATGCTTTGACACTTAAAGCTGAAGGACGGGAGCTTTTCCCTGTGCCTGCCCCACTGTGCAGATCTCTACCAGCAGCTTCCAGTCTGAGGGTGCCAGCAGTGCCTTGGCAGCTCCGGTATTCCAGCTGCACTTGGCACCCTCATCCCTTCCACAGGCCCTCCCTCGGTTTGGCTGGAGCAACCTGTGCCCCCTGCTCCCAGCCCTTTTGACCTGTCCTGGCCCCAGAGCCATGTCCTGGCACCAGCCGCCTTACCCCGATGCGTCCACAGCAAAAGGGAAGTTCACTTGAAGAAAAACTCTGCCTGAGTGGTTTTGGGGATTGCGACGCAAATATTTTCTTCAAAATCAGAGTTTTGTCCTAGGAAGTTAATGCAATGCTCAGACTAGGTTTAAAAACAAGGAAACAAACAAAACCAAAACCAAAGACCTCTCTGGGGAACGCCCCATTTGAATGAGAAAATACCCTCCTGGGATCTTCATGGACTCAGATGGGGAGAAAGGAAAAAAGACAATCGATTTTGGTTCACAGATTTTCCGGTAAGTTTTCCAAGACATAAAGCTCACAAAACACTAGCAGTAGAATTTATATACTTTTTTTTTTAAGTCACCAGTAGGAGACAAAATTTCTTAAGTGATAAACACTTGCATGATTATCTTAGATTTCAAAATGCAGCATTAGACAATAATGGAAACATAACTGGCAATTCTGGAACACGTGAAGATTTAAAGCTAGCCTCCCGTGGATCCGTTTATGGCTTTAGTTCTTCAGAGATTATTCCCCAGGTGATAATTAAGGTCAAGGTGGGGCTGGGCTTACAGCCCAGCTCTACTCGCTGGGCAGAACTGTTTTGAAATGGCAGGCGGCCATGTGAGCTCAGGAGCTGGGCAGCTGCAGGCTCATTTAGTGCCTCTGCTGTCTGGGGGGCTTGTCATAAATCATCTTTCTGCTGCATTTTATAATTCCATTCATTTACCACACGGTGCTACCTTCCAGTTTTGCTACATTTGCAATGGGCTTCCTTTGCATTGGTTCCTATTAAATACCTTAGAGCACACATTTACCCCAAGACTGTTGTTTCCACCACCCTTGTAATGTTCCTGATTGATTTTGCAACACTCTATATACTTTACTGCATTTCTTATTAGCTTTTGCTCATTCAGTGGTGATGTGACTCGACTGCTGTATTGATTTGATATGACATACATCCTCTAACAATATTAATGCAGAATTTGGGGATCTGTCTGTGCAGTTGCTTGTTGCCAGCCCAGTGCCAATAGTTGCCTTGGAAATTCTGCATTGCAGTCTTCTTCCTGACCCGTGTTTCTGTCGTTTAACAACTGACTTCTCAGAGGCCCATGGGCACAGAAACTAGCTATTCTTGCAACAGGATTTCAGCTGTTGCTGCTTTTAAGAGAAGTCATTGGCACAGATAAGTGTTGAAGGAAAAGTAGAGCTTGCTGTTGTTGGCTCTGTGTGAATGAGTTAGTTTTTGCCTCAATATCACAAGCAGTATCTTTGCTGGAGGCTTTGTATACTCATTTTCTGTGTGGCCTATGCTGTTATATCTTTCAGAAATGTGGCACTAATTTGATGTTCTGTATAGAGTCTAAGAAGACAAATGTCTCAGATAGAAAGATCAAGTTGTAAAAGGAATAATATAAACCAATACAGATACCTTACTGTTTTTGTTTTCCTATGGATAGAAACAGAGTGGGTATCTTCTCTATTTATAGTTAAAGCAATCTTTTAAAAAGATTAAGTGCAGTAGCAGGCTAATCACTGATAAGGTTATAACAAAAGTAAAAACAAATAAGCAGGTCTAGCTATTAGACTTCGATCTAGAAAGAAATAGCAGGACAAATGGAAAGCCCAGTTAAATGGCATTTAATTATAAAGCTTGAAATAAAATTAGGATCTCCATGTTTCAAGATTAAAGTGCTTAATGAGGAGAACATACTCCTAACACTGTGAACTACTTTTTCTGCATATATTTTTTTTCCATTGCACAGATCTACTTTGATTCTTGCTTGCAATTAAATCTCCCTGACTCCGTCTTACCTTGGTTTAAATGGAGCTGAGATCCATCTGATTTTTTCTGCCTGGATGTGGTGCTGTGCTGAAGCACAGATCTCATTTTAAGTGCAGCAATAGTTATACTGGAATTAACACCCAGGAAAAAAAAAAAAGCCAGGCCAGTGGTTGGGAACGGGTGAAACAGGGTGATGCATTCATCGGCAGCAGCTGCTTTAGCTCGGGCAGGATGACCTTCTTCTTTTTCATCCCTTCCTCATTTACTCGTTCTCATTTGGGGATGAAACTTTCCAAGTCTGGTTCATGCCCAAGGGTCAATGTTTTAGGGGGATCTGAGCACTATCCAGTAACTTGGTTTTGAGTCATCTGAAGTCAAGCTGAGATATGTAAGTTACTTCACAGATTTTTTCCCCTTTTACAGGTCACTTGATACACGTGAAGAGCTGGAAAAGCTGAAAAAGTCAAACAGCTAAGCTCTACAAACTTTCCTTGGTTAAATTAGAAGTATTAGGCTCAGGGGTGGGATGTAAGCAACCAAAAAAGCGTGATAGATCAGATAGAGAGGCTGCTGCAGAGGGATATCCCGCCAGCCCCAGGCTGCAACCTGCCGGCACGGCACGGCACGGCACGGCGTGGCACAGCACAGCACGGTGCCTTCCGCTGCGTGCAGCCGCAGTTCCCCCGCATCCTTCTACACCCCAGCACCCCCCACATCCCAGCCCATGGCTCTTCCAAGGTAGAGTCTAGAGCTCCAAATTTGCAAGCATCAGGTGGAACATGCCGCTGTGTCCTAGCAATAACTAGAGGGATGAGGACCAGCCAGACTAGTTGCTCAGCCCAGATAAGAGGCTCTTTCATTCTGCAAAAATACCAGTACCACATGCAAATCTCCCAGCTGCCATGGTAACTGGCTGGTGCGGCGTGCGTGCAAGCACAGGGGCCAGCGTGGCTGCCTCTAGAGCCAGCCCCACGACCACCACTGAGACGGGACGTGCGGCACCGGCAGGGCTCCTGGTGTCCCACAACAGGGCGCACAGCTGCACGGGACAGCTCCAGCAGCAAAACCCAGGCAGCCCCAGGCAGCGGGGAGAGCGCAGGGGAGGGCGCGCAGCCCTGTCTGAGCAGCACCTGCCGCACACCAGCACAAGGCCCTGCGTCAGGCATCGGCTCCGGGTTTTGTGAGTTCCTCGCTGGCAGCCTGGAATCTTATTATGAAAGTGATAAATGTGTGCTTTAATACGTGTAGCATGCTTCAATCTGTGCAGCATGTGTATGCGACACGAAGGATTCAGCTTGCTTGGCAGACAGACCAATTTCCTGTTTTTCTGGCATTTAGAACTGCCTTGACCTCCTGGTCCCATCACTTTTAACACTAACGCACTTTTCATTAAGGTGTTTTCCTGCACACTAATTATGTTGGTTTTCCTTTTGTAAATTAGCCTGATATGATCTGTGTGTCTTGGCAAACAGCCTCCAGAACAGTAACCAAAGTCTTTTTGTTTGATCCTTGTTTACTTTGCAAATCTCCCTGGTTTTACTTTTCTGACTGCCTTCTAGAAAGCGTCTCCCAGCCTGAGTGTTCTTATAGATTGGAGGGAAATGGGGCTTTGCAGCCTTCCTTCCTCCAGGAATGGGAGAGGTTTCAGTATTTCTGAGGCCCTTGGGCTACACCACGGGCATTTCTCCCGCTGCTGTCCCCCAGTCCCCTCCCTAGTCCTATCACCACGCGCCCAAGCCCAGCTGCGCAGGGGAGGCGCAGGTCTGCACCGAGCTTGTAGTGGGTAGTGGAAAAACCCAGCTGATGCCCTCATTCCTGGTCAAGAGACATCTTTTTAACTACAGCCAGTACTCAAAGCAGCAGACCTGATCCCATCTAAATCTGGTTATCTGCAGAGAGAGTCCACCTGTCTGCAGAAGCTAAGACACAAGTTGTATCAGCAATTTGCCTGGGACTAACAGTGCCTGGGGAGGGGACAGGCTTTAATCTACTCTCGCTTACTTAATGCACTGGCAGATAGGAGTGGAGGGGAATTGCTCTCTCCGTTTCTGTTGTGGATTTGGCAAAACCGGAAGAGAAATTCACCTGCAAAGTGACGCAGGCAGCATGGCATGGGTAGTGTCCTCTGCCCTTGCTTGCTGAGGGCACAGGGGGCCAGTGAAGCAGCCCCCAGGCTGCACGTCAGCCCTGGGGACCCTTTTGGGGCCAGGAACCCTCAAGGAATACCACCCAAGCAAAAGCATTTTCTGCTCTCCCTCAGCGGAAGAGGAGAACCAGCACCATGCATGCGCTGAGCATCCTGGCAGCGCTGTCAGTGCTCGGCTGGAGCAAGGGGAGCAAGCGGAGGAGATGGGCCTGGGAAGATTCGCAGGCTCCAGGGAGCGTCCCCGCCTGTCGTCCTGAGGGGTGCCGCTGCCCACCTGCTGGCAGCACGCCGAGCCTGGCTGGCACCAGGGGATGCTTCGGAGCGACGGGGCCGGGAGAAGGGCTGGGCCTCCAGGTGAGAGGCGGCGGCGGGGTGGGGGTGATGCCGGTGGGCGGCTGGGCAGCCTCTGCTCAGACAGCACCTGCCTGTGATGAAAACCTAAAACCCTCCTCTAGAGCTGAGCAGTTGTCATGAAATATGCATGGATGCTTGTACATGGGCTCCACACGTATTCTGCGGCTCTGCTTCCCAAGGGGATAATTAAGTGTCGCTCTTCATCTGGCGATCACTTCAAGATCAAGGCAGTGGATACCCAAATAGAGAAGCATCCGCTGCAGAGAGCCCTGGGCCCATCTTGTGGTCCTGAGCGTGGTGCTCAGCACGCTGCCAGCGCTTCGGCCCTCCCCCTCCTCTGGGAGTTCTTCCTTCATCTCACCCTTCTTATTTTCTCCCCCATCACCTCTGTAGGACCCCAGAATAGACCGGAAAGCCCAGAAAGGTTTGCATGAAAAAGGCAGCAATTTGGCAGTTGGCTTGGCTTGCAGCTTGCTGTACCAAGGAGGTTACACAGGAGGCAACCCCCGTGGTGGTGGCACGGCAGCCAAACAGGGAGGGATTTCCTCTGGTTCCTCCTGCCACTTCCAAGCAATTCCTGCAGCACTGCTGGGCACAGAGGACTTGCATTCGCCTTTCCTGCCTGCCTCCCCTCCCACTGATCTCTAAGGCGTGTACAAAGAAATGTGGGTGCAGGTCCACTGCTGCTCGTAAGGACAAATTAAACCCTCTCACACAGCACTAAGTGAAGTGCCCCTGGCAGGCAGCAGAGCCAGGAGGCATCAGGCTGGTTGGTATTCACTGAGCACGCACCATGGAAGTTTTCTGTTGTAAATCATCACTGTGTGTCTCCATGATGCTCAGCTTTCTTCAGACATTAGCATGGAGGCCAAAACAGGGAATTTAAGTCTTTCTTTAATTGTCTCATGAACTTCCACCAGTGTCGCCAAAAAGCAGAAGGTCTTCTTTGGGTGTAAAATGTCTTGGAAGGAAGAGCTTTATTTACTGCAATTTATTTGCAGTTTGAAGATCTTGTAGCCTTCTGCGAAAGAAAGACATCTCTGAAAGCACCAGTGCAGGAGCAAGAAATTATGCTTTCATTTTTAAACAGCATGAGTTTCTGTGCCAGCTGCATATCAATTTGTGTGTTATTTTCCCACGGTTGGAAGAGGAAAAAATAAATATCCCTGTACATTTCTGGCATGCAGATTCATGGATCTTTTTGGCAACCCTTCCTATTAATTTTGTGCAGCTTTCTGCACCATTTCGATTATGCCCTAGAGCTGCCCAGTGCAGGTGGGTGCCCAGGAGGCCCCCGGGATGGGGGAGGCTGCAGTCAGCCCTGCCTGGCTCACTGCAGCTAGGTGGTGACAGATCATGCTAGGACTGTGCAAACTTGTCTGGGTATCCCTGAAATCTCTGCAAACACATGTTAAAACCCACCTGAGTGGTGCCAGCATCAGGCCACCGCTGTGGGGCTCTGAGCCATCCTGCAGTCGCATGCACGGTGCGGATGTAGGGACATGCATTATATATAGCAGGCATGAATAATACATGGCCAGGTAAGGTTTCTGTCCTGACCCCCCAAGGCATATTGTGTCCCTGGGTGAGGGAGCACTGAGGGCCTGGTGGTTGTGGGCACCCGCATGGGGTGAACTTGCAATGGGACTTTGCAGGCAGGTCAACATCTAGCAGCCAAAGCTGGTCAGCAGGAAGGTGTTTAACTCTGCCTAGGAATATCCTGCCTTGCTTACATCTCTTTGTTGCGTGCAGCTTTCACTTTGCAGTCAGAGAGCAGCTGAGCCATCTCGTGGCTTTTCCTCTGCTGCAGTATTTCCCTCCACCTGTCCGCACTGACTGTGTGACCATCAAAGCATGTCCCTCTTCCCTTCTGAGACCCTCACCGATTTACCTCGGTGCATTTGGGCCACATGTCCTTGCATAAATCTGTGGCAGCTAAACATCCAGCCCATATATTTAATGAGCTGTGCCTATACCCAAACCCGCTGCCTGTTACTCGTGCAGGCTGTGCATCCCTCCAGCCCTGGCACAGCGCTGCTGCTGACGTCAGCTTCAAAACTCTACGTTGTAAATTATTCAGATCTACTAGTTTAGCTTCACGTCTTCTCCAAAATCAAGCACACTTCTGAGGGCACTGAAAATAAATGGTTTTGCTGAGGACAGAATGTATTTTTAAAGGAGATCAATGCTATCACTTTTGCCTCTGCAGAAGGAACCCTTATGCAGCTTTTGCACGCCCTGGCACTTGTGTCTCCTCACCAGGCAGGGTTAGGTGCTCGGCAGCACAATGGGGTCTTGCCTTCACAGAGAAAACAATGGCAGAAGAAATAAAACTCTGAAAAATTCCCAATCACCCACCTGCAGCTTCTATCCTTACACAATGTTTTTATTAATGAGAACTGTAGGCAGCACGGGGGCCCTGAGCAGGGGGCCCAAGGGGGAGGCAGGTGGCCCAGCACCCCCTGCTCAAGGCATGGAATCCTTACAGCGCAGGGTTAACATTCACTTGCTGGGTAAAGCATCCCGGCCTGAAATCGCTGGGTGCCCAGCCACATGCAGCACGGGTGCACAGCAGCCAGCATGGCATCACGGGCAGCCTCAGTCTCGTCCGGGCTGTTTTGTGCTCCTCAGTCTCACTTCTAAGAGGTGCTTTGCACGCAGGAGCCCTGACTGCCCAACACCATGAAACACGACTGAGCTGGTGAGCTGTTGTGCGGGGTGGCCCCAGCAGGGCTTTGCTCAGTGGAGGCTCAAGCCTGCAGCAGTGAAGCCCAGCCCATGCCTTACCTGGAGCTTTCCAAGAAATGTAACAGGGTGAAAAGGCTGGTGAGAGGGAGGCGAGACGGCTGGGGCTTCGTCCACAACCTCTGCAAGGCAGGTTGTGGATCTTTTTTCTACCTGAACATGAAAGGTCGAAAAAGATGTCACTGTTGTCATTTGCCTGGATAAATATTCAATTTCTGGGAGTTTTGCATAGGCGCCTGTGGCCATTGAGCATGAGGGCAGCCCGGAGGCTGTGTGGGTGTTGCTGGTTGGCCCTGGCTGCGTGCTTGCGACGGCGGCTTGATGCCACCTTTGCAACGCCCCTCACCAGCCAATGTGCTGCGCAGGGCTCAGACCTGCCCTATCTCAGCATCAGAGCCTCTGGGTTGAATTAATTCAGTCTGTGAACTCTAAAATGAGTACAAATTTCTCAGGAGCATGCTAAGACTTAATTAAAACTTGCTAAAGAGCTTGGATATCTTTGTGTGAAATACAGATGGAGGAATGCAGGGTTTTGTTATTGCTTTGTTAATCGTTTCATGTAGGCTTGGCTGTGCTGCAGCAATGCAGAGAAATCCCCTTGTTCGGGGCTCTCAAGGAGGAGCAAAATTATAATAATGAGCTGGGTTATAATTAATTGTTCTCTGAGGACACATTCTTATTACATCTGATGCTTCTGGTGGGAATTTTCTACAGGGAGCATCTGAGTACACAGGCAGCTTCAGGTATGCTCCTGCCTGCATTTCTGGGCTGATAGTGGCTGCTATCAGGTTGCTCGAAGGGAGGGGAGGGGGGAGTTAAACTTTTTCTAGAATTTTTTAGCTGTCTCCCTGAAGGTCTTACATATGTAGGTTAAATATTTGCTTGGGGCAGAACAAATGACTAATGCAAAAGGCACCAGTCAGTGATGAGTTTTGATCGCTGGAGCTTCCCTTAATCCATCGCACTCTGTTGGGTAAGTAAAATGCGAATGAACCTGCCTGGCTTAACAGCCACCTTGTTTCTCTGTATCCGAGGGGGCTCTGAGCACACACACTGGATGAAAATGGGTCTAATAGCTCTGGGCAGGCTTCCCTCCTGCTGTTCTCCCAATGCAAATCGATCCTTCTGCTGGTCCAACTGATGCGTTTGTGCATTTTTTTTCTTGAGCTGGCAGCTGAAACAGGGATGTTTTCAGATATGGAAAAGGCCACTCTAAAAGCAAGAGCTGAGCCTGCCGGCCTTGCTGGCTGCCCACGAGCTGCCGTGTTTGAACATGAAGAGAAAGCAAAGGCAGCGCTCACCTGTGTGCTGCTCAGAGCTGTGGCCACGCTGTGACTAGCTGCACAAGTGAGCAAGCCAGAGCTTCCCGACACACCACAGCGCGTCCTCGAGCTGCTCATGTTGCACGACCCAAACCCAGCACAGCTGACCAACGTCTGCCCGTCCCTGTGGCACCCTTGGCAAGCTCCCATGGCTGGGAGCGCTTAGGTCGCCCTCCCACCACGGCGTGCCCCACAGTGAGCTGCTGGGCACTGATTTAGGGCTGACGGCTATCGATAAATCGAGCCTCCCTGCTACCTGCCGGGCAGGCAGGAGGGTGCTGCTCGCTGCCAGTCCTGCCGTTTGCCATGGTTCCACTGCCTGTCTGCAAAGCGGTGTTTCTAAAAATGCCTTCAGTGGTGTTGTCAGCAGGGGCTTGCTCAGGTGCTGGCTGGGAAACCAGAGGCGTGAGAGCCGACAAGAGGTCAGAGTCTCGCTGGGCAACCCAGGCCAGCGCAGCCGCAGCCCCACAGAGGGGCACAGGGGCTGGCCGCACGGCTGCCTCTACCCACAGGGCTCCCCACAATCTGCGGTCCCCTGAACCACCTAGCCTCGCAGCTGGTGGAAGCAGAGCTGTTATTGTGCTGCCAGTGTCTGTCCAGCCCCGAATGGCCACGTTTCTTGATCCCACACAGATGTCGCTGACCCTGGGGCCACCCTGGCTTTATGGACACATCTGTATTTACAGTAAAAATTCCTGTGAGCACAGAGCCTGGCAGGCGTGAGCAGGTTAGTAGCGTTGGTCTCACTCCTCAGCCCCACGGGAGCAGAGAGAGCCGTGCAGCCACAGCTCTGGGAAGGACATCGCCTTGGAGGTGTCCTTGGAGCGCACAGAAACGTGCACGGCCTTATCGTTTGCTGGTGGTGGCATGTGACGAGCAGCCCTGCGCAGGAGTCCCCTGCTATCAGAAAATACGATGCCACATGGCATCCTCCACCACGCTCACGACACCCCAGCTGCAGGGTGGTGAACGTGCCTGTACCGCGATGGCGGGATCTCAAAGGGAAGAGCCCTACAAAGGCTGCCGAATGTAGGCTGGCTTTTTAAGAGTTCAGCCCCAAATAACATTCCCCTTCAGGCTGAGCTTTATCTGACTGGCACATACACCAGGACTTGTCACTGGTGCACGGGGCCTCTGGGCCTCACCTTCCCCTCTTAAAACTGGCCCCAGGATGGTGGGGGCAGCTTTTTAGTGCCAGCAGCTGACATTTTGAATGTTGCTGCTGGTACAAAACACCATTTCAGATTTTGCTACATGCTTATTCACTGAGTTATTTTTCTGAACTGGGGAAATTCACAGATATGCCTTGTTAATTTAGACTTATTTAATGTAATTGATACAACTTATGTGCATTGCATAATTGCAATACCATTAAAAACCTGACGCATTCAAAAGGCAGGAAATTACTTACTGGTTAAAGTGATTTACATAAACATTATTTTACCCTTACAGCTCATAAATTAAGTCAATGACAAGATGGAATTACAGTTGCTATTGGAATGTATAAAGTAACTTTTCGTCTGTCAATATTATCGCCAAACCAGACGAAGGAACTGCACAGATAACAGTATATTTATGCAAATCATCACAACTAATTGTTCCTCGTCTCTTCAGATTTAGTATTCATGACAAGGCTGTGCATGCTGCATATGATTTACATGAGTTACTTTCACTCTGCTGGCAACAGACTTGCTGTGCCTTAGCCTAGTCTGCATGTTTCTTTCGCAATTAGCAACCAGAGGGTGCTGAGCAGTCCCAAGTCCAGCCCATCGCCCATCCCAGCTCTATCTGAAAGAAATGCAGGTGAGGCAGCACTGGGGGAATGCACCCAGCGTTGCCTGAGCACTGCCCCCCTTCAGCCTTCCCCAGAGCCTCCTGAGCAAGCGTATCCTGTTTAGCTCAGCAACCCCTTTAATTACCTGCACTGCTTTGCAAATCGCTTCCAACGAAATCAGTAATATGTGCTCCTAATTAATATTCTCTTGTCCCTGGGCTTGCAGCACAGCAGCACAGAGCAACGCGTGACAGCCTTCCACGGGGCTTGGGGTGGTGGCCACATGCCCCCCAGCTCGGTGGAGACAGACAGACAGAGCAGGGGATGCTCGGCTCTGCTGCAGCTGGCAGCGAGGGAGGGTGTGGGGGAGTGCAGAGCCTTTGCTCAGCGCTGCGTTGCACCTCACCCACTGCGCTGCTGGGGGCTCGTATGTGCGCATCTGTACGTGCGTGTGCACACATGCATGTGAGCACATGTGCACACACCTGGACACACACACGTGCCCACTCCGAGGGCGCTGCGCTGGGAACACGAATAAAGCTCAGCTGAAGGAAATGGGAGGCACCGCTTTGCAGCGGCTGGGAGGTTTTCCCTGTTTTTTTTCCTTCTGCACTCTGCGCAGGCATCTGCAGCACAGAGGTGGAGGCAGCGCCAGGATCGGCGGTGGCAGCGCTGAGCCAAGATGTCTCTCACAGCGCAGCCTGGCCCCACCAGCGGTCCCGCTCTTCCCATCCCCAGGCTGGGGCAGCCTGCCTCGTGGTGCTGGCAGGGGCGGAAGCCCAAGAGGGTGGTGCCGGGATGGAGCCATGAAGGGATGAGGCCAAACCCTGCTCCAAAAGCGCCCAGACATGTGAAATACTACAATTTAGCACAGCAGCATGGGAGGTGGAGGATGTCTGCTCGATCTCCTGGCACAACAAGAGCTCACCCCTTGCTTCCCAGCGCCGGGCGGAGCAGCGTTCCCCTCTCCGGCAGTGCAGGGCTGTGACAAAACGCCTCCCTGCTTCCATCCCCCTGGGCTCCGTGGGCACTTTGCCAGCCC
Organism: Anser anser; assembly: GCF_964211835.1. Taxonomy (NCBI): domain Eukaryota; kingdom Metazoa; phylum Chordata; class Aves; order Anseriformes; family Anatidae; genus Anser; species Anser anser. The sequence continues at coordinate 13,044,720 of NC_139732.1, forward strand.
AGACCTGCGAGGGACGCTGCCACCACAGCACCCCCGTGCCCCTGCTCCTGCTCGGCACCCAGCCCGGGCCAGCAGCCCACCCTCAGCAGGGTCCCAGGCACCGGGCGCGGGGAGAGGCCAGCGCAGGGCCCACGGATTTTGGGGCGCAATGGTGACTTGGTGTGCCGCGGTGCGCTGGGGAGGCAGACGGCGGCGTGGGGCAGCGCGGGGCTGCTGCTGGCACAGGCCATCGGCACGAAGTGACCATGGCTGCGTCCTGCTGCGGGGAATATCTGGTATTGCCAGTTAATTACCATTAATGAGTCACGAGTAACACGCATCTCCCAAAACAGGCATTAACATGATAATCCTATGCGCTATACGGACAGGTAGATACAAATCTCACACCAGAAATGTGTATAAAGATGGCTAAAGCAGAACTTTTTATTCACTTTCTGACAGCTGGGCCTGCCGAGGGGTCTCGGGGCACATCACGCCTCTTTCCGTACACGCACGGGTTAGAAGCTGGATTTTTTCCCCTTGAAATCCAAGTCCTCGGGGCACCGCTGGGGGCTGGCGGCGGGGGCAGCACCGGCACCGGGCACCTCCCGGGGACCTCGGGCCTGCGAGGCCGGCGGGGGAGACGCATTTATTTTCCGCTCACAGCCCGGCTGCTCCTTCAGGGCCCGTTCCACCGCAGCCTGGGGCCGCGCCCTTCGCGGCCGGGGCGGCCCCGGGGCGCCGGGGACAGGCCGAGGGCTCGGGGCCGGGGCTGCCGGTGCGCCCCGGGGGGGGGGGGTGGGAAGGTCCCGTCCCCGCCGCCCGTCGGGGGGGGGCTTCAGGGGTTGCCGCGGCAACGAGCACCGGGGCGGAGCTCGCCGCTTCCGTCGCCCGAGTGCCCGGGAGGGCGGGGACGGGGCTGGGAGCGGGAGCGGGAGCGGGAGGGGGCGTCCCGCCGGCACCCCGCGCCCGGTGAGCGGCCCCGCGGGGCGGCACCGGCAGCGGCACCGGCACCGGTAGCGGCGGGGGGCCGAGCCGAGCCGAGCCGGGCCGGGCCGGGCATTCCTTTGTCTGCGGGGCTGAGGAGCGCCCAGCTCGCTTCCCCGTTAGCCAGCGGTGGGCAGCGCCGCCGGCACCGGGTCTGGGGGCCTCCTGCGGCCCGGTGCTCCCGGTGCTCCCGGTGCTCCCGGCGCGGCTCCGCAGCGGCTGGGGCAGGGCGGCGGCTGGGGCGGCGGGGGGGTGGGGTGCTGCCGGGGCTGCCCGTAGTCCCGGAGTTTAAAACAAAGCAAAGCCCGGGCGGCCTGGAAGGGGTGCGGAGCGGAGCACGTTAATTACAGGCACGGTTTATGTAACGTCCGCTGGGTGCGCTCGGCGAGCCCGGGGCTTTCCGTGCAGCGTCCCCAGGAGTGAAATCCGCACCGAGGCAACCCGGCACGGGGCTGGGAAGCGGCGGGGACGTTACCGCTTCCCGGGCTCGCTCCGGCGCTGTCCCCTGGGCTTTCGGAGTACCTGCGGCCGGAGCCGCGGGCAGCCCGAGCCGGATTTCCTCGCGCTTCCCCGCAGGCGCCGCGGTGCCGCAGTGCTCGGGACCCCCGTGCCATGCTCGCAGCCCGCAGGAGCTGGGCTCCGGGACCCGCCGCCTCTGCGGGAGCTGCGTGGAAGCGGGACCCTCGGCCAGACGGTGAGTGCCGCGCCGCCGCTCGCCCTGCCCGCCGGGCTCGGCCCGCCCGCGCCCCCGCCCTCTGTCACGCTCGGGCAAGGAGAGGCCGGGAAGCAGCGAGCCTGCATTTTTCACATTGCTTTCTGGCTGGGGCCGGGGGGGTTGAGAAACGGGCTCGGAAGCGGGCGCGAGCTTTCGGCAAGGCAGAGGGCGAGCGGAGGGGTGCCTCGGTTCCCTCCCGGCCCGCCAGTAGGAAGCCCGGGCGGAAAGGTTAATGGTTAAAATGTAAGAAAGAGACAGGGGCAAAACACGGCGGGAAACGTGCAGGGCCCCAGCTCAGCCTTCGGCTCGCCTCCTTGGAAGGGCTCGCCGTGCCCCCGCGGCGCGCAGACCACGTAGGTGAGTTCGGCCCGACGCTCGCTCCCCGAAAAGCTGAGCCACCGTGCAGGCGGGCGGCTGCGTGCCGGGGCCTGCAGCCACCGTCAGCGACAGCTCTTCCCGTGCCGTGGTCCTGGCTTTCCACAAAGGGGCTGAAACGCCCGCGTCCTCAGGGCTTTGTGCTGCGGAGCGCTGGCGGTGGTTTAGCCGGGCACCGCTTGCTCGAGGGCGCAGGGATGCTGCTGGGACGGCCGCGGCCGTGCCCGTCGGGGCATCGAGGTGCTGGACGTGGGGCTCCTCGTCCTTCCCGTGAGCGCTGGCTGCGGCTGCCTCTCCCCGGGCCTGGCCGAAGGCAGGGACGTGAGCTCAGCGCGTGCCTTTGCCTTTTGTCTGGGCATCTGCAAGCACTTTTGAAATGCTCAGTTTTCACAGCATGGATGAAGTGTTATGGCTAATTAGAGACAAAGATGAAGTGCAGACTGACGAACTGAAAGGCCAAGCACTTCTCCATCCAGACACTGCTTCCAGCTGCGGCCCAAGTGCCTCCTGATGATTTTAGGGGAGAAACTGCATTAGTGGGGTTTTACCTGATTTTTTCCTGCCAGCCGGAGAAGCTGTTTGGCTGCCTGCAGCAGGGGTGCTTGAGGCTGGTGGGTGGGAGGATGCTGGCACGTGGTTTTGGCTCGGGGCTCTCTTCACTCCCGGGAGTACCCTGCTGTGGGTGTGCAGGGTCCCCAGGGTATTTGAAGAGATTCCCTTCCCCTGGCCTCAGCACCATGGCCTTGCCGTGGCTTAGTCCTTGCCAGTCACTTTTCCTGTAGCAGATGAGCACACGGACAGCAAAAAAAACCACTCCTTGAGATCTTGTTTTCCTTCTGATTGACTCAAACACTGCCACCGTGCCTCCTCTTGGGCTTGGTTGCATGACAAATAAAAAAACATTGGGGGCAGTGGAGTGAGCTCACCCTGGCAGGGTCCGTCTGTCCGGTTTTGGTGATGCAAACTGGGTTTGGCAGCTTTTCAGAGATAGCGTCACAGGAAGCCAAGTGACTGGACAAGGGGCAGAGATGGGAAGGGGATGCCGGTGTCCCTGGTGTCCTGGGGGGGCTGCTGGCAGAGGACAGGTCAGGCATCTGGGGCACTGCAAAGCGGAGCTTGCCTGGGTCTGTCTTCCCTGCAGAGCTCTGTAAGGATGCAGGAGGACACAGCCTGAATCTCCATTACTGCTGTACAAGTTGTTGGCAACCAGTCTTACCCTGAAGGGCTCGTTTCTCTATTTAACGCTGCCAACATTTTTAGTATCACTGAGGGCTTTTATGGCGCTTGTTTTCTCCAAGAGGCACATGCAGCAAGGAGCCAGCGAGGAGCCTGGCTGCTCGGCGCTGCCCAGCTCCTGCCACCCAGCACCCACAGTGGGGGCTGCCAAGCCTGGAGGGGCTCCCAGCCGCCGTCCCCCACAGGTGGCTGCGGGGAGCACCCGTGCAGGTCTCCCCTTTCCAGTACAGTGCGGGCTGGCAGGGGGGAGCTGGGCTGGCAGAGCACGGCTGGGGCAGACAGACCGTGTCTGTCCCTGTGGGGTGTCCACCCTTGGGTAATTTTTTGCCCTGTCTCAGGACGCAGGCAGGACGTGCTCGTCGCTGGGAGCGAAGAGGAGTTCTCTGCCCAGGTCCCTCTGTTGGCTGTGCTGGTCCAGCATAAAATCTTTGGTGTGAGCTGGTCAGACTCTGCAAACCCACGCGGTGTCTGCCTGGCCCTCCAGGTAAGAAGTGCTTGATTCAGTGCAGGGGTGGGCAAACACATCTCAAAAATGTGCAGCTCTCCCCACTAGCGTGGGTTCCCCAGCAGGGATGGACACCCAGACATCTCAACAGCCTGCGCATGGCTGGGCCTGGCAAACGAGCATGCATCCCGCATCCTGCCTGGCTCCACAGGGAGCGTGGATGTATGTGGCAGCTCTGCCATTTGGGGCGGTGTGAAGGCTCCCCCCTCTCAGCCCTTTTCAGAACAATTCCTTGTGGCCCTTTGCTTTAGTCCTCACGTGTTGCGCTGGTGAGGGACGTGGTGTGGAAACAGTGTCCCAGCTCTCTGGAAAGTCTGAAGGCATTGAAAATGCTGGGGAAAAACCCAGAGTAACATCTTCTGTGCTGTTCCTGGGCTAGGTAGCTGGAAGAACTCCAGGCGGGAGGGAGATCTCTGCCTGCCCTGTGCCAGTGTTTGCCGGGAGGAGGAGGAAGAGGAGAGCAGATGGAGGGCAGGCAGTGGCAGAGGACGGTGTCCTGACACCAGGACCCTGTTTATGTTGCTGTCACCAGTTCATTTTGGACTTCAGGCAACTCATTTAAATTCTCCTCCTTTGAAAAGAAGGAAAACACCTTGTTATCTCACACCGGCCTTGAATGAGACTTGAATTCCCTCCAGCAGAAGCCTTCTGGAGCTTCAAGTGAAAGACACCTCAGAAATGCAGCTGCTCCAGTCTTGGCTCCTGCCTGGGTGCTGTTGCTACCTCCTAAATCATTTCAGAAGCATGTTGTGTGTAATGAGTATTCACCGCGGTGCATTTGCCAGGGCGAGACGTGTTTCTTTGATGTTGCTCACTGGCAGGTGATGCCACGTGCTCCTAGATAAGATATAAGTAAGAAAAGGAACTTTTGACCGGGACAGGGGAACAATAATGCAAGCTCAGCTGATCAGCGGCATACCTTTGCAGAAGCATCCATTCCACTAAAGCTTTTTTTAATGAAGGCATTAAATTTTTTTTCCTGCAATCCAGATTTTTTTCCTGCAATCCAATGAATGCAGATTCGTACAATAGACCCAGATTTTTTTTTTTTTTTTACCTTCCCTGTATTCTTTTTCCCTATCCCCCTCCAGATTTCTTCCTCAGTTTTATCAGAGCTGGAAGCCATGCTCCATCTCATGGGTTGCCTCTCACTGGCACTTCGTGGCAAATGAGCAAGGGCTTGCAAGTGAGAAACGAACGTGTAGTGTGACCTGCTGGTGCAGAGCCCAGGGTGCTTGTGCTTCACGTGGGCTAGCACAATATTCCATAAAGGCCCCAGAACTTCATGTTCAATGCTGTGTGCAAGCCACAGCCTTTTTCTAAGGCCATGTAGAATATAGACAACAACTGAATGATCAAGGTGATGGAAACAGTTGTTTATGGGCAGATCTGCAGGCAACTTGATAAGTTCATCTTGACAAAAATACTCGGGAGAGTGGAGATGTGGAACAATCTAATGATGCTTTGCAGTGCCCAAGCAATGGGGAGAGGACCTGTGAGTGGTTTGGAAGGCCAGGCATCACTGCAGCCACCTGACATCCCCTTGAGGGGATGGTGTCCTGGGATGTCCTGGACACCCACAGCAGGTCACTGGAGCTGACTGGGACAAAGCAGCAGGAGAGGGATGGAGAAACCAGCCTGCATCGAGCCCTGTCAGGCCAGAGGGGTTGGAGGAATCAGAGCTTTGCTCCTGGCACTCACTTGCTGTGCTGACCTAATTCCGGCTTACATTTGGTTTTTGTCCCCCTCTTTCTTATCAACTTGACTCTCCTAGCTGCAGCCACAGGTACTCCCAGCCTGCAGCTGTAGGTCAACACTACCTGCTGCAGTCAAGGGCTTTGGCTTTTCCCTGGCATGACCAGTCCCACTTTTCTGTCCTCTGCCACCCGGTCTGTGCTCATGCCTCCCAAAAAACTCAGTGAAACACTGGTTGCCAGTGGGTGCCTCAGCAGGGCCCCCACCACACACCTGGGGAGCGTACCAGGTTTTAGGGTCAGGGCGATGGGGCAGCCCTGGTGGGATGGCATGGAGAGGTCAGCACGGGGTGGACAGGAGTCACAGGAGCCCGTTTCTTCTCATGGATGCAGGTCTTGCCGGAGAAGGGCTGGTGCCCATCCCTGACGGAGGCTACGGAGGAGCCACCAGCATCCCCCCACCAGCTGGCCACCACCGTGCCAGGGCAAGCAGCCTGCACCATGAACCTGGAGAAAGCCGGTGAGGGGACACGTGGGATGTGGCCAGGGCAGAGGGCTGTGTGCCTGCTGGGGGGGACACACGCTGGGGGGCTCTCCCCATCCCGCGTGCAAACAGGAGCGCAGCAGTGCTCCCCAGGTGAGGGGGCTGTCTCTCGATGACGATCCAACACCAGCCAGCACCTTGCGTGCTGGGTGCCTCCAGGTGCCCGATGGATTATTTAGTCAGGTCAACGGAGCAAAAATAGTGCTATTTCCTCTCTTCTAAGGAAAATTTGGGGTCAGAAAGTAACGTGGGCTGTTCCCCATCCCATTCTCTCTTTTCCATGTGGTCATTTGTTCCCATGCGCACCCCTGGGGCTCTCAGGCTTCCCTGCCCATCACCAACCTCGAGGTAAAGGCCGCTCCTGCTTTGCAGGGCACTGTGGTGACGATGGCTGGGGAGAAACGGCCGTGGAAGTGCGTGCAGCAGGCGTGGCTGCGCCAGGATGGGTTAATCCCCGTGGTTTCCCATCTCGCTCCATCAGGACTGAATTGCCCGGGCTTGTTGGGGCGCATCCTGGGAGCTGCTCCTGCGCGTGGCCCCGGTGTGGCTGGGCTCCCTCTGTGGGCAGACGGCTGGTGGGAAGGGAAGGGGATGCAGGAGGAAGGGAGCCTGCATGGAAGTGGTATTGGGCAGAGGCCTGGAGATGTCTTTCTTTCCAAGTGCACTTTGAAGTGTGTTGGAAAACAAGAGGGAGCTGGCCATGGCCCTCTAGCTGCTGGCTCCAAGCTCGGACCCATCCATCTGCTGGTGGCAGAGGTAATGTGGACCTGGCCGCTGTCTCTGCTCCCACAGATGCTCTTGCAGCAGCAGCGTGTTGGAGTCGACATTCAAGGTGCCCGTGTAGTTTTAATTTGGCTTCCATTATATTTGTGTATAATGATGCAGTCTTTAATAACACGATCACATACTGTTTTTCCACCAGCACCTGCTCATTCAGAAAAAAAAAAAAAAAAAAGGATGTGGTGCTGCAGGATGATTCAGAGCGCGGTAGTAAAAGCAGTCGTTAACCGTGTGAGGCAGCAGCGTGTCATCACGCAGCAGGGCTGGGTCACGGCACGTCCACGCGCGGCAGCCTCAGGGGCGGCACAGACAGATGCTCTGTGCTGTGGCACAGGGTGCTCTGAGGGCATCAGTGGAGCTGCTGCTGGACATGCCAAGCGCGGTTCGCCTGGGATTCCCAGGCAGGGTTCGTCCCTGCCTGCCTTCTCTGCAGGGAGTCCTTGAGCCTCGGCCGTGTTTCAGGGTCCTTGTGGCGGGGCGTGCTGTTTGCCCAGCCAGCTGGGGTTGGTGCTGTGCGCTCTGTGACCATGTCTAAGCTGTGCGCTGAGCTCATCTCAGCGTGATGTCGCTTATCTCAGCGTAACACCACATCCCTCTGTCCGAAATGCCAGTGTGCTGGCGTTTGCTTCCCTACCCCCAGGACCCCTCAGCTCTGGCTCCCAGTGTGCTGTCACACTCGTGTAGCTTTGCCAGCATGGTGGCACAGGCAGACCCTGGACGCGCGGTGCTCCTGTGAGTCCCCATCCCCACCACAACCCACGGCGGTCCCTCCCCATAGGCAGTCCCTGGCTGGCTGCTCCCAACCCACCTGTGCTTGCTCCCACTGCAGGGGGCAGGTTTTGCAGTGGGAAGCGCGCCAGCCTGCCGGCCCCACGTCCCTTCCCTGTGATCCAGAAGGTGGTGGCATCCATGGCGCACCTGCAGGAGGAGAAGCTGCGGCTGCAGGAGGAGCTGCTGGCTCTGCAGGAGAAACTGGCTGCCCGGAAGAGCGAGGAGCTCGCCGTCTCTGTCCAGCTGCAAGGGCAGGTATGGCATGGCTGGGGGTGTGGAGGGCACGATCTGGGTTTCCAGCTGCAGGTCGCGACTCGGTGGAGTGCAGGATTTTTGGTGCTCTTGCGTGCACCAGCCGAGGCAGCACCTTTGGCAAGAGATGCACCTGGGGCCTGGGTGAGCAGCAGGGCCCTGCTGTGGTCAGCTCACATGGTTGGCAATGATCCGGGTGTCAGGAGCTTCTCAGCAGCTTCTGTGGCTGCCCAGCACTTGGCCAAGCAGCGCTGTGCCTTCCTTGCAGTGCTTGCACTGTGCTTTCCTTGCAATGCTTGCAGCCCCTAACTGGTATTACTGCGGCACTGCGGTGGTGCCAGCAAGTGCCTACAGCTCCTTCGGGGTGCCTCATCCTGGCAGGAGGGGGCTGTGCCAGCCCGGGGAGCTGCAGAGCTCTGACTCCCCGCTGCAAGAAATCTGCATCAGGACAAGCTTGTAAAACCAACCCAGCAGATTACTTTTAGTGACTTTCAAAAGTCAGGAAGTGAGAAGTGACCGTGAAGGCAGAGTCGAATGCTTCAGAAGAGGAAAGTGGTGAAGGGATCAGATTGTGTCAAGCAGAGAGTAAAAAATATTTGAGTCAGTGCAAAATCCTTGCCATGCCTCTGTGGGCAGAAACCCTGTCTCAGCGGCGGTGAGCTGACCCCTAAATATTTCCTGCGCCAGTTCAGACGCAGCTCTTGGTGCAAGGACCTTGCTCATTACAGGGAGATTGAAATCCAGGGCTGCTAATAAAGGGATTTGCATGTGGATGTTGTGGAAGCTATTATAGTCAGGTTTTGCTTGTTCCACTGGTGTCAAAAAGGTGGATGTAATTGTCCTGGATCTGGTTGGCATAGTCTGCATGACACAAGCGTGAGCACCGTCAGGATCCGGCCCTCCATCAGCTAGCTCACTGGCGCAGGAGAGGCAGCTGGTGGGGCCGGGGACACACGGTGCAGGGCAAACACCAGCCAAAGCACAGCACGAAACTGGATTACAAAGGCTCGGGGATGGCCGGGCCATGCCTCTGGCCGGATCTGACAGCCAAGGAGTCCCTGTTGTCGCCGGAGAGCAGGATACGTCCAGAGATGTCCGAGGAGGTAGGGGACGGAGTGTCTCGGGGTGCTGCTCGCGCTGGGAGCAGCTCCTCACCTGCATGAGCTTTCTGCTGGGCAGCCCATGGCTGGGTGCGCTGCTGGCCAGCACCTTCCCAGCTCTGTGGCTTGGGTTTTTTTGCTGTTAAAGATGTATTTGTCCGCGAGTCTTTGGAAGGGCGGCTCTGTGTGTGCGCCTGGCACGGTGCTGGGGCTGGGAGCACGCACGGAGAGCGGCCCTGGGGTGGCGGGCAGGCTGCTCACTGCGCGTGTCCTTGTGATGCACCCAAGCTGGAGGGGTGGTGTCCTCGTCCCTCCCCTCCCAAACACAGTTGAACTTCAGTGGGAAAGGGATGTGAGACGCCGGAGTGAGGGCTGAGATGAGGACATTAATGCTTTTAAAATATCTTCATAATGCAGCTTACCGAATATGGGAATCAGGTTTTCCCACTCAATCCGTGAGGACGGGCGAGATGGTGCCGCTGTGCTTGGTGCTTGCTCTGCTTCCCCTGGCGTGGAGCAGCCACCCTGCGGGGGTCCCAGGTCCCTGCGGGGGTCCCGGCTCCAGCAGGGAGCAGCCCGGTGCCGAGCTGAGCTGGCAGCACCTTTGCGGGCACACGGGGCTGCGTGGGGGGTGCTCTCCAGCAGCTGGCTGTGTTGCCGTCTCCGCAAGGGAGTGGCTTAATAACTTATCATAATTAATTACAGCACAATGTGAGCGCATTTGCATTTGTTATAAATCAGCAGTTTCTAAATTATGGTCCGTGGAGGCCTGGTTGTTTAGAGAAGGCTGGTTACTCAGATGAGGCAATAACCTCCTGCTCTCTGGGCGGGGGATTTGGCAGCATGGTGGCTCCTCGCTGCCTCTTCCAGGCTCAGGGAGACTGACTGGAAGTCTGGGGGACAACAGCAGCGAAGTGTGCAGCCAGGTCTGGCACCCCCAGGGCAAGTTTTGGGGAGGTGGCGATGCTCCACTGTTGGTGCAGCCGCCAGCTCTCGGGTACTGGGATGAGGATGGGTCCCTGGTGTGAGGCACAGAGCACACAGCAAACCCCTTGAAACAAAGTCTGCAGCTTCCTGCAAGGCCACTGGCTTTGCAAAGCGCTCGCTGCAGCAGTTAATGAGTAACTGCAGTGATATTTTTTCAGGAGCCTCTCTGCCTTCTGCAGCAGGGAGGAAAGAGCTGGGAGAGATGGAAACCTCCGCTTCCCTGCACAAAAAAATGAGGATTTTCTGAAATTTGCCTGTTTTTTTGGGGGAGGGCAGGATGGTCCCCACATGACAGGCAGATCAAGTGACGACATGGTGGGGAGCATCCTCCCACTGGACTGAGATACACAGGCTTCTGGGGGAGCTCCTGCTCCCTCTTGCTCTCAAGATAACTTTCCTAGAAAGAAAAAACAGTAATAAAAGAGAAGGCAAAGTAAAACCGTATTGCAAGGGCAGGACAAGGTCCTTCTGGTTCTTTAAACACAGTTGTGAATAGGTCTTTATTTTTTCTCTCAAAAGATGTTGCTATTTTTTTAATAATGTTTTCTGCTAATACTCGATGTGGACAAATTATACCTGTGGTATAACTGAGAAGCAAGCCTTTCATTAACGCTTGTTTTAATCAGCTCATGTGAATCAGGCACTCAGAGCAAGGCAGAAAATTAGGGTGCACATAAGGTGCGATGCAGGATATTTGGATGAGAAACCCTTCCCAGGGAAGCAGAGCGGGACAGCTGCGCGTTTTGGCACCCGGCAGTGGGAGCGGTGTGCCCGGGGCACAGCTCTGCCCCGTGCTGCAGCCTGGGAGGCAAAACGCTCCCGAGAGAGCAGAGTGGGAGAGGGCTGGGGGCTGGCAGCGTGGGGGCTGCTCTGAAAGCAGCCAAGAAACGGCAAAAGTCCCCTCCTGGCTGACCTGGCCTGTGTTGGCAGGTTGAAAACTTGAAGGCGAATCTCCTGGACCAAGCCCAGGAAATCAGCAGGCTGCGCTCAGAGCTGGTGAGCTCGCCGATGTTGGGGTTGGTTGCGTTCCCCTTGTCCCCAGGGGTTGGGGCGGTAGGTCTTCGGAATTAGGTGCCAGCTGAGCAAGGGGTCTCGGCACCTGGGGCCGGATCAGCAGCACGACTGTATGGCCCGAACCCCTCCATGAGCTGCAGTGTGGGTCCTGCTGCCATTTACACATGCGAAAGAAAGAGAGAAATTGAGGGCTGTTTGTTTCTGTGGGACTTCCTTCCCGATGCAATGCCGCGACTGGCAGCGCCGGGGCACTTTTGGCAAAGGCTCCCTGCCACCACCCCATGGCATGCAGCGAAATCCCCCTGGTCACGGGGGGCTCCAGCCACGGGGGCTCCCTGTCACAGGCTCAACCTCTCCCCCCAGCAGGGCGGCACGGACCTGGAGAAGCACCGGGACCTGCTGGCAGCCGAGAACGAGCGCCTGCGGCAGGAGATGAAGGCACGTGAGGGGGAGCTGCGGGAGCTGCGGCGGCAGCAGGCACAGTGCAGGGGCTGCACCCACCTCCAAGTGAGTCCCTGGTGGCGGCGGTGCTGGTGGGACGGCGGGCGCCGGTGGGCACCGCGGCCTCAGCTGAGCTGTCTCGGGACTAGGAGAACGCGGGGCTGCAGGAGCGGCTGTCCCAGCTGCAGCGGGAGGCAGAGGAGGCACGGGCCAAGCTGGCAGAGCTGGACGTGGAGGTGCAGCAGAAGACGAACCGCCTGGCTGAGGTGGAGCTGCGGCTCAAGGACTCGCTGGCCGAGAGAGCCGAGGAGGAGGAGCGGCTCAGCCGGCGGCTGCGGGACAGCCAGGAGACCATCGCCAGCCTCAAGTCCCAGCCCCAGCAGATAAAGGTGAGCAGTGTGGGGCTCTGCACCAGCTCCCCGAGCTGGCCGGGACTGTCTCCTGCCTGGGCAAGGGGAGACAGGCTGGGTGTGTAATTGTGTCTGGTGGGTGCTGCCAATCCCACCTGGCCTGAGCGCGTTGGTGGTGCTGTGCTGCCCTTAAATGCAGCCCTCCTTGTAAATTAGCCCTACGGGGGCAATGCCGGCTCTGTCCCGGCCCTCAGGTGCTGCTGGACGGGCAGCCCTGGCCCTTGGCGCAGCGTCTCCGGGTGGTTTCCCTCAGTACATCATCAAGACAGTGGAGGTGGAGTCAACCAAGGCGAAGCAGGCCTTGTCAGAGAGCCAGTCCCGAAACCAGTACCTGCAGGAGCAGGTGGGGATGCAGAGGCAGGTGCTGAAGGAGATGGAGCAGCAGCTGCAGAGCTCCCAGAAGACAGCAGCTCAGCTCCGGGCCCAGGTATGGGTAGCCAACCGTAGCAGTGCAACGGTTGTAAACCAGACGTGAAGCCACTGCAACACCTGCCTGCATCATGCTTCACCTTGGCTGGGTGCCTGAGCATGCCATGCTGTGGTGGGCTGTGTGGTGCAGCAGTGGGTGCATCACTGGCATCACCCTACCAACCCCCCTCCCAGATTGCAATGTACGAGTCTGAGCTGGAGCGGGCCCACGGGCAGATGCTGGAGGAGATGCAGGCAATGGAGGATGAGAAAAACCGTGCCATTGAAGAGGCGTTTTCCCGCGCCCAAGTGGAGATGAAGGCGGTGCACGAAAACCTGGCAGGTGAGGAGGGCATTGGGCTTGTGGGGTTCGTGGGGCTGGGGCCACCCATCATCACCCGCGCTCGGGTTGTGCCCACAGGTGTCCGGACCAACCTGCTGACGCTGCAGCCAGCGCTGCGTACCCTCACCCATGACTACAACAGCCTGAAGAGGCAGGTCCGGGACTTCCCCCTGCTCCTCCAGGAGACCCTGCGGAGCGCCAGGGCTGAGGTGAGCTCAGGGTTGGCCCTGCTGCCCCCCTCCACGCCCTGTCTCCACTCCCCACGCGGAGCAGTGGGAGTGCAAGGGGGTTGCTGAGCCGCCGCCCTCGCACCCAGATCGGCCAGGCCATCGAGGAGGTGAACAACACCAACCGGGAGCTGCTGCGGAAGTACCGTCGAGAGCTGCAGCTCCGCAAGAAGTGCCACAATGAGCTGGTGCGGCTGAAAGGTGCATGGGGAGGTGGCTGATCCTGGCAGGGGGCCTGCACCCCCACCCCGGTGGCCTCGGGAAGATGCCGGGTGAGGTGGTGCTCGTCCCACCCAGTGTTCGGTGGCATCTCCGGGTGTTGCGGGGCAATGAGGTGCACCGGGGCCAACGCTGTCTCTGCTCCCCGCCAAGGAAACATCCGCGTCTTCGGTCGGGTCCGTCCCATCACTAAGGAGGACGGTGAGGGTCCGGAGGCAGCCAACGCGGTGACGTTCGATGCCAACGATGATGCCGTCCTTCACCTCCTGCACAAGGGGAAGCAGGTGTCCTTTGAGCTGGACAAGGTCTTTCCACCACAGGCGTCCCAGGAGGAGGTGGGTGCTGTCACCTCTGCGCCCACGTGCTGCTGTCAGTGGCAGCTCTGACATCTCGGAGGGATGTGGACAACTTCTCCTTAATGCTCCCTGGTCCACCACAGGTGTTTCAAGAGGTTCAGGCCCTGGTTACTTCCTGCATTGATGGCTACAATGTCTGCATATTTGCCTATGGACAGACAGGGGCAGGAAAAACGTACACAATGGAGGTGACTTTGCCTGGCTTTGTCTTCCTCTTCTTCCTCGGTTTCCTGTCCCACGTTGCCCTCTGTGCCCTGCGTCTCGGTGCCCTCGCTTACCCAGGCTGGGCATTAGATCAGTCCTGGGGTGAATCGGGGACGTGACCACACGGAGGCTCCCCACCTTGCCCCAGCTCTGCCCGTGCCCTGCGTGGTCTCTGCAGCCCCAGCTCAGAGTGGCTGTTGCTGCAGCTTCTGGGCTTTACTTCTGCTTTGCCGCATCTTAAAAAAAAAAAGCACAACGGGTTGTTTCTTCCCCCCCCTTTCTTGCCCAATTTATCAGGGAACCTCTGCAAACCCGGGGATCAACCAGCGGGCCCTGCAGCTGCTCTTCTCTGAGGTGCGGAGCAAGGCATCTGACTGGGACTACGCCATCACCGTCAGCGTGGCTGAGATTTACAACGAGGCGCTCAGGTACGCCGGGAGCTGGTGGGCCGGGGGCTCAGGCAGCTGGAAGTTTTCTGCTGGGGGGTGCCGTGCTGCGCGGTTCTTTACCTCCACGGGGCACGGGCACGGCGCTTGGGAGCCAGCTCTGCCTTGGCTGCGCATCTTAGTCTCAGGGCCTTAGGCCCTGGATTTGGCCATGTAAGGATTTTTATTTATTTATTTATTTTCCCCAGTGCATGCCACTCGTTCAAAGAGCTTGTCTGGGACCACTCCCAGCTCCCTCTCCCTTGAGCTCCTTCTGCTTATATGGGCTCCCTCTGGCTCTGACTACTGCCTTGTCTTCCTCCGGCGGGTTTGAAACACCTCCCCCGTGCCCCTGGCTCCCCAGCCTCTGGCTGTTATATTTAGAAACTGCACACTGGGAGCTGAGAGAATGAGAAACATTTCCCTTCCCTGCCCGCAGCCCTGCCTGGATGCTGACAGTGGGAGGAAGCTGGGAGCTGCGGGGGGTGATGGCAGCAGCCGCTGGTGCTCGCTAGCGTCTCGGGGACCAGCAACGGCCCTAGCGAAGATGCCCCAAGCGCGCATCTGCTCCGCGTCACATACCTAGCGGGCACACAGGAAAGCAGTGGGGACAGGGAGAGATGAGGTCTATAAATTGGCTACGAAATATCCCAGGAGGAAGTGGCTCTGTCAGAGCTGGAAGTGGCTCCCACAGGGCAGGAACAGGGTACTGGGGGCACTGGCAATGCGGGTGCGCGTGCAGAGTGGCACACAGCGGGGGGGGGGGGGGACGACATGCCTGCGGGGCAGTAATGGGTGCTCCCTTCCCAGGGACCTGCTGGGGAAGGAGCCCCAGGAGAAGCTGGAGATCAAGCTGTGCCCTGATGGCAGTGGGCAGCTCTACGTGCCCGGGCTGACTGAGTTCAGGGTGCAGAGCGTGGAGGACATCAACAAGGTGAGGGGAGCAGGAGGGTGGCACCAAGTTACTGCGCAGCCCCCCTTAGGATGGCTTCAGGGCGTGCTAGCATTTGCCACTGGGTTCACGGCAACACCAGGAGGGAGCTGGAAGCTCTGCCGGGGTCTGTATGGTGTTACCCCAGGTTCAGAAGCATTTCCAAAGTGCTGGGGAGTGAAAGAGCCCAGAATAGACCCCTGGGTGGGATACAGCCGACACCCTGCCATGAGACGAGCAGCAGCTCTTTGCATGAGTTGAAGGGGTGCTAAAAATAAATATGTGGGGCCTGGGTGGCTGGGGGGGGATTAGCGGGATACCAACCACCACTGGTTCGCCCTGGCTGCCATTCACCACCTGCCTCCAATGCATCACTGGGGTTGAGGCCGGAGGAGCACTCGTCACCCTGATGGACTTAGGCACCTTTCAGAGCTCTCTGGAGGCGGTGGCAGGTGCAGGGGCTGTGAGGGGCTTGGGGCAGGCCTGGCCTGACCGCCTCTCTCCCCCAAGGTCTTTGAGTTTGGCCATGTCAAGCGGGTGACGGAGTGCACCAACCTGAACGAGCACAGCTCCCGCTCTCATGCTCTCCTCATCGTCACGGTCCACGGCCTCGACCGCAGCACGGGGCTGCGCACCACAGGTGGGTACTGGACCCGTCACCGGGGCATCTGGGCAGGGGCTGGCAGCACCGTCAAAAGCTGTGGTGCGGCTCTGTGCTCCCAGGGAAGCTGAACCTGGTGGACCTGGCCGGCTCGGAGCGTGTCGGGCGGTCAGGCGCGGAGGGCAGCCGGCTCCGCGAGGCGCAGTACATCAACAAGTCGCTATCAGCACTGGGGGACGTGATCTATGCCCTGCGCTCCCGGCAGGGCCACGTGCCCTTCCGCAACTCCAAGCTGACCTACCTGCTGCAGGACTCGCTCAGCGGGGACAGCAAGACCCTCATGATGGTGCAGGTAGGGGCTGGGGACCAGGGCATGCGTGGCATGGAAATCAGCTGATTGGAGCAGTTTCACCCTGCTGGGGACGGGGCTCACCTTTTCCTGCTGCTGGGCCTGATCCCTCCCTCCCTGTGGGAATGCACGTGCCATCCTATCAGCATGGCCTGCCGTGCAGGAGTTTCCCTGTCCCCTCTTGCCAGGAGGGCTCTGGGCTCTGGTAGCTCCATCCTTGCCCTTTGCCCCCAGCCCCTATGACTGCCTGCAGCCGCACCAAGCACAGTTGGGGGATGCATGAACTGCTGCCACCTGCTGTAGTTTTCTTGGCTATCCCTAAAGCAGGGGCAGTTGGTGACAGGGATATATGTCTGGCTGAGATGATAGCTCGGGTGCAGATGCACAGGGCTGTCTCAGGAGCGGCAGGTTAATAATAGCACGACCCCGCCATCTGTGGCATTTGCCATGCTCGAGAGCTGGGGCAGGAGAGCCTGGGAGGAGTGTGGGTGGCTAGTGGGGTGACACGCTGCTGCTCCTGCTGGCTGCAGGTCTCCCCCGCCGAGAAGAACACCAGCGAGACGCTGTGTTCCCTGAAGTTCGCCGAGAGGGTTCGCTCTGTGGAGCTCGGCCCCATCTCTCGCAAGGCTGAGCTGGCGTCCTGGCCCAGCCAGGAGCAGCTGGAGGTAACCAAGGTGCTGCTGGCACCCTTCCTCTCTGGCTGCCCCTGAAGCACGAGCTGACTGACGGCCATGTCTCGTCTTCTCCCCAGGGGGACGTGCCGGGGACTGCAATATCCTCCAGCCGGGGCCATGCGTCGCCCAGCCCAGGGCCACCCAGTGGCCGTGCTACCTCCATCCGCAGGAAGCTCCAGACCTCAGGTGGGTGGTGGGGCATCACGGCCCCAGCTCCACATCCCTGCTGCTCCTGACCAGCATCCCTCTGGCAGAGGACGCTCCCCACCACCAGCCTCGTCCCAGCCAGCTGCTGGCAGTCAAAGCCTGTGTAGTGGAGCTAGCTGATCTGTAATCAGCTCATTAACTGATGGCTAATTAGCTGTCAGGAGCCTGGTTTGGACTTCCCCGAGAGCACCCTGTCACAGCACAGGGCAGTGCAGGGTTGCAAAGCCTCTGCGGGCAGCTCTGGCTGCATGTGGGACACCCGGGGCAGTGATGTTGTGGGGCAGCAGCAGTGCCCCCAGCTAAACCTCTCTTCCCTTCAATTTCAGCCTGAATTAGGGGCAGCTGTGGCTGCCAGGTGAGTGTATGTGCCTGGGAGCCGGTGGAGGGCTCTGCTTCGGCCTTGCAAGGGCAGGTGTGCTGGGCTGCACCACTTGCAGGGACGCTCGTGGGACCAGCTCACGCGGGGCCTGCCGAAACACCGCTGGCGAGGGCTTGGGCTTGGGCTGTGATGGCCGTGCCCTTGGCCTGGCGTGACCCTCGTGTGTCTGTCTCCCCCCAGGGAAGCTGAGGCCAGTCCCTGTGTGACAGGTGCTGGCTTCTAGCACCAGGCCCGCTACAAGACTGGGCTGCTTGCTGGAGAGCTGGCTGCTGGCTGCAGAGGGTGGAGGCTTTGGTGCGCTCCCCTCGCCCACCTCAGTGCCCCGGACCCACCAGGATCCGTGACCGGGGGGGTAGTGGCATCCCTTCCTGCCATGGCACCTCTTCCCATGAGACACGCAGCTCTGTGACTTCTTTCTTGCTGGACGGATGCTTTTAGCCAGGATCGGGAGTGGGAAGCTGCTGGGTGCTCCCTCCACCTCTCCAGCTTTTTTGGGACAGCTGTGCTATCTGGCTGGAGGGATCAGAACCGCACACAAGCTGGAGCTGGGTGGTCCCCACCTCACCGAGCTGGGATGCTGCTGCTATAGGAGCCTGGCACAGTCCCGAGGTACAGAATGAGGCATGGGGTGCGCTTGGCTGTGCTTGGCCTCCCAGAAACAAGGTTCTGCCCTGCTTCATGTTACGGCCAGGCACCCACCCAGCATCTTCTGGAGCAGCACTTCCCATATTTGAAGCTAGAAAAAGCCCAGCAACTCCTTTCCCCATAGGTTTCAAGCCCTGTTGCACAAAGGGCCGTGCGTGCGCTGAACTGCTGGGGTCCCATGCTGGCCCACCCTGGGAAGCTCCAGACGGAGGGAAGAGCAGGCGCGGGTCTGCCCGTGTTTTGTGGCAGCTGTGTGGTCTTAGCAGTCTTGAAGGAAGCTATTGTAAAGTTATTTAACAGTTGTCTTCTCAACAGCGATCACAGTGTGGTCAAGGTGAAAGCGTTTGAAATATTTATATCCCGTTTACATGGTCGTGGAATGAGAAACAAGTGCGAAACAAACCTCCAGCCCAGACTTATTAGCTTACGTGTCGTGACAGCAGCTGGTGGGGTCAGGGGGGAGGCAGCACAAGAGCCTGCACCCCTCCTGGGACAGCCAGCCCCAGGTCACTTTCTTCTCCAGCAAACACCTGACTGGATCCTTCCTGCCATGGCCATCTCCTGTCACACTTCCACACTGTAATCTTAAAAAAAAAAAAAAGTTGGGGGGGGAAATAAATCTAGTCTTTTGTAAGAGTAGATTTTTCTATGTATTTTAATTTAAAAAACAAAACATGTTTTATAACAAAACTTATATTAAACTGTTAAAGCCAGTCCTCTTGTGCTGCTGTTATTTCCCTTGAGGGTGTTTGAGCCTTGTTCTGTGAGGGCGCTTGCTCCCTCCCTACTCCTGCAGCATCTCCTTTGGTGCTCTGCTGGAAAAACCCATTAACTCCCTCCTCTTCCACCTGTTTTAGGGCAGACAGGAACAGCTCAAGCCTGGCAGCAAGGCAAAAAAATAAAAAAAAAGATTGCTTCTATCAGCCTCCTTTAGTTAGTGAGAGATTTAGTATTTAACTGCTGGTCAGGCCCTTCAGTCTTCTTAAAACTTGACCATGGTTGGATGGATGAACTATCAGCTTTACTGCTGGCTCCCATATATACACCCGGAAGCGGGTCTCCTCCCTCAAACACTAGCACCTGGCTTAATAGCTTCACAGAAAAAGCACAAAGTGCCATACAAGCTTGGAGGCAGCACCTAACCTGTGCACTACTACCCTGCAACCTGCTGGAAAGCAGGTGGGGAGGAGATCTTCATCAGGCCCGGGAGAAGGACAATCCACAAATGCTGATGTTGCTCTTAGGGCTGGGACCTACCCAGCAGAGCAAAGCCTCCCACAGCATTTCAGGTAGACACCTGGTGAGCGTGAACACTTACTCACAGTATCCACTTACTCAACACAGCCTCCCAACAGGAAGGGTGAGAAAACTCACCCTTCCAGGTGAGTTCTAGAGCCCTGCTAGGCACACAGAACACAGAGCCCCGCTTTCCCTATCCGCTCCCAGCCAGAAGCCATGCCAAAGTGAACAGCACTTAAAGAGACTGAGACATTTGACACAACTTAAGAAAAGTTACAAATCTTTTATTATTAAAATTCATTATAAGTTACAGTTTCCTAGACAACAGGCTCCAGTGTATAAAACAGGAGACAGACTGGGAGGAGCAGGGGAGGCACCAACAGGAGCCTCTTTCCCCAAAGGAAAGAAGAAAGAGGGACAGAAGGGTTCTGACAGCCATTTATTGGACTGGGGGAGGAGGGAAAAACAGGGACAGACAGGATGACAAAACAGAACAATAAAACCACAATCCTAAGAGTGCTCCAGTGGATGTAGAGAGACATTAGTCCACGTCCCTCCATTCTTCCACCCTTACCCCCAAAGGCAAACGTATGGCAAGTCCTATTGAAGTCATATAGGTCGACAGATCCAGGTAGACCTCATTTCCCAGCAACAGTCTGAAGATACTAATCTTCTGTGGGGCAGGGTTACCAGCAGGGATTGTCAAGTTATGAGACAACTTCCTCTCAAAACAGGCCCTCGAGACTATATCAGGTGTGGTGGCACAGTGTCCTGGCTCACATTTTTTTGAAGCAAGCCAACAAGGCTGGTCCCATGTGCCAGCAGAAGAGGTCAAGTCCTTTCTGTAGGGAAAGGGTGCTCCACACCACAGCAGGCTTTTGGGGGACAAAAGCTGCAGTCCTCAGCATGCTGCAGAGAGCAGGCCTGGGCCATCGGAGCCGAGTGTCAAGAACCAACAGCACATGCGTGAAGGAAAGGTGACAAGCAGGTTTGGAGCCCTCCAGCCAGAGTAAGGCCAGCACGCAGAGACAAAACAACTCAGAGCTTGATGCTGAGGTAAAAAGCTGAAATGAAGCTGCTTCCCTACAGGGATTTTTTGCAGAATCCTCAGCCAGCCTGGTCCCCTTGCAGCGCACAGGCACCTCTCCACTCAGGTCTTATACCTAGCCCATTAGGTACTGGTGCTGGACAGGTGGCCAGCCAGCAAGATTCCTGTTCCCTACTGTGCTGTGGTGGAAGGATGAACACACAGAGAGGTGAAATCCAGTCAGACCAAGAGCAGAGGGGATTTTGGCCACGTGTTTGCAGATGAGGAGGTGGCAGCTGTCACTCCAGGACAGCCATGAGGAGATGCAGTTCCCGGAAGGCACTACCATGGCGGCCACTGAGCCCAGACTTGTTTTTGACAATGTTGCTGATGTTCTTCAGCTGCTTGTAGCACAGCTTGCATTTATGGAGCCTGTGAAAACAACAGACACAGCATGAATGCTCAGCTACATAGATGTGTTTGCTCCTGAAGCGCCTAAGATTCAGCCAAGCAGGAGAGAAAATGCAAGCCCTGCAAGTGGCCTGGTTGAAACAGGAGCATGACTCTGCAGAAGCAGCTTGTCTTCAGCCCACATCCTGATGATGCAGGAGAATGGCATTCACACAAGGGCTCTTTCACTCCTGTTTTCCCCTTTGGCGGTAAAGACTGGGGAGGAAGGAGGTGCTGTTTCTGGAGAGCCAGTTCTGAGAGCAGAGCTATCCTATGAATGAACTGGAAATCCAAGGCCTGGCTGACAGCTCATGTGCCTTGTGAGGTGAAGGGTGCAGCCACCAGCTGGCTTTACTTCTGACATATTTGCACTTTGGTTAGGTATGACTCAATACACAGAGACAGAGGGGAAAAAAAAAAAAAAAAACAGTCCTTGGCCCTTTCCTCAGAGCAGGAGGGTTTGGTATTTGCAGACAAAAGGGAAGGCATGCCCAGTCTAGTATCAAAACCTTGATGGAAAGGAGCAAGACTCACCAAGAGAAAGGCTGGTTTGAAAGGAAGCAAGTAGATGTGGGTAAGTGCCTCACCTTTCCTCTCTGGTGATGTCTACGCCGACCGAAGGTGGTGCAGCAAGCATGTCTGTGATCAATGGCAGGAATCTCTGGAGAATGAGTTTCAAGGAGGTGCAGCCAGTCTGCACGTAACTGGAAAGCAAACAGAGAATCAAGTCCCACTTGAATTCCATTCCTCTCCTCCCAGCAGCCAGCCCTCACACACATCCAGTCACTGGGGATAATGTACTCAAACAACTCCCCTTCACCACCTGTAACCAGGCAAGGAGACAAGTACCAAATGAGTGCCAACACAGTCTTGGTTCAAGTTGAGACTGACAAAGTGAGCCCTTTTAAAATGTCCTGGCATATACACTGCTAAGTGTGACTTTTCTGCTCAAGAGCAGAGGTGTCCTGCTGAGGGCACCTGGAAGAATCCTCTCTCCTAGTAGGAAAGAAGGACAGAAAACCCCATCTTAAGTGAGATGCTGCATTTTCTTCCCACCTAATGATCAGATTCAAAGCAGTCTTCTAAGCAACCCCAGGACTGTTGCTAGACTTCATTCCCTTTGTCCCAAGTCAACAGTTTAATCATCAACGCACAGAGCACACTTGGTCTACACCTGTTTGACCCCTCCTGGCTGTCATACCTGCCTTCAGACCAACACACCTACATCAAATCTCAACATCCTGTTCTTACTGAGGACTTCCTGCCTCCATATACTTTCCCACTATACTACATATCTTTTCCCACACTCACTTGGCAACTCCAGTGCTCTTTTCCAGGTGTGGTATCAGCATAATACTGTGTCTACTATGACTTTCCAGGATTTTCTTTCAGCTACAAAATGCTTAGCAGAGCTCTCTTATGAACATCCACACCTTCCCCAACAAGCACATCATGTTCTCGTGGCCTCACCTTTCATATTTACTTTGGAGTAGTTTTTCTATCTGAGGCAGGACTACAGTGCACAAATCTAACTTCCAGAGAGACCTTAAAAGAAAAGAAAAGGACATGTTCTGAGACTGAAGATTTCCAAAGTTGAGCTGACGCAAATAGAGCTTTCTGGCAAAAATGTCCAAGTAGCTGCACCCAAGTTTACTGAGCAAGTTCATTGACTCCCCCTTGTGATAGAAGGTTGCTAGTTCCGACACATTTACTCCCAGCAGAATCACTTCATTAAGTCCTAAGACCGATTTTCTTTGTGAGACATCAATGCACACAGAAAAGGCCCTGTACAACTCCAGCAGTTACTGGCACTGCAGACTTGGAGATCTGACTACAAGCATATGCATTTCATGCTGCCATGGCAGCTGGACATGAGGCAGGCACAACGCACTGCTCCCGACACCCAGCCAGATAGCTCTCAGGTATCCCAGTGACCCAAGACTCACGCTTTTTGGTTGACAATGTTCAAGAGGTCCACAACAACAGACAGATCATTGATTGCTACAGCAGAGTCCACAGAGTTCTGAGAGAGAAGGGGAAGAAGAAGTCTATCGCAAGGCTTAAACTGGATAGGCTAATGCAATAAATACCAAGTACTACTTTTCAAATACAAGGTATAGGGAACATGGATTTAGCCAGGTAAGAGAAGATAACTCTCTAATGAGAAAGTTCTCTCCATGTTTGTGACCTTTCAACCCCAGCTGGAACACAGCAGCACTCTGTGGTGCACCCCGGCAACAAACACTGAGATCCCAAGTTTTGTATGAGGCAGAACTGGTTCCACACCAGACAATAAAACTGCTCAGCCGTTCCCCTCATGAACCTCAGGCATCTCCACATCCTTGCCTTGATGTCACCGGTGCTCCATACAGCCCGCACAGTGTCCAGATTCTTGTGGCGGCTGGTGAGCACCACACACATGGTCTCATGGCCTTTCCTGATCTGCGACATGGCTTCCTCATCCACAAGCTCAGTTTGGCTTTGGTTTTTCACAGCCTGAAAAGTAGACAACAGTGGAGGAGCGATAACATAGCAGAATGGTACAGAAAGGATAGGAGCTTTCTCTGACCTAGGTGAGAGCTAATTTTGGAGTACAGAGAGTAATGAAATACAGACTTCCTTGCAGATTGTTTTAAAATCTTTTTGAAATGGAAATGCTCAATTTGTTCCAATTTCAGCTACTTTATTTTTTTTTCTACTTGGTAAATCACAAACACGTTTAAAACTTTGGAAAAAAAATCTCAAAGGAGTGAAGAAAAAGTAAGTTTTCAAACCCTGTATGTTTGGATGAAGAAATATTTTCATGCAAACCCTATTTTTGATATGAAATGCTAATCTGAAACCAGCAACTTTCATTAAAAACATAAATCTTGCACCATTTGTTAGACTCGCAGTTGATTTCTGCCCAAGTCACGCTGGAACCTCCACTTCCCCTGCTCACATTTAAAGTCTGTCATAACGAGGATGCTCTGGTCCTTCTCCTTTCTGCGTTAGGGAATACCCTCTTGAGGAGTGGCCAGGAAGCCTCCAAGATGCAAGAGGCAAAGATTACCATAAAATAATTATGTGCATATAATGGCAGACAACAATTTTCTAAATGAATCACTGTCTAGAATGTGGAATCATTCAGTGTCTTTGCCTCATCCCTTGTTCCCTGGTTTAATAACACATTCTTCATGAGCATGAACCAACCAGGCTGTGTTTGCATCAGCCTGCTGTCAGTCTCAATGGGGGCCCAGTCCAGAAGCCCTGAGGTGCTAATCCCACAAGAACTGCAAGTCAAAGCAGTTTGGAGGCAGGAGAGCAAACTGGCAGGGGAAGAGCAGAAAAGGAATGTGTTCTTTGGCTGCTGCGTTCAGTACCAATGACTGCAGGCTGCAGAAAGCACCTAAGACACTTTTGCACCTCCAAGAACACCCTTTTTCTGATGCCATCCAGCACTGACGCCAGCCAAAAACATCTGTTCAGAGACACTTACTGGTAGAAAGTCAGTTGCTTTCAGGCCAATGGGCTCATTCCTGGCTGCAGGAATCACTGACAGCTCTGCTCTGGTCACAGGAGTTGAGGACGCAATTGGTGGCCTCTGAATTTGATCAGGCTGCAGGAGAAATTGGGATAAAAGTTCTAGTAGCAATAACATGGACTTAGTCTCATATCCTCTTTCCTGACCCACTTTCCTCTCAAGGCAGTCTCCAATTTGCTAGCATGGCTTCGAAGGCAATGCAGTGTCCCTCAGGTATACATCAAGACTTAATTAAGGTTTGTGAAGTACACGTAAGATGCCCCAGCAAGAATACTGAATGCTGTCAATGATATTAACATCTAAAATTATGGCAATAGGCCATGGCCAGCCCAAAGGCAGAAAGAATTCTAAAGAAGCCTGAATAACATATCCTGTCCTGATAACTGCTTGAGATTTTGACTCTAAAATAGTCTCAGTTCAAGCACCTGCGGAAACGTAGTACCTAAATTCTCTTCAGAGAATTGCATTTATTTTGATATTAAAGGAGAAATACCACTGTAAGTGTGAGAAGCAAACAAATGTAATATAGCCATTGTCTGCTGGAGGCCTGGCCTTCAATTCTGCTGCTCAGATGAGACACGTGGACTGACAGAGGCTGAAGCTGCATTCTTATTGCTCTTCAGTAAAGGAATCAGCTTGATTTAAAACAGTAATGTCTCTAAAACTCACAAACCTTTCACAGTGGGGATGTGAACAGCTATTAACAGATTACATTGTACGTACAAGTTCCTGCTTTGGCAATGGGGTCTGGACTTCCACAGCTTGGTTAGGCTTCACTGCTTCCTTTGCAGTTACAGGTTCTATCAAGATGGAAAGAAGCGGGAAAGTAGAAATTGATTGTTCCTCTCAAGAGAAGCTTAGAGCAAAGGTACCATAAACAAAGACTACAAGTAGTCATTTCTGCAGACGTGCAACTCTCCCTGTTTTAAGGGCTACTAATCCCATTCCCACCAAGGGGTCATTTTCATACTCACCATCTTCAGGGGGGGCTGGAAAAGGCTCATTGTTTCGTGGAGGAGTTCGAGCTACAGAAAAAGAAGGAAAAAATGACAAACCATGCAAGGCTACAGATTAGTAATAGGTCAGCCTTGGAGCTGAGAGACCTCCAGCAACTCCAGAGATTAGGGCAATCAGCGACACAGCAAGCAGTTATCTCCTCCAGACCTTCCTTGACATTACTGTTGAGTTTAAACAAAGGATTTTTGCCTTCACAGATGGGACAAAACTGACCCATGTAGCTCACTGCTGAAGAGGTGTCAAGCACAAGACAGTGCACTGTCAAAAGCAAGTTACACTAAAAAAAAAACAAAATTAACCTCCAACTAAACTGATTCACATACTTAAGTCATTATTTTGACTATTGCTTCCTTAGAAAGAGTATCTTATTTTTCTCACTTACAGTAAAGTGAGTTACATGCATTGCACTGTGCTTCCTAAACAACAATCACTGTTTTAACAAACCATTTAACCTTTCCTTCTTTAATGGAGGCTGCTGAGTTTACATATACCAGAGTTCTAAGCAAATAAAGATTCTGTAACACAGCAATCCTTCCTAATCAGGACAGGAAGGCTCCATACTCATAACGGAGCTCTGGATTCTGGGCCAGACCTCAATCAGACATCACTGCACCCTAGCAAAGGTGCAACCTTCCAGCAGTTCACTAAAACTACTTATTAAGCAGGGAATATTCAAGTCTTCTAAACTCTCTCAGTCACAGGTGAAGCCTCTATTACAATACGCCAGAATTCACTTCCAATGAAACAGTTCAGTGTCTACAGCTCTGAACTAGCCACCACTCAAAAACACAATAACCCCTGGTACTGACAGATGGCATTCTTGGGCTGGAAGATCTCTTTGTAATCCTCTGGGTTCTGGATCTCAGCCTTTGATTCCTTCTCATCCCGGTCATCTTCACTGCTGGGACTGCGCCTCTCACTCTCTGAGTTGTGCTTCACTCTGCTAAAAAGAAGAAGAAAAAAAGGATGTTGTTAGGGCAAGTCACATGGACCCTGTTAGACAGAAAAAGAGCACTAATTTCCTTGTACATTTCCTTATAAAGCTTGCGATTACAACAAACCAGCAGTTTCCCTTACCTTTGTGGCTTGCTGCAGCTAGTTGAGGGCCTGTCATAGATGCGTCGAAGGGAGGACCCTGTGGGGGTGGGCTGAACAAGAGGCTTGTCATCCCTGATCAGCCCATGAGGAACTGAACCTGACTTTGTGACTCTGCTGAGATCCACAACGAAGGAAGAAACTGTGCTTTGCGCAAAGGAAACTCCTATCTGCAGAGGCAAAAGATCAAGGTAATTCGCTGAACAGCAGGGTACATGCCAGCGTTTCTATGATCAGGGAGGATGGAATGACCCTGTGTGACAGCACTTGAGAATTTGTCAATTCAGTGCTTTGGCTTTTTCAATTTGAAACTACCAATGCTACATGAAAGCCTATGATAAAACTTCTGCCAAGCATAGTTTTGAAATACTGGTCAAACTAAGCCCCAGTTCTTTCCTCCAGAAGCCAAAGAGATGAAATGTAGCACAAGGCTCTTGAAAGAAAAAACACACAAGCTCTAGGTGCTGGACACACTGCATGCCCTGGCCACTTGCAGTCTGACATAAGCTTAGAGGTCAGAAGGCCTGCAAGCAAGACAGAAGGATTTTATCTCACGTTTCGCAGTCACCTCACCAACTCCTCATGAACAATGACTTACCAGCTGGTTGTTGCAGATAGATAAGTCAGCCACTTTTCCCCAGTTCAGCAAGACCACATCAAAACAGCGTTCAGGCTCCCAGCCATACACACGCAGTGAATCCTGGAAACCACTATACAAACAACAGCCATCTGGGTTGAAAAGAACACACCTAGGAAAAGGCAGATAGAGAGTTTAGAAACTTCCAACTTCCATAAACATCCCAGGGCTGTATCTATGACTTCACTGAATACCTGCAGGATGTTTTCAGCAATGAACGTACTGATCTGGTGAACCTTTGCAACTTTCTCTCCAGTATTCCCCCTTTCATGAAATTCTCCCTTTGCCCCCAGCTTTGGTCTCTGCCTAGTACACTGCAGGAGGAATTTAATATACCTGACGGGAGTAGCCTCTTCTTCGATGCAGCTCACAACTTGAAACTTCTCCAAGTCCCAGAATCGAACAGTCCTGTGCACAAAACAGAATAAAAATTGTCGCTCATCCCTCTGGAAATCTGCGGTAGGATTCAACATTAAAAATAATATACTAATAACTAGAATGACTTCCACTGCTGTGCATATATGATGAACCTACACAGAGGACTGGTCTAGCTAAGATCCATGAATCCAAACCAAGACACTGAGAGGCTCTAGAGATGTATAGTTATTTAGAGCAGACCCAGTGCTGAAGACACTCTGCTGGCACAGCAGGAGTGCTTGCTGTTCAGATAGGATGTCAGTTCGATTAGTGAGCCACTCAAGCCTACTGCATTGTTTTCTAGCATGGCAGAGAGCATCATCAGTTTTGTAAGAGAAGGTAAGATCTCCATATTCTGCACATCACAGATGTGACATGCTGTTGTCTAGCTGGCAGGCTCTTGCAATGGCAGGTTTGAGTTGTGTGACATTCTTGTTTGCCATGTTCTTAAAAGGAAGGGCATTGAAAGTGGAACTGACATAAACAACTCCCTTCTTTCTTTTTCCCCTCATATACCTGTCAGAGCTGCCAGAAGCCAAAAGGTATTCATTTGGATGGAATTCTACAACGTTCACTGGGCCAGCATGTCCTGTAAACTCAAACATCATCTTCCCAGCAGCCAGATCCCACAGCTGGAAGAAGGAAAGAACAAAAGACTCTTAGAAAAATTCATGTTCAAGAATTTCAATACACTTTGAATTTCCCTTTACCAGTGATCTTCTAACACTTTTTCCCCTCCTCCCAGAACAGACTTGAGTTTGTCAAGGAAAGCAATGATCTGGAAAAGAGACACTGTCCCGGTCACTTAAGGTTGACAAAAAAACAATAATAATAATAAAATAAATATTAATTTTTTTAAAAAAAAATTCTCTTCTAAATTCCCTTTTTAGTTTTAAGTAGTAATTTGTCCCCTAGAAGTCTGCTTTATATTTAAAAACTGGGATAAGATATGGCATTTCCACTTGTTCCAGAAGATAAAAATCTCAAATGTAAAGAAACAAGAACCCTAAGCTCTGAATCGTTTAGTAATTCATTCTTCCTGGGCTCCAGTCTCCATTGAAAAATTCAGAGTGAAACAACTGACCAGCTTATTTCATCTGAAGTTGGAAACAAAAAAAATCAGTCCTTTGCCAACATTCTGCCGTACCACATTACAAACAACTGAAGAAGCTGCCTCAGTTGATACTTTCCTGTATTCCTTCTCCTGCTTTGTTCAGTCCAGACTGCAATTTTCAGACTGATCATGATATGCAATGTGTATGGTAACACAACTCTAATGAATTAGCTGAATAGAGCCAGAAAATGGTATAGCGAAGCAATGTGCTGCGGACAATTCATTCTGTAACATTTACTAAGAGAACCACCACTACTGTTCAGGTATCACAATTCTACCATCATCAAAACTTGGACTTTTACACGCATAGTGTCAACATATATGTGATGAAGTGCACTTGTCCAACACACAATTCATTTCTAGATGCTCTGGGCCACTGGACACAATTCCCATGAACAGTCTTGAGCCGCAAAGCCACAGGGCCCAGCCAGATGCCTAACAAACAAAGGGGGGCTAAGAGAGAGTGTTGGTAATGACTGGTAAAAAGACGATCACAGTATTCCTATATGCCACAAGCACATAAAGGAGATGTCATAATAAATTACCTTTACAGTATGATCATCAGCAGCAGAGGCTAACCATTTGCCATCAGGACTAAATCGGAGACATCTAACTGCTTGAGTGTGACCCTGCAATAAGAAAGACAAAAAATATTTTCCTTTGCTTTTCTCTTCCTTTAGAGGAAACTGTCTTTCAACTTGATATGGTATAATAAAATAAAATCAAATAACAGCTTCATGTAGTCCACAACTCACATAACACTACATTCTACACTCAAAAGCTATACCTAGTCACACTAAATGGGCATAATGTCTCTCATCTAGCCATTTCTGGCATCAGTTTAAGAGTGGTAAATACAGATCTGGCTCACCTGGTAAGTATCAAATTTAAGCTGAACAGATTTCTTTGTTAAGACAGAAGTGCCATTAAGTTGGCTACAAAATTAACATACAGCAAGATCTTTGGGTATAGAAAGGCCCCATGAATAGAACCATCTCAGTGCAGTGCGGACTTCACATTAATACAAGCCACGGTATAAAGAAACACTTACTATTGGGCGCTTTCCATCTCCCACTGAAGCCAAGCAGACTACAGTACATTAATTCCTATGATATCCATTTAATGCTTCCATACAATTCACTGAGGCCTACAGAGGTTTATCAGACCATTCGGGAAAAAAAAAAAAAAAAAAAAAACGAAGAAAAAAAACCCACAGATCTCACCAGCAAAACTACATAGTTACTTGTACATAATCACTTTAAAGTTTGCCTAGAAGTCTTGACAGAAATCCTTCTCCCCTCTTCTGAAAACTAATGAAGCATTTTACCTTATACCTGAAGACACAGCCTTTTCTTCTTACATCCCAGAGCTACAGGTGAAGAAAAGCAAACAAAAGATATGCTTAGAAAGGTACGTATGGGGCCCAAGAGTTCTGTCAAAAGAAGAGCTCTTGCAGTCATCAGGCTGGTAACACTGCAGAATGAAATCACTGAAGTGGCTGCTAAACCCCTGTTTGCTTCAGGTACATTTCCTAATCTAACTTCCCAAGTGAGAATCACTTCTGTAAGGTATTTCTTACTACAGAAGCTCCGTTCCTGCAGTCAGATACCAGTCTGATGAAGCAGGTACAATCCATAGCAATCAGGACATCTGTGCTTACTGACACCAGGTCTCAGCTGGCACCTAACTCGAGCCCTGTGGAATGAGCCACATTCCACAACTGAGGAGTCACATTCATGAGTTACCACTGTGGAAACACATGCATGAATTTCACAAGCACTCACAAATACACCTGCCAACACACATGGAAATGTGGATGTACAATATCTACCAACAGCTTGGCAGAAAACACATTCTGTCACTCTTCATAACAAAGATACTGCAAGCAAAGAGGGTAATCTCTAGAGGAAGGTAGGCTTTACCTTAATGTTCGTGTCCAAAGAGCCAGATGCCACAAAACTTCCAAAAGGATGGAAATCAAGGCTGCAGATGTTCGCTTTGTGACCAAATAATGTACGAAGAACTGGGAAATCGGGAAGTGGAGCAGGGAGAAAGAATAAGGAGCAAATATTTAGTAGTTTGTATCACCCCAACAGGATGCAGAAGTTTTGCTATACTATCCTCACCATTAAAAACATGCTAATACAATGTACATTAGACATGCTACATACACTTTATTCATCTGTATACATTATTCTACGTGTTTCCAACTTTACCTTCACAATGCAAAGAAACAGCAATAGAGGGCACCATTTTCAATGATCCTAATCAAATTCTTGTCCTTAGGTGTGGGAAGCATGAATAAAACTCAAAGGTGTCCAACCTTAAAATAAAACTAAAAAGGTACTCTTAGAGGCAGCTGTCAGGCAGTGCTATCTTTCTACTTGTTGCAAAGAGCAAAACTGGTGTGTAGGGGAATATAGTGTCATATAGGAAGTGAAAAGGACATCATTCACCTTGCAGCTATTAGACAAGCACTTTCTGAGGACTCTGCACCCTAGTCCAGACACAAGTCCAACTTCCACCTCTGATTTTCTAGTACCTGCACTGGCCTCCTTCAACTGTCCCTTGCAAGAAACATCCCAAAGACTGGGAATGGACACTCAGGAAGCATGAGGCAAAGAAAATGATCACAGTGTTTGAGCAAGTCATCAACAAAGTAACACCTCCTGTAATTCTGGAAACCAGAAAGGACCAGTTGAACAGGTATACTGCATCTCTGAGAGTAGAGATGAATGCAGAACTCAACTCTGAGGAAGAAAAAATGCTTATATAATGACAGAGGCAATCTCTCTCCACCATCAGTCATCTGGGACGGTATCATGATCTTTAATATCTATGGCACCTGCTGCTTGCCTTCTTGGCCAAAGTCAGTCTGTTTTCATTACATGTTCTTAGTATGAGCAAGTAGCAAACTACAAGAAATATAAATTCCTTCTACAGTATTTATGCAGGAAAGCCTACAAGTGATTCATGATACCTTTTCAAATTTGTTCTAGGATTTGAGGAAAAATGCAATAAGTATAATTCAACAGTTGTCCTTCAAAGGATCAGAGCTTAATGAGTTCATAGCTTTTAAGATTTACTAAAAATCAGGCCCTTGTCTATTTATACAGTCATGCAAGAGTATAACAGGAGAAAAATCACTTGAGGAAAAAATGAAAGTTAGAAGAAGAAGTCAGCAAGCAGGAGATTCTTGGACTTGTGCAGAACCTAATACAGTTAAAGCTTTTAATCTGGTTTTAGAATTAGAGCATCCATTTATTAAGGCTGATAATTTTAAGCTGAGGCTATGAATATAATTTTTATATACGTCTAATTACTCTCTATGTGCAGAAAAAAATATCTGGAATACAGACTTCAACACTCTGAGGTTAAAACCCTGGCAACTAGTTCCTCAGCTCAATCTCCACAATATGTGCGCAAATTTCTGCTTCAGTGTGCGCACACAGCTCTATAGTCTCAGTAGGAATTGCACAGAAGCCCTCTAACAGTACTGGAAACTAAGAAGAAAGCAATGCTGGGCTTTTCTTCATAAGTTAGGAACCTTCCAGGTCAGCATGGATAAGCATAAGGATATAGCAAAACTGGGTTTCATAAAGAAAGAAAGAAAACAAGACAAAGTTAGTATTTTAATTTGGTCTGGAGATTGCACAGTAATACAGCTTTCCCACGATACCCCAAAAGCTTGTGTCCCCCTCATTTTGGTGACTCTGGAGAGAAATAATGCATATTTTCTTTTTTTTTACCATTGCCTTTTTGAAGAGAATCCTTGGCATCTTTGGGGGGATTTACCACAAAGCATCATCCTCAAAGAATACCCTGAACAAGTAGGAACTCTTTCAGCAGTTCCCCCATCTCCTCACATGACAGCTGCAGTCTTATTCAAATGGGAAAGACTGAACTATCTTGCCATCTTCAAGTTCACCCCACTTTGAGGATAGACCATGAGAATCAAATTCAACAGTAAAGGAAAAGGCAACATTGTTATCATTGCTGGCATGGAGATTTCCTTTTGTCCAAACTAGCTGTCTTTTCTCTTTCTTCCCTCTCCAAGAGCTGCTGTGTTACAGCAGTGGATGAGGGAACTGGGGTTGTTTAGTCTGGAGAAGAGAAGGCTCTGGAGAGACCTTATTGCTCTCTGCAACTACCTGAAAGGAAGTTGTGGGGAGCTGGGGTCGGCCTCTTCTCGCAGATCACTAGCAATAGGAAAAGAAGGAATGGCCTCAAGTTGCTCCAGGTTGGAAATTTCTTCTCAGAAAGAGTGGCTACGCATTGGAACGGGTTGTCCAGGGAGGTGGTGGAGTCACCGTCCCTGAGGGTGTTCAAGGAAAGGTTGGACGTGGTGCTTAGGGAGACGGTTTAGTGGATGACATTGGTGGCATGGGGATGGTTGGACCAGATGATCTCGGAGGGCTTTTCCAACCTTAATGATTCTATATATTAGCAGAAGAGAAAATTCATGGAAACATACTTTTGGCAGCTTCCAGGTCCCAAACGCGAATGGACCCTGACTGGGACCCTGCAACAATGAGTTCCTCGTTTATATTGATCTGTAGACTCTCAATGGGTGATGTGTGCCCTGTCAAGCTCTGCAAAGAAAACCATGAGTCACAATCAATGGCTACTGACACAGACAGCTTAAGTCCACAACCACAACCAGTTCATACTCAATTGGTAACTGAAGTATTTAGCTGTAAGTTAGGACCACTTGGCTGTGCCACTGACCCTTTTCCCTTATCACCAACTAGCATGCTAGAGCATCGTAAAGATCATTACTGCACAGAGCACTGTGCACGTACCTCCCACATTATTCCACCTTCTGGGACGCTGACTAATTTTTAAAGGTTGCATCAACAGAAACGTGTAGCTAAACATTACCTGCAGAAGCCCAGATGAGGCTGACACATGCTTACCTTATAAAACTTATGCTACGCAAGCACATTCTCACTACGTTTGCTCTAAATGGGTCATGCAAGTCTCACGAACTGGTTACAAAATCAAAGCAAGTGTGAAAGCAGGGCCACTTCAAAACCTTCACAAAAGCAAGGAGTCATACGTTGCTGCCACAATGCATGGGTGTCACAGTGATAACACAGTGCTGTTACTGAACTATTAACTCGAGTAAAGAGGCCTTACTTCACATGTACGCAGCTTCTTTCATCCTTGAGCATCTAAAAGCTTACAATTATATAAGAATTTTGAGAAGGCTAGTATTTAATTAAAATGCAAAAATATTTAAAAACTACTTCTAGAAAACTAATCAACACACATACCACAATTATAGACCTTTTGCTTGTCAATTAAGCAATATTATTATCCTAGACTTTACTCCATCCTCAATCAGGTCTTTTTAAACAGTTAAACTGCTCTGTGCCTCTGCACACACATAGAAAATGAGAATGCTGACTGACAGCAACCTACTCTGAGAGGGCTTTCTCTGAATTTCAAGCAGGCCTGCAGTGCTCTACAGCTGCAACTGTAACTGCTCAGTGTGAAACAGAACTCAAACATGAAACAAGATGCAATGCTACTCTAGAAGTTCCTTTTCTCCCTCCTCCCCAAAATGCAACCATCTTGAACCTTAACATTAAAATACTAAAGGTGAATTTCAGATAGCAAAATACAAAGCACGACCACAAACTCAAGATTTATTTTTTTAATCTTTAACAACGGCACAAGACCAGTTCCAGTCAACGTTGCCTCTCAAACACCAGCTTCCAACGTCTGTGTATCCCAGGAAGCACAGGACAGCTACAGCCCTCTGCTCCCACAGATGGCATAGGGAGATATTTAGTCCTCCAGCCCTTCACATGGAAAGCAATGCTCTGGTTTCAGACTATTGTCATGCTACCACAAAGGGCCCAGAAAGACACAGCTTAACTATGCTATGACAGAAGCACAGCGCTACTAAAGGCGAGCAACTACTTTTGCATCTATTTCAACCTCTTTATACTTGACCTCAATAAATAAATGGGAAAATAAAATAGAAACATTCTCCTTTCAGCCTTTTTGATCCTACTTTCTCAATTTTCTCCTCATATGGTTCACTCTGTTTAGAGAAATACCTTTCACAATGTAACATTATTGTGTTGTTAATTAATCAAGTGACAAGGGACACTTGCTAAAGATACTTTTCCACAACATCCACTGGAAGGCAAAGCGATACAGGACAAGACAGCTGTTAAATGTATTTATGGTGTGCTTTGGTGGTAACCACTATTGTAACTCTACTCTTTCTAACAAGTAATGAGAGTAATGCTGCACACAGCATTACTCTTCCCCAGCCTACTGTTAAGTCAGCAAAGTATTCTGACAAACTTCGTGCTGACAATAAATGACTGTGGGACAGGTGGAAATGCAACCCACTTGGGCTGTTTCCTGCTTTGAGGGCAAACTCCAGGGTATAAAACTGGCCCCTGTAGCTTGCACTATAAAACTAGCTGTCCTTGACAAAACTGCACTGCGTTATCTGTAGCACAGTAACGGAAGGCTCAGCATTCATTACCTGAGCACATACTGGCCCCAGTGAAGCAGACAGCCATCCTGGATCGTCTCTGGAGCAGCAGTCTCACCAGTTACTGAATTCTGTCCCTAACTTTTGCTAGCATCTGGCCACCTGGCTTGGTCCCGATAGAAGTCCCACAGGCCCAGTAGTCTTTTCCCTCATTCCCACCCTCTACATCTCAGAATTAATTCTCCCATCCCCCAGAAAGTTAAGAACAGGCCCATTCTTACCATGATGCAGTTGGGCTTGTTAACTGACCATATGTTGACTCGACAGTCATCTCCTCCAGTTGCCAGAAGCCGGCCTGAACTCTTCCCCAGGACTAGCGAGGACACATTGCTGCTGTGAGCCGTGATCTCTTCTGCATAACATGAAGCAAGCAGTTATAGCGGATTTATATAAAGATTTTCCACCCCATCCCTCCCAAAGGGCTGAAAAATGTTCTTTCTCCAGAAAACCTTTCCAGTTGTCACTGGACAAGCTGCAGCAACGCACAGTTCAGATAACAAGTCACGCTATTATCTGGCTTGAAACAGTCCTTCTTGGCTCCGTCTGCTGCTCTTAACACATTTGCTGGCCAAGCTTCACAACTCCACTACTCACATGGCTTACTGCTTCTCTCATGAGCAGCAACTGGGTAGCTTTTAAAGACTGGCTAGACTGTAGCAGCCTGCTCACAGAAGCTGCTTTACCTTCTGTACCTAGGTGGGTCTCAGTAAGCAGAGCTGTTTCACAAGTAGAAGAATGACACGTGCCTGAC
Organism: Anser anser; assembly: GCF_964211835.1. Lineage (NCBI taxonomy): Eukaryota > Metazoa > Chordata > Aves > Anseriformes > Anatidae > Anser > Anser anser. Next base: position 13,080,265 of record NC_139732.1, read on the forward strand.
AAGCAGCAGACACAGGCACCTAGAGAAAAGCCCTTTAGTCCCGTACTGAAGAGCGGCAGCAGTGTCCACACTGAGAGGAAATGGCAGATTAGCAGCAGTACAGTTTGTTGCTTTACAGAGAAAAAATCAGACTCAGCCCTGGGCAGAGGTGGAACTGCCTTCTCTCAGCTTTAGAAGAGGCTTTGCTACATTCCCACTACAGAACACGGGTGAAATTTAGCAATGCAGACAGTGTGAAACTGTGACAAAGGAAGGATGAATATTTATGTGAAAGGGCACAAAAGAGCAAATGTGACCGATGCTAAAAGACTATTAAAAAACTGGGGGGCCGATAGGAAAGTATGATGCTGTGAGGGCTTCACAATGACAGAATTCTAGGAAAACCTTTTCATATGGAAACAAGTTTGGGGACAAAAGAGAAGCCAAAAGAGCATTTTTGCGTAGATAACTATTTTTATAATGGACTTTAAAATCCACCAAAGCTTTTGGCAGGAGCTTCTGGCAGATGCATTTACTATTTTTTCCTCTTACTGTTCTCTTCTTTGAAAGTTCACTGGATTTGCATGCCTAATAGTTATGAAACTTATTTGTAAAAGGGTTAGGTTGTAATCAATTCTACTTTTGTTCAGGTTGTTTTGGTGGGAGGGGCAACTTGAAAATTTAAAATGCAACCCTAACCCGAAAGGACATTAGACAGCTGCAACAATAATTACAGGTACTTTGATCTCAGTCTCCCAGAGCATTTTTTTGAAAGCAAAACTGTGCAACTTTCACTTTAGCTGGAGGAATACCTTTCAAATTACAAAGGTAAATGGACTGTAAATTAAATGAGAACAAATCTGAAAATATGCTTGTGCTGTGTTGAAAGACCAATCTTCCCTATGACAATGCTAAAGTAAAGTATGTATGTACACACAGAACTGATGACAACAAATAATACAACCGGTATTAACAGCCCAACTCACTAGTTAAAATTGAAAGTATATATGCTAAACATTGCCGCTAATACGAGTACATCAGCAACTCCATTTTTTCTCCCCCTCTTAATTTTGTTCATAATAATATAGTGGTAGTTTAAATGTCATTGCCGAAGCACAGAACTCTATTCATAAAGCCAGGTTAGAGGCTCGCTCCAGCCTTGGCCAGACAGCAACACCCTTGCCCCCAGTGAAGTGCCAGTTCCCGAAACCCACGGCGTGTTTTCACAGCGTGCTCACCCCCGGCTGATGTCACCCACCAGCTCAACGATGCCGAGCTCCTAATGAGCATCACCGAAACGCTTCTAACGCCCAGAACCCTTCTCTCTAAGGACAATGCTCAGACAGGACAGAGCCGAGCAAAACGAAGTATCAAGAACTTCTGCCCACTTAAAGATGATGGAGATTTGAGACCAACCGACCTCTTAGTAGTTTTTCCTACAACTCTAGAGCCTCAGGAAGAGGAAGGTAACACAGAAAACACAAGAAACTGCGAAGTTAATTATCTCAGCTCCATCCGTTGCCAGCTGACAACACCATTCCCTGCTAGCCGAACCCCAGGCCCCAAACCCCCGGCCTGGAGCGAAGGTGTCTGCAGGACCGCCTGCTCCCGCAGCTTCTGACCAGCCCCTGGCAGCCCCCGTGACACCACCGAGCACCGGGGCGGCGAGGCGCTGAGCGTCACCGCCCCTCCCGAGGGAAGGCACCGGGCGCAGAGCGGCGGGTGCTCGCCGCCCCTCGCTGACAGCGCAGCCTCAGGGGACGGAGCCGCACAGCACCCGCGGCTGCGGCCCGGGCTCCGGGGGCGGCCGCCGCGCCCTCGGCAGGGGAGCCCGGGGCCGCCGCGACCGCGGCAGGGCGCGGGTCCGGGTGGGAGCGGCGGGCACTCACGCAGCTTCCAGGCCGCCTTCGTGCTGACGGGCGCCGCCATCTCCCGCCGCTGCCAGGCTCCGCGCCCGGGCCCGGCACCCGCGGCGCCCCCCTCCCCCCCCCCTCCTCCCGGCCCCGCCGCGCCGCACGAGCCGTGCGGTTGCCCGGGCTCCGTGAGCCTCCCGGCCAATGGGAGCCGCGGGAGGGGCGGTTGCCCCAGCGACCGCGGGGCGGCTGGGCCACTCGCAGCGCGGCTTCTTGGAGCCTGTGCGAGCGCGGCCAATGAGGAGGGAGGCGCGCGGGGGCTGAGGCCGGCGTTTCATGGCGGGGGAGGCGGGGTTGGGCCCTGTCAGAGCCGTGCTTCTCTCCTTCCCTTCGTCCCGGGCGCCGCCGGCAGCTGCTCGGTCAAAAGAGAAGGCAGAGCTGTAGCTTCGCGCTCGCACTCGACAAAATGTGTTAGCTGATCCTTAAGGGGCAGCTGCTGTGTCCCTGGTGCTTGTAAATTTTTTTTTTTAAATAAATATATTCTGGTTGCTCTTCTGGTATGGAATTAATATGGATCAATAAATAATCCTAGGCTTGCTTGCTTCTTCTTTGTTTATATATCTTTTTAAATTCCTGTCTAGAAACCTTAGGGTTTTCTTTCCCCTCAGTTCCCTGGGGTCCTAAACCCTTCAGGAGTTCAGTCCTAGTGATTTGGAAATTGGGCTAGATCCTTAAATTCCTTCAGTTCTTTTTCAGCAGTGTGCTCTTACCTGAACGCCTCTCATTTAAGTACCTCAGAAGAGTGAGTTATTTTAAAAGTTTTCTCCTTTCCTGGCCTGTTTCTACGCTGATTAGAGGGGGATAATCATGGAATTGTAGAATATCCTGAGTTGGAAGGGACCCACAAGGATCGGAGAGTCCAAATCCTGGCTCCGCACAGGGCAACCTAAGAATTAAACCATGTGTCTAAGAGCATTCTGTGATTCTGTGAAATCCTAGGTCACCATGTCAGCAGCACATTGCACAGAGCTGTGAGGAGCAGCATGTTGGTGGCTGCTCCAATGGTCAGACCCTCGGGGAACGCGATGCGCTTGGAGCATTAAAGACCTTGGAGCTCCAAAACCCAGGAGCTCCCTAGGAGCTGGGAGGCCCTGTCACACCCCGGGATTTACCCTGGCCAGTGTCAGACACTGCAACTGCTGCCCACAGGAGGCAGAAATGCTCAGTTTTTGATAGGTGCACACAAAAGGGAATGAATCATACCCTCAATCAACACATAATCCGCTTAAAGTATCTATCACACTTAAAATGGGCAGCTACCATAAAACAATGAGTCTAATCTGCTCTGGGTCATGGTGTATTTCAGCTGTAATGACCATTATTCTGCTATACCCCAGGAAAATATGTTTATACCACAGGAAAATATGTTTTTGCCTTTCCCCCAGCTTTAATCTGTGTAGCCTTTGCTGAAAATGATAATTACAGGTTGTTCCTTGAAGAAAGTAGTTGTCAGGGGCTGTAGGCAGCACCACCATATGTGTCTACTATGCCTAATCTACTATAGAGAAAATCAGAAATTGTTTCCTAGCAGGTTCAGGGACTTCAGTAAATACTAATGTGTGTCATGTACATGCTGTCTTCTATTTATAGCTATCAGGGGATGATGATTAACCAAAATGTTTGATTACCTAAAATTCCTTGGATTTGGAATGCTTGTTTAATTGCTCTTGACATCTTTTACCCTGTCTGCCAATATTTGTGATCAGTGATTGGAGACATTTCAAAGAGGAAAAATAAAAATACTAAAGTCCAAAGTTGGTCAATTTAAGTATTAGTCTGCTGTTTTTTTGTAGCTAATAGCTCTAAGTGAGGTCAAATAATTTTTCTTTGTTGTGAACTGACGAGTTCAAAATCTTTACTAGTGCTACATATAAAACAATATTTTAAGTTTGTTGAAATATTATTATATTGGAATATATATTCTCAAATAATGCTGCTTCTGGTGTCAGTAGCTAGGGAGCAACTTCCCAGAAGAAGCTATGCAATGCAGCATACGTAATTTGTAGCAACTTCTGAAGCAGAACTTAAAGCTAAAGTCTCATTCAGACCTCAGTGTCAACCATGGTGTAATCGCTTGACACTCTTGATATAGGTTGACCTTAGAACAAAAGAGTGAGAAGAAAAAGACAGTGGAATAGTATAAGTTCATTAAAATGGAATTCTGGAAAAAGGTGCATAAAGGCTATTAGCATAATCTGATGATAATGCAATATTTACTACAAGCAAGTAGGAAAGACCCGCATTTTTTTCAGGCAGCTTGTAACAGGCTTCAGCACTGATTCAGTGTCTGATGTGAAGGAATAAAGAAGAAATCAAGCATGACTGAGGTGCACAGCTAGGCGAGGGTCCTTGCGCAGTTTCTCTTCAAGAGCAAGGTATTTCTGTGGTGCTGTCTGCTTTTCCCTAGAACAAGAAGGTAACAAACATCAGAGTAAAGCTGCAGCAGGGCATACAGTAGAATATTTTACAGAATAGCTTCACTGCTGAGTAACTAGGAATGCTGACTGGTAGACCCCCCATTCTACTAGACACTGTTCAAGCAGTCATTTCCAATACCTGTTGAGCCTTAACGCTACAATGTGGATACGGAACATGGTTTCAGAGTAATCAGCGAGGAAGACAGCCTCCTCCTCCCTGCTGAGCTGACTCTGATTTTCCTGAAACTGCTGGTTCTTCTTCTTCAGCTCTTCTACCTCCTGTTGAGGGAATGAGTCACAAGAAGTCAGGGTGATGGAGAGCGAGGAGCACAAAAGTGCAACTCAAAGTTCAGGGAGCCAAGATGAAGGAAACCACAAATAAGAGCCGTTCTATTTTCATGGCAGGCAATAAGTCTGAGATGAGGTCTCACAGAATATGAAAACAAGGAAATCAAAACACGTGGACCAGTGAGAAGCTGCAGGACCAGAATGTGTTGCCTCACTGTAGTCAAGAAACACTGGAGAACCAAAGCAGCCCTGCTTGAAACAAGGACTGAATTTGACCCTGGAGCTATTCTGTTCTTTGATCTCACATGTTAATGACAAAAAATACACAGGCTTGTTTATGACTCTCTTAAAGGTAAAGGGGTTCTGTTTCCTGCCTGCTGTCACAATGAGGTGTGTTACCCTCCTGACAGTGCAGAAGAGACTCCAGTGACATGTTCGTCCTGGAGTAAGGCTGGGAATACCTTTTCAAAGCGAGCTTGGATGATGTTGGCCTTAGCAATGAGACGATTCTTAAAATCAGTCAGGCAGTCATCTCTGAGGCGCAGAACCTGCCCCTTGGTCATTTTCTCAGGATGGCCAATTTGAATAAGAAAAGGTGCCAGGTAATCCAGATCCTGTTCCTCATGTACTGGGAATTCATCCTCCATTGCATTCTTCTGGAGGGGAAAGGACAGAAAGAGTCATGATCCCATTGACTTGTTTCCCAAACACCCTTTGATAAGGCAAAGTAAAAGCAAAGGCCAAAACTCATTCCACCCTATGGAGGAAATAATGCTTCTTTTTCCTGTAGGCTGATCAATACTCTTGCATTTCCCAAGGTGTTTTTTATTCTGTAATTTATTTTCTATCATCCTTTTTAGCATCTCTCCTAATTTCTTTGATTGTAGAGATGTATCTTACACAGAACATGCTATCTACTGTGGTACAAGCAGGCCAAAATGCATTTGTATTTGGACAGGGTATTTTGCATGATACTAGCTTGTAGACTGGCAAACAACTGGTTCTTGGATCTTTACCTCTGTGTTTCACACTAAATGTTTGGTATGTAAACCTAGTATCACCTCTTATAACTTTTATCTGTTCAGGAAAGCTCAGCCTAAAAATCGTTCACAAGAAACATCTTGGAGATCTTGAAATGTTGCAAATAATTATTCTTGAATCTTTCTGTGTTTGTCCACAACATTCCTAAGGTAATAATTTCTGAGAGAGATCCAGGAACAAAATAGGCTTTGCAACTAATACTGAAAACAACAACAACAAAAAAAAAACCAACTGATTCATAGCTGAATAAAACCCTCACACAAAGAAGTGCACATATTCCTGACATAAATACAGAGCCCTAGATATAAAGATGCAGCTTGGATTCCACCATCATACTCCCCTGACAATCACATTGTCAACTAATACTTGTTAATTATTTTACTAACTAAATAAAATAAAACAATAATCCTTCTCTGATGGGGAGGGGGGGCTAGTCCAGAGAGTTAGAAGATCATACCATGACCATGTTATATTTTCACAGGAAAGCTAAATCTGTGCTGACTTGTAACTGCTAGGAATTTGGCTCAGTATGTTCTAATAATACTAAATGCTCATTAGAGGTAATGTCAGACAGAAGAAGCTTACTCTGGATTTCTTTGTGTGCATGTAATAAACACCGGGATTAATAAAGAATGCCTACCGTGGCTTCATATTGTTGTTTCCTCTTTTCATTCCTCTCTGTATTATAAATTGAAACTGTCAATTTAATGTCTGCTTCTTCATTCTCACGGATTTTCAGAATATTTAGCACCTTCCAAAAAATCAGAAGACACCTTAGCTTTCTCACAAAGTGATCGTACTTTGAAATGCTTCACCTGCTAACAGAACATATGCTGCATACAAGAACTGTAGCATAAGATTAAATACATTTTAGATCTATATGAATATGCTCATATTCTGCTGATAGGTCAATCTGATAATGGCCTTATTTTTAGAGTGATGTAATTTGGAGTCCAATAATTAACATTACTCAGTAACAAAGCCGTTCTGGAGTCATAGTCTTGCCAACAGTTTTGAAATGGCACTGATAGCTTTAGCTTTTCTCTTTGTCTTAGGAAGATATAGAGCACAAGCAACAGGGATATTTTGACCATTAATAAATCACGACTGCAAACTTTGGTGAGGTAGTTCATGAGGTCATGGCTTATACTCTTCAAATTTCTGAAAAATGGGCTTTTGCAATCTTGTTCTTTATTATTATTCTGTGCTAATATTGTTGCGCATTCATCTCCAGCTCTTTCTGGGTTTTCTCTTCCACATAAAAGCAATATAAAAAATAAAATCCAGGAGCTTTGCCTCCACCTGCTAGAATGGTTGTATTTATCACGAAGTAGCCACAAAGACTTGTAAGAACACTTGTTACACTGGTCTCAATGTGATTAGCAGTACAAGTGGTGTATTTTATGAAATATTTTCCTGCAGTTTTTCCTACAAAAAATCACTTCAGTATTACGGTTATGGCTTCCTGGAAATGCCTAGCAACTAGATTTACGTTACACACAATATCCTTTCTTTTTTGATCTCATTCCCAGACAAAAAGCAGATATTTCTAGATGCCCCAATTCATACACTGTTATTTGCTCTCTGAAACTATCTCCCTCCCTGAGAACAAAGAGTACACCTGACCAACTCTGACAATACCATGGAGACGTCCCTGTTACCTCTGCTTCAGATTGCCGAACTTGTTGCTTCAGCTGCTTCTCTTCCTCTGTTAGTTCTTGCAGCAATTTGTACAGGTGTAGCAACTTCTTGTCTTTCACAGACGACCCTGCCTGGAAGCAGATAAGCTAGTGAAAGACAGTAGTGTTCTCTGACTGTGAGTCATAAAACACAAATTGGCACAATTCTGCTACAGTCAATATAGAGACACTGATTTACACTATTGAAACATCTAGCCTACGGTAAACAGCTGATTAGACTTCATCTAGATTTTGAGTCTATCAGTAATGTCAGCTAGACTATATCTTGCATTTCTTCACTGATGCTCCTGTTGGCTGGGACCAGTTTTACAGGGTTAGAGATGAAAGGACAGCACTCCAGCAATTGCATTCTGTGTATTCTCCCCATTAGAAATACAAACTTTAACAAAACCTTTCATGACATAAAAAAAAATAAAATCTGTATTTGTATCTCTCTGATTTTCCTAAGCATAATTGTGCAGCATCAGTACAGAATTTACAGGCAGACTTCTGCTCCTGATTACAGACTCACATCAGTGATGTTAGCTGAGTAACCCACTCATGAATGAGAGAATTTGGCTTAATGACAGTACTCCCCTTTTTCTTTTATTTATGGCTATCTATCTTTTTTCTCTCTCTTTTTTTTTTTAATCTATCAGTTTATATTTATAGCTAGCTAGCTATCAGCAATGCATTAATAAAGCCTTACCATCTTGTCTACATCTGCAGGGTAAACTGAGGGAGATTTAAACAATGTGACCGAAGAAGTCCATGGCAGAATTTGAGTTAAAATCTGCTTCAGCTTCTCTGCTGTCATCTCTCCTTCAAGAGAGGACAGCAGAGGAAATTTCAGCTTCCCTGTTATGAATATGCAGGACTGAGCCCACCCAGCATCTTGCAAGATCTCAGTGGCTGTGTCTACACTGCCTGATGAGCTAACCTCAGAAGATGACCTCAGGTATGGCTGGAGACAGCCTTTCATGCTACACCAAATCTTGTGGGCCAAATCAGCATGGTAGTGCATCTCCCTCGGTGTTTGTGTTGTCAGTCTGGAGGCTGTCTGTGGGGGAGGCATGCAGATGGAGGAGAGGCGGAGCATGGAATATGCCATGGACATTTCACCTACCTTTTGTGTCCCACTGATCAAGGAAAACTCAAAGATATAAATGGGTTTTCTCCATACCTGGTACGTGATGCACATTTCTGGGGTCATGATCTCACTTTGCTTCCTGTAATTCTCTGTCGGTTTGAAGAAATCCTTCTTTGAGGCAGTAATGTATTTATCCTTGAGGTGGTATGTCAGATGGATCATCTCCTCTGTGATCAGAAAGACACGTTCTGCTACATCTTCATCAGCAGGCTTTTCTAGGTTTCTGTGGAAACATTCCTTCATTTGCTGATGAGAATTGAAAAGAAATAGATGGAAGCAGGTTAGACAACACAGAAAAATGGCAAAATTTGTGGAGAGTTGGGTAAAAGCCAAAAGAAAAATTGGGCCTTTCTGCCTGGACTGTGACAGCAACTCCTAAGACCTTGGCCCATATTCATGGCCCACTGTTCTTTCACGTGCCTGAGAAAAAAAGCACAAAGCTGCTTAAAGCAATAAAAAGTCTCCTATCTGTGGAGCTTACTGTGCTCTTCAAGCTCAAAGTTAGCTTGAGATGCATCCCTGTCTGATGGAACTACAGGAAGCAAGGTATTTTGGAGCACAACAAAGTTTCCCAGATTCCCCAACAAAAGGAAGAAGAAGAAAAAAAAAAAAAAAAGGCGATCTGGTTGTTGGCAGACCATTGCATGGCTCTATCTTGAAAGGTGATGTGTCTGAGCCATACCACCAGGTGTCAGATTTCCTCCCATTTCTCCAAATCAGACCTGACAAGAAAAAGAGGTAGACTACTGCTTGTAACAAATCAGCGTCATGGGACACTGTCAGGAACCCAAAATATTATTAGTTTGGGGCCAGAACATGAAATCATTTGACTCTCTGAGTCCTGTGAAAATTTCATTCCAAAATCATAGTTAGGCTTTTTTTTCTTCCTCTGACACACATTTTCCTAGCTTCATTCTAGCTGCTCAATAAGTTTGGTGACGAATGGTCACACTGTGGCTGTCAGTGTCAGACAAGCAACTGCAAGACACAGCAGCTTAACAAAGCTAGGTTTCTTCTGGAGTTTTGCCTTGGCTATGCCAACTGAAAGTGAACCTATAGCCTTAAACAGAATGTTTTGCATAGTATAAATATCACAGTGACAGATATTTTTCTGTTCCTGCCTTGGCCATACCACTATAGGCCGGGAGTTAATATCAGTTCTGGCACCAGCCACACTTATTTTCTTTCCTCTTTTGCCAAACTCTGTGTGCTGGAAGTATTTGAAGTCATCCCGTCCCACGAAGTACTCTTTTATCTCACTGGCATTTTCAGCACGTTTCTGGAGGCCATCGACTCGTGCCTCATTGTAAAACTCCATCACACGTTCAGTCTCTGGCTCCATTGACTTATAGATGTGGACTATGGACACAAAAGAGATTACATACATTTTCAGAATTAGTAACTGTAATACTAGTGAACATAGGTACATCCAGGGGAAGTTTCATTTTCTCAATCAGCCAAGAAATCAAATGCACTTAAGAGTGTTGGAAGGGAATGTTATCTCTTCACTGCTGCGCACCAATATGCCATGGCCTGAAGATGGCAGGAAAGCTTTGCATGGTCACTTTCCTCCTTACACAGCAAGGTAGCAGTGAGTGGAGCCTGGACTCGGCTCTTCCCATACAAGGAACTGGTGCAACCTCTTCAGGAGAAATACTGCTTCAGCAACAGATCTGATGCAGGACTTTCTCTCCTACAGCTGCAAAACACTGAGAGATTGAACATAATCCCAAGGAGAAAGTTTCTACTTCTACCACTTCTGCTGGTAGAAGTACATAATATCACTCTATATCTGTGATATAGATGTCATCTTCTGTTATGCTGGGGGGAAGCATTGCCCAAAACTAGAAGCACAACCAACCCAATTCTCTAATCTCAACTGGAGACCATATTACTAATCTATGCAATTCATCCCAGAAGTATGCAGTCCCCCCTGCTATGGGCTTTTGTTTTTGCTAGGAGGGATTCACACGATGTCCTATCAGCTGCAGTCACCTTGGTTGCCCAGATGAACTAGAATACCTTTAAGACCGAGGAGGTGTCCTGGGCTGAAGTACTCTGTGGTCAGCTGTGTTTGTTTATTCAGTTCTCTCATATCCAACATGTCTTCTCGGTTTTTGAACCACTCCCTCACCTCCACTACTTCAGTACCTGGTGGGAGACATGCCATTTCACAGCCTTACACTGGAGACGGTACAATTCTTATGATGAGCTATCAGTGTCTGTGCCTACCCTATGCTTCTGATATAGCCACAGGAGACAGAGTCAGTGTACTCAATAGAACTGGCCCTGTGCACTAGGGCATTTCATAGATAAATCCTAATAGATGAATCCTAATCTACTTTAAAGTAGATGAATTATAACATAAAAGAGCTTATTCTTCTCTGTCACCAGGAACTAAAGTCATCGGCTCAGGGGAGAAGATGTCGCAGTGGATGGATGTATTTGCTGAGATAAATTCCATCCCAAATATTTCATAATAGCGTCAAGACTGGAGGGGAATGAGACTGCACCATCCAAGATGGCTGGGGACAGGAGTTTGTAAGACCAGTCAGGAATTTTTGCGGTTTCGTGGACCAGCCATTGAAGGATAATGCTTTGAAGTACAGAAATGTTCACGCTATCTAGCTGCCTCTTTCTATGGCTCCTAGAAACACCAATGGGAAAAGTGATGCAGCTGGACAGTTTAAACCAACCTTCCATTTCTCTGAAGACTGCAAATCCAAGCAGCTGACCTGTGGCACTAATCAGCATCACTGTTAGGGTGTTAAACTGATTCAAATTCTTGCAGAACCCCCTAGCAATGATGCAAAGCTCCGGGGCTTGACAGACAGTGAGTGTGATGAAGTGTTTGATGAAGTAATAGATAAGTATCCCAAAAACGTGAAAGGAGGAGGAGAAGGCACAAGAGAAACCCTGGCAGAAAAAGTACTCCACCCCCCACCCGTCAGCGCACCCCAGACTGTTTGCTCAGTGTATCAAGAGTGTTCACTCATCCTCCTTACAGCCTAAGTCTGCGTAGACAGTGAGGCGTTTCACCAGCCCATTTCTGTTGAGGTACGGTGCCCATTTCTCCAGTTTTGCTTTCTTGTACAGAATCACCTTCTTCCCCTGGGAACAACGGGTCTCAAACTCTGCAGTAGGCAAGGGAGGGGTCAGAAAGATTGATTCCCATCAGCGGCAGTCTCATATGCACAGCGGTAACAGAAAGTCCATCCCAGACAAAATAATTCAGCTAGCAGGCAAACACAGTGTGCGTGTGTCTGCGGGGATTTCCCGCCCAGGATGAGACAGCGCACAGAGGCAGGCATTCAAAACAATAGCCAATGTATGCCTTGATCTGCGGCTCTTCGCTGCTGTACCTTGAACATCCTGAAGGGGAAGCTCTTGCGTGAGATAAACAAACCTCCCAGCTCCTCTGAAAGGTTAGCTGACAGGCAAGCAAAAGGCAAAGAATAGGTACCTCTGGGAGAAATCTGGATAGGGGCTACCCATGAAGGCGGCATGGCAAAACTCGTGTCTTTCTCCTCCTCCTCCTCCTGTTGAAACAGAAGCAGAGATTTACATTTTTGGCAGCTTCTCTGTGCTAGGAGGCATTTTGGTTCTAGAGAATGCATTGCTGCAATCAGAGAGCAACTTGTGCGAGGTCGCATTGGTCCTGAGCAGCACGGTAACAGAGTTATGAGGGCTGGAGCAACCACACACAGCCTGAGGACAGGGACAAGCGGCACACTGCAGTTTACATAGGAGAACTTTACTGAATCCCCACACTCTTGCTAGCACATCTCTATCCAAGCCTAATGAACTGTGGCTAGCACCTGCTGGATAGGGTATGAATGTGACAGCTGCCATTCAAACTAATGACCAGCTTATTCTACATAGACCGTGGAAGGCGCTTTGCTCCCTGGTGACGGACATGAGCTGAGAAGACCAGGTAACAGAAGGCAATGTGCTGTTACCGGTGTTTCTCCGTTGTGCTGTGCTGGTGTAATACCTGCTTTTATCATACTGTGTTCTCCCATCAAGACAACATAGCATTTTTGGCTTACAGCATGCAGCCTTTTTTTGGTATATCAAAATACATGCATTATTTCTACATTTGGTTGACAACTCATAAGATCAGGGTGCTGACCAACAGAGAAAGAATGTCCAGAATTTTTTTTATTTGGATTTTGTTATTTGAAATTATGTTGTCCCAAATATCAACGCACTACAGGTTGGGTGCTAACCCCTCAGAGACTCGTAGCCACTTAGGACTCCAGAAGTACCAGTGTGCTGCGTCCTGTGTCTTTGTGGAAGAGTGAAACTAGCACTTGGAAGACCTACTCCAAAAAGCATTAAACTATTCAAGACTGAGAAGGAATCTAGAGTGCCAACCAAAGGATAGCTACAGCAATAGTGATCTGACCTGGAGAGGGCAACAGGCAGGCAGACGTATATATAGGCCATGAACACACACCAGTTCACTACAGCATCACCACTGCAAGAAAGCCATTGTGTGGGTCACTCACTATGTCATCCGTTTTCCTGTCAAATAGCTCATTTTCCTCCTCAGCATCCAGGAGCACCTGAAGAGGCTTGTCAGTCTCTGAAAGCATAATTTCCCAGCGGACAGTGTCACCCAAGTCAAAGATGAGATCCTAGGCCATACAGAAGAAACCCACATAAATACAGAGCCGTCTCACAGGCCTGACACTAAACTGCACGCTGCTTCTGCACATCTGCAGTGCTCTGGACCTGGCTGGGTGTCAGAGTTTGAGGACTCTGGGCAGACCCCGGACCTCAGTGAGGTGAGCTCATCAAACCCCTGGCTCACTGGTGGAACCCCAAAGACTGACCCTGTGCCTGGAAGGCTGCAGCTCCCTTTCCCTGCCACAACTGAGGGGAAGCTGCTGGAAATGCTTCTGCCTCCTTCCTTGGGGCATGCATGGCCCCAGGGTCATTCATATGGGCCTAAAGTGACTGTGACTCAGCCCCTCACCTCCCAGGCTTTATATCATCTGGAGAGTAACTGAAGTGTGGGAAGAGCCAAATCAAGATCTTTCATGCCCTGAGCTACGTTTGACAGATTCTGCTCTAAAAGCTGTTGTTGAGAGAATGGTCATCCAGCCAACCTCAAAAGCTGATATTATAGCATTGTAGGGGATTAATAGGTATAATCTGCATTTGCTAGCTCAGGGTCTGGGATGCCATGGACTGGCTCCAGATACCAGACCTGGAGTCTATGTAATCAGAACAGGCACACGGATATGTAAGAGCTCATTACCTTGCAGCCGTTCCGGCAGTCCTGCATGTTCACCCAGTAATTCTTGTGGTTCCAGACACTCTCAATTCCAAGGAAGTGCTCATCCATGGTGCTGTGGCTGTTCCCCGTGAAGGGGTTGATGAAGAAGGGCTCAGGAACCTCCCTCTTCCCAGACAGAACCAAAACCCATGCATGCACCCGTAAGCCATACAAAGGGTCATGCGTGGGCTTTTCCACTTCCTATAGCCCAGAAGACAGAGCAATAATTATTGCCATTTTATTGCCACTTTAGTCCAACCCACCAGCAGCCTTATTCTCTCCCCTGCCCACTTCTAAAGATCTCCAAGCCCTTAATACTCTTCAGAACAGTGATGCAGTACATACCCAGCAGATATTTCTGTGTCAGCACAACACTGTGTTCTCAGAGGCTACATGTTCATGGCCCAAATCAGAGTTGTATTGTTCTTTATGGAGGGTGGCGAGCTCCAGTTTTTGGTCAGCTATTATCCATGTCTCAATTTTTGATATTGCAGCTTAAGAGTAGGGTGGACCTTGTAACTCACCGTGACCTCTTCTCCTCTTTCCTCGTTCTTATGGGTGGCTTCAGTTTCTGCTTTCTTCTTGGCCTCCTGCTGAAGCTCAAATTTGCTCTGCATGTCTGGGGAGGACTTAACTCTATATTTGTTGGACTTCTTCATTATTTCCTTTGGGACCTGTCTCCGCAAAAGCAAGGAATTGCTGTGAAACCCAGTAGGAATCAAGAGAAAATCAAGAGCATCACAGAACCATAGAATCATTAAGGATGGAAAAGACTTCCAAGATCATCTGATCTAACCATCCCTCCCCCCCACACAACATTACCTACTAAACCACATCCCTTAGTACCACATCCAACCTTTCCTTAAAGACCCCCAGGGACAATGTCTCCACCACCTCCCTGGGCAAACTGTTACAATGCCTAACCACTCTTTCTGAGAAGAAATTTCTCCTAATTTCCAACCTAAATCTCCCCTGGCACAACCTGAAGTCATTCCCTTTAGTCCTATTGCTAGTTATCTGCGAGAAGAGGCTGACCCCCAGCTCCCCACAGCTTCCTTTCAGGTAGTTGTAGAAAGAAATAAGGTCGCCCTGGAGCCTCCTCTTCTCCAGACTAAACAACTACAATTCCCTCAGCTGCTCCTCATAAGACTTGTGTTCAAGACCCTTCACCAGCTTCGTAGCCCTTCTCTGGACACACTCCAGGCCCTCAATGTCCTTAATGTAGTGACGGGCCCAAAACTGAACACAGCACTTGAGGTGTGGCCTCACCAGAGCAGCGTACAGGAGGACAATCACCTCCTTGGTCCTGCAGGCTACACTATTCCTGATACAAGCCAGGATGCCGTTGGCCTTCTTGGCCACACCTGGGCACACTGCTGGCTCACGTTGAGGAAAGCATCGACCAACACCCCCAGATCCTTTTCCTCTGCACAACTTTCCAGTCACTCTGCCCCAAGCCTGTAGCACTGCATGGGGTTTTTGTGGCCAAAGTTTCAGGACCCGGCATTTAGCTATGTTGAACCTCATCCCATTCTCCTCTGCCCATTGACCCATCCTGTCCAGGTCCCTCTGCAGGGCCTTCCTACCCTCTGGCAGACTGATATTTCCTCCCAACTTGGTGTCATCTGCAAACTTACTGAGGGTGCACTCAATAAGGGTGCAAGAAGGTAAAAAAACATGTAGCTTAAAGGTACTTTGCACTTCCCCACCTCTGACAGTCTGTGGTATTGGACCTGGTGAGCCAAGAGTTCACTGAAGCCAAAGAGGCCACATAAAGAAATGTGGAAAATCACCCAAAAGACCCCCTTGGTTCATACAGACTGAAACGTAGTGTGGACCAGAAGCTGTTCCAGCTAGCCCAACTCTGGAGCTCACCAGGAACGAACAGGCTGAGCGTGCATGCTGCCTCCTGTATACCCCATGATCACTCAGGTGAGCAGTCTGGGTGGATCCAGTATGGATGTGGATGGTCCTGCCAAACTAGCAGATATCCCTGAAGGGCTAATAAGCATTCACAGAAGGTCTTCACTTCCACTTGCAGCAAGAGAATGTGGGGTCCAGTATAGTCCCAAGATCTTTTCGTCCTAAGCACAGAGTGAATGCTACATGGTCAAAACGCAGGCAAGCTGTGGCCCTCTTAAAGTGCACAGTATGGTTGGAAAGCAAACAGGTGATGGGACTTGGGGGCCTTGCAGCTTGCCATTAGACTCATTCTTATTGCACTGTGGACATACCAGAGATACCAGCTTCACTGGCCTTCCAAGTGCTTTGTCCTTCCTACCAGTGTCATGGTCTTCTTACCAGAACCAGAAAACCAGGCTCCTACCTGCCTGCTTGCTGCAGATTTCCTTACCTCCTGTGGCTTCCTGAGCAGTGGGCACACCTCCAGAGTCTCGTCCAGGCTGCATATGTCGTGAGTGGCATACCCATTCACACAGTAGGCATCGTACCCAGCCCCAATCAGCATGGAGCACAGCAGCACACTGAAGTCAAAGCAGTTTCCTCGCTGGTACTTCAGGATGGTGGTTGGGGAATAGAGCAAACTGGGCTTGAAAGAGAGGGATACATGTTCTCAGTGCTTGTCTTGTGAAGTATGCCCCAGGCAGGGAGCAAGAGAGAGACAGAGCATTGCCCATATCCCTGGGCTCTGTACCAATAGAGAATCTGTTATATGAAACTCCTACATAAGCCACAGACTCCAAAATTCCCCTCCAAAGTGATCTGGAGAAATTCCTACCCCAAATCTTGTGACAAATTTAGCCATGGAGAGATGGGCAGGACAAGCTCACCAGATTGCAGAGAATCTAATACTAACCACAACACCAGGGTGGGGCTTACCTCCATCTCTAGCTGGTCTGTCTGTAGCATTTCAAAGCAAAAGACCCATAAGCTAAATTATAGCTCAAAAGGAACTTATTCCCTTCTGGCCCTCACTGGTGACCAGGCAAAGGGAACAATACACACACAGTGAATACAGAGATTCTGTTTATACCATCTCAGATCTGAGGCTGCACCTTAGATTTGATCAGTCTCTGTCCACTAAATTAAGATGTATTCTCAATGATCTCAAATTATAAGTGTCTCTTGAGACCCTGGGACTCTTGGGACACACTTGGCCAGCATGGAGCTCACGTAGATTGTATGGGGCACTCCACAGGACATCAGCAGGCCTTGCTAGCAGAGATTGTTGTTGGTCTCTTTGCTTTAGCTGGTTCATACCACCCTTAGGACTTGCCCCAATGTTGGCATCATCTCTTCTTGCCACTCTAATTTTTGAGATTTCTAATCTCCGTTCAGCCACCTCAAAATATCCCAAATATTGGAACAGAAGTGTCTAAAGCCCCTAAAACCTAGTCACTGAGGCCAAACATCATCACCTGGGCTTTTTATGCTCCTTTGGTCCAAGGTCTCTTTGTTCCTGGCAGGGAGGCTTGGCAGCCATTGCAACCCACAGCAGACCAGCTGGTCATATGGGATGGCTGAGAGCAGGGTCAGGCCCAGTCTGGTAGAAATGGTGCTTAACTGCTTGACAACACTGTACGTGTACTGGGAAGACAGGCTCAAACAAAGAGCACAGTGCCTGTGGGAACTGTGGGGTTGCCTAAGTAATTATGGGGAGCTGGAGGACCCAAAGACCTTTGTAAACCCAGCCCCTGGGGTTTCCGGGTTGTGTCCTGTTGAGAGGCCCTTCTCTCATCTCCATCATGTTTCTGATGGGACTGTTGCCTCTTTCTTACCGGTATGAGAGGGGACTTGAGGGGTTCCATGGTGAGATAATCACAGACAAAGCTGGCACAGCCATCCCAGTGGTACAGCTCTGTGTAAGGCAGCAGGGTTGGCCTCACTGTTGTGCTCACAAACTTCTGTAAGGCAGTAAGAGGTCTTTGGTCAGCCAGCAGATTCCTGGTGGAGTGTCTCATTCATGGCCATTCTCAGACCACCCCTGGTTGTTGTAGCTTACATTCAGGACTTCCCTGGAGCATGTCAACAGTGTTGGTAACCCTCCTCACCCATTCTGAGATGAAAATGCATGGAGTTAAGAGGCCCTCTGCCAATAGACACTTCTGTTTGCCTGTGGCTAAAACCTCAAACCCATCTCAGACACATTACAGATTCAAGCCTTCTCTTAGTTTTCAAGCAAGACAAATAGCTACCACGCCTTCCAGCTTCTACATGCTCTGGCTCTTTTTTTGCCTTGCATGTCGTTTATATAATAAATTTTGGGGGAAGCTGATCCAAAGAATTAATTCCACATACTCAGGGGAGCATCAGGTCGAGAACTAGACAACAGCTGTGCAGCTTGGGCCCAGCTCCACACTACCCCGTACCTTGATGCCACACTCATTGACCGGGTACAGAAAGAGGGGCTTGCGGTCAGGGCAGAGGTGAGTGTACTGCTGGAGGTAATGGTCAGCAATGCGCAGCAGCTTCTTTTCCCTTGGGGAGTTTGTCTTGTATGAGGATGGTAACTGGGATATGTCGATGGAGCTCCAGTCAAAATCACTTCCAAAGCAGAAAGAGGCAGAGAGACACAGGTAATAAGCTAGGAGCAGGATGACCTGCTATCAAAACACAGCAGGGGTTCCCTGTTTCACACAGAAAATACGGGGATCATAGCCAAGAAGAGATAATTTTAAGTGGGCATGAGTTTGACATAGCCAAGCTTCTCTGGAGTGATGGCAAGCTGACACAGACCCAGAGGATCAGGGGATCTTTATATAGTAGAGAAGCAAATGGATGGAAAATGAAGTGAGTTACCTTGTCTTAATCACACAGGTGCCCACTCATGGACACATACACCCAGCACACAAAACTCGCTCCCCCCTTACCCATACAAGTGGACCACACATGCCAGCCACATATGTGCAGTCTCCCCATGGACCCTAGAGGGACCATCTCTGCTCGTCCCAGTGACTGACAGACAGGCGTGACTTACGAGACATCACTTGGAACAAAGACTTGGTCCACAGACAGCTTTGTCTCTATGTTGTGAGGTTCATCACTGATCTCTAAAGCCTTCATTAGCTCTTCTTCCCTTTGCTCCTCTTCGTCATTCTCCTCTAGGACCTCCATTCTGCCTCCTCCTGGCCACTACGGAAACACACACACTAGGGTAAATTCAGGGGTGGGAGCAGAAACTAGCACTCTGGGCGCATTGATTTATTCTGTGAGCCACCAGCAGTGTCATTCCCGTTTCTGCAGAAGTCAGGTGTAAGTACTGAACTTGAGTTTGGGCTGGGCAGATTGAACATATGGCTGCATGCTCCTGGGCCACCCATGTATGGTGGAGCTGGCAGGACAGGGGCCTTGCTCAGTGGGTGCTACACAACAGTCCCAAACCATGCTGCGTCCCCCGCTTTCTGCACCCCTGCAGATGCCATGCACCCCACGCCACCTGGGCGGTGCTGCATGGAAGGGGGCACTTAGCCCATGCCAGGGCTGCACTGAGCCCAGTGGCTGCTCCCCAGGGCCTGGGGAGGGGGACGTTTTGCAGCCGCATCAGCAGCAGAGCAGCCTCCAAGGCCGGAGTGCTGCTTGTATCACATATTTACATTTCAGGGACGTTGGGGGCTGTTTATTTCCCTCCCTGCGGTCAGGCTGACCTGCTGGGCAGCAGGCAGCACGATGGAGGCACAGACCTTGCAACGGGTGCGAGGGGGGGGGTTGAAGGGGTATCCCGGGGCCCAGCGCTGCTCCCCAGCCACCCACCGCCCAGGGGGTCCCGTCCCCACAGCCCCTTCGGCCCCACGTCCCTGCCCTCCACCGCCTCACCGCCGCCGCCGCCGGGCTGCGAGCGCTCCATGGCAACGCTTACGCACCCAGGCAGCTTCGGCGGGGCCTGCGGCCTCCTCCGGGGCCTAGCCCAGAGCCTACCCGCCCCGCGCAGGCCAGACCCCGGGCTGCCCACCCGGGCTTTGCAGCTCCCTCAGCCGCTCCAGGCTTCCCAGCCGCTCACCTGCGCAGCTCCCCACGCAGCCCGGCTGCAGCAGGTGTCAAGGCAGCTCCCCCTCCTGCCCAGGAAGCAGCCTGGGAGCTGTGGAACTCTGGACTACGGGGCTGCCCTTACACTCACAGGTGCAGCTGTTTTAAAACACAACAAACTTTCCTCACCCATGCTTTTGTTGCTCTTGAAGCCTGAGGGCTGTGCTGACTTTGCTTCTCCTTGCAAACATCGGTCCTGCTTTGTTGCTTTGTAAAATACCTGATGCAAAGCAGACGAGATTCACACCCAAAAGTGGCAGAGCGTGGTAGGACCAAATCCCTGTCCTCGTGTCTATCATAGTATCAACAGATCTGAGATTTCAGAAGTCATTAAAAACCAGCTAAAGCAAACGTACATGTGAGTGTGAAACCACGTGTATTCAGTACACACAGTTACTTGGCCTTTGCGTGTACCACTGTGGTATCTGTTGTTACTGCTGAGTCAAAAGCAGGTACAACAAAAGCACGTGGATGCATAAAACCCCAGACTGCTGGGGATGTTACTGATGCAGGGTTGTTGCAGACACTGTTCCTGCTTGGGGTCCCATCAAGGCTGTGGACTGGGTCATCATCATTCACCAGCCCTGAGCTAATCGGAAGGGCCGTGCTGGAGGACGCACTTTTGGAGAGCCCTTTCTTCCCGGTCTGCTGCTGACCAGTGGTAATCTGGCTCTTGTGCAATCACAGAGGCAGCATGTTTGTGTGGGGGAGAGGATGAGCTGCTAGGAGGTGATATAAAGCTGGCAGCAGGAAGTGCAGGAAGGACCCAGCCTGCTGTGTGTAGATGAGCTTGGAGTGGTCTGACAATGGTGAGTGGGATGAGAACAGGTGAGAGCTTTGTGTTGAGGCTGCTGCAGCCATGGGTGGCTCTTTCAGGAGGGGGCTTTGCAAGCAGAGGCACCTCCTGTTTCACAGAAGCAGAGGGCAGAGCTTCCCAGGTTTGCCAGGGATGTCATGCTGAGCTGGGAACTAGCCTGTATCTGCCAGCAGTATGGCCCTGGCAGCAGCAGGGACCAGTTTTCCACTGAAGCTCGGGGATTGTGCCATGGGAGCCATGCCCCCACGGCAGATGGGGCTCTGCATGCCCCGGGTTTTGTAGAATTGGTGCTTTGCGAACCATCCCTGCTCTGCTGCAGTGAGTGAGGAGCACGGCTGGGAATAAACCCGCCTTGCACAGATTTCTGGTGGTCACAGCTGCTCAGCATAAGGCTGAGGGAATATATGATTTGCTGCCAGACCACAGCAGAGCTTTTGGCCTTACTTTGCCCTGCACTGAGGGCATGTGCAGTGAGCAGGGCAGCAGCATGTCAGAGCCACTAGCCCCAAGTGACCCATATCCATGGCTCTGATAAGACTCCAATGTCTGGGACTCATCCAGCACCATGCCATTAATTTCTCTAAAGAAACATATTATCTGACCTAGTGGGGGAGACTGACTTTATCTGTGGCTTCATGACATAAATTTTAGTTATGTTCAAGGTCGTGTTTGTTTTTGTTTTTTAATCCCATTGTCTCTGTTGTTGTGGATATAGGTTACTGGAAAGGCAAAGATGTTTTTGCAAATCCTAACTGTTCTGAAAAGCTATGGCTGGAGTGGGAAGAGAGAAATTCCTTTTCTCTGTTGGGAGCTTGGATTGATGCCTCAGCTGTGCGGTTTTACTCAGAGTGCCTGTTCATGCTGAAATATGGCTTCATTATTGCCAGCACATCCCTGCTGTCTGAAATAGGGTTACTCCCATCCCTTCTTTCTGGACTATCTCTTTTTGGTTCAGCTATATGCTACCTAAATTCAGGACAGTAGTTGGCCATTGCATTATCCTGGGTTGGGATGGGATTGCTGATTTTGCCCCTGGGGATAGGAAATTACTTCATACCATTGAACCTGTAGTTTTTGGAGAAAATACAGTGCAGAAATTATCATACCCATGCTTGAGGGTTGGCTCTTTCTGAATGATTGCAAACATCACCAGTGAGCATGCTGAAAACCTTAGTTACCCAGAGCCTGCTTGTTTTTACAGGAAGGGACTGTGACATATTTGCTGCTGGTCTCTGCCCTATGCCTGGCTGGCTGTGAAGGCAACAAGAGTGAGTCTCATTGTGTACTGTCCCTGCTGGGTCACAGACAGGTAGTATGGAAAGGAGAGGTGGAAGCCTCACCTGATCTGTGTTCAGGTTCCTCATAACAGGGCACTGCTGAAAGCTGCTAAAGGAGGATGAGGGAGCAATGCTCAGGAGGGCACAAACTGGCATATAAGAGCTATCAAAACAGACAGAAACTTCGTACTCTCCATCCCAGCCACATATGGTGTATAACCTATGGAGATAGGCACAGACGCTGTGATGTGCCACCACTCTCCATGCTAGCTGATGCTACCTTCTGAGCTCCAGTCCAGATTATGGCCATTCTGGGGAGGTCTTCCATGCTCTTGATCACATCCTCGCAGGCGAGCCAAGGCAGCAGCTTTTTCCTGAGATTTGGTGGCATGGTGGCAGTGTGCCTGCTTTTGCTCTGAGTGAGGATCTCAGCCCTCGTGAGCAGTGGGGCGAATTCACTTTTGTGTCTCTCGTAGGGCAAATGTTACAGCATTTCAGCTTGCTTGCGTTGCTTTCACTGCAGGTGAGCTGGTGAGCCCTCACAGCTTGAGGGAAGGTTTTGCACTGCGTCCCAAGAGGAATTCAGACACCTGCCTGCTGAACCCATGCCAACACCAGGGGGACTGCCAGATGGTGGAGGACAGACCCATTTGCAGCTGCAAACCTGGCTTCACAGGGGCGTTGTGCCAAGGTAGGGTTGGGGGTGCTGGTGAGCTCAGTCTGCCCACGGGCACCAAAGAGAAGGGTGACGAGAAGGGTGCGCTGGTGTTACCACTGTGGGCCCCAGGAGTACCTCCCAGCTCTTGATTTGGTTGCATCCCCCCACCTCTGCCACCATGTCCTGACTACAGTTTGATACAAGACCCGGTCACAGGCCATTTCCTTCCTCCCCAACAGTCTTAATTCCTGTAAGAAGGAAGCCTTCACTGTCAAGAAGACGTGCTGTGGTGTAGCCCTATCAGGTCAGCAAGGCATACTGCAGAGCACAGCTGCCTTGCAGCGACACAGGCTCCAGCACAGCTTCAGTGCAGGCTCCTTCCAGACACTGGTCAAAATTGTGTCTTGTTCATCTGAAATAGAGGATCGCTGTTGCAGCCTGGTTACCTTGGCAGACTGCAGCAATTCTGTAGATGACTCATCTGAAGGGACCAGACCCATGACATCTGCCTGTGGTGTCTTGAGTTTGAGGACTGTGTCCATTCAGAGTATCAGCAGCTGTGGACTTGTGCAGGTGTCAGGCAACTATCAGAAAACTAGTCGTTAGCTTTTGTGCATTTCCAAAGGTTTGTCTTTTGCTTTTGCCCAGTGTTTCTGAAGACCCCTACCAGCAGCCTCCCACAAAGCTGGGGTGAGGGTTTGCTGAGCTCAGTGGGACTGTGCCATTCCATAGCTGACTTAGGGCTCCTTCAGGCCTCTTATTGCTATTGCAGATGGCTTTTTCCCCCAGATGTTGTACTAAAATTGGCCTGCGAGGAAGAGCACATGAAGATGATGGTGAGGAAGGAGGTGTTTGAACTCTTGAAAATCCCCCGGGAACTTGTCCACTTGAAGAACCAGGCATGCAAGGTTTCAGAAAGGGAAGAAGAGGGCGAGCGGTTTTTTGCAGCCACTCTCACAGGTGAAAATCATACTGCTTGTGGATCAATAATTCAGGTGAGGATCCATCACAGATTCTCTGCATAGTTCTGAAGCCATGAGAGGAACAGATGTGCTGAGTGGGGACAGCATGGGAAAGCCATGGGGACTTTTCCTTTTGTATCTGGCACTGTGAAGTTCTCTTTCCCCTTGAAAGGCTTCTCTGGGGGGCTATCAGAAAGCTTTTTTGCCTCCACCAAACCTCTGCTGGCAGCACATCTTGTCATGTTCAGCAGAGCATGGAAGCCTCAGTGTATTCTTTAGGAGCTGATAACAGCCCTCGGCTTTCTGGCACAAACTTCTGAGCTCTGCAGTCCTGGCTGTAACTCCTTGCTACATCACTTAATTCTTTAGAAATGCGCTGTGCTGGTGGGATCTGTCACTAGCCAGGAGATGGGTTTGACTCAGCTACTGTCCCCAGAGGCCATGGGCTGCTTTGTGCCTGGGCAGGGGCCCCACTGCACAGGGTTCCACAGACTCCCCTGGAGAACCTGACAGGTTCTCCTGGACCAGGGAGGGTGCTGAGGAACCGGTGATCCATCTCTGTCTTGCACAGGAGGGCTATCACCTCTGGTCTGTGTGCTGGCTCCTGCCTCCTCTGTGGTGGCTGCCAGTAGCCCCTGGACATGGGATTTGAAGCCTGATGGCCTTGAGCAGCTACAGCTGAGTTGCTGAGCTCTGTGTATGGACTGAGGCATGGTCTGGACACCTTGTTTCTGTGTCATTCCAGCAAAACAACTCCCATGTGTCATACTCAAACGTCATTGAATCAGAGCGGGAAGTACGCGGGAGTGTGATCTCCCGGAGTTTTCAACTGGAGGTGCATTTCTCCTGCGTCTATGCCTATGAGCAGGTGGTGAAGGTGCCCTTTGCTCTCACCGCTGTCGACAAGTGAGTGGTTCCTTCTCACCTTGCTGCTGACGTAGTATATTCGAGCTTGTGGGAAAATAGATGCCTTTAATGAGATGATCTGCAAGAGCCCTACGGAGCCACCAGAGAGCTCTGAGAACAATATCACATCAGGGTGCCTCTCTTTCTCTGCCCAGAGATGGCCCAAACATAGCTTTTCAAGATAATGTTTGGGCTTGGGACAGGGGCGTGTAGAATCTACCTTTCTGCTATTCTCCAAAAAATAAAGTGGGCACTGGAACGTGCTCACTGTGGAGGTGCAGGTTAGGAACCTCTGGTAGCCTTTCTTCTAGCCCTCGCTGGCCAGCATGTCTGTGGGAACCCCCAGAGCTCTGCACACACTATGGAGCTGTCCTTGCCCCTGTCTGCACGTGGTGCAGATGGACAAGCCCAACTCTCAGCAAGGCTGTACTTGAGAGTGGAAAAATGTCCAGGGTCAGGAACCTGGAGGAACCTGTGACAGCACTGCGGGCTTGACTTAGCTCCTGCCTTCTTGCTGTGCTCATGAGCTTTCCTCTCTTCTCAGGCTGGTGCAGTTCGTGGTCAAAGAAGGGCACTTCAATGTCAGCATGAGGCTGTACAAAACTCCCTCCTACCTCCAGCCCTATAACCTGCCGACCACAGCTGTCCCCATCACAGACACACTCTATGCCATGCTGAAGATAGAAGGACAGCATCAGCTCCGATACTTCGTCCTGAGTGTTGAGGACTGCTGGGCCACGCCAAGCTCAGATCCCTACCAGGATGTGCGGCATGAGCTCATTGAGCAGGGGTGAGCAGTGTATCCCCTAGCACTCCCAGTCTCTGCGCCACAGGCGCCATGGACACCATGAGCACAGTTGCCTGTCTCTGTGAGCTGCTGAGGACAGGTTGTTTGTGAGGGAGCTGTGAGCAGTGACACCATTAAGTGCTTCCCAGGCTTGATGAGCTCTCAGACTGCTCTGAATTTAGCTCCCCCCCCCACACACACACACACCTAACCCTCATCTAACTTCCTCTGGAAGATGTCCAGCATCACTCTTGGCTGGCTGGGGAGGCAAAGGGCAAGGGATGCAGGCAGCCTTTGTTATGCAGAAAGGTGGCTGTGGCCAAGCTAAAGTTGGTAACGTGGATATCTGGGATGTAGGCCACAACCAGGCGCACTCCCACTTTGCCCAGTGGTGATGGCCACACAGAGCCAGATATGAAACAGCTCCTTCACTGGTGGGAGCTCCAGCCTGGGCTGGGCATGATACACAGTGCTAAGGGAACACATCCCCACAGGTACCCAGACACAAATGATGCTGTCCAGTTCTGCCTGGGGGCTGCGCCTGGTCCCCGTGTGCTCTGGAGCAAACCAGAGCTGCTGGTGTCCCAGGCCAGGATGTACTCCCTTCTTTTCTGCCTGCTGACTCATCCGTCATGTCCCAGGTGTCCCCACGACGAGACTGTGACATACCTGAATGCCATAGGAGAGAGCACTACAGCCAAGTTCAGCTTCCAGATGTTTCAGTTTGTGGGGTACTCCGAGGTGTTCCTGCACTGCCGTGTCCGGCTGTGTCTTCCCGACAGTCCTGAGCCCTGTGCCAAGGTGAGCTTTCTTGGCCATGCAGGGAGGGCCCTTCCCTGGGCCCACTGTTTGTGGAAAGGTTTCTGCTCTGGTTTCAGGTACCTCAGCACAATAAACAACGTCCAGTGGCAGGGTCTCACCTCAGGGCCCTGAACTGGAGTTAGAGGAGTTTGAACCCACCAAAGAGCTCCTTTCTGTCTTCTCTTCCACCTGCTGGGTATCTGCAGAAGGAGACTTTTACACTAGGACTTGGGGAGAAACAGGCTAAGGTTCTTTCAGAACCATCCCCTTTCCCATGCTCTAGGGGCTTGACGGGGCAGAGTATCAGGACAGCTCTTCCTCTTTGCCCTGTGGGTTGGACTGCTCCCCTGCCCTCTGGTCCCACCTCCTTTCTCTTGGCTTTGTTGGCAGCAATGCCCCAGACACTGGAGGAGCAAGCGGGCGCTGGCGGATGACTACAATAAGATTGTCTCCTATGGGCCCATCCACCTGCTGGCTGCTCCTTCCTCGGAAGCAGAGAGCCATCGTTCCAGGGCTGACCAACAGGATGTGCAGGGTACGTATGCCACTCCTGGGAGGACAGCAGTTGAGACCCTTGCCACTGTCTAGGTAATGTCACATTATTACAAAGGGCTACTAAAATCACTGCCCCGCATAGGACTGTGGAGTTTTTCAAGTATCGCATCCACACGTGGCGTGCTCCAGAAGTCATGCCAGCACAGGGGTTAGCTCTGTGTAAGTGGTTCCCATAGAATGCACAGGTCAAGCTGAGCAGAGGAGTGGGGCTGGCAGGATCTAAGAGACAGCAGGGTGTAGGTATAGCACCCAAGGTGAGGAAGGCTGGGTTTTCACAGTGGTGGACTCTGAATCAACCCAGCAAGTCAGGATCTTTCCGAGCACCAGTGTCAATCGAGGAGATCTAAGCAGCAGTCCAGGAACAGGGCTGGGGACAAACCTGCTGACAGTATGGCTTGTAGCAAGCATGAAGTCCAGGCATGATTTTAAATGGAGACCCTAGGCAGCAGGTGGGTGGAGGCCCCAGGTGAGGCTGGTGGGGGTGACCAAGTCCTGTTAGTGCCCTCAGGGATCCACAGTATCCCAGTCTGGTGGGTCTTGCCCTTCACAGTCAATAGCCCCCTCTTCTGCTCGCCTCCTGCCCCCAAACATCCCACTGGCCTGCAGGAACCATGCCGGGAGCCATGGCCAGCTCAGGAGACCCAGACGTGTAACCAACCTTTCCTCTCTTTGGCAGAACCCAGCCTGTGGCTCCCTGGGGGCCTCATCCTGCTGTGTGTGCTTGGTGTGTTCGCTGTGGCTGCCGCAGCTGTCAGCATGAGGAGGCAGACGCTGTAGAAAATGGCTGTTTCCAAATAAACATAGCAGTAGCAGAGACTCTTGCCTGCATCTTTACAGGGGTTCTGGTGAAGGAGATTCAAATGGTGCTCAAAGGATGAGTCACATCAGAACATTTCTATTCCCTGTCATATCCCTTGGACCTTCTCATCCCCTCCTGGCCCACAGTGAAACAAGTACCCAGGAAAGCTGAGATGCAGGGGCTGCTCCACGGTGATGAGATGAGGTGCCTCATGGGGTCTGGCTCCTGGGCTGTAGGGCATGCTGTTGGGCTCTTCAGAATCCAGCAACCCAGCTGTAGCAAGCCCTGCCTGCAGGCTTGGCCTAGAGAGCAAATAGAGCCACAAGATTTTTTTCACAGACTCTTTCTTACTCTGGGCAGATGGTTGGCTTTGGAAAGGGCAGGCACCACTGCACAGAGCAGGGGAACGTGGTGTTTCTAAAATGGTCCCGTCTATAGAGAACAAATTTCCAGAAACCTTCAGTGGAGAGGAAAAAGGTTTCTGCTTTTCTCCTCCCCAGAATGAGTCACCCAGGCATGTAGGGAGATGGAGCTCTTTGCCCACCAGAACTGGACCTTGTGTAGTTCTTAGTGTCACAGACGATGTACCGTTAGCAGAGAAAGGGCTGCTCTGTGCATGCATGCATGTGTATGTGCATATACAGATCTCTCTTCCTCCTGAACGGCTGCAAATTGCTAGAAAGATTTTAGGTCACTTATACATCCCTAAAATGAAGAAAATAATAAATATTGTTGACTTGTAAACATCAACGACTAAATCCATAGTGCTTAGACAGCTAACAAAGTTTTAATGCTAAAACAGACATGGATTGGACAAGATAACTGTTTTCTCTGAGATGATAGGTGTTGACTTGCACACAGAGATGTAATACAGCATGGAGGGGACAGTGCAGCTTGGGAGCAGCCACAGCTGGCTGAGGGTATGGGGAATGCAGCACCCTAGTGCCCAATGGGCTGAAGTGTGGTGTCCTCATGGAAATCGCCGCTAGCGGCAGTGTTCTGCAGGAGACAAGCGCAGCAGATCCACTGCCTGAAGAATTCTCCCAGGTTCATTTGGAGAGGCCGTATTGTAAAGATGCCTGGTGGATAAATCTCTTTTGCTAATTCCCAGACCTGACCCTCATGGGGTCTGCAGAGTCTGGGTACAGCAGGAAAACCCACCCCTGGGCTGGTCCAGTGCCCAAGTCCATCTTCTGCTGGGAATTATGGGCAAAGATCAGCATGGCCCCATCCAGGATGAAGGTAGCCAGCTCATGGGCCACAGCAAGAGTCCCTGGGGAACAAGATCAGAGCACTTCTGAGGCCATGAAGCCTGCAGGGACTTTGACAGAAGGGCAGTGTCGGGATTCCTTGCACCAAAGTGCTGTGTGCTGCCCAAGGCAGGCCCCTAGGAGCAAAAGGACAGCCAAAGCAAAAAGTCCTGCTAGGGTGGATCAAACCCAGTGAAGGATAAACTGAGGTATGGGTGAGGGCCAGGACCACACTGGTCAGCTGGGGTGCTTGTCCTCCACAGAAAGCTGTGTCCTTCAGGCTGAAAGCTCGCGGGCAGCAAGTGTGCTCACCGGCAGGAAGTCCAGCCAGCAGCTATCCCTGTGACCCAGCCACGGTTCTGTCGTTCCTCATGATGTGGGAGAGGGAGTTTGTGGTCTCCTCCATCTTTGGGTAGTAGAGGACGACCAGCCAGATGAAGATGAAGAGGCCTGCAGGGAGAGGAAGGAAACTCAGCAGTGGCAGCGAGAGGGGCTCCTCTGGGTGCTTCTCCAACCTCTGCACAGCACAGCATTGGTGGCTGGGACCCGTTGTTTGGCGGGGTCACTTTGCTCCCTGCTAAAGGGAAGGGCACAATGGTGCCAGACAGTGTCGGTGCCTTGGGACCCCTGGTCAACCACTGCCAAGCTTGCTCTTGCCTCCCATGTCTTCCCAGCCCAGCCCTGGGAGCCAGCAGGCTCAAGCTTCAAGCTGTCTCTGACCTTGAAGGGAGTTCAGGATGACAGAGAGGTAGAGTATAGGTACTGAGGAGCTGCCATAGCTGAGGAATGCCAGCGCCCAGGTGGCTCCCAGCAGGCAGAAAAGCCCCACAACCGCCAGGGCCACTCTCCAGGCTTTGCAGCGCCCCTGCACCATTCCCGTGCTCCACAGGTGGCAGTTCTTCCAGGCCACCACCCCAAAGATGGCTGTGTTGAAGAGGAAGACAAGGCTGAAATAGCCGCAGTTCGTGATGTAGTGGACAAGGAGGTGTTCGGAATTGATCCAGCACCTGAAATGAGACAACTGCAATGTCTCCAGCAGACCTGCTACCCCCACCTCCATGGCAGCACCCCCAAGAGCCCCCCATGGTCTCCTCTGGAGGATGTGTTTGGACATGCCCTCATGCTAGTGTGATTTTTTCCAAGGCCAGGATGAAGCATGGGGGACAGCAGGGCAGAGGGAGAGGAAGCCCAGGGAAACTCCAGGTGGACCCGGGACATCCTTCATGTCATGGAGCCCTGTGGGCATGCCAAGGAGGCTTGGTGAGACTGCCCAGCTGCTCCTGCCCACCCTAAGGTTCCATCTGTGGCTGTGCATTCCCAGTACTGGGTGCCTGTGGCCGGAGTGCTGTTGCACGATGGTTACCACGGCTCAGTTTTAATCAAGATTAGGAAAGAGGAAGCATTGTGCAAAGCTGAACAGGATGGACACAAAAACCACACAGCTGCACTCCCAGCAGGACAAGGTCACTGTTTCCTGTGCCAAAGGGCCACCCAACCCCTGTGGGCGGTGGTGTGAGACCATGCCACGCACAGGTGGACTACAGTCTGCTGGTCCGTCGTCCGAATGCTGTATTCTCCATAGCTGCCCATGGCTCCTGCCACAACCACCACCAGAGCAGGGAAGCCTGAAGAACAAAGGAGACCATTGTGGGGTAGGTCAGGGAGGCAAGGGGGAGGTGAGGCAGCCAGCTCAGGGTCTCTACCTGTCCATCCTATCCACACATGTGCTGGCCTCCAGGAATGTAGGGAAAGGCTGAGCTCACCCAAGTGCTGTAGGCACAAGGGATGCTGCTGGGACATGATAGGGTGAGGAGCGACATCAGGGAGTGGTAGGGCTTGAGGTGTTCCCTAAACTCTCCATGGGGTCACCCACTTTGGTGCCACTCACAGTGCCTGGGCTGGGAAGAGCAGGTTTCCAACAGGGGTGGGAAGGAAGACCCCAGAATATCATGGGGTCATCAGGAGATGGTGCCTGTAGGAGCTGCCCTGAACTCCTGTGGGCAACGCCACTCACTATGCTGAGCCTGGATGGGGACTTATTCTCTCTGTCAGTGCAAAGCCCTGTCCCCTCTGGCTGTAACCCACTGACCCCCTTGCCCTCTGGGGTGGCCCAGCAACCAGTGCTCACCCCATCCGACGAGGCACAGCTTTGCCAGGTAGTGGTGTATGTAGGTGCCAAGGACCTTGACAAAGAGAAGGTAGAGATGAGAGCCTTCCAGTGCAGTCCAGGTGAAGCAGCAGAGAAGGCAGTAGTGAGTGAGCCCCCCCAGGGCACTGCACAGCCCTGGCATGGCCCTGCTGGAGACCCCATTGTTGAGCAGGAAAGCCAGGTTGAGCAGGAGCAGGCTGCTGACCAGGTTCATGTGAAGCCCCAGGTTGGTGCGGAGGGTCTCCTCAGACCTGAATTGCTGGTAGCTGCACCTGGCAGGGAGCGGAAAAGGCCGGGGGCACAGCTGAGTGGGGCAGAGGGGGCCCACACACGATGGGGAGGGTCACAGCAGGCACTGCCAGTGTCGGGGGAGAGGAGCATCCCCTGGCCCCGGCCCCACAACTGGGGGTCACCCCTTACCCCAGAGGGTTCATGGAGATACACCAGGCCTGGGACTGCCCATGTCCCTCCCGCCCCCAAACCCAGCCGGGGTCCATGGAGCCACTGGCACACCCTACCTTAAGAAAATATAGAAGGCAATGGTGAAGATGGAGAAAGCCACAGCCACCCCACAGCCAGTATTGGCCACAGCCACCAACGTCTGTACCATGGACGTGTTCAGAGCCGGGTTCTGCCAAACACGTGCACCCTGGGTCAGATGGGTCCAAACCAGCCTAGAAAACCTAGCTACAGCTGCAAGAACCACAGGGCTGAGTGGGGTCCTGCAGCACAGGAGGAGAACTCCTGGTGAGGTGCTGCAGGACCTCACAAGCCCAGAACCCTCAGGTCTTTCCCTCAGATCTCCAGGGAGAGTGGAGGTGGGGGCAGATCTGAGGAGATGCAACCTCTCTTGAGGTGTGGGCACAAGATGAGGGAAGGGACCCTGAGTCTCAGTGCTTCCAGAGTCAGTCCGCTTCCACCCTTTACATCCCCTACTGATATGTGCCTGCCGGAAGGGGAAGGGCATGAAGCTGGTGTTGTTTTTAAGGTTGTTTTTAAGAAAGGCCTGGGCTTGCCTGGGAGCAGAAACGACTGTCTTTGTGCAGCTAGTGGCGACACTTGAGGGACCAAGTAGCTGAGGGATGGGCTGGCAGCATAGCCAGGGTAAAAGCAGGAGCTGTAGGGAATGGGGTTGTCACCAGGAGGAGGGTGAAGAAGGTGAGGTGGTTGCAGGAACAGACTGTCTCCTTGTCCCCAGGCAGTGTGACACATCCTCTGGTGCTCCAGCCACCTGCCTGCCCTGCAACCAGCACAGGGCAACAGCAGTGAGCACCAGGCAAAGCATCCTCCAGCCAAGCCCTCCATCCCACCCCACAGAAACCCTCAAGCACAGGTGGGGGAGCTGCAATGCTTCTTGGTGGGAAGGAGGTAGCAGGACGGAGGCTGAGAGTGTGGCACATGCCCATGGATTGGCTGCGATAGCGCTGTGGCACCCCTGCCCAGCAGGAAGCAGAGTACTAGGGCCATGTCCCAGCTTCAGAGCATTCCCAGCATGGACAAAGCCCTCAGCATCCCCAGCTGACTCTACATGGCAGTGGGGACCGTGGCACAGTAGTGGACCCTTCACACCCTGGCCAGAGGCTTTTGGCAGCTCTGCAGGGGTACCCAGTGCCACCTCCCGCCAACTTTCTTCCACCCCACTGCACCAGAGCCCCGCTCCTGTCCCCACCAAGGCCAATACCTTTGTTGGGCTCCCAGAAGACACACAGTGGGGTGACATTCTGCAAAGAGGAGAGTGGTGTGAGCCTGTGCCTCAGTGGACAGACAGGGAGAGGGAGGGCACATCCAGCTTACAGGGGGCAGCTGCTGGTGGGCAAAGGTGAGATGCACAGGGTCCTGCAGCCCAGAGACGTACAAATCCTCCACCATGATGCCCACCACAGTGTCATCCAAGACCTGCCCCATCTGGTTGTCCTCCTGTTTGGGGCAGCGCTGGCTGAGCTGAGCTGGCAGCACGGATCCTCACAGCCTCATGGTACTGCCAGCAGCACATGCTGGTGGCTGGCATGGGCTGGGAATGATAGATAGCTCATACCTCGAACATGCCGAGTTGCTGGATGTTGAGGACTGTCACCACCATGTGTGCTGTCTGGCTGCTCAGGGACTGGAATACCTCCCGAGGGAGACGGATTTTGCCTGCTTTTCCCTCTTCCATAGAGCTGATTGTCATGGGGCCCTGCAGCAAGGAACAGTGGTATGGGGGTCTCTTGCAGGCAGCGTCCCACTTGGCCACATCGCCTCTCTCAGGGCCCACCAGCCTTGCTCCAGGCACAAACTCAGCCCTGCCCAGGTGGGTTTTACTGAGCAAAATTGCCAGGAGCCCGAGGGCAGAGCCTTCTCACCAGTGCTCAACAGCCAAGGGGCAGACCTGAGGGCAGACCCCAGGGGGAGTCCCAGCCTGCTGTCACCCTGTGGGACGTGGTCCCCTGGCATGTCTAGGCCACGTGAGTGGCTTGAGACAGGCAGGAGGCATGCGATCTGACATTTTCCTCTGGACCACTTGCCCGCTACTGGGCCAGCTCCCTGGGGAGTGACGGCCAAAGAGGCAGGGCTCCTCCACAGTGCACCCAGCTAGCCCAGGGCCTGCTCGGCACGGGATGCTGGAGCTGCTGCAGGTCCAGGAAGCAACTGCAAGTGTGGGGTGAAAGAAATGCGGCAAGGCCCAGCCCGCAGTGTGGGACCCCAGATGGCAGCGGTCACCCCTCACCTGAGCTGGGGAGAAGGAGAGGAGGAGGTCGTGGGCCAGGCCTCTGCTGACATTCAGGTGCAGTGCCTGCAGCCTGTCCGTGCCGCTCAGTGCCGGCCCTGCCATCTGCACCAACCTGCGGGGCAGGCAGTGCTGTGAGGCCCCAGGGCGCAGTGGGGCACTGCCCCGAGCAGCTCCGGGGCCCTGCAGTGCCCCGCCACTACCTGAGCCAGCGTGCCTGCAGGCAGCGGCAGGCAGGGCGGCTGGAGCGGCGCAGCTCTGCGCAGTGGCGGGGCAGGTCCAGGGGCAGGCCGGGGGCCTCGTTCCTCTCCTCTGGCTCCACCGTGATGTTGCAGCATTCTTCGATCCTGTCCCCCCGCTGCAGTGCTGCAGGAGGGGGTGGTGAGGCCCCAGCAGCAGCAGCGTGGGGGCTGTCGGGGCCAGGTGGGCTGGGGTCTCACCGTCACAGCTGTCCTGGCCTCCCGCGGCGTCTGGGGAGCAAAACCCGGCGTCAGCCCCCCACCCCGCACTTGGCCCGCGGGGGAGATGGGTGCCAGTCTGAAATGAGCACACTCAGAGGCTCCCTGGCTGCCCTCCCTTGTGCTACTAAAGGCATGCCAGGCTTCAAAATTTGACAACAAATGTGGGAGCTGGTAACTGCAAAGGCAACACGTCTGCCTTGATGTGCCACTACAGCCCAGGAGCCTCACAGGAGGGATCCCAGGCTGCGGGCACTATTCTAGAAACCAGGACCCATCCAGATCAGCACAACACCCCACCCAGAAGCCCTGTCCGTGGCACAGGGCTCAGCCCTGTTGCTGTAAGGCAGAGAGGAGGCTGTAGGGGAAAACCCCTCACCCTCCGCTTTCCTTTCCCAGCTCTTCACATTCCAGGACTAACTCTGTCTTGGACTGTCCACACTTCATTCATTGTGTCTGGGGTGAAACACCACCGTGGTCTCTGGGCCACAGCTTTCCCACAGGACAGGTATGGGGGTGACCCTGCCCACCCCTGCCCCCCGCCCACTACTCACCAGAAAGCAGCAGGAACAGTAGGACTGTGTCCAGGAGCATGTGCTTCATGCTGCTTTGCAGGTATCCCAGCCACCCCAGGGCTGCTCTGCTCCTGTCCCAAGGCACTGCTCTTCCACAGGCTCCCCCAGGGCTTGCAGCTTCTCCTGAGGCAACAGCCACGTACTCATTTCCTTTCTGCAATCCCCTTGCTTCTCTCTGTGGGTTGGCCAGT
The DNA here is from genome assembly GCF_964211835.1 of Anser anser. Taxonomy (NCBI): domain Eukaryota; kingdom Metazoa; phylum Chordata; class Aves; order Anseriformes; family Anatidae; genus Anser; species Anser anser. Next base: position 13,114,890 of record NC_139732.1, read on the forward strand.
AACCTCCCACCTCAAGCTCACTGAAATAGTGCTAACGGTTAGAGCTGCTTCACCTCCCCAGTAGACTCCGGGCTCTATTTTTCTTTCCCTTCTCACCCTATCCTGCCCAACCCCATTGTGCTGACGACCCCTCAGCTCAGAATGGTGAGTGATGTGTTGGGACATCCCCGCTGCCAGCCAAGCCTAGGGCTCCTGTGCCACCCATGGGCACGATGCTCACATGCCTAAGCCCAGGTGCACCCGAGCTTGCAGGTAGGAACAAGAGTGACACATGGGACATAAGCAAAAGTCCAGGTCCACATCCATGTGGCCCTCCTACTGCTTAGCCAATGGTCACTGCAGTGCCTTGATACCGTTGCTCAGCTGGCCGTGGTGGTTCCTCTCCCCCAGCGCTCTCTATGCAAAGAAGAGCTTGGGCACAACACTGAGCATTGACCTGAGCTGCCAGGGCTGCACAGGGAAGGGAAGCCTGCCCACAACCCAGCAGAGAAACACCTTCCTTTTTGCTGCATGGTGACAGTCACCGGAGAGTGCAAACACTTCCCAAGCCCTGAGACCTGCTGCTGACACCCTAAAGCCAACAGCACCAGGCTCCTGGTTCTCTGCTGGTTAACACTGTTATTGGTCTCTGCTCAGCAGGATGGTGTGGGCTGTGCTGGTGTGCGGGGCCTTGTTGAGCTGCAGAAATTCAGCACAGAGAAAAACTGAGTCCTTCCCTGGGGGTGGGACAGCCTTGTTTGCCAGGGCACGCTGGAGGGATGAGGGGCAGTGGCAGAACCCCAAGGGACAGCTCACCAACAGCAGAGACCCAGGGGCACCACGCTCAGAGCAGGAACAACTTTAATGGGCACAAGTCTCATGTGTGAGCACAAATATTAAACTTTTACACCGTACAAAAATAGAGAAACATTCAACAAAATAACAAAAATAGATTATTTCAGCTGCTAGAGGGTGTTGCAGTGGTGGTTATTCTGTCTTACCAGGGAAGGGCCCTCTTGGCGGCCACCAGCAAGGCCTGAAAACGGGGCCTTTCCCACCTGCTGTCCCTCCTTGGGGAGAGGACAGGCCTTGGGGCACTGCAGGGGACATCTGGAAGCGCTGGGGGGGCCTGTTCTTGCTCCTGCTTCTGTCCCTTGCCACAGCCCTGCGCATCTCTCTGTCATGCCCCTGGAGCCAGCCCTGTCCCTGTTGGGAGCAGGTAGGGGATACCCAGACAGGGATGGGGACACCCAGATACTTCAGGGGACATGGTGATGGGGAACGCAGAGCTGGTGGAGGCGAGGGGCTGGGGGTCTCTGCTGCAGATCCCTGTGCTCCCAGCAACCCCATGGGGCAGGTGAGTAGCAAAGCGGCCGGCGCTGGTGCTTGCTATGGCTGCCCTCCATGCGGGGAGCCCCGGCCAGGCAGCCCCACGGCATGGCCAGCACGAGGCTCAGCCAGGGTGGCTCTGGCTGCTGTTAGGCTGCAGTTTCATGCTGTCAGAGCTGCTCTGGGAGTTGGAGGACTTTTTCGCCTGCAGCACCATGGTCCAGTACCAGAGAAAGATGAGAAAACCTGGGTGAGAAGGGAGAAAGAGTGGGTCAATCCCCTCAAAGGACCACCAGTAGCTGAGAGTGAGCTAGCCAGTCTCCCCGAGCTGTATCTTCTCATACCCCATCATCACCACACCCACAAAGTCCCAGGGCAGTTCATGCCCTTTGGAGGAGCCCAGTGCCCCAGGATCACCTTGGAGTGAGTTGATGATGGTAAAGATGTAGAGGGAGACAAGGCGGAAGTTGCCGGAGGTGAAGGAGAAGAACACCAGTGCCCAGGGAATGCCCAGCAGGATGCTTAGACCAAAGAGGGCTAGGACATGCTTGAGCTTGTGGCCTTTCTTGTTCTGCTGGAGGATCTCCCGGACCATGGCCCCCAGCATGACAGAGTTGAAGAGGAATACCAGGCTGAACAAACCCAGGTTTACCACGTTATGGATCAGGGGGCTCGTGATCCAGCATCTAGAGGGAGGAGAAAAAGCAAAGGGTTACGCTGTGTCATCACACAGGGGGATGAGACAAAGGGTTTGAGGGTGGAGAGGGGAGCATGAAGGTTCTGGGCTAACTCAGCACCCATCGTAGTTAAACCCAGAGGGGGGATCCCCTGCCCCACCTTATGCAAAGCCCCAGGAAAGCCACAGCCTTGTAGGCTAAGGAGGTGGAGGTTGAACCAGATGACTTTAAGACCAGGGACCAAGCAATCAATTTCCCATGACTTACATGGTTGCATTGGTGGACTTTCCACCAATGGATTCATACACGGGAATGGAGAACGGGCCGTAGTTCGTCCAATTAGTCAGGAAGATCAGCATCACGCAACAGAAGGGGAGTCCTGGGTGTTAAGAACAGAGTAAAGTGGCCATCCTCATCCCTGACCCACAGACCTTCTGGAAGGACTTGTTGCCTCTTTTTCCTCATAAGGTGTACAATGTCCTCTCTCCTTGGGGTGAACCAAGGAAAGAGGATACAACAAGGGTTCCTGGTGTAAGCCCTGGCCAAGGAATGGGCTTGTGCTGCACAGACCCCAGCTGGGGGTCTCACAGGGTGATGGAATTTTAGGCCACAAATGATCATGAGATCTTCTTACCACAACCTCCTATCCAAAGGAGGACAGAGATGTATGGGTGTCTCCTGCATCAAGCCCATCTTCATGGGCTGCCCTGGTGTACTGGGTCTGGCTGGGATGTTAAGTTCCCCTGCAGCAGCCCATGCAGTGCTGTGCTCTGCACTTGTAGCTAGAACAGCTACACTGGTATCACACCAGTGTTGTGTCTGCTGCTGAGCAGTGCTGGCACAGCATCAGGACTCTCTCTAACTCTTCTAGGGGGTGGACAAAAAAGTGAGAAAGGAACATCACCAGGGCAGCTGACCTAAGCCAACCAAAGGGATATTCCACACCATATGGTGTCACACTCAGCAATAAAAGGTGGAAAAAGGAAGAGGGGGGTGGGCTCTCGTTGCGAAAACATCTGTCCTCCCGAACACTGGCTACGTGCATTGAGGCCCTGCTTCAAGGACGTGGTCAAGCATCGCTCATTTGTGGGAAGCAGAGAGTAATTTCTTTCCTCTGCACTTCCACACAGCCTTTACTTGTGTTTTTTTTTCCTTTTTTCTTTTCCCCTCCCTTTTCCCCTTTCCCTTTTTCCCTTTAGTTAAATTGTTTAATTAATAATAATCTTTCCTTAATAATTATTTTTTCCTTTTAATTAAATTATCCTTATCTCAACCCGTGAGTTGTTCTTTCCTTTACTTCTTCCCCTTCTCTTCTAAGAAGGGGGAGTGAGAGAGCGGTTGTGGTGGAGTTCAGCTGCCTAGCACGGTGAAACCACCACACCGGGGTGTCTCTTTTAGAAAGAACATCCCATCACTATTTAAAGACCCCAAGCAGTGGCTGTCACATGCCTCCCTTGCTGGGTGACCTGCCTTTGCTCTAGCCCCTGTTTCTGCTCTCAGTCACTGAGCCTCCTTCCTCAATGAAGAGACAGATCCCTCTGCTCTCAGAGACCACAGCTATGCCTTCAACCCCATCCAGGCATCATATATGCTGGGAAAGACTTCCAGGGGCAGAAACCGACCCTACCATGTGCCAGTCTGCCCCACTGTCCTGCCCCTGGGGAGTCTCTGCCTCCCCCATGCTCACCCCAGCCCACCAGGCAGAGCTTGAGGAGGAAGTGGTCGTGGTAGGCATTGAAGACTTCGATCACAAGCCGGTAGAGGTTGTAGCCCTCGATGCCCATCCAGGTGAGGCAGCTCAGGAGGGAGAAGTGCAGGAACAGCCCCCCAGCTCTGCAGGCTGCCTCGCTGCTGCTGGCAGCCAAGTGCTCTGAGATGAGGAAGGTGAAGTCCAGGAGGAAGATGGCACCCAGCAAGTTCATGTGGATGTGCATGCTCGTGATCTGGTCTCGCTGCTTGCTTCTGGAGAAGTGAGGGGAAGAGATGTCAACACTGTGCCTGGCCAGTATCACTGGTGCCCCACTACACCCCACAGTGTCGCTGGGGCAACACACCACACCTGAAGAGTTAGGAGAACCCTTGTTAGTGTAAGGGGCTGACATACTGACCCCACACATGGGACTGACACAGGCAGATTCAGGTCTCTGCAGCTGGCCCTGCACTTCAGATTTAGTCTATGGAGGGTTGGGAGTGACATATTTTCAGCTCCCAATCATCCACATAGGGTCAGTGATATTACTCAAGAAAAGCCACTCTTGTTCTCCCTGACAAGATCTTTGTTGGTTTCTGCTTGCCAGCTCCATGACAACAACCAAACTGATTTTCCAAAATCAGCAGGTGTTTGAGAGTGCCCTTCAAGAGACCTGGCAAAGAGGATAGTTTCTGGAGGGGTACATTCTACTTTCTTCCAGCCTGGCTCCTTCATCATGCTTCCAGCTGGACCACCAACTGCCTTTGGAGAGCTTGGGCCCTCCCCAGTGTAATGACAACAGGAAAGATGCAGAGAGGGAGCATGTGGGTGTCCTGTCAGCCCACTGGCTCACCTGGGCACCCAGACCGTACCTGAAGTAGAGGAAGAAGATGGTGCAAATGGATGCCACAGCTGAGATAAGGCAGCCAATGTACGTGATGATGCTCAGATAGTCTCTGTGTATGTAGGTAATCTCTGGAGAGGATACCTGGGGAGAAGAAGGAATGAGACAGTGAAGGAGCAGTGCCAGGGGGAATAATGTAGAGAGCTGCGGGAAGGCACTACCCACCATTAGCACAGCAAAGTAGGTGAGGTGGTTGCATCTGCAGTATGTCTGTCTATCCCCCTCCACTGTTGTGCAGCCATAGCTATCCCAGTTTCCAGAGCTGGCTGCTAAAGAAAGGGAAAGCATCTGGTGACCAGCAGAAACAGCTGCTTTGGAGCTCAGAGCTTCAGGTTAGGGTGTCCACAGCAGGGCGAAGGACAAATGTGGGGGGTCCCAGATCACCCTATGCAGAGCACACACTAGCAGGAATACATACACAGGATTGTTAGCTTCAGGGGCAACAGTACCCTCCCTGGGAAGGGAGAAAGCTCCTAGGTTAGATACGGAGGAAAAAGCCTAAAATTGACCCCTTGGGAAACGTTTATGGAGCTGGAGCAAGGGAGTTGCAGAACAACTTTTACCACCAACAGCCAGCAGGTCTTTAGTACTCAGCCAAGGGAACAGAAACAGCATCTATGCTTCGCACACAAATGCAGAAGCTCCTGCGCCCATACACTCACCGGTGCTGTCCTCCTGCCAGAAGACGCACAGCAGGGTCACATTCCTCTGAAATGACAAAACAACAGGTCCTGATCAGGATGAATTGCAAGTTTGGTAGGGGCAACATTGGACAGGAGGTGAGATGGTCTCAGGAGATGAACTGGCCCACATCATGAGCAGAGGTTCAAGGTAAAGACTTCTCTTGGCAGTTTTCAGAACAGATACCTCCTCCCAGGCCCCAGTTTTAAATAAGGAGTTCATCTTTGAACAGTGGCTATGAATGAGCCAAGAAATATTAACTCAAAGTGTCCCCTGCCCTGGAGATTGTGCTGGAGTTGACACATCTGCAAATTATCATCCACTGCACAGAAGTAGGCAGAGCCACCACTAGTGCACATGGTGAAGCCATGAAGCCAGAAGATGCAGTAGGCTGCATCAGGCCTAGGACATGGGCCTGCTGGATCGTGACCACTCTTAAAGCTGGTAGGGCCTGAGCCATCCTTGCCCCTCTGTTCCTGGAGGGGTTGGGTGTAATGAAGCTGTTCCCCCACTTACCAGCAGTTGGTTGTGGAAGAAAGTGAGGACCACTGGGTCAGAGAGATTGGCCACCACCATGTCCACCAGGGAGATGCCAACCACCTTGTCACCCAGGATGTGGCTGCTGTTTTCATCCTGTAGGAGAAGAAGAGGAGGTGGTGGCACTGCAGGAAGGGAGAGCTGCCAGGTGTGAAGCTGGTGAGAGTCCACAGCAAAGAGGACCTGTGCTGCTTCCCTGTCAAGACTCTAGCTCATTTTTGAAGCATCTAACATCTCCAGAGCACCTTCTACAAGTGAGTGCCTTCAGCCTGGTTTGGGCAGCAGGGACTGGAGCTGGCCGAGAAGGGCGAGGGCTGCAGGAGGGGCAGAGGAGAAGGCAAAGCCTAGCTGAGCTGCAGGTGATGCTGCAGGGTGCAACATGGACAGGAATGGGCAGGTAAGGCCAGCCCAGGGAACGATGCCTTGTGCTGATTTGTACAAGCACTCCCTGCTGCAGCTGGCTCTCTGCTGCCCTGTGCCACCAGACAGTGGCACCCCACCGTGCTGCATGGCGCAAGTGTTACCTGGAACATGGCCTGGCTGTTGATGTCCACCAGGAGCACCCTGTGCTCCGCCACCTCCTTCTTTGCTGTCACGAACAAGCTGCTTGGCAGATCCACGGCGAACCCCTGGACCTCTCTGCCCTCCTGCAAGGACAGACCCATTGGGACAGAGCTTAGGAAGATGCTGGTGGGCTGCTACTCTGAGCTCCATTGGGTGTGGTGGGGATGACAGGGGTGACAACATCTGCCCAGCCCTGGGGTTGCACTTCTGTCCCCACCAGCACCCCACAGACCCACCTCTCTTGGGGAAGCAAAGGCCAGGTGCCGAGGAGCCTGCGCAGTGCTGACTCTCAGGACGGTGGCACGCAGAGCGGCCTTCCCGAAGGTCTGGTTCTGCCCTTTGAGCTCCACCTGCGCCAGCATCCTCTCCAAGGCCCCAAGTTTGCTGTGGGGAACAGGACGCAGTGAGCAGGGCAGCAGGTGCCACGCCGGGGACCAGGAAAAAGGCACCAGCGTGGAACAGGTTCAGCCAACACCCTGCCCACCACCACAACCACCCGGCCTGCAGCCCAGCCCCGCACTCACTGCCGAAGTGATCGCTGTGCCGTGGCACCCGAGGCCGGCGCCTGTGCGAGGAGTCTGTCCAGGGCAGCGAGCTGGCCCTCTACGTCCTGCTCCCAGACGGGCATGATCTCCAGAGAGGCTGGTGGCACATGACAGGAGATACTGTCAGGGGCAGAGGCAGAGACAGCTTCCCCCTGTCCCCAGCTGCTGGCCAGGGCTGGCTCCATGGCACAGCCCTCGCAGGAACCCAAAGCAAAGGGCTTCAAAGTGGGCCCACACTTGGGAAGCCACTAGAGACCCTGACCCAGGCGGCTTCTCCGGCCGCCTGGAGCTCAGCATTCCTCCGCAAAGCACATGGCTTCCTGGGATTTTAGTGGGCTGTTGCACTTTGGAAAATCTCTGCCTTCACGTTTTGGTAGCTGCTCGCCCAGGGACACCTGTGTGCCAGGGGCTGCCACTGGGCTGCTTAAGCAAAAGCACTTGTCCTTCCCATCACCCTTTAGCTGTGTCATGACATTGTCATACACAGCACCGGGACAACCCCAGTGCTCTGCTGATGGCTAGCACAGGCTGGGAGTGGAATTGACCCTTATCTCATTAAAATAACACCGAACTGCCTTTACCAGGGAAAAAGTATTCAGATGCACTGTCAAGGGAGGTGTTCTTCTGGCCCTTGAAGACATAGGACACATTGAAGATAGCGGTCTTGGTCCTTTCAGTCTTCTGCGTGTCCCTCTCCTGGGTGATGCTGCTGGGTGGGTCCTGGCCCAGGAGGAAGCTCTGCTTCCCGTATGCAAGCCAGAGGGTCCTGTTGGGCTTGAACCAGTAGATGCAGAAGCGGTACCTGCCCAAAGTGGGCGGCAAGCTGGACTGGTAGGAAAAGTTTCTCCTGCTTGGCAAAAATGGACTTTTTATTATTAGTGCCTGGGCCGTGTTCTCAATGGAGATGTTGGCAGGATTGTGCTTGTAGATGACGGAGCTGCTCTCAGTCTGGTTCCTCTCTCCGCAGAAACGGAAATCCTCCTGGTGGACACTTGCACCCACCCCTGCATTGCACAAGCGCAGAGAGATGCTGGCTTAGCCAGAGGGGCAGCGACCCACACGCCAGCACGTAGCATGCCAGGCGCTGCCCCAAGTGTGCCAAACCCATCCCGGCCAGGCGGTGTGACGTGAGCCACCTCCGACTTGCCCATGGTCACGCTGGGAGGTTTGCCAGGAGCCAGCATGCCCGGGGCTACCATAGCTCCTCTCTCCTGGGGCTGGCTTCTCCCCACTGCCACCCCCCCGGCCCCGCAGCAGGCTGACAAGGACAAAGGAGCACTATAGATGGATGGAGACCTGCTCCTTTCTCCGGAAAGGACCCCTCCATCTCCAGGTCCTCACGCCAGAGACCCTAGTGGAGGCACATCAGCCCACAAGATGTTTCACCTCTGTGGAAGCCATGGCAGCAAACATCCCTCAGTGCCTTCAGCCTTTGCATTTTGGGGCTGCCAATTACTTCCAGCAGCCTAGACACGCTAGCCCAGGGCAGGATGTGGCTGGGACCAGCCTACCTTGGAGGGGGGAGAGAAGGAGCAGGAGCAGGACTTTCATCACAGGTGGCTCTTGACTGGCTTTGCCTCCCAGGAGAAAGCAGAGCCTGGAAGGTCACAAAGAAAAGAGGCCATGTAAATATTTGAGGTGACAAGAGCATTGCCCACAGCCAGCATGGCATCAGGGGATGGAGAGCTGAGGCTGTGCAGGGGGGACAGTGGCTGGTGCAACAGCCAGCTCCCGAGTGCCTCTGCCACCCGCGAGGAGGAGCTCCGGGTGCCAGACTCCCCACATGGCCACGTGAGGCTGGAAGGGCAGGACAGAGGCAGGGGGAGGCAGACAAATCTCTGGACTCTCGGCCCCAGCACAGGCGCCAACCTCTACAGCTCGCTGCTTCACATCTTGGTTCCTGTCTTGGCTTCTTATCGCAGGCGATAAAGAACAGAAGGAAATAGTGGTTTCCTAACCTACCAGGCCTAGAATTGTATCTGGTGATTTCAGCTCCTATATTTTCAGCTGCAGAACTGGTCACGTTGCAACCCACAGGCAGCGGTGGTGGGGATGGAGCACGGTGCAGGATACGAGCATGCTCTGTCCCCCTACAGCTGCCACCCACCGCCTGCATCTGCTGGCATCTGCTTGTGCATTGGCTGCAGCACAACCCCACCTCCTGGCAGCAGTCTCACAGTTGCTGTGCAGCTCCTTCCCACGCTCATCTTGGGACCCTGGGCTCCCACCTTTTTAAGAGGCACCCGCCGTGGCTGCAGCTGTGGTATTTGCACCCAACAGCAGCAGCTGGGGCAGGCGCTGCCTGCATTACGGTGACACCAGCCCCACCCAGGGGCCTGGGGTGAGAGTGGCAGGAGGTGTCAGGGAACGCCCAGAGTCACCAGCATGAAGGGTGCACCCATGGGCAGCAGGACCATAAAGAGGCTGAAAATGGCCCGTGCCTAGCAAGCTGATGAGGTAATGCAAATGTGCACCATCCAGGGCATCACACTGACCCGCTGGGACAGGACACCGTCAGCAAGGGCTGCGTGGGGCGGCTGCCAGAACCAAGCACTTGCTGACGCCCAACGCCAAGCCAGCACCCAGGTTGCTGCCACTGCCAGGGCTGTGTCTGGCTCCCACGTTGCTTCCAACCATCCTGCTCAAAACCCCCAGCACCGTTTCAGGGTGTCCTGTTCACGTGGACATAAACCTGGCCAGATGTGCAGACATCTGTTGCCTGTCTCACAGCATGCGAGCACCAGGGGACCACCAGCTGAAGTGGCTGCAGGGCTCCTGCAAGCATTGCTGTCAAAGGCTCCCTTTGCTGCACAGTTGAGGCTTTTCTGTCTGACCAATGCGTGATGTAAGAGAGGAGAGGAATGACAGATATCATCTTGGTCTCACAAGAAAGATAAAAATAAAGCCTCTTCTGTGTCTCACAAGCTCTCAGAGGCATCCAAGGGTTGTCAGTAGTGAAGACCAGGGAAAATTGCTGGCTTGAAAACTCAGTGTTCTTGTCACCGGGTCTCCTGGTGGCAAGGGGAAGGTCCCACCTCATTTCTCACCAAGGCTGGAAGTGGGGCTGCCGACCAGTGCTGGCCAGCCTCTCACCCACTGCCAGTGCTGCTTGCCCAGGACCGGGTTCTGGGTTGGCCTGGGTGTCAGCAGGAGATGGCTTGTGACTGTGCTGAGACATGCTTCCCCGCACAGGTTTGCTAATGTGACACCACAGCCACTTGCTGCTTTCCTGAGCAGCGCAGGAAGTCTCTCCAGCCAGCACGGATCCAGCGCACATCCTGCATTGGTGTGTCACCACCAACAGGCAGAGCGCGTTAGCCTTCCCGCAGCAATTTGTCACCCCTGGATGACAGGGGCTTTGGGCTGTAAATCAACCAGCTACCATGGGCATAACGGTCTTGCACAAGCACTGTGCTGCTGAGGTCCCCGGCATGGGCTGGGGGCGTACAGCATGGGCATGACTTGCCAGCGGTAACTGGATATGAATGAGGCCAGCGTCCCCATTCCTTGCTGCATGCCCGGGAATCACACACATGCAGCCACGGAGTGAGAGCTTGTATTGAAAAAGCACAGCCATGCGACGGCAAAATGCAGGTGGCAACAGCAAAACACGCAGTGTGCTTAAAGGCAACGTGAAGCACCGGTGCTTGAAGCTGGGAGTAACAAAGACGTGAATGCAAACCATGGTGCCATGGCATCAAGCCAGCGCATGGGGGACACAAAGCTGCAAGGCTTCAGCCAGGGGAAGGCTGGCAGAGGGACAAGCTCTGACCCATTCTGCTGTGCTGGCACAGTTTGGATTTTGCCAAAGAAAGGGATCATCCCCTTTCAGCCATTACTGAGAGCACAGATGAGACAAGAAATCCCCATGGAAGGAGGGCAGCTGGTATTTCCCCTCTGAGCTCTGCTTGCCCCAACTCGGTTGATTGCCTCTTCCTGAGCTAAACAATGCCAAGAGAAAATCCCCTGAAACTGTTTTCTCAGCAGAAAAACTCAGTTCCCACCCATACCCACAGCAGGCAATGCTGGTCCCCAAGTGCATCCTGGAGGCAGTGGGGAACAGCGCAGGTGAGGGCACAGCATCACTGCACCCAGGTGCCACAGGGCTCCCTGCTGCCCCGCTCTCCCAGGAACCCTTCTGCGAAAGCCACTGCGGGGACCTATTGCAGCAGCCCCTTCCACACCAGCCCAGCCTCCCTCCTTCCTCCCTGGAGCAGGAAGGCTTTTCCAGCCACCCCGCCCCAGCCCCCCCAGCCGGGTAGCTCAGCTCCAAGGCTGCTCTGAGAACAATAGCACATAGAAAAGCTGCTGCTTTGTCACAGATGAGATAAGCAGAGGTGGGGGAGATTGGGGTCTGGAGCAGGCTCCTTACTGGCACAGGGCAGGATGTGTTTTCTCAGAAGCTCAGCACGAAGTATCAGGGCATTACATTGTGTTCTCTCATCACCACTAAATTAATGCGCTGGCCTTGCAAAGGGAAGCCTGGGAATAATACTGTGTCTAAACCTGGAGGCAAGTAGAAAAAATAAAAAGCCCAGTGTTTATTACCACTGAGAAACCTTATTGATCTCTGGGTGACTTGGCACCAGGTATTTGATTACTTGGAGATGGCAAGGGCTTGCGGGTTTTGCACATGACATTTTTCCCAAGAAGGGAAGATGCTCTCATGTCTCACACAAACACCGGAAACGCGTAGATGCAGGGGCTTTCATCTATTTTGCTTCCAGGCTTGCTAGTAAAATACACCACTGGTCTGTGCCTCGAGCCTCCAAGATGCTGATAAGGACACAGCTCTTCACCCATAGCCTGTTATTCAGGGGAGAGAAGGCAAAGTTTTGGGAAATAGATGGGGGAACTGAGGCACAGAGAGAGGCATGTGAGTGGCCCCAGGCAGCCAGGACAGACTCCCCCAGACAGGATACAGAACAATCCCATGCAGGGGACAGTGCCCATCATTGGAAGGGATGCTCAGGATGGCCCCAGCCTCGGTCACTCAGGTGACCAGGTTTATCTTCACAATGTGTCCTTGTTCTTAGCCAGCATCCCGTGGGCACCGGGGCCAGCCCACACATTAGTCACAGCATCAGCATGCAAGCCCTTCCCATCACTGGTGGGCATCAGGAAGGCGCCCTTGGCTGCCTGGACCCAACGGGCACGTTTGCTAATCCCACTGGGGTGAGCCATGCCATGCCCCGCGCCGGCTGTGGGCTGGGGCTCAGCGGTTCAGCTCGCAGCAGCGTGCAGGCACGTTCCCCTGCAACACCGGCATCCGCAGGCACGGGGCAGTTTTGCAGATGGGATGAGACCTGATAAAGATTGCCAGGGGCCCAGCAGAGCTCCCTGACAGACCTGGTGTCCTTCATGGGCCGATTGCCACCTCCCCTCCTGAGGAAGCGGTGGGAGAGTTGGTGGGAAGCAGAGATAGTTCCGACCTCCAATGCTCAAAACCATCAAATCACCATTTCCTAAAAAACACTGCAACCAGAAATACCTCAGCTAACAAACCCAACGCTTCCTCTGCAGTGGTGGGGAACACACAGCATCTTGTTTGGTATCATGCAAAGCCAGTGGCTTCAGCAAGGGCTATACGTAGCCTCCAAAGGAACAGGTGTGGCTGCAGCAATGTTGAGGTTGCCACAGCCTTGGAGGAGCAGCCTGCATCCTCAAAGCACATTGCAACCGATGCAGGAGGGGCAGCATGCTGCAACTGATGTGAAGTCTGGGGATTTCAGTTTCCCACCTGTAAGGAGTGGGAATGGCCTTGGTGTGCCCACTCAGGCATCCTCACAGTGCACTCAGCCTCAGGCATGGGTTGCAGCTGGCAACACCGAGCTGATGGGCAACAAGGGCTTCCCCTCACCCTGGGCTGAGCAGGTCTGATCGTCCCCAGCAGGGTGCTTTGCGTGGCAGCCACCAACTTAGGTAGAAAATACCAAGAAAAAAGCACTGTCCCAGGGATGCAGGTACCCAGCGCTGAGCTGGCAGCCGCTGCTTCCCACGATGCACAGAGCCCAGGAGCCTGCAAGGCCACCACATTCCCCCAGCCCCGGGGCTGCAGCCCTCGAAGCCCACCCTGGGCTGGAGCTGCTGCAGGAGCAGCCTGGCCTCCCTTCCTCAGCAGAAAACCCTGGGCCTCCTGCAGATGGGCTCACACCTTTCTTCCACCCAAACCACCCTCAGATTGTAACACCTTCCAAAATGCTCTATCCTGGATGGTCGCTGATAAACATCCCTTCCCGGGTCTCATTGTCATCCACATGAAAATGTTTCCCATCACATGGGAGTACAGAGCAGCCCAGGATTGTGCTCCAAGCCATTTCATGTTTGGCTCGGGATACTTGGAGGATGGCAGCAATTCCAGTGCCTGGCAAGGGTGAACTGTGGGACTTTCACTGGGGGGAGGCTGTAGCATCAGAGGAGCTAGGTACAAGGGCCTGGGTCACAGATTTCCTGGTCGCTGCCATAGCCCAGCTGTTGGTGAGCTGATGGGAAAGAAGTTTACGGCTCAGTGCCCTTCTGAAAAACAAGTGCTGGCAGGCTGCTGCCCAGCTGGTGCCACGCGGGGGCTGGCACTCACATCCCTCCCCCGGCTGCAGCCAGAGCCCCCAGCATGTGGGAGCTGCTGTCTGCAGCGCCACGTCCCTCTGACACCCATGGGTGCCACCAAAATACGCAGGAAGGCCAGCCCCAGTGTGCCCCATCCCGGCAGCACGCAGTTGTTTGCAAACCTGTTGCTCTCCGAATAGCAGCCCCCGGGCTGCAGGATTAAGAGCTGGACTGGAACCAACTATGCAGCATTTTTAGGCCTTGGCTCAACTCACGTGGGAGCGGCAAACCTTGCAGGGGCAGAGCAAAACCCACTGTGGCTGTGGTACTGAGGAGGACTGCACTTACAGCACTGCCCAAAGCCTGTTTTCTCTCCTGCTGTCCAGGTCTCTGAAACCTCTCCTGGCTCCCTGCTGGCAGCAGAGCTTGTAAGTGGGTACCGCAGCTCTCAGGCCATGAAATGAGCTTTGGCTGGCTCCCCCACTCACAGCGGTCCGGACTTGCTGCTAGGAGGCTATTCCAGGAGACCTGATTTCAATTCTCCAGCTGGTGTTGCTGGGTCTTGCTGGTCTCTTTGCCCCTTTCCTCAGGGACCGCTCAGGCAGCTCACAGGCGGGGAGCACCCAGGGCAGCCCCCAGCAGTTTGCCAGGACAGGCAGCAGCAAGCCGCAGTGCTGCAGCAGGAATCCCCCGGCAGGCACTGGAAGGAGAGCTCCGTGTCGAGACAAGCCAACCGTCCCACAGGATGCTGTGCTCTCCGCCAGGAAGGAGAAGCGGGGTGTGCCGGTGGTTCCCCGGGTTGGGAAGCGGCGGCCGCGCACCCAGCACGGCACAGCAGAGTGGCGGGGGCTTCGCAGGGCTCAGCTGTGCTGAGGGCAGCAGCCGACAACAGCTGCCCCGCAAAGCGCACGGGGATCTGCGGCTCTGCGGCTGAATTCCGTTCGGCCTGGCTGCTGGGCAGAGGCACGGCGAAGCCCGATTTAGCAGGGAAGGGAAGCGCTTGTAGGGATGGAGGCTTCAAGACAGGTCGTGCCTTGGCTGCGAATTGCGGGGGGGGCCCTCGGGGAGACCCGTCTCTGCGGGGACAGAGGTGTCGCAGCCTGTGCGGGGGCACACAGCACGCGTCGCGGCCCTGCGCCCCGGCTCGGCCCACAGCTCACCGAGCACCCCGCGCCCCAGGAGGCCCCCACGGGAGTTGGGGGGCTGATGCCCGGGGCCAGAGCCCGCGGCACCGCCCGGCACCCCAGACGCGGTCCAACCCCGAGCGGCCGCAGGCAGCCCCCGAGCGGCCCGGCCCCGCCGCTCCTGCCCCCAGCCCCGCACGCGCCCCACGCCGCTCCGGGACCCCGCCCGGCTTAACCGGCCCCGGTACCTGCGCCCGGCCCGGGCTGGGCGCGCTGTCCCGGCGCGGCTCGGCTCGGCTCGGCTCGGCTCGGCACGGCTCCTATCGGAACGGCTCGGTTCGGCTCGGCTCGGCTCGGCACGGCTCCTATCGGAACGGCTCGGTTCGGCTCGGCTCGGCTCGGCACGGCTCCTATCGGAACAGCACGGCGCGGCTCAGCTCGGCACGGCGCGGCTCGGCTCGGCTCGGCACGGCTCCTATCGGAACAGCACGGCGCGGCTCAGCTCGGCACGACGCGGCTCGGCTCGGCACGGCACGGCTCAGCCCACCCCCGCCCCCCCGGGCCGCCGGTGACTCAGCGGGCGGGACCGGGAGGAGCCGAGCCGCACCGGGTGCCGCCGAGACCCTCTGGGACGCCCGGGGGGGTCGCGGTGCCCCCGGCCTTCGGGAGCGGCACCCGGTCGGTGGAGCCGGGCCGGGGGGTCCGGGGGGTGCGGGTGGCCTCGCTCCTGGGGGACCCCGGCAGGGGCGGCCGGGAGCTGGGCTGCCTCCTTCCCAGCACCTTTCGGCTCCAGGCACGGCGCGGGGGCTGGCGGGTGTCCAGAGGAGGAAAGGAGTTGTTTGGCTGGCAGGCTGCACGCTTGGCTGCAAAAGGGATTAAAAAATAATAGTTTATGCGAGAGCAGCCAGGACAGAGTGTCCCCGCGAACTCTGCCCCGCTCCGCGCGGGAAATGAGGGAGACAAGGAGCAGGACAAGCAGCAGAGCAAGGAGAGCGGCCCTTGCCCCGTGCCCAAATCAAGGGTCCTGAGCATGGGGCTTGGTCCCCGCAGCTCCACACATGCACCTGGCTCCACACAGACCCCGGCATCGGAAGGAGGCGGGCTGGGATGTGGGGTCAGGGGGCCTCCCTGCCTTGAGCCCAGAGGTGGGGACCCTGCCTCTCACCCTGCAGCCAGCGCCCTCACCCTGGGGCAGCTGCAGGGTTCGAGGCTGGGGGCGTCACGGCCGTGAGGAGCGGTGGCAGTGCTGATCACTGCAGAGCCCACAAAGCTGCTGCAGAGAGGGGCACAGCTCGGCCAGGTTCCAGCCAAAGCCGCCTTTTGTGTGTGCTGAAAAGCAGTCGTGCGGGAGAAAGTCGGGCTCCAAGGAGATGGAGGGGAGGAGAGCACGCTGGGAGGTGGCCAGGAAGTGCCTTGGGTAAATACTGGCTCTCACAGATATTTCCAGTTCTTTGAATGGAACTTTTCTTTTTGCTGGGGGAAGGGTAGACACACTGGCAGCAAAAGGTGCTGGGTGGCACAGAAGCAAAAGTCGGCCTCTGCGCCAAAGGTGCCACACGGCTGTGCTGGGGGACGGGGATGGTGCCTCAGCCCCCCTTCCTGCCCTGCATTGGAGGAGTGCAGCACAGTGACTTGCACCTCCATTTGCATCACCCACAAGCTGCTTCTGACTTTGTTCCAATTCCAGCTCCCACAGGAAGCCAGGCTGCCTGCCGGGGCCGTTCACGCGGCCTCACGTGGCCGCACCATGGCTAACACGGCTCCCTTTGAAGGGCAGCAGTCCCACGCTATGGAGACGGGGGCTGAGCCCAATTTCGGATCGAGCATCGGCATGTAGTCAGTAGCAGCCAGAGCTGTGGGAGCATCACCACGAGCTGAGCCTGCTCTCGCAGGTCACCCTGACCATTTCACCTGACCCCATCAGGGACCGCCATAAATCTGCCTCCTGGGAGAAATGACACAAAAATGATCAGCAAGCAGAGTACGGCTGCCTCCTTCCCCTCATGCCTGTTGGTGCTTGCACCTTCCTGGCCCTTGCTGGAGTTGCTCTCCACTCCTTCCTCCGGCTAGTTGGCGATGTGGCTCTCCTCTGGGTCAGGTGCTGACCCCCTGTCCTATGGTCATGGCTCTGCTGTGGCTCTGATGAGGAAAGGACATTTTAGGCCATTTTCTTGCAACTGTTTATGTAACAAAGAGACTTTTGTCTGCTCTTGACGTTATCAGGAGGTTAACAGAGTTATTTTTAGGTTGATGTCGGCACTTGCTGATGTTATCGGATTAAGTCAGCAGGCCTTGCTGCTGTTTCAAAGACCCTTGCAGAGCAAGGGGGGAGGAAATCCTTGTGTTGTCCCTTGCAAGGGAAATTTGCCCTTGGGCTCAGGCCAGCAGCAGTCACTTGGCCTGATAAGGATTTATTGCTCAAGCTGGGAAGTTCCTAAAAGCCCTAAAAAGTTCCTAAAAGCTGTGCGAGCACCCACCCCAGAGCCTGTCCATGTGAGTGTGAATTTGGTAGTAACCTAGGTGGTCATCTAGTGTTGTTACAGTCCCTCGGGGGGTATCCCTGTGTCTCATCCAGGCTGGGCTTCAGGCAGCCCTTGCCTCGGCCCGAAGCCTTGCAGGGAGGAAGACCTGCCCCCACGCGGTGTGAACACTTTGGGTGGGTGAAGTGCCTGGCGAGGAGCAGGGCGGAGGTGCAGCTGTGGGAACCGGGGTTCAGCCGGGCAAGGACGTGTCCTGATGAGCTCGCCACCAGGCTGCTGCTGGCTATGAGCCGGCGCAGGCAAGGGTGCCTTGGTGCCGTCTGAAGCCTGAGGCATGGCCAACAGGGGCAGGAGACCTGTTGGGCTGTACCAGTCCTGCTGGAAAGCAGCCACGGCCCCAGCCCAGAGTGCGGAACACCTCCCCCAGCCCCGCTCTGAGACCCTTTCGCCCTGCATTATTGGCAGGGTGCAGCACCCGGGACGGAAGCTTGGGAGCCACCTCACTTATCCAGAGCCAGTGCCAGGGTGGTGCAAGGGTGGTGTGTTCCCTTCAGATGGCACAGGGACAGGAGCTGCTGCTGTGGTTGCGCTGGCTGGCTCAGCTCGGGCTGGCATTGCTGCTCCCATGGTGTCCCCAATGGCTGGGGTCTGTGGTTAGGGGAGGGCAGGGCACAGCTGCTCGCTGATAGCTGAGACGTCCCTGGGCGCAGTGATCCACAGACGCTGGTTCTCCAGCGCTTGGGGCTGGCTCCTGCCTCCCTGGTTGCCTGTTGCAGGCAGGGGTGCTTGTCCCTGGAGAGGTGCTGCTGGGGTGTGAACCATGAGCTTGGCTCAGCTCAGCTCCAGTCGGTGCAGGGGGAGGGTGAGGATGATGCAGCCACATCACAGAGCAGTGCTGGTAGGAGGGGACGTCTGGAGGTCCCTGATCCTGCTGAGCAAGACAGTGAGCAATGCCAGGGCAGGGCAGCCGTGCCTGTGTTGGGCTGAGTCTGGGAAACCTCCAAGGACAGAAACCCCAGTGAACCATCCCAGGGCTGCACAACATTCTTAGCAAAGACTTTCCTCTTGTGCCCGACCTGAGCCTCCCCAGTCAAAACCATGGCGATGCCCCTCGTTACAGCACCTAGCACAGTCCAGAATAGCTGGATGCCAGCACCTCGGCCTCCACAGTTGCACAGCTGTGGGCTGCTCTCGCTCTGCCCTGCCTCCCATCTCCTCGCCTCACCTGGCCCCGCTCCCAGAGCCCCACTCCCCCAGCCAGTCTCACGAAAACATGTGCTGCCCTGAGGGCCGCATGCTGCCTGGGCTTGAGCTGCAGCAGGGAGAGCTCATTTGCATGGGAAAGCAGGAGGCAGAGGTGCAGAGGGAGCTGGCAGTTCCTCTGGAAAGAGGTGAGGTTTGCCTTGAGGAGCCTCGGTCCCCAGCTCCTCCCGGCTTGTGCGCCTTGCATCCAGACCCAAAACTGCCCTGCCAGTAGGTGTGGATGAATACCCATTGCAAGCCCAATGATGGGCCACTTATGGCTCTGACCCTGCATCTTTCAGCCTTGATCATAAAGTCAGCCTTTTACAGCCTCTTGGGACCCCAAAGGTCTCCAAATCAGGAGGCCAGACCTCCCCTCATTAGGGTTTCTCCATCTGGCAGCAATGACAACAGCAACCTGCTGGCCACCAGGACTGTAAAACCCAACTGCAGAGAGCAATAAAACCATCTTGTTTGTTTGGGCTTGGCACTACAAACAAGCCGGCAGTGACGTCTGTGAAGTCAGAGTGAAAACTGGTCCTGGGGATAGTACAAGGATTAAGATGCTCCCACAGGACGTGGGAAACTGGCATTGGTCGGCTCTCCAGCAGGCACCAGCAGTGAAGTCCCAAATCTAGATCCCAAAAGGGTCTTCCTTGGCTGGTTGTTCCCCCCAGGCTTTGAGGATTTTCACTCCTTCCAGAGCTTTGTCCATTGGGCTGGCACCTCAGCCTGAGGCTGGTGGTGAGGCATGGCGGTGGCAGTGGCAGGCACAGGGGAGATACCAGCTGCCATTGCTGAGGCAGGAATATCAGCCCTGACAGCCTGGCACAGGTCTTTGGCTGCCCCTCTGCAGAGCTCAAGTGTGGGTCTGAGCCTCCTGCCCTGCAGAAGCCCTGGCTACACCCTGGGCTGCAATCCCATGCAGTCCCGGGCTCCATCCTTATCCCAGCTGCTGCCCAGGTCGGAAATCCCATCCCACTCAAGGCATCAAATGCTGAGAAAATACACAGAATCTTGCCAGATAAGACTAAAGGAAAGGTAAATAGGATCGGCTCTCCTTGAGGAGGTGAGACAGGCTGCTCCCCCTCCTGCCCATGTTTCTGGGGCATCAGAGAGGCCACATCAGCTGTGCACTCTGTGCAGGGAGCCCCCTGGGGGCTCAGCCCTCCCCATACCTCCAGCAAAAGCCCTGTGCCTTCAGTCCTAAAATTCATGTTATTTCAGTCCCCATCGCCATGCAGGCACAACCTGTGGGGGGGCCTTGGGGTGCCCTTCATCCCTGCTCCTGGCCTGTCAGTGCGGGAAAACACCTTCGCGTTCTGCCTGGCTCCCTCGGGAGCGCCGTGCCCTGCTGGGACCCCGCTGCCCTGGTGCTCCTGGGATAGCCGGCACAGGGAGGCAGTGACGAGGTGAGTGTTTTCCACGAGCAACCGGATACAGGAACAAGGCGTCTGAACGCACCAGTGTCAGTGCACACAGTCACCAGCAAACTGCATGACTCATGCCACTAAACTCTTCCCTACGGCTTGGAGCTGGAGCCGCTTGAACTGGGAAGTGACTCCCCAGCAGGAGGTGCTCACAGTGGGGCTCATTTGCTGCCAGCCAGGCACTTGGCGCCTCACCAAAATCCAGGCTGCTTTTAATAGCCAAAGTCAGATGCTGAAGTGCTGAACCATGCACAGCTCATAGCCACGAGGTGCAAGAGAGCCCGCAGGGCAGGGGCATGGAGCTGGCTGTGGCTGTGCCTAGCGCACTCCAACACTGCGCTCAAAGACCCAGACGGAAGGGCTTTTGTCTTTGCTGTGAGTGGGATGGATGGAAACTCAGAGGCACTTTCTTTCCTTTGTGAACAGAACAAAGAACAAGAGCAAGTGGCCTCCTTGGGTTCCCAGAAATAGGCCCCATGAAGCAGCCAGAAAGGGAAAAGTGGCACGGGAAGAAAGGGATGTGCAGTGAGCTGACTCGTGATGCCTGTTTTCCTGCCACTAGAGCAGAAACTGGCAGCAGCAGTAAATGGCCTTGTTGTCCTGCTGCTGTCCATGCCCTGCACCCTTGAGCTGCAAACGTGGGGACAGGTACAGAGATTCATGTCCATGCCAACATCTCCACGGTGTGACACCTGTGATATCCCTGCAGCCCAGCAGAGAGAGAAGAACGCCTGGCTCCAAAATCTTGGGCTAAGAAGGGCAAAACTTCAGCTGCCTTGGGTAGTTGCAGGCTAAGAGAGCCCTGTGCGCTGGGAAGCACGTGGGGGTCAGGGCTTAATCACCATCTCCAACCCACATTTCCAGTCCCCACAATTTGTCCTTTCTATTTATTTCCTGCAGGCTGGGCTGTTTAAACCCTGATAAAGAGTTTATTTGCATTGAAGAGCTCTGCTCTGAGTCCAGTTTCATAAGAGAGAGGGAGGAAAGCCAATTTATCTTTGCTGTCAGCTCACTTATTCGTTTACCACCCTCCTCTCTACTCCAGAATTGCTAAGCCAAAGCCCTTGTATGCATGATTGCTGGCGACTGAGGCTGTGGGCAGCCGCTGTCCCTGACCTCGCTCTTGGATGAGCAGGAAGGCTGCTTCCCCCTTGTCACAGGTGAGGAGATGCTGGGGAGAATGATCGCCGTGCGCCGCAGTGCCTGCAGCTTTGCTTTGAGATTGAGGGTGCCAGTGGCTGGCTGTCCCATGTCCCGCTCTGCTCCTGCCCATTTGCACCCTGTGGGAGAAGTCAATTCCAGTAAAAATGAGGGGGGCAGCAGGGCCCCCCTGAGCCAAGTGTCCGGGATGGTGCAGGGCAGCTGGGCACGGCAGTGGTGCTGTGGGTGGGTGCAGGCCCCTGGCTCTGGGCAGCTCCTTTGCAGCTCACGTACTTCCTCTGCAGCTCCTGGATGCCCACAGCCCCTCAGCAGGACGTGTTATCTGGAGGTGCTGCTGTCAGAGCTGGACTTGCTGCGGCGGTATGTAGTGACGTACCACAGGGAGATGAAGAGACCTGCAGGGGGGTGGTGGCACGGTGGCAGCTGCAGGCTTCCCCATCGCCATAGTGGAAGGATGAAGAGTGGGAAGCTTGCAAGCCCCCAGCAGTTTCCCTCCCCCCGACCTCCTTCCCTGCCCACGTGCTCCCCACTGACCTTGCAGGGAGTTGAGGATAGTGAAGAGGTAGAGCTGGGGGATGAGAAAGACGCCGAAGCTGAAGAAGGCCAGCCCCCAGGTGGTTCCCAGCAGGCAGGTGAGCCCCAGCACCGTTGCCCAGTGCCTTCTCGCCTGCCCCTTCTGGCGCTGGATCCTCCTCAGCATTGCTACCACGGCCACCAGCATCAGCATGTTGAAGAGCAGGATGAGGCCAGCATAGCAGAGGGTGACGCTGTGCGCCAGCCGGCTGGTGAGCCAGCACCTGACAGAGAGACACTCGTGTGGAGACGTGGGCCGGTGCCCCTAACCCAAGGGCTGGGTGTGTGGCAGGGCTTGGTGGTGGAGGGAGGAGGGGAGGGATGCAGCCATCCCCGATCACCCCATGGTGCTGGGAGATGGGGCATCTAGGAGGGAAAAGTGCCCCTGAAGCTGCCTGAGGCCCACAGCTACCAGCTGTGAGGGGGCATGGCAAGAAGGTGCCCCCATCTGTAGTGAGGTGGGGGCCTGCAGGGTTCCAGAGAAATGTCCAAGCTGATAAAAAGTGTCACCTGCAGAGCTATCACCAGCTTGTGCTGGTCCTGGACCCAAGTCAGCCTTGGGTCCTTGGGGTGCATGGGGAACCCGAGGTGCTTGGGGTACATGGGGTACCTGGGGTGCATGGTGAGCCAGCAGCCCCCACACTCACATGTTCATATTCTTGTAGCCGTCAGTGGTGCTGATGAAATGGTGCCCGTAGGTTTCTCCACTGAAGATCAGAACAGCCATCACAACCAGCGTGGGCAGACCTGGGGGCCAAGCAGAGGCTGTGTGGGGCTCGGCTGGGGCAGCGGTGCCGGCGGAAGCCCATGGGAGCCACTCACCCCAAGCAAAGAGGCAGAGCTTGAGGAGGTATTGCTGAATGTAGATGTTGTAGACCTTGACGAGGAGGAGGTAGAGGTGGAAGGCCTCGGCACCCATCCATGCCAGGGAGCTGAGGAGGCTTCCATGGAGCAGGGCAGCAGCGGCCCGGCAGAGCCCCTCGGTGCTGGTGGCCAGCGGCTTGCTCAGCAGGAAGCTGCCATTGAGCAGGAACAGCGCAGCCAGGAGATTCATGTGGATCCTGGTCGTGTTGTCCTGTGGCCTGCGCCTGCAAGAGCAGAGAGGGCAAGGGGGTGCGGGTGAGTGCCTACCAGCCAGCAGGGTATGGCACGGCACAGCACAGCGCATGGCCTGGAGCGGCACGGTGTGGCGTGGCATGTCTCTACCTGAAGAAGCAGCAGAGCAGGAGGGTGCAGAAGGTGGCAGTGGCTGAGATGGAGCAGCCCACAGTGCTGATGTAGGTGAGAGACTCCAGTTCAGGCTGGCTCAGGTTTTGTGCCTGGGTCTGCCCAAGAGAGGTAGGGATAGGGTGAGCCACAGGAAGGTCCCACACAGCACCCACCAGCTGGGAAAATGGGGGGGGGGGGGGGAATCTTCTTGCAAAAACCACCCCTCATAGCACTCTCTACACCCCCACGCACACCCACGCACACCCACATCCCCACTGAGCTGCCTGGAGAGCTAAGCAGGGGGAAGACGGGAAGGGAAGAAGGGTTGTGGACCATCAAGACAGCAAAGTAGGTGAGGTGGTGGCAGAGGCAGACAACGGTGCCCTCTTCGTGCTGGGTCTCGCAGCCCTCTCTACTCCAGCTGCCTGCACTGCCGGCACCTGTGGAAGAGATGCTGTCAGAGGGTGCCCCGGCTCCCCACACGCCACACAGCGGATGGGAGACAGGCAGGGGCAGGCTTGCTGGCTCCTTGCTGGCCCTGCTCCATCTTCTCCCTTTTTCCCATGGCGAGAGCTGCCTGGGGGCTGGCAGACGATGCCTTCAGGTTGGCACCAAGCTGACCGTCCCCCCATCCTGGCTATGGACACACTTACCAGCTCCAGGCACCCAGAAGACACAGGTTGCATTGGAGGCATCCTGGTGGGAAGGGGATGGAGGAGGTGAGAGATGGGAACAGTCTCTGCTCCCTGGGGAAGAACACCCCCCCCCCCCCCCCCAGATGCAAAGAAACATCCTGATCCTGATGCAAGGAGGGATAAATCTTATCTTTCCCAACTCAGGAGGAAACACAATGTTGGGGATCCCCCACATCTCCAGAGCTTGGCTGTGGCCAGCATCACTGGTGCCCACAGTGGAGCTCTGCTCACCAGCACCATGTTGTGCCAGAACTGGATCGCCACAGGGTTCACGAGCCCAGTCACGGTCCTGTTCTGCAGGAAGGCTCCCAGGATGTGGTTGTTCAGTATAGAGCTGTTCTGCTTATCCTGCAAGAGCCAGGGTTCCTGTGGGGAGTGCCTGAAGACCCCAGGCCCCCGTTGCAGCCCCACAGGACATCCCACCCACAACAGGCAACCTGCATGGTGCAGGCAATGCATGGCATTTGGGCCAGTGTGCTGCTGGAAAGTGCTGCTCAGGGTGGCTGGAGAGATCTCCCCAGGCACCCTCACCCCACCAGCACATGCCCTGGCTCACCAGGAAGATGTAAGGACTGTGGATGTAAATGCAGATGAGCGTCTGCTTCTCCTGTGCCCGGCTTCCCCGCACGAGCTCCTCTGGGAATATCATGGCGTGCTTGAACTGTGCCATGCTTCGCCCCTTTTTCTGTGCCTCCTGGGAGGGCAGAGAAGGGTTTTGCCACCCAACGCCCAGCCAGCTCAGCAGTACTCTGCCCCACACTGCCCACAAGAGCCACAGGCCTGGGGACCAGGGTGGTGCCCTGGCTGCCCCCCGGCACAGCCACCCCAGTTCAGCATCACTCCACAGCATTCCCCAGCTCTGGTGGCAGCTCCAGCCCAGTGCAGCACACCCCCAGCTCCACCGTGGTGTCGGAGCTGCTTGTGGACATGCAGGCATTGCAGCTGCTCCAAGTCCCGATGCTGAAGACCCCCCAACCTGCAACACAAGCACAGGCTGGGGCTGCAGGCGGAAGGACACGTAGAAGTTCACCCCATCTGGTGGGGGGGGGGGCAAGCAGAGAGCAGAGGGCATTGCACCAGGATGCTTTCCCCGTGGGGTGTCGTGCTTTGGGAGGTGCCCCCAGAGTGTCTCTGCTCCCCCAGGTCCCAAGCAGGGGTCCCAGCTAACACACGGGCACCCACACTAGAGCTCCTGGGAAAGCCGCTTTGTTCTGCAGCAGCTACGCTTTGCAAGGAAGGGAACTTGGCTGGAGCGACCCGACCACAAAGCCGAGGAAGTCTCGCCGTCTCTGGTGCAGGAAGTGCTGCGGAGCTGCCTCTGCTCTGTTCTGCAGAAGTGGCCCCAGTGCTGTCCGCCGTCCTTTGCATCTCCCTCTTTGTTGAGCAAAGCCACGGCTCGGGGCTTCTTGTTTTGTAAAATCAGCCCTTCAGGCCCAAACGGCACAGGGGGCTGGCTGAAAACCCCGGCTTTCTGCAAGTGCACAGCAGAAGCCCCCCAGTGTCGGTGCTGGGGATCTGCAGCCTGCTCGCCTGGGGCAGCCCCGACAGAGCCGCGTCTGCCGGGGTTTGGCTTGTGTAAAGCACACTCAGAAGGTGCCAAAAACCAACCTGCTCCTCGTCAACCCTGGCAGAGGTGAACGAGAGCCACCCCGGCATCCCCCTAGAGCCTCCCGTGCGGGGAGGAGGGATGGAGGGGCCAATGCTGTGTGCACGCTGCAGGAAGAGCCCGGCAACACAGGGGTACTGACCGTACTGCTGGTGACATTTAAACCTTTGAAGCTGTCTGCCGTGATACTAAACACATGGGTCTCGACCAGTCTGGCCTTGAAGTGCCATTCCCGCTTGCCAGGTTTGCTGCAGGCTAGCACCTGCTCAAGCTGATTTAACCTGCAAGGGGAAAAGGAGGGCTTGTGGGACAGGGTGCAGTGCGAAGCGGCCCCTGAGGCTGCGGGGGATGTGGAGGGCCTGGGGACAGCAGGGATGAAGCTGCCACTCACCTGTCCTGGTTGTACTGGGGGCTGTGCTGCTCCAGCCCCTCAGACAGGTGGTGCGTGAAGTTCTGTATATCCTCTATCTCTGTGAGAAGTGTTTTGGGAGCTGAGCCTCAATGCACAGCACCCTTCCCCACTCTCCATCCCCCTCTCACCCCAGTCTTCTCCCGTCCTCCCCTTCCCCCCCAAGCTGGGAAGTCCCAAATGGCCCCCAAACCACCCAGCTAAGACCAGCAGGCATCATCTCCAGACTGCTGCTGGCAGCAGGGTGGCACGCGGAAGATCTACAGGAGATGCCCCTACCTTGGCATGGCAAGACAGACTCAGCGAAGCAGAGGACGAGGGTGGTCAGCAGCAGGGTGGACATCTCCACACTTTTCTCTGCTCCTGTGGAAGGTACCCAGGAGCCCTTGGCCACCACTCAGTCGCAGGGTGGGCCCTTTCCCACATGCCGAGGGCACGTGGAGCTCCATGGCTGGGGGCAGAATGAGGACAGGGCCCAGGTGGCGTTGCTTGGAGCCCCAAGGGGGATGTTGCGGAGACAAAGTCCCAGCCCTGGGATCGCACTTGGGAAGCGCCCAGCCACTGTCTGGCCAGCCTGGGCTGGGACAGGCTGCCATGCAAATCCCTGTGGCGCTGCCACCTGCCATGCAAATCCCTGTGGTGCTGCCACCCGCTCTGCCACAGCACCCGGGCTCACTGGGACTGTCCTGGTCCTGAGCTCCCCAGGAGGAAGCATCCCCAGCACAAGGGTGGAAGGCGCCGAGTAAGATTTGCATCTGTTGCAACGCTGCCCTCATATCTGCTCTCGGCTCCTCCATCTGCAGTGACAACACGAACCCCAAGAGCGGCAGCTCTTGTGAGGGAGAGAGGCTGCAGACCTCAATGTGGTGTACTCCCCATGCACAAATACATGCAGAAATGTTTGTACTGCCATCGGGGCATAGCAGGAGAGACCCTTTTGCATTGCCAAGGCCAGTAGTGACCAGTGCAGCCGGACTTCCCAGAGGTGTCGTGGGCTGGTGATGCACTGTTGTGCTGACACCCCCCGAACACCAAGCCATGACTGCCACAAGCCTCTGCCTGCACGCGGCAGCAGCAGCAATGTCTTGGTCAGCAGGTGGCTGCTCCCCAGGCTGTCCATAGTCGCAGTGCTATAGCAGTGTTTGGCAGCCCACGGCTGGCACTTTGCTGCTACGTCCGTCCCACTGCACAGCCTGCACTCCAGCCTCGCCACACCACAGGTGGGTCGCCACACCACCCATGGAGGGCCAGCACCCGTGAGGGCTCCACGGGCCATCATTCCCCCAAGACAGAGCCAGGAGAGGAAAATGCTGATGCTGAAGGAAAGGGAGCTGGGAGATGCCTCCTGCGGACACCATGAGAAGCAGCTCCTTCCTGTGCTGTGTGCTCAGCCCTGGCCCCAGGAAGCCCCCATGCTGCGCAGGAACCCCTCCTGCCCTCCAACCCCAGGAAGTCCCTAGCTCCTGCAGGGAAGCCCCTACCTGCTGGAGCTGGGCCGGTGGAGCTGCAGCGGTGTTCAGGTGCCTCTGGAGCTGCTGTGCCACAAGCTTGGCGCAGGCACCACAGCTAAGCTGGCGAGCCGCTGGTTATCTCTCTGCATTATGGATCTGTGCAGCAAAAAAGGAAGTGCTCATATGCAGATGAGAAGATTAAATCAGCAGCACTTTCATATTTCCTGCTGCTTATTCTTTGCGGATGCTCTGCTGGGGTCCAGGGTCACAGCTGGGACACCAGGGGCAGTGTCCCTGGTATGGCCAAACTTCAGCTTTGAGGCTGAAGGCTGTGAGGGCACAGGTCTGCCATTTGGTGTGGCCTGAGGACAATTGCCTCCCAGGTCACATTTGATATAATTGAGTTTCTGCATCAAATCAGCTTCTCACTGCCTCATTAGTAACCCTGGCTCTCCTGCCCTGAACTGTTCTGCGGAGCCTGGCCCCCACCAGCCCCCTCTGCCAGCACCGCAGCTGTGCCAGTGCCAGTTTGCAGCCAGAACCAGGGAATGGGGAAAGACCTCTGAGGCCAAAGGCAGGTGATGGAGAGGAGCTCCACATGGCGAGGCTGGATGGCACAGTCTGATGCCGCAGCTACTGCTGGCCAGACCCACCCACATGCTGCCCTTTGCACAGCACCTTGCCATGACAGAGCAATGCCCAAATGGTGCCAGCTGGCCCAGCCAAAGGAGAACACACCTTTCTTTTTATCAAAAAGATCTGTTTGCCCCCAGAAAGCTTCACCCTGCAGCCCAGAGGCGGCTACCTTCAGCCTGCAGGCACCCAGCACCACTGGCACTGCAGGTCATGTCAGGGACTGGCATGCGGGCTACCCCCAGCCAGCGGCGGCAGGGAATGCGGTCACAGATGTGTAACCAGATTTCTTTCTCACAGCTCCTGTTGAAGGCAGCTTTGATGGAGGTGAGCAGCCAGAAGAGAAGCCCAGCCCAAATTCACGGGCCCTCTGTGAGATGAATTTGCCTGGACTCAGCCGTGCCAGTACCCGTCACTGGGCAGCGATGCTGGCTGACCCACACAGGGTCCCTGGCACCTGCAGCCACCCATGCAATGAGTCTCCAGGTCTCAGCCCGTGGAGTGGCACAACCACTGACCTCCGTCCTGAAGACGGGAGCCCTTTGGGGTGGATTTAGTGGAGGACTGCTGGGCACAGTCAGGCACTTGCTGCTTTTGGGACAAGCTGTGAATACCACAAAAGGACTTAATGCTGCAGAAGGTCCTTGAGCCTTCTGGTGTCACCACGATGACACTTTCAAAGCAAGCAGTTAAGAAACACTTCGAGTATTTCATCTGAGCATTTTCTGAAGAAAATTCAAGAAAGTTCTTGGTACAACTGGCTGTTTCCTCAAACAGGACTTTCAGCATTACTTTCTTCAAATAACTTCTGCTCCCAGCTAAAAGGAAGAAGTTCACTTCCAACCTCAATGTCTTCTGAACTTGGCATTAGCTCTTCCTCCCCTCTGCACTGCTCAGCTTGCCAGTGAAAAGCTCTGACAGGTTTCCAAGCCTGTTTCAGTGCCAGAAGGGCCAGCAGCTCCGGAAGCAGGTAAAAGTACAGCCTGCCGGCCAGCACAGCAGCGCAGGCCAGCCCCTCCTCAAAATGCCTGCAAAATCATTTTTCTCCAAGGCAAATTGCAGTGAAGGAGCGTGGGAGAGCAAACCCTCTTCCCTGGTGTTTTGAGGCAGCTTCCAGTGGAAAAATACTAGGCTTTGAGGGAAGGGGTGAAAACACACACAGGCAACTTCAGCTTTGTTTTAACTTGATTTTCCCTGCTCGCCTGACCTGGGGGACTGTTGGGCATCAGCACTGCATCCCTTCCCATGGGAAACAAGTGCTCAGGGCCACGTACATTTCAGAACTGTTGCCTGGAAAACCTCCAGTGAAAGGAAAAATATCCAGGGAAAATGGCATTGCAGTGGTAAGACGATCCAGGAGAGGAATACTGTGATGTGAAATGCTTCTGGATGGAGAGGACCTGAACATCGTTGGGTGCATCACAACCACCCAGAGACTTTGCTGTCTGGTGAAAAGCTGGGCTGGCACTTGTGCCCTCCATTGGGATGGAAATCAGCTCCGGCAAAGCATGCTTCCTCCTTCCAGTGGCCAGCCTCCATATCTAATGGCAATCCTAAGCTTTCCCACTATCCTGTTTTGGAACAAAACCTTTTGGTTAGGGTTGTTGTTGCTTGGTTGGAGCAGGGCAGAGCCAGCGCTAGGACACACAGCACTGTGTGGCCGTCCTGGACCTGCTCACCTGCAGGGACCCATGGCGGGCCATCCCATCACTACGAGGACCCCGAAACTCAGCACTATGTCCCACGGAGCAGGGAGGAATCCGGTGAAAACCTCTGCAGTTGAGGGTGGGGCAAGTGATCTTCAGCCAGAGCCCCTAAACGGCAGATCTGGAGTGGCGTGACGCCCCCAGGAGCACACAGAGCCAGGATGAAGGTGGGTGGGAGCTGCTCCTGCAGCCAGCCTCCAGCGCTGCAGCTCCAACAGCTCTCTAAGTGCTCGATCCCTCAGACGAAGGCAGGCAGCTGCAGCCCCACATGCGCGGCCTCAAGTTTGCATGTGAACGCGCCCACAGGTGAGCACACACCGTTGCAGTCCCTCCATGGAGCACGCTCACGAGCAGACCCCCCAAGAGCGAGCGCACGCCTGCGAGTACCCGCAGGCAAGCACAACCGCACGCGCAGCCGGGCAGATGCGTGCAGCACAGCCGCCTGCTCGTGCCCTCACGCCCATCCTTGTGCGAACACTCGCAGCTCGCTCGTGTGCGGGTGCCGCTGTGCGCGCCCAGACGCCCGCCACGCGGCCGCGCGCAGGGCTCCCCGCAGGGCACCCACGCGCGATGCGGCGCCGCCTTCCTCGCAGCCCCGCCGCGGGCGGGCCCCACGGGCCGAGCACGGAGCCGAGCGGCGCCGCCACCGGCCCCGGCGCAGCGCCGAGAGCGTGGCGTGGCCTGGCCCGGCCCGGGGCGGGGGGCGGGGAGCGGCGGGAGGAGGAGGAGGAGGAGGAGGAGGAGGAGCGGACTCCGCCAGCAGCGCCCCGGCCCGCGCGGGCTGCCCGCACCTCGCCGCTACCCGGTGAGCGGCCGGCACCGGGCGGGGGCGCGGCGCGGCACCGGGCGGGGCGGCGCGGGCAACTTGCAAGAAAGTTTGGTGGGGCAGGGCGGGGGGGGGGGGGGCGGCCGGGACGGGCTGGGACGGGCCGGGCCGAGTCGGGCTGAGCCGGGCCGAGCCGGACGGGGCCGGGCGGAGCGGAACCGAACCGGGCCGGGCCGTAGCGGGCCGGGCCGGGCCGGGCCGGGCGGGGCGGGGCGGGGCGGGGGGCACGAAGGAATGCGGCGGCTCCCGCGGGCCGGGCGCGTCACCAGCGGGCGGCTGAGTGGCAGCGCCCTCGGCCAATGGGGCGTCGCGGCGGACGGGCGGCTCCGCCCCCGCGGGGAGCCCGGGGCGGCCGGCGGGGGGCGCGCGGTGGCACGGGGCGGGGGGGGGGGAGCCCGCGGCGGGTCCGGTGCCGCCGGGGCCTCGGTGCGCGGAGCTCGTCCCTGCCGCTCCCCGGTGCCGCGGGACCCAGAGTGCGGTACCGTTCTGCTGTCAGGCCTCTGGCTGCACCTCCCGTGGAGCTCTTCCAAAAGCCAAGCGCTTCGGTGAGTGCCGTCGGAGCACGGCATCGCTGCCCACCGTGGGCACCCTCCTGGTGCTCGCGCTGCAGAGCCTGGCTGCAGGTAAGGGACCCTGCCTGAGCACCCCCGAGCTGGTGCTTCTGGGACGTGGCAGCCGGCACAGGTGCGTGGCCGGAGCAGGGCAGCCTCAGGTTTGCCCCCTCCATGGTGGCCGCACCACGTGGAGCACATGGTGCAGGGCACGTGCTAAGTTTTCACCCACGTTGTTCCCACTGGGAGCTCCTGGATCCACGCGAGGGCTCTGGCAGCACCCCAGCCCTGGCAGCAGCGGGGTTTGCCTAGAGGTGACCCCCGGAGCAGGGTGCTGAGACCGGCATTGGCTCTGGCTCCACGCTGATGGACTGGCAGGCTGCGGGCTGGCTAGCTCTGGCCTCTGTACTTATCCCATTAGGAGGTGTAGCAACCTCCCATTGAGGTTTCCTGGGTTGGTTTCCCTTTTTGGCAGAGCCCAGGGCTTCCCTGCTGCACCGAGGTCATTTCACAGCTGCAGGCAGCTGGCTTGAGCTTGTTGTTCCCATATTACTGTAGAGTGCATCCTGCCACCTCCGCACTCATCCTCCTGCCTTCAGTGCTGAGGTGAGCTGGCAGAGCCCAGCCTGGCCCTTTGGTGGTGGGGAGAATGCGCACTCTGCAGTGCCGGCACTCCAGAGGCGCTCTGGTTTCAAGCTGGAGTGCACTTCCAACAGCTGCTCCTGCCATCCTCCATCCTGTTGGCACCTTTACCCTTTGCAGGAGCTGTTGGGGCTGCAGCTGGGTCCTGTGATTTGGCCAGCCCTGCTCCCCCAGTAACTCTGAGGGGGCTTGAACACTGGTGTTTTGCAGGAATGGGTCCTGCAGCTGCCCAGGATGGGCAGGACAAGCCCTGGGGTGGGTGCCATCTGGGGCAGGAGGGCAGCTGTCCTTGCCTCCTTGCCCCTGCAGTGAAATGGCTGACCCCATCCTGCCCCGACCTTTGCTGTTGGCACCTGCAGGGGGTGATGGCATGGGGGTCCCATCTGCCCTCCCTCCCCCTCAGAAGAGACTCAGGGTGGCAGAACCACCTCCTGCCCCATGTGCATCCCTGTCACGCACCGGGCACTCTGCAAGTGTGACCTGTGGAGCCAAGACAGGATAAGGTGCCAATGGCTGTGTGGTGAGCTGGAGTCCTTGCTGGGGACACCACTCACTGGGGACCCTGCTGGGGTCATTACTTGGGTCCTTGCTGAGGTCTTCACCAGGAATTTCTCTGAGGATGCCATTGGGGTCCTCAATGGGGATTTGTCCGGTCACATCCCTTGGGTCCTTGCTGGATGCCTTCTTGGGGACCTCACTGGGGAATGTCACCAGGGTCCTTGCTTGGGTCATTGCTAGGGACCTCACTAGAGATCTCAAGGCTTAGTGTGCCGCCTCCCAAAATGAGCCATATGCCAGTATCTGGTGCCAGGGGATGCCTCTCAGGATGATCCCAGGAGGTAGGTGGTGGCTGTCCCTATGTCCCCACATAGGCCATGCCACCCCCTTCCATCTGAGCATTTCAGCTCCTCCCTCTCCCTCTCCAGCCGCTGCGTGGGCTCTCCTGACACCTCCTCTTTCCCACAGGACCCCATGTCAGAGGGGACACCCCGACAGTGACGGCAAAGGTGATGCAACTGCCCTAGGGCCCACACCAGGGAGGTCTGCCATGAGCCAGAGCGGGGCCTCACGCCTGGCCGGCTCACCCCAGCTCCACGGGGGCTCACTGCTGGCCCTGCTGGGCCCCGAGCGGGGCAGCGGGGGCGAGCTGGCCCCTGCCTCATCCCCTCCCTCGCCACCCAGCGGGACACCCTCACCCGGGCCCCCGCCAGCCCTGCTGGAGGGGGACTGGGAGGGCCGGGAAGAGCTGCGGCTGCGGGAGCTGGAGGAGGCACGGGCACGGGCGGCCCAGATGGAGAAGACGATGCGGTGGTGGTCAGACTGCACAGCCAACTGGCGGGAGAAGTGGAGCAAGGTGCGGGCCGAGCGCAACCGGGCGCGCGAGGAGGTGCGGCAGCTGCGGCACCGCCTGGAGGCCCTCACCAAGGAGCTGGCTGGCTTGCGCCGCGAGCGCCAAGAAGGGCTGCAGGAGCGCCAGCAGCTGGGCCGGCAGCTGGCACGCCTCCGTGGCCGGGACCACAGCCCTGACACCGACACCAATGGAGATGGTGAGGCTGACACCGAACGGGAGCCCGTGCGCGACGTGGGGGCCGAGGCGCCTCCCAAAGCCAAGGTGAAGCTGCGGGCACTGCCCCTGCCGGGGCCGGGGGGAGGCAAGGGGGGAAATCCTGAGAATTGGGAAAAGGTAGGCATTGCAGGAGTTGGGAATGGGATGGGGGTCCTGCAGCCAGTGGGGCCAGATGGCATAGCGCCAGGCAGCAGAGTTCTCCCAGGTGGGGTGGTACTGCTGAGAGCACGGCAGGTTGGGGCCTGAGCCCCTGGGAGTGGTGGGGTGGGGGAGTGTCACCAGACGGACAGGGTCGTGAGCAATGGGCATAGGGTGATGTGATAGGGAGGGATCACAAAATTGTCAAAATGGGGCTTCAGCAGGGTCACCCGCAGCACCTGCATGTAAGAAAAGAAGAGCCTACTAGGCACCATTGTAGAAAAATCCCCTAATCCCTTTCTAGGAACTCAACATGCCAGGGCACCTTTCTTAGGTGCCAGTATACTAATGCATGCAGGATGAGGAATAAAGAAGATGTGTTGGGGATGTATGTGCAAATGCAGGGTTATTGTCTTGTTGGGATCATGGAGACGTGGTGGGATTACTCCCATAACGAGTGTTGCAGTGGAGAGATGCAGGCTGTTTAGGAAGGACTGGCTGGGAAGATGAGGAGGGGCTGAAAGCCGCTGTGTGGGAGAGCAGCCGGAGCGCATGAAGCTCTGCTTGGGAATTTCTGGACTTCTGGTTTAAGATTAAAGAGATGAGAGGTAAAGGAGGTACAGGTGACCTTATAGCGGGTGTCTGCTGCACGCCGCCTCACCAGGTAGAACGAGCAGATGAGGCCCTCTACAGACAGACAGAAGCAGCATTACATTCACAGGCCCTGGACCTCATGGGAGACTTTAAGCACCCTGACATCTGTTGGAGGGACAAGACACCAGGACATAAGCAGTCGAGGAAGTTCCTGGAATGCATTGATGAGAGCTTCCTTCTCCAAGTGATAGGAGAGCCAATGAGGAGAGGTGGTCTGCTGGACCTCATGCTCACCAGGTTGTTGGGGACATAAAGGTAAAAGGCAGCCTTGGCTGCAGCGACTATGAGATGGCGGAGTTCAGGCTCCTTAGGGCAGTGAGGAAGATGCACAGCGAGCTCACTACCCTGGACTTGAGGAAAGCAGACTATGGCCTCTTTAGGGATCTCCTTGGTGGAGTACTGTGGAATAAAACCCTGGAGGGAAGAGGAGTCCAAGGAAGCTGGTTAATATTCAAAGACCACCTCCTCCAAGCTCAGAGGCAATTCATCTCAACAAAGAGGAAGTCAGACAAAAATGCCAGGAGGCCCGCATGGATGAAAAAGAAGCTCCTGGTCAAACTCAAACACAAAAAAAGGCATAGAGAGGATGGAAGCAAGGATGGGTAGCCCTGCAGGAATACAGAGACATTGTCTGAGCCTCCAGGGATGAAATTAGGAAAGCTAAAGCCTAAATAGAATTGAGTCTGGCTGCTGGGACAAGAGTGATGGAATAGCTAGTCCTGGAAACCATTTCCAGGTACATGGAGGACAAGAAAACCTCCAGGAGCAGTCAGTGTTGCTTCACCAAGGGAAAGTCATGCATTATCAACCTGATAAACTTATGTGATTAAACAACTGCCCTGACAGACGGTGGGAGAGGAGCGGGCGTCGTCTGCCTGTGTTTCCAGAAGGCCTTTAACACTGCCCCCTGTCAGGTCCTCACAGAGGAGCTGTTGACGCAGGGTCTGGATGGGCAGACTGAGGTGGGTTGAAGACTGGCTGAATGCCTGGGCCCGGGGCCTGGTGATCAACGGTGCCAAGAACGGCTGGAGGCCAGTGATGAGCGGTGTACCCCAGGGATTGATACTGGGTCCGGTTCTGCTTAAGATCTGCATTAATGAAGATCCGATGGGGCAGAGGACGCCCTCAGGGGGTGTGCAGATGACACAAAGGCGGGAGGAGGGGCTGATGCACCATCATGGTCATGGTGCCATCCAGAGGGTCCTGGGCAGGCTGGAGATATGGTCTGCCTCCTGCAGTTCAACAAGGGCAAGAACCAGGTGGTGGCCATGGGGAGGGAGAAGCCCAGGCCCTGGGACATGTTGGGGGCCACCCAGCTGGGAAGCAGCCTGACAGAAAAGGACCTGGGGGTCCTGGTGGACACCAGGGTGAGCATGAGCCTGCAATGTGCCCTGATGGCAAAGGTGGCCCGCAGTGTCCTGGGCTGCATTAGGAGTGTTGCCAGCAGGTCAAGGTGATCCTGCCCCTGTTCTGTTCAGCAGTGGTGAGGTTACACCTGGAGTGCTGGGTACAGTTCTGGGCCCCCAAGTGCAAGAGAGCCATGGACAGACTGGAGAGAGTCAAAGGAGGGGCAAGAAGATGATGAAGGCGCTAGAGCAACACTCCTGTGAGGAAAGGCTGAGAGAATCAGGACTGTTCAGCATGGAGAAGAGGAGGCTCAGGGGGATCTCATCAATGTCTATAAATACCTGAAGGGAGGCTGCAATGAGGATGGAGTTCGCTCTTTTCTTTCAGACACTTGTTTTTTTTTTCAGATCCCTCTCAGAGCAGAGCAGCTGGCCCAGGACTCTCAAAACCCTGTGCAGTGAGATGGCCTCAGAACTGCACCAGGTCCCTTTCCTGGGGCTTTTTCTTTGGAGGCATTGACCAAAATTCAGTGCCCAGATACAGGGGACCGTGCCATCGGGAATGCTGCTGACATTTCCAAGGGTCAGCTCAAGCACCAGTGTGTCCATGTGGGTTTTAGGCAGAGGTCTGTGCTGGAAGAGGGGGACCTGGGAGGAGGAACCAGAGCTACCCCAGGGATGAGCCCAGGTCCTCGGGCTCTGGCTCTGCTGCCATCTGCTCAGTCAAGGTGAAACACTGCACAGGAGCAGAAGTGGCATCTTGGGAAACTGTTATCATGATGGTTCAGTACATCTGACTGCATGGCTGCTGAGGGTGAAATCTGAGAACAAACTAACAAATAGGCATGGATAATTGTGCTGTGGTAGCTGGTGTATATGTGTAGCAGGCACAGGCTGTCCAGAGGATTGCCCCATGTTCTGCAGTGGACTGAGCTTACAGTTAATGGCTGTAAGCCGTATTCTGCGCTGAAACCAGGAAATTTCTGGTGTAAGAACTCAAAGGAATCAGTTTGCACATTTTTAAGCAGGAAAAGTAAACATAATCGTGCTGCACTGCTGGAGGCCACAGCATCTGTAGCAGGGGTGTGTTGTTGAGTTTGGTACAGCTTTACCAGAAAACATTGTTCTCTGCTTGCGGCTCTGCAGCCTCCCCTGGCTTCCTGTGCAACCACCATAGAGCCTCACCAGGGGTCTCAGCACACAGCCCCTGCATCCCAAACACCCCATGGTAAGCAGAAACAGCCAGCATGGGCTC
This sequence comes from Anser anser, assembly GCF_964211835.1. Classification (NCBI taxonomy): domain Eukaryota; kingdom Metazoa; phylum Chordata; class Aves; order Anseriformes; family Anatidae; genus Anser; species Anser anser. The sequence goes on from NC_139732.1 coordinate 13,151,040, forward strand.
TCTACTTGGCTCCTGAGGACATCATGTTGCTGGAAAACAGATTGCTGGGAAAAAAAATCATGTGATTTGAGGAGGGAGAGGAGGATGGGGGGGACCCATCCCTTGTGGGCACGTCCCTGCAGCTCCCCTGACAGGAGCCCCGCAGTGATGGGGACAAACCCGCAGCCTCTTGCAGCCAGGAGCATCCCTGCAGCAGCTCCCAGCTGTGATTTCGTCCACGGGTATTTCCCAAGACCAGGAGCAGCTCTCCTCTCTGGGAGGTCTTGCTGTCAACAGTGTTGGCTCACTCTTCACCAGCCAGCTATGCCGACAGCCCCAGGAGCAAGCAGGGCTTTGACAGTGACCCGGCTGCAGTGCTGTACACACCCACCCATGGATTTTGTGGATGTGCAAAAAGCACAAGCAAGCAAACATTGAGAGGGGGTTTCTGCAGCAAGCTGACTTGCCGTGCACTCCTGGAGCCTGGTTAAAAATCTCAGTGGCATGGTGGTCACAGTCAGATTGGTGTAATAAGTCAGTACTACCCCTCCCTAATACAGCACAGTACATGGAGCAAGGTGCAGAGGTTGGAGGCAGAAAGTGTGGTGGGTGTGAAAGTGTGAAGATGCACAGGGGCGTCCTCATCAGCCTTGATGGTGCTGGTCTGTCAATAAAGGGGGCCCAGGAGGGAAGGATATGGAGCAGGCGCTGGGGATGCTGATGACTATCACACACTGTAGAGCAGTGGCTGGCTTCCATGGTGCACGGGGAGCCAGGGCTGCACCCTCGCTGGGGAAGGCCTTGGCTTCCTGCTCCTGACTCCTTCCTCCCTGTGCTGGGCTGGCTGTGGCACTACAGGAGCTGGAGCTGATGGAGAACATCCTGAAGAGCAAGCAGGAGGGTGCTGAGAGCTGGGAGCAACGGGGTGCCCCGGGCACCCGGGCCTCCTTCTCCCGCCAGGAGCGGAGCCGTCTGCTCTGGGAGGACGTCAGCGTCATTGAGGAGGATGCCACCAAAATCACTGCCCTGAAGCTGAGGCTGGACGAGTCCCAGAAAGTGCTGCTCAAGGAGCGGGAGTGAGTGCTTGGGGCTTCAGGCTTGTGGGGTGCCATCCAAGCCTGGCTGGCAGCTCTCTCCACTGAGAGGGGATGGACCGCGAGGTCCTGCCAGCCCTCACTGGGGCTGCCTCTCCGCAGGGACAAGCTGGCGCTCAGCAAGAGCATCGAGAAGCTGGAGGGCGAGCTCAGCCAGTGGAAGATCAAGTATGAGGAGCTCAACAAGAACAAGCAGGAGGTGATGAAGCAGGTGAGTGAGGTATCCAGAGGCTGGGGGGGCATGTCCCTGTGGTAGTGCCACTGATCCAGCTACTCTGGTCCTTCCCCAGAGGTCTGGAGACTCCAGGCCTTGCTAGAGGTGGCAGTTGTGGAGTGGCCAAGGGGGACGCATCCCCCCAGCCTAGAGGGGACTGTGGAGACAGGACAGGGCACTGGGAGCTCAACTGGTGCCGGGTGGGTGGTCACTGTGTGACTCAGGTGCTGTATCCCCCTTGCAGCTGAACATCCTCAAGGAGATCCACCAGGATGAGTTGGGACGCATCTCGGAGGACCTGGAGGACGAACTGGGTGCTCGCTCCAGCATGGACAAGAAGCTGGCGGAGCTGCGCATGGAGGTGAGGCTGGGTGGTGGGGGGCAGCTGGGGCACTCCAGTAAGAGAGGAGAGGGTATGGAGGAGCAGGGGAACCTCTGCTACCCCTGGGCTACCCTGCGTCCCCTGCCCAGATGGAGCGGCTGCAGGCAGAGAACGCAGCTGAGTGGGGCCGGCGGGAGCGGCTGGAGACTGAGAAGCTCAACCTGGAGCGGGAGAACAAGAAGCTGCGGGCACAGATCGAGGACCTAGAGGAGGTGCTGGCTCGCAAGCGGCGCCAGACGGCCAGTGCCCTGGACACCGACCTCAAAACCATCCAGGCCGAGCTCTTCGAAAAGAACAAGGTGTGATGGGCAATCCCACCCTGGGCCTCCCCAGCCCTGTGCCGCTCCCTCCGAGGGAGCCCTGGGTCCCTGCGTGCCCCTGTCACTTCAGAGGTGGCTCAGCGTCCTTCAGGACCTCCTCCCAAACTCTGCCTTCACCCTTCATTTAGGGGGCAGCAGTGACCCCATCTCTGTTCTGTTACTGCTCCTCCATCATGGGGGGTGGTGGGAGAGGTCCCTGGGGAGGAAGAGGGGCTGCTGGGGGAGTACCCGCGGAGCGGCCGTGCTCAGCCCCCCTTCCTGCTGCAGGAGCTGGCCGACCTGAAACACATCCACACCAAGCTGAAGAAGCAGTACCAGGAGAAGATGGCTGAACTGGCCCACGCCAACCGCCGTGTGGAACAACATGAGGGCGAGGTGAAGAAGCTGCGCCTGAGGGTGGAGGAGCTGAAGAAGGAGCTGGCCCAAGCTGAGGACGAGGTGAGCCCCTGTGGGCAGCACACCCCGGGGAGGGGGTGGCTCTGCTTGTTCCGTGGCTGCAGACAGCCCCATCCCTGTCCTTGTCCCCTCCCGCAGCTGGATGAGGCCCACAACCAGGCACGGAAGCTGCAGAGATCGCTGGACGAACAGACGGAGCAGAGCGAGAGCTTCCAGGTGCAGCTGGAGCACCTGCAGTCCCGGTGAGCAGGCTCAGAGGGCGTGACGGGCTGAGGAGGACACAAGGGCGGGCTGGTGTGCTCCCTGCAGCTGTCCCTCCACCAGCACCTCCAAGCGTTGTCTGACTGTGGCTGCAGGGGCTAAGTGCTCCCAGCACATCCTTGGAGCAACGTTTGCGCCAGTGGAAACTGGCTGACCTGCCTCTCCCAGTTAAACCAGAATGAGGCTCCTGCAGACCAGTGCAGCCTGGCTTCGTTGGGATTTCACCTGATGATGCCCAGGGTCAGGGCAGCACAAACAGGGCTGGGGAAGCGGCAACTGAGCCTGGGCTGCATTCTCTGTCCTGGGCTCCTTGGCTGGAGGTGAGGGGAAGGGCTGTGCTGGGACCAGCCAGCAGCGATGTCCCCAGAGCTGGGGAGGTGTCCTGCCCCGAGCGGTCAGGGTGCTCAGGCCTTTTGTCCTAATGGAGAGCACCTTTGTCCCCATCTGGGATTGTCCCACCTGAGACATTCAACAATACAAATCACAGAGCTCAAGACTCTGAAGGTTTTTGCAGGTACAGGTTTTTGCCTGTACTGCGTTCTCCTGGCCCCTGCCTGGCTCTGATCCTGAGCAACTGCTGGGGCGCCTCCATCCCTGTCCCTGGGTGGCACAGGCTGCCCTGGGCAGACCTGAGCCCGAGGAGTAGCAGCAATGCAGGCATAGGGAGCCAGCAGCCACTGAAAAGGCCTCAGGTTTTATTGCTCTTAAAACCTTTTCACTGGCCTCACTTTGCTTCTCCAGCAATAAAGCGATGAAATGGCCATGAGAGAGATCAATTCTGCTCCAAAACTTCTCCGGGAGGTACTTGGGGAGTTTGTTTTATAATCTTCCTTTATTTTATTGGGACATCTTCATTAAATCATAGAGGAATAATGGAGGCTTCATCTTCCCCCTCTCCCTGCCCCTCCAGCACACTCACCCTGAATAATTCATGTTTTCCAGTAAAATGCAGCAAACAACCAGGGAACGATGGGAGAGCTGTGTCTTTGCAGTCCTGAGCCCTTGATTTCAAATTTGCCCCATAAATCTTCGCTGATGAATTTTAATGCAGGAGTGAGTGAGGAGCTAAAAACACTGAGCTTCCTGTTGACTGGGCCATTACGACGCTGAGCCTGTGACTTGGCTCCACATCAGGACTTTCGGGGTTGCTCCATGGGAGAAGTCCCTAGCTGCTGGGTTTGCAGATGGGGAAACTGAGGCACGTCCCATGGGGATGTGGTGGTGCCTCTCTGGTTTGGGTCCAAGTTCCCAGACTTGGTGGGCACCCCATGAGTTGGGGGGGGTGGGTGGGATGAGGCAGGGGCTTCACCCTGCTGCCAGCCCTGGCATCTCTCCCTCTGCAGGCTGCGGCGGCAGCAGAGCACACCGCTCTTTGGCAAGATGCGCAGCACCCGCTTCGGCCCCGATGACCCTGGGGATGGCACCAGTGACCCTGACGAAGATGAGGACCTGCAGATACAAGTGCCCTAGTGCCTGGGGCTGGGGCAGCACCCCAGCCGTCACTGCCATGGGCATGTCCTGTGGTGGTTCCCTGCCAACAAGTGCCTGTCACCACCAGGCTCATCGCGAACCACATTCCACCCACATCACCTGCGCTATGACCCTGATATGGATGGGGAAACTGAGGAACAGAGCAGCAGGAAGATTCTTGCCTGGGGATGTCCTGAGCCTGCTGCCTCCACTTCTTGGACAGTATCTGATGCCCCTTGGCTGCCAGCTCCCCCTGGAACAGATGTGGGTACAAAACTAAGCATCAGCTGAGCAGACCAGGAGGAGGAAGCCCGGAGTGGAGAGGGGCACCGTGCTGAGTGGGGTGAACCAGGGCCCTGCAGCCAGTCAGGCTCTCCTGCCCAATTTTATATATATATATATATATAATATGTATGTATGTATTTGTATATGATTTTTTATTATAAATACAGAGCTCAGAGGGGCCCAGGCTCTGTTGATGTCTTGGGCTGCTGATCTATCTCCACAGCTCCTTGCTGGCAGGCTCAGGGCCCTGCTGCAGGATTGAGAGTGGAGGGACAAAGGTACGCTTGGCCACCACACTGCAGGCAGCACCTGGGGGGATGATGTTTCTCAGCAAGCTGCATGTGGGATGTAGTCTGTGACTGCTCTGGTGGCCCCGGGTGCTTACCCGTGGGTGCAGGGGTGCCGGCTGTTGGGTTCTGATCACAGCTCTGCATCCCAGTACCCGCCTGCCAGCCTGGGGAGCCACTAGGGCTTTGGAGGAGCTCAGACAGAATCTCATTAAAAATTAATATTTCAGTGAGCTAATCCCCTCGCTCTGCTTTTTAATTGATTGGCTAAAAGCATGGCTCTTTTTGGTGCCTTTTTTTTTTTTTTTAATGGTCTTTATTTGCACCGAGCATTCATTTTTTTATGGGCCAACAGAGCACGTGTGGGGGGTGGAGGCACCCGCAGGTGGTTTCAGGGGCCCCGCTGCTCACGGGCTCCTGCGAGAGCCCAGAAGCACTTTTTGGGATGCAGAAGGCGGTGCCCCCGGCGTGACGCGAGATGGAGAGAGGGGACGCTCTCCGTCCCTCTCCTCCAAGCGGACGCGGCTGAGATGCGGCAGCCCCAGCCGGGCAAAGCCTCGCTGAGCCTGGGGGCAGCCAGACTGCCGCCGAGCAGCGATGGCCACGGGGCGTTCACTCTGAAGCCTAATGGTGTGCGGGCGGGCGGGCGGGGCCGGGCGGCGCGGAGGCAGCCGGGGCGGGCCGGGGCCGGGGCCGGGGCGGGGCCCGGGGCGGGGCGGGGGCCGCGCGGATCCCGTCCCCCCGGCCCCCCGTCCCCCCGTCTCGCCGCGCCGGACGCCGGGGCCGCCGAGTGCAGCGGTGGGGCCGGGTAAGGCCGGGGGTGAGGGCCCGAGAGCGCGGCTGGGGTGGGGTCACCGAGGCCGGGGAGGGGGGTGGCACGGGTGCCGGGGTGACAGCGTGGGGGGTGGCGGAGGTCCGGGGGTGCCCCGGTCTGGGGGTGCCCGGTCAGGGGCGGCGCGGGTGCAGGGGCAGGAGGCGCAGCCTTGGCTCCGCTGTAACGTGCGTGGGGTGCGGTGCTCCCTGCGGAGGCGAGCGCTGGTCCTGGCCTGCGTCTGGAGGGTCCCCAGGGTGCTCTCGCGGTCCCCACCACTGCAACCGCTCAGGGTGGGTCCCGGCCCTATGGGACTCCGCGTGGGCAGCGGGGCAGCTCGGGGGGAGCTATCCTGGGGTGACCCAAGTGGGCCACGAGGGCAGCAGCGGTGGCTGGAGCTGCCTCTCCCAGCTGCACAGAGACCTCCAGGACTGTCCCTGGCGGTGCAGGGCCCTGGGGACCAGGGGAGCTCTGGGTATGGGGTGTCCCTGGCGCAGAGCTTGGCTCCCGAGCATCCCCAGGAATGCCTGTTCCTCCACCAGCAGGCTGTTTCCTAGGTTACTGCCTTCCTTCGGGGATTTTTCCATCTGGGAAAGGGATAATGCAGCTCCACAGAGCTGGTGCCAAGGACCTTCTGGCCAGCATGGCCTCCGAGGCCAGCCATGCCTCCAGCGCTCTGAATTTGGCACATGCTGGCTGCCTGACCTGTGGCACCGTGCGGGCATCACTGCAGGCACTGGCAGGAGGCAATGGCCCAGCTGTGTGGCGACATTCTCCTTCAGCCTCCTTCCCTCCTCCCTGGGCAAGCCCAGGGCTTGCAGGGGCATCCAAAGACAGCAGGAGCAATGGTGGCCTCACAGGACCCCAGCAGTGGCCATTGGTGTGGGGTTGGGGCACTCCCAGCCCCTTCCCGGCAGTGAGGGGACCCACACCCGCCCATCCCTGGTGCTCTGTGCTGGGACAGAGCCGGAGCCAAGGCTGACCCTGTCCTATCCCGTCCTGCAGGGTGGTGGCGGTGGTGGCCACAGCAGCACCAGGGATGTGGATGCTGTCAACTCTGTCTGGGGCACTGTCCTGCTGGGTGCTGGTGTGGGAGGGCTGTACCGGGATGCTTGGGCAGCATGAGCTGGGTTTGGCTGCCCCAGCTGCATGGCAGAGCCGCTGGGGCTACGTGCCCTGGCAAGCAGCTCAGGCTCAGCTTTCAATGACCCTCGCTTTTGGCCATGGGACCGATGGCCACTGCAGTGAGGTAGAGGTGTCCACGGGGATGCAGCTGGTGTTCTTGCTCTGTTGGTGTGCCTGGATGAGCTGCGATGCTGCAGGCCCTCTCCCGCTGGGGTGGTGGGAAATGGGTGGCAGGCGAGTCCCAGCACCTCTTCCGCCTTTGCTGGAGCTGGTGCTGTTTGGCTTCTGAGTAATCATGTTGGTCTTTCATCTCACTTTGAATTGCATTAATTATTTACTGCTGAGGCTCCAGGACTCGTTGCGAGAGGCTCTGGTGGGGCGGGTGCAGAGTGGCGGTGCTAGGGGAGCTTGAGGCACCACAGGGACATGCACACCTCCAGATGGGATGGCCTCAAGAGCCGGCTCAGGGATGGGGTCTCGGGGCTGGAAGCAGGAGCACGCAGCCTCTTTGGCAACCAGCACTATGGCTGAAACATCCCAGGGCAGAGCTGAGCTGTCTGGGGCCTCCTGCAGACTACTCAGGGTTGGAGCGCTGTGTGGGGTCAAAGCCACAGACTTGCAGATGCTGACATTTGAGATAGTTGTGTAGGACTCCGGGGATTAAAATAAATAAATAAATAAAATAAATGCAGGGGAAGCATCTTTCCGAAAGGGTAAACAAGTCTGTGGAGGCGGGTGAGCTGGGGCTCTCCTGGCTGGGCCAGGGCTGGACAGCGGGGCATCAGGGATGCTGTCTGGCTTGGGCAGAGGAGGGAGAAGCAGGGGGAGGAGCAGGGGGGGTGAAGGGCTGGCACAGCACCACTGCCAAAGGCGGAGCTGGGCCAGCATCACTCAGTGCTCTGGAGCTTGTGAATGAGGCAGTGCAGTGGGTGAATGACTCTGTTCTGGCCCCATGCCCCTCTTTGAGGGCGGGGAGGTGCTGAGAGGGCAGAGGAGCCCATGGGTGAGCAGTAGGCCTTGCATGGCCCTGGTTCCTAGCCGTGGTAGGGGCTGGACACCGTGGTGTCCCCTGGGACACTACTCCTCGGCCAGGGAGGGGGGGGGTGCAGGACAGGGCTTGGCTCTACTCTTTAAATTTTTCCAGCTCCTGGCAAGAGGTTGTTAACGCTGAACCCTACTGATGTCAGCATTGGTAGCCAGGGCCATTTTGCTGCCAGACTGAGCAGCCTGGGAGGAAGGAGATGAAGCGCAGGAGGTAATGGAGACCTGTGGGCGAGGTGTGGCACACGCGTCCAGCAGTGCAGGGGGAGCCCTGTCCTGTGGCCCCTGGCGCTGCAGCAAGTGTTGTTTGTGCTGGGGGGGGCTGGGGGGGGGTACAAAGAGCAAAGGAGCTGTGCAGGTGCTGAGCAAGGCGGGGAGGCATGGTCCGAGGTGGGGAACCCCCTCGCCATGTGTGTGCTGGGGTGAGCTGGCTTGGTGCTGCTGTGCTGGCAGGGGTTAATGCCGGACTGTTCCACCGCGATGGTTCAGCCAGTGAAGGGAGGAGGAGGAGGAGAGATAGAGGAAGATGTCACCATCTCCTGTCTATCTGTCATTTTTATTTTCCAGCCGGTGCCAAGATAGGAACCCGTGCCGGGGAGAAGATGGGGGACAACGCTAGGACAAAGCTGGGGTGGAGGAGGCGGTGAAACAGCGGCCGGTGGGGGGGAGTGCAGGTGAACGGAGGAAGAGGAGGTGGTGAGGAGAGGTGGTGAAGGCAGCAGCCTGCCCTCAGCAGGGCCCCCCCCCGCCAGGCTTCGCTATGGCTACAAATTTTAATGACATCATCAAGCAAGGCTATGTGAGGATGAAGAGCAGAAAGCTGGGGGTGAGTGGGGCTGGGGGGAGGCCGGGGGGGCACATGGGCGGGTAGGGGGATGCTCGGCGTCCACTGGCTGCCACGAGAGGTGTTGTGGCCAGGGGACACAGCCACGTTGCCTCTTGTGGCAGCCCGTGCCCTCAGCCTTTGTGGCCTTTTGGCTGAAAAAGCAGCATGTTGGGGCTGCATGCAGGGTGAGGGGGGCAGGCAGCTTGGGCCACTTGTTACCCGCATCACCCCGCTGAGTGCCGTGCCTCAGTTTCCCTCCGCTCGTGGTCCTGCGGCTGGGCTGTGGGGTCTGGGCGGGGACGCACCCCAGCTGCAGACGGGGTGCCCCTGCGGGGTGCAGGCAGGAGGCAGCCCCTGTGGCTGGGGGAATGGGGAGTGGGGCCGGGCCCCCGCCTCCATCGCTCGGAACCGAGAGCAGCGAGCATGCCGGGTAATTTCACGCTAATTAGGGAGAACAAAGGAGGAGCGGGTGGGTGGGGGTGGGGGATGGCCCTGCCACACTCACGGGCTGAGGCTGGGGGGAGAGGGGAAGGGGAGATGCCAGGATGGGGCCGGGCAGCCTGGCCTTGGGGACCTCTCCCATATTTGCTAATTAAGCTGCAATTATGGCCAGTAGGGTGGGGGCCTCGAGGGGCCCCGAGTAGGGAGGCCCAGGATGCCCAGCCCCCGGTGTCCCCTCCCATCCCTGGTACAGCTCAGATGGGACGGGAGGGAAGGGTCCGCGGCCCCTTGGGCTTCCCACCCGTCTGGGACCAGCGAAACCTGGGGATGGGGAAGCTGAGGTCGGCTTGCTGAGGGATGGAGAGTCTTGCCTGAACCCCGGGGTTTCTGCTTTCAATTGTTGGGGGTGGAAAAAGCAAATTAATACTGGAGAGGGGGATGCACAGAAGCGGCAGTGCTGTGTGGTGCTGAGCCCCTGTCCGGGCACTTTCTGTCCACAGATCTACCGGCGGTGCTGGCTGGTCTTCCGGAAATCCTCCAGCAAAGGGCCCCAGCGCCTGGAGAAGTACCCAGATGAGAAGTCAGCGTGTTTGCGTGGGTGCCCCAAGGTGAGGGGCCGTGGCCGAGGAGTGCTGGTGCATGGAGGGGACCCGCAGGGGGATGCAGCCAGGCGTGGACACAGCCTCCAGTGACGCCCCCTCCCCTTTTCTCCCCCCAGGTCACTGAGATCAGCAATGTCAAGTGCATCACCCGTCTGCCCAAGGAGACCAAGAGGCAGGCGGTGGCCATTGTCTTCACTGATGACTCAGCCCGGACTTTCACCTGTGATTCGGGTATGGGGGCACCCCACGGGCTGGGCTGGGCTGAACCTGGGCGGCCCCTTTTTGCTGGGGCCGGTGAGGGCCCTGAGCTGCCACGTGCCTTGCAGAACTGGAGGCTGAGGAGTGGTACAAGGTGCTGTCGGTGGAGTGCCTGGGCGCCCACCTGAACGACATCAGCCTGGGGGAGCCTGACCTGCTGGCGCCCGGCGTGCAGTGCGAGCAGACAGGTGAGTGGAGGTGGAAGGGCATCTGCTTGGCTCAGCCCCACTATAGCCCTGCTTAGATCTTTCTTTTTTCTTTTTTTTTCTTTTTTTTTTTGCCCCCCACCCCCTCTCCCCTCCAGACCGGTTCAACGTGTTCCTCCTCCCCTGCCCCAACCTGGATGTTTATGGCGAATGCAAGCTGCAGATTACCCACGAAAACATCTACCTCTGGGACATGCACAACCCACGGGTGAAGCTGGTGTCCTGGCCCCTCTGCTCCCTGCGCCGCTATGGCCGTGATGCCACACGCTTCACCTTCGAGGCAGGACGGTGAGACACCACCCTCACGGGGACAGGGACTAGCATGGGCACGTCTGTTGCCAGGTGCTGTGGCAGCATTGCCCCTGTTGCCCTGAGGTAGGGCAGGCCCCGACACCAGGGTGAGGGCTTCTGCCCCACGGCCCTGGGGCAGTTGCAGGCCCTTCCTGGGGCCACCCATACGCCCAGCCCTCCAGGAGCCGGGCTCCTGCCATGGGGAGGCTTCTTTGGCTCTGTCAGGCCTGGCTATATTAGGAACTTTCCTGCTAATTACTGGCTCTTGAGAAGAAGAAACATGATCTTCCCGTTCATCCCAGCCCTTGGCTTCCGCTGACTCACCAGGCTGGACTCTCCTGGGGCACAGGGGAGGGGGCGGCAGCTGCTTTCCCAAGAAGGGCACCCAGGGGCACCCATCATCCCCAGTAGGTGCTGGGGGGCTGTGTTCCAGCCCAGCTCCACTGGGGAGGTTTGGGGCTTCACCTAGTCCCAGCTCAGCACATGGCTGCACCAAGCCAGATGTTCTAGGGGCAGAGAGGACAGCACTTGAGGCATGGGAAGCTGGACTGTCTGCTGCTGGGGCAGCTTTTTTAATCATCTCTCTGCTTTGGTTGCAGTACGGTTTTGCTCCCTTCACTGGACAGCTGTGGGGTTGTGTGAAACCAGCCCCAGTGGCAGCGGGGGGGGCTCTGGTCCCGGGGCTCCAGTGAGGCTTCAGCTGGGTGGGTTGGTCCTGGTCGGTACGGTTGGCCTTCGTGATGACCCATGTTCCATCCCCGTAGGATGTGTGATGCAGGCGAGGGCCTCTACACCTTCCAGACGCAAGAGGGCGAGCAGATCTACCAGCGTGTGCACAGCGCCACGTTGGCCATCGCTGAGCAGCACAAGAGGGTCTTGCTGGAGATGGAGAAGAACGTCAGGGTGAGCTGTGGCCCCGAGGCTGCTGTGGGTTGTGCCAGCCGCCCTGAGAGGGCGGCTTTGGGACAGCTTGTGCCCTGCTGGGGTGAGCATGGGGCATTGTTTGCTATGCTCACCCCCTCTTGTCCACGGCAGCTGCTGAACAAGGGCAGTGAGCACTTCTCCTACCCCTGCACCCCCACCACCATGCTGCCCCGCAGCGCCTACTGGCACCACATCACTGGCTCACAGAACATGGCTGAGTCCTCCAGCTACACTGGTGAGCATCTCCCTGTGCCCTGCTGGGGACCTGCTGGGGACCTGTGGCTCCTCCAGCCCCAGCATGTTCCCTGGGCAAGACCACGCTGTGCTTCGTTCCTAGGGGAGGCGTATGCAGGCGCCCAGACCAGCTCGGACACCAACCTCCTCAACAGGTTCATCTTGCTGAAGCCAAAGCCCTCCAACAGCGACAAGACGGAGAGCAGGGAGTCCAAATCATCCCCGTGACCCAGTGGTGTGGAGACCGTGGCTGCAGCAGGACGTGTGGGGGCTCCACTGGTTCCCATCCCGGTGCCCTGTAACCACTTTTTCTTTCTGGGGGTGTCCAGGACCTGGGAAGCCGCCCGCTACTCAGAGAGGTGCCCAGCCCCTTGGCATGGAGAGACTGAGGCCAGGCATCCTCTGGGCCGAGCCCCTTGGGGTGCTGGCAGCAGGGCCTCTCACCTCAGCCTGAAGTTACAGAAGGTGACAGCTAGCTCCGTGTTAAGTGACTTTAAATATATATTGCATATCCGTATTGTACAGTAAGAGATTTTCCCTTCTCACACAAATGCAAACTTCATACCTGCTGAAGAGACCTCGAGGAGAAGCTCAGAGATTTTTGACTCTCGGGGACACAGCTGAGAGGTGAAAAAGAGGTATGGGGGTGTGTGAAGAAATGCAGCCAATTTTCTGCGGGTTGGAAGGCTGGAGAGCGGCCTGCCATGGGGAAGGAGGCAGCTGCACCAGCCTGATGTGCTCTGGCCGTGCCCTACGGGGCTGCTGCATGAAGCAGCACGGGGCTGATTTTGCACTTCTCAAAGAGATTTGAACACTCTGTAGAATTGAGATGTCTCAGGAGAAACTGATTTTCCTTCCAAACCGAGGCCTCACGCACACAGAGGGCAGCGCATGCTGGGACAGGGGCTGCTGGGGTGAGCTGAGCCCTGGCCCCGGGGATCCCCCCTCCCCATGCGTATGTCCCCACCAATGCCTCCATTTACCTGTGCAGAACTGGCAACCTAGGGGCCGTTTTTGGACAGTAGCCGCTGTACCTTGAGGGTAAGCTTTGTGGGGAAAAAAAAAAGAAATCCCTGGGCAGAGGAAGCCCCTCAGGCCCTTCCAGGGGACACGGGTGGGGAACAGCCGCATTTCTCAGCTGCACTCCCTTCTCGTTTCATTTGTCCTTGCTCCTTCTATGCTGCTGCTGCTAGTGGGCACCAGTGAGAATGGGTCAAAGACCTTGCACACAAGAACTGGGCTTAATGTATTGAACTCAAAAGCAATTGATTTTCTAGTTCTCCTATTTATTGAACTCCTTTAGAAGGGCTATCTTTTTATTGCAGTACAAACCTTGGTGTTTCCTTCCAGTCTTTTGGTCTGGTTCGGTTGGTTGGTGATTTTATTTCCTTTCTGAAAGCTCTAAGTCTGTGCTTTGGGGGCAGGGAGCATTGTGATGTGGGAATCTGTGGTCTGTGGCCTGTAAATATGGTGTGTTGGGTCTGTGTAGCTTGTAGATGAGGCTGGGGAGCTGCTGGCACATCCGTGGGCCAGAGCAGGGCTGCTCCCTGTGCTTGGCAGTGCCTCGCTACCCCAGCCCAGCAGCGTGTCCTCCATTGGGTGAGAGGTATAACCTGCTGCCTTTTCCTGGCTACAGACCTCATCCAGAAAAGATTTAACATTTATTACCAAAAATGTTTGATTAGTCTTTTTTCTCTTTTTTTTTAAGGAATTGCTCAATGAATAAACAACCCTTATCCACCCTTCCTGTTTGTCTGTTCCATCCAAACACGCTCAGGAAGTACAAGTTCAAGTATCGCATGCCAGAGAAAAATGCTGACCAAGGGAGACTTTTCTAATGCTACAGGCAGTGTGTTTGCCTCAAAGCTTTGTTCTGCTGCCAGTGACTGCAAGGACATTTCAAATGAAGGCCTGGGGAGGGGAAATGGGTGTAGCAAGTCATACCCTCCATCAACTACCCCTGGGCAAAGGAGGACACCAGTATCCCACTTTCAGCTGTCTGGGGCCACACTAGCACAGCAGTGGCTCTCTATCCGTGGGAGACAGGGTTTCCAGCCACGCCAGCTCTGAGCTCTTCCAGTGTTCTGCCAGTTTGGTTAGTGCTACCCTGGCTGTCTGGCACAGTGCTGGTCTTGGGGCAAGAAGAGCGGCAGCTGTGCCAGCCAGGGCACCACAGCCCCGCCATGGTTACAACCGAAGCCTGAGCCACCTGTCAGGGCCAGGGGGAACTAGATGCTCCTGCTCGCTGCCTCTGGGGATGGGGGCAGGTACATCTATGTGGCAGAGCAACAGCACAGAGAAAGGCAGGCCCTGGCCCACAGGACACTGGAAGCAGCCTAACCGCAGCAGCTCTTCCCCCGAGGGAAAAACAGAACTGACTCAGGCTGTGTGCCCTGCTCAGCTGGAGCAGCACATCTTCCTGCACCTGAGCCATCCCCTCACCTAGGCCCCAAGTAAGGGGCCTTCCCCTACCTTCCAGCCACCGAGGTAAGGAAGAAGCAGCTCCTGCTCTCTCCAGCAGTGTGTCACTGAGAAGCTTGTCCCAGGTCCCCCTGGACAATGAGGAAGGGGAGAAGGGGTGACTGGGCGATCCCTGGAGCCCTTCATCCACTGCCATGGCTCGGCATGTGCACCAAGCTCCAGCCTGGCACGTAAGTCAGCTCATACCTTGCGGGCTGCAGACATGGTCAAAGCTGCCAGCTGGGGGTTGCTAACCCCAGCCCTTAACATAAAGATTAAATAGCGCATGGGTAGAATCTGCTCCAAATGAGCCTTTAAATACAGCTCAGCCTCCCTGGCCCATCTGCACTCTCCTGCCCCGCTGCCTTCTGAAGCATGTCTCTTACCAGGCCAGCCTCAAACATCTGCTTTAAATATAGCGCTGGAACTGTAAACAACAGGGTTACCTGCTGGAGGGTGTTCTGGTCTCCGTAGCAGATAATTGTCAAGAGCAGCAATCAGCAGTAGAGAGCAATGCTCCCTCCAAAGCAGATCTCATTAAGTTAATGTCTATTGGAAGGAACTAAACAATGTGACAACTCCTCCTGCAGCCCCAGAGCAGCTTTCAAGGATGACTGAACCTAGGAGGGGTAAGGCTTTATTCATCACAGGAAGGAATGGACACGCAAATAAGATAGGGTTGTATAACCAAGGTATGTGCTTCCCGATCCCAAATGTCCTGTGGTTAAGGTCCAAAACTCTGGGCTCACTTAGAGACAAAGCCCATTCCCATCCCAGTCAAGACATTCACAGATTTCTTCTTTTACCCTATGTGTCATGATGGCTTTCTCTGGGAAGGGAGAGCCAGGAGAGAGGTGACCAGCAGAACTGGGCCAGGAAAAGGCAGAGGGAGATGGGGAGGCAAAAGCCTCAGGCTAGGGTGCTGCCATGCAGAGACAGGAACCTTCTGCATCACTCCTGCCTGGACAATCCTGTGCAAGGGGCCACCTCAGTTTATAGTGAGGACATCGCTCTGAATCTCGTGGCTCAGCTGGGTCTGGAGGTCACTCAATTTCTTCTTCAGGCCAGACAGTGCAGAGAGAACGATGGTTTCTGGGCGCAGAGAGCCGCAGGACTCCACATTGTAATAAAACCTGCGGTTACAAGTCAGGGGAGAAAAGTTACCACCTGCTCTGGACAGATGTGTAAAACCAGAGAGCACCCACAGAGCAGTTCCAGCCCATTGTGACCCACAATGAGATCTCCACGAGATCTGCTGGGAGTCCCCAGCCATCAGCAGCACTGACCTTCCAGCTGGGCACCAGCTGGGTGCCTCTACAACAGCAGCCACAGACCCAGAGCTCACTCTGGGTCACTGAGCCCACTCAGCTCTGTGACTTACAAGCTGCACTGGGAAGCTAAGACTGGCTGGCTGCAGGTACTCCTACTCCTTCAGGAGGAATCACCTGGAAGAGGGTGTACCACCAGCCATCAAAGCATGAGGCTCACATGGGTGAATAAACACTGCACATGCTGGTGACATCGGTGTCTTCAGCATCCTCCTAAAAGCATCTCCTCGCCATACTTCACCAAATACCCCAATGCCCTGCTTGACATCACAAACTCAGAGGAGTCATCTAGTATCTCCCTGAGAGGAAAACCTGCCGGGCCTGGACATATCACCAGCTAACTGCAACTCCTACCTTGCTTTTCAAGGAACACCAGCTCCCTTGGCTGGGAAATTTCAGAGCAGCATATCTGACATCAACAACAAACAAAGCAATGCAACCAGCAGGATCCCCCCGTCTCCCGGCAGTGGGAGCACATTCAGCTTCCTACCTCTCAGGCTTCCCATTGGGGTCGTATGGGGCTTGAGCATCCTCCTCATCGATCTCCGAGTATTCACTCTTAGGCCTGGAATCAGAGAGCAGGGAAAGTCAGCACGGAGCCCACACTCTAGCGCTTTTGGCCCTACAGCACACAAGCACTCAGAGGAACAGCAAGCACTGTTTGCACTGTGGCACAAGTTGCACTGCTGCAAGACCACACTGTATCTTTGACAGATGAAGCAACTCGCCAGCCCCAGCCTGGTGGGACCTGCCAGACTCCTGCCTCTCTGAACTGCACAGGAGAGACAGGATCAGTCCTGCTCTGCCCCAGCTCAGCGAGCCCTGCCTGAGGTACTGTGGCTCCATCCACTGCACTGGCATACTCTGATAGCTGCTATGAGCAAAGGGATGACAATGCCTGAAGGGACCACATTGTTTCTACTTTTCACTTGGTGAGGAAAACACCAGAGCACACCAGCACTGTCTCTGCTGCACAGCTGAGATGGGATTTTTCCTGGCAGGAATTAATCGTACATCCGTGAGACTCATCCTGATGTCCTGCACCTCCACGCCTCCATATACATCACTAGCAACATCACCGCAGTACCATGTACATCAGCTGGGCCAACACCGTATCTTTCTACCTGCTACACTTCATAGCTTCTAGGACATCACACTGGAGAGACTGTTTGGAAACACTTAATCCATGTGAGAAATCTTTTCAAGTCCCTCCAGACAGACCCAGCCTTATCTTATCCCAGATGGCCAACAGAGGTGAAACAGAAATAAAAACACTGAGACACCCCAGAGCTTAGGTTTAGGAGCCCTTAAGTGTCAGGCTTAAGTTCTAGGCTATTATTACAGCTGTTGTACTGGCTACCCTGAGTTGACCCTAAGACTACATATCCCACTCCAGACAGGGCCAGCCAAGCCCTATGTTTTAGTCAACTAGGACGTACCACTCCTCTGGCTTGGGATACACTGTGTGCCTCAGCGCATTGTCTGGGTCATACTCGAAGGCTACGCCAGCCGTGGGGTTCCACTTGGCGTGCTCCTTGCCAAAGCCCTTCTTGGCATAGGCTCGCAGCTTGAGCTCCTGGCCCTTTCGCAGCTTCACAATCAGGATGTCTGTGGAAAAGCACATGCCAGTTTGACAAGGATGATGATAAATAAGCGAGCAGGAAATAAGTGAAAAGGCAGGAATTATTAGTAACCAGGAAGATGTCACCAGAAGCCAGGGCTTGCCTGGATTCTTAGAGGGACTCATTTGTGTCCCCATGGTAGCTAGAAAACATCCTGCTATGTAAAATGGAGTTGCACACATGCCCAAAGGCACAGCTCAAGCCACCAAGCAACAAAAGACAGTAGAGCATTTTGCATCTTTGCTGTCTCTAAGCTCTCACAAGGGCAGACAGAAATGATCTCTGACACGGGACATTAGTTCTGGGGATAACATTTAAGTGGTGTTAACATAAAATGCTAACCCCACTGATGGTGGTGTCTCTCAACTGTCAACTTTAGATGTCAGCTTGTTTTACACCTACTTTAGGGTTACATGACTAGTAAATGAAGGATGTGTTCAAAGAGACTGAAAGGAAAATCCATTTCCTCCCACAGATCTTATTCCCATGGTAACACCACTTACCATCCTGCTCCACATAGTCATTGGGGTCATTATCTCTGCTCCGAGATGTTACCTGAAGAAGGAGAACAAAACCAAGTGAATTAACTGCAACATCACTTTTTCTCCCCACATCAAATGATAATTGCCTACAAAAATGAGAGACTGCAGAAAACCACTTTACAGTGCCTTACAGCAACAAACTCAGCCCACCCTATCTAATGGAAATCAGGACAATTTAGACAGCTGCAGCTCCATATGTGATATCCCACTCCATAGGCCTGCTCCCTCCCACAGGATAGAGAGGGTCACAGCCTGGGCCCCACGCAGCTGCTTGGTTCGGGGACACAGTCCAGAGTCACCCACAATATTGTTAGAAGGCAACACACAGAACTCACAGCACCGCAGCTAGGTTGGACTAGATGATCTTAGAGGTCTTTTCCAACCTACATGTTTCTATGATTCTATGTCTAACACTTTAACCAGGCAGACTCTGGAACCATCTTCACTGTGCCACCAGAAGCAGCCCCCAGGTTTACAATGACCTCCAGATGCAGCCTCAGGGACCCTCCGGCCAACACCTTTTTCAAACTTCCTCCATTAAGTCCCCCTGCATCTGTTCTCCTTTGTCTCTGCCAACCCTCCCCAAGGTGACTGGGTAAGAGCTATTTGGCAGCAGTGCTGTGGCCCAGGCTCCTCACACCTTGCCACGCTGCGATCTAAGAATCAGAAAACCTGAAGCCTCTGGGCTGCTGCCAGGCCTTCGAAAGGGCTGACCTTGCCAGAGTCCTGGCAGCAAGCAGGCAGGAGAATGCAACAGTATGACACAAGCACCCACACTCTGAGTGTTCAAGGAAAGATAAATGGGCTGCAGCTAAAGCTTCCCATGAGGCAAGGATGAGGGATGCAGGATGAGGCTTTAACAAGGCCATACTGGTTTGAGATGTCATCAGACAGCAAGTGAATTCCAACAAGGCAACAAAAAGAAGGGTACTGGCCCATGCTGCTGTTTATGCAAATATTCCTGCTCTGTGCTGCCACTGCATTTTAAATGGGACTTTAAGGCAGCGCGAAGCATTCTTCAAGGCCTTATTCTGTCCATATCCCATACGCTAGCCAACCCAGCCTCAACAGTAAAGTAGAGAGGGGACTCGCTGCAAGCAGAGAGATTACACTGACCGGTATGACACGGGGGTTGTTGGAGATGAGATCACGGGATGTGACGTGACGAGTCTGGTCTTCATTGCACCGGACATCAAGAGTAAACTCCACAGAGCACTCTGGACAGAACTCATCACATGTGCAGTCCTGGGACAGACATGGGTCAAAACGTTTATGCCAAAGTGCTTGCAGCAAGAATTTGTAGCATTTCCCACTAGTTCAGGCACCTACCACCACCACCAAAATAAGTACCCAAGATGTTTTGTTTTACTCACTCTGGAATATTGCATCTTATCCACAATGTCATCACTGGTGAGTGGGATGAGACCTGTGGAAACAGGGTAATTGGAGACATGTCTGAGCGAGACGATGGGTGCACTGTCCCTCCTGCCAATGCTAGCTGAAGAATAGCAGCCTCATGACAAAGGTGCTTTAGCAGTCTTGAGACAAACTTTGCCCATGACCTCTGCCTTGCTGTTACGTTAGCCTTTCATGCCATTTCCACCTCCCTCCTCTAACCTGTCAGGCACTCACCCAGTCTGTGGGCAATAAATTCATCATGAAGGACAGAGGAGTTGGCATCTATCTGGACCCAGTCAATAGCTGCAACGAAGAAAGAAACATGCTGAGACTTATTTCTGTGGGAAAAAGCCAGGCAGTTCACAAAGGCGCGGAAAATTGTAGACTACAGTGAAGCTGAGATGGCATTAGCCCCATGAGTTACATCCAGCAGTACTAGCTAAGCATCCGGTGCCATCCAAGTGAGTTGAAGACAAGTTGGAGGAAGAGGAGAAAACAGATGGGAACTGACGAGCGGGTGGCAGCGCAAAGAACCATGACCACCACCAGGCAAAACGGTAAGTAAAAGGCAATACCTATAATGGGAACTTCCGCTATGAACACTCTCCGAATGGAATTTGCCACCCTGCAATAAAAAATGGAGCTCAGACGCTGAGAAGCGCAGTGCCTTACGACGCATTTCCCTCCCGTGCAGATGCACACCACAGTGCTGACGGCGGCCACCGCAGCACCACGGCGGGCCCGGTCCCAGCCCGCGGCCCCGCAGCTCCCTGAGGCCGCCGGGGCCCGCGAGCTGCCCGCGTCCGGGGCCGAACCAGCTCCGGTTTCACCGGGGCTCGCCCCCAGCCCCTCCCGACGAGCCCCCCGCCAACCCTGCCACCGGCTCGGGCCTCCGCGGCCCGCTCGGGGTTGGGAAAGGCCGCGGGCGGTGCGGGGCCGGGCCCGCGCCCGGTGCATCCCCCGCCCCCCCCCCCCAGCCGGCTCCGTCCCCGCGGGCGGCGCTCACGCCAGGTCCGTGTTCTCGATGATGAACTTGACGTTCTCGTCCGTCAGCTCGGTGATGCGCACCGTGGGCTGGTTGGCGTACGGCATGGCCGCCCCCCGCCACCGCCGCCACCGCCCCGCCCCGCCCCGCCGCCGCCCTCCTCGGCCGCCCCCTGGAGGCCGCCGCCGCCGCCCGGAGGACCGGGCCCGCCCCCCCCCCCCCCCGCCGGTCGAAGCAGGCGGAGACGCTGCGCGGTGTGGGTGCGCTTGGGCTTTATTGGAGACGGGAGGGAGAAGGAGGCGAAGGCGGCCCCGTCCTCGGTCCGGCGCCGGTCCGCGGGCTCCGGCATCAGCGGCGCTGGTTCAGCCCCGTCAGGTTGGTGATCTGCGGGACACGGAGACGCGGGCGGCAGGTCAGCAACCGGCGGCCCCCCGCAGCCGAAGCCAAGGGGCTCCGGCAGGCGCCTGCTCGGGAGGCAGCGGTGAGAGCCGCAGGTTGGGGTCACAGCAAGTAGGATAATGCAAAAAGCTCGGAGAAACGGTGCCCTGGGTACCCTCGGGAAGAGCCGGCAGCTTTCCTGAGAGCTGCAAAAGGCCCTCCTTGCTTGCTAGGTTCGGGGGCTTGAGCTGGGTTTTATTTCTGTGACTGCACAAGCCCACAGTGAATGCAAGCCCTCTGCTTTGCACGCAGCTGGAGCGCCCGGCACACCCGTGCAGCGCCTGCAACCATGGGCGTGGGAGGCCTGTCCATACTGGTTCTTAAGAGTTAACACGCTTGGGATGTTTCTGCCCTAAAACCAGCTGGCTGGAACCCACCCCTCTCCAGAGGAACTCACATCTCATTCCTCTTTTTATCTGCACAGGGGAACTATCGGTGGAACACAGGCAGACAAAACATCCGGGAACATAAAATATTCTAGACCTAAGCTGCACAGTTGTCACGTGTAGGAGAGCATCATACTGATGCACAAGGAGCACAAACAGTGCACCCGGACTTCTCTGATGGAGGATCTTACAATGATATTGACATTTGCGGGACAGCTATGGCTGTGGATGTGGAGCAAGGCTGAGAAATGCTTAAGGAACTATTCCACCATAACTGCAGGTGGAGGGAGGTGAGAGAGATTCTTCACAATTGCTTCATACAGTGAAAATGATTTCTAATTTATATTCCAGGTGGTTTGGCCTTCTTGTACTGGAAATCACAAAAAAACATCTATTACTGATAACAAGGAAATCACTTTGCTGCTAAAATGCAATGGGAGTTGTCCAAAACATCATCACAGTAGGGCAGCGAAGCTCTTAAAAATAGTGTGTGGGTACACAAGGGACTGTTTTGTGTCCTACAGGAAGTGCAGCTACCTCATGGACATACAGATGTCTGGGACGAATGAATTCATGAAGGACACTGCAGTCCCCTGAAACCAAACGCAACTTCCCTGAGCAGGTCACAGTTGTTCAGGTTGCAATATGGGCAGAAACACTGTCAGCCACCCTACAGTGGGCAGCGAGCTCCCCGGGAAGCCAGAGGGAACAGGAGCTTCCATCTTTATTTCCCACACAGCCTTATCACAGACTGCAGCTTGAGGAAGTGATCCTGCTGTGTGGCTCAGGGAGAGGTGCCACCTCCTGTGTGTCCATGAATGCACAAACCTCCAGTCAAGATCTCCAGGGAAGGGACTGGAAGAGGTCTAGTGACAAGTGATGGAGAATGGTGACATTCCCTTATTCTGACCACCTGCCTAAAACTCATTCTGCAGCTTTGGACTTAATTTTATGCTGTATTACAAGTACCTTCACCATAGAATAGCAAACTAAGCCCAAACTACCCATAAAATCATTCTTACGTGTAGTTAAGCTATGAAAGACAATTCTCTTTCATGCTGTAGTCTAGAATCAGGAGGGAAGACATGCTAGCATTAAGCATGGAACAGAACATAATTCTGCCCTTACAGCCTTGTTGGTTTCAGCATTACTTACAGTAACTGCAGCTCCCATCAGGCCCTGGGCAAGTGCTTCTCCGGTTGACTGTACCTGGGAGACGGGGAGAACATAACCTTTAGTTTTCTTCTGCACTTACACTTGTAGATACCCAGATACAGAGACACAATCGTAACAAATGTGTACTTGCTACAAGAAGATGCTGATATAAGCCAAGCACTGAAGAAAAATGATAGCCAGAGATAAGATATAAGGAAGGGATTTCCAGGGAATATACAGCTCCTAATCATTGGGTCAGTCTGACAAAAGTGTTGTTTTATTAGAACACACAAGTATTTATTGATACGGAGCTGACAGCATTTATGCCATCACCCACCAGTATGCCACTGGTCTCTCAGCAAGTATGTGGTCTGCGTGACTGAACAGCCAGCTCTGTCTGCACATGTTTTGGTACAAGACGAATGCTGCATGAATACCTTGTCCACAATGTTACCTGCTTAGCTGTATTGCCCATGTTCATGGCATCAGCTATTCGGTTTTCCAGGAAGCGCCAAGTCTCTTCAAAGTCAGGGGATGAATCCTGCATCATCACCAGTTCTGTGGTGTTGTAGATGCCAGTGAGCACAGCCCGACGAGTGTACCAGTTAAACTGCAGGGGCATGGATTGAGAGAGAGAAAGAGAGGGAGGTGACCTGAAGGGAGATCACTAAAGCAGGCCGGGAGAACCGCAAAGGAAAACAACATACCACCTCCTCACTGTTAGCAACTGGGCAGTCCCTGGTAAACTGCTCAGTGAACAGAGCCCTAGGACTGCATATTCCTTCTTGAATCAAACCGTGCAGCTTCGTCTCTGTGATGCACTGGGCCACCAGCCACCATCTGACAGCACAGCTGATCCCATGGCACCAGACAGAGGTCACAAGCACCATGTATAAAACTGCTCAGCAAAAACACCACCACCTGCTTCTGGTTGCAAGCAGGCACCTGCAGCAAATGTACCCAGCTAGTTGGCTGTATTGTGCAAGAGTTTATCTTTGCTTTAAAGACTGCTAGCAGGAAATGCAACGCTACAATTCTAGATCTGATTCGATGTGTGTAAACACAAGGCTGTGTTTACTACTGAACTTCAGCTGTAGTTCGCTCCAAAAACATATAGAAACAGAACAAACTGATGATAGAACTGTGCACGGCATCACAGAGATACACCTTACCCAAATCCTATAACTGAAATACCAGCATTGCCTGCTAAATCACTAAATACATCAGCACACTGCTGGCAGCAGTCCTGTAGGATATGCTGCAAGGATAGGTTACACAATGCAAAGATTCATAAACTCTTCAGTTTTTCCACTTGCGTTTGAATCACTGGCAGACAATATATACACACTTTTAAAAATGAGTCTTCAACTTCATTTCCTGCTATTATGGTGATTAAACAATTTGGGTACCTAGAAAAAATACTGGTTGTTCCATTCATGATTACAAAGCAACAGGAAAATTAAATCACTGGTCTTAATTTTGAAAACAGTTGGATCAAAAACTCTGCTGTCTGTACCACAACCTGCAAACTGTGACACGGCAAGTAACATGAGGGATGTCACCATTTGCAGCTGGCGCTCTCATCTGTCTGAGACCAAACTCCTTGTGCTGATTTTCTTCCTGCTCTGAAAAACACTTGAAAGGGTCTCTGAGACAACAGCATACCGCACAACTCCTGGCATTGTGAAGAAGGCTCTATTACAAGCGAGATTAAACTCCTTTACTGGAAAGGGGAAGTGGAATCAGCATTGCAGCATCCCACGAAAATGCTTATAATCAATCAGAGGGTGCAAAGAAAAGATAACTTCTACTCCCTGCAGCAGTGAGAAAACTTTAGGAACAGCTCAGTGCAGACACTGATTCTGACGTGTGAATTCAACTTTCATAAGGAACTTGTAGCTCCTGATGCAATCACAGTCTTTTTTTTTCTAGTTTATTCCTTTTTCCATCATCTTATTTATTTTTTCACTGCAGTAGCTTCTCTTTCATATTCAGATAAAAGAAGTTTATTAAAGTAGTTTGTTAAAATGATTCATATAGCTTTTCCCATCTCTCCCTACGTCAATATGAATTAAAATAATTTATTAATTAATCAAGGTTATAATTTTTCTTTTATTTCCTTCCAGAAAGATGAAAGCTTTAATAACCTATTCGCATTTTTAGGTAGATTCTTTAAAAGATTTTCAAGTCAAATCTGTAAATGCTACTGTTGGTAGAAGACACAGCTGCTTCAACAGAGACACACTGCTTGCTAACTGAATTGGATCAACTTCTTAGTCTCTAAGTCTTAACAATTTTGTCTTCCCCCCCAAAAAAAAAGCACTTATGAATAAGTCTAGGAACATCAGCCCTTTTAATTTGCACTAATCCCATCGGCATTAAATTTGTATTTAGTCCCTTTGGCTCCTAAGTCTCTTTGGAAATTACAGTATGGCTTCTGAAGACCCTTGGGTGCTTCTAAAAGCATCTTCCCTCATTCAGAAAATGGATCATTTCAAGAGCGGCATGGCCTACTTCAACCCATCATTTTCCTAAAGTGCAGATGGGTAGAACCAGCCTGTCTGCAAGGCACAAGGACTTACGTCCGTAGACTGGTCTCCGGCATAGTGCCATATATCATCAATCATGCTGGTGAGGAGGTTGAGGCTGGAAGGGATGTTATGTGGGAGCAACAGGATGCTGACAGCCTGAGAAGAAAATACACAGGGAAATGGAAGAGTCAAACATAGAAGGACATAACATGAAAACAGACCAATGTTTCTCTGCTCTGTTATATTTTTGCTGTTGCTGTTGACTTGACTCCAGCTCCAAATGACAAGACCAAGTTCTGTTCACCTGCCACTGGTCTTTCCAAGCAGCAAGATTTGCAGGGAGTGTACAGTGTGGCAGCCAACCTCACAACTTGGCCTCCACTGGAGCCCAAGCTCCCTGCTCAGCTTGAATGCCTCTGTGTTGGCTCTCTGAGCTGTTTCTCCAGGCACGGAAACACAGGACAGGCTGAGCTGGCTCACCTGTGTGCTGTGTCCCTGCAGGCAGGGATGGAGCCAAACCTGTCTCTGAATTTGACTTTGAACTCCAATCAGCTACTAAGGGCAGAACAGACAGCTATAATGGCCCTCCTTCAGCCTCTGAAACCAGTAACAACACCAGGAGAGTCACAAACCACCCACACCCTTCACCAGACAATCTATGCTATTTGTAACAAAAGCATGAATCCTATCTTCTTTCTCTGCAAGGAGAGTTGGATTCAGCTGCCCAGAGGCCAGCAATGACTGGATAACTGAGGCTTTGTAGGCCAAGGTTGGGAACTCTTCATTTGTTACTATAGCCACAATTCCCATCTGACCCTGAGAAGAATGGCTTGAGATTTGCATTTGAATTTTGAAGCACGGAGCACTCTCAGTTCACCTGAAGAAGACAGCTTCTTCACATTGTCAAGGGTTTGCCATTCGCATACTAGGCAGGCAGTTTCTTGCAACGAAGCAGTAGTTCTGCATTTTCGGGTGTCAAATGATACTAGTGCAGCCAAAACAATACTGCAAGGAGCCTGACACTGCAGTGACACTAAATACAACTGAGCAGAGAAACAGGTTATCCCCCTGTGGATCCCAGATGGGTGGAGCGAACAATGGAGAGGTTTGTGTTTCTGGAAAGGCAAGGAATAGTTGCTAGACACTTTTAACTGCCTTCTTCAAGGGTGCTCTCTTTTTGAAGGCTACAAATCATTTGAAACCAGCGAGGGTTTCATTTATAACCTTGAACTATTCTGGTGGATAGACTATGTTGAAAGCCACAGGGTGTTTAAAATACACGCACAAAAAAAAAGACAATCCTTATATGCATTTTATACCTGGGGCCATTTCTCAATATATGGAATCAGCATCCTCAGCCTGGCTTCTACAGCATCTCTCAGGAATTGATCTGTAGGCTTCTTCCTGGGTGAGGAAAAAAATACAAATATGAAGAACATCCAAGTTAAAATCGGTTCTTGAGAACCTCAAGCCTCAGCAACAGCGATGCAAAGTATTGTGTATCCTTGTTGTCTCTAGTCCAGTTCTGTATCTGGGAAAGTGGTATTGCTTGAGTAAATTACATTTATGGATTGCCTCTCTGCCTATCGAGTTCCCAGTGCCTGCCAAGGAAGATGCATTTTTATACCCAGTACTCACTCTGTCTCACCCAACTGCACTAGTTTTTGTTCCTGCTCCAACAGGTCAGACAGCTTGGTGTTGCACTGAGATACAAAGTGCAGGATCAGTTCACTGCCATCGCTGTGAAACATCCCTGCTGCAGCAACAGAGAGACCCAGGGTCTGCAGGGAAAAAGGGAGAAGCACAGATCAGGTCATACACTGCTAAGCAGGATCCAACTAGTAAATATGTTGTATTTATTTTATACATGATATTGTATGAATTTAAATGAAACAATACTGTATTAAAATGCTCTGATACATATTTGCCTCTCATTAGGATCACTACTCTGCATTGTCCCTCAGCTTAACTCTTAACACCGTTAACCTGTAGCTGGGATTCATTCCTGCCCGGTACCATCTGCTGACTGGGGTACGCTGTCCAAGGTTATGTGGGGGAAGCATGCAGGTCTGTCTTTGAACTTCGGTTCCATCCAGCTTTTGACTGGTTCTTTGCTTCTCTCCCACATACCTTGGCTCCCTCTGCAATGGCTTCTGCCGTCCAGCCATGTTCAGGCACAAACTCCAGCGCTGCTGTGAGGATTCGGTGCTGCAGCTGCTCCTCGCTCTCATAGTCCTCTGACTCCTGGCCGCCCTGGCCAGTGTAACTATGAGAAGGTATTGGTACAGTGAGGGGAACGTCACCATCACCCATCAGCAACATGGACTCTACTGCTCACTCACTGCCACCAGTGTGTGTGAACATGCTTTAAGATCTGCTCACTCAGTATACATCTCATGTCTTCCTGTAAAATCCTTCCCCCTCCATTCTAGAAAAAGGAATTTTTAATGAACCTTTGCTGTTAGAGGAGGAGATGGAAATAAGGGAAGGCTCGATCCAGTTGGTTACCTGGAGATCAACCAGCCTCAGATATCCCACTCCTTAAAAAAAAGCAAAAAACAACTAACTACGTTTTTCCCTTTTACGGATATAAGCACATGGACACTGCAGCTATAGATTTACACAAGAACACAGAAGTGCAGGCCTGTGCTCTGCAGACTAGAAAGGCTTCCTTGTGAAAGCAAGTCCCATCTTGTCTCCATGAAGGACAGTGGAATTTGCGCTGTCACAGCTACTGAAGCACCATTAATTCTGGACTGCACTGTCTCTGAGCAGCAGCAAGTTTCAGCAAAGCAAGTCCTTTTGATCTCACTGCCGGCAGGACAGCTCTAAAGCGAGCTACTGAGTTACCTGGGACGAGAGCCCTGAGGTTCATGGTCAGGCTGGGGGTCTGTTGGGGGTGAGTCAAACTGCTGCTGAGGGGAAGATGCCAGCGGCTCCTTCTTCTGCTCATCTGAGGCTCTCCTCAGTACAGCTGAGGCATGGAGGGCCCGCTGGGGTGGGTAGAGCTGGCACCTGAGCCCTGAAAGGGAAACAAGGAGTCAGATGTGTCCTTCAGGTACAAGACAGCACAGGGACTCAAGGTGGAGAAGAGCATTGTGGCAAACACAGCCAAAAGGCATGGAAACCTGCAGGGAACGATATTCTTTACTTCTGAGAAACACCCTTGTCACCCTAGACTTACATTTACTTGATGAAGTGGAAACATCTTCTGAGGAAAGGAATCCTGCACATGGCACATGCAGCAAACAGAAAGGAGTTTTGCAAGCTTGTGCTGGAAAGCACACACACAAACCTGCACCCACCACAGCACGCCTCTGGTCCTTGGCCCATCACAAGGAAAGAACCCAGAACAGGGTCACTGCGGCGCTCGAGTGAGGTAGCAGTTTGAACAGATACCACGTTCCAATTGCTGCTTATGCTCCTCAGGTGACTCAAAGACAGCACACCCGGCAATTAGGGCTACCGTGGGAGAATTTTTAATTTCACTGCAGTGAGGCGTTGTGTTTTTGATGAGCTGGGGCTGCACGAAGGGATAAACACACACACACACACAGACACACACACGCCCTAACGCTTGGGCTCGCTGACAGCCCGCTCACTTCAGGGCCCGCACAGCCCTCCGTCAGCCCTGCGCACAGACACACAGCAGCGCGGTGCCGCGGGGCTGCAGCAGCCCACCCTGCCCGCTCCCCCCGCACCGGCCCCGACGGGCACCGCACGGCCCGGGCCAGGCCTCGCCCCGCTGCGTGGGGCGGGGGGGGCGGGCGGCCCCGCACCGCTGCCCTTCACCTCACCTTCCCCCGGCCCCCCACGCCCCGCCCGCCAAGCGCACGGGCACGGGCACGGGCACGGGCACGAGCAGGGGCACGGCCGCGAGCGCGAGCACGAGCGCGAGCACACGCCCCCCGCCCCCTCACCCGCGCGGCCCCGCCACAGCCGCCAGCCCGCCCGCCGCAGGCTGCCTGCCGCCGCCGCCGCCATTTTGGAAGCGGGCAGGGCGCGATGACGCAGCGGGGCAGGGCCGTGACGGTGTCAGAGGGAGCCGAGCCGAGCCGAGCCCGTCCCGCGCCGCCCGCAGGTAAGGGGAGCGGGGCCCGGGCGTTGGCGGCGGTCCTGGGGGCAGCCCCGGCGCTTCCACGGCCTCGCGGGCACGGCCAGGCAGCGCTGCGCCTCCTGCCCTGTCCGCTCGGATCCTCCCGGGCCTGGCTGGGGGCGCCCCCCGGGCTCGGCGGAGGGGCGGCGTCGTTCTGCCTTTCCCACAACGCGCGGGCATGGCTCCGTGGCTGGGTATTTAACCTCCGCTCTCGCTGTGAGGGAACGCGCGCGTTTGTAGGCCCCGTTTTCTGTTGCCTGTACCCGGGAGTTGTGCCCCAGGCCGACAGGACCTGCCTGGCTTCATCCTGAGCTCGCGATTAACTTGAAGCTTTGATGTGCTGGACAAGGTAGCCCAAAGACTTTTTTTTTTTAAACATATGAAAGCTGGAAGCCTGCAGTACTGCTTAAAGCCCCTTCCTTCCCCTGTTTGTGGGAGGAACAGTCCTGTTCTTCACGGCCCGCTGGTGACCGTGACGTGAAGATAAGCCCCACGTCCCGCAGGATGCCTGCTCCGCGTCCCCTCCTTGCCCCACGGGTGACAAAGCAGCTCAGCTGTAACTGCAACGATCTCCTCAGCAGCAGCAGCAGAGGAAAGCACTGCTCAGCTAGACCATGGGGTGCCAGGTGCTTCCCTGAGTTAGCAAGCTAGCTTGGCAGGTTCTATAGCCGCAGGCGTGTGAAAGAAGGAAGACGGCTGGGGTGAGACGGCCCTTCGTTCTAAATAAATTCCACTTACTACTGGAAATCTTAGAGGGGGAAAATACACGCTCCCCTGGAACTCCCCCAGTTATTGGTCGTCCTTGCTTCAACAGCAGTTCCAGGCCTTCATGCCCACTGAAGGCAGGTTAACATCATGTACTTGAAGCAGTAGCTTCCTGCTGTCATTAGATAGGTCTCAGGGCACTGATGCAGGCTGGTGGTCTGGTGTTGCTGTTCGAGTGGCTTGGGCTCAGACTGAAATTATTTCCGTGATGTCGCTTTGGCATCACGTTTGGGATCTGCTGTTACACCTTTTTACCTGAACCTCTCTTGAACAGTCACAGCCTGTTGTTCTGAGAGGAGGGTGTGACTTTGTTTTATTTTTTTCTATGTTAGTCTAACAGATTATGTATCTTTTGAGGTTTTCAGCCACCTGCCTGGGAAAGATGACGTTTTGTCATGGTTAATACAAGTTTACTAGTGTTAATCTTAGTTGTGGTTGCTTAGCTTGCGTTGCAAGCGCCCTCAAGGCCAACTGTGAGGTCCTGTAACCTGTATCATGTGTCTGGGATCTTTTCCTTGTGGCTGGGTTGGCTGTGCAGGCTGGATTACAACCCATTCCTACCAGAGTCGCTTGGACAAGGTTCAGGGTTGTCCCATTCTTCATGTCTGCAGTTTCTAGGAGTCTATGGCATGTTGAGCTTGAGGAACAGGGAGTCAAAATCAACTCCCAGATTGTGGGCAACTCAGTTAACTTTGGTGCAGCACATCCGTGAGCTCTTTGATGAAAACATAGCCATGATAAGGTTTTATCCAGGATGCATAATGTTGTAATGATTTTAGATGATGATCTTAAAACAGACTGTTTTGAAGCAAGTGCATGGCTTATATCTGACTGCAGATGTAGCGGGCAACCATTATGCTCATCACCGTCTCTGTCCTCCATGGTTGTGTTAAATTAGAAAGGCTGCATTGGATGAGTAAAGTGAAAGAGGACAGGAAATTATTTTCAGTAGTTGGTGCTGCAATGAGTACAGGTGACAACATGATTGACTCCTGCCATGACACTTTTATGATGCAGATTTTTTTTGGCCTCTCTCAAAAATACGGTATTTTTAAAGTGTTATTACAGAGACAGGTTTCTCAAAACTTGCTAAATACACATTCAGTTCCCCTCTTCCCTGCTGTGTAATTGTTCTCCCGGTGCCTGCAATGGTAAGAGTTGAAAGAGCTTCAATCTGGAGTGCTGGGAATGCCAAAAGTTACTCTTTTTTTTTTTTTTTCTTCACATATAGTGGAGGCAAACTCTGCTAGGTCATGTTCTGAGTAGGAGACAGTTCTAACTCTCACAAAGTTGTCACTAGTCTTGTATTCCAGAAATCCTGTATACATTTATATTCAAATCCAAAGGAAAGCATGTAATTATTTTTATTTTTTTAAGCATGGCTTGCAATCTCCCTGCGAAACAAGCCTCTAAACTGGAGAAAAACTAGAATTATGCCCTTAAATGTAGATGCTTCTTAATGTCATATGAATGCTTTATTTGTGGGAGCTACGTGCTGCCTGTCTCCAGAAAAATTCCCGTTTATTACAAGAAGTCAGTGCTCAATGACCCAGCCATATTCTGTGAAGGTTTTGGTGCATTTGGCAGTTACCCTTCCTGTCTTCCCCTGCCCTGTCCTTCTGTTTGCTGTTGCCAGGCTGTTGCTGCTGCTGCAGAAATGGGGGAGTATGGGGTTGCACCTGGGCAGCGTGTGGCCGTCATCTGGGACAGTTCCTCGCCGGTTGCAGCACTGAAGGATTTGGTGGATAAAATTCAGGCACTGGTGGGAGCTGATAATCGTGTCTCTGTGGAAAACATTAACCAACTGTCTCAATGTAAGAATGATCCTAATTTTTCACTGCTTCTTTTAAAGGGAGAGGGTACTTTATCTTACGAGCTCACGTGTTCCCTGGTTTGTAAGTCAGCATTCAGAACAGCAATAGCACCCACTGTTAGTGCTCTCCACCGGCAATGCAGCAAAGACAGTGATATACCCTGGTCATGCTTCCTATGACTGGTGTCTTTAACCAGTTATTGCTGTTATACACAGGCATGAGAGTTGAAGAGGAATGTAGGATTGATTATTAAGCAAAGATTTGTGTGTGTGTGTGCGTGTAAAATTGTACCATCTTATGTCTTTCTTTCTTTGCAGCGGCACACAAGGAGTCCAGTTTTGATGTAATTCTATCTGGCATGGTACCAGGCAGTACTGTGCAGCACACCACAGAGGTATTGGCAGAAATAGCTCGGATACTTAAGCCTGGGGGACGTGTACTTCTGAAAGAACCGGTGGTTACAGACTCAGGTGAGAGAATCTGCATCAGCCTTGCTTTTGTGGCAACAGAGAAATTCCTGTGAGAATTACTCTGTAATGAAAGGCATCAGGAACACTTGCTCCCATTTAGAGATTTTCACTCTCCTGACACACTAACCTGAATAGCATTTTTTTTAATCATGTGTTTAAGCTGATAGCCATCAGGGGTTTCTGCAGGCATTCTCCTTCTATCAAAAGTGCAGGACAGGCATGTTCCTGAACTACACCGAAAACCTCAGTGGACTCTGGTTTTCTCCTAGAGGTTGTAGTGTTAATAGATTGTCACAGGTGCTGTGTTTCGGAGCCTCCAAATTGATTTTTAAAATGGGTGACAAATGCTGAGAGAGGCTGTCCCAGAAATCAGTTGAGAAGAGGTAGAAGTGTTTGGACTAAGTTCTAAAAGTGAAGCCAGAGCACCCAGCACAGCAGGCTGGTGGAACACAGAAGGAGGTGGACACAAGATTATTCTTTGTCTTAATGCCTGACCTGCATTCAAACCTTGCTGGCATAGAGTTGGTTTAGGAAGAAATGAGGAAATAACATGCCATCTGATAAGAACAGAAGCATCTGTGCTGATGATGTTTCTACTGGCACAATCTGCAGCACTGAAAATAGTGGTATAATTGGCAACAGAAGCTCTTCCAGTTTAGGAAGATTTGCCATTGTTTTGAAGCTGGCAGTGGCGCTGCAGGGCAGAGGTACAATACCAGGATGGGAGACGTTCCTGGGACAGAATGAAGAATGTGCACAGTCTGGAGTAGATGGGTTTTTTTGGTTTCCAAAGTCACATCTGGCAGGCTGGAACTTGGTGGACCTGGAATAAAGTGCAAGTGAGAGTATGGAGACAAGGTGGCTGAACTCAGCACAATCCTGTGCCCAAGGGACGAAGCCTGTAATGAGTCTTCGATGAAATAGTGACTGTAGTAACTTATGCCTATTGGAACAAGGCTCTTGAATGTTATGTTTCTGAATTTAATGCTCATTTAGGAATCCATGTTTTGAAAATTCATGAGTTGTTTACTGCAATATATGAAAATGTTTTGGGGGATCTTTTTTTTTCTTTCGTTCCTTTTAAAATTGGTGTTGATTGTGTTGAAGGAGGTTTTGGCATATGTAGAACAAATCTGGAGCTAGAACCAACTTTGTGATCCCAGGCCATTATTCTAATGAACAAGCTGCTCACTCTTTTTGGTTTGTTCCTGCTGTCACTGGAGAGGGCCCATTTTAAAGCAAAGGTTTGGCTTCAGTACCTCCTTGTAAAGCTGTCTTGCTTTTCCAGGTTTCAAGCACCATATCTGTTTCTTAGTGACCTCTATTCTTGTTCTTCCCTCCTGCTATTTCCTGCTTTTGTGTCTTCCAGGAAACAACAGCAGAATCAAGACAGCAGCCAAACTCTTCGCAGCTCTGACTCTCTCTGGGATAGTGGAAGTGAAGGAGGTATGTATGTACTTACTCTTCCAGAACTCCCTTATGCTGTTACCTTGAAATATTAGATGAGGACTTGATGGGTAGCAAGATGTTTTGCTACCCTGGTTTACTGTAAATGTGCATGGACATTGCATGCCCCAAACATTTGCTACTGCAAAGGTAGTGTTGTTCTTTAGGGTTGAAAATAGAAGAGAAACTGTCCTTTGTCATGACCGATTGCTTGTGTCATACTGATCAACTCTTTCTGCTGCACTGCAACTAGGACTGACTCACCCTCTGCTCTGAAGGATAAGCAGCTGGAGCCAGACACAACTGATTATCTGTGTTAACATGAATAATGTACAGGGCACTGAAATAAGGTGGC
This sequence comes from Anser anser, assembly GCF_964211835.1. Classification (NCBI taxonomy): domain Eukaryota; kingdom Metazoa; phylum Chordata; class Aves; order Anseriformes; family Anatidae; genus Anser; species Anser anser. The sequence goes on from NC_139732.1 coordinate 13,184,278, forward strand.
TCTGTGTGAAGTTAACCTAAGATCTTGCATTGCAGCTGCAAAAGGAACCTTTGACCCCAGAGGAGGCCCAGTCAGTCCAAGGACATTTGGATTACCAAGGCAATGACCTTCTCATTGTTCGGATAGAAGGCAGGAAACCCAACTTCGAAGTGGGATCCTCAAGTCAGCTCAAACTATCCTTTGCCAAGAAACCTGGTCCTTCAGGTAATGTGTGGTGCTTGCTGAATGTGTGGATCACCTGCCTCTCAGGTGACCAATATTCCTTGGAGCAGGGAGACTGCTCTGTGGTAGGGAGTGTTACATAAAAATCTGCAGAGTGGGGGCTTTCCAAAGTTTTTGAATTCTCTATTTGTTGGAAATATGGGGCAAAATATTGCCCAAAATTTGTTGGGCAATGGCTGGATTAGCTACTATTTTTTACTTGTTTTGGCTCCAGGAAAACCCTCTGTGGATCCAGCCACTGCTAAGCTGTGGACACTCTCTGCCAATGATATGAATGATGAAGAGATGGTATCCATTTTTATTTGTGAGACTTCGCTGTCATTCCTTCTCTCTTCTATTCTTTCCTACTCTAACTAGTTTCAGTCATGTCTCATGGGAAGCTTTACAACGTAAGAGATAGAAAAGAATCTCTAGGGTAAAATTTCTCAGCTGCTGTATGAGGTGTTGGGTGCCCAGAGGTGTGGTGAGGGTGGAGAGGAGACAAGGTTAAGAGGGAATGGCTGCAGCACTTTATTGCTAGTGCTACAAACGGGGACATTTCTGTGAACACAGCACAGCGATGTCATTCCCTACTAACACGTCCATTTGCTGTGTGTTATCTTCCATGGTATACTCCAGGATCTTCTGGACTCTGATGAACTGTTAGATTCAGAGGATTTGAAAAAGCCAGATCCAGCTTCCCTCAGAGCTCCATCCTGCAAAGAAATGGGCAAAAAGAAAGCCTGCAAGAACTGGTCAGTGCTGGGATTAGCATATCAGTGAACCTCTTAACTGTAATATTGAAACTTTAATGTTGCATGTTTTTTAAAAAGATTGTGGGGACTTCAAAGCATGATTCAGTTGGTTCATGTCCTTTCTTATCTTAGCTATTTGAGTGTGAATCCAAACAGAGTGAGAATTGGTTAGCTACGCCAAAACTGCTACAAACTGCCACATTGATATGATCAACACTCTTCTTGGAGGTAGCTGCACAGTTTGCGCAGCCTTCACTAAAATCCTGGTTCCTCAGATTCCAAGGAGAAATAGTTCATGTAGCAAATGTTTTAGAGTCATTTCTCACTCAGTTCAACTGGACAAGTGTGTTTCAACTCTTGTTCTGCAAACTGTTGTATTGGAGAACAAGGTGTGTGAGAGTCCCAGAGCTGTCTGTGTCGTGTGACAAAGTGAGGGCTGTTGTGTGTGAACAGGTCTGGAACAAGTATTGGTGACTCACAACCTGTAAGCAGAAAGATGCAAGTGATTTCTTTATTTTCTGCAGCACATGTGGCCTGGCTGAAGAGCTAGAACAGGAGAAGAAGAGCTCACAGCCCAAATCTGCCTGTGGAAATGTAAATAGTCATTTTTGTTTCTATGTTGTGGTTTGCAAGATGCAGCATGTGTCTAAGAACAGTTTTCTCTGGTGACTGCTCCCTAAGCTCACTTACTGCTTTCAAATACTGCCTGTGTGGGTGCTGCAGAGCATCTGTTTTTACTCATCTTGATTCTTAAAACAGCCTGCTCTCTTGTGCCTGCATGCTATATAGCAATGCATGCTGTCTGCTACAGTGCTAGTGCCACCCTTGTATGTGTCAGAATGAACAGTGAACCTTTACTGCACTTGCTAACCAGTGGTCTCCTCAGGGAAGATCACCTTATGGGAATATAGGGGAACCTTGTGGTGGTTAGGGAGCTGCCCAAGCCCAGCATGCAGCAGTGGCTGGGCAGTGCAGCCCTCCTGTGGGGCTGGGGTGGAAGCTTGCTTCTTCCATGTGAGCGCCCTGCACCAGCTCCACTAACTGTGCTAAACAGGCATGTGTCCAGAGGAGGTGGAAGGGAAGTGGTTTCTGTGCTGGCATATGCTGCAGAGCAGGTCATTTCTCTAGATGGGTAAACCATATCACAGGAAGAGGTAACTGAAAGTAGCCATGATTACAGAAAGTGTTTTTCGGTCTCTTGGCAGTGCTACCTGGGGGATGCGTTCCGCTGTGCCAGCTGCCCTTACCTGGGCATGCCTGCGTTCAAGCCTGGAGAGAAGATTCTGCTGAAAGAGAACCACCTGCATGATGCCTAACACAGACATCTCTGGATGTCCTGAAAAGGACTCCTCTGCTTTTCCGTCAGTCTGAGATGCAGTCTGAGACTTCTTGCAGTCCTCATCCTCTCAAATTCATGCTCTCCAGCTGATACTCCTTGTGGGAAGGGACACTGTGGGCACTGATGTTGCTGTGAGCTCATCACATGCAATCAACCTTGGGCTGTGTGATAATCTTTGGTAGCGAGTGGTCTTATATGTGTTAGACTTGTTAATGGTACACCTTGTTCTAGCTGCCTTGACTTGATACTGAGACGCTGGCCGTCATAGCATGTCCCACCAGCAGAGGGAACTGGAATCAAGTGTCAGGTTGACCTTGTGGCAGGAGCCTCACCAGTACTTCCCCTAGGCCACGTTGTACTCCTCCTTGCCCTTATTTACCTTATTTTACCTAGTGAATCAGCAGCTCTTGCTCAGCTCTCAGGGTGACACTTGGGCTCCTGACTTGAAATTTGAACCTGTGGTTCTTTACCAGGTGAAGGTGACTCAGCAGCTCCCGTTGCAAGTCAGGAGCAGTGAATACACTTTGCAGTGTACTGTTCCTTGGTAAAGTCTGGCAGGCACGATGAATTTTCAAGTCTTTTGGGATGACGTCCCCCTCCATTATGTTTTCATCAAAATGACAAAGACACTCCCATTGAGAAAACTCTTGCTCTTAAGGCAAGGAGCAAATTAAATGAGATCTGTCTTGTCCTCACACACCTTTGACCAGCATGAACACAAGGGCAATCTGACCAAGACTGTCACCTCTCTTGGTGGTTATCTAGTGACTCACCTGCAGTGTCCAATAAATAAGAACATAGCAATAACTTAATTTCTGGATGATATTGACTATTCTTTATTTATTTGCATAATTACTGCTAGCGAAGCATCCACACAGGTGTGGGATGAGGGAGCTCTTGGTGTTTTGTGCCAGGCTTGCTTCTCACCCAGGGAAAGAGAGGAGGAAAACCCAAGATGCTCTACAGGATGTGACTTCTTGTCATTGTGCTTCCTGAGTTAAACAATAAAGTCATGTAAGAAGCTAGGATGAAAGGCTGTTCTGTTCTTAAAATAAATGTGACCAATAGTAAAATGCTTGTTTTAAAATGGGTATTATTGGTGTTTTGAACATGTCTCTCCTTTTGCTTGGTCTCTGCTCACTCGTCTGTGCTTGGGGCTGTTTGTGATTTCCAGAAATGTTTAAATGTTGGCTTGTAGAGTACATTTTGGAGTTCTACAAAGATTGTTCCACTGAAAGCATGGCTCAATGGCATGGTAACCATTAGGAAGAACAGAATCAAGATGTCTAGATTCACTTTTTTATTCAAAGTAGATTTCAGAAAGAGCCTTTCTCCTGGTTCTGTAAGGAGAAGGCTTGCAGGGAGAGAAATGAGTGAGTCCTTGAGGTGTGCAAAGTCTGTGTGGATCAAGGGGCAGGAACTGCTGTGTTATCTGTGTCACACTCTACCTGGGAGCCAGCAGAGACTTGAGGGATTGGTGGGGTGACCTCCAAGAGCTTGTAATAGAGGGTTGGTGGTATCGGCTGCCCTCTGGTGAGAGCATGGCTTTCCCAGATCCTTTCCTCACCCTCCTGAGTCCCTGGCTCAGTCTACAGCAAGAACAACTCTCAAGGAGACATGTCCAGCAAACCTGTTAGCGCTCCAGTCTTGTAATTTAAAGAAATACGTAAAAGCCTCTACACACCTCTGACCTTTAGGTTTTTTTATTGCCTTTTTTTTCAGCCTCACTGGCAGTAGATCAGATATTATTGTGGTCAAGAGAAATACAACTGTACCTGGCAAAGCAGGTGTCACCTTTTCACAGGCAAAATTGTTGTAAGAAAGGAGGTGTTTATCTTTTATTTATCTTTTTTTTTTTTTTCAATGCTGCATCTCTTGGAGCAGCCGGAGTAGAGCACACCTTCCAGAGACTGAAGAGCTGCTCACTGGGGTAAATGAGCTGGATGTTTCAATACGAAAGGTCCCAGATAAAGGCAGACCTTATACTTCGTTCTGCTTTCCAAGGGAGGAGGTGGCAGTGCCTTTTGTTTTACAATGATTCACTCGACTGGAATTTAAACAAGCTGGAAACACTTTCAGATACTGCTGTGTTCAGTTAATGATGTTTAAGGCTGTATAATCTTGTTCTCCACTTCAAAGTGTTGCTTGCCCTGGGGATGGACTTCAGCAGTGGGACTGGGTGGGAAGATGCTGCCATCAAGCTGGTTTTGAGGATTATTTATCCTGTTAGGCCCTGTCCCATGTCTGTTGCAGGCTCCAGCCACTGTCTGCCTTTGCATCCCAGTCCTTGTGTGTGGTGACTCGCCATGTCTGGGAGGGTGATGCTTGTCCCTGGGGGTGAGCCAGCCGAGGCTGTGCTCCACTTCCCTTGCAGCTGGGATGGTTGTGGGAACTCGGAAGCGGAAAGCGAGGGGGAACAGTGCCATCCCCAGGACCTGGACACTTGCCCAGTGGGGCAGATCCTGCCCCTAGCTGCTTGATGTCCTCTTAGTGTTGTCTGATAAAACATTCAGATTCATCACCTGGTATGCAGTAAATCAAATAAACAGACTAAGTTGAGATATTGTTTATTTCAGAATTGCACAAGTCTGGATACCAGGTTGTTTTCCACAATGCTGGCCCACCTCATGACTTTCTTTGTTGATTTTTATACAATGCTACCGTCATTATCATTTTAGTACATCCCACTAAATTCTAAATGACAATACTAAACTGGGAGGAGCTGTTGACTCTATCAGGGGTGGAAAGGCCTTGCAGAGAGATCTGGACAAATTGCAGAGCTGGGCAATCACCAACCCTATGCAGTTTAACAAGAGCAAGTGCCAGGTCCTGCACCTCGGAAGGGGCAACCCTGGCTATACGTACAGACTGGGCGATGAGACGCTGGAGAGCAGCCCCGCAGAGAGGGATCTGGGGGTTGTGGTTGACAGCAAACTGAACATGAGCCAGCAGTGTGCCCTGGCAGCCAGGAGGGCCAACCGTATCCTGGGGTGCATCAAGCACGGCATTGCTAGTCAGTCGAGGGAAGGGATTGTCCCTCTGGTGCGGCCTCACCTCGAGTACTGCATGCAGTTCTGGGCACCACACTACAAAACAGACGTGAAACTATTGGCAGGTGTCCGGAGAAGGGTTACAAAGATGGCCTTTTCAGTCCGTACGAGCTAATGTATGGATGACCGTACCAAATGCCAGGATTGCCAGGATAAACATCAGTGCAAGGGGAAAATGATGCAAGAAATTACCTGATTGCTCTTGGGAGAGCCTTGCAGGGATTGAATAAATATGTAGTTTTGAATAAATCTTTAGGTCTTGAATCCCCAGCGCACCCATTCCATGCTGGAGATTGAGTGTGCATCAAATTCTGGACTTCTGAACCACTACAAGGAAAGTGGAAGGGACCATTTCAAGTTTTACTAACTATGCACACAGCAGTAAGTGACGGCAACATGGTAGATGGAACCACGGTCTCTGCTTTGACTGGTAGTTAAGAGAATAACTTGAAGTTGAAACAAACTATTTAACCAAACAACTATTGGTACTGATTTATGTTATTAGGATTATTGAGGCAAGAACAATATATTACAATTATTCGGGTCTTTTTGGGAGTGAGTATAATGGCTAAATCGATTGAATCAGCAAACCTGTGGGATCAAAATACACATTTTGAACTAATAGAGGGAATCATGAGAATAGCTAACTAAGCTGATTGCTGGGTTTGTGCACATTTCCCTGAGCATGCCCAAAAGGAAATACCTTTGATTGGTGTCCTGATTCCCACAAGTGTGAGTTTGGGAAATTTGTGTGGGGGAGACCCCCTTTAATGTATCTATTGAAGTAGAGACTCAAGAATGGGAAATAGTGAATTTAGACTCTAAAAAAATGTTATTGGACATGTTTTCAAAGATGTAACGCTCTTAAAGGAACTGATAAGTTAGACTGCAAATGGGAAAATATTTGTCATATTCTGGCTATATTCTCCCCGCAGCGCTCTGGTCAGCTCCTTCGACAGGCTGAGTGCTGAGCCTGGCAGGCGGCAGAGGCCCTGCCCCAGTGCACAGCCCCTGGGGCACAGCAGGGACCCTGCTCTGCACCACAGCCCTGGCCACCCCTGCCTGCACCCCAGCTTCACAGTCTGCAGCCCACCCAGAGCGAAGGAACCACTGTGCCCTGTCCCCCTGGATATGGGGCAGGGGAGCCCTGCCCTGCAGCACCTTCTCCTCCATGCTGCACAAGCCATGAGACATCCTGGCAGGTCCTGTCCATTCAGAGGTGTACCAGCTGAAGGACACCCTTCTAGGAACCTCACCTGCACTGTCTTGCAGCAAGAAACTTACCATACCAAGAGCTGTGAAGATTTGTTCTGCACTGAGCTCTCCTCTGCCCCCACACTCATTCTGCTGCCATTAATTCCTTTCTGTTTTGGTGACTGCAGTCAGAGCCCACAGTCCTGTTGTGCTGTGCAGAGGGGCTGCTCCTGGGCAGAGCTGTCTGTCTGCAGCACTGCCCGCTTGTCAGGAGCTCCCTCCAGCCCAGGAGCCTGACCCAGCTCAGCAGCAGAGGCCCAACCCAAGGTATTCCTTGGTTTGTCCCATTGGGCTCCATGAAGATGTCCTTGGGGCTACAGCTCACAGCTCCTGAGAGATCTGTCCTCTTCTGCAGAGGTAATGTGGATTTAAGGTATAGCTGAAGAATGGCTTTTACTTTTTATTGAACTGCATGTTCCTTTGTTTTGGTCTGTTGGCAGTTAAGAAGCATCCTTCTCTGTCTGCAGGCTGGTCCTTCTCCAAGAAAATCAGGCTAAAGTGCTAACAGTCTTAAAGAAGTAGTTATATAATTTAGTGGAGAAAGCCCAGATTTTAGCAAAGCTGATCAAGTCCTGGGTGACTGATGAGAGACACGGTGGGCTTGGCGGGTAGGGACGAAGACCGCCCATACAGTGTCTGACAGAAAGGGTTCTGATTTCCCTGCATATTCAGACTCTACTGGGAGACACTCAGGATCATTATCAGTTGCTGATACCACTTCATCTCTAAACAGAAAAACGAAGGAGTGTGGGAAGAAAAAAAAAATCCTTTCTTATTGGTATTTAGTATTGAAATCTTCTGCCTTACACTACAGCCCTGAAATCCTCTCATTAGTTGCATAGATATTAAATACTTGAGGATATTAGGCACAGTCTTGGCTTCTTAGAGAGTTTTTGCGCGATAAGGAGCCCTCTGGTGCCCAGTTGTTGAACTGCGGGTGCTGGAAGACGGAACAAGGCTCGAAAGAAGGAAGTCAGACGCAAACCTCCCAGGTTCTGCAAACCTTCCTACTTTCCTTTCAGAAAGCATTAGTGGGCCCCGTGAGGGCCGTCACTGAAGAGACCGTGGAGGGAACGATCGGACAAGGCGCCCATCCCTGGGGAATGGTGAGGTAGGAGGTCAGAAGCATTGGTTACAGGGGGAAAACCAAATGTGGAAGCGGCTCTGATGGCAAGTAAAAGCCCTTTATGTTGTTCACCAAGCAGAACAGCCAAGCCCTGGCCCTCATCCCCTGGCAAGGGGGATCCTTTCCTTCAAGGGATACTCAGGGTCTGCTGCCGGGGGCAGTGGGGTATGGTGTGCAATTCTGAGTGGAGGAGAGCAGCAGGCTACTTCCCGGGCTCTTTGTGGGGAGAGAAGGCAACAGTCCTCTAGGCTGTAAGAAGCCAGTGCTCCTCTCATGGGCCTCAGTGGAAGGAGACAACAGTCACAGCAGAGAGTACAAGGACCACAGCTCTGTTGGGGGCTGGCCAGGCACCAGGAGGGCCCCTGGCTGTCTCCAGCACTGGCTGTTCAACACTCTCCTATGCCTGTGCCTGCTTCTCTGAAGACTTTAACCACCCTCTGCTCCCAACCTCACTCTGACCCTGGGATCTCCCAAGCTGCCAGATTGCTGGCTCCTGTGTAGGCTCCTCTCCACATTCTTTGAGTGACATTTCCTCCTCAAGCCCAGTCCCCACCTTCCAAGCTGCACTTTGTGGCAGTCTTTCCCTTCATGCTGTTTCCCATTAGCAAGGAAAGCTCCATCATCTTGAAAACCACTCTTCCAGTAGGCATCCCATCCCATCAGCCTTCCTGTGGCCTTTCAGCAGACCAGTCCGAAGTAAGCTCTCCATGGTCTTCCAAGATATGTGCCTCTTGCTGGCTTTTCAGCTTCTTGTGTAAGCCATGTGCCTCCTGCTGTGCAGCTATGTACTCAGGTGGAAGGGACATGATGACTCATATCCAGGCCCTCTTCCTGTATGGGACCTACCAGGTACGTAGGGGATCTCACAGTCAGTGTGCCAGGCAGGTGACATCTGCTGCCTATCGAGGATACTGATAGATCTGAGCATGAACACACAGATCCTCACCGTGAGTCAAAGTCTGACCTACCTGCTTCTCCATAAAAAGTGACCTCCTAGTCCCTTTCCATACCACGTTCCTGCTGCTGGCCTATCAAGGCCAGAGACAGAAGTGGCCTCATGGTTACCTTTACAGCCATGTGCCTCCTGCTGGTCCGTGACCCTGAGGCACAGCTGACCTCATCATGGCATTCCCCACCATCTCCTCCTTGTGGCCTATGAACTGATCAGGTGCATGTCACCTCACCTTCCTCCTCCAAAGCCATGCAACTACTCCCTGCCCCAAAGGGCCAAACAGCTTCAGTTAGGGTAGGAGTGGGGTTGAAGGTGAGGGGGGCTGTGTGTGGTTTGAAGGGCTTCAGGGATTAGGTGTTCAGGTTAGGGATTAGGGATTAGAGGTTGCCTTCCCGGGTTAAGGGTTTGGCAAGGGCTTAGAGGAAGGGTTTGGTGTTTGGCTCAAGGGACATGGTCAAGATTTGGGATAAGGGTAAGTTTTGTGGGTCAGAGTTCTGTTTAGGGCTGTGGTGAGGGCTGGGGTTAAGGCTGGAAATTCAATGATTGGGATTAATGCTAACAATTAAGGTGACCTATAGAATAAACATCATGTGTTAGGGCTCTGTTTTTTTTTTCTTTGAGTTAAGGTTGGAGAAGTTAACAATAAGGGGGGTGGATTCCAGTCAGAAGAAGGGGTAGCATGTAGGGGATCAGTTAGGGCTATTAGTTAGTGGTAAGAAGTAGAATAAGGGCTTAACATGAATGTTTTCACAGTCAGTGTGGCAGCGGCATCAACAGTACCTGAGGCCCTCTTACCTCCACAAAATCTTTCAGGCCTGCTCCACCACAGGCCTCTCCAGAGGCCACAGGGGCACTTCTGACAACAGGTGGGTCTGGCCCAGTCAGCATGGGTTCATGAAAGGCAAGTCCTGCCTGACCATCCTCATCTGCCTCTATGGCCAGGTCACCCACCTGGTGGATGAGGGAAAGGCTGTTGACGTAGTCTACCTAGACTTCAGCAAAACCTTTGACATGGTCTCCCACAATATTCTCCTGAAGAAGCTGGCAGCCCATGGCTTGAACAGGTACACTCTTTGCTGGGTTAAAAGCTGGCTGGCTGGATCAGCCACTTTCAGCAGTCTAAGTTTGTCCTTATTCAGCTCAGGGAATGCTGCTGTCACTATTTGCTTAAACTGAAGACCAATGAAAAATACCTGTTTATCAAGTGCTCATTGAAGTTTTCCTCTTTAACTACCCTCCCAGAACCTCACTAATTAGGTGTACAAGATTTAAAAGCTTGAAGAAAATTGTCGAGACAGAGCTTGTTAGGCCTTTCTGCGTTTTAATGACCCTATGGTGTATTTGGTGCTCTGGTACCTCAGATACTGAGAAAAGATTGAAGAAATCTCTCAAGGAGCTCAAGTTTCTTGGAGCATTAAATTGGCCCCACTGAAGGTCATTAAAGACAAAGCTTCCCCATGGAATTGATAGATTGGCTGGAAGCCATGATTACAGGTAGACAAGGGCACTGTGCAGGTGGCTGTGGTGCTGAGAAAAGCCTTGGTTTGGACAAAGCAGAAAGGTCAAACCCTGACCACAGCCCTGGGAAGAGAAGTCCTGTCCCTCACCCATGAGGCAGTGAGATGTGGGGTATGTGATGGTGGGTGAAGGAAAAGGGTGTGACACCACAGGGCCTGTCCACAGAGTGGCAAGGAGGCAACGAGGCCCCAGTGTCACGAGGACAACGTGTCTCCTCATAGGCCACAGTGGCAGAGACATCACTCATAGCCAAGGGGACAAAGACCTCTGTCCTGTTGGGGCCTCCAGCCTTGCCAGCGCCCTCTGCCATCTCCTCTGTAAGCTGACCTACACTGTCCCACACCTGTCCCTGTTTCCCTGCATCCTGTAGACACCCATCTCCCTTCCCCACCCTGCTCACACCAGGGCATTTCCATATATTCATGAATGTTGCTGAACTCTCACCGACGGTTCCTTGAAACACATAGCCATGGTCTGATCCCAGACTCCCTTTGGGTGACCTCTGGCACCACAGTGCTCTCCTTTGAGGGACATTTCTTTCTTCCTCGTTCCCACTCCCCACATTTATAGCTACGCCTTGTGACTGTTTATCTTTTTCCTACTGTTTTCTACTACTAAGCCAAGCATCACCATCTCAAAAACCTCTCCTCAGACAGGTGTCCCAACCCACCAGCCTTCCTGTGGTCTATCATGTAACCAGGCAGAAGTTGCCTCACAAACATCTCCCAAGCTATGGGCCTACTGCTGGCCTTTAAGCTTGTAGGATAGACATAACCAAGCCGTGTGCCTCCAGCTGTGCAGTCATGTATTCACGTGGAAGGATTATGACAACCTGTAATCAAGTCTTCCTGTATGTGCTTATCAGTTACTCAGGCAAGGGAGATTGCATAGTCACTATGCCAACCATACACCTTCTGCTGGACTATCAGGAACACTGGCAAATGTGAGCCTAAATGCACAGATCCCAGCCAGGAGTCAAGGGCTGACCTCTGACCTACTTCACTAAAAATGACCTCACAGCCCCTTTGCCTGCTACATTCCTCATGGTGGCCTATCAGCTGCAGAGACTCGAGGTGATCGGTTCCAGGGCAGACACGTATTGCAGCAGGTCCAGTTGATGGGCAGAGGCCAATGGGATGAGGTTCAACAGGGCTAAGTGCCGGGTCCTGCACTTTGGTCACAACAACCCCATGCAGTGCTACAGGCTTGGGGCAGAGTGGCTGGAAAGCTGTGCAGAGGAAAAGGATCTGGGTGTGCTGATTGACGCTCACCTGAACATGAGCCAGCAGTGTGCCCAGGTAGCCAAGAAGGCCAACGGCATCCTGGCTTGTATCAGGAATAGTGTAGCCTGCAGGACCAAGGAGGTGATCATCCCCCTGTACGCTGCTCTGGTGAGGCTGCACCTTGAGTACTGTGTTCAGTTTTGGGCCCCTCACTACAAGAAGGACATCGGGGCCCTGGAGCATGTGTCCAGAGAAGGGCTATGAAGCTGGTGAAGGGCCAGGAACACGTCTTATGAGGAGCGGCTGAGGGAATTGTAGTTGTTTAGTCTGGAGAAGAGGAGGCTCTGGGGAGACCTTATTGCTGTCTACAACTACCTGAAAGGAAGCTGTGGGGAGCTGGGGGTTGGCCTCTTTTCACAGATAACTGGCAATAGGACTAGAGGGAATGGCCTCAAGTTGTGCCAGGGGAGGTTTAGTTTGGAAATTAGGAGAAATTTCTTCTCAGAAAGAGTGGCCAGGCATTGGAACAGGTTGCCCAGGGAAGTGGTGGCATCACAGTCCCTGGAGATGTTCAAGGAAAGGTTGGACATGGTGCTTAGAGACATGGTTTAGTGGGTGACATTGGTTGTAGGATGATGGTTGGTCCAGATGATCTTGAAGGTCTTTTCCAACCCTAATGGTTCTATGATTTTGTGATCTTTGTGGCCCTTCTCTGGAGTTTTTTTAAAACACCCATGTCCTTCTTGTGCTGGGGGTCCCAAAGCTGAACACAGCTATTATAGTAGTAATATCACAATGATCAGGTGAAATCCCTGGTGTCTGCCACAAAGCAGTCTGACACTGGGCTGTCGCCAGTTTGGGGAGTATCTTGGCAGGGAATGCCCTGGATGGTCTCAGCTGAGTTTAGGGAAAACATGAGCTAGCACCAAGGAAGTCCTACAGCATACTGGCCAGAGGAACAGGACCACAGCCAGTTGGAAGAGGGAACTGATTGTCCCTTGATGTTGCGTACTAGAGTACATTGAGATAGCCTGTCCTGCTTTGGTCTTCCCAATAAAAGAGAGGCTTAAGTGACTTTCTTGGAGTGTATCCAAATCTTTCAGGGTTGACACTTTCAGGCAGATGACACCAAGCTGAGTGGTGCAGTTGAAACAACAGAAGGAAGGAATGCCATCCAGAGGGACCTGTAGAGGCTTGAGAAGTGGGCCCACATGAACCATACGAAGTTCAAAAACATGAGGTCCTGTACCTGGGTCAGGGTAATCCCAATCACGAATCCTGGCTGGGCAGTGAGTATACTGAGAGCCACCCTGCAGAGAAGGACTTGGTGTTCCTGGTGGATGAAAAGCTTGGCATAAGCTGGCAATGTGTCCTTGCAGCCCAAACAGCCAACGAATATCATGGGCTGACATCAAAAGAAGAGTAGTCACCAGGTCGAGGGAGGTGATTTTCCCCCTCTATTCTGCTCTTGTGAGACCGCACCTGGAGTACTACATCCAGCTCTGGGGCACCCAGCATCAAAAGGACATGTAAGGAAGAAATTCTTCACCATGAGGGTGGTGAGGCACTGGACCAGGTTGCCCAGAGAAGTTGTGGGTACCGTATCCCTGGAAGTGTTCAAGACCAGGTTGAATGGGGCATTAGGCAACTTGATCGTGTGAAAGATGTCCCTGTGCATGGCAGGGGAGTTGGACTAGATGGTCTTTAAATGTCCATTCCAACCCAATCTCTCCTATGATTCGATGATTCTATGATCCTATAATTCTATACAGTAGGTGATCCCCAGCCTGGACTATGGTGTCCCTTTCTCTGCCTTCACCATGCCAGCTCATCAAGACAGAACAAACTGAATTGGGGCCCCCGGGTTCCTCAGCAAGCTCCAACTCAGCTGGCTTCTCTAGCTCTGGGGGCTATCCTAATTCTCAAAAAAAGCTATTGGTAGGGCTTCTGGCCACTTTAGCTGAGCTTCCTGCCAAATTTTAGTTAACTGCCTTTTTAGTGTTTGATTCATTCTTTCTACTCATCCACTTGTCTACTTGATTGTGGTCTCAGAGTAGTATGTAAATCCACCTTAATCTGTAACGCTCCCGATATTTCTTGAACTACTTGTGATATAAAATGAGGTCCATTGTCTGAGGAAAATCCCTCTGGTGTTCCAAAGCGTGGGATTACTTCTTTCAGTAAAGGCTTTATGACCTCCCTAGCTTTATTAGATTAGCATGGGAAGGCCTCTGGCCATTCAGTGAGTGTGTCCACCAGTACTAGAAGATATCGATATGATCCTTGTCTAGGCAATTCGGAAAAGTCCACTTGCCAATACTTCCCAGGTTTCATCCCTTTTCTTATCTCCCCTGGTGGTGGTTTTGGTTGGATCTTGGGGTTGTTAGCACAGAATACAGGACACTTTTGCACTATTCGGTTTGCGATCGTTTGCATTTTTGGTCCAATTGGAAAGTGCTTCAGGCTATCTACCATGGCATCAGCACCAAAGTGTGTTCCTTCACATAAATCTTTCATTAGCTGTTCTGTTATAGTTTCTGTTATTAGGATCCTTGTTTTCTCCAGTTTAAGACTACACTGCTTTGGTCCTCTCAACAATAGAGAGGCTTAAGTGACTACCCTGGAGAGTGTCCAAAACTTTCAGGGTTGATGCTTGCAGGCAGATGACACCACGCTGAGTGGTGTAGTTGACATGACAGGAGGAAGGGGTGGTGTCCAGAGGGACCTCAAGAGGCTTGATGGGGCATTAAGCAACCTGGTCTAGTGAAAGATGTCCCTGTGCATGGCAGGGGAGTTGGACTAGATGGTCTTTAGAGGTCCCTTCCAACCCAATCCCTCCTATGATTCCATGATTTTATGCTTCTATAATTCTCTACCTTCACTTTCTCTGCTTTCACCATGCTTGCTCACCAAGACAGAACAGAAATCGGGGCCATGGGGCTCCTCAGCCAGCTCCCACATATCTCAGGTCTACCTGTGCCTACTGTGGGCACAATCTCCCCATTGTGGGAAATTGCAGAGTCCTCATTCCCTGCAGATATCTCAGCTTAGCACATTATCTTTGGGTGAGTCCACTCTGGGTGATTTTTCACTTTGTGGGGCTCCAGCCATTGGCCTACCCATGGAAAAACAGTCCCTGGAGATCCCCCAGCCTCTCCAGGCTGCTCCACACTTCACTCCTTGAAGACATCATCTGCATGTAACATGTGCCCAGGGAATGAAGCTCAGTGACCATTCACAATCTGCACTGTCATGGGACACCTATGGATGACTTCTCAATCCATCCCTGGGTCTCCAGTGGCTACCAACATCAATATGATCTTTTGTCTTCCAAATCCAACTATAAACAAACCTAGGGTGGGTGTTCACCCATTTGGGTGAAATAGCTTGAGCTTGTTAATACCATCATTGGAAGAAGAGCCCAGACTTCAGGCACTGCGCTGGAGAGATTCCATTTAATTACAGACACGATAGGAGGGCAGCGGCTCTGACACAGTGTTAGACACACTTTTATAGAGGCTTCAGGTGAGACAGAGAAAGTTGATTCCTCAGGAGAAGTTAGATGAATCCAAACGTAAACATAGGAACATAGTACCACAGATTACTACAAAATAATATCAACAGCAGTACTGATAATAAAAATCCAAATGGAATCCAAAGGAAGAAAAAAAGAAAGAAAGAAACAAAGAACAAAATGAACACAAAGTACAGTCCAGACATAGGATAACTTGAGAATCATTAGCATAGAGTGATGGGAAATTTATCACAACTGAGAAACATCCATGAAATCACTTTCTGTATGGCATCCTTGAGCTCCTTGTTCCTCATGCTGTAGATGAGGGGGTTCACTGCCGGCAGTAGCACTGAGTACAGAACTGTTGTCACCAGGTCCAGGGATGGGGAAGAGATGGAGGGGGGCTTCAGGTAGGCAAACATGGCAGTGCTGAGACACAGAGAGACCACGGCCAAGTGAGGGAGGCACGTGGAAAAGGCTTTATGCCTTCCCTGCTCAGAGGGGATCCTCAGCACAGCCCTGAAGATCTGCACATAGGACAGAAAGATGAAAACAAAACAAACAAAAGCTAAACAGACACTAACCATGAGAAGCACAACTTCCCTCTGCACTACCTTTGCAGAGAGGTAGTGAAAATGTATTGGCTGTGTGCAGGACAGCATTGAGAAAGCCACTGCCCCAGGCAGCTGCTGCCATACTGGCACAAGCTCTGTTGCCCAGGAGGGTCCTGTAGTGTAGGGGCTTGCAGATGGCAACATAGCGGTCATAGGCCATGACAGTGAGAAGACACAATTCTGCTACAATCAAAAAGAGAAAGAGAAAGACCTGGGCAGCACATCCTGCATAGGAGATGGCCCTGGTGTCCCAGAGGGAGTTGGCCATGGATCTGGGCATAGTAACAGAGATGGAGCCCATGTCAAGGAGGGCAAGGTTGAGAAGGAAGAAGTACATGGGGGTGTGGAGGCGGTGGTCACAGGCTACAGCTGTGATGACAAGGCCATTGCCAAGGAGAGCAGCCAGGTAGATGCCCAGGAAGAGCCCAAAGTGCAGGAGCTGCAGCTCTCGTGTGTCTGCAAAGGCCAGGAGGAGGAACTCAGTGATGGAGCTGCCATTGGACATTTGCTGCCTCTGGATGTGGGGATCTGTCCAGAGAGGAAAAGGCAGTGAGAGGTTAGGAGAGTAATCGGTTTCTAAACTAATTCAATTTCTTATCAAAATCCCCCAAACTGCCTTTAACCTTCCAAGAAGAACTTTTTCAGGTGCCTTACATGACCTCTGTTTGATCGTATCTGAGGGTGTTACTGGGAGCGGGGCGGTTTAATGGGGACTGTGTAGCAGCAACCGTTAAATAAAAGCAGAGGATGATCTCAGCATAAATCCACTTACCATATCAAAGAGCTTTTTAGCATTGTCACTCCTGATTCAACCAAATTCTGAACAGGGCTGTAGGGATTGTATGTTTTGTTCCTGTGGCTGCACCAAACATTGGGAAGTGTTTCTAAGGCAGAAATCCTGGGCATCTCTACTGCACTGCAAATGAAACCATGTAGGTCTTGTGAGGCGCAGGTACTGTTCCTGAGGCCAGAGTGAGGAGAGCTGGTTTATACATCAGTCCTGGCCTCAACTGCCCACTCCTGGCACCCCTCTGAGCTGGGCAAAGATCACACTCAGACATTTCCCTGCAAAGAACCTGGACACTGCTGAGATCAGAGGAAGCCAGGTTCCAAGTTCAGATCTCCAAATCCCTCACCTGTCTCATCGCACTTGAGGAGGGCTTCACTCAGCTCTTCCTCCCAAGCAGGGCTCATTTCCACCCAAAGGGCTCATTGCAGCTGCCCAGTGTCACTTCCATGGCCTTAGCACCAAGGTGTCTTCTCCATGGATCTCCTGGAGAGCACAGAGATGCTATGGGAGAACTGTGCCTTTGTGGAGGGCAGCCTGCAGCCCAGGAGGACCCCCCAGGGAAAGACTCCAATGTCTTGATGATGGAGTGTCCTGAACAGCAGCATACACACACACACACACACGTGCAGTGCCCAGAGCCTTCAGGCTTGATGGGGACAAAGGAGGCAGGAAGAGGAGGGGAAACATGAAGAAATGCTTCTGGTGGCAGCTCTCTCTCACTGCCTGCCCATGTCGCTGCTGCCTGAAGCTGTCCCTGCCAGGAGCTGTTTCTCTGTCCCCACGTCTCCTCCTGTCCTCACAGACGTGTTCACAGATCCCATCCCGCACGCCCTGTGCTCAGCTTTGCCCTGCAGACAACTTCTGAGGACAGGACACTGTCTACGGGCATCATGGCATTTGCAGATCCTAATGACCATATGAGAAAAACCCTGAGGGGACCAGAAAGGTGAGCATGCAGTGTGTAGGCTGAGGGGTGTGAGGGGACTCTCTGAAGTTCATCACTGACATATTGATCTGCAACTGCAATTCTCTAGGAGTCTCAGTCTCCTGTACAATCCTGACAACTCATGTAACCTGTCTCCCCTCCACAGCAGGAATCTGAAAGCCCAAGCTCCAGGAAGTGTCTGCCCCTTCAGGTAGTCCATGCCTTCCCTTTCCTCTTGAAAATCACAGAATTACAGAACTGTAGGGGTTGGAAGGGACCTCAGGAGATCATTGGGTCCAACCCCCCTGCCAATGCAGGTTTCCTATAGCAGGTTGCCTAGGTAGGCATCCAGACAGGCCTTGAATATCTCCAGAGAAGGAGACTCCACAGCAATCCTGGGCAGCCTCTTCCAGTGCTCCGTCACACTCACCGTGAAGAAGTTCTTTCACATGTTGGTGCGGAACTTCCTGTGATCCATTTTTTGGCCATTGCCCTTGTCCTGTCCCCACAAACCACTGAAAAGACGTTGGCCATATCCCTCTGTCTCCCACACTTAAGGCATTTGTAAACATTAACAAGATCCCCTGTCAGTCTTCTTTTCTCAAGGCTCAACAGAACCAGGTCTCTGAGCCTTTCTTCATAGGGAAGATGCTCCAGGCCCTGTATCATCTTTGTGGCCCTCCACTGTACTCTTTCCAGGAGATCCCTGTCTTTTTTGTACTGAAAACCCCCTCAGAAATGCCATTCTCTAGAGCCTTTTCTACTCCACACAGGAGAAAGAGGGACAGTCATCGTTACATAAGCTATCAGCCCTTGGATGCGCCAGCTTTAGAAGACCCCTTGTGCAACCCCATCTGCATTGCCCTGCTGCCAGAGACTCACTCACGGTGTAACAAGCCTGCAGCTTTGTCCTGCCACACGCTGTCCTCTGTTGTTGCACTCTTCACAGACTTTAACCTCTCTCCTATACTCTCCCCTTGTAACCAGCAGCAGTGTCCCTAGCCCTGCTGTGCTGTGCAGAGGAGCTGCTCCTGGGCAGAGCTGTCTGTCTGCAGCGCTGCCGGTTTGCCAGGAGCTCCCTCCAGCCCAGGAGCCCAGAGCAGCTCAGCAGCAGAGGACCTGACCATGGCATCACTTGCTCTGTCCCATGGGGCTCCCTGGAGATGTCTCCAAGGCCTCAGGGCTGACAGCTCCTAAAAGGCAGCAGGATCTCTCCTGGGGTGTGTGGTCTGAAGCAGACTGAAGTAAATCCTGACCTTTCCTCTCTGAACATGGGAGAGACCGACATTAGGAGTGTGCTTTGTTCTCAGAGTGTGGCTGTCTAACAGGAGGTACAAGTAATTCCCTCCCTTAAACCCTGTTCCATACCCATTGCCTGGCAGAACCAGGAGAGAGGGCACCAGAATGCCCTAGAATTTCCCACAGAGAAAGGGGAATGGGACAGTCAGACATCGTTGATTGAGTTTTCCATACTGTGAATATGAAACTTTCTCAACCCTGAGACAAACCTCTTCCTCCTCTCCCACGTGACCAGCACAGTGACTGGGATTTGGAAAAACCTCCTCATTGTGTTGGTGGTGGCAAGCCAGCTTCTACAGACACCTGTGGACTTCTTCCTGGGGAATTTTTCATCCTCACAGACCTGGTACAGCTCCACCACTCTGTGCCAGATTCTGGCAGGCTTCCTGACTGGAAACAGCACCCCCTTTGCTCACAGAGGTGGTAATAATTTTAGCTGCACCTTTTGCACATCCTGAGTGCTTCGTGCTGGTGGCCTTGTTCCTACAGTCACCCTACTGTCATGGACCACTTCTAGGATCTTGCCCCATTGCTGGAGCGTTCCTGCAGTGACACCAGGACACTTATGCTCTTTGCTTTTATAACCTGCATTCCTTGTCGCTGCCCACCGCGAGCAAGGAGGGGCCAGCAGCATTGTGCACCGGTGTGCAGCTGGTATGGCAGGGCACGGGACTCTGCACCAACTCTTGGCAGTCTGCAAGATCACACACCTACCAGGGTGTCCACTAAGCAGAGAGCTCACTATAAAAAGACTGTGGCGACCCAGACGGAGGGCCTGCCCAGAGACGTGGCTGTTCAGGCCTTTGGCTGCAGGAAGTACTTGAGCCTGTCGCTGCTCGGGGAGGGCAGCGGGGAGACCGCCTGTTCTCAGGTGGAAGGGCTGCTCGCCATGGTGGCGGAGCTCAAGGAAGAGGTGGAGAGACTAAGGAGCATCAGGGCATGTGAGCAGGAGATTGCCTGGTGGAGTAACTCCCTGGTGTGGCAGAGAGAAGGGCGTGGGGGGAATGCCCCCCAGAGGGTGGTGGAACCCCTGCCCTGTCGCTGTGGGGCAGAGGGATGACTGGCGGAAATCAGACTCTATAACCTCGGAATAGTTATAAAGCAGGTATGTTTATTCGGCACTGCGCACACACGCTGGACGCAAGGGGGATAGCTCCACCTAACTTGCACGCCAACAGTTACCGGCAGTGTGCTTATATTAGTGGGACAAATACGTATTCTTTTTGTTTCCCGTAAGTCTCTTGTATATTCACCAGGTCTCCGAAGAATCATTAACATAGGTTCCGTCTCTATTTGTATGCGTACTGGAGTCCTTGGGTGGTCGTTGTCTGGCACACTCTGGTGGTCTTTGTTGAAGGCCAGAAGTCTTCCTCGCTGCTTGTCTTCTGGCCTTTCATGTCTTTGACAGACTTCAGCAGTCAAGCCAGTTCTTGCTGGTTCCATTATCTATGCATACAGTCTTTTATTCCCTTATCTTTGGGTCGTTAACATACAATTGTGCTAGCTAAGACCTAGGAATCACCATCCTTTATCTTGTTCCCTGTCTCAAGTCCCCCCTTTTCTTTATCCTAAGCAAATTCTTTTGCTTATAACACTCCTTCTTGATTCAAAGTTTTCATAAAATTCTTACCAGCTTCTACTTGGTGCTTGTTTCAGTTACACTTACAGGTTTCATAATCATCTAGTCCTTTCATACAGCACCAAAATGCACACTGTACCAATACACAGGTTAAGAATACTAGTAAAAGCAAGAACAATATTCCTATAAACAATTGCTTAAGCCAAGAAAAGTTGGGTAACCAAGAGGTCAGTTTGTTCCATAATTCTCGAACCCACGAGGTGTCATCTTGAACTACCTCGTGTAAGATCTTGGTCTTTTCCCAAATATTTTTGAGATCAGTCTCAATTCATCCTGCCTCATTTGCATACATACAGCAACAGTTTTTCTCATTCCCTTTGTTAGTAAGCCCCCACACAAAACAAGAAATCACTCCCCTGTATCTGTAAATATGGGGGTTTAAAAAGGTATTGGGGATAGGTTGTTCCCAATCTAAGGCCACTTTCTGTCTGCCAGGTGTTAAACTCCTCCTAAATAAATTCGCTTTCCCCCTTTCTTACCAAATTCCCAGGGCTCAAGCCCGAACCACCAAAGAAGTGACTCTCTCCATTCTACCACTTCGATAATCAGTCAGCCCCCCTGATACTTGGGAAACTGACCAAACACCACAGTGAATATACCAAAACTTCTAGACTATTACTTAGATAATGCTCCCGCCTTCCTCCTTGTCGCACTCAAAAACATTTAAGAACAAAAATACACCGTCAGGCCCGTATATTGGGCACCACCAGTCAACACTTGGATAAAACAACACTTCCTTTCAGTCTGTCATGCGCTTTGTTCGTCTCCAGCCGGTCGCCTCGCGGAGAATACGGAACCGCGGATCGGAACTCCGCACTCGCTTCCCAGGGATGCTGCGTCTCACATAGCACAATCACACAAAGAGGCCCCTTGCACTTCTCATTAATACCACAAGAATATATCACTTAAAAGAGTAACCAAACTTGTTTGTATCATCTCTGGCTGTGTTCCTCGTGGAGTACCTCACTTCACAACAATACTTTGTCTCAAACACATACACTTACACAAATGCTTTCAACATGAGATACCCAGACATCTACAAATAAGACATACAATTATTAACACTCCAATTAATATCCCTCCAGCAGCTGCAAATATTACCCAGATAACCTTGTCACAATTTTGAGAGGCCCGCTTACCCTTCTCCTGCTTCTTATACAATCATTAGCAGGTCCGTCCTGGCTCCCAAAACTGGGGATGCAGTGGTAACCTCGGATTTGCTCGATCTACTCCCAAGATTGCTAGCAGCCGCTCTATCAGTCAG
Organism: Anser anser; assembly: GCF_964211835.1. NCBI lineage: Eukaryota > Metazoa > Chordata > Aves > Anseriformes > Anatidae > Anser > Anser anser. The sequence goes on from NC_139732.1 coordinate 13,205,741, forward strand.
CAAATACCCCTTGACCACTCTATCGGTCACCAAATCTCCCTTGACCGCTCTGTCGGTCAGACTGTAGGGTACCCTCCTCCCATACAGGGACTATGCTGCACGCCAGATGTCTCTGTGCGATTTACCAGCTGCCCTGGCCATGCGTGCGACTTACAGGCCCTTCCTGTATTGTGCATGTCCGCAGCTCCAGGAGGTCTTTGTCTGCTCCTGCAGCGAGCAGCTGAGAGTGGAGGCTCCTCCGAGGAAAATACTCGGGGTGCACCTAGGGGCGTCCACTCCGCAATCGATCCCGCAGCCGAGCAGAGCGTCTTCTGCCTGGCTCACCAAACTGACTTGAGGAAAACAGACTCCACAATCAGTAAGATTGTAAAGTAGGTATGTTTATTCGTCACTGGGCAGCACGGGGGGTAGTCCCACCAATGAAAAAAACATTAAGCCTGAATGGAAAAGGGAGCGTAGGAGAGGAATAATAATAATAAAAATGTTGCTACTTTGTCACAGAGCTTGATGTAAGAATGAAGTAACACTTTTGTAAGGGCCTAGATGTCAGGGGACATTTCCAACAGCTGCCTGTGTGGGGATGCATGTATTTTTTATCATAGCAGAACTCCACCAGAGAAGCGCCAGGTGCCATGGCTCCCCAGCTGCCTCCTTTTACAGACCTTTCAGGCACACACTGCGCTTCGGATTCGGGGTCTGGGAAAGCCCCCGTGAAGCAGGAGCAGCAGGAAGGCAAACGCAGGGCTCTCCCTCCTCACACCCACCGGCACCCCGCCGCCCTCAGCGAGCCGAGGCCGGCCCCGCGCCGCCCCCTGCCCGCGGCCTTTCCCCGCTTCTGGCGGCCGAACCTCAGCCAGGCGCCGCCGCCTCCCTTGGCGCCACCTGCGGGCGGCGCACGCGCACTGGGGGGCTGCGGGCCGCTTCTGGAGGCTTCTGGCCGGGGTGAGCTGCGCGCTGAGGGTCGTGCTTCGGCCTCGTGTGTGTGGGGACGGGGGCACTGGCTCTGCCAGCTGAAGGGCACTGCCTTGACTTCTGCCTCCTGAAATATTTTGTTAGCTGCTCACTCATGGTGTGAATTCTTCGAAGCGGTAGGCTAAGCGCTGCTGTGATGAGGGGTGTTGTGATGTGCGAGGCTGTGCCGAAATGGCATGCAAAAGATATGTTCTTTTCCAGTATAAGTGTGCTGTGAAAAATGAGTAAGAATTTCTGTTATACTAAACTTGTTGGCAAAGGTTGGGATTCATGTATTTGTGTTTTTTTTTTAATGATGTAAGCTTTTGGGGTTTTGCTGATCGTTTGGTCAAGTAGCTAGATTGCAGCAGCCCCAGTCTTCAACCAAGATATTTCTGTTGGCTGTTGGATGTAAGGTAGTGGGCTATATGCTGCAAGTAGGTTGAGATAGGAGAACAAGCATGTTGTGGCATGCTGAAGATGGATGTGGTTGTATGTGAATAAATATGGATGGCAGATCTTCATTGGGATTCAACATAGAACCCCACTAAGAAGGCTGGTTGGAAGCCTTCCATACATGTAAATCAGTTGTCTAGACTAATGCTGCTTATACAAGTAGCAAAAATATGTAGGCCTGCTTTAGAAGTACGCTTTTTAGATGTGCTTTAGAATAGTCACACGTCTGTTGCTTTCCTACAGTAGCGTCAAAGAAGACTCAGTAGCTGGGCAATATGGAAGTCATGATACTACAGGTACACTGATATTTTTAAAAGTTGAGCGGCTTGGTGTTTATTTCAATAAAACTATAGATGTCAGATTTACAAATAAGATTATGCCTTCATTTCTGTTCAGCAGTCGTTTCTTACACATGGTGGGGTCATTGACAGATTATATACATTTTCCCGTGCTTTCCATGTGTTTATCTTGGTTTCCTCTCAAAAGAGGATAGTAGGGATGCAGCTAAAATCTAAAATGGAAGATATCCTATGTAATCTTAAATCGAGTGTAGTAATGGGTTTCTAATTAATGCTGGAAGAGATCATGGACATTTTTTTTTCCTAGAATAGTGAGTACACTTATCAGCTGCAAGACTGGTATATAAATGCTTACAAAGGCTGAGCAGAAAGCTGTGGCCCTATTTTAAAGAAATTGGCTGTCTTATAGACCCTCTGAGACTGAAGAAAAGCCTGTTGGTAGCTTTTTTTTTTTTTTTTTCCATGTTCTGAAAATACTATGGAAGTAAAAAGTTTATATTTCTGCACTTAACTCACTATATTTTGTTTAACAAACTATTTAAATAAAGCTTCTACCTTTCAGAATGCGTATGTCGTTAATTGCAGTGCCAAAGAAACTTACAAGTTTAGAAGTCATTTATTGAACTAATTGTCTGAACATGAAAGATGTATTATGCGTATTAACATTCTTTATGCTGAATATCTATTCCTATAATGTAAGGGGCCTAGCTAAAGGTTTTAAGATTCATGTTTACTGCTCAGATGCTCATGCAAATACCCTATCACTTCAGCAGGAGATAATACTACTTGTTTTTTGTTTTTTTTTTTTATCTACTGTTTGCACCAGATTGAAGATCCGAGTTGCTTTTGGGTTACTATGAAAGGACGTGGGCCTTACATAGTTGATGAAATAGAGTATAAAAACCTGAATGCAGAAATGAATCAGTTCTATGACAAATCTTGTGAAAATGTGGATGAAGTAAAGCCAGTAACATTAGAAAAAGGCCAGGTAAAGACATTGCTATGTTGTGTACAATAAAAAAAATGGTATTTGCATTGGTTTAGGGGGTGAATTATCGAAGATGTGTGGGTTTTTGTTTTTGGTTTTTTTTTTTTGGACTACTGCTTTGTAGTAGAAAAGGACATCTACATGGTTTGTATCATCTTACCTGTAAGCTTTATCACTAAGGAAGCTGCAACACTTGCAGTTTATAAAGTAAACTGGGGCTGCATCGTAAACACTGTTTTCTTGCCTCTAAGAAAAAAGACAGTGATGTTTGTTCCGTTTACAAGAACCTGTTGTCTTGTTCTTTCTTTTTCAGATTTGTGTGGTTTTCAGTGAAGAACTGAAATGCTGGTGTAGAGCAGTTATTAAGTCAATCATGTACTGTGCAGGTCATTATCAAACAGAATGCTTTCTTGTGGATTATGCCAAATACACTTTTGTTAAAACAAAGGAGTAAGTGTTTGGTTTTTTTGAGAGTGTCACTGAAATGTATTTTGTTGGCTATCAGCGTTTATTTAGTTTAATAGTCACAAGGCTTTGGTTTAATTGAAGCATGGGTCCACAATAAACTGCTAGCCATGTAATGGGCCCTTGTCAGTGTGGATGCAAACCAGTCTTTGTTCTGTTAATTTTTTAAAAGATGTTTTCTATTCTATTTTTCTTTTTCTTAAAGACTTGAAACTGGAATAGTGTCAGTTCAATATGATTGAGATTTATGGTTGTCAGTTAACATTACTGAAGCATACCTTATTAAGGGATAAATAAATAAAACCACTATGAAACCATGTGTTTCTAAAATCTTAAAATGCATCTTAAAAAATCTCTTCCAGCTTTCAGCCATATTTAAGGTTCATTTCTTTAATAAAATATCCAACTTCATGTACAAGAATCTTTACCAAGTATTTTCGTAGTATTCAATAAAATTAAGAAAGCTAACTTAAAATATTTTAGAATAAATATTTTAAAATCTTAAATAACATTTTTTATTGAATGTGCCTGTATCAGAGAGCAACTTGACAATGCCATGAGTTTAAAATACGTGCTAATAGAATTAAACACATGATATACTGCTTTTTATTTATGAAATAACTTGGAACAAAAATGAGAACTATATTGATCTTAAAAGCTCGGTATAGGTGGTGCCTTGCTGGTTACTAAATGTCTCCCATCAAACCATTTATAAGGGGAAATTACGTATAGATCAAGGCTCTAGTGATAGCTATACAAACATTTATTATTTTTTTTAGGGAAATGAGTACAGATGCATGTTAGTATATTTATTAATTTCCTTCTTACTGATTTTAGTCATACCTAGTTTCTCACTCAGAGATAAGAATTGCCAAATGGCATATGCAGCGCCAGATGGTATATATAATGTATGAGGTCTAAATATCATGAAAAGACTTTAAACTGTACTGCAAACCTTTCTGATGTTTCTCTAAAAATGTTTCTCTACATAGTTTCTCTACTAAATGGGAAGTGTATTCATATTCAGGGCAAATGTGTTTATTAATTGCTCCTTAGACCTGTCTTAGATAAATAAATAAACAGGGGTTCCAGGGAGTTTCACTGTAGGAGCCAAACTTCTAGAAGAAATGTGTTGTTGCATATAGGATAATGAAAGCATGTGTTTGAAACACCACTGGAGAATAAAGTCTGCTCTGTAAAATGAGATTTTCTGCTTTGTTTTTAAGTGTTCGAGTTGCAGTGAAGGCATTTATGCAAATCCCATATAGAGCAAAAAAATGTAGATTGTATTGCACAAAGCCAGTGACGTTGCGTATCAACTTTCGTGAAGATACAGCAAAAATAGTGTAAGTAGAGTTTAACAACTGTATTGTAGTCATAAATTTCTTAGGTGTGAAATTTCATCACAATATATTTTTTTCTTCAGAGGATACTGTTTCAGTAAGAACATAGGAGATAAGATGTGAAAATCTTTTTTTTTCTTTTTTACAAGAGCAGTTCATAAACAGAACTTGCCTAATGATTTGGGTTTTATTATTCATCTATTTGAATCTTTTGATGTTTATTTAGAAACTAAGAAATTCAGACAAATTTTTGGCAGTTGTTGCCCTTCATCTACGATCCCAGAACTGTGATTACAGCACATGAGCTCCTCTACTAATTGATCCATGTGCAGTTTCTTACAAGTGCTCATCTTATTCCTGACAATCTTGTTTGTGGTCATTACGCATTCTGCCTGAACTGAAGTTCTGTTAATGTATAAACATTATAGATAACTTTGGTTTTTCCCATTATATCTGTCTCCTTGGAATACTTAGGATTCCTGTTGTACTTTCCTTATCATATTTATGCCAGTTTTGAAGGAGTGGAATACGGTTTTCCCTGGGATCTAGTGGTAAAGAAAAGTGCTTGTGTGTCCTTACTTTGAGTTCTAGGATGTTATTGTCAAAGACCTGCCAGATCGTGGGGGAATGTGGCATTATAGCAAGTAACCTATCTTGATTTATGTTATTAAAGAATATTTATAACTACGTGTAGTTAGACATTTAGGTTTGTTTTTTTATACTGTCCTTTGAAAGGAGGAATCAGTATTTTACTTAGATACTCTGACAAAACAAATACTAGTTTAGTTAGGATGGGAATAGCATACATCTTGAGTGGGCCACCTTTGTGAGTTATCAAAAGATCACTGAAGTTCTCTACATATATCTACTATATTTTGTTTACAATGCTTTACATTTGATTCCTTTTTTTTTTTGTATTTGCAATTGCTGAAGATGGTAAAGAACTTAATTTTCTGTTATAGACCCTAAAGTCTTTACAATGTTTGTGAAGTGCTTGTTCAAAACTGCTCAATACGTTTTTAAAGTAATTAATATGTTCTACTCTGCAAGTGGATTCTCACTCTTTCTAGTTAATCTATTTTTTTTTCCTGATTGCCTTATTTTATGTTGGATATAAGCCATCATACTTTGACAAATAAATATCTCGTAATTTTCAGGCAGTTCATTTTATGAATGAACTGAAACATCAAAACCGAAGTCACATTCAAAGTAGTAAGACTGTGTTAATGTTTCTGTTAGAGACAGTTTTTGAGACTTAGCATGAACTGAGAACGTTTTTTTTTGAACGTGCATCACTTTTCAGATTATCATTTGAAGTTTCGATTATGTGTGATAACTGGTTGTGTTTATTTTCCTAGGCCAGCCCAAAGGTGGGATAATGCTGCTACTCAGTATTTTCAAAGTCTTCTGAAAGGTAAATATGCTATCAAAATCATAATTGGCCCTTCTGTTTTAGGAAATAAGTTGTGAGAGAAATGTAGTACTGGAATATATATTTCATCATACTTCCTTTTAAATTTTCACAGTATTCTAAAGAGAAGGGAGTTACTCAAATTTTTTGGTGTGATTTGACTTAGCCAACAATGTGTGTAGACTTGCATCTTTACCATGCTGCATAAATTGTTAAAGGTGATTAGGTAGTTGCCAGCTTGGAATAAACTATCTTGGAAGAAACTATCTACTGCTCCAAGTAGTTACTTAGCGAAGTAGAAATGCTTGTTTTCCAGTCTGTTGTCCTTTCCCATGTGTGGTGTTTCAGGAGCTCATGCAGTCTTTTCCATATCCAGCATTCTATTTTGGTGTGAGAGCACTTGTTGGCATTGCTAGAAAAGCAGCCCTTTATTGTTCTTGTCTAATCTTGTTTATGTGCCTCTACCTGAAAAACAACCTACCTGCTTATTTGCAAGTACAATACACTACACACAGATATTTGAGGAGGAGAGGATGAATTTATAAAAACAGTAAAGAGTCTTTAGGCTGTTAATTTCCCATACTAATGGAACATGGCACTTTCATGATTTACAGGTTTTCACACATCCAAGTGTAATGCATTATTATGCAAAGTAAAGGTCAATAGGAAGCCATAATAACATGGAACTTGATTTCACAAATATGCATAAGTATATAAATAATTTCAGTGTATGAATAAGACTAGTTTCTGTGGACAGGTCGTTAATGCTTTTCAGTTCTCAATCTTCCTTCAAAGACTGAGGACAACTTCATTTTTCAAGCTCTGTTAATGCCTTGTTAGATTCTTGTTTCATTTAAAAGTTACAACATTTGTAGTAGTTTTTCTTCAAACAAATAGGTTGCATTCATTTAATTATTATTTATGTTTTTGTATAGCTTGAAAAATATTGATAATGTGATACGGGGTTAATATTTCTCCTTCCTGTTTACTACTACATTTAGCAACTACACAAATCAAAGCCAAGTTATGTGCTGTAGAAGATAATACATTTGATGTTATTCTTTATGTGACAATAAAAGATGAAAAGGTAAGATACTTCTATATCTACAAGCCTATTTGTATGCTTTATTATGTAAATCATAACTCTGTAATCAGATTAGGACTGAAAAGCATTATCTGCAAGTGAGTTTTGTCATTTGCCAGTTACAGTAGAAGCTAAATCATTAACTTATTAAAGACACTATTTTATGTTTGTATGTTGATGTAACTCTCTGAAGGTGTTCCAGGAGGCAGAAATTCCATTTTTGAAGGTATTGAAGGTATTTGAAGGTTTTGAAGGTATTGGCAGGCAAATGAAGTACAAGTCTGTAGCATTGCACAAAGATATCTTGCGTAACAAAAAGTACAAATTCTCATAAGAACTGCACATTTAGGTTATTTCATGCAAATTTCTTTTTGCCCTTTCAAGTTCTTCTTTCATTTTTAGGAACTTCTGATGAAGGTAATTTGTTTTATGAATTTATCATTTACAATTTGGCTTGGTTTAGGTCTAATTACAACTGTTAGAATTATAGGACAGGGTACAAGAAAAATCACAAATGAGGCTCACAGAAAATGGATGTTGTGTTCCCAAAGCTCTTCTCCTGCTAACTTGGTCTGGTGAAAGGCTGAGCAGCAGTGGATACCTGACAGAGTCAATTCCACTCACTATAACCTCGTTCATCTTTTTCCTCATTGTCCTAATCACATTTATTTCAGTGATGTGTTAAAATTTGAAGCAATACATTAAGTTCTTCACTGTTTAAAAAAAAAATATTTTTTAAAAGAGCAAATAAAAATTTTAGGGCTATCAATATTTTATGGAACTTGAATTTAAAAAAATTGGCCCAAACAATGTATTAAATGCATAAGAACTGTGTGAACACTGATATTAGTGTTAAAACCAGAGCACTTCCATTTTAAAGTGGAGTTGTTGGAGATAACTAGATGAACTAGAATTATCCTGGGTGAGGTGTTGTTTTTCTGTTGTTTTTGTTTGGTTTGGTCGTTTTTTGCTATTCCATTCGATTACCTGGAGCTGTAATGCACAGCTGTTTTGGAGGTTGTAACACTGAACTGCGCAGTAAAACTGTATGTATTTCAGAATCTGGTACCTGTTTTCAAGCATTATAGTATTTTCTTTGCTTAAAACAAATATTGTCTTTGAGGTTTTTCAGGAAACATTTGATGTTGTTTAAGCTGAATTACTCTGCATCCTACAATGAGATTGTCCCTTTAAAAATACAAATATACAGGAAGCAATTCAAATGGACAGCTATGTGAATTATTTACTGCATTTTCACACCTTTTGTGTTATATTTAGAATATTTTGCAACTACTTTATTCAAGTGTCTTTAAATACCCGTTCATACTTGCTTTGGATGGGGCTTTGAGCAACCTGATACAGTGGAAGGTGTCCTTGCCCATGGCGGGGGGGTTGGAACTAGATGATCTTCAAGGTATGTTCCAAACCAAACAATTCTATAATCAGACTGAGTCCTCAAACCTTCAGGGGGAAAAATAGCTCCACTTGTCAAAATGTTTAACTTCTGCCAATAATCTGCTGTAGTTACTGTCAGACTTAAGCAGCTGTACTGTAGTTATAAAATAATTCACTTGCATCTGCTTGGAGTACTCAGTGTTAAAGGCTGTTAATGCTGTGGTCTTTGCCATAGGCAATAACTTTGAAGGTACATATAAAGTCTAATGCCTTCTATCAGTTCTAGTCTATCAGCTTAGGTGTTGCTATAATTTAAAACTTCAGATATACCCTAAATAAGTATGTGATTCTGGTCAGTAAGGATTTTTTTTTTTTAGGTATGCATTAATGATGATCTCGTCTCAAAGAACTTTGCTCGCTTTGTGGAAACTGAAGAGAATACTGGAAGTCCTGCAAAAGATCAAGAGAACCAGACGTCGTTAAATGTTGAGTCTTTTCCAGTAAAAATCGTTAATCCTACACTTGCTTTCAGGCCAGTGCTGTTCGAGGAGAAAGTACCAATGAATCTTGAAACAGGTAGGAACCATGTATGTCAGAAACAATCAAATAGACAATATGCTATGTGTCTTTAATTGATATATTGAGCACGAACCTACTCTACTGTCTCAGTTTGAATCAACAATTGATCAAATGGTATCCTAACAAAAGATGCTTATGACTTCACAAACAATCAAAATCAAATCAAATCAAAAACAAAAAACAAATCAAAAACAATCAAATCACCAGACGTAGGCATACTTTAACACTTTTTTTTGTAGTATACAAGACGAAGGATGAGAGGTGAGTTCCATGGGCATTTGTTGATATGTTTAATAGCATTAGATATTGCTGGAATTACTTGTGTAGTGCATTACTGTTGTTTTTGAGTTTGGAGGGGATTATTTGAACAGAGGTACTTGTACAACTGTAGGGTTTACTGTAAGTTGTCTCATTTATAGTGATTAGAATGCTTGCGATTAGCAACTGATAGAAGAAACTAAACAGCGAATCAGTGGCAACTCACTGTAAATAGCAATATTGGCTTTTTATGTGTTCAGATAACTTAAAAATTTCTGATTATCTTCGTAGGTCGTAGTGTTTCTAGTTCTTTTCCTAAAAAGATGTACCAAAGGTCAAGCAGGGATCTAAATGAAAGTACTGAATCTGTAAGTATCATATTGTGTAATAAACTGTCAAAGGTGAATTTGATTAAGCATATATTGGACAGATAAGGAATGCTGTAGTCTTCTAGCTGTTTCTTCTACGTAACAGATCTGGGGGACTGTAGTAATTGTTGATAGCGTTAAATTGGAGTGGAATGTTGTTTCTTTTCTTTAAATTGCAGACCATTAAAAAAAAAAACAACACTAATCCTTGAAAAGGTTGTGCCTCCTTTTTTACTCCTTTGCTGTGGTTTTATGAAGATAAGAGCTGTCTACAGTAGGACTTTCAGTTTTCTAAATATAAAAGAAGGCAAACTTTAATGCTGCCCTGAAAACAAAACATTCCTTATGCTACAGAATGGTTAACGTTTATTGGAGTTCCTTCTTATTCGTTGAGTAGTGTAATGCCAAATTACCTTTATCAGCCACCTGAGTGATGCAGATCTTTGACCAAGTCATGCCTGTTGATTGCTTGTGATAAAAGATGATTGTTAGAAAATCCCCAGTTCAGAACTGAGTATCTTTTGGATAAGTCTGGATATAGTGTCTGCTACAGGTTATTCCACTGAGGATTTTCACTGTTGTTCAGTTTACCTTCATGTGCATTCACCTGTTTTTTCCTCCAGTCTGAGGTGTACAGACTTCTCATTTTTTATTTTTTTTAGAAAGATGTTTAAGAACTAAGCAGTGTGTGTTCATAATAGTTCAGATCCACGTTAGGGCTATTGCTTGAGATATGACTATGACCCAGTGTTTTTTTTTTTGTTTTGTTTTGTGGGCAATGTTCTTGTCATGTGCTTGAAAGAAAATACTGTTCCATAATAAGTTAGATAATTTTCCGAGGTTTGCTTCATTAAAATTGTTTCCTCAATCAGGCAAACGTATAATTTGGTACAAAGAGAAATCCAAAATACTTGGAAAATCCTACAGTTAAGTAAGAAAACTACTTTTACCTCAGTAGGTGGAAGAAAAACTTTCTTGAACAGTATTTTAGTGCAAAGAAAAAAATAGTTTTCATCTTTTCTTGATAGATTGTCAAAGTATTTCCGGGCTTGCCTTGCAAGGAAAAGTCAGCTGGTCACACAGACAGGTATGGTGCGTTGTGATAAATACCTGAAATGGTTATGTAATCAGAGGTTTAGGTGGTGGTGTATGTTTTGAGTTACTATTCTTGATCACTTAAGAGAAAAAAATGCATATGCATATTTTTGGGCAAGAACGGAGTTTGAAGCTGTTGATATTTATTCAGAGTACAATAAAGTAGTTCCTTCTCAACTATGGTTTAGCAGCAAATATTTGATGGGGAAATATTTTTCTGCACTCTAAACATGTTAAGTTGCTTTATTATATCAATTGTTAGTGTGATTTTATATTTTCAATTCATATTTAATTGAATTTGATTGGTGCTGTGCTTTGATTTACTATGATGCAAATCAGTTGACCCATACTTAATATGCCTGAGTTGTTTGAGTTTTTTAATTCAGTATCTAGCTGATGGAAAGAATCGTTGTTTAATTCCTTGAAACTTTTAAGAAATATTTCTTTCTACAGTGATGTTTGATTTTTATTATTTTTTCCTCTAAATTTGAGAAAGCTACTAATTCTGTTACAAATCGTTGTTCAGGGTTATATTCAGATACTAAAAAGCAAATACTGACTTCAGTTTTCAAAACTGTTTTCTTTATTTCTGTAGTCATGTTAGAGGATTTTGCTCCTCAGCATAGATAATGCATGAAAAATATTTTGAGAGTGAATTGCTTCTAGAATTTAGATTTTAGAGATATTGGTGGTATTTATAAATTGTACTTTGCTTTTGCATTTGTTACATTTATTATTTTCCCTTTTTTCAGGTTCCTGCAGTTTTTAAATTCTGATCCTCTGAAGACCCATAAAATTGAAGATAACCAACAAGTATTTCAGACGTTACCTTCAATTTATATTGTCCTGTGCAAATGTACTGGATATGTCTGGAAGGTTTTGTTAGTGGAGTGAGGGGCCACAGAGGTGGTTTTTAGAAGGAGGTTAAGGGCTGATGTCTGTTGGCTCCACATCAGGCCCAGTTCAGGCCAAAGCTGAGCCAGTCAGCAAAGTTGGTGGCACCCCTATGAAAACATACTTAAGAAAGGGTAGAAGACACCAGGGGAGGAGGAAGGAATGAAAAAAAGTGAGAAACGGTACAGGGAACACCAATATATGAGCAACAGAGGTGATCAGTGCTGGAGCAGGTACTTCTGAAGGGTCTGTAACTAGTGGAGGATGCACACTGTAGAGAAGTGAGATGGAAGGAGCAGCGAAGACAATCTGCTACGTTCTGACTGCAGTGCCAACTTGTGCTGCTCGCTGCCTCAGTGATGCAGCTGAGTGTAACCTGTGTTCTCTTACAAAGGGAGAGGAGTTTGGAGAGAAGTTGAGACTGGAAATGAAGGAAGAAAGGTGTTTTTCCATCAGTGTGCAAATGTTTTGTTGTTTTTGTTTCCTAATAACCAAGTTGATACTCAAATACTTATATCACTTGGCAACAAATTAAGTTACCTGAAGTTGAGCGTGATTTGTGTGCATCAGTAGTTGGTAACAACCCTGTCTGTATTTTAACATCTCTTGCTCTCCTCCTGCTTCTCCACCATCCCGATGGAAGGGGAGAGTGAGCAAGTGGCTTGTGAGTGCTTGGCTGTGAGGCCAAGCCACCACAGTGGATTTTACCAGTAATTTTTTATTAATTGTGGTTTTGTTGTTGTAGTTGAGCACTAACTGTGCATCCAGCATCTAATGCTTTTTTTTGAGTACCTTAATTAGAATAGCTCAGTCAGAAGCTCAGGTCATCGAGACCAACTGCCTGACCCCTTCTGGGATAAAAGAAAGTTGGAGTATATTATTGAGGGCATTATCCAAGTGCCTCTCAATCACTGACAGTCGTGGGGTATCAACCATCTTGCTAGGAAGCCTGCTGCAGTGTTTGACCACCCTGATTAGAAAAAAATTTCAAATACCTAGTCTGAACCTCTTCTGGCCCAGCTTTGTGCCATTCCTGTGCATCGTATCATTGGTTACCAGGGAACAGAGATTGGCAGCTCCATCTCCATTTATCCTCAGGAAGTTGTAGAAAGCAGCAAGGTCACCTCTTAGCCTTCTTTTCTCCAGACTAGACAAACCAAGTGTCCTCAGCCTCCCATAGGACATGCCTTCCAGCCCTCTTACCAGCTTTGTTGTTTCTCTTAAGACAGTTGTGTTATGAAGGTCTTTATAAATCATTCATTAAGAAAGAAATACTGAGCATTTGTCTCATCACTGCTCTGTGTAGCTGATCAGTATGTATGAATCACATTTAAAATGTATTTACGATTTGTTTTTCCTATTTTTTATCAAAATCTATTTTTTTAAATACAAGAAGTGCTCTTGAGTCATCGTAAGTAAACTAAAACCCTTTTATTTTGTGTTGCCTTCAATACTATCTTCTACTTATGGTTTCAGAGTTCTCACAGTCTTACTGAAGAAGGGAACTTTGTCTTTCTTAGCAACAAGATTGAGCCATCTTCAATTCTGGAAAAAGCACCACTTTATGATGATCTGAAAAAGGTAATACTAATATCTGATTTTACATTGAATTTCTTCTAAGGATGATATGTTTCAGCCTTAAATACTAAATATGTTGTTATAATAATACCTTATTTTGATTGAGGAATGTCTAGAATGTTTTTCATGTGATCGAATAAATGAAGACACTTTAGAGAGATGCTGACAGACACCTGTAAGAATTTCTTACAGGTTTCTGTAAGGTTTCTACAGGTATATCAGCTGTTGGCGTAAGTTGTGTGACTTTAATTTCAATGTCATAATTTAACTCATTGACCCCAAAGAATTTGTTTTCATATTGCATGTTAAGAATATTTATCATGAAGTGGGTCAAAAAGTTCTTAGATCACATAGTGTTTTGTCTTCTTTTTTTTTTTTTTGTCAATATGTAAGTACACAGTTTTCACATGGAACTCTTAATATCTCTTTCTTTAGGAACTTACTCGGGAAAAATTCTTAGGCCCTACCTTCACAGAATCTTACTGTTGGCCGCCAGTTGCTCGAGGATGTGATGTAGTTGCCATCTCACATCAAGGAAATGACCCTTTTTTATATATTCCACCAGTTCTTACGTTCTTACAATTGGGAAGCTGCTACAAAGCCTTGCCAAACAGAAATGGAGTATGTATATATTAGAGTAATATCAGGTTTTCTGTTCTAAAGTGCAAATAAGAATAATAATTCAAAAAAATAGTGGGGGTTTAAAATGTTTATTTCTAATATGATCTTTGTATATCTTCATGATGTTTGCCAGTTTATAGGCCCTTCGTGTAAAGGCTTGTGGAGATGGACTGCGTGAAGTCTAAAATGATGACTGCATTGGAAGTTTAGACTTAGCAAGTTATGTCTAATAAGTGGTTAATGTTATAGCACTTCGATTCTTAGGAAGGTTTGTTTTAAAGGAGTTAGTCTGTTTTTGCTAAATTCAAATATGTATTAGCTGTTTGAAATACTGTAACTTGTTTTGTAACTTGTCTTAGAGCACAGAATTATAGAATTACTGAGTTTGTAAGGGACTTCTAGGTGAAGATTGTATGTTACTTGGGGTTGTACTAGACTGTGCTGCTGCTTCTGTTAAATTTCTGGACTTTTTACGCTATGTTACTGCATGCATCCTTTTTGTCTTCAGGTAACCTGGCATATGATTCCTTGGGTCTGTAGCATCTGCATTAATGAGATGATACAATACTAAAAGATTGAGTTTTTAAGCACGTAAAGGCCTGTGTTGCAGACCTTATTTTTTTTCCTAAATGTTGAGATGTTCAGAATTGTAAGAACTGTACTTCTTGTCTAATACTGTGGTGTAAAATTGTGTATATGTATGTAGCCACTAGCACTTATTTTATGTCCTGGCTGGAAGAAGGCACAACTTGTTTTTGAGTTGCTGAAAACTTACGGCAGATGTTCCAGACAGCTTCATCCAACGTTGATAATACTTGGGCAGAATAAAGAAGAAGCTAAAAGAGTGAAAATTCAAGGATGTAAGAATACTTTCTATTTTCTGAATCATGCTTGAGAACAGTGTTACTGGCACTTAGTGTTAAGGAACAGAAATAGATATGTTTTTGTTCCATTGCTTGAGGTTTGACCTATGACAGTGGGCATTTTAACTGCCTCTTTACAGACACTTTTCAGTATCTTATTCTGCCGGAATGTATGCAGAATCATACAATTTTGAAGGGGACCTCAAGAGATCATCTGGTGGTCTTTTTAATAAAATTGACCTGCCCTACAGTGTTTTTTACTTGTGTTCTTTGAAATCATAAAAGAAAAATGTTAACAGTCTTTTCTTCTGACTTGTAGGTGATGTAATTGTGACTACACCATACAGCTTCCTGAGACTGTATGAACATAAGTGCTTATTGTTTTGTAGACTTTGCCATCTTGTTTTTGATGAGATCGAGGTACTGTTCTCTGAAGCTACTGAACAGGTAAATGGGTTATGCATTCAGATGGTAAAATGCTGTTCCAGTTGTTCTGCATGTGGCAGTCTTGTAGATAGTGGAAAATGATGCAAATACTAACCTTCTTCAACCCCTGGCCAGAGTATAAGTTGAGAAGGAAATGGAATTAAAAAGAAAAATTGTATCTGTATATTTCTGACAGAACAAAACACTGGAGAAGTAGAGCTTCGGTCTATTAATCTAACTTTTTTTTTTTTCTAACTATGAATACTTGTATATACATTTTTCTAGTAGATTTTATTGGCGGGGGTTTACCGAAGCTGCTTCTTCAGGTGTTAGCTGTGATCCTTGATCAATTAATACAGTCAGTTCCAGGGAGGATATTTGTGTGCACACGCACACAGTTCTTTCATGTTCTTTTGGAACTTTCTTCTTGCTTCAAAGGTGTTCAAATAATAGGGCAAAAGTGCACAAACTCTTTTGGGATATAAAATTTGAGTCTTTTGTGTTGTAACGTGAAAAAAAAAAAACAGTATGCTGGAGCAATATACACACCACTGCTTTTAAAGACTCCTTGGAATAGGGTAAGAGGATGATAGATTTTTTTTTTTCTTTATAGGTTTTTACCATATTAGATTGCTACAAGAAAACCATTATTACTGAAGAATGGGAATATTTACCACATCAAATTATTGCTGTTGGAACTCATTGGAATAAACATATAGCACGTTTAATAAAGGAGTTCATGAACGACCCCTATGTTGTGATAACAGCTATGGAAGAAGCTTCTATTTATGGAAATGTACATCAGGTAAAAATTTGGGGGTGATGTTGCTATTGGTTTACCAAGATGTCTTTCTTGTTGTCTGTACTGATCAAGCTCAATGTATATAACTGTTCTTTGTTGTAACTGGATAGTGCAGGAGTCATAATTCAGGTTGCTCAGGTGTACTTCCCATGTATGAACTGAGGTGATTCTTAGAAAACCTTACTGAATGAGGTGATGGTCATTTACCTTAGTTTCTAGGACTGGGGTGAAGATACTCCCTCAACTATTTCCATACTCTTGCTTATAAGTCTGGATTTTACGTGAGTGTTCCCGAATAGTATAGTTTGTGACAAAACTGCTAGAAAGTTGTTTCAACTATTAATTATATATGGCAAAACTACAGGGTAAGTTTTCCCAATACAGAGCTATTAAACCTTGTTCTACTGCAGTGCGCCGTGCAACAAAATAACTTATTTCTGGAAATCTTAGGTCAAGATATTGAGTGTTTCTAAGTCTATATTTAATTTCTCGTAAATACAGGGTAGCCCTTGAGAATGATACAAAATGTAAATATGATCTGAATTTTTCTGTGTCTAAAAATAATTTATAATTTATGCCATAAATTGGGGATTGAGCATACTTGAAAGACTAGATGTTCTAAGCATCGCCCCAAATTGGAAAATGTACCCCTCCTTGTGAGAAATCCAGTTAGAAGTTTGGCAGGACTGATAATGTCAGTGTTTAAATGCTTTAGTGTTTCAGCTGAAGCAGGATGTTTTTTGTAGCATGAAGGTTTTCAGTAGTACTTCAAAATGCTATACATAGATTGAAAGATTGAAAAATCATCTAAAATTAAATGAATGAAAAATCATGTCTGTCGTTTCAATGGAGCATTTCATCAAACGCTTAAACATGGGTGTTTGATTATGTGATGTAAATACATGCTTCTGGAAGGTATCAAGTGGATGTCCCATGTGAGAACTGTATATTCTGTAAGCTTAACAGAAGAGCTACCACTTATTCTGTTTTTCCTTGATTCAGGCTGTATTGTGTAACAATGCATAGTGTTCATTAAAATGAAGAATTATGTTGTAAAATATGTTTAGATTACATAAATTATCAGTCAGCTATTTTGTGTCGATTTCTAGGTTGTGCAGCATTGCGTGAGCAGTGAGAGAACTGCTATATTACTCAAAATACTGGATTTTACCCCTAATCATCTTCAGAAGGTGTTGGTTTTCACAGATTCGGTAGATGAAGTAGAAATGGTACATCAGGTAACAAAATAAGTAAACTTAGATAAGCGCTTTTTTTTTTTGATTGTTAACATATAACAAGCTATGTGTACTCAGCATTTCAGGAAGACAAACAGTTTTCCTGCAGTTGATCTTTTTTCAGGTAATGCAGCAGTAGAGAGCAATGGAAAACAAAAAATATCCTCTGTACATTCATTGTCTCTGCTAGTCCTTGAACAGTATGAAGCAAGAGAGGAGAGCTGTCAGATTTCACTGTGAAGCAGTACTGTTAAAGCTGGACAGCATGGTGGGGATATTTTTTTACTAAAGGAGGCAGGCTATGAGGATATTAAAATGAAAACCTTTAGCAGTGGTTTCAGGGGTGGGATAGCAGAAGACTATATGGCTAGACTTTTCGGATCTAATAGGAATAGATATGTCAGTCCTGAAACACAGAAATATATTCTCTCCCAGAAGTTGGAATAGATCCTGTGTTCTTTGAAAGATTCTTAAAACGTAATTAGTGTATCTGGACTGCTTAGTCCTTGAAGACCGGTAACAGAAACCAATCTGATTTTGTCTTGAGACTTTGTTTTCCTTGAGTGTCCGAGGGTTAAATTTCTTCAGGCATACCAAAAACACCCCCTGCTCAAATACCACCACTTAAAAGAAATAAAAGTTTGTCAATGCTACAGAAGTACTGAAGGTTTTAGAAGAACTTGTTTGTAGTAATCCTTGTGTACACGAACTTCAAATACGTTAAGTGACATTAAAAAAAAAAAAAAGCTTTAACTTAGTTCTTTATACGTGCTTTCTTTCTAAATAACAAAGGCTTTTGTAGTGATTAATTTGTGAACCTTGAATTGACAAATATATAAAGCCTTACTGAGACTTATTTATTCATGCAAGTTAAGTGTGGGAGATCAATGAGGGTTTTTAGCACTCTTTGAGAGTCTGAAATGTGAGCCTGTGTGATACTAGATAATGGAATCCCCTTAGAACAGAGAGGTCATCTTAATGGCGGGAAAAGCTTCAAATCGACCTTGCACCTTCCTAAACAGATGCTTAATGTATTAATCCGTAGGAAGCCAGGCTTTATTAGTTATCATTTTATACAGGAAATGAGTAAGCTTATTTTTCATATAAATAACCTAAGAATTCTACTAATTTTTTTTCCATTTGCCTTCTATTTACAGTAGCTGTAGGGTATGCCAGATACTACTAAGATACACTGTTAGACTTCCTCAGAGCTGTTTCTGTTGTATTGCAAGAATGTGTAACTTTATTTTGTCATCAGGCACTGAAGAGCAACTCAATATTTGCCTTGAAAATACATAAAGAAAAGGAGTTTAACTTCACGTATGTCTTAGAGTACTGGACAAAAAGCTATGCTTCTGGTAATCATGTTGTATTAGGTGAGTATTTTCTTGTTTTCTAGTTGTCTATTTGTGTTTATTTCTTCATGGTGACCTATGTTCTACATTAAATACTTGAACTAGGTTATCTTGTCACTTGGTTATCTTTTTACTTGTTAGTGCTGCATCTAGTCTACTCGCCCCCCCCCCCTCCCCCCCCGGTCTCAGGGTTAAACTGCTGAGAGGGAAATCATCAGGAAGCCTTACTTATTAGATGGAGATTAAAAGAGTTGTTTGATTTATTAGTTACAAGAACCATTAGTATTTCAGAGAATTTCCATGGTTTCATGATCCTCTGCTAATACAGAGGATATTTTCAGTTTGAAATTCAGAACGTCTGAAACCTTAACATAATTGTTTCCCCCTGTGTTCTGGTAGATTTTTTTTTTTTGAACTCTTTGCAAGAGCAAAGACTTAACGAGTTTTAAACTTAATTTTTCCCTTTTATCTGTCAATAGAAGATTAACTTAATTGTATCTAGAGGTTCAAAGTGTTAGCATTTCTGCGTTACTGGAAGTGTTTTCTGTTTTCTGAAGTATTTGGCTGTGGCCTATTCTTTCTTTGATATTGTTACAAGATTCAGATTTACACAGATTAGAAACTAACATGTATTGCTGTCTGCCATATGCTTATGAAATGTGTTGAAGAAACGTAATGCTTTATGTAAGTGTATTGGGAAAAGATTTTCCTCAATTCTTAAGTAAGTGGATGGGGAGAAGGAAACAGGCATTGCAGATGTGATCTAATATTTCACATGCTTAAAGTCTTTCGGTTCCTTTACATTTGTGTTTAAACCATGTGTTCAGTTTTAACAGATGACTGCATGCAGTTTTTGGGAATTACAGATGCATCTTGCGTGATACATTTCAGTTTTCCTTCTTCTCCAAGAATCTTTGGTCAACGTCTATATAACATGTCTGACAACTTCCATAATGTGATAGAGGTTTGTATAAATCTTCAACAAATTAATGTTAACATTTGATAACTATTTGGTGGATAAATAAAAGCTTAGAAATGCATGCATATGTTTTAGGAATCATCTGTAGATCAGGAACATACAAAGGCACGGTCAGTCATACTGCTAACAGAAAACAACACATGTCATGCTCTTGGGATCCTGCGCTATTTGAAGCGTGCTGAAGCTGAAATTCCCCCGGAACTGCATGATTTTACAGCCAGGGTGCTAGAAGCTGAAGAAGAAAAGAAGTTTGCAAGGCCACTGTGCACCTATCTTAAAGCATTTGGAATTTGCAAGTAAGGAAATACCACATTTTCCTAACATTCATACTTGTGCAAGAAGGAATTGTGTGCCTTGAATGATGACTGCTTCTACTTACTTCATAAATTTTCCTATTGAGTACTTTCATTCAGATCAGATCTTGCTCATGATTTTTTTAAAACTTTTTTTTTTAAATACACAGGAATAGAACAGTGTGTCCAGACCGTCATCAAATTAATTTACAAATAGACATGCTCCAGAATATGCCAAGTAAAATTACACAAACATCTGGACTTGTGACAGTAAGTTATTGTTATTTATCTTGGTTTTGGGTACTAAGAAGGCAGGTCTTAAATAGGTACTTAAGCATACTACATATTTTTAACATTTACATTAATACTGCTGTAATATGTGTATTATATCTCAAAAACGTTTGCTGGTGTTTAGCTTTTTTCTTCTCTCCCTTGAAGGGGTTGCAGCATAAATACGAATTGTGCCAGATTTGTCCTTAAATTTGCCCCTTGGATGAACTGCTTCCATAATCTTCCTGTCCTGTCTTTTGCAGAGTTCAGGTGCATTCAGCTCATGCAGTTAATGGGCACTATCAGTACCCAAAGGTCAATGGCTGCAAGAGTAGAAAATAAGGAGAAATGAGTGTATTTTTTATTTATTTTTTGTCACTCCACTTCTGCCTAATATAGAAGTTTTTCTTGGTAGGTATGAGTTCAGATTCTTTGACAAGCTGTATCTAGCTTTTGTAGTGCCTAAGGTCAGGACTGATTTCATGACATCATCTGCTTGCTTCTGCTGACTATAGCATTAACAAATCAGCTAGCGGATCAGTTATCACTTTGATAAGTATTCCTTTGTTAGGAAATATTAGAGTGTGTTCCATTCTTTAAGAACTGAAGTCATGTTGTGCTCTTTTGGGATTTTTATGAAGTGGAAATCAAATGTCTGGTCGTCTTACTGTCTGCATTGTATACCTAGCTTTATTTCAGTATTTCTATGTGGTATGACGTTCAGACAGTACACCCAGAATTTTATGCAATGGAGTTGATAATAGTATAATCTTTGTTTTTTATTAAAGCGATTCTTAGTGCAAAATTTTCAGAGTGATGGCCTAATAAAGAGAGCAATAATGCAATGCCATTACATGTTTCCCCAGTCAGCTCTTTTAAAATTCATCTTAAAGTTGGAGAACATTAAGAATTAAGCTAGGATGGTGTGGAATGCCTTAGTAGTTGGTAGCTTCACAGATAATAGTGTAGCTCACTGGTGTTCTTTTAAGTGGAATACCACCAACTGAGGCTTGATGGTTTTTGTGCTATATATTTCCATCAACTGGAATATGGTCAGTTAATACTATTTATTATCTTAAGAATAATATAGTAATAATACATGATCTTCTGAATGTGTGTTTGCAGTAGTCTCTCTGCCTCCTCTGTGGGTTGTGAATAGATGGCTGACCTTGAATATGAAAACTTACACATCTCCACATCTCATTAATTTGAGACTTCATCGGTCCTTTTTTTTTTCCTTCCCTAATACCTTTTGTTCTTTCAGATACTGCCTCTCCACATTGTAAATGCAACAGACTACTTTGGTCGTATAGTAGATAAACAACAGGACCAATATACAACTCTTGCTGAAGAAATCAATGAATATTTTAAGGAGACTAGTAATAATGTTCCCATTAAAAAGGTGGAGAAGCTAGCTCTGTATGGATTATGTGAGGAAACACTTTTTCACAGGTAAGTGTTGTGTTGTTTTTTTTAATTTATTCATGTGCACTTTTATATAAGGAAAAAAATTATCTAAACCTTTCATTGTTTGTTTTTTTTTAAAAAAAAAAAAAAACACTTAACATCCACCTCCCCATCCTGCCCTGAAAACAGCAAAAAATCACTGCTATATTCAGATCAGTCTTTAAAATACCAAACACATACTTTTTAAGTTACCAAATGGAAAATAAATGATCACACATGCACATATGCATATGCCCACACAGAATTCAGTATTTTACTGTGAAATTTTTTTTACATGTGTAGATTTAAAAACAAACAAACAAACTTCTTATAATTGATTGGATGAATACTAATTCTGTTATGTTCTCCCACTATATGAAGGGTTCAGGTGGTAGAGACTCCTCCAAAAGAAGAAGAAAACTTGTTCTTTAATGTCAAAATCAAGTACATAGATGAAGGCAGAACACGTCAAGTTCAGAGCTCTCAGCTTCTTCACTTACCTGCAAGATTTCAGCATCTGCCACCTCAGGCTGTGGAATTTATAGTTTGTAGAGTGAAACCCATTGATAATGAAATTGAATGGAACCCAAAGGTAATATTCATCATCTTTTTTTCATAGTATTTCCCTTAGGTTCTTTTATGTGTTTGTTTTCTACAGGAAAACAATTATGAACTGCAGACTTAGTTATCAAATTTAATTGTTTTTAGTCTTATCAATAAATATCTGTTAGTGGTCCAGATTCTAAGAAGTTGACTTTTAGTTTTTGTTTGCCTGAAAAATAATAAAGTGAAATTTATGGGATTTTCTCCTATGTGACTTAAATGCTTTCTTCCAGAACAAGTTATTGCTACTTTTAAGTCTGTGGGGAGTAATGGGAGGGCAGCCTCTGTAAATTGACCTGTGCTTGGGTAGTCTTCTATTAATAAGTTCCTTCCTTAAAGACTTAACAGTACTTTAATCCATGGTAAAATTACAGTATTTCATTAGTTTACTCAAACTGTTCTGATTTATTAAATACTCTTATTGTTAAGCTCAGATGATGTTCATTACAATTCAAATAAATGCAAAGTTACATTGGTATACATCTCAAAGGTGGTGTTTTGTTTTTCCTAGGTAACCCATTATATTCATCACAAAATTAAAGGAAAACCACATGAAGCAAAAATAGTACTTACCCTAGGAAATACAGTTTGGATTGACCCAATGGTAGGTATGGTGTTGTTGAGTTAAAAAAGGAGCACAGACAGAAATATATTCTGATTTTAATCTACGTAGCATTCATGTGTAACTAAGCACTGGAACAGATTGCTCAGAGAAGTTTTATACTCTCCATCCTTGGAGATACTTGAAGGCCCATCTGGATGCAGTCCTGGACTACTGGCTCTGGGTAACGCTGCTTGAAAAGGGGGGTTGATTTCCATGACTCCCTCCTCACAGCTTCAGCTTTTCTGCAATTAACGTGAATGTTTGTTTATAGATGGAATATATGTGAGTGATTAAAAATTGAACTGTAAATCTGGAGAGCTGAAAATGCGCCAGTAACAGAGTATCAAATTAATTATGTCATCCAGACTATTTCATGAAGTTAAAAACAAAAGTGTTTTGTGGAAATACTATTAAGCTTTTTGTAAAATCATTTTTGTAGTTTGCTACACGTACCTCCGAGATAATGATGCTTTGGTCCTCTAACATTGTTTGCTAACCTCTAAGACCTCTTACATTAGGCTTAGTTTATTCTGTTTATATTTGTAAGCCTTTGCTGTCTTTTCTGGTTCTTGCACCAGTGGGAGTGGGACAAAAAGGACATGCCACCTGTTCACACTGAGAATGATGATTATTGTATAACTAGCTGTATTGTGTTGCTGCTGCTGTTTCAGTGATGATGATGCTGTTGGCTTTTTAGATTTGACGATCTTTTCAAATTACCTTCTTGTTCTTTTGCTTTTTTTTCTTGTAACCCTTTTTCCTTAGCCAGTTTTATTCTAAGCTTTTCTGCAAATTTGAAGAACCCTTTAAACTTCTTTCCTTAGTTTTCTTCGTCAGAATAGGAAGAATGAGTGCTCTTAGTTTGGGTGGGGGGTTTTGTTTTTAACGCTTTGCTGCCACTAACTAACGTCTGGAAGATGTCTTGGTCTTGCGGAGCGTTAATGGGTAGTATTGTGAGTTTTTCTTCATCAGCTGCATTTCTTTCTGTTGGCATTCAAAAGAAAACCAATAAACATCAATTGGATATAAAGGCCTTCTCTCACGTTGAAGATGCTGAAGTTTTTGATTTTGTTACGCTGTCTCATTGCAGTAATCTCAGACATGATGAAATCGCTTTAATTATTGTTTCTGTCAAAGCTGACTTGTTAGGTTTTCCTGAAATCAGCATGTTAAGGTCAGTGCCATGTTTGTATTGTTCTGTCAGTTCCCTGGCCTGTGAAGGTGGCAGAACTGGGCTGGGCCAAGTACCCATGTTGGAGGTGCTGACTGGAAGGTGATAGGTAGGGAAAAGTGGGGAGGAGAAGAGTAGGTCATCCATGCAGTGACATTTCCCCTGAGTATTTTTCTGTTCTCCCAAAATCTTGCAGGTAGGAAACTACCTTAAGGCTGTGTTTTAATTGAAATGGTTTGGGTTGTTTGTTGTTGGGTTGTTATTTTTTTGTTTGTTTGTTTTGTTTGGAAAGTCAAGAATCTATTCTGAAAGTAAAGTCAAAGGACAAAGAAAAAAACAAGGTGCATTTTAAGTCTTCATTAATGACTTTAACAAGCTAGTTGTGTTGTTACAATGTCTGTGTCAAAAATAACTTTAAGGGCACGGAGTTCTTTTAAGAATTGCTGTCAAAGATAGCTCATAAGTTGAGGGATTTTTATGGTTGAGACAAGTTGATCAGAAAGGCTTCCCCACATCCCAGGATCATGATGCATTTCTTGTGTCAGCCTGGTCCTGCCCAAGTAAGGTATTCCTGTGCTTTGGAATATATCATGCTTTATTTTCCTGTCTATTCAATCAGATGAAAAATAAAGCGGAAAGATAAAATTATCTGAAAGTAATTTTCTTTAATAGCTTAATTTCTGATATCTCAACCTTTTCTCTTTGATTGCTACCTTTTATTTGTATTCCTCTCAATAAAACTGGGGCCCCACCCAGCAGTTTTATTGTGATTTGGATCTAGAAGTTATTCTAATTCTATGGTGTGTAGTTTGGCTGTAATTTTTGTAATTGAGGCTAGGATTTTCTACTTCATTTCCATGTTAGTTCTTTTAGATGGGGCTACCTACTAGTTAATTGAGTTGTTACAACAATGAAAAAGATGGTGATCCTTTGAAAACAATTGAACATGAGTAAGTCATTTCATGTTTAAACATATACTCATTAATTTTCAGATTTTTCAAAATTTTATCTAAAGAACAGCGTAGAATTGGAGAGAAACAATTAATGAGCTATGGTTTTCATTTAGCATGTTTTGTAATTCAAGGTCCGGGTTACCAGGCTTTCGGATTTGAAGATGTATGTCAATGAATACAGCGTGCGATCTGAGATTCTGTCTACGGGTCTGGGAACTGACAATCCAGAACATATAACGCAACTCCAGAAGCTATGTGTACATGTGAAGGAACTAAGTCACATGAACAACTTGGAGCCTTCGTGAGTGTTTCCAATTATTTGGAATATATATTTAAAATATGTATCATTTTCAGCATATATTTTACTAGGAAAAAAAGTAACTTTATGAACAGGATATTTACATTATTGGTACTGAGTATGATTTTCATTTAAACAGAGACAGCAGTGTTTGTGACATCTGCTTTCCTCTAACTATTCTTTAGTCACATAAGCATCATGGAAAGAAAAATAGAAAGTCTTCAAGAAGTTAAACTAGCATTTGATGCAGATAGTCAAGTTTGTCACAGAAACGTGTAAATTCAAATTCTGTTGTCTTTATTATGATCAGCAGCTTCTCACATAGCTTGACTCTGTTGCAATGTTTCCTGCATCTTGAGTACAGCTAGTAAAGCTAGTTTGTAGTTAGTTTGGGCAACTGAGTTGATGTAATTTACATAGTGTGACCATTAATACTTCACTTTCTTGCAAGCATAGAGTTCTTAAAATTGTTATTGCAGGTATTATTTGTAATCTGTAAAGCCAGAGGTCTCTTACTAATATGCGAAGAACTTTAAGTATTCTAAAACTTTTATTTTTTCTGAGTCAGAATGAAACATGACCAAAAAGCCCCCAGACCAACTGGAATTCTTTTCTGAAAGGTAACCAGTTTCCTATCCAGGTCCATCACACGCAAAGACCAACAGATTTTTTGACTCAAAGGAAATACTGCCACCATCAGAAGTTTATACAGTAATCCAAGTCAGAAGAACATTTAAAAGCTTCTTGCTGTGTTAACAAACGTCAGTAACCCTGTGGGTGAGACTTTAGGATTGCTAGAAGTGCATTTTAGAAGTTCTGGTTTTGTTTTTTTGTTTTTTTTAAATATATGTTAGAATGAGAAACTTAACTCCAATAGGACTTCAACTATGATTTGGAATTCTTTGAATATTTAACATTCTTAAACCTTTTATTTTATGAACCTTTTATTTTAAAAACATTTTTTCTATGTTCAGAAGCATAAAGGAGGACACAGCCCATCCAGAGAATGTGTCTGATCTTCAGAACATGCCCATACAAGAAAATTCTACTGAAAACTGTAAATCTTCTAAAATGACTATGGGGAATCATCTGTGTGGTAAGCGTTCTCCTTGTTACCAAAAAATTTAAAACTTTCATTCAAGTTAAGCCCTAAAATGTTAACCTGAAAGCCATTTTTTCAATTGCATCCTTTTTTTCTGAATATACAGAGTAGCACCATATAGTTTATGTTAAGTCACAAATACCTCATAGTCAGTAGCCTGAAGCTGCTGTGTGAGTAAGCCACATGGATACATCTGTTCTACTGTTTGGGACATACTCTGTCCTTGAAACACTCAGTTGTTTGGCTCTATATGGAATGGTGAGCAGGAAATAACTCCCAAGGAGAGGAAGAGCATTTTGCTTTCAAAAGCTGTAAGGTTGAAAGAAGTTAACCTCTGTTGGAATATCTGAGGTGAAAAACAGCATCGTTCACTGGGAGGTTAATTTTTTTTTTTCTCACCAGATTCAGGGTGGTAGAAAACAGCTTTTTTTTTTTTTTTCTTAATCTAATGCTCAAGGTTTTGGTATTCAGTCAGCAGAGAATTTAAAAGCACATGACTTGGTGTCAGCCATAGAAGAGGACAGAAGATGGTCTAGCTGCAGTTAGCATGTGAATTTAGAGAGATGAGGGCTGAATGATTAAAAAAGTTGCAAGGTCGTGTAATACTTACCATGGAAGACTCTTTATTTTTACTTGGTATAGTAGAGTGACTGTAATGCCGTGTTTCAAGCTCTGATGATAATACCAATTTTAGCTGTTTAGTGAACCCCTGAAACATTTACTCAGTTTCTAAAATTACACGTTTCAGGTATAAACTAATGTCTGGAAGACTGAAAAAAAAATCCTTTATCTGACCTGGAAAGTGTGATTTTTATTTTTTTTAATACCAACTCCAATGCTTTTCAGTTGAAATTTCAGTTGAATTACTAGCTTAATAGAATATTTCCAGATAGGAAGCACCTGACATAAGTACCAAATATATGTGCTTGCAGTAGTAATCTGATTGCTAGTGAATTATCTCTGTGATGGTACTGGGCTGTTCTCGAATCTGGTTTGTATAGTATAGATAAGTATAAAATATCTTCCTCAATTTCTTATTTTCAGATGGTGTAGCTCAAAATAAGGAAGCAGAAGACTCCACCCTGCATCAGCATAAATGGTACAAAAATTCAGAGTGATTTTGATACCATGCTTGCTTTTTAATGTGAACTGCTAAACAGGACAATTATTCTTATTATCTGTTTTATGCATAAATAGATACAATACAGGTAGAAGTATCCTTTAATTGTTAAATTGGCGTTGAGCTCGAGAGACCAGTGGTAGTGGTGTATGTGTCGCCTCTTGAGCTAATAAATATGCACCTTCAAAGGCTGAGGTCAAATTGCTTTTGTAGCAAGTGAGGCTGACACCCTTTCCAGACATAAGGTTTCCTGATATTGCTACTTAGAGTCAAATTATTATGGCTTGGATACACATACAAGTGCTGAAACTCCCCTTTGTTGGCAACCTAATGGGAGAATTCTAGTTGTATGTAAGATGGTTTATTTTCTGTTTGGGCTAACTCCAATTAATCTTTCTCTATTCTAGCTTTTATCCAGAAATAAAATGGTTTCAAAATGAAGTGACTGTTACAGTAAAGGTAAAAATAGCAGGTATTGCTGACTATAAATGTGACTTCTCTAAAGAAAAAGTAATTTTCAGGTAAGCTTATGAAATTTAAGTTTAATAAACCTGAAATATGGCTGTTAGTTTGTATTTGTTTTTTAAAAACTTTTTTATAATTTAGTGCTTGTTTAGGAGACAAACTTTATTTGGCTGACATGGAGCTACATCAGTACATACTTACAGAAAAGTCATCGTGTGTGATTAAGGATAAAGAGGCTGCTATTATCCTCGCAAAAGAGAAAAAAGGAGCATGGTGCAAGTTACTAAAGAACAAGGTGAAGGGAAAATTGACTTGAGAATTACTGAATATTTCAAACATACTAGCTGTGCTTTAGTACAGATATTTCAGACTGTGTTTTTTGTTAACAGAATCCTCATGTGTCTTTTGATTTCGAACACTGGGAAGATTTTGAAGACACGGGTCCTTTTCCAGTTGGTAAGGATCGAACAAGTCAGTGTTTATCATGTATGGAATGTTTATCATCCTAATTTTTATTGCATAGATTTTATCTGGAATATTCAGTTGTTTTATAAGTATGACACTAAGCTGGTTTGCCCAGCTCCTGTGAAAACAGATTAGAGGACCTCTAACCTCTAGCAAAGCACGGGCAGACAGGTATTTTTCAATCAGAATAGCACAGACAGTTTGGTGCAGAAGTTTAGTGTTTTGGTCTAGTTTGTACCCTAAAGGCTTTTTGTATTTCTACATGTTTGTTTTGAAGCTCTTGTCTTTTCTTGCTTTATAAATTTTACACTTTGTTAATTACTTCTAGGTAGTAAAAAGCTGCATTGCACTTCTGCAGTAACCGAAGATCTGGTTGAGTCTTCAGACGACAGCAGTGTAGAAAGTGATGAGTAATGTGGAGATAGATCATTACTGTCTGTTAAGGATAATGTTGCAAAATATTGTCTGTTGCATGACCATTCCCCCTAAAATTGTTGAAACTGAACATATAGGTTGCAGAACTGTGTTTAATTTTTGGAAGAAAATAGTAAGTAAAGTCCTTCTTGTGTTCTAAGCATCTGAAAAAAATACTTTCCAGAAGAACTTTATGTATATTGTCCAGTGCTTTTGCTTCAAAATTGTTGGCTTTAATGATGATGTGTACATATGTACTTTTAATTTAAGTAATTAAAGAGCTTTACTTACCTGAGTTTGCTGTGTTAGCAATAGTTAGTAATTTCTGCAGTTTCACAAACTCTGATGGTCTGTCAATTATTTCTACATTATCCTTCATACGCATACAGAATCAGTTTTGTAGCAATTGCCCGTTTCAGTTCTGCATGAGTAAATGATGCCTGAACTCAGATGGCAATCTTTACCTGACTGGAAATACATGGACTTGGCATGAAATACTGTACTGTGCAGCTAACTAATAGCAAACTGCTGCATAGTATTAGGGGAATGAGCATTGTGGTAGAAAATTCAGTGTTTGTTTTCAGTTTGATGTTTTCATGTGTTGTGAATTCTTTTCCTTATTCAATTTCCTCTCACCTAGCTAAAACTCTTACGCTAATAAAGGTCAAAATCTTGTCTGCCTAGCTCAAAGGCTTTGAGCTTTCATGTCATCTTTCAGTAAATAATTTTTCACTGTTACATTTGTACACACCAGAACATCTCACAGTGAAATAATAATGTAATAGCTACTCATAATAAATTAAGCTGGTACCAATCTCTTTGCATCTGTAGATCTTTAAAACATGTTAGTCTCTCCAATGGAACTATATGATGACTTAGAGATTTAGCTTTACAGATTTATTTTAAGAAGCCTAAAATTTTGTTGTATTTTTAACATGAAGAATATACTTACCGGTTGGGAATTATTCTTTCAAGAAACATTAGGATGCCTTTGCTAATCTCTTTGGGGAGAGGAATGTCTTAGTATGCTTGCACTAACAGTTACGTTTTTTCTTTTGTTTGCATATAATAAAGATTCTTTCTGAATATTTAAGAATATTTCTGATGCCAGTGGAAAACTGGCATGTGACAGAATAAATTGTGGTGATTGTTAATGTATGGCTTAAAGAAAAAAAAAATAATACTGTTGGGAATCTGAATACAACTGAACTTAATTTACAACCTTCACCTGTGTTCAACATAGGTGCTTGCAAAGCTGTAATAATTTTTAATGTACTTAATAAGAATAACTTAATGCAACTGTATTTTTGGTCTTGCTTTGCTTTGTGTTGAAAAGAGGAGACTGTCACATGACCTACATAAAAATACCATGGAGCAGGATTTTTCCTTCTTCACACATTGTGTCTTTCTGACTTGTCTGATATATAAATACAATGTAAAATTATTTTCTACCAGTGGAAAAATCTACAATCTAATAGACAAATTATCTCTAATGGTTGAAAAGTAAGGCAACCCTGTATCAGGTACAAGCAGAAGCTGTTTTTAGCCCTATGTTCTTAGCAGGTGGCAAGAGCAAGTGTTTTAAGAACACTATAAAAAATGTAGCAATAAACTCCAAGAATGTTCTCTTGGCCTCTAGCTATTCTTGACCAGGATCTTCATGAGGAAGAGGTTCTCTGTGGACTTTTTGCTTTGATTTGTTGCTTTATGAACCTCTGTCAACTTCTAACTCCTGTGCTAAGGAACTCAGTGGTGTAACATCTTCTGTGAAGAAAGTTTGTTCTGTGTTTTGAAGCTATCCATGCTCTGTCTGCTTGATGCCCTGCACAGAGATGTAGTTTGCTTTTCCCAGTTTATTAACACTTAAGACTCAGTCACCATTTTCATCCCTACCCCCCAGTCAGGTATGTTTTTCAACCTTCAAAATAGTAGTAGGTGGAGTCAATCATGGTACAAAAGTATTTTATTCCTTTGGTCCTTCCCTGAAGTTTATAGGTAACTTGTTTGAAGTGTTCTTGTAAACTGGGGGAGGGAGGAGTAGCACTAGTATTAGTGTGAGTGGGACAAAACACAGTATTTGGCAAGTAGATACTTTGTATGTAATGAGAATTACAATTTTGTTTTGCTGTCCATTCATTTCCTTTGTCATTCCAAAGTTTTTTGTTTGCCCTGACATGGAGATATATTTTCATGAATCTGACTATCACCAAAAAATCTCATTCAAATGACTCAGAACCCGTTGCTTTATATATATACCTTGGGGATTGGTCATCCAATGCAAAATGAAATATATGGGAACTTAAGTTTTATTAATTTCTTTGTAGTTGCAGTATGGTAGAAAAAGCTTCTTTAGTTGAATTGGCTAGGCTATAGTTAGTATGAACTTGTGTTCTTAAGCCAGTTGTTTAATATTCCTTTGTTATGTATTTAGAATGGATGTATTAAAAGTTATTGAGAGGACTTGTGCTTTCAGTATTCCAGTCTTTCTCAATTTAAGTCATTTGTCAATATTTTAAAGTGATTGAGAAAATTACTTTCTTTATCCATTTGCTGTGAGGGAACATAGTAAGTATTGGAAGTTACCCAGAACCAGTTTCTAGGCCAGGGGAATTCAAAGCTGCTTAAATCTGTATGTGAATTTGGGATCTTTTTTTTAATTTTATTTTCATTAGCTACCAAATGGAACATTTCTAGGATGATGTTATTTCTGTAAAGTCACATTCATGCTGAGGATAACTTCTGTTGCATTTGCTTTGTGTTCTTTACCTTGGATGGCAGTGGAGAAAACACATATACCTGAGAAATTAAGCCTTAACTGATGAACTTGCTTTAAAAAAAGAATCACTCTTCTCTTCAGGCAGGTGTGCTGTCCATTTTCACTTCACATTTCCTTAGTCTTCCAATTCTTTGATAGCTAGTGTTTGGTCTGAGAAACTGAGGATTAGAGTTAGTATGTTTTTACGTAACGTGTCTTCTGTTTTGTGTGACTTGTAGGTGATGCTGTAAATGATAGCTATTCTGTTCTTTCAGCACTACAAAAGAGGCATTTCAAACTACAAAAGAGGCATTCTGGCAGTGCTGCAGGTGAGTACCATTTTCGTAATTGAAGTGCTCCTCTTGTTTAAGTAACATTAATGAAGAAAATAAGATAACCTTAACGTATTAGCAAGCAATGAAAAAGGCTCTGCTGTACCCTATAATCTGGCTCAGAAATCTTTTATTCTCATATTTAATAAACATCAAGTACTAAGTAGTATTGCAAAAATAACACATGCCAGCATGAACATAGCAATTCAGAAAGTATAAATGCGCACCAACTAAATGGAATTTCCTTCAAAGATATAGCAAGTAAAAACACTCTAGTACATATAAAATATTTTATTCAGTAGTTTCCTCTGCTGGAACAACTTCCAAAAGCATCTGAAGGTGCATAGTGATGGGCTCTGAGAAGAAAATACATTGTTAGAACCTTGTTTTGAGAACAGTATTTAGATTAATACTATTTTTCTGAGTTAGAGAAATGTCCTTCTAAGCAGTTGTTTCTTTTCTGTATTTGCATCTCAAAAACAAATAAATAAGAGGTGGGACATAAAAACAATCTTAAGATCCAGGCCAGTATATTTTGAGATTTCTAGTCTTGCTCTTCATAGAGTACACTGCTTCTAATTGCATGATTAGATTATACATAATAATTTGGGAGGGGGGGAGGCAGACATAATGGATTTTCTTAATGTCTGTAGAACTATTAATTCTGTCCTCTGCAGCTGGTTCTACTTTCCACTTTGGAAATACTTGCATATCAGTTTTACCTTGAGAGATGAATGAAGAGTTCCTTCTGAGACTATGCAAGACGGCTTTATGCACACAGTGAGCTTTGCTAATGTCATCTGTCTGGAAAACTGCCTCCCTCCCTGTTTCCCCCAGCATATAATTTAAATTGCAATGGACAATATAATGAGCTTTTTTGGGGTAGTTGCTTTAAAGTTTAGTGGTGTTCTATTGAATTTGGAAACGGTCTGTAGTATACTTACTTGATATTTTCTGGGGCCAGCTGAATTTAAAATGAACAAAAAGTACATAAAATATGAGTCCACTAAGTATAAATAAAACACAGTACAAATATGCCAGTTCAGGTGCACTGATGATTGGTAGCAGTACCAGTAAAATGGAGATTAATGTCACAATGACTGGAATGACAATGGGTATCTGCAAGATAAAGATAAATAAAAAAATAAGTAAAAGCACAATTATTTAGCTAATTGTTTTACTGTTCTTACAGAAGTTGCGTATGTGAAACATAGTTTCATTGTCTTAAGATGTTTTTCCTTTTAAAATTTCAGAAATTAGATGGCACAATTGCGAAAGTAGGAAGAAATAGATGGGAAAAAGTTTTCTGTTGAATTGTTAATAAAGGTATCTGTCTTTATTGCAAATAGCAATGTAGTAATTCATATACAGTTTAATGAATGACCTGACTCCAGTACAGTGAAGTTTGGATCTATCTCCAGGTACTCTTTCAGTGGTAGTCTGCTGACTGTAGTTCCCCATCCCTGAAAATCTGCCACAGTTTCTGCCCATCATCTGTGTGAGTGAAAATAAACATTGCCTGGGCTTTTCCCAGTCTTTGAGCTTTGTCATAGTGCAAAACTTGAACAAAAAAAAAAAAAACACAAATAAATGGCTAGATTTCAGGTAAGGGGGGTGGTGAGGAACCTCTACTTAAGGATGTTCAAATATTCAGAGTTTCAGGATGAGTTCATGTTTTAGTATTTATGGAAGTGGAGGAAAAGTCATGCTGAATGCTGAACTTACCCGGATTGGTCTGTTGACTTCCTTTCTTGTAAACCTCATAACAATGAGTGCAAACACAGTTAAACCATAAAATATCCAGACTGCAAAACTGAAGTAGTTTATAAGTGTGTCAATGTCACCAGGGATAATATAAATAATAGCAATGGCACCCTAAAAATGGAAACAAAAATTAGTATTAGTGAAGTTTAACCTTATTTTATGTGTATATGTTTATAGCTTATGTGTAGGTATGAGTGTATGTTTAGGGTATTCAGAACATAATTTGTGCGTGCTTTTGCTTAAACATCCGGGCGCAAGTGAATTGCAGTACATTTAAAGATAGTATCTGTAGCCTGTCAATGTGTGTTTGCTTTTCTGTGCAGTATGAATTCTGTTTTAAGTTAAAACACTTAATCTTGTATATGTTAATCCATTTTGTTGTTGACTGACTATCTAGAAGGAAGAGATATTTATTTATAATAATGTTAATTATTATTAATATATTTAATATATTCAATGTTATTTAATTATAATAATATATTAATTTTTTTGGTTGTTGACTCTGGGAGTGGACAGAGCAAGAATTTTGACTCTACCTGGTTTTACGTTGACATAAAAAGGTAAAACACAAAAAAATAAAAATATGGTCTAGTTTTATTTTAAAATATATTTATTAAATGTGTAGAATTTTTTTTTTAATGAAAATATGTAAATGCATCCTTACAGGGAAGAAATAGAGTAGGAAATATTTCATAGGCATCTTGTGAAATAAAGGATTTGCCTAACACTAATAATTTATTTTTTTTATTTTTTGGTTTTCATGCTATGGATTCTTAAAATTTTGATTTGAAAATTCAGTTCTGGAATGAAACTTTTCAAATTAAGAAGTTGTTTTCATTGTATAGTCCTTGCTCCTAATACATGTTCAGGATATATGTTTATATACAGATAGTAATCTCACAAAGATACAAAGACATGTCAAAGCTGCTGGTAAGAAATTTTGAAAGCATGTATTAAGATCTTTTTGTAGGTAATTTCTCTGAACTTAGAATGTATACTTACATAAAATATGATAGCAGGTGCTGGTGTTAAACGCTTAACACTAATGTAAGACAGCACCTTTAGCATGTGCCCTTCACGACCTGCTACATAAACAAGTCTGACAAAACAAAAACAAGGCAAACTAGTTAGTGTGGCACCTAAAGTTCAAGTGGTGTTATATTTTAACACCGCCCCCCCCCCTCTCCCCCCCCCCCCCCCAAAAAAAAGTTTTCAAATGTGTTTTATTATGTGTCTACATCTGACTAGAGTTTTCTTTAGAGTACACCGCTATTTCCTTTAGTGTACGATGGGATTTAAAGAATATTGCACTAAACTGAAATTGTGGAAATAACCAATGTTAACGCACAGAAATTGAAACTAATTCTGTTTTCAGAATCATTAGTTTGTACATTTAACTAAAATTGTTTTTGGAAGAAGATGCTATCTTTTAATTTAAAAAAAATCCTTTTTAATTTTTTTCCATATTAAATAGCTACCTGTACAACCTTCTGTCAAAAAAGTCTGTACAGCCCTATCATATTCAGATAGATCTTACTGTTAATAGTAAATAGAAGTGTTGAACAATTGATAGAAAGGAATGGCTTTTCCTTCCAGTTCTTATCTTGACTGTTATTGGTGAGTTATGTTCTTACTCTTATTTTTTTGTTTAATGACAAGCTTTAAAATTGGCCAGCAAAAAAAAAAAAGGAAAAAAACACTTTCATGCCATATCTACTTTCAAATGAGAATCTTATTTTCTGATTTTTCAAACCTGTATAGCTTCTTTTTGCAAAATAAACTATAGCTAGATTTGTAAGTACTTGTTAATTACTTTGTACATTTAGATCATAAGTATGTCGATATCTTTGTGTCTAAATACAAAAATATAGATATACATTTTTCACCCTTAAAAAAATTAATTTTAAGTTACTTAGAATGAGAGCTTACCTGCCTGCAGTAAAACATGTCCCATTGGCAGATCCAATTGTAGAAAAGGCCACAAAGAGAGGTACTATCCAAGAGGCTGGATAAAGAATTCTATCTCCAAATGTCTGGGATATGGGATTAAAATGAATGGTTTTTGTCATTTTAACTGCTATTTGGTATATTCAGAAATGTTGGCACCTCTTTAAAAATACAATAAATATGTATCTAATGTATCTTATCAGTAAAATATTTGTTGTATATTTTGCTATTCAAGGATACTTGGCCAAATGAAGACCTGAATTAATTCATGAAACACACTATAAAGAAGAGTGGAATATTGTCTTGAATGAAACAAAACCACTTAAATTGCTTAAGACACCTGGTTTGTGGATGTCTGCCAAAGAATAGATATGATTACCACAGAGCATGGTGCATACACAAGGTGATT
The DNA here is from genome assembly GCF_964211835.1 of Anser anser. Classification (NCBI taxonomy): domain Eukaryota; kingdom Metazoa; phylum Chordata; class Aves; order Anseriformes; family Anatidae; genus Anser; species Anser anser. Next base: position 13,241,597 of record NC_139732.1, read on the forward strand.
CCAGTGCAAGTAGAAAGAATAACAGTAGTAATGAAGGCATGGCAACCTAGGCCTTGTCATGGGTGAGCAGGTGAGGGACACACTTGCCAAGTTCTTTCACTACACTTTGATTTTTACCTGTGCCGTGGTATGTTAATTGTTACTGCAAGGTGAATTGGAACTAATGTAGGTACGTTGATCTGCTGTAACTGAATTTTAATTAAAACTGACAGGTAGATTTTGGATTTTCAGTTGAGTAAGTCAAGCATATTGAGTTCTACTTTTGCACGAACTTAACATCAGTTAACTTTACCTGGTAGCAGCACACTCATCAGCACCAAGCAGGAAAGCTCTTTACAGATGTATAGACCTCTTTATATGGAGCACTCTGCTTATTTTGCTATTTGCTGTGCCCCTTTTGTGCTGCCCAGTAGCAGTTGGATTTTCTTTTAATTTAGTCTGATCGCTTTAGAGATAGCTGATGGGTGCTGTTCACAGATGTTAAGCTTAGTGGTACAACGAAGAGAAGCAGTTCTTTATCGACATACAACTTAGTATACAGTTTTGCACCTCTTGGTGCAAAGAAAGAGGATGAAATACATCAAAATTCTACATTTTAAAATCTTTTTTTTAATTTTGAGATTAAGTATTTCTACATATAATGAATGCACTGTAACACAGTGAAGAGGTACATGTATGCATGTGTGCATGTCACATGCTGTTTGTTTTCCCCTGGAACTTTCATAAGGAGAAATTGCTACAAGCTCTCTGAACAATGGTTTGGGAGACAGATGTCCCCTGGAAAATGTACTGAGTGGAACTGAAGGGACAGATGAGTTTATATAAATTTCTCAAATGTGAAGAATAATCTTTAATGATTTTTTTCCATAATAGTATGTCTTCCAATGAAGTAAAGAGGATAGTTCTCAGTTTAGTTAAGATAAAAGCAAAAATGAGGAGGTGAATTACAGACCACTTGCTGTTATCTCCAGAATGGCAAAACTTGATTTGTTATTTTGCATGTGTTTATTTCTCAGAAATACTGGAATCACTGTCAAGGGCAAAGCAGTAGTCAGATACTATTTTTCCTTCCATTCTTTCAATGCCTATGGAAAACAGTCAACCGCTGAGCTGTGGTGTTTACAAAATGTTACCTAAAGACTGCATTACTTCTGCTTGCTTTTTTTTTTTCCTTGGGGTCTGATGGAGCAGTTTAAATTAGGCACTACTGAAATGAATTTTGGATTCAGAAATGACAGATAATGGGGAAAAATCAAGGTGAGACTGGCAGTTTAGAAATAAATTGTATCTTAAAACTTAGAGATTGCTTTTTACATTTTTATTTTTTTTTTACTGCTCAGGATGCTTTAATACCCATGGTTTTCTTTAGATGGTTTATTACAAATAAAGTGGCTTACCACAGCAACTGCCTGGGACTGTAGGAGTTCTGTTGAAGTCATTACGGTGAAATATGCAATGTTTATCAGAACGTAACAAATTGTAACCAAGGGGATTCCAATAATTATAGATAGTGGTAGATTTCTAAGGAATGCAAAAGTAAGACTCCATCAGCATTGCTGTATCACTGGCAATATTACCCTAATAAACTGTGGACTCTTACTATCCCCCATATACTCTAGAGGTATGTGTATATTTCTTTACTGTAGAGAAACAGAAAACAGGATTTTAAAAAAATAATAATCACAAATTTACGAAACCCAGAATACGTACTAATAGCTCTCTTTCTGTTAGTGCTTAAGCTTTCAGTAAGCATTCCTTTGAAAGTTAAGCCAAAATACATGCTTGCTTTTACAATTTCTTTTTTTGTCATTAGTAATACTACTTTTCTATGTAGTTTTACCTGTAAGGATTTTTAAGTTCTTCTGTGATGTAATTGAGTTGATTCCTGGAAGGAAAAACATTAAAACAATGTTTGTAACAGTCATATGTAATGTGTTATAAGGTTAGGTGTTATTTCTTTTTTCTGTGTGCCTTTGTAGTTTAGAAAAAAAAAAAAAAGGTAATACTGCAGAACAGAAAACTGTGAAATTGTGAGCTGCTTCTTCCGAATGTAAGCCTGAAGTAACTAATTTTTCCTCCTTAAAGTTTTGATGCATCTTACATTTTTAGAAGTACCTCTGTGTTTTTTGAATTAAGATTCTTAGCTCTTGGATAAAATATCCCTGAATAAGCAAAAACTTGGTGGACATTTGTTTCAAATTTACAAGATTGCTTTTGAGCTTCGAGCTTTGCAAGATCTAATATTTTTCAAATAAAGGCACTAGTTGACTGTATCCATTGCAAGGAGTCAAAAATGTCTGAAACAGGAGATGTTCATGTCTAAGCTGAGAGACTCAAGCTTGGAATAAAACCTGGAAGAATAATCCATTTGTCTTACGCATCGTAATAGGACTTGCTTTGCTGTAAGTAAAGATTTATATTCTTAATTCCTTTAAAAATATGGATCTATTTGCAAAACTTGACAGTATGAACATTTAAGAATAGCATTAATGGATCAGAGCTTGATCTTGAATTTGTCCCAACAGAGACTCAGACCAGTTCACATTCCTGTTAGTTTCAGGAACTGATGTATGTAAAATATTTTCAGGACTGTAGCAGAGACATTGATATTCCTCCAGTAAGTTTAGTTTAAGAAAGTAATAGTGGAAAGCAGCCTTCGGATACTGAATATAAATGTTGTATGTAGATCATAAATGTAAACCTCCAACCTTCCATATTTGTGAATATTTCCAAATGTATTTTCTTTGGTCTAACACAATGGATAAACAGATGAGAAGGTTTACAATGGGAAGCTTCTCAGGGAGGGAGAATTCAGTGTTCTTTTGTACTAGTCAAACGACACTACGTATTTCACAAAACATGGGCTTTGATGGGGGTAACCTGTGCAGAGTCTAGGAACGATATATTTTTTTTTTTGCCTAATGGAATTACTTTTTATATCTTCCTCATTGTCGCAGTATCTAAGCACCTTCAGCAGCCCTTTCAGGATCCACTATAGAATCTTTCCTAATAAACAGTAACCTGAGGTTTTGTTCTTTTACCAAGCTAGTGTTCTTTTTCCAGAATTCATTAAGAGATTCTTTATAACAAGTCAGATGTTAACTTTCTTAGATCACATCTTTGAGTTCTACAGGGAGAGAGTAAACCAGTTAAAGGCTGTTAAACTGTAACCGTTAACACTAGTAAAGATACCTTACCATCCATCGTACGCCCAGAGTCCATTATAGAATGCCAGACCAATAGAGCTAACAGAAATTTTACTGTCCTTGAAAGAATCTTTAAAGTTTTCAGTTTTTCCTGCAAATAAAACATAGATTACTGTCAAATGTTGAAATTAATCCCTTTAATTGCCACTAAATGAAGAAATATTCCAATGTCTGTTTAATATTTTGAAACATTCTGCTGTTGAAGATCAGTTTATACGAATTTTTATGAACCGATAAGTAGTGTTGAATTTCCTACCCCCCTTCCTCTAAAATAAGTAGTACCGTAAGGAGTTCCAATGAGATGTGGAACTCAACACTGAATAAAGAGAGCCTTATTGTTGTGCTGTTTTTGTTGGGGAAATTTTTAAATGGTCAACAGAAACTAAAATAATTGCACGTTAATGTATATTTAATTACCTTGCGCAAGGAGAACAATTCCACTTACAATAATGATTGTGACAATGATCATTTTAGCAGCCGTGAGAAGATTCTGGAGATAACTTCCCAGCTTCACGCTCAGTGAATTCACTATTGTAATTACCACTAGAAGAAAGAAATTCATATTTCTCTTGTTAAATTTGTCAGAACTGAAAGAAAAGTTGACTTCTAAAACATTTTTCCCTTATTCACTGTACTGCTTTTTCCTTCCAAGATGTTCACATATACATAGTTGTTTTTTTTTTAACATAGTATGTTTGGATGACTTAAAATTGTGAGGAAAAATTGTTTCTGAATTAGATGTGTACCATTAACAACAACAAAAAAATAGTAATTGTACAGCATTCTGATGAATACAGAAATATCTCTGAACTTCTTCCTTTTCTGCTGCACATAAGCATTCTATGCAGCTGTATTTTTCTTGGTAAAGAAAGGAAACCCAGGCTAGGAGCAAACCATCGTTCTGTCCTTTTCTGTATGGAGTTAGTTATTGTGGGAAAGACTCTCTGTTTCCCGAAGTTCTGTTCCTTTCAGCGTAGGGTTGCTTTCTGATGTCATCATAAAGATCAATGTGCTCAAGTCCTACTATGCTATGTGTTCACGTATAGGGCTGAACAGAAATTGCTATGCAATTATGGAACTTGTCACTTTACAAGAACAAAGAAGTCTTACCAATGGCAGCTGCTGCAAGACACTTGATGACAACTGGGGGTGGATCGCAACCTGGATAAAAAGGAGCTGATGCATATTCTGCAAAGCTGAGACAAATGATTGCAAAAGAGCTGGGCTTTGTGACAAGTAAGCTTGTCCAAGAAAACAAAAATGCTGGAATTGGGCCAAATGCTTCCATGAGGTAAGGATATTCTCCTCCTGATTTTGTGATCATTGTACCAAGCTCAGCAAAACAAAGTGCCCCTGAAAACAAGAAATGTGCCTGTTACTGGCTGTTTGGTTTATGCACTTTTCAAACTATGATTAGAACAAAATAGTGCTTTTTCATAGGTAGCAAAATTACAGAACTGGATATGTAAATATATCATTAATTTTTCCATGTTTGAGTACTGTACATGCTAAATTTTAATTACATGCAAGTAGTTGTGTAAATATGGGGAAAAAATATACTGAAACTGTTAAGTTACAATCCAGAATTTACTATTACCTTTGTTTAAGACTTCAGCCGTTGAAGTATGAACGTCCTGATTTCTTAAGAAACCAACACTTCCAGCAAAGGTCCAAATGAGAACTGCGCTGGCTGACCTACCTTTTAGAAACTTAACGTGGAAAAACTAAGTTTGCTGCACAATTTTGAATTAAAATGCCACTGTAATTCAAAGCTGATCTTAGTAGACACTTCTAGTTTTATTGCTGTAGCTGCTCAAAAAATACTTTTTGTATGATTTGTAGCTGACACAATGCACAAAATTCCTTTTTGTGTTTTACTATTTGAAATACTTGGGAGGTGCTTAGCGTTAATTTTTTGGGTGATAAAATTAGATTTGGGGGATTGGACTAGATGATCTTTCAAGGTCCCTTCCAATCCCTAACATTCTGTGATTCTGTGATTTGTGCAGCTGTAGAAAAATGTTAAATACCAGCCCTGACCCAGCAAACTTTCGTGTGCTATTTTGCCTGTGATTTAAGTAGAAAAGTACTCTCTTTATTACAGTTAGTTTTAGTTTTGCTTACTTTATCCACTTGCTTTAAAAATGAACTGAAAATGATCATTACAGTTTTAAAAGCTTAGTCTATTGTTTATGAACAGCACATACTTAGTACACTCATCAGGGTATGACTAGTTTTGGTCTAAGTGTCATTACCTTATTTGTGAAATGAATGGTATGCAGTAAATAAAAATATTTAAACAAAGATCCACACTTTGTTGATTCTTTGTTTACCTAGTGTTGCAAGAACTCCACAGGCTGCCCAGATGATTAAACAAGGACCCACGGCTCCAGCATTGGCAAGTACTGATTTTGGAGAAACAAAGATACCTGAGCCAATAATTGTACCAACAATCATACAGATTCCACTGATCAGGCCCACCTTGAAATAAAAGGAGACATTTTGGTAAAGTAACTTCTAATATCTTAATTTATCACTAATTAGCCTTCAACATAAAGTTTCTACGAACTAATAAATGATGAAATTTTGCTTCTAAAATGTATACAAATACTGCACCATACTCCTGCTGTTTCCAGAAGCCATTACTTGTATTTTGCCTGATTGCGTATTTGCTTTACTATACTATCCTTTGGACTATCCATTTTCTTTAAGCAGTTGTTTCTCCTTGCTTCAGGTATTTGTCTACAGAAATTAGTTTGATATTGATAAGTGGTTAAAAGATCATGTTCTTCTGACATTGTAGTGACTTACATGTTACATGAATCTACTAAAACTTAGGCATCTCCTGATAAAAAAACACCGGCATGGGCAGCTTAAATTTTCCTTTTAAGTCATGGCTAGTCTGATAACATCAGTATTTTGACAGTCTGCGTTCTTGACACCAAACTGAAACTACAGAGAGTGTCTTTTTCCAGGTTACCTAAACTGAAAGAGAAATTACAGTTCTCCCTAAGAGGCTTGTCAGGGACAAAAGAAGTGGCTTTTTTTTGTTGTTGTCGTAAAAACATCTGTAATTTTCTGGAGGAGAAGAATTACCAGTTTCTTTCTGTACCACTAGCTGTTTTATAGAAATAAACACGTTTTCAGAAGCAGTGAGCTAACAACTCTGTTTAGACTGAGAAGTTTATGTGGAGTTTGTGAAATTTATGAAGTTATGCTCTCTTGAGCAATTTTGAAATTATCAAACATAAGACTTCAATATTATATGTTCTCACTTCTTAATTGTGTTTGCGCCCCAGCAATTTCCTAGTAATTAGCCATTTCTTAAAATGTAAATCAGCCACACTATGAAGATAAATCAATGCAAATTTGGATACAACTTCAACTTTTTTGTGATGATGCCTCTACACAGATATGTCCCAACTGTCTCCCTCTGACAGCCCCTCAACACGTGTATTGGAGGAGGGTGGGTGTTGGTGTTTACCTGCTTTTGTAGGTTCATAGTTCGGGGTTCTTGACTCTGAATGGATTGTCCATCCTCTTTTCTGCTGTCCTGTCCTTTTCTTTTCCTCAAGCTTTCTTCACCCATTTGGCTTATTTCTTGAAATATCTAAAGAAATTATTAAAAAAAAAAAAAAAAGGCATATTTTACTGATGTGTGCTTGAGTTTTGCTGGTATATATGCTCTAAAATAGCATACTTAAATACTGTCAGAAAATACAAAAATGCACACATGCAATACACAGGCAAAGGTCTTCCATCTAACTACCTCCTCGGAGATTAAATGAAAGAGGTGGTAGGTGTACTTTACCTCATCCATCAGACTTCCTGTAGATTTCCTGACTCACCTGGCAGTGGATGTCCTTACACCTTATGCCTCAGGTTACAGTTGAGAGAATCTCATTACTGGAACAAGCTAGGTTTTATAGCTAGTCTCTCCTTTGAATTCCTCAAGGGGTCCAGACAGATTTAATCTTCCACCCAGAAACTAGCATGTTTTCTTATCTAGAAGACATTCTTTCTGATCTTTGTTAAATTAGGCCTTGTCCCAGTTCCTTGGAGACGCAAGTATGTTAGACCAAGTGTCATCTCCTGTAATTGTCTAATTAGCAGCTCTTTTCCTCAGAAGGGTTACTGTTCTTCTTGTTGACTCAGGGTGAATGTCTTTTACTGAACATTATATTCTGTTTAGAATTAGAATGGAAACAGTTTGGATTTAGAAATTCAAGTTTATATCTGTGAATTATTTTTTTCTTGAGAATTTTGCTCATTTGCCACAGTATTTGAATTAAATACTACCTGAGATTGTGATGGAAACAATTTGTAATAGGTTAAGTCCTGATTCTCAAAAGTTTATTCCGTCTACCTCCTCAGATCTTCCATCTGCAGTTGTTAAAATCTGAATGTTGAAAATTGTTTTGTAGTTATACAAACAGCAATTCAGGAATGCCTCATGTGTAGGCAACTTAGTGTCTAATAATCCTTGGCTTTTTTGTAGCATTTTGAATTAACAGAACATCTGTCTTTAGTACTGATGGTCTTAAGAAACATTTCTGCTATAAACAGATCTGTTTTATGTTTTGAGTTAAAGATTCAAAAAAAGAAAATCATCATGAACCCAACTTACGATTCAAGCTACAATAGAAAATTGTCCGTGTAAGGAATGCAGGGCTTGGGTCACTGAATTCTATTACAGCTTTGAGCCCAACTTCTCTCTTGAAAGTCTTTTATCTAGAATATGTTTTAATCACCATCTGAGAGTAATTCATACTTTCACTTACCTTACTTATTTATATTTGTTTAGTGTAATTCAGGCTTCAGGGATCTCTGTATCGCGTGTTTCTTTATTTCTTCCGTTAGATTTACCAGCCAGTTAGAGAGCAAGACATGTCCATGTCTGAAACCAGAATACGCAGAAGCAACAGCAGCTTAAGTACAGAGGTTATAAAAGGTAATCATTAAACCCATTCTCAGCCAAGAAGCTTTGAGATGGGAACCACAGGTAAACCAATAGTCCAATTAGTTTATCTTTAAAAACAAAAAGTCTTTGTTCCATTTGTAAGAAAGTTTGTCCAGTACCTAAGTATTTTATTATGTAGTGAGAGTGAACCATAATTGGAGCATATTTTGATTTTATGTCAAGCTATTTCTAATTTAGAAACACTGTGGAAAGATAACGTTGAAATAAGGTGTATTAAAGACATCTGTCCAGGTGTTAACTGCATCCTATAAAAATAGTTGATGTTTTTTATCTTGAGGAGGTAGAGAAGTGTGAGCAGAAATCTTCACTTTGTTTTTCATTAACCTGAAAGCACTTGAGTGGGCAGCTTATGTTCCCTTCACATGCAGTTCCAATTATTTTTTCATTTTTGTAAATGTTTAGAAATCTTGCATTACTGGAAAAATGACATTCTTTACTTCTATACAGTTGTATATCCAGGAAAAAGCTGCAGTCATCTTCAGTGCTGAGTGCTTTAATTCCTGCTAGTCATCCCTAAAATATTTGCAAAAAAATCTTAGTTATGTTTCACTTCATTATTTTTGGTAATGCAAGCAGTAAGTCTTAATCAACCTGATGAAATCAAGCTTCAGCTGACTTAAAAAAAAAAAAAAAAAAAGTAACCATCTACTGTTAAAAACTAAAAAGTGTGCTGGTATTAGTAAGGTTAAGATGTGTTAAGATTTTTATCTTGTTAAGAATGATAGTATGGGATTGAAAATAAGCCCGTATTGTTGGACTTATGTGTCAACAAAACAGATGAAGTCTTGATATTATCTATATATTACTCCTTCATTGACGTTGTCTATATATTACTCATTCATTTAACACAGTGACCAACAATAACCTATGGAATGCAAAAAGCAAGCTACCAGTCTGTCCTGTTTATATCCTGGCATGTTGTGATGTCTTTTTTTCTTCTTTCTAATCTTCTGTTTAAGCATGCAGGCTTGATCAGTAGGAACTCCTGTTGATTTCAAATGTTAATGTAAATCTGTGACTAAAAATGAACTCTTCAACCAGTGTAAGATTGTTTCACGTTTTCTTATTTGCCATATTTTGTTCTGGTTAAGCCAAACTGCTGTATCAGTCTTTCTGCAAGACTGAGATTGCAAAGTGATGTCAGTACTGAAACTAAAACCAAAGCTGCATTTTTACAGCTCTCACTGTCTTATTTTTTTTGCTCCATTTTTCGTCTTTAATTCTTGCAGAAATTAGGATTAAGCTTCAAGAGAAGCTTGTCCATTCAACAAAATTGTTCAGAAACTATCATCTGAATGACGGTCAGATAAAAATGTTTTTGTTTTTTTTTTTCCCAACAGAAAAAGAGATTATTAAAATAGTCTGAATTCAAGCATATTAAAAGCCAGATAGCAGGAATTTTCACCTTCTTCTGCGTCTCTTACAAGGACTTCAAAAGTATTTTTCATGGTAATCGTGGTATAGGACTAAGTAAATTGATGTTTCTATATCTGTTGATTGCAGATGCCTAATTTGGTATCAAATATTACATAATGTAATTGTGTTCTCTAGGCTTGATTATTTTGAAATTAAGATACATAATTTTGCCACTCCTGTTTTTCCAGAAGTGCCATGCAGACTATTGAAATAGCTAATGTAAAAAGAAAAAACACTTTTTTGGGGTTGGGGAGCAATATCATATATGTTGCTAATTTTTCCACTCAAAGTGAAGTATATACCTTTCACATCAACTGCAGCCTAGAATTTCCAGACCAGCAAAAAAGGAAATGTACAAATCCTTATGTAGTTTTGATGGAAAGATAATGGAATATGTCATCTTTACTTCCATGTTAAGCAAAGTTTTACTTAAGATTATTTTTTCTTCTAGAATTTTTAACTAAGCAGCCAATTACTTGAGTCAACCTAGAATTTGTATTTGTAAAGTTTTCATTTGTTGAATGGAGGTCTTAAATTTCTGCCAATAGCTTGACCTTAATTAGCCTTTGTTTCCTTATAAAAATCAAGACGTTTTGTTTGAGGGATTAATTCTGGGATGCTATAGGCTTGTTTAAGGACTTGGAATTTTACCAGCAATCCTTCTTTTCCTGAGCCACTCAAGAAAAAAAAAAAAAAACAACGGACATTGAGTTCAAGGATTCTCCTGGTGTTTATTTTTTTCTTCATGGACAAGAGAAATTATGTTTTACAGCCATGGGAGAAGATTCCTTCCCTCTCAAATGCATATGTAGATGAAGAGATCAAGGAGTTCAAATTCCAAGGGGCTACAGAAGCAAACACTCTCTAGGCCAGTCCTGTCTGAACAGTGTAGTTTGAACCTTTTCAAATAGTGTTTACCAATTATATCATAAAAAGTAATTTTCAACTTTAATTCAGGAAATAACAAGAACATGGTGTATAAATACAGCTTTTATTATCATCAGTCACTAATAATAAAGGTTAATGTTTGTTAGGGTTGGTATTTATTGCTTGCAGTAATGCACAGATTCTGCTTTGGACTGACAATACTTATGCAAATGGTAACAACTGTTCTGACTTGCAGGTTTTACTTGGAGCTTAGCAGTATCTCAAAATGGGTACTTTCCATTCTAACCTTGCTACCTAACAGGTTACTTAATTTTTATCAGAGGAATGGTGTGTTTACTTGCACTTGCTCTTCTTTGAATCCTACCATTAACAGATGTGCTTTAAGAAGGTATTTCACTCCTGCCATCCTGCAGGCATGCTGCGAGTGGAATGTAAGAAAACAGTCTTTCTGAACAGCTGTGTCAACTGGGTTGTGCTAACATTGGCAAGATCTTTGCATCTTGTGGCAGTCAGCTGCACTGGCTGTCCATAGAGCTCTGTGCTTTGCGCTTGCAGCTAGAACACCTCTGCTATCACACCCGTGTTCTGGCTGCTGCTGCTGAGCAGTGCTGGCACAGCATCAAGGCTGTCCCTCCAATTCCTGTCTCTGGGAAGGCCATTAGGCTGGGCATGGGCAAGAGATGGGGAGAGGACACAGCCGAGACAGCTGACCTAAACTGACCAAAGGAATATTCCATAGTGTATGAGGTTCTGCTGAGCAATAAAAGCGGTGGGGGACTGGGGGGTGGGGGGTGAACTCCTGTTAGGTTGTCAGGAAAGCATCTGCCTTCCCAAGAAATTGCTATGTGCATTGAAGCCCTGCTTCCTAAGAAGTAGCTGAACATAGCTTGCTGATGGAACTGGAGAATAATTTTTATTCCTCCTTTTGCTTCTGCGCAGCCTTTGCTTTTTTTCCCCCCTTCATTGACCTGTTCCTTATCTCAACCCACGAGCTTTCTTTTTCATCATATTTTGTCCTTCATTGTTCTGTTGAGGAGGGGGAGTGAGAGCAGCGTGGTGGAGCTTAGCTGCCCATTGGTTCTTAAACCCCCACATCAAGGGAAAGATTAGATGAGTACATAGCTCCTAATGCCCATAGTGTATATATATATTTGAAATACCAGTGTCTTTTTCCCTTTCCCTTTTCTAGTTCTTGTTAGCAGTATATTTGGTTTGACCCCTATGACAAAAAAGTAGAGAAAAAATAAGGCTTGTTGGAAAGGTCTTTAGGTTTGCTAACGATAGATCTGCCTCAACATATTTTTGATTAATATAAAGCCTTTTTTATTATGTACATAAGCACAGTAAGTACAAGAGATTTCATAAACTTGTAAATGCTGGGTGTGTCATTCTGTCCAGAAGAACATGAAAAACCAAGGAGTCTTTTTTCAAGGATATTCTAAAGGTGTTTTGACATCCTCTGAAGAAAACTGAGTCTGACAGGATCAAACTAGGTTTTTCAGAGCATTCAAACTTTTATCTGTGTTTCAGAGCCAGGTCAGAATTAGCGAGTTCCCTAATACGAAGATGCCTCCTCTTCTTTTTCTGTTTGAGGAAAACAAAACCTCATCTTGGTCTGCTTTTCAGGTCTAAGATTCAGGCTGGATTCCACTGGTGTTCTTTCAGGAAGGGAGGGGTTACTAAATGCCACTTAGCTTTGGATGAAATGAGAAATTATTACAGTAGGGTGTGACGCTATTTTCTGGCGTCTTATGTTCTTGCAGAAAACATTGCAAGGCACTTCATGAATGTGTTAGATCAGAATTTAACTGCCCCATACCAATTTTTGTTAACAGGGTGTCTTTGAGCCGTTAACTGTATTTAAAATATTTCCTTAGGGGTTGGAATTAACTGAATTAACTGAATAGTGAGGAAAGAAGTTGTTGTGATTTAACCTGGTAGGCAGCTCAGCACCACACAGCCATTTTCTTCCCTGTCCCAGCAGGACGGGGGAGAGAATTGGATAAAAAAGTAAAAGCTTGTGGGTTCTGATAAAGACAGTCTAATAGGATAGAAAAGGAAGAGGAATAATAATGGTAATAGTAATAGTAATAATATGTACAAAGCAAGCAATGCACAATGCAATTGCTCACCACCCACTGACTGATGCCCAGGCTGTCCCCAAGCAGCAGTCATCCCCACCCCAGCCACCACCCCATGTAATTTTTCAGGTGGACATCATGCGTTATGGAGCATCCCTTTGCTCACTTTGAGTCAGCCGTCCTGGCTCTGTCCTGTCCCAGCTCCGTATGCACCCCCAGCCTCCCCACGAGGAGGGTGGTGTGAGAAGCTTAATTGTCTTTGACTTAGTGTAAGCACTGCTCTGCAGCAATTGAAACATCAGCGTGTTATCACTGTTAATTTCATCCCAAATCCAAAACACAGCACCATACCAGCTACTAGGAGGAAAATTAACTCTATCCTAGCTGAAACAAGGACAGAGTTCTGCAAGGCTTTTTCAGTTGTTTGGATCCTCCCTGCAGACTGACCTTGATTCCATGTGGTAAAGGAAAGAAGAAAAAGCTGTGTTATATCTGTATATTTTTGGTTTTTTTTTTTGGCTTGTTTTGTTTCCTGTGACAATGAAAAATCACAGGACTCTTGAGATAGCATGTATCAGTCTATTTAGTACAGAAACATCTGGAGAATTGCCTTTTTTTTTTTTGTGAGAAAATGAAGTTAGACTGATGACCATAGAATGATAAGTAGGTGATCTCTTCATGCTAAAAGAGTGGCTTGTAAGAGTAAAGAATTTACTTGCAATCCTGTGCAAGGAGCCTTATGTTCTCAGTGAGCTTAGTGATTGTTTACTCTTGCTAGAAGACTGTATAAAACCCGTCATCTAGATCAAGCTAATAGTTCTTCCAAGAGATTTAAAAATAAGCTAACACATTTTAAAACAAGCAAGTTAATCTTCTTCCTGTGTTCCAAGAAGCTGTAAATTAAACTTATTCCTCAGTGAATTCTTCCTCTCCTTAGTGTGAAGGCTGTTGTAGCCATACTTGTGGTCAGTGTGCGAAGAGGTGCAGCATGCATCATTTACTCTAAATATTCTTCTATATGCATGTAATTCCTATTCTAATAAATTAATTAAAGTTAATTCGAAGAGAATTAAGTAAAACACACAAAATGTTCAGTATTTATGGAACAGTGATGAAGTATGCCTGTACTAAGCAGAGATAATGTTAACTGTGATCTACAGAGCAGCTCATTCACAAATACCTGCTTTTTGTTTTAATTAGGGCAATCTAAAAATTTAGTTGTTAGCACTAATTATTGTGTGATGCATACTGTTGCGTATGATTATATGGAGTGCCGTACAAGTTTTGAGCCTGAAAAGTATATGGAGGCAAGTGAGCTAACTTAATTCTGGAGCATTTCCAAACTTTTGAGTAATTTTAAATAATGGAGGTACAAGTAAACTTTTATATGTCCGGATTTAAATGCTGATCAGATGTCAGCCAATAGTACCATAGAGAAAAAAATGTTCATTCAGTTTCTTGTTGACTGTTAAGGAATAATTAAGAATGAAAATGAAAGACTAATAGTTTATCCGCAGTAAGCATTTGGTAAGGAGGCACTTCCTTCTAGAGGTAGTTACCCACATCGACTTTTATATGTGAAACGATGCTTTTCAGACACTCTAAGCCTTTCCAATATTTGTCTTCTAAATTATTGTTTAGTTGGATTATGGATTAATTTTAGACTGTTTCTATGTGACATAGCATTTTTAGAGCTGTTTGAGTTCTTCAGTCTGCTTGCGTGTTCCTGATGTGCAGTTCTGCACTGAGAGATAAATACGCATTAAGAGATGGTGTATTTTGTCAGGCAGTCTATTGCTTATGTTCTTGAATTTCACCCTATAGGTCTGAGTACCTATAAACCATGGTTTTTAATGGATCTTACTCTGAGTATGCTCAGCCATGTGCTCCTACTGCTGTAGGGAAGGCTCTTTCTGATACTTTGTCCTTGGTAGGTAAACACCATTTTTCTGCTGTCATTGTGATGGTGTGAGATGCTTGACACAGAACAAATGCAAGTCTCTCAAACCTACATCGTAAAACCATGCAAAAGACACATTATTTTGTTTCCAAGATCCTATTTTGTTTACTTAATTTTTCTCCTGGTATCTTATATCACAGTGAGTTATGGGACTAGAATCAGAATCACAGAATCATCTAGGTTGGAAGAGACCTCCAAGATCACCGAGTCCAACCTCTGACCTAACACTAACAAGTCCTCCACTAAACCGTATCACTAAGCTCTAAATCTAAACGTCTTTTAAAGACCTCCAGGGATGGTGACTCAACCACTTCCCTGGGCAGCCTATTCCAATGCCTAACAACCCTTTCAGTAAAGAAGTTCTTCCTAATATCCAACCTAAACCTCCCCTGGCGCAACTTTAGCCCATTCCCCCTCATCCTGTCACCAGGCACGTGGAGACTTCACTCTTCTAATATACTAGAGAATTAGGCAATATGTTTGTTAAAGATTTTCGGCTCTGTTGTGAAATGCAAATACAGATCATGTTAGGATGTTAACAACATCTTTTAGAGCAGATAGGCTGCTCAAAAGATACTACAATAAAGTAAAGATATAACTGAAGTTTTTGCTGATTCAATAAGCTTACATAACAAGTATAGCTATTTAGATAAATTTGAAGGATTTTAATAATCTCAGTATGTAGATGTTTTTTCTTGGCATCATAATTATTAATTTCAAAATAAGTGTTTACTGTTCTTTCAAATAATAATCATTTCACGTCCTTGTGGTGAATCACAGAATTGAAGGGGTTGGAAGGGACCTCGAAAGATCATCGGGTCCAACCCCCCTGCCAAAGCAGGTTCCTTAGAGCAGCAGGCACCTGCTCTAAGGAATATCCTGATATATCAGGAATATATCCTGAATTTCAGGATATATCCAACAACCACTACCAATAAGTAAGTAATGCTGTATGTTGTGTTTAGGAGACAAGTTTGATTTCTGACATTTCTGATATATAAATCTGAGTTTAATTTTAAATTTATCAAAACCAAATACTTGATATGTAAAGAAACTTTTAAGTACTGTGATATGAGATCTTCAGATTGTGTGTAAATATGTTGAAATTAATTTAGCACAGGAAAAAAATCTGAGCTAAAAAAATTGGGAGATGTCACTTACTGAGAAACCACATTTTTAAAGGTAAAGAAGTCCTCAAAGTACGTCTGCTCTTTTTTACTCAAGCTGATGGACACTGTAGAATTTTTTATCACATTTGTTTCCATTAGGTTTGCAGAGTGGGATGAGTGCTGAGGTATTCTAAATGGCAGATCTGTGCCTATCCAGCCAGGGATTTGTAATTGCAGAGGAAAAACTCGTAGAACAGTTGATTCAGTTTGTCCATATAGTGGCATGAGTTTTTCATGGTGAAGAATTTTAGGAGGTTCTCTTTTCTGAGCTATTGAAAAGCAGTGTTCTAGCTAGAAAGATGCAACATCTTCATGGCTTAAGAACATAGGAAGGGAAAAGATAAGCAGCTGGGTTTAAATGACTTCCGAATCAGCGTATGTCCGGTTATTCCAGGAAGGAATTACTTGATATTGTATACAATTTATAGCTCACTTTCTGGTAATCATTGCAAAAAAACACACTGAAATATCTGCATGTCTTCTGTTTTACCTTGAGTTAATGATAAGCATTTCAGAGTACCTGATATCAACATCTATAGATAATACTTTTCTTACCAGAAGCTTCCTCATAAGCTATAAATTAGAAAATGAATGACCCGTGGTCCCCAGGATACTATAGGGCATGCTTATCTTAATGTGTATGAGCAGCAGAATCTCTCTGATATCTGTACAATAACTGAGGCTCCGAGTACATGATACTCTGCTCTGAAAACAAAGTAGTAATGCCAGTATATTTTAACAGTATTTGGAAAATGCATCTGAATTGCTTTGGTTTACTTCAACCTCTCCAGTGTTTTTGTTTGTTTGTTTTTGGAAAGGTGGTGGTGGCGTTTGCATTTCAATTTTTAATCAGATTATTTGATCCAAATACTTCCTAGGGAAAATAACGCCTTGTTACAAACAGAATGCGGTCTATAAATGGAGAAATTAAACTTTAATGTGACGGCATTTTTACAAATTCCGAATTTTCTCAGTTTCATGATAAGAATTGAAGCACTTTCCCTTTTTATATTTTGTTTTGTGAAAGGAAGTTGTAGCAGTAGCAGAAACTTCATTGTTCAGTTTACAAACAGGAGGATATTGTAAAAGGAAGCAGTGTACTTAAAATCAATATACTCATTCAGCACTGGCTGAGTTAAGATAGTGAGTTGCTAATGTCAGGTGGGTAGCAAAAAAAGGTAAATTGGCATGGGAATAAAATGGTCAAACAATTTATTTAGAAGAGTATGTGTTTATTTGAGTAACTACGAAACAAGGCCGAGAAACATGATTTTAAAACATCACAAAGTCCTGTGGTTTTTTTTGTTTGTTTTTTTAGGCACAGTTTCCTTTAATACTCATGTACTAACCAAACTCGTTTACTCGATTATGCAAAGTTCCAACACATTCACACTTGAGTGTGTTTGGAACTTGTTTCTGATTACAAGGTGATGATTTACTTAGATCAGGATAGCTAATTCTTCATTTCAGCACTTTAAGGATGCATAAAGCTGTGGTGCTTATGCAAATAGGAAAGATTATTCTGTTTGTTTCTTTCTATTACTATAGTGTTGAGCAGTAACAGCTATGGCGCTGGAGTATGAAGGAATTTGTTGCAGTGAGTATGAATTTACTAGTCAGACTAAATCTGGTTTTATTTCTCAAAATAATAAGCCAAATGGATAGGGAAGAATATCAATTTTAGAAGGGCTTTTATTGGTGAGACTGCCTTCATATTTTCACCAACAGACTGGGGTGGCAAGGACTAAAAAATGCATTTTAAAAGTATGTAACAGAGTAGATGAAAATTAATTGGAAAAAGGAAGAAAGAATTAGTGACTTGCTGTCAGGCTTGGAAATGTTTTCTCCTTGCAGGAGTTTTTCCTGGGTCTGTTCTGTTCACTGGTCATGTTTATGTTGCAGCTGACAGAAAATACTATGAATATACAGATTAGTGAACAGTACAAAATAGGGAGGATGTTGTAATGCAAAGTGAGAATTCAAAATCATTTTGAAAGCTTGGAAAATGATCTTTAAAAGCAAATAAGACTAGGAGGACTGTGACAAGGTGCAACGTGTAGGCAAGAGTAGTCAACTGCACAGCTCAGGGATGGGAACAGCGGGTTAGCAGCAGTTCTTGAGGGAATTCAGTGCAGTGACTGGAGAAAAGAACTTCCATATTTCAGCAGAAATGGTCGTCATTGTGCTGTTGTGACAAAGGCAGCTGTGTGGTACGTGTGATCAGAACAGGAATGCAAACTGCAAAGCACGTATGAAATTATTTTGCTTTGGATGGATGGTTAATAGAATCTTAGAGAGAGGAAGGGAATAATCTTTTCTCCATGTCTATGTTGGATAGGACTAGAGGTCTTGCACTTAAACTGAAGCAAGAAAGATTTACCTTAAATTTTCTTTCTAAGTGAATTTTTCAGTGATTCTAAATTTTCTGTTGTGTTGAAAACAATACCTAGCAAAGGAGGGAATTTGGAACAAATGTATTCTACTGAAAAGGCTTTATAAGACGTAACAGTTTGAATCATGAAAATCTTTAGTGGTTGCTTCCTTGTTGCTGATAGAAAACATCTTGAATGGTGTGCTTTTTTGTTTTTTGTTTTGTTTTGTTTGTTAATTCATGTCTGTGAATATTGAGTAGGATTCACAGCATATGCTTTGGTATGTACAAAGTGATTTCTATGCAAATCATGCAAGCTGGAGAGGTAAAAGTAGACCTTTGTTTATTTGATTGCTGTGGGAGGTACAGTTTTCAAAGGTTTACAATATCCATATAGTGTCTGTGAAGTACATGGTAGTAGTTGAAATTTAGAAAACAAGTACAACATAAATGTGTGATAGAAGGCTTCTGTCATCTTCGGGTTTTTGACTTAAAGGCAGTTGTTTTACAGTTTTTTGATTTTGCCTTCAATACTTTTTCCCAATGCTGTTTTCTGTCATGAACTTCATCCCATTACTTAGTTTGCCTTGGCTCAAAGGTTACTGAAGTAATTTATTTCCATCCTTGGATGTTAACAGAAAAGTGAAGAATGATTACAAGTTTTGTTTCTGTCCTGGTTCCAGTTAGGACAGAGTTAAGTAGCTCATAGTAGCTGGTAGGGTGCTATGTTTTGGATTAGGATGAGAAGAGCGCTGATAACATGCTGATGTTTTAATTGTTGCAGAGCAGTGTTTACACCAGGCCAAGGACTTTTCAGCTTCTTGCTCTGTCCTGCCAGCGAGCAGGCTGGGGGTGCAGCAGGAGCTGGGAGGGGACAGACCCAGGACAGCTGACCCAAACTGGCCAAAGGGGTATTCCATACCATCTGACGTCATGCTAAACAATATATAGGGGTGGCTGGCCGGGGTGGGGGGCCGGCTGCTCGGGGATAGGCTGGGCATCGGTCAGCGGGTGGTGAGCAATTGCATTGTGCATCACTTGTTTTCTTACACATTATTATTGTTAATACTATTACCATTATCACTATTATTATTATTATTGTTGTTATTATTTTCCTGTCTTAATAAACTGTCTTTATCTCAACTCACCGGCTTCACTTTCCCGTTTCTCTCCCCCATCCCAGAGAGGGAGGGGGGAGGGTGAGCGAACGGCTGTGTGGTGTTTAGCTGCCAGCCGGGTTAAACCACAACAGTCTTTTTGGCGCCCAACGTGGGGCCCGAAGGGTTGAGATATCGACAAATCTGACCAGAGTGTGTTAAACTAAAATTGGTATAAGTATTGGACCTGCTTAATAGTTGCTAGTCACGATGTTGATTGCCTTAATCTCCGGTCTGCTGTACCTGTATTCCAAATTGAGTTTTATGGTGCGTTACTTTCTGTATGTGCTCCCTGTTGCACTGTTTATCCTTTCCGGGCCCTGGTTTAAGATTGTTATGGTACTGTGCGGTGTAGCAATGGCTTATGAAATGATGAGATATCTGGTCACGACTTTAACCTGGTATTTGTACTCAGCACTGACGTCGACTCTATACTTTGGAACCCATATCTCGGAAACTATTAGCAATTACACCTATTGCCTGTTTTCGTTAGGGAGCCAATCTGTGAAGGGGACAGGGGAAGACATGTTTCCCTACCTGTTCACTCTCCCTTTCTCCTTCACCACCACCCTCTTATCCCCCGAGTTAGTTACGGTGGTTCTCCGAGATGTTGAATATCCTTGGGATACTCAGACCAGCCTGCTCTTGTTGTTATGTCTCCTGAATGCGCTTCAGATTTTGTGGAGGGTTAAACAACTACTTAGGAATCTCATCCGGAGATCTGTCTTGAGGCGGGATAGTTGCGAGTGGCAGGGAGTGTGGGAGGATATGGGCAGGTTTCTAGAGCAGTGGTCACCTCCAGTGTTTTGGACATTCACCCCTGAACAACTGCAAAATCCTAAAAAGCTGGCAGAATGCTTGAAAAAAAGGTGTCATGACTCTGGCAGATTGATTACATCACACTCCCTCAAACCCGCAACGGCAAGCGCCACGTACTTACAATGGTGGAAGCAACCACCGGATGGCTGGAAACATATCCTGTGCCCCATGCCACCGCCCGGAACACTATCCTGGGCCTTGAAAAGCAAGTCCTATGGCGACATGGCACCCCAGAGAGAATTGAGTCAGACAACGGGACTCATTTCCGAAACAACCTTATAGACACTTGGGCCAAAGAACATGGTATTGAGTGGGTGTATCACATCCCCTATCATGCACCAGCCTCTGGAAAAGTTGAACGATACAATGGACTGTTGAAGACTACACTGAAAGCAATGGGTGCTGGGACATTCAAAAACTGGGATACACATTTGGCAAAGGCCACCTGGTTAGTCAATACCAGGGGATCTGCCAACCGAGCTGGACCTGCCCAGTCAAACCTGTTACGCACTGTAGAAGGGGATAAAGTTCCTGTAGTGCACGTAAGAAACATGCTGGGTAAAACAGTCTGGGCTACTCCTGCCTCAGGAAAAGGCAAACCCATTCGTGGAATTGCTTTTGCTCAGGGACCTGGATGCACTTGGTGGGTAATGCAAAAGAATGGGGAGGTCCGGTGTGTACCTCAAGGGGATTTGATACTGGGTGAGAATAGCCCATGAGTTGAATTGTAGTATGTTAATTATTATATAATAATGTATGTCATCACTACCATGATTGCTATATATCATAGATGAAAATGGTGATTAATTAGAATGTATTGGGCAGAGTGTAACCTGAGCATGACATAAATGGTATGGAATAAGGGGTGGATATCTGTCCTGGTTCCAGTTAGGACAGAGTTAAGTAGCTCATAGTAGCTGGTAGGGTGCTATGTTTTGAATTAGGATGAGAAGAGCGCTGATAACATGCTGATGTTTTAATTGTTGCAGAGCAGTGTTTACACCAAGCCAAGGACTTTTCGGCTTCTCGCTCTGTCCTGCCAGCGAGCAGGCTGGGGGTGCAGCAGGAGCTGGGAGGGGACAGACCCAGGACAGCTGACCCAAACTGGCCAAAGGGGTATTCCATACCATCTGACGTCATGCTAAACAATATATAGGGGTGGCTGGCCGGGGTGGGGGGGCCGGCTGCTCGGGGATAGGCTGGGCATCAGTCAGCGGGTGGTGAGCAATTGCATTGTGCATCACTTGTTTTCTTACACATTATTATTGTTAATACTATTACCATTATCACTATTATTATTATTATTGTTATTATTATTTTCCTGTCTTAATAAACTGTCTTTATCTCAACTCACCGGCTTCACTTTCCCGTTTCTCTCCCCCATCCCAGAGAGGGAGGGGGGAGGGTGAGCGAACGGCTGTGTGGTGTTTAGCTGCCAGCCGGGTTAAACCACAACAGTTTCTTCCGTAGTTTTCACATGTTAGTTAGAGAAGAAATCTGGAACTTTGTATTTCCACAAAGCTCCCTCCAAAGAGGACGAACAGTAAATGTCAGATTTTTTGTTTTCTTTTGGTTTAGCACCATTACATTTTTGTGCATAGTAGCAGGAGTGGAAACAAACTGGTCAATGGCTAGTATTACATACTATTAGGGAATTAGAAACAAGTGGGAGTGGGAGTTCTCTTTCACTCTGTGGAGAAAAGGTAAAATAACGAGATCCTAGTAGTTAATTGGAGGTCAAACTGCAGTCATGTCTAACAGTGTAAGAAGTAATATCTTTACATTTTGCACAGATTATCAAGCTGTTGAATTTTTCGCCTTTTTATTTTTTTTCCATTTAACTACCTACTCCGCTGAATCAGGGTGAACGTGGCCCTCCTGCTTTGTTGGTACAGGTTAGTTGTGTGTTCTTTTACAGGTGCTAGCCAAAGAATTTTTACCAATTGTGAGGTGGTATGTGATAAACATAAATGCAAAAGAAGCAGCCAGCAGGTGTAAGGTACTTTGTTACACAGTGAGTACTTTTTCTGTATGTAAAAGTATAACATCTCTTGCTACCTAAACTGAAATTGGTAGACATTGATACCATATTGAAATCAAGTACTGCTTTTATATTATAACCCTTGCCCATTTTGCATACTTCTTCATGCTCTTGTTTTTTATACCAGTACTCAGTTTAGTAGATACTCGTTTTTTCTTAGCTTATCCTGTTGTAAAGAGCTCAGTGTAGTGGAATGTGGCAGCTTTGGATTTGAGGAGCGTTTAAATATTAAATGATCTATGGCCGTTGTCATTATCTCCATTCATAAGGATCACAGGCTTAGTAGGAGCAACTCTGAAAACTACAATTTTATATGTAAAGTCTGAAAAAGAACAACAGAATTCCTACTACTAAAAACTTTTGTGGCTCCAATCCATGTGTATAGTAGCAGCGTGGCAGCAACCCCTAAGTAGGAGCAGAGTCCTGTTGTTTTATGCACTGTACAACTACATCAAAGCCCTTAAAGATACTTTCTCCTGTATTGGGTTTATGTGGCAAGGTATTTTATCAAAGCACTTCAAAATGTGCTTCTGGTAGGAATTACAAGATGATCAAAATCATATGACTGCTGGGGAGGAGAATCAGTAAGCATTAAAGTGTTCAGAATACTTGTACATATATGTATGCAAAATGATTACAACAGTGAAGATGACAAAATGTAGATAGACCCACACTTGTTGTGAAAGTGGTATGCTTCCTTTTACCTTTGATTGATTTTCAGACCACAATTAATCCTCAGTTAAAAGAATCTGATACTGTTTTAAAGGGAAGAACACATACCAGCAGTTATTTCTCATTGGTTCATGTTCAGATCTTACCCTAACTTGACTTGTTTGCTTCTGACTTGTGTAGCTCCTCACTTTCCTATCTTCTTGTTGACTACTGCAACATGAAGCTAATGACCATGGAGAAGAATCAATCATTTGAAGCAGGAGGTAGCCAGTGTCAGGGAATATCAGTACTCCAAGTGCATAATAATGCAAGTACGATATCTCCCCTTCTTCCCAGTGGCTGCAGAGACTCGACTTCCATATTGTTTCAGAGAAAAGGAGGTAAGGAAAATCATTCTAACCTTAACAAAGTCAGGTGTGCATTCTTGAGGAAGAATAGACTCCAGATAATCATTTCTATGTTAATAAGGCCAAGTAGCATTCCTGGGAGGGATGGACTTCTTAAATATCTTGTTAACTGTCGCAGTTGACACTGTGGTGGGGCCTGTAGGAGTGGCACACCCAGTATTATAGCTCAGAAGAGGGAGATAGAAACGAGATACTGCTAGTTTTTGGCCAAAGGGAATGTCTCTTTTGTTAGCATGAACTTCTTAGTCAGACCTCCCAAACGTTAATCTTCCACCACACGATGTTTTTGTTTTGTTTTAATATGACTTTAAGAGGAAAAAGGAACAGACGGTAGTCATACTTGGCAGTTAAAATAAAACGGTGTAATACTGTCTTGCACGGTCATTTCACGTGAAGTTCCTGGTTGCCATACCTGAGATCTGCTGATCCTGCATTCTTAAGCTGATACTCCGCACCCTTGTGAGAAGCATTTATTTCTCTGTTCTTGTCTGTCTATTATCCCTTTACTTATAATCTGTCTGTTTTTCCTGCTCCTTTACAAAATAAAAATAAGTTTCAGAAGCACTGTTGGTATCAATTGTTTCCTTGACAGGAGTATAATATATGTTACCGTGTACACTTTCCAGCACTAGTGTCTGATTCAATGATTGTTTTATCATGGTGTAAAAACATTGTTTCATTGATCATCTTTATGGAATTAATTTGTAATGAGAAATTAAGAAGATAAGGAATGTTGTCTATTAATTACAAAAAGATGGATCTTATTTTCTATGACAGCATATATTTGGTATTGATAAACAAACAAGTTCTCAGTCTTCCACATGGTAATTTAATTCTAACCTAGCCTATTTAAAACCCCTTTTTTCTGATTTCAAATGAAACCAAAGTATTCTGTAACTTGTTTTAGTGAGTTGACTTAAATCAAGGCTTCTGCTGGATAAATACCTGTGTTCTAAGGCAATATATGAAAAAAAGTGTGCTCCACTTATATTCAGTATGTGAAATAAAAGGTCCTTGTATTGGAAGTTAAGTTCAGCCCATCTATCTTTCATTCAGTGTCTGTGTTGGTTACATTGCATTTTCCTTTGGTTCAGGCTGAATTTATTTACCTAATCCAAGTTGCAATAAAACGTAACTTAGCAACTGTGTTTATAGGTATATTAACCTAAGGACAGAGTGAAGGAACTCTTTTCCCAGTAGTAGAAAAAAAAACAAAACAGTTTATTGAACTCATATTAAATAAAAGTGTACACAGTTCTGGTAAGTAGAAAAATAAGGTGTTTTCTGGCTAGTTATCACAATTTTGTGCAACTTCAATCATCATTCTGAAATACTACCAAAACTTCTCTCAGACCAGTTGGACAGAAGTCTGCCTAGGTGCTACCTCCATGGATAGCAGTTAGTGCCTTCGTGATAAATATTATATTGCATGATAAATAGATTAAGCAGTGACAGGGAGGAGACGCTGCATTTTGTACCGTATTTGGAAAGCCTGGCAATCCAGTGTCAATCAACTTTTTCCACTAGATAACCTTTCACTTTTATAACACCAATTTTCAAATAGCATGTAATTGCATCTCATTTGATTTGTAATGGCAAGTTGTAAAAGTGCTTAAAGCTTCTTAACCGTGTTTGTTGTTCACATCCAGAGTTTAGCATCTACCTTGGGTGACTTTTACAGGCACTTCACTTCAATGCTGTCAATGTATGTTTGGGGGAGCACGTTTTACCACTTAAAAATGCGTCTAATTTTTCAGTATTTTTATTTCAAAATACTGATAAATCTCCAATATTGATTCCTCATGGGTCTACCTTACTGTGAACGAAAATGCCTCAGGAAAGCTAAAAACTTTCTAGTCCCTGACAGTCACAGTATGTATTCCTTTTAGTATTTCACTTTTTCAACTCTTTTCATTAACTTTGATCAAAGTTGATGAGATGCTTCATATTTCTAATGTTACAGAACTGCTGGTCATAGATTGTATTGTTAAATTTTTCTGGTTCCATTTAGGTTTTAGTTACAGAAATGAAGCAACAAACAAAAAGCTAGTCCACAAAATTGAATGTGAATTCCAAAATGAAAGTCATACTCCATATTGTTTCAATATTGATGTGCAGTATTGTTGAAAAGCATTTATTATGAAAATAAAGGTAAATGTGTATCATACTAATCTAAGGACTGGCATTGCTGCAGAGAATGCTCTGGAAAAAATAATTCTGGCTTCCTGCAAAGCTACTGAATTGGAAGTGAGAAAGACCACTCAATTTGGAGGGAGGACTGCATCCTTTGCCAGATTCTTATCCCTTTGGCAAAACTACGATAGGAAACTTGTTGAGGCCTGGGCTCTTTTAAATCTACTTTGTGGACAACTGTGCATTCAGGCACCACAAGTTGTCATGAGGATGTTTCTGTCCTCTTTGCTTCACAAATATTTCTGTCCGTGAGAAAACAAGATTTTTTGGCTGGTAATTCAATCTAAGAACATACTTGAAACACAGAATGTCAGGATCCTTCATCACCAGCAAAGAGAACAGACAACACCGTTTTTTTTTCAGCTTTGGTCATGATCTATATTTTATTTGACAGTTTGTGGGGAAACGCCTGAAATTTGACCTTTAAATTAAAATATATATAAGAGACATTATCACAGGGAGGTTTTCTCTTTTCCTGTTCAGTTGATTTATAGCACATTCTATGTGCTGTTTCTGTGTTAGAACTTCAAGCTAAATCATTATTATTTTTTATTTTGTTAACTATGTACTTGTGGACTTACGTTAATTTAGAGCTGTACCACATTTTGCCTGAATAAGGAACAGCCTTTTCTTTAAAAAATGTAATTCCAGGCTAAAATTTAACTTCACTAATATTGCTGTAGCTGGAGAATATCTTGCTGTCATTTTGAGGACTCTTAACAAAAAAAATTGAAGAGGGTAAATGTCCTACTGCATTGTGTTGTTGAAAAAGTCAAATTCAGGCACATAGTTCTCCATTCTTCTGTGATAATCCTATCTTTGGTGATATGCTTTAGGCATCTTTATTCTTATCACTAAGATTCTTGGTGAATTTCGTTCTTAGTAGGTGATGGTTTCACATCACAGTAGCTAAAATCATGTCCATAAACCAGGTCCTTCTGAGAGACTTCATCCAAGTATGACTCTTGAACTGTGACAGTATTCCACATGTCGTTTTTTCCCAGAGATTTATGTAAGAGTTCTCTCATTCTCCTGTTTTCTTTGGATGTGGATTCCCAAATGACTTCAAGTTCACCTTCCACTTTTCTAGGAAAAAAAAAAACAGCATTCTTAATTTTAAAACCACTTTTCTGCAGTACGTAATTACAGTATATGCATAAGCAAATTATACGATGTATGTATTTAGATGCTTGAAATGTTCTGATTGAAATTAGTGTGTTTTTTTTTTAAAGGCCGGTAAATATAATGTTAAGGGAGGACATGATCAGGAAAAAGAAGATCCTGACCCACATAATGAGTTGGATTAAGGCTACCCAAAAGAGCAGTGCTTGTGAGATTCAAATATTATGACTGTCTTCGAATCAGGCTCTGTTGTGACTGCAATTCTGCTTCCTGTAATAGGTATGTTTCTGTAACACATGCGCTTTTCTTCTGCCAGATGCCAGGAGTTCTGTATCTTGTCCACTCAGAGGCTAAAAAAAAGTCTGCTCAAACAGACGGTCAGTTCAGATTGTGCTCAGCTAAATGCCTCTTTTTGTGGAGGCCAAACAGAAGCGATGTCAACTTTTGGGTTGTTTTAGTT
This sequence comes from Anser anser, assembly GCF_964211835.1. Lineage (NCBI taxonomy): Eukaryota > Metazoa > Chordata > Aves > Anseriformes > Anatidae > Anser > Anser anser. The sequence goes on from NC_139732.1 coordinate 13,268,540, forward strand.
AGTGGTGGTGAGTGGGGATATGAAGGACAGTCCTGAAGGCATTATGTTATTCTTTGTATGCTAATTTCTCTGACTGCCTAAGCATAAATGAATTATTTATTGTTCTCAAGAAAAAGGTTACTTGTGAGCATGGCAGCTAACGCTGTTTAATAATGCAGTATATTCTAGCCACAGACTTTTTAGTGAGTTATATCTGGTCATGGTTAAGCATTTGGGTTTCCTCTGACTCACTTCTAATATATGTCAAAATACAATTTAATCAGAAAATTGAGATCACTTGAAGTGAAAAACAAAAGCATTGCATGGAAAATGAGCACACATCTTAACACTGTAGAATTCTGCTAGCCCTTTACACAAATTCTTATGAATAGTGAAAGTGAATACCACTTTCTAAAAATGAGAAAGAAACCTCTGTAAAACATAAATGTAAGATTCAGTGCTGTCAAATTACATTTTTGCCAAAAGATGTGTACTAGCAACTGTATAATCAGCACTTCTTATAGGATCCTTCAAGATCAATTACACCTCCCATTGAGAAAGAAGTGGTAAAAAGTGGCCTTGAAATAGTAGTAGCTCATTCTGTGTCTCACCTTATGAGTGGATATAAAGACAGAAATCAGAAAAATACCTTACGGAAAAGGCATTAGGATTATCTTCATCATATTGCTTGGAATGAACTTCAGGTGGTGGTGGTGATCTTAAGAACTGAATTAAAGCAAAATAAGGTAGGTGAAGGCAGTACAGTTGCTAAGAGTATCCCTGAAACTCTGCCCAGGAACATTTGAAGCTACATTAATGATTTGGAGCTTTCCATTTCTGCCAGGTCTCTAAAAAGCTAATTGAGAAGCAATCTCTCATTTTTCAAACATCAAAACTGTAGCTGACTTTGTTCTCAAGAATTGTATTTCCTGTTGACACAATGATGAGGGTGTCTGATAATACTACCAATTACTCAGTATATGCTTCAAAATACTTTACAAAGGCAGCTATTCTCAGCTTATATTTTGGGGGATGTAAGGCACAAAGAGTAAAAGTTGTGTGATTGAACTTCCCCTGCAAGCCATCCTGAGATTTACCCTGAGTTTATCTACTTTCTAAGGTCAACACTCTCTTTTTAAAAAAAAAAAAAAAAAAACAAAAACTTGTTGAATTGTTAATGCTCATATGATCCTGAGGGAAAGTCAGAAGTGAAAAGATAAAACCAAAGATGACTGAATTCTGAGTTGTAGTTCAGTGTTGTCAGCAAGGCTCCCAACTGGGACAGGTATGAGACCATCCAAGCTATACTCATTGTCACTCTACAAATACAGTTCAGTAGCAACCGCATCAATTTTTGAAAAAAAAAAATAGTTCAAAGAGAGGTTTTAAAAGCACCAATGTGGTTAGAATGACATCAGTATCAAGAAAGCATGCATATAGAGGGAATGGTGTATCTGAACTTTTCCTGGAGGATTAATTTTTAAACAAAGCTGACGTGCAGAATCTGAAAGTGTTTGCTGACTTTCCTTTGGACTGAGCAGTCAAATCATGTTGTTGTCAAGGAAGCATATTGCAGATAATCCTTGCTTTGCACACAATATACTACAGTCAGAAGTAAGTCTTCAGTGTGGCATAATAGACAGCTTTTATAGTTCATTTTTTTTTTTTCTGGTGAGCATCTAAGAAACAGCAGTCACAGTCTAATTGTAGTTAGAAAAGTGTGGGGTTTTGACTCTGCAGGTTTTTGTTTTAACATTCTGACCCAATGAAAAGCTACAAATACATTCTGCTTGTGTTGGAGAGGGGTAGTCTTTTTGTCCTTCCCACAAAAATGAGTTTGTATATGTTTTTAGTATTTCTGCAACTATATACTTAATTTTCTCCGTCTGCTAAATGTACATTTTCATTTAACTTGTGTGTTATTTAGAAGACTTCCAGTACTACATACTATTTTTTTGAAGTTTTCCAGTGTTTCGGCATCATTCTACTTACAAACCTTGTAGAGCTTCACAAGAGCAATCCTACTTTGTTAGTCAGCAGATTACAATAGCAGTGAATCTGTCATTGTCTTAGATTGCCTTTCTTATACTTTGAGAAAAAGCTAAAGGTTTAAAGGATAACCTTAAGTATATTTTTAAAATGTGTTCATGTTTCACTTGCAAGCCGTACTGGCACATATAGGAACTACCAACAGTTAGAGAACAATCATAATGCAACTTTTAATATATTAGGCCATAAATGTAATTATTTGAGAACATTAGGAATGCCAATACAAATCAACAGTTTTTTGAGCTCTATAGCACAAATGGCATGCCTGGGCTGAAGTAGTTTATAGTACAGCTTGACTGCTGTTCATAGTCTTATAAAAATCAGTTAAATGTTGTTTTTTTTTTATTCTGAAAGTGGCAAATCTGTAACTTGTTAACAAAATGGTAAGGTAGATCCAAAAGGAAATCCATCAAATGTGTACTCATTAGATTTGTTACTTTATTAGTAATCTAAAATCTGTTGAGGCGGGAGGACAGCTAAGTGTTCAGCCTTCAGTAGAAGATGCTATTAAATAACTAACATATGTCTTGATTATTTTTAGTCTCCTAAATCATCAGAGACTAGGCTCAGATTGGTATTTTTCATACATATTTTCTTGATATTAAAAAAGTTGTAAGAATAAATTTCTCCTTCAAAGGGTGTTTTTTGGAGTTGAGATGGATGGAATTAAGAGTATTTCAGCATTTTCAGTATAGCTATAACAGGAATAAGAAAATAATGTGCTGTTTGAGGCTCTGTTGGAAAACAAGAGCTTTCTGCTGTGCACAGTTGACTGCCCTGACCCCATTTTTCCCTGTTATATCTAATTGGATTACTTCTGCCTATGACTGACATACCTTTTTTGCTGCAGCACTTCATTAAGGGTTTCCTGTTTGTCTTCCAGCAAACGCTGCAGGTGCTTCAGTTCTTGCTGGTACTGAGCAGTCTTCCCGGCAAATTCTTTCTCCTGCTCAGTCATTTTGAGACTGATATCTCCAAGCTTCCCAGCTGCTTTCTTTTTATAGAGCTGTAAAAATTAATAGGAAAAATGTGATGACAGCAGAAATAAGAACAACTTACTACCAACAAAAGAAGCTGAGAGAGAGTTAGCAGTTTGATCAGTGATGCCTTGTTTAAATACATCAGGTAGGTTGCTTATGTGTATGTGGTTTTTTTTAACCTATTTGTTAATTTGAAGGCATTACACTTGTATTTTGCAACCTGCCTTGGGCAGGGACACCTTCTACTATATCAGTTTGCTGAAAGCCACATGGTGCTTACCAGTTGTCCAACAGTCATATTTATCCATGCATGCTATAAAAAAGTGTGTTCTGTTCTTTAATCTTAATACTAAGAGGTAGAACACAGTAGCTTCATGTTTTAAAACGTATTACTGTTTCACGTAATAGTTCATTCTGTTTACTGATGGCACACGTCATTTTATGCTTATTGGCAGTAATAACCAAATATACAGGCCTAGTGCTTTCTGAAATAACTTCTCCATTCAATTACATAACCATGTGAGGAACTGAAAAAATACGGCTTGTCAGGCGTTACACATTTCTACGTGCTGCATTTCTCTTGGCAGAAACAGACATTATCCAATAACAGCTTTTTTTCCTGTGATTACAAACATAGTCCTTAACCTGTTGTTATACGTGCAGAATGTGATGTCTGACATTGGCTATAAGAAATTCTTGGGATGGAAGCACTCGATAGAACTGCAAGATACTTTGTGATCCTTTTCACAAGCTGTTTTCAGTTCAGTGCTTGTAAAATGTGTCACTTTGGAATTGCATTTTCTGATGGTAATAGTAATATTGTTGGCTTGACATGCTCGTTCTTCCTCTGCCAACTGAAGCTGAGCCATACGTGCAGAATGGTTGCAAAATAAGTGGTGCACAAAGGGCAATAGTGCACCATTTCCTGGCCTAAGGATTAAAACATGAGACTAGATGTGAGGGATACATAGTTCTTATCTTGTTCCTAGGAATGTTTATAACTAAGTTGATGTAAAATGCATAAGCAGTAAAACTTCAGCAGGATGGCTGACCCTAGACTGCTCCCTGCTCATTCTGGGGAGCTGAGCCAGGTTGGGGTGGTTCTGGGCACGCAGCTACAGGCACTGACAGAACCTTTGCAGCAGCTGCTATATTTGAATTGTTCAAGACAGTCTTGTATTATTTTTTTTCTGAAGTGAAGCAGGCAACAGTGAGTAGACTGATGGAGATTACCAGTTGCAGGAAGAAGGGGATAACACAGCTGGAAGTGGTACTATTTTTCCTCTATAGCTGAAATGGGTAGTCTGCCCAAGGTCATGGCACCATAGGAATATAGGAAGCAGCCAAGATGAGCAGTGATGATGGATACAGCAGCTGGGACTGAAGAGGACATAATTTACACTCTTATAAAGTAATTTCAAAAAGGTATGTTTTGAGCACCATATTTCTTTTATACTATGTGTACTGAATTACTTGGCAGCTATTTATGTTGTTCACATGCACATTTTTCCAGTATAACTCTTGCTTTAAAAAATAGAGCTGGTAAGCTAAATAATTAGGTGTGAACTAATTTTTTGGTTATATAAAGACTTTTTTTTTCCTTTACAGTTTAGGGTTTGTGAAGTTGCTATGAGTCAGAAGTGTTCCTTGTATTTTCAAAAAAAAAAAAAAGCAGGAATACACTCTAGATAAAAGAGCCCCGTGTACAGAGACTTAAATAGATCTATGGTCTCATAAAGTTAGATCCAAAGCATCTTTCCCTAAGCGCAGATTAATGTTGATAGGAATGCTGTGAAGAAGGACCCTTGTTTCATTCATATGCCTTGGTGTGCGCAACTAGTTGACAGGATGCAGAAAGTAATCTATGCAATGGTTACAGGCAGTTCTGAAACAAACAATTCCTTAGTGTTGAGGAATTGCTTAGAGCAAACCATTAGCATTTTCTCTTAGCAGTAACTTTGTGCTCCAACTGCAATATGTAGCAAAGTGGAAGGAAAAAGAAAATAGCCAGTCTGTGGGGTAAAGTTACCTGAAAATGTAATTCCAATGGGAGAGGCCAGATATCTTCAGTATAAAGGTTGCTTCTACCTATATTTATAAAAACTTTATCATCGATAAAAAGTATTACAAATAGAGGTTCAGAATCCATGAAACAACTTGATATGATTTCTTTTTGACAGTGTGTCTAATTTAAGGATTTTACTCTCACACTGAAGGAGAAGAAAAGATGCCCAAATGATGAACTGGAGTGCAAAATCTGTTATGTTACAATGTTTGCAGTCGTAAACCCAAAGTCTTGAACTGTCTTCACAGAATTTGTGCTAGATGTTTGAATAACATATTACTTATAGGAGGCGGATCTCCCTGCATTATCTGTCCCTTTTGTCGCCATGAGATTTGAGTTGCACAAAGATGAAGTTGAAGGACTCCCTAATGATACAAACATTATGTCCAAACTCCTATTAAAAGAGCAGCATGGAATTCTAACTGTGATGAAGTACTTGAAACACCAAAAAACTTGACTTCCCCAAGCTCTTCCTGTGAATCATCAAACTGCTTAGTAATTATGATTATGGAAGTACAAAGAGACTCCACAAGGACTTCCAGTCAAACTGCTGCCTTAGATTACTATGCTGACCGTAGCATTGAGTTCAGCATCTGTGAGTTTGCAGAGTCAGCTGGATCAAGATCTCTTTTCCAAGCTACGCAATCATCTGTACTTACGATACTGGTATGGCTGATATGATATATATATATATTTTTACTTTGGTTCCCTCCCTGTTGGAATCTATTTACTAGTGATTGAAAAAGTGACCCTAGGTGTTGTGGGTGTGTTTTGTTCCCTCAAGTCTTACTGTGTGTCTCATGTACAGCTTCTGCCAGTGCCTCTTCCAGGAAATTTGTGACTGCTTTTCATAAAGTTGATACGCAGAATTTTTTTAATCAGTTGGTAAATATTTAACTGAACCATAAAATAACTTAATCAGACTTCAACCCTTATGCTATAAGCATTTTTAAGTCTGTAACTTCAAAAAGCTTTCTGATGATCTCTTTGAGCTTTCGTTTACCATAAGTGTATTTTTGTTAAAGCACAATAATTTGTGTGACTACTAGAGAAATAACATGGTGAGTTGTTTTAACTTTTTTTTTTTTACTAAAAAGATGGTGGCTACTATTGCCTGTTCCCAAAGTAACAGTTTTAGACCACCGTCACATGAATGAAAACCAACTGTGAAGAGATATTTGAAGGTTAAAACAACCATTAAACAAAACCATTTTTATCAAATGCATGCTCACTGTTTAAAAAAACAAAGATCAGAAATGCTGCGTATAATATGCTTAAAAAAGTCCCATTGCAAGATAGTTCATGTTATATATGATTAATTAGATAGACAGAATACCAACGAAAAACTTGTACGTTTGAGTTGAATCTTTTCTGATGATGAAGGGAAATAAAGTTACATTAAATATTCTGCTCCATGATCAGTTTTTTTCAGGTGAGTTCTGAGTTATAACAATTATGACAAAGAATCAGGTAGTTGAATCTTAAAGGGCCAAGTAAAGAAAAATTTCTTCAAGTAAGCTTTAATATTTTCATGATTTAGTATGTCTGAAAAAATATCTAACAAAAGTCAGTAAAAATGAACCTGTTTTCAAAATTAGAATACCAAAAGATGTTTTGTTTCCTTAACATAGTTCCTGAGCAAAAATTATTTTTCTGAATATTTGTGTTCAACCTATTTGATACTGTTCCACTGTTTTATATGGTTGTACTGATAAGCTACAAAACATGTTGTACAGTGAATGACTTTATAAGGTTTTCAGTAATTGCTAAGTCCCAAACTAAAAATGGGTACTTATAAAGAGAATCACTTAATTTGCTACCTAACTCAAGCATACACAGTTTAAAATTGATAATAAAGCTGTGTATATTAAACATCTACATTGTTTTAGGTTTAATTTAAAGCTCAATAAAGGGTTATTGCTAAAAGGCTTTCACAATTTTTGTGTTTAATAACAGGTCTGTTTGATCTTGATTTATTTTGAGGCTTCTCAGTGAAAAACAACAAAAAACATGGGATTTTTGTTCATTTACTTTACCCAAAAGAATTTGCAAAACAGTAACAACTCTGGACCAGAAAAATCAGATCCACTTTGTCTGCAAAGCACACGTGACTTCAGAGGTAAGTGATCTAAAGGGAATAGAATTGCCAGGTTTTTGAATGACAACTGTCTGTCTACAGAGGTATGTGCCATACATTTGCAGTGAAGAATGGCTGTCCTACCTAGCCTTCCTTTTTTCTTCTCCTCCAGTAATATTTGCAGTGATGTGAAAGAAGCCCCACAAAATCTTTTGACACGTACTCTTTCTGCCATACATCTGACCTGCACCATGGTTTTGGAGTAGCTTGTGGACACTGAGATATGAGGAATGAATTCACCAAAAGGTGAGCTATGATGCCTTATCTTTTCGGCACTTTTAAGGAACTCAGACCTGTATGTAGGCTAAAAGCTTTTTTCTCATCCTAATCTGAGGACTGTATGCTGTAGTTCATATGATAAATTTTATACTTCTTATCTTATATCTCATTATAATAGCTAAAAGTCAATGAAGAACATTCCTTTCTAAGATAACAATTAATGTAATGCAAACTATGAAGTTATATCACCTTCTCACAAAAATTAGTACATTTTAAGTATTTTTACCAATAAAGACAGATTTTGCCTTAATACTGTGTAACAGGTTCACCCTGCAACTTGGCGCACAGGGCAGTTACTCCAGCTGCAGTTCCCCGAAGCAGCTGATAGTGGTATTCCTCTGGCTGATTAATCAAACTAATGAGATCTTTAACCTATTTTATTCAATTAAGTAGGAAGTATGTAGTCTTGAAGAATGTTGTTGTTCAAGTTTCATGGTTGCTAGAATTGTGCATGAACTGTGGAGGCAAACAAATCTTCCAAGTAAAGAATTTATTGCCTTTCCATGTTCTCCTGAATTTTTATTGGCAGCACTTAAAGCAGGGGGGTGATATGCATTACATATTAAGATTAGAAAAGTCTTCTGATTAAAAAGAACCAAATTAAAAACTTGACAGTGTTTGTATTTAAACTTAGGATTTAAAAAAAAAAAGTAAAACAAAGGAATACCCAGAACTTCTCAGAAATCACTACAGACAACAAAGTAATAAAGCTTCTATTTAGAAAAGTGGATTACTTGACTGGAGGTGTTTAAGAAATTAAGGTGTTCTCAGCAAAAAGGTGATTGAACTTTGCTAAAAGTTACAGTTAGTACGATAGACAAGAAGTACATGATATTTTAAGTTTCTATTAGGTGGTTTTGACTGTTTAAGTTCTATCCTATACTGACACAAATTAAGAACAACGAAGTTTTGCCAGTAGTTTATTCTCACTTTTTCTAAGCAGACTGTAAATAATGTTTTTAAATATTGCTGTTTCTAGTTGATGGTGGTTGTTTTTTTAAAGGATTTTTGTTTATATGAAAGGAAAAATGAGATTTCTTGAAAGTACTATACCTCTTGCCTTACGTGATAACACAATATTGAAAATATACATATGCTTAGAAAACTGAGGTTATTCCTCAAACACTATTGCTTAAGTGTTTACCTTAAATAACTGTAGCACTAAAGGTATTAAAACATAAGAGTTTCAAATGTACTTCATACTAAACATTGTTATAATGCAATTACATGCTACGCTTTGTATTTCCTTAGATAATCCTAAAGATAACCTGTGATGTATTAGGCTAGATGACTGAACATACTCTGAGTTTCTAAATTGCCTACCCTTTGGTCACATAAAAGTACTGTTATACTCAAGATATGTTTTTCACTTCTAAATCTAATTGCAAAGGATTTCAAGTTGAAGCATTAGCAGAGAGTGGACAAAAAAAGAATAACTGGACTACATTACTGAGCAAAAATCAGAAGTGCTATTTTATTTGTATTTCATCATTTTTACAACTTGTCATAATTTTCTGAGTAATGGTGTTAATGCAGTGACCTAGCCGACACACAATACAAAAACAAAATGGAAAATGTCATTTACAAAAACTGATGATCCATTTAATTTAAAAAAAATCATAAGGTCAGTGTTTTTCATAAAAACACTGACATAGATTTACTACTGACTTCTTTCATTTAAAAAAATAAAGTTTTAGAAAATACCAGGTAATAGCAGGTTAGAAATACTGCTTACCTTAACTTTTTCTTGCAGCCTTCCTAAGCGTAGACTGCCTTCTACTATTTTGTTGAGAACACCGTGATTTTCATTTTCCAAACACCTGGCCTGCAAACATATATATCAAATTACATACGTTGAAGAAGACAAATCTACTCTGTTTTGAGTCTTAAGAACCAAGATGGAGAAAGAATCTTGAAAATTATGCTAATAATGTCTAATTAATAAATTATTAACTGACTGTGAATATGATCACTAACAAAATAATACCTTGAAACAGTTTTGTTTTGAAAGGATCGTAGCTAGTAATATTGCAAACCAAATCAATTCTGCATATTTATGTACAGGTGTATGTACGTATGTTTACGGATTCCATTTGTACGGCTGACTCTCCAGCTCAGAATCAGTCTTCTCTCAGAAGAACCCTTGAAATTGGCAGAAGTTCATGGCAGAAATTCTGCATGTGGCTTACAAAATGCTTTTGGCTTATCCCTGCTTCCATCACTTTGTAAACAGTGAATTTTGAAGTAGTGAGAATGATAATAGACTTTTACTTAGACATCATGCTCAGTATTGTCTCTCACTAATAATTAGTGCCCAGTTCTAAATTCTCCCCTTCCCCCCTTTTAATGTTTTCTAGGTCTCCTCATTCGAAACCTTACCAGCTTATCTGAGTACAGGATACCTGCAATCTAACTTTCTGCCAAGGTAGGTTTCAAGTTCAGTGATTTAAATTAGGGACAGGTTGTTCAGATCCAATTCTAGCAGGTAGCAAAGGAAACTGGATATTTTAAAGTTTTACTAACATGAGACTATTTCAATAGAATAGGCTATAATAGGCTCTCAGAGTATTTCTGCTATTAACTCAGACAGAATTAATTTACATAAAAATAAGTGAAAAGCTTCAGAAACTAGAGTACATATTTTTAACCACTCTACATAAAATAATCTTTTGTTGCTTCTATCCTATTTGCAAACATAGAAACAGCTCAATCAACTGGAATTATAGCTTTCTTTTACTGTTAATTTTAATTATTAAAAGAGTTTTTTCTGGTAGGAGGAGAACTGAAATATCAATTAAGCCATACTAATTAAAGGTAATTACCAAAAAAATAAGGTGATCACGTTCCTGAGCTATCTTCTCCACCAAACCAATAAGGTTTGTTAGATAGTGATGGGCTGCAACTTCTTTTTCTGTTGCTTCCTCCAACTGCTGTTTCAAAAGACTTATTTTCTTCTTTAATCGCCTATAAAATTAACATGAGACCCTTCAGATTGGAAACTAATAATGGCATTAAGGGAACTTGCATTGTAGGTACAAATCAGCTTGCACAAGTCTCAAAAACAATCAAGTATAGTGTTAAAGACGTACTAGCTGGAAGTATTTCAAGTGCTGAAAGTATCATTGCCCGTAACTTTTTTTAATAATATGCTTTGTGAATAGCAATTATAGCAGATAATCAAAAGAACAATTTCTGCAGTGGCTACAAGCTCATATTTCTTAAGAAAAATAACAGTATTATTTTTACTTCTGAAAGGTTTGTTCTACCTCTGAACCACTCACGTGCATGAGAAGGTCTGCAAATACTGGAATATCCTGTTCTTCAGGTGAATACACAAATGATTAATCATTATAGCTAACTACTATCATTGAAGATATATTCTTAATTTGTATGTAAAGACAGAAATGTCTACGAAAACAAAAAAAATAGCAAAATTATTCAACAACCAGGCCAAATAGGTGTGACAAAGATGTATTTGAGGAAACATGGCTGCTCTGCAGTAGGTAGAAATGACACTGGGATGTGAAAAAAAATATTTTTACAGATATTACTGCCATGGTACTTTTTAGAAATTTAAGTATTGAGAAAATGAGAACGTAATATGAAGTGGAAAAAAAAGATAAACCTGTTTGTCTTTTGTGTCATTTCCATATCAGCTTCCAGGATCTTCTTGTCAGCCATGAAGTTATTTTTCTCTAAAAGCAGTTTCTTGTTTTGAGCTTGCACTGATGCTATCTTTCCCATTAGGTCTTCCACCTCAGAGCGCTTTTTCTCCTGCTCCTGTTGTAAATGGCTGCAAAACCAACCACATAGTACACATGTCACATATACACCTGCTTCATTTTAAAGCCAAATTATGGTAAGACACTCATGTTAAAAATATGAAAAAGGTACACTGATAATGTTTAGTGGTGTCAAAAAGTAGTATTACAATCTGATGACGTATCAAATCATGAATGAAGCATAATATAGAAAAAGTAATAGTAATTCATCCTATCTGCATTTGAAATAATTTTTAATTATAAAATACATCTTCTAGTCCAAATGCATTCCTTTTATATTTTTCCCCTCAAAGAAATTACTAGCAATTATGAGAACTTTTCAGGAAGGTGTCGTACCAAGAAACAATAACTTCAACTATCGTAGGCCTGGAAGCAAACAAATTTACAGGAAGCCTTTAGAAAAATTATACTTTTCAAAGTATGCTGCATGGCAGCACTTCTGTTTCATGTCATTTTCATGCCTCTAGTGTTGGGATTTACTTCTAGAATTACAATGTTTTTGAAATACTGACTTTTCTTTCTACTTTGGTAGTTACCTTTTATAGATTAAAAATTACAGGCGTATTCCTACCTACAAAGTGATGTATGCATGTAAGGGCCTGCTTATGTGAATATTTTGCAGAATTGTTTCTCTATGCACCATATACAAACTCATACCTTTTTAAATCATTCACCAAAGCAAAGTGCTCCTCTGCTGCTATTCTACTATCCAGTTTTGCTTTCAGCTCTTCACAAGTAGTACGTAAAGCTTCCAACTGCTTCTCGTACTCTGCTATCTGTTCTTCTTGACTTCGTTTCTTATCTTCTAAAGTTATTATCTGTTTGGTCAATTTTGAAGCTTTTGGGAGGGGAAGGAAAAAACGATTACAGCATAAATAATAATAATAACTAATTTAATCACCTAGTAGAACTCCAACTAAACCAATACTACATTAATTCATAGTTGTTCAAAGCATTATGTGACAGTGGATTTTTCATTTTTTAAAAAAATCCTGATCAGTTTGGATTCCAAATCCTAACAGTTTGGATTTTGTCTCAATTTGTTTTGGAGAAGTACCACATTTTTCCACAGTTAGGCAAAGAGTTCAATTATGAGTCTGATTTTCACTGAAATCTGCCTTTCTCCAATTCAAATCAGTAAACCTGAAATTTCAGATAGTATCTAGACAGAATTCTTTTCAGAACGGCTTATGGTAGGTTAAAAGAGATTCTTAGAGGATATTCAAAGAATCCCTTCTGATCTCTAGCGCATTCTAGTGGTGTTATCAACATAACTCAATCCTATAAAACATTGACCAAGAAATTCCAAAGAGGACACTGCTACCCACAAAACTACGTTGAGCAAAGAGCCAACCAAAAGTCATAGATGCAGAGCTACCTACAGCTAATATCTCTTTTGACTTCAGGTAACTCAAACAAGGCCACATACCTGTTTCAGAACATTTTCCTTTCTTTATTAACACATTCTTTCTTACAGAAGAAAGAACACAGCTCAGTGTATTTCTAATACTGGTAGTGATCATTTTTCTTTTTTTCAGACAGAATAATCTTTTTATTCTTTGGAAGTGCTTGGAAAGTGAGAGATTAGATTAAAGGCAGTTTTCTATTCAAGAGGCTTCAAACTCAAGACTACCTCTTTTCAGGGCTATGAGCTGTTTGCTCATTGAAGCATCATTTTGTGCTGAAAAGTCCTTTAACTCATTTTGATTAATTCAGGAAAAGAACCTGAAATCAAACATGAGTTATTAGTCTAGCAGATAGGACACATCTACAGACTCTCTAGTTTCTGATCACCAATCCCACAGGTTCTTCCTATAGCATGTATTTCAGTCGCTTAATGCACTGCCTAAACAGTTAAGGTCAGGCTCTTGTTTCCTTGTGAGAACTACAGCAATAAATAACAAAATCTGTCAGTCTAGTAGGAATTTTCTGCCAATTCACACCAGATCAAGCTATTTTGAGACATGGAAAGCAGAACACTTGATTGGGGGCATTGTATTCTCTCTAAAAGCTTTATATTAATAATACATAATTAAATGTTTTTCAAGGACATCCTAATCTGTGAATTAAGATTCACAGAATTCATGCCTTCAATCTTGCTTTTTAAACAGTTAACCTTTACTAGAAAATCTTACTTTCAGTATTAGGATTTTAAAATGTAACATGTCTGTCCTCTTTCTGATACACAGTCAGAAGTCTATTAACAAGAATTACCCAGAAGAATTTGCTCATACAAAACATAACCATTCGTAGAAAAACTAATCTTTAAGAAATTATATTCCTTGTCTTGCTTGTAAGCATTCAGTGTTCTGAATTCAATTCAACATCTAATAAACAGCAATAGATAACCAAACTGATCCATTACTTAACAGATGGATGTAAATTTAAGCAGTATCATGCTACTTACGATATAATCAACTACCTTTTATTAGCAATAAACATGGGTTACAAAGCAAGAAGAAACAGACAACCTAAATTGAACATTTAAATAAACAAATAATACCTCACAAATATCAACCTGTAAAAAGTTAAGGTCCTCTAAAATTTGGAAAAGAGCCAAAGGCACCTCTGTTTAACAGTTCACAAGTTATACAGTTACAAGTGATACTGACATTCCTTTTCATGATCAGCTGACAATCAGAGCTTGACTTCATAGTAGTCTTACCTGCATTCAGCTATTCATTGTAGGCATGTATCAAGTTGTTGTAAAAAAGCAAAACACCACCACCACAGAAAACCTGCAGAACTACGTACGGTGTAAAATGTGTAGTTGCCATGTCTAGCAATTCAGGCACGTACCTTCCTGAACATGTTGTCTGTGACTATCTTTTGCTTTAGCGTGTTGAATTTCAAGTTGCTCCATCAACAACCTGTTTTCTTCCAAGACCAGCGTGGCCTGAGTTTGTAGCTGATGCCTGCAATAACAAACAGTTTATAAATAAAGTAATTCTAATTTTAATTTATGTCCAAAGAAAAAAAAAAATAAAAACAATTAAACACCACTGACTTCCAACAGTTTAAACTTTATCATATTTGAACCCCTTTCAAAAAGGAATGAAAAACCCTAATTGAAAGCTATCTCAGAATCCAAAGTAAGCTTATTTGAGACATGAACTCTCAACCCTCAATACATAAGTTATTTTTAAAAATATTTAAAATTTTTGACTAATTAAAGCAAAAATTCACTGTGGAAAGAAAGATATGTATGTGTGAATTAAAATCACAGAATCAGAGTGGTTGCGGCTGGAAGGGACCTCTGGAGGCCATCTGGTTCAACCCCCCTGCACAAGAGCCAGACATAGTTTTTCCTTAAGATCTGTAATCTTAAACATTTGCATGGAACAAGCAAAACACTAATTTCTGGTAATATAACTTGCCATTCTGTAGTGGTAATAAAGTTATTTTTATTTAATTGCTTATGCAGGTCTTCATTCTCCTTCACCAACTCTTCAACTTGTACTTTAAAGTTCTTCATATCCTCCTGGAAGAGAAAGGAATCCAAATCATAATAGCTGGAGGGAAATAATATAACTTTTGACATCAAAATACACATACCTGGGTACCTTTCTAATTCTAATGTTAACAGCATGTTAACTCACTAGTCACTCGTCTTTAACTCAGATGTGCATACTTGATTTTTTTTCCAAGTGTGATTTGAACTAAGCAAATTGTAGATCCTTAGCATACGGATTCAAGAAAATTAATTCTGGAAATAACCAGATGATAGCATACATTTTCAGAATGAAATACTGCTTATTTTATGGCTTAATTTTTTGGAAATATTCTCAAAAACTGTAGTAGTTCTGCTCTGAAGCTCATGTAGTTCCTCAGATTTGGTCATACATGAGTGTAAATGAGACCAGATGAGTGTCTTGGTAATCTTTGTTCATACTGTGAACAAGAGTAAACAAAGATTCTCAAGAAACTAAGAACCATTTCTTGAAGATTCAGCGACAGAAGATGTTTCTAAAGAGCAAAAAGAGTCAGTACCCATTTCTTAAATAACTTGAAATAAATATTCTTCAGCCACAAAATCCACAGGCCTGTAACTGGTAGATACAGGGCACTGGATTCCCAGTTATGAATGGTAGCAGTAAATTCTTTCTAACATGGACTGACTGTTTATGGTTTACTCTATTCTCATACATTCAGTGTTGTGCCTGCTTCTACAGCTGAACAGCCTGACAAAACCAAACCAAGTGCTTTCAAGACAGCACAATAACAGCGTATACCGAAGTAAAACAAAGTCACTTTTAATTTTAGGCAGAACCTGGCTTTGACAGATCTCTTTCTGCTTTATTTTAGAAGTACATTTTCTTTAAATGGCAACTTACCTCATATGCAAGACTTAAATCTTCCTTTTCTCTTATTCTATCTTCATATGCCAACAGAAGAGGTGACAAATATTTCATATCCAGCTTTGAAAAAACAAGTCAATATAAATCAATTGCAAACCACAATCTCATCAATATTTATTATTTCTTCTCCTGATACACATTGTCAGTTTTAAAAGCTATTAAGGGCTTTCAATTGCTATTAGTTTTACGTATAAGTGAAGAGGGAGGACCTTCCTGTTTCTGTATAGATAGCTCTGAATAACAATGGGGAAGGAAAATTTAAGATTCGGTTAGCATATGAAGAAATTGTTTTACATGTTATAGATGCATTCCATTTCACAGATTACTTGCCTTCTACTTGCCGGAAGTTCATAGGCTACTAGTGGACCCACAAACATTCCTACCATCAGAATCAGTGAAATATGCTATTTCCTTTTAGTTTTACCTTAAATAATCACAGCAGAAGATTAACAATTAAGATTAATAATGAAGCAATAGACCTTGATGCAATGTGTATGCTGGACAGTACTAAATGAAGATGGTATTTATGATTCTTAGGGCAACAGTACTTAATTTACATTCAATAGTGCAAATTTGGTAACTGTAAGCAGTCCGTAGCTTACCATAAATTTAGCCAGAGTTTCACATATTCATTGCAAAATTCTGCCTTATTCCTTTTTATGTTTATAAATGTTTATCATGTTCTACCTGTATGTGATATTTCAACATCATAACTAAATAAAACCCTGCAAATCTGAATATTTTGGTTCCTGTAAAGGAAGGAATGAACAGATAGATGAAAATATGATGCTACTTACCAGCCATGGGGGTGGTGGTCCTTTCATGGGTAAACTTTTTATTTTTAGATGCTAAAGAAGATATTTGAGAAGAAACTTAAATTATTTCCTGCTTTTGAAGCAGCAACCATTGACCACTGCAAAAGTGGACAAGTCACAACTATTACCCCAAACAAGCTTATGCCTCTAATTACATGTTGCATATGTATCACAGACAATCAACAAAACTGAAATTTCAACATCTTATAATACAGGAGAATAGCTAACTTCTTATAGTTAGACTTAATGATAAATGGTTATTTTCAATTTCAGAGGAAGCCTATGCCATTTGTAGACTTAAAAATTATTTTATCTGGATTTGCCTCCCAAAACTTAAAGGTGACTGAAAGGGCAATGGGACATATCAATGCAAATTGCCTTTATAACCAACATTCTCACCTCTTCTTGCAACAATGGCCTGAATTTAGTTTGATAGCGACTTAATTCTACGTTCAAACGATGGACTGTCATTTTCAAAGCATCATTTTCATCTACAAGTTCTTGTGCTTGTTGTCTCAGAGAAAGTAATTCTGTAGCCTCCTCTATTAAAACAAATATTCAACTCATTTCAGTCAAAATTCAAGAAACCTTAAAAATTTGTTAATTGTAAGGGGAAAAAAAATCTCAATAAATCAGTATCATAAGAGAACTTCCCAAAATACTCTTATAGAATAAAGCCATGAGAAGTTATTAGCACAAAAAACATTATGAAACAACTGGGTATTTTTTTCTCATGATCCTGTAAGTATTCCGTGACAAAATTTCTACAAATGTGGAAAATACTGTTCAGAAACTATTTCTGCATAGATAGTTCCTCGTATCAATGAAGTAGAAACCTCCTACCAGAAGAAGAGGTTGTAAAAAAAAAAAAAAAAAAAAATCAGAAAAATCAAGCAAGATAACTAAGAATAGTTTGTATTGAAAGAATGTTTCTCCCACCTTCTCTGTGTATCTTCTTTGTAGCTTCTTTAAGTTTTCTGTTTTCTTCTTCTAGTCTCTTCAGTTTTAATTGCTGTTCTTCCATTTGCTGTTTTGTCTCCTCAAATTGCTGGGCCATAGCGTGGTATACCTTGTTCAAAGACCAGTTTTCTTGTTTTAGCTCTCTGAACTTTTCTTTAGCCGTGTTTTCCCGTGCTTGCCTTGCCCGAGTGGATATATCTGTGGATGCCACATTTCAGTATTTTCAATATTTTAATTGGTACATTGTTTGACAATCACTTACTTCAAAAGTCACTCACATTAGAAAGCAAAAACAAATCAAAACATCCAGCATAAAAAGCCTGGAACTACTGTTTTCAATATGTATCACAGAGCACTCAGCATTCTTTTATCTCCTGTATAGAAGAAATACTTTTTTTCCTCCCCCCATTAATTAGGCTTAGTGAGTAGAAGCAAGAAAATGTATTTTTATAAACACATGTATTCTTTAAAATTAAGATTTGTAGTAATGGCACAGAAAAATCAGAAATACCTGGGGATGGTGGAGGTTTCTCCCGTATAAGATTTTCAGCTAATGATTTTTCTTCCTAGCAAAAAAATTATAAAAAATGAAACAGTTTGCTCTAGCATTTATCCTCTCTGAAAGACACTGAACAGCATCAATGCTGGAGAACTTAAGAAACAGAACTTTTGAAACAGTTTCTTTTTTTAAGGTTTGATTCACTACTAACAATATATGTCACTTGACATTTGGCTGTCTTAACATCTTTTTGTCACTTACCACTGTCAGTCACTTTTGGATGCTTGAAACGGTATTTTCATTAGTTGTCAAAGACATACAGTTCTCAAAAAATTTCATAGCAGAAAAAATAAACAAGTTTCCTTGACCTAACAGGACGGATACTGCTCCCTTGTTAGTCTGCATAGAAGACTCTAGAATAGAACACTCTTATATGAACTGTCAGTCCATAACTGGGACTCAAGTATATTCAACTGTAAAACCCTATACAGTAATTTTGTTCTCCCCGTGTTAGTTAAAGCACATATTTTTAGTTTCAGAAAGTTCTTTCAACAGTAAATAATTTGTAAAAAGAGACTGAATTTATGCTAATGCATTTACTCACGGTGAACACAACTGACATACATTTTTATGAAACCACGGAGAAGTTCTGTAAGGATACGATGCCATGTGATTTAACATACTGAAACGCTGATGCCCAAATAAGTCAAAATTCAAGAACAATTTCAAAAGAAAATATATGTCGTCAAGAATTTGAAAAAGAAAATAAATAACAATGTTAGCAATGGAGGAACTGACCGTTTTTCTAAGTAGTATTCCATCACATTGATCTGAGAAACTAAACTTTTAGCTATTCTTTTTCAAGCTCAGAAAAGCAGTCAGATGGGCCCCGCTCATAAACTATATAAAAATCTGGTGAAGCCAGGCTCAGGAGAATTATCACTGACAACTCTCTCTTTCTATAGAAGATGTCTCCCACTCTCATTTAGTTTTTCTTTCACATGAGGAACAACAGCATTTCTTGTTATTTTTAATAAAACCCACACCCAACTTTTGTGTGGTATACATACCTATATGATGGGGAACTTTCAAAAGGAATGATTAGGCATTCTTGTATGTCGAAAGATTCCCTAGTGACAATAAGTCAGTTTTCTTTTAAGTGGTTTGTAGACTGTCAGCTACTTAAAACACCAGAATGCAATATTTTTCCAGAACACATCACAAATAAACCTTCATATAAGTCTTACCTTTAAATTCAAGCCAAGATATTTGTTTTCTGTTAAAGAAAAACAGATCTTTGAGTCAATTAAGAATGAAAGCATTGATAAGTCTGTAAATTACAAGGGTACATACGGATATTTTAGTACACGTATTACATACTGTAAATAAATGTCAGAAGGTCCTTGAGGCCCCAGCCCCTTTCATGGTATATTAGAATACTGATGTGATACCTTACTTTACCTCTTACACTGTATAGATACAATTAAGGAAGAAATTAAGTTGTATTATCAAAAAAAAAAAGTTCTTCCAGCTGATTTTCAGACACAGAAATATCTTCATCCAAGAAAAATGACTAAGAATATTTTTTATCTTCTTAACAGTGATAGTTTCTGGTACTTCTTGGGTACTTTCTTCCATTTTTTGAGCACAGTTACACTACAATAGTTTCTAGAGTATAAACTGGATTGATTCTGGTACATAGATCAACAGAAACATAATAGCTGTACTAGACAAAACTGAGCTCATTAATTTTTTTTGTCTTTTAAACACGATTGTTAGTGGATGTTTTGGAATTTCAGTTAGATTGCAGATTTTCAATTTTCTGTAACTACTAAAAGTGGCACTTTAATAGCATTTCTTTGACTGCCCTTTTTAAAAGGAATATATCATTTATCATATGGTACTAATAAATTTAGTTTGTTCAAAAATTATTTTTCCCCATGATATTAACAGGTAAGGCATTTTGTCTTAAGTAAGCTTATTTACCTTCTGTTTGCACATTTGACTCATCCATCTGCATGTGAAACTCAGTTTCATGAGAAGATGTTTCTTTCTTCTCAACATTATTACTAGGAGGTAGTGGACACTCTTCCTGTGTAAAAGACAGGCAAGTCTATCTAAATCACAACACTGTTGAAATAGCCTACGCCCGAGTGTCTTGATATTGAAGTTTTCATGCAGATAATGTCTTGGTCACATTCAGAATTGTACTCCAAAATTTTAAGATAATAAAAGATATACTTTTTTGGCTTTAGGACTATACATAGTTAAAATCTAACCCTTACCATGATCAGCAGGAGGTAAAGAACTATGATAATCATCTAATCTATCCCAGGGCAATATTCCTTATCACCTTATTTAGTTAAAGAATCGATTAAGTTATCTTTGCTTGTTGCGTCATGTCTAAACTTGCTTTTTAAGAAAGACTGGCCATTTATCTACCGTATCACAGTACGTGAGGAATTCATGAATAATTTTTAGCCTTGTCTTAGCTGTTTTTCCCTGTTGATTGCATACCAGCATCCCATGTATTTAACACACTCCCTTTTTTCCCCCCTCCTCTCCTCTCACTGATTACTGTCCCTTCACCTAGGTGTGTTTTCCAATTCCATTCACATACACAGCATTTTATTGCTTCTCCACTACTCAGTTACTTATTCCTGTTTGTTGGAACACGTTGGACAGGGATGCAAACTGAACTTTAGATGTGCCTTAACTGTCTTAAGCTGCTTCCATGCTGTAACGTGGAAAAATCCACTGGTCTTCAAGACACAAGGTCATTTCCTTTGATTCTGAATGTTCCTATCCCTATGTGGGTCACTGCTCCTTAGCACAATACTCAATCAAGAACTAAGCTTTCAACATACATAAAAGTTCCAAGTGCATTTAACAAAATACGTAAGTATCATGCTCAAGATGAAAATATTGGACATTTCACAAGATTAAAACACATACTTACATTAAGTTTATAGTAAGAGCCACACTATCAGTGATTTCCTATTAAGAAAAAGTTCCTAATAATCAGAGATAAAGAATCGACAAACAAACCTATCTTAGTTTAAAGGTAACTGAATCATAAAAATATATAAAAATTGAATAAATGCATAAACATTAAGAAGAGAATATTTAGAAATATTTAATATATTAAAACGCAATAAAGGAATTAACTGATTTGAAAACCCTACCTTTTTATTTTTGCAAGGAACAGCATAAATAGCATTGTTGCTAAAGCTTTCTTCCCTTTTCTCATTACTCCGACAGCTGGACTCTTCCTCTTTATCAGGATCTGAAGGATAGGTATCCATGTCCTCATCCTCACAGCAATTGCCTGATATTTCTAGGGACTGTAGAGGAGATCTGTCACTACCATCAAGTTTCCAGTTCGGCCTGCAAGTAGAAAGCAGTTTAAAGACTGCTTCAGTGTCGCTTACTCTTCCTAAAAAAAAAAATGCTTCTATAGCAGAACCATCAATCTGTGAATACACACAAATCCAACAGCAGAAGCAAACAGACATGTAAGCTTCTTTGGCTGCAAACAAGGTACCTAACCTATGCATACATTTCAAAATAGACAATTAGCACTACATTTACTTCTTTGGCTTACAGAAAGCACCACACTAAAGATCGAAGGTTGCCAATTCTACAGCAAAAATAGACTAAATTTTGCAGCAAGGAATTACCTGACAAATAATTCAGATGATTCCCCAGCGATTAACTTCTTGTATAACCGATAGGCATTTGGCAGAAATAATGCATGTTTTTACTTGCTGTGCAAACCAAGTCTCCCTCTGAGGACTGTGTGCATGACATCACTTTATGAGAAATGGAGTAAGAACTGTAGACATTTTAGACTATTTATGATGTGGTAAGAAAAATGGTTATAACACCCTGAGTTTAATCAGTTTTCTGTAATTCTCGGGTAAAATTATTTCATCGGCAGATTTTATCTCTAATTTAAGATACCCAAACAGAAAGTATACGCTACCCCATTCTGAGCTCTGTGACTGTTGCATATGGCTCGAAGCACTCTTGTTCCACATAGGTGGAATCACTTTCCGAAAGTGATCGCTGCCGAGGCTGAGGAATAGCAACAGTGCGCCCCGTTAGTGTTGTTGCGAGGATAGCTGCTGCTAAAGCAGATCTGGAAGAAAAAAGAAAAAAGCAATGAAACAATATTGTCTTCTTCACATTTCATATCCTCTTCCACTGCAGAATGTCTTCACTATTTAAGCAAAGCAAAAAGTTCAAAGTTAACATGCATAAGCAACACTGAAAGTGCTAAGGGACTAGTTTTAAACTATTAACTCCCAAAGTAAAGCACAAAATCAGGTGAGCTCTCAAGGCAGATATCAAAGAGTACAAGTATATGTGCCCAAATCAAATGCATGAAAATAAATAAATATACATGAAAATAAATATAATAAATGAATATACTGAGTTGTATTTCCAAAATCAACATCAGTAATTTATAGTACTTAGCATTAATTTCAGTCATAACAACAGTACCTGGTGGCACACTGAAAAAGTGTTTCATATTCTGCTATTTTGTTTCCCAGTTTCTGTTATCCCCTACTCTGAACCTTTTACTGATGACTGAAGCTGTTCATAAATGCTGGAGCACTGCAAACTAGGACAAGCGTAAGTAGATAGAAGTGCCTATTAGTGGGATGATGCAGAGCAGAGAGAAGCGTAAGATGAAAAGACAAATGGGAACAAAGATTAAAGGAAAGAAATGGTGGGGACTGTAACAGGAATGACAACAAGTGGAGGTCAAAAAAAGGAAGAAGAAA
Organism: Anser anser; assembly: GCF_964211835.1. NCBI lineage: Eukaryota > Metazoa > Chordata > Aves > Anseriformes > Anatidae > Anser > Anser anser. The sequence goes on from NC_139732.1 coordinate 13,291,233, forward strand.
TTAACTAGAATTAACTAAGAATGTTAGATACTAGAAAGACCATAGAAAACAACCAGAATTTAACTAAATATAGAGAAAACATAAAAACTCCAAGAAACTACAAATGAAAAGGAAAATACATTTGTATTTTTACTTTGTGTAACTTAGCTGTATAGCTAATTCAAATCTAATCCAACATGGTTTTCCATACAAGTTTTCAAGTCTTTTTTTTTTATATGCAATAAAATGGTAGATTGGTAACGTTAAACTTCTGCTCTTCTAACAAGCAAAAATTTCCAAACTCATGGTACTAGCTCTGCTACACTCTAGCATCCAAATTAAAAACAGCCCTGGCGTTAAAAAGTCCATTTGTCTTTAATTGACTCAGCTTTCTAATAAGTTACATATTTATAAAAGTAACTGTTCTAATTGCTTGGCTTGCTTGTGTATGGGAGAAAAATAGGCATCTTTACAATTCAAAGAAGGGAACTGCCCTAATTTAAAAATACATTCTGTTTATGAAACGGCTTATGTAAATACTACAGCAAGGACATGCAATTCTTCTCATCATGTTTTTCTAGTATGCTATTGCAAATGATGAAACAAAAAACAACTCAAAACCTACCTGGGCCTTTCTGGAGAAGGGTTTGGACTACGAGGGGGAGGGGTGCGGGGAACTGCAGGTTTAGGAGCTATGGTAGCAGCAGGGACCAGGCCATGAGCTATATGTTTCTAAACAATTTAAAATAAAATTAGTTGATAATGACTTTCAGGATCACAATGAAAGAAGTACAGAACCAAACATGCACAAAAACTAACTATACAAAATAATATAAAACGGAAGAACATTTACATGCAATTAATGTAAACAGAAGATTTGGAATGATTCTAAGTATAACTTCAGAACATGTATGAATAGTTGCTAGTGAAGGTTAGAAATGTAATTTACGGAAGACCCATGACTGTAGGTTCTCTACCCGTTACGTCACTATCTGCAAAATTCAGTTTCTTAAGTACTCGTCTGTTTTTGTGTACACACACAAGAAAAAAGGCGTACTAGAAATCAACTTTTTTCAGAATATTTGAATCTAGTTTCATGGTAACATTATTATTCCCTCTCCTGTACAAAGGGTTTGTAAGTCAGAAGTGATCCTCAGTCACACTGGTATGAGATGAAGAAAAAAACTATTACAACTCCTAAGGATCATAAGCGTTCAGCCTGAAAAGGGGTTAAAAAATCCACCGAGTTTTTAAATCAGTAAACCTAATTAAAAAAAAATAAAAAAGGATGATGGTAAGTGCCAGCAGAGAAAAAACGGTGCCGGTGTTCCCCACGGCGAGTGCTTTTGAGAGGGGCCACAGAGCAGCGCAGGCTGGGGGGAGCTCTGGAGATGGGGGCTCCGCGAACACCCTGGGCAGTTCCAGTGCTGCACCACCCTCACAAGAAAAAAAAAAAAGATATATATATATATATTTTTTTTTTTACAAATGAGATGGATTTTATATGTTTGAATCTGTGCCCATCGCCTCTCATCCCCTGCGCAGGCATCAGAACACGCTACGCGCTAGCAGTAACCCGCCTTCGGGCAGGGCGGCTCTGTGAGGGGCGAGGCGGGCGCCGGGCTCCCGCCATTTCTCCTCAGAGCCCCCGTGCCGCTCGGGCTCCCCGGGCGCCTCCCGCCACAGGACGGCCCCGGCCGGGCCGGAGGGGCTCCGCCTCAGCGGGGCGCTGCCCGCAGGCCCCACACCCGGTACCGGGCCGCCCTCGGTAGCGCGGCGCGGCCCCGGGCGGCTCCCCCCGGCCGGGAGGCCCCGAGAGGCCCTCGCCGGCCCCGCGCCCCCCGCCCCGGGCACTCACGAAGGGGCCCCGCCGCCCCCTCCCGAGGCGCAGCGGCATCGGGGCACCGGCACCGGGACAGCTCCCGGCCGCTCCTCCCGTCGCTGCCGGCCTGCTACCAACAGCCCCGCGGATTCGCTGCCGGTTCGCGCTCCCCAATCGCCGCGCTCCTTGCTCGGCCGTAGCGACCGACCGGCGGCGGGCCTGCCGCCCCCTGCCGCCCCTGGCCCTCAGTGCGGCCTGGGGAGCAGCTCGGGGGGTGCGGCCTCACAGAGCGTCGTGTCTTCTCACGAATTTCAATTTAAAAAAAAAAAAGATTGGGACAGGCTTGCAACCTTCCTTTTTTTTTTTTTTTTTTTTAAAAAAAAGTGTAACTGCTGCTGAAGAGCTGAAGGCGGTCGAATGACAACAAAAGCGAACTTTCCTGCGGCAGCGGGATCCGTGGTGGTCCCCTATGGGCACGTGGTGGGGAACGAGAAGTGGAGAGGGTCAGAGATAGCCCAGAGGCTTCAAGGTAAGCACAAACAACTTGGGAGAAAAAACAAAAAACTAAGGCAAAGCAGTCCCTCTGTTGCCCAGTGCTGTTGGATTGGCTGGGACATGCTTTACTCTCAGACTGGGGCCGTATTTGTGAAATAATCTGTTAGCAAGCTGAAAATTCTGTACCTGTGATTAATCCTGTCATAGCTGTGTAGCTGCTGAGTTGTGTAGAGAGGAAGCACTAACTGCTGCTTGGGAGCCACAAGCAGTGAGTGTGAATTCACCACTGTGAATGTGCACCTCCACTGAAATCCCTCGAATTTGTACAGATACTGGGGTAGTGCTTTCACTGGCTGGCAAACTGAAGGTGATGCTGTCAGAAAAGTGTGGGAGGTTTTTGTTCAAGTCCAGAGTTTATCAGGAAACTATCCGGAATCTGCACTGTCAAAGTGCTGTTAGTTGGCATTTCCAAAGGCATCACGCAGTACTTTAGGTTGCTTGTGCTGGCTTTGCTTAAAGAAGAAAAACTTAACAATCAATTTCACTTTCTTTAAAAGCCAACAGGAACTTTGACACGTTAGGAAGGTTGTGCTGTTAAAGTACAGTAGTTAAAAAAATATAATTACATTTTTTTCTTTTAATGTTTTCACGCTAAGGGAAAATTAAGCTCATTTTTGAAGATGGCTTGGGACTTGTGGATTTTCATCTTTCAAACAGAATTTGCATTTTATACATTTCTGAAGCAGATTTGGTTGCAGGAGATGACTTCAAACGAAGATTGGTTCGGTTTAGGAATGTAAGTAACACATAAAGAGAAAAAGAAAAGTTTCCAATTGGAACTTGCTTATTCCATGCTTCTGAAAACATTCTTCATGTGCTCTTTTTAAATTCTAGAGGAGCTAAAGTTGTGTAATAATTTCTGTGTGAAAACTGAAAAATTCTAACAAATCTATGTAATAAGGCTTTACTGAACTCCAGTACTGCTGCTGCAACTTCTGTTCTTCCTCTGATTTGCTTTTAGGTAAATTATACACGACAGAAGTTTGCTCTGTGCTGCATTGCATCAGCTTGTCATTAACAAGGACTTTTTTTTTCCCCTGCCTTCCCCTTCCAATACAGGCCAACAGTCTTGGTGGAATTGTAATTGTCGAGAGAACTCAAATAAGCGACCAGTACTTCATAGCAGTGCAAAAGCTTGTTGTGCTAGAACTTGGAATGGTGCTGCTTCCTGTAGCAAATCAAGGAGAAGCTTCTCAACTTATTACTCAGCTGGTAAGTTCCTATGTTAGTGGAGAATCACTTATTAAAATATGGCAGGAGAATTACCTATTTTTCCCCACAATCATCACCTGTGTTCAGAAAGAATGGGTGTGATCTTAAAGGAACACACAGTTTTGTTGTTTGACTCTAAGGAAAAAAATATCCTGCGACAATAGTAAGGTAGAACAGTTCAGTGGGACGAGGGAACAGAAGGAAAAAAATGAAGAACTAGGTACTGGATTATATGCATTTTTTGTATGTGACAAAGCACTGAGATGCCACTGGACAGCACTAAGCAATTCTCCTTTAAGTCATCTGGCAAAACCAACTTGCGATTGTTGCTTTGTCTCAGGCTGAGGAAACTTCTTACAGTAATTAGATCAAACAGGTAACAAAATAACTGTTTTTAGTTCATGGTTTATCTTAAGAAACTCTTGGATTTCCTAGTGAGGCTTTGTGGATTTGCATCTAAACCCTTGAGGGCACACAGGTGAGGAGCAAGGATGTTTTTTTCTAGGACTTCCTCGTGGTTGTATTGAAATTGTAAAACCCACTTTAAATACCAAAAGCAGAACTCCAGCAGAGGGCGCTCGGTATCGCTTATGGTTTGGTTTTGTTTCAGGTCCGTGAACAAAGTAAGGATCACAACAGTAACCCCTTTCTTCGTAAACAATGCTCTCAGCTGCTAGACGCATCAGTATTTCGGACTGTGCAACAAATTCCAGGAGTTGGGAAAACAAAAGCTCTGCTTCTGCTGCAACAATTTGGAAGCATCCACCGGCTTTGTAATGCATCTGTCAAAGAGCTTGAGCTAGTAGTTGGACAAACGGTAGCACAACAAATTCACACATTCTTATGTTCCTGACGTATGTAGCGCTGTTTTGGAAGACAAGACTGTTTCTGTTATTGTGAAGTCTAAAATTGTTTTTAATGATCACATACAATGGTAACTTCTATAATCCTGGTAACAACCAGAGGGTGTTGAGTAATTCTCTAGAGTTTACTTCCTCTTTACTGCTGCTCTGGTTGTGTAGATTGAGCTGTGGAAAATACCTTGGAAGAGGGGCTGGAAGTTATCTTACATCTATCTTGAACAAAAAAAAAAGAGAGAAAAATATGTTTTTTCCTTCTGCGAGTACTGAAAACAAGGTAATCTGTCTATATAAATCTTCCAGAAATACCACCCACGTGTTAACAAAGTGTTTATTTCTTTAGAGTATACGCTAGAATCTAGCATTCACCTATCTTTCAGGAGAATAGGTTGTCTTCTCAGTAGCCAGAAATCTGAGAGTTACAATGCTTTAAAAAAAAGTGCACATCTTTTACCAACTTTTTTTCCTCCCTCCAGGGAGTATTTATAGCGAGTTGGGGGACAGAGATATTAGTCTATCATAACATGACTCTAATAATTAAAACATTTTTTACAGTAGCTAGTAATATGCTAACTTTGTATTGATTATTTTTTTACTTAAATTACATCATGCTAACACTTAACACTGCAGTTTAGGTAAGACTTTGTTTTGTAGTTGAATTCTAAGGTGAAATTTTTTCTAAAATCCAGAAAACATGGAATACTCAAAAGAAATGCTTCCTAATTACGGTTTGAGATTACCTTTTTTCTTCCAAATATAGTACTTATTTATAGTCAGTGGTATGCAATAAACATATATAAAGTTGATTATGCGTTGTATACCCCCTCATACTTTAATGGGAGTGTGAGTTTGTGTGTTAGTATATGTATAAAAACAGTTATAGCGTACAGCAAAAGGGATCACGTGCATCCTCCCTAGAACTGTGCCTTATTTTGTAGAAGTCTGAGATAAGAGATGAATCGTAAGTCCAGATGATAGTACTAGTGTGATGGTGATGCAGTTACACTCATTATTAAATAAGTTCATGCAATTAATGACAGTAAATTAAGACTTTTTAAAATTCAGCAGATTTATTGCACTGTACAACTTCTGACAAGCACAACAGAGTATCGCAATTACTTCATGTCACAACTAGAGAGAGAATGCAGCACTTGCTAGCAAAGTTATTGCAGCTTGCTTAAGCTGTTTGTTTCTAAATGTCTTTGTAAGAGGGATCTTTTCAAACTTCACTTGGTGTAACCTCCCACTATGGTGCTTCACGGTAAAATCTGTGATTTATAACTTGGGAGTTTCTTTGGAAAGTGCTACTGGAAAACATCTTTGACTACACTAACTAACTTGTTTCTCTGGGTCCTTTTTCAGTCCACAAGTTGTTAACAAACTTACTCCATTGCATAATACTTCCACTATTAATCTTTTCAAGAATTGTGTACTGGATTGGTTTCCCTGACATACTTTTTATTTTAAATGATATCAAATTTAGTAAGGATAAAAATTTTTGCCTTATTCGCTCATTAAGGTGGTGTTAAAAGTTCTCACTACTTGGGTTTCAGATCACAGCAGGAAGGCAGTTGAGCAGGATTTTCAGTTCTCGTTCGTAAACTAAAAAAGAAGTAAATAATAGAGCCTTGGCACCTCTGTAACCAAGCTAATCCACCAGTGAACAGCAGCTAGATCTGCTTCTTATACTGATTTCTTACTTGGGATCTAAATATACTTGCAATTTGGCCATTAAATATTTACTGAATGGTAAGCATTGGAATTTCTAGAACTACAAAACAAGATACTGTTTTCTTACAATTAGGGAATAGTTAAGTTTCATCACAAATCAAGGTATGTGGCTATCAATATTGCAAGGTAAACACCAAAGTGCCTTCGTACTATTTCATATGCCCACCTGTTCACTACATTAGTATTACTTTTTACTACTTTAATTAAAAAAGTATTTAAAAGAGTTATAGGCTGAAGTACTGATCCATTGTAAACCTTTACTTTTTAGGCTTTTAGAGTACCCCTGTATATTCCATCTGCTTAGAAATGTATTACAAATATGCTTAAATCAAAATAAGACTCTTTAACAGCATAACTTGCTTTGAAATTAGCATTTGTCTTAAGTTAGCTATTGGCTACACCACTCACTGTAGAACGAATCTTGAATTAGCTGTCAGAAAATAGTAAGTATATAGTTGTGCAGCATTTCAGAAGATGATGGGAAGGGAAAGGCAGTTAACCATGCAGCTGAGAAACGTGAGAGGGAAAGATACTTGCAGAAAGACTATCATAGGGAGCTAAGAGGAGAGGAACAACAAGCTAGAAGGAAGTTTTGTGTCTCTTTGCTAGGGATTTCCCTAGCTGGATTGTAACTTTCCCCAGTTTTGCAAAGTAATTATCTTCTCCAGGGAATACTAGGTAACAGGCTCTTGCATTGTATCAGTATATGACTGCTGCTGGTGTTTAAAAAAGTGCTTCTACAAATACACATGAAGAGTATTAACTACTAAGGACAGATTAGTCACAAGTCACATCATTGTTTATGCAATTCTTATAGGGGAACTCTAGAAATACATTAATATTCCTTGTAAGGAAGCAAGTGTAACACTGTAATTTATAAGTTCCTCTACCTTACAATATAAACTTGCAAGTAAGATAAATTCCTATGCCTTTTTAAGGAGCATTACAGAAGTATGCAAAGAGGTATGTTAGAAGTAAATACTGAAAACTTTTAAGTTACGTTTTACTGTACAAGGTATAGCAGAATCAAAAAGCCACTACTAAATTGCAGCATTTGATTTTTATTTTTAAATAAGTCATTAACGTATTTACACCTATTATGTAAGAAACTAAAAATGACAACTTTGAAGCTTATACCCAGACACAAACTTTCCCATTATTTTAAGTTTTGAGTATCAAACAGCACATATCTACTCTGTAGACAGCAACATTAACTAACACTACAGTGTTAGTTCTTCCACTTAAGACTTTATACGCACTTCCTTTTATTTTGAAGGTATCACCACAATTTACATACTCTTGATCAATATACTGGAGAATGTCATTTTTAAGATTTGTTCCACAGGTATCAATTCTATTAGGACTAATAAAATACCAATCTTAATGTAACTAGGTTAAATAACTTCAAGTTTGGAATAAAGCCTTTTTTCAATAATCCAATAAAGTAGCTCTTAAAATGCAAGCTAAATCAGGAAAAGAGCAGAGTCAAACTCTTTTGTAGTCTAAAAGATCATTTGACTTCTAAGCCTTCTAATTCTTCTCCTGAGTTAACTATTCCACAGAATACACCTAGTACTCTCAGAAAGAGAATGTCTATGCATAAAAACCACAAGTATGTTACACTACCTTTTGGCAAAGGCTAGTTTTTTTTTCTGAAAAACGTTACTCTCTCTCATATGCTGTTTAAGATAATTCTGTAAAGTAGTGTGAAGCAACTTATTGTCGACTCTAAACTTTTACAGCAAAATCATCGGTGTGCCCCCTATTGTTTTGCAGGCAGCATTGTTTGTAATAAATAAGTCTATAATAGTTATAAAAAATTAGTTACGATAATGTATTTTGAAATTCCAAAGGAATCCAGTCTCCATATAAGCAATTCTATCATCTACAAATTGTTACTCTACACCTCCCAAACCATTTTGTTCTAACGTTCAAATCTTACTCAAGTTTTACAGTTTTTGTTAGCCTCTGATCTTCATAGTGGCTCAATACACAGCAAGTGAAGTCAAGGGCATCTGTCTAAGTTTATACACGTGTACATATAAAGATAACATCGATTGACATATTTTATATACATTTTTAAAGGAAAAACCTTCATGTTAACAGATCCTTCTGAAAACTTCAGTACAGTGAACTTTCTGTATTCAGAAGCGCGAAAGGAGAAAGCTTTTTCTTAGTCTGAGAACTTCCAGCCACAGCAGAAGGAAGGCAGAGGGTGCTTGCAGCTTTCTGTCTATTTTTAGTTCCCCAACTTAGAAAAGGCAGTTTCAGCGGGGCTTTCTTGGTCTGATCAATCTTATCTTCTTCCATGGCTAAACAGATTAGGGAGTACGTCTTCTGCATTCCCACAGAATATGTTGCACTCTTACTATGCTATAAGAAGAGAAGAATTATAAGAATCAGTCACCAAAAATGGGTCAAAAATTTGAAGATAACAAGATTATGGTGCAAATAGTTTTCAAGGCAGACTACGGCAAGTTTTCTGTGCTAATTATGTACTAATTGAATACAAAGTCCTTCGGAGTGCAGGATTCTGGTATCTTGCCCCTGTAGACTTCAGGGGTATACTAGGCAAGTGTAAGGGGACTTGTGAATCTGTAACAACACAGCCTGTGTAAGTTAAATTAGAAACTAGTAAGTGCTGTATGATGTATATGGTAACCTTTCCACACAGCTTGAATATGTTGTTCTTGCACAAATCTCTCAAGGTGAGTTTTTGGTGTCCTTGGAGTCCAGAAAGTCTTAAGAGTTTGTTTTGTTAAACACCCATGAACAAGCTCCGTGTTGATTGCAGCTATTACAACAAAAGCTACTGTAGAATGTTCTTTTGGGTTATCTAGAAGGCACAGCCCTCTCCGCCTTATCTTAGCTGTGTCTGATTATATTCTAGCCTTTCATGTCCTGCAGCAGCTTGGAATGGCAAGTTTGCAAATCCTTATATTCAATAAGGAAAATGAACTTAAAACAAGAAAACCCAGTGGCTGTAAGGGCACCTTGATCACTTCTAAGGCAACAATATTTCACTGCCTAAGCTTGCCAGCGAATGCTAGAAGCATGAAGCACTGGATTTAGCTGAACTACATGTTCTCTCACACTACAAGTAAGTTTTTTTTACAGCTTAACATTTTTGAATCTTGTGATCATTTTTCCCTAGTCTAAAGCTTCTACAGCAGTTTAGTAACTGACTATACAGTTAAAGTCCATCAAAATAAAACCAAACACATACATTACATTAATCTGTGAATTCTTCTACAACTATAGATCATTTATGTTAACAGTGAATAGAAAATGAGCATGTCTTAGATGCCCTACTGCATTCCATTATTGTTTCTTTGGGGCTTTTCTTCTGCTGAACAGGATGATAGCCTTTTTTATCCTCTGTGACAAGTTAGGGGAAAATTAAATATGTCATGGAATTTTTACTGCAATTAAAGATGTTCCACTAACAACAACCTGCCAACAACAAAAAACACAACCCCAAGCCATTCTTATGCACACAGACTGCATTTTAGCATGCTAAGTCGTGATGCAAGTTCTACTGATTTTAAATGCACTGCTTAAAACAGAACACATCCCTAAACACTTTACATATTCAGTGGTGAAGTGGGATATCTAACTGTGTGAAAGTAAACATACTCAAGGGTTGAAGCCAGGAAAATTTAAGAGAAAAACAATCATATCAAATCTGTAAATGTATTTGCCTTGTTACCTACCATAGATGCTGTTGTATCTTGGCAACTGATAACCTCAAACTCAATGGGCTGCTCTCCCACGCTTTTGAATTTTTCCAGCACCTCATTCACTCCAAGCCATTTGCAATCCACACCACCAACTGAAACAATGTAATCACCTTCTTTTAGGCCCATTGACTGTCAAAAGATTTTGAACAGGTTACAATCTGGGATTATAAAGCTGTGTGAAGTGTTTTTGTCATCATGCAGTATCTACCCCGAAGGCATTTCCCTCTTAGGAGCCATGAAACCACTGTCTAGCCAGACATGTGGAACAAAAGAATATAACTAGCATAAAAACATGCAAATATCTCAATTATACAAGTTACCTCCTTTGTGGAATTACCGTTGATAAACATGATTCTACCATGCTCATAGCTTGTTTTATGTCCTTTTCACTTTTCTCTGAAGTGAAACCTGGTTTTGCTGCCCTGAAAATACCTCCCCGTGAGGTATTTTCTCCAGTTTTCACTTCTATTTCTTCAATATTTTTATTTGTACTTATGTGGTTGCTTCTGCCTTTGCTATAGCTAGGCTGTGCTCATCTCTGTATGTTGTTTTATCCCCTTCTTCCCAAAAGAACAGCAGCGTATTAGAAGGCATTTAAACGTTCTTTCCCCTCATTTTTCTTGGGCGCATGCTAACCTCCCTTCCTGATCCTCATCCTTGTTGTAACTATTTCCAGATTCTTTATTCCTTCCGACTTCCTGAATGAGATGGGGGATAACACACTTGCTTTTACATTTTGGATTTTCTACCTATTAAGTGTGAACAGTGGAAGAAATCTACTGTACTTTAAAGTGATGTCAGGGATATGAATACTCTAACATCTAAGGTGTGTATGTAGCACTAAAAATGTGTTCAGATTATATGAATTAACTATGCTGACATACACGAGAACTCAGTAAGTATTCCATATACCAGTATCAACAAGCTAAAATTACAATTAAAATACTGTACTGCTAGAGTCTGAAGATAAATCATTAATATTGCACCAATCTACTTACTGCTGCAGAGCAAGCTGGATCAAGACAATAAATCTGTACAGGTGAGCCTCCTTTAAGGCTGAATCCCAGCTCTCCTGCTTCACAGTGGAAGCGAATGGTACGTGGAGCCGTCCATCTCTGCTTGGCTGAGAACACTGACAGTGGGCCCTGGAAGTAACGTAGCACATTATGGTTTACTGTCATTTGTAAGCATACTTTTTTTTGTTGTTTTTTTAAACTCAGGTTAACTTCCATCTAATTCCATGGAAACGGAACTGAGATTTATCCAAGAAGTACTCAGCTCTGCTTCACGGCTGTTCAGGTGACACTTCAAACAGAGCAGGATGAGAGCAACTGCCAAGCTGTTCTGAGATCTCTATTACAGTCTGCAGACTCCCAGCTGCAGCAGGCTCTAAAGGTCCTATATTACTCCATTTTGGAGGAGATAAACTAATTCATGAAAAATCACGTATTCTAATCCTAACCAGAACTCCCCAGTCCCTTTGCCCACTGACAGACACGGACACCTGAAAGACTGGCTTGGTGGCATGCAACATTATGCATTCTGCCTGCCCATTTCCCGATACCACTTGTTTCTCCTCACCTTTGAGTTGTATGAAACTATCTATTGAAACTTCACCGGACTTTTATGAAGCTTATCAAGAATGAATGTTGTGCAATGCCATATAAAAAACAGCACTCTTATTCTTTGCTGGTCTCAAGCCTCTGAAGCTAGGATTGATCTCTCTAATAAATTCTGAAAAAACAGTTACTACAGGATCTTTTTTTTTTTCAGGCTAAAATACTTGAGTCACTTCCCTCATTTTAGAATGAATTTATAAATGATGGAGGTCGGTAGGCATGTTACATACCAGTCTGTGAAAGAAGTCTTTCACTTTCACCTTGGAAAATTGAGGAGCGATTGTTTCTACTTTATGCTCTGTTTTAGCTAAAACAAAAAGAAAAACAAATTAATTTTCTCTCAAGTATTAGTTAAAAGATATATGAACGTATTTTTCTTGCATTCCAGGTTAGATAGAAATTTGTCCTACATTCGTATGAGGCTGTAGAAAAACTCATTTCTATGGAGATTCACATCTCTATAGAAAGACAAGTTTCTGAATCGCATTAAAAGTATCTTCAGAAATCATGGTATCAATGCAGAAAGCTTAATCCATCCAAACAACACTATGACATTCCCCTCTTTCTATGTATATGTATACACATATCTGTATAAGATCAGAGAAGTACTTAAAAATGTCTGATTCATGTAAGTTAGAGAAATTGTTTAATAGTCGTATCTGAATGAAAGCATATACATGTATGCAGATGTCATTTTGTAAGTACTTCTGTGATCCTACATGCAAATATTTTACAGTGCCACAGCTAACAAAAGCACACTATTGCTACTGTTGCTGGTAGCTCTTAACTGATCTTCTAACATCGTCTTTTTTCATCTCCTTCAGGCACATCCATTATCTACCCTCCCGTTCTCTTTAAAGTCCTCTCTAGATCTCTGTACCTCTCATTAAGTTGACTCATTAGCATGATCCAAAGACTGTTCTATTAGTCCCTTAAAAGGAGTCATCATAAGACACTTTCAAGTTATATATATGTTATTTCAGAAAAAATATTAATACTGATTAACAGAGAAAAAAATAGGATCAGATTTAAAAGGACAGAAAAGTCATCTTTAATCAGTCAGGAAGGCTGGGTTGCCTAATTGAAAGCACAGTTAAAAAGGCTGCATTTTTCAGATGCGAAGAGGAAAAAGGGTAGCCCAGCAATACCTGAAAATAAGATTCTTAATTGCCTTAATTTGGGCACTAGATTATTGTTTAGATACCCTTTTTGCTAGCTGTGGATACTTACGAACGATATCTGGAGTCTGGATTAGACTGAGAAAGTCATCTTCCTTCTCCTGCTGAGCATATTTGAGAAGTGAGCGCTTATGTGCAGCTGTCAGAACCTCCTGAAGAACATCAATGTTCCGAAGCTTTTTGCACAAACCACAGACTCTTAGAGCTTCTTCATGGTAAACAACAGCTTTGCGTAAATGTGCTTTCCCTGAAAAAAAATAGAAACTGTTGGTTGTCTTCCACAAAATAAATAAAGGATTATTTTCATCTTTTCACAGAATGGTTGAGGTTGGAAGGGACCTCTGGAGATCATTCGGTCCATCCACCCCCTGCCAAGCAGGAAACTGTCAGTTACCTAATTGTTTTCTCTGAACTTTGTCCTTTAAAACAGTGAGAGCCATCAGTCCTTCCGGCATGTAGTCATACAACTGGGACAGGGCTTTTTCCTGCTGATCTTCATCATCACTGGACTGCACTATAGTAACGGATATAGAACATTAGCTGTTGCACATCTCTCGGTACCCTGTTCTCTCAGACTACTGTGCAGTAGTTACTACTTTCTCTCCAAACACAGATATTTTTACATATATATACACTGACGTAAATTTCACATTTTTAGGACTTTTATCAGTATGCAAGAAATGCTTAAAGCCAGAACATAATCGCAAGAATTGAACAACTTAGTAGCATATAATAGGTTAATGGATATAACATTTCTTCTGTTTCTGCAAGAGTTGGCTTATTGAACTTTTCCATTCTTCTGTGAAGGACAAAGAAGCCTGGTCTTGTATCTGAACAGGAAAGTGGCCACAAAACAACATACACTGAAACCCCAATGTTCTGGGCTCTTTGTCATATTCACAGACTAAATTGTAATTATTTACGTTTGTTAGTGTTGTTTACATGGACATATATCAAATGTATAATTCTTACATTCATGGTCACACAAAATGGTGGCAACGAAGTAATGTGCCAGAGCTCTGTAGTGGTCTGATTTTATTTGTACCAGTTTAGACCAGGAATAAGGGATATTCTCTTTGACTGGTTCCTGAGTCATTGCAGTGTTAACCATCATGTAAACCTCTCCCACCTAAAATAAAGCACAGAATTGAAATGTGAGAGCTTAACATTAGTTATTAGGAGCTCAGTTACTCAAATAAGGGATATTATAGTCAGCCTTAAAATAATTGTGTGTGCAACCCATCCCAAGAGGGACCACTTTAGCTAGTAAGGAGCCAGTTATGTATCTTCTATTCCAAAATGGCTCAGAAAGCATATCCAGATCTGTTTGCATACCCAATTTTTGATGTTGACAACCTCAAGTACAAATGCTACCTTCTGGGGCACAGCCTGCCTCTCCATTTTTCATGCAAGTCCCAAGGCAGCTCTGCAGCTACCAATCTGATTCTGTGCCCTTCCCCCAGTTACAATTTAGTTATTCTTTTGGACTTCTTAGGTTTGCTCAACCTCAAGCCACCGGGAAATCACAGACAGGTTGAGTGTTCAGCACATAACAGAGAACCACACAAAGGACTCTGCCCTTTTGTATGCTGATCTGTGGACGAGGTCTGTACTTTTTGGAAGAGCAATACAGTAAATAGCCTGTTAAAAAAAAAAAAAAAAACTTTGGCAAGTTCGGTGCCCAAGTGTTCTAGCATGTTTTTATTAAACTTAAAGAATTCATAATTCTAATATAATGATAATTGAATTACAGATATTCACATTTTCAATCTTCCAAAAGATTGCAACTTTCAATACAGCTTGTGAGCTGCTCCTCGCTACTTTGGGTTTTCATTAACGGTTGTTAAGATTTAGGTTTAATAAACTCTTAATATTACTAGAGGTTTTATCTAGTAACGCCTCACTGGAAACAGTTATTTTAAAGACTCAGTATTAAGTCTCTTATTTTACCTTGGCAACTTCCTGTGTCATCTTCACTAGTGTGAAAAACTCATTGCGTATTCCAGGAAGGCTGATCTGCTCAAAAGCACACTCTTGAGCTTGAGCAAGCATCATTTTTACCAGTACGTTCAGCATCGCTGGGCTCATATCATAACTTGGTGTGTGAGTAAAGGTCTCCTTTAAGTAGTTTAGGACTCCTGAAAGAACAAATTTTTTTTGGTCAGCATTACAGAAAGAGAAACGGGTGAACTTAATTCTAGCATGTATAATAAGATTGAAAGGTTTCTAGTACTGAACTACAGCAATCTGAAGTGATTCCTGGTATGCATAAAAATTAAACTGACCTACTCGTTTTGCTTTGCATTCCCATAAAACATACAGATCTCAAAATCATAATTCAGAGGAGCAACAGAAGATACAGGTTTTAAGGGCAATACCTTCAGATTTGTTTGTAACAGTTCTGGTGACTGACCATAAAGCTATGCTGAACTGAATGGGACTTCTATATGGGGGTGGTAAGCTAGGGCTTTTACATAGGACAAGACAGAACAAAAAAAAAAAAAACAAAAAACTACGCAATTCTAAGTAGTAGAACCCTTCAATGGAGTGAGAAAAATGTATAAACTTATTAATTATGAGTCTCCTTCGTAGATGTTGCTAAATGGAATCTCAGTTTCATGTAAATAAACTAGGACAGTATGTTTAATTGGATAAAATTACATTCTGCTCTAGACATTTGGTTTCAACAACATACTAGTCATTCCTATCATTTATCACATTAAAAGCAAACACTAACTCTAGTGCAAATATTAAGGAACAGTTTCACATATGAAAGCGTAACCTTCAGTATGCATGTCATCCAACTGGTTTAGTGAGCTCTACTGGCCTGCTAATTACTGATAATACTAAACAAGTGCAAAGATAAGACCTCTGCTTTCTGAGTGTCCCACCTTCTGTAATCTTACTTCTTGTCACTTCTTTTATTTCTGCCATGCTGTGCTATGTTTTCCTACTACCAGTTTCTGATATCTTTCATTTTCTGTGTTGTATTTGTATCTTTTAACTTATTAATACATCCTTACACAAATTTGAATTATGGCCATCTCTGCATTTTTCCCACCACCCCCAAAAGTCACTTGCCAGATACATCCAAGTACTGACGGAACACCCTACCAAAAGGAACTGAAAATACAGAAAAAAAAATCTCTTCTTGGTTCTCAACATAGTTCTGCTTACACAGTAAGCATACACACACTGAGAGCTTTGTTGAGAATAAACTCTGTCCAACATTTTCCATTCAGCACTGAGAAATGGTTAATACATGCTCTATATCATGTCTCCAGCAACATAATGAACAGTGTTACGGAGCCATGCACAGGTACAATGAAATGCCTCTTGAGCACATTGCTTTGGGGCCCTGGAAAGGTATTGTGGTAGCAGATGATACATTTATATTTGTGAATTAATTCTGTTCTGCAAATATATTAAAGTGAAAAGTAGTGACTTCATTTGCAAAAGGAAAGGAGCAGCTGCAAAATGGAGAAATCTCTCAAATACTAATATTTCTTGTAGAAAATTGTATCTGTAAGACACAAAGGTTGAAAACCAAAATCTACTTAATAAATGCATGAAGAAATGCCATCAGATTTTCTGGATAGCTGTTCTGTGTACTCAAAAGAGGGGCTTTATGACAATCCCATTACGTGGTTCATAATTTGCAGCATACAGAGCAAACCCACAGCCACAGATCGTTACTGCAAAAACAAATCTTAGAGTACATATTAATTACATAGGTAGTGTCTTTAAGCACTATTTGTAGCACAGATGACATTTACAAAAAATTAGAAAAACTACTTGAAGAAAAAACAACAGCTTCTACAACATGTTATTTTAAGGGATCCAATTCCCTTTATTAGAATTTGCATTTTTCTTCACTTGGGATGGAAATTTAGTATTTTGAATGTTTGCCTTTGGAATCTATGGAAAATCTATGTAGCCAACTTCAAATGAATTGCAAATTTCACCACAGAACATAGTAAGATCAATTTTGAAAAGACCATACAAAAATGGGTTCTAAGCCCCTTGTTAACCCTTCAAATTGTTTATTGTACAGATTTTACACCAATGTAATATCACGGAGGTCAAAACAGCTATGCCCATGAAACAAAGAATGAACAAAATGAAACAGTTAGCATTAGAACTATCACTAAGACCTTTGAACTACAATTCATTAATCATTAACCACAGCATTAACTGTCTTCATCAGCACATTCAAACTGCAGTTCCAGGTTTTGAACTAAAGCTTCATCTCAGATCTTCTCTAGACTTTTTGAATTTCCCTACTGCATCTTTTTTGCTTAAGGAATGTGGAAAATGCACAAATTTGCAGGAAGTCAGGCTGAGATAAGGAACATTCACATAAATGTGTTTTTATGTTTTATATTTTATATTTGTACCTGCAGCTCTCTGGAAAGCATCAACAGCATTTTCAAGCCCATTCTGGGTCTGACGATTGCATCTTGTTCCAATCTGGGTGTAGAGGGCTCCAATATTGAACAAAATGCTAGCTTTTTCAAGCAACAGATTTTGCTGACACACTGGAACACCTGTGAAAGAATCATACCTTTGGAAACAAAACATTAGACTAAGTGTTAAGATGTGCAGAACCCATTGAAACTACAGATATTTTCATTCTGTTTTTCCAAAAGAACAGTGTAATTCTTAATAATTGTACTGCTACAGTAAAAATAAATGTGATTAGAAACACCATTATGTATTGCAATGACAATTTAGGTGCTGCAAACTAGAGAATGGTTTTATTTGAGACTTAGTTTTCAGGTTTTAAAGCAGTGCCTCCAGAAGCATATTAATAAGTGCCTATAAAACATTACTGAGGCTGAGAGCATCCTGGGGAAGTATTCCTACGTGCTTGCTAGGTTCTTGTACTTTTTAATCAGGCACGCAGTATTAGATGTTGCCACAGATAACTATTGGCCCTTACAGTCTGACCCTATATAACTTGTATTTTACAGTTCCTTTTTGCAGTTATGACTAGGAATTTAACAGATCTTCTTGGCTGTATCGCAGTTCTCATTTTTTTCAATCACAAAAATCAAAATTCTGAATTCAGAGTCCATCATCCTTGCTCATAAGTGTAGTAAACACTGCACTATAATAAATTACATCATTTTTCTTTCCAGGCCCAGATACTCAAGAAACCGAAGGAGTGTCTGACCCATTCCCCATCTGCTTCAAGCAACAAAGTTCAGAGTCCAGGAAACATCTGCAGTTGTCCAAAATTATTTTTTCCCCACTTTTTCCTTTGTGGAAACCTGTAGCCCAAATCATAACTCAGACAATGGCTTCATCCTAAGTATGAAAAGGGCTAAAGTATCGTATTTAGGTTTACACTTAATACTAAAAAAAAACAACAACAATAAAAACCCACAACACCACAAAACCACCAACCACCATTGACACTGCACACTGGGATGGGGGGGGAAGAAGCACAGACATGTTTCAAATTAAACAGGAGACAAGTTAAAGATTAACAGTGTTCAACAAAAAAAAAAAAAAAAAGATAAACACAAACTCCACACTTACCATGTAAATAAAACTCCCATGTGCCTGGTAGGTGGGAAGAATCTGTTTTCTACATAACCAAGTTGAAGGAAATAGCTTATCAACATTTCAATGCCAGCTTCATCTCGGCTAGGAGTGCGGCAAGCCTTAAAATACAACAGGTTAAAATAAAGTCTATTCTGTTGAGTTACAGGATGAATACTGCAACACCCAGGGTAAAGCTCTACTTCCTCTGCACTTCTGCATTTCATAGAAATGTGCGTAATGCGAGAACAGTAAGCTTAAGAGTTTTTTAGCTACACAGAAGTAGAACGTAACTTTTATGGAAGAAAAAGGGTCCTGGTTTGTGAGTCTCAGACTTAATTAAACAAAGATTGCAGGCATTTTATGAAAGCTACAAAGAATTTTTGTGTTTCTAATATAATACTGGAAACAGTAGTCAGAAATAATCACCATTCAACTACAGTCCTTTGTGAGATGCACTCATTTTAACACTCTTCCTGCTAAATTTACAATACTTTAAGTAAAAAGAATAGATAAGCTGGGATTTACAAAGCTGTGTCAATAGCTCAACCACTTTGCATAAATACATCCTTTTCTCAGTTGTTCTTTACTCAGACTGCAAAGTTCTTGGAAAATGGAGATTCATGTTCTATATCTCAGAAATGAAGTCAGTAAGAATATAGTGAGTTATTTATAACAGTGACATATGCTGATTCTATACAAATGTTAATATTTGTAACTTTAGATTAAAAGACCTCATGAAAAAAATCTCATTATGCCATACTTCAACTTACTTGTCTCAGATCCATGAGATCTGCTATTTCATCTTCATACTCGCAACTGTCTTCACTATAATGTTCCAGAATAAAATCCTAAAAAATAAAATATTTGAATAGGTAAAATTAATTTAAACTATTATTTTTTCCTGCAGTTGCCAACAGTAGGAAATTGGTTCGGTCCTGATTTGCACATTATCTAGTCTCCTCCAGTCAATAGTATGGCTACATATAGTGATGAGACTTCAAAAAGACAGTAGAACTAATAATTTCATCTGATAATTGAGACCAAAACCCAAATTTCAGCCTGCTGTAAAGGTACCAAACACCTATTATATTAACTTCATTGAGTTTTAAAGCAACGACACTTAATGGTTTTGAAAGGGACAAATGAACCCTGTTATCTAAAATAACA
Source organism: Anser anser (assembly GCF_964211835.1). NCBI lineage: Eukaryota > Metazoa > Chordata > Aves > Anseriformes > Anatidae > Anser > Anser anser. The sequence goes on from NC_139732.1 coordinate 13,310,646, forward strand.
AGGGAATCAAGTGACCATAAACACCTGTTAACAGAAAGAGGCTGCCAAATTCTTGTCAGCTATAGTAGTGCAATTCCACTGAAATTAACACAGTCACAATGGCATAAGTGGTAGCATAATCTGGCCATCAAGATTACCCTACAGAAGTAAAAGCAGAGACAACTTCTATGATGATAATAAACCACAGTTTGCTATGAGGTTCAATAATACATTGCACAATACACAAAGTCCCCAAGTAGAGAAGGTGGCGAGGTATATTAGCCCACAAACAAGTAGTGATAATGCGGCAACTCTGCTTTTCAACTGAGCTAGCTTGGCTAGCACAAACTGGAGTATCACTCCGTTGTGCTTAGTAAAATCTTTATTACTACTTCCTTTCACACTTAAGAGTAGTAATCAGTAGTAGTATTATTGGAACCAAAGACTATAGAAGGAATTTTGATTCTTTTCTTATTTATGCTCATTTTAATTCATTTAACTATACTGTCCTTCAAAGTGGGATTTCTTATAACATCTTCTGTCTCCTTGTCCTATTTAGATACATTATTTCAGGCTCTATTATAAGGAGGAAAATATGGACATGAAGGCCAAGGAAGCTGTAACATGGGGGGTAGAAATAAATATTAAATGGAACAGTCATAAATAAATACTGAACACTGATTTCAGTAATTAATATTGAATGGAATGGTATCACATTCAATCTTCGAACTTGCCAAATCCACAAAGAAAAGTGAAGTTTTATGTTTGTTTTGCAATTTGAGTAACATTTTACATAACTAATTCCAAATGTTACTTGTAGCTTCCCCTGAAAGCCCAAAGATTATTCTCAGTTTAAACCCCTCCTCCCCCTCCCACTCCACCCAAGATAAAACACCTAGTGATAGTAAGTACAGCCTAACGTGGCTTTGTGAAGCTCTGAATCTAACTATACCTTAGATTCGTAATGGTATTGCTCTTAACCATAGAGTGGTGCTGTCAACTACCTCTCCTGCCCTGCCATAGAGGGACTCAACTGTGGTCAGCTGTTCCTTTACAGAGGACCTGAAATTGGTGGAAGAGTGGCAACCTGAAAAAGTGTCCGTGAAAAGCAGAATCCTCCTTTGACATGTATTATTTATACACAGCTTTCATAGAATGGCTTAGTCTTATTTGTAATTATAAGAGTTTGTAATAAGCCATAAGAATGGCTATCTTATTTGTAGAGGTGATAGCTATAAAAAGTGCTAAAGCCTTCCAAGCCTATTAACCTTGAATAAGGCGGGTTTTTACTAAGTCATACAACATTCTCAAACACACGAGACACCATTTCTTCTAACTGCACCAGGAGATACACATATACATAGGGACTAAGCTATGCCTTGCCTCCAGCCAGTGGTTCCACAAAGCACCCTTGAAATTGTTCTTCGTTTTATTCCTACAATCATAACCTACTCAGAATCACATGCAGTTCAAGTGCTCCTGTACAGCATATTTTATCTATTGCTTGTCCCTTGGAGAATCTAAAACAAATCTAAAACTGAGGACAGATAAGCCAAATATCCCTAGAGGGACCAAACCATCCTATAGTTCCACTGCAGGCTGAGAATAAAATTATACTAAATTATTTGTCATATTGTTTAAACTATAACAGCTTCTTAACAAGGAAGATCTGCTTCACTTCAAGTATGTAGTGTTTAGTAAACGTGAAGCACGGCACAAACAATAAAATCTTCATCTCCGCTAAGCACACCAGGAGAAAGCATGCCCAGTTCTCTTTTCACTGGAATGTAAATTAAGGCACAGAGCAGGGCAACAACCCAAGTAATTACTGGGTAATTTTTAAACACACTGTGATCACAGTTCTAGGACAAATATAACAAAAAATATTTTGTACATAAATTACTTCTACTTCTTCAAACATATTTGAAATGCAAATTCTGTTAAGTATTTATTCTGAAATGTATCTCTGAAATTTACCTTGAGGGGGAGTGTAAAGTCTACTTCTTTGGTTTCCTTCAGGCCAAGAGGTACCAAGGGAATGCTGAAAGTCTCTCTGTGAAAAAGATTAAAAAAAAATTCAGAAATCTTAGTTTTATGTTTGTCTGTCAATAATTACTTCTGTTTCATTTGATGACAGAAAACTAGTATGCTGATGGGTGCTCAGGTAAAACATACATAGTTTAGAACACGTCCTTCCTTTCCAAGAAAGTCTGCTTAGTAGCCTGGGAGCCCTAGAGATGAGAGTGAGGAAAGCTATTCGTCTGTGCCTTTTTTATTTGAGACTATTTTTCCCCCCAAAGAAAACGAGACTTTCAAAAGCTGGCTTACTGAAGCTTAGCTCTACCTTTAAACACCTGCACAAGTTATATGCACAAGAAACAGCTCCACAACTGCTAGGACATCTGCCACAGTAGGAGTTATGGTAATTATCAATAATTATAATCAGTATTTTACATGCTAATAATGTTTTTGTATGTAGAAGTGATGTGTGTCTAACAGGGAAAAGTGGGGCCAAAGTGTACCAACAGTGAAAGGTCTAAGACTAGGAAGTCTGAGAACTACTGAGACAACACGAGGTGTTAGCCTTGTATACAACTCAAACCATAAAACATCAAAGGGCAATAATGATGAGAACTGTGATATAAAAAATAATCTAATCCTCAAGAGAATACGCGTCTGTATTATGGACTTAAACCCACATCACACTAGTAAACAACACTAGGTAATGGGACTCTTATCATTTAATTTAAAAGCGAAAAACTACTACTATTTATCCTTCAGTATGAAAGCTACTTATATTGCTCTTCCTCTATATTACCCAATTATAAAAAAGTGAGATCAGAGTGAGATCAGGATTGCTTCCAGGTGCCTAGTTTGCTTAGTAGGTTTAATGGATTAGTATCTGGCAATTATGAGTTTTATCTGATATTTTCCATTCTCCTGCAAGCTGATTCACTGCATAGTCATTATTCAGAGTATATCGCTACCAGCTACAAAATGGCACGGGTGTGATTCATCTATGGTCTTATCAGCAAAACCAGCAAAATCACTTTCTCAGTGGAGAAAATTCTATCTGGGGAAGGTAGGAGTAGCAATGCAGCTTCCTTAGCAGTGGAAGAGTGCTAAAACTAGTTTGCTTGATCCAGAAAGTGGCTCTGCTAGCTTGGAAGGGGCTTCCAGGGTACAGAGCAAAAACACCACTGCAGGCAGTGAAAACTATTTTATTCCTGATGAGGCTTTTGGAAGAAACCACAACCCTTTTACATCACTTTGTATCCAGATTTTTTCCCTCAGAAGGAAGTGAGACACATGCAAGCAAAATCCTGCCTTACTGATTTAATAAATTCTAATGCTGCCCACAGTTCCTGTAGACACCGGCATTTGTTACGCAGAGGCATTTCTATTTTTCAAGTTTCCTAGGGGCCCCACACCCATGGAATCAGCACAGATTACATCATGGAGGTATTGGACAGTTAGGGAGGCGGTCCTACATTTCCAGGTCGGAGCAGAAGTGGCGTCATGCTGCTCAATGCAGCCGAGCTGTGTGCAATAAACGGGAAGACCAACCCTTCAGACCAGTGCAGTGCAATACAATACACTGTAACCTAGTGATGTGGGTGTGACCTCATGTTGAGGACTGTACACACAACTGATTCAGATAGTAGCTATTAATGGCTATTTGCTATTAAAGGCTGAAGAGCAGTTACAGAGGGAGTGGGTTATTTTAGTGGATGGCATCTAGAGCATTGAATGAACAGCATCACAGTGGCAGAAACGCAAAACTCAGAATGGGAAGGGATCAGGAGAGAAGAAAAAGCATACTATTGCCCAGCCACAAGGCTTCTGCCTGCCTTGGGGCCTGACCTACTGCTCACCCTTCACTGAGAATCCAGATACTTCAAATATTCTTTAACTAGAAGGAGGACTGGTATTGCTGGAGTCTCACTCTTATTAGCATAGCCATATCTTTCATTGCTGCTCTCTGTGCTCACATCCATCTATGAAGACTGGTAAGATTTTGAACAACAAAAAAAAAAGAATTATCTCATCGTATAGAGAATTGTCGTGGTAGGAACTTTGGCACAAGTTTCTTCCAAGAAAAAAAATAAAACGTAGATATTTTGCATTGGGACAGCATATATTGGAAACGTACCCCACTGTCAACGTGCTTAGTCCCTGTACATTCAGGCTTCCTTGCAGTCTACCCGGAAGTTAAAACCTTACCAAAAACAGTGCTAAGAAGGATCCAAAATTATACCCCCTCCCATGAAGCACTTTAGTTTGCATCTTGAGCTGCTAATGTTAATCAAATATGAGAAGTTCAGTTTTAGAAGCAAAACATCTAACCGATAGAGAAATCTTTGCAGTATTCAGACAATGAATAAACCTTAACTTCAAAGTTTTATATTTGGGAAGCCCAATGCAATTTGAAGTTTAGTGTGCTTTTTAAAGTTGAAATAACATCTTGGAGCAATTCCAACTTCATCTATTACACATTTCTGTTTTAGTTCTCTACTTTTTATCTTTCTATCACTGAAATGCACACTTTAAGGATTACCTCAAGTCTGCTTTGATCTCCTAAGCAGTGTCGTCCCTTTATCCTCTACTAGCTAAAGAGGGGACTGTTGTATGCCTTTGAGAACAGGTACGTGCACTAGGTTTGCTCACTCCAGAACGCTGTGAACCAGTTGGCCATCCTAGTACTGCAAATTCTACTAGGCGTCATGCGTTTCCCCATAATGCCCCAAGACCTTTCAATTCTTACAATATTCTCCTCCATGTAGGAACTCCGTATCTAAGGATTAGTGGCACATACCTTTCCCAAGTGAAAGATAAATATGCAGACTAGCCCTTAGTCAACAAATCTACCATCAAGTATGTTCTCTTCCTATCGAGTTCTCTGTTCTTTCAGGTAATTATTGTCCAGCATTCACAATAATCTAGAAACAGTTTTATTTCCACTGGCAAACAGAAGATCTGTTAATAATTGAGTAACTTAGCTTTAAACTTACTCTGTATTTTGATAAACTTCTACTGAGATGTTAAGTCCTTCTAATTCCTCCTTTAAGATCTGCAGGTCCGAGTTTACAAAACTTAGTTCCAGTAGTACCTGTTCTCGTACTTTGTTGTTGGTGGTAGCCCTGCAGAAAGAAGAAGTAATTTTTTTATTTCTGAGAAACAGATTTTGTACGAAAGCTTTGCTGACCCCCTTGCTAGCATTCTCAGCATTTTTAAGATTTTTTTTTATCCCCTTAAGAGATGATACAAGACCTCATGTTTCAAAATTTATTAGCTTTACTGTCAAGAGAGGATGATAGTTTCCAGATAACAGCATGCAGACACCTAGAAGGTTTGTCATGTGCTATTTTTTTGTGAGATTAAGGCTCAATTTCATTTTCAGATACATTAATCAGCAACAATAAAACATCTTAAACAGAATCACTATCCCTTTTTAGGATTATGCAGTCTCTTCCTAGAAGATATTAGTGTGGGGAGGAGAATCCGGAAATATTTTTTCAAAAGAGACTTTCCCACTTTGTTTAACTAAGTAATGATCTGCTGAGACTTCTGATCTTAACAATAAAAGAAAACAAGTTTCCCATAAAACAGTTATTACGGAATGTTTTACAACCAAGTATACACGTAGAAAGATTTCTTTGTAATACAATATGATTTTCTCTATAATTCAATTTTTTTTTTCTGAAGCAAATTGGATTTTTTTGTTTGTTTCCTCTACCATCTATATATTTACATTATAACTTCTTGAACTGCTAGCACTGCAGATATTAATACAGGCCCCATAGCATTTCTGCGTGATTTGCTATTTGCATATTTCAGGACATTATACGCCTATTTCTAACCTGATTCTCCATACAGTATTACTGTTTACAAGAGACTTAAACTATTACCAATAAACACAGATGTGAGTTTGAGATAAAAAGCAAGTTTTTTGTTGTCTAATTTGCAGCATTTTGTGTTTATCTTTAAGTTAAAATTAACCTCCATAAATATTTATGAACAACCTTCTCATACATCTGGCTCTACTGGGCACATCCTCCAGTTTTCCTGAGCATCTGGGTGAAGAACTGTGTATCCCAAGGCTACAATTCTAAGCTTGTACTTCATATTTTAAATATACATTATCTGTGAGTGAACTTTACTGGATTCCTGAGATTGCTTAGATTAAGCAGTGTTAAAATCTGCTGCCTGCGTAACGCACACTGGATGTAAATACAGAATTGACTGAATCTTGAGCACTGCATAGATAAACGGTCAAGCTTTGATGATAGCTGCAATTTAATTATGATGTTACTGAGGCTCAATGTTTGGGCTAGCTTACCATCATCCACGGAAGGGATTCTAGTATCTTACCCAGAAACCCCAATATTCTGTCCAGGTAAACATCTCTAATATGGCTATATTGCTCTCAACAAGGTTCACTTGCCATTATTACTAGCAATAAAGTTGACCAAATAGAGCAAGATAGATAGTTACAGTAAGTCTAACATTCAGCCCGTCTGCTGCAACACAGCAGCTTTGAAAGCACACTTTATAGCAGGTAGTAACCCAGAGTTAGCGCAGGAATATTCACAAAGCATCCAGCAGCCATTCATCTCCCCTCTGTACTCACCAAGAAATAAATAAAAAATAATTTAAAAAAAAATCATTTTGCTGCTTAGGCCAGAGAACTAGGAAGCGATGGCACATACCGTAAAAGATTTTCAGCACCAGCTCTCATTCTTACTGCTCTCAAGATCTGTTGGTTTAAGACAGCTCTTTGATTTTGTAGTTTGCTTCGACCAGTCTCAGCAAGAGGATTACATCCCTGGAATTAAGGAAACAGGAGTTTTGTTGTTGTTACAGGATTCTGAAAAATGAGTAACACTGTATTTGAAAGAACTTTAATGGCATGGGTTCTGTATGAATACCAGTTACCTACATTAACATCGGTAACAAATGATTGTTTTGACAGTATTTCTTTTCTCAATCTTATTAAAAACCAAAAGAGACATCATGACCAAAGCATTTGACACTAAAATACATGCTGAAAATACCTGGTTTAAGGCTTATGCACATCTTTGAGCCAGTCTGTTCTCCCCTAAAAATCTTCTGAAGCTATTGTCCAATTACAACTGAATTTGACAAAGTGCTATTAAATTTCTACATTTCATAAAAAAAAACAGTATCTGATGAGGCAATAAATCTTAGTAATGCTCCTCTTAACCTTTGTGAAGTATCTGAGTTTCATACCAGGAGATAAAGCCTTGAAATACAATTCTATCAGGAAGCAGGATATGTAGCACCACAGATTTAAGAACTTTTCTAAGAATCTCTGCTCTTGTTCCTTCTGATGCTCAAACATTCATATTCCAGCAAGCAGTGATAAAACTATTACAGATGAATAGGACTGCATGTTTTTCTGACTTTGTTTGAGAGGAACGCAATCTTAAGACCTTTTTTTTTAAAACAGAAGTTTCAGTTCCACTGTTGTCGTTTTTTTGTTTTTGTTTTTCCTCTTTGCCTCTGCTTCCCCCCTTCTTTTAAAAATGCTTCTGTCTTTGAACATTAATACTCATTACAGCCAACCAGCACATCCCTACAGCCTTAACTACCAATTCTGAAGCAAGTTAAGATCACTCTTTCTTAAGGTTTACCCTTAAATAAAGTATGCCCTTTTGTGTGGCCTTGCTGGGTGTCAAGAAGTTTAGCTGGGTCCTGCTGGATCACGCACTACGCACAGAATAGGCTCAGCTCTGTCCAACTCAAGTTTTCCCACAAGTACCCCAGCCAATAGATTAGGCACAGTTTTGGACCTCCCTCTCAGGTGTTGACTAGAAGAATGTGGTTGTGACCTAACAGTATTTAAAAGTTTCTCAGCAAGCTTTAATTATGAGTGGTCAGGCAATGATCTACCAGTACATCAAAAGCAAGTATTTAAATAGAACATGAAGTTCTAATCAACAAGTCTTTATTTGGGTTGGCAAGTGAAGGCAAATTGACCTGGCAATTGAGCAATGAGCTGATCAATCCAGATTACACATTTATCTGAGAAAGCCCATAGCCTAATATCGTTAATTTTAAACCCCTAGTTTTACAAGTATGTTAATAAATAGGTAAAATGACAGGAAGCTCATGTAAGCATCTTCCGAAGCATCGTTTGCCAGATAACTTGAAAAAATATGTCACATTAAATTACTCTCATCGCAGAAGTGTTTCTACAATGAAGGACCAATTACAGCAGAGGCCCAAAACTTGGATGTGCTCTCTATACTCTCTTTGTGGAGAATGCATTGGTGGCAAACAGAATACAAAGAAGATGAACTTTTTACTGGAGAGTACATGCAGGTGTAGCAAACTTGTTCATTTATGATTAAAAGGAATCTTAACTACAGAATACTTTATGCTCTTTCATACACGTTTATACTCAGAGACAAAAGCAAGGCATACTTAAAGGTACAACATGGTCTTGTATCTACAAATTGCTTTCTGCTGTTAGCCTGTAACTTCTTCTGGGCTGCTGCTGTTCTTCCTGCTTTGCTTTTTCTTCACTCTGTATTGTATGAAGTTTCTCCAGTACTGGTGTCCAAAGTCTTCTCCCCTTCCATTCTATCCACGCCATTTTTCAGCCTTGCCAATGATTTCATCTTGCTTCCTGTATTCAGCTTTAATACTTGATTCTTGGGCCTCTCATCTTTAAACACCTATGTAGGTCGTGATGTTTTCTTTCAGCTTCTTGCCCGAACTGCTTAGTCCAAGCATCCTTCCTAAATGTATCATCACGCTACCCTTGTCTTCATTTTCTCTATAGAGCCACAGCTTCTATCCACACCTCCCTACCTTTCTGTATGCCAAACAAGTTTCCTGACGTCATTCAAATACTGCTTCACAACTCTATTTCTGGAAACTTTTTCAGGAAGACTAACTGCCTGATTCGCAAGCCCACAAAGCTCAGCAGAAGTGTTTTGTTTATTTCCATGGACATTTGATCAAGGTCCAGCCCAGAAGTTAAACAGACTCCAGTTGAACAATGAGTGCAAAACTGCAATGACCTGAAACTCTGTGCAAAGAACAAAAGTGGCAGAGATGTTTCCCTTCGTTTTGGGGCCAGCTACTAATCTCCGTGTGAAGCCTTAATGTAAAAAACATCCCCTGGGGACTAAGAGGAGAAGGCACTAACAAACTGAGGTATCCATATCAACCCCAGTGGGCTTGTAAGTGCTGCACTTTTGTCTCCCCGATGAAAGGCTTCACGGGGACAGAGGAGTCCGTTTTCAGGATAGGCTTACCGGCTTCAAGCATATACCTCCCATCCACCTCAAGGCCAATAAGGAACTCGTATTTTACCTTTTGGAAAACTGTGCTTTTTAGTTCTCCTGCACACAGTATGGGGACACTGCTAGTTTGTGTTCATGTCCAGGCTTAAACTCTATTGTTATCAGGCTGCCAAAAAACTGATGGGTAGAAGCCTGCATAGAGAACAGTGAAAATAACCAACATCTGCAAGTAACATTACGGCAAATAAGACAATCTGGAGAAGATTTCCCCTTGTGTGAAGCACAAACTCTATGCACTTAGGTGTTGTTTCGGAGACAGATTTTTGTTTTCCTCCACGTACAAGGTCCCTTTCCCAGCCAGCGTTTGCAGCTGGCTCACGTTTGCACAACACCAAGAATGCTGATGTACATTAGAACAACTGACAGACAACCTTCCCTGCATTTTCCACACCTACTGTTTCACATCTTGTCAACAGGATGCTAGATGGTTCATTTAATTACTGTTTATTTGCAGAGTTGAGACAACATGGAGAGTGAACTGGATTTTACCCTTATTATATACCATCTGTAAGTGATTCATTCAATAACAACAAAGAATTTTTATTGCTAATGAAGATGCGAAAGTTACCAATAATAGAGTATGATTTAAGCTTTCATTGTATGTTTTTGAAAAAAGAGTAAGTTAAATAGCTTTCCTGTAAAGACATTTCAAATCGTGAACTAAGCTATCAGCTTTAAAACCTTTCCCCACCCTTGAAGTATAGCTACATTTCACAAAGTATTTGAAGTGTCTAAATATTATTGTTCTTAGCTCCTGAAAAACTAGAAGCTCGTAAAAACCTGAAGTTCAATTTGCTAGCTACTTTTGTTTCTTCCTGCTTGGTTGAACTGAAGAATCAGGAATCCGGTATGTTTTTAATACCTCCTTTTCAGAAACAAGACCCATACACCAACAGTTACAGATCCTTAACAGTTGTTATTTATGTACCTAGTTAGATAAATTCTCAGAAGAAACAGACACTGATATTAAACAAACAAACATGCATGCATCTCCTGATGAAGGCTGGCCTATTCAGGGCCCACGTTTCATAGCAATCATCTGACTAATTAATGGAGTGTGATGACAGATTCTAATAGGATTCCTGCTCATCTGTTGTTAGAATTAATGCCTGAGCTTAGGTGGTTGGATATCCCACTGGTTTTTATTTTTAATCCTGTAAACATTGTCCCACACGTGCTTATTTGGCAAACTGCTGCATTATGAATGCCTGTGGGATCTCGGTGCGACTTGCTGTCTCTCAGACCAGGCACAGCCTGCTTAACAGCAGGAGTTCATGCAGAGCTAGAAAGCAGCTGATGGACTGTTCAGGGCTCACATGGGATTTGGGGGAGATTTTATTCTACAGATTACACAGAACCAGAAAGGGTAGCCTGGCAAACCTGCAGTCAAGTACTCCCGGTTAGCTGTCAATGGACAACATCTTGCCTCTGTGCAAGGAACCAGTGCTCACCTCCCACCCGACAGAGCCTTCAGACCCCCAGTCTACGGGGTACAAGCAGTATCTTTGTGTTTATCTGAGGTTAGGAGTGACGGAAGGAAACTTTCACGGAAAGAAAACAGCTGTCAAAAACACAGGTCCCAAATAAAGAAATACCTGTATTAAACTTGAATGCCTAGGAGTTATTTCTCCAAAATAGAAGCATAAGGTCAGAAATCCAGTTGTGATGCAAACAAAAATCATGACTGTTTGCCTAACAATGAGCAATCACAGGAAGCATCTGAAGTTAGCATAAGTATGACTTGTGAAGCAGTGGTTTGAACTTTTAAGATGAGCCGCATACTGTCTGAAGGTGACACAGAGTTGAAACTGGGTGTGCCTTCTTCCTTCAAATAAAACATTCCTTTCCAGCCAGTGCAACCTGTGCTGCTTGTAAAGCCCTGTAGAGTATGCAAATGGCCATAGCCTCCAGATATTTAAATGCGTATGTGACTTAACTTACGGAGGTAAATTCCTTGGCTGCAATAGAATTTATGGTAAATAAATTCACACTAGTATTTCTAGTGGGACTTCAGGAAATATACATAATAATTTAGAAGTGATCCTATGTTCTACAATTAAAGTTGCTCTTTGCATATTTCTGTTGGTTCATTGTTGAAGTTTTAGCCATATACTGCAAATCTTTCAATAGTAGGTGTTTTTATCTGTGATTAAAATAAGGGGGAGAGGGGTGAGGAAGATCTGGTCTTCCAGAGCCTGTACCTTAAGCAATTATTTTACAGATCTAAGTACCTGGCCAAAATATTAATGTAAACTTCCAGAATTAATCTTTGTATTAAGTTCCAAATACATATTTTCGATACAACAGTATCTTGTTGCACCACTCACTAATCGACAGGAAAAAATCAGTATCGTGTCAGAGAAGTCTGTCCCCTGATGACCCAAGTTTCAGAGGATTCCTTATCTCACATGCAGGTCTACTTTCAGTTTTAGGTTTCTTGAATTTGTATATAAGGAGCGGACAGGGCATGGCATGAAGTGGAGCATGAATCATCACAACATTGTTTCTGTCCCTGCTAGACACGTAGAAAGAGAACAAACAGGCAAATAAATATTCCTGTGTCAATGCTAATGTTAATGGTTGCCTGGCTACTAATGACTAAAGACTTCCAGCCCAGTGGAAGCACAGGTGCAGCAGGTTGGTAAACTGATCCATTAAGCACAGCGGGGCAGGGGGAAACCCTACAGAAGAAAGCCCAAAAGCTAAGGAGTGGAAGGAGCGAGGATTAATCAGGGAAGTGCTGACTCACGAGCAGGTTACCATACCTATCATCATTTTCAGCCTGGTGCTTTATTTACAGAACTGCCTGTGTTCTGTTTTTAGACCTTTCCCCTGGCAGGCAGGACTAATATGTACTGTCTTTCTTTCTGAATCACCAGTTTGGTCTAGATGGCAATTTTCTAGTCTCACAGACCAAGCCAAAGCCTTCAGAAAGGTTGAAGAAAACAAGCATCTTCGCTCACCTGACCAGCATCTAAAGATTTATTAAGCTAGCTGTCCAGCTGCTCTGCCTGTGTGCGACACAACGTACTGCTATCCAAAACAACCATACTGAAGAAGGGATGCTTTGTGCTGTACCAGCAGATATCTGGAGACCTACAGAAAGCATAAGCTTGAAAAATTAACTAAGGCTTTTTCTTATCTATTGCAGCTTCCTGATTAGGAAACTTGAAAAGTTACAATCTGCATAAGGAGTTATAAAGCAATAAACCAAGGTGGCAAAGATGTATTAGAAAGAACTTGCTAGAAATCTCCTCCTTCCTCTGCTCCGAACCAACAAGGAAAGTCCCAGAGCTGGTAAAACCCTACTAACATCACCATGCAAGTGTTGGATCCTCTGGCTGGGTGAACACAGCTTCACAACCATCCTGTGTTCTGTATATTGACCTGTTCTTTGGATTACTTTGTGATAACATACTGGTTTAGTGGGGTGATGTAATGATGGGAGAGGAGTGGACACCAGCCTGGAAAACAGTTGTCTTTCCCATGAGAACTCAAGAGTAACTTAAAAAAAAAATAGGAAGAGGTCTGAGTGGCCAACCAATTCACAGAGCTACGAAAAGCTTAAAGACTGACTTCCCAGAGGTAGAAGAAGCATCTCAGGTAAGCAAAACAACACACGAGGATAGACCTGCTTTAATTACTATTGGTCTGTTGAAAAATCCTTCCCATGTGAATGCCTTGCTCTACTTTTAAAACAAGCTGTTCTTTGTTCTTATCATTAGTTTTGTCACTCTTTTCTACTGGCCAGAGATTCTTTCATGGGAAGAAAGACTGGGAGTGGACTTGGATGGAGGACTGGCAAAACCATGCTCGATTCACAGGGCCACAGCCAAAACCAGTGAAAGAATGTAGAACTCTGCACGGAGGAGATCGAGGCACAAAGCTGGCCATCTAGGAGCACTTGCACCACCCAGAACTATGAGTACAGTTTGCCCTGGTATTGTACCATGGAGTAAAATGAATTACACTCTCAACATGTGATGGCAGAGATAAACAAGACAGTAGCAGGACCAGCTTCCTGGGGCATTATCTTCCCAGAAAGCAAGAAGCTCCAGTTCCTCTCTGATGGAAAGCCCTAGTAGGGTTCCTCTACCACCTTGCCATATCCTCTCCAGGATATCAGCAAGGATTGTTTTTTTTTTTGTTTGTTTGTTTAAACCTAAAATCCCTCACTAATCAACTAATCAAACAGTTGTAGAAACATCTTTTTCTGAGGAGAGTTATAAGAGGAAGGGAATAGGGGCAATATTGACAGAGTTCTGTTATACCTAGTTTTAAGAGAACTAGGTGTGCAACCATACAGGGGATCTATTATTAAAAAAAAAAAGTGGGGAAGTCTTCAGGAAGAAAAGGAAACTGCAATTTGCATATAGAAAGATGAGGGGCCTTTGCCATGGAGAGAAAGGACACAAATATGGGGTAAGAGGAGGAGAAAGGTCACTGCAGGAGAACAGTAAAAGGAAGCCTGAGGGATGGCGCAGGGAGTGGCCAGGAGAAGCTGCCACCGTCATATCTGAGATGAACCTGGCAGAGTCACAGCAAGACTAACTTTCTAGTGTGGCAACAGGAACGAAAGCAGGAAGGAGGACTGTATTTCTGTTGCCCCATTTCTGCTCATTGCCCTTTACACAGAGCCAGTCATAGTTTTACATGGCCTCCTCCCTATAGAAAAAAGCTAAACAAGAATTAAGGAAATAGTTCTTTTACATATTGCATCTTGGGTATACTGAGCGTCATTTTCTGGTATGTTGTATTCAAGACTACAAAAGGGTACTGTATAAACTTTGAGCATACTTCCCACATCAATTCATTTATCACAAGAAAATATCGGAGTCTACAACAAATTAATATTATACGAACTACTCACTCAGATTTCTCGATGTTAAAATTGCATTGCATATAATCTTGCAGAGTATAGAAGACAACCACACTGCATAAAGAATATTTGGAAGCTCTTCTGTGAGCAGGACTGATACAAAAGCAAGCGTTTTCACCTTGCTCCACAGTTTATAGAACAAAGATCAATTAAATAAGCATCTTTCAATCTCAAAACACAAGCAATAGCCTTGGAAACCAGTGTGATTCTGCACCAATGAATCTGGTGTTCTTTCAGGGAAACTAAGTAGTGTGATTTTAAAAAGGGAAGGGAAAACAATGTGAAGGAGCTCTTGAGAGGTGGGGGAGAAACCCACGGACACACATGACCAGTTCAATCAGTTTGTTACATGAAATCATCTAGCATACCATTCAAATGAACACGTAAGGTCTAAAGAGCAATTCTATCAAAGTAACTCCTTGGATAACACCCTAAATTTGTACAAGATTCCAGAAGGCTTTTTTCTCTTTAAAAATTTGTTTGCCTTCTTCTGGAACTACTTAATCGGAATGAAAGCTCTGATCTTTGAGACCATTCAACTAATGTATAACAAGGAATACTGGTTTTCCGTTTACATTTAACTTTTAGGGATAGAAGGCTTTGAGCATCTAGCTTGATCTGAAGTTTGCAACTGTATTAAAGGTACGTAGGAGCTAGATGAGCCTTTCAAAGATCTCCTGAGTGAACAGTGAAGTGTGCTACTGCAACTCTGTCTCAGCCAGATTTGTTTAACATCAGTTTCATATCCATTTTATAGTGGTTTAAGACAAGTGATCTAGAAGTGGAAAAGATGTTCATAAACAGATATAAAATTGATCTTGGATACAGTATTTTTATATTAGAAAAACCTCATACCTTTTCAGCATATGGAGTTTACACAGCCCTAATGCTGTTTCAGTGAACTTATCCCTAGTGTACAATAACGTCATCAAGAAGGACCCAGCCCTCCAGCCAGTCTGAGTGCAGCAGGTATATTCCTCTCATGACTTACAAAGCACAGCGTGACTGTTAAACTGCAGCCTGTCCCCACCAGTAAGAACAAGTGGGAAAGACAATTTGTATCTAACTTAACAAAAACTTGACTAACTTCAGCAAAAACTTGTCAAGTTCTATTAACATGCCTACTACCAAGGCAGCCCGCAAGCATCCAGTACTCTAGAAAGTACAGCTGTGAAAACTCTAAATAATTACAACTTTGCCACACTTCATGATTTCCTGCTGTGGACTACTAAGTGATTACTCACCATATATTATAGTAGGATTACTCAAGTGAAGAAACCAGACAAGATTTGGTCAAAGTTTCGCTTCAGTCTGCCTAGCTGTTTATGTGGCAGCACTGATTCCTCACAGCATGGCAGGCACAAGTAAAACTTCGCCCTCTTCATCTGCAAGCAGTCCCTCTGCTAAAGGGCAATACTGTTTGCTTAAGCTTTGCAGGCTTATGAATACAGGGACTACTGGGAGCAAAAGCCAAACGTTTTGTGAAGGAGGCAGCAGAACAAAGCAAATGTGCCTCCCTGGGGTGTAATCCAGACGGCAGCTGCAGCGTAGCGCAGGGTTGGATGTCTGTGTGTAGAGGAGCGCGGCATTTACGTTTTGTTTTCCCCACAGAATAAGCAGTTTATGGTCTCCAATACACAAGTGCCACCAAAAACGACCCCACACCCCCCATGCCCCAAGGCCTCACGTACTGGGGCTGCTGCTGGGCCGAAAGAACCGGGGCACGAGCCACCCAGTCAGTCTGGAGAGTAATTAGGGCAGATGTTTATTAAAAACTTCCTAACGAGCCTGTTAACTTCACTGCTTCACTCCAGTGAGCTTTCCTACAGGTACACAAGAGAGCTAGCCCGAGAGCTAGCGAGGAGACGTAGTGAGAAACGAACAGAAAAACATGTAGGAAAGGGGAGAGAGAAAAAAAAAAAAAAGTCAGGTGGAATTTGGCTCGTTTTGTGAAGGCGCGAGAGCACCTCAGATCTTGTAGCGGGCAGCAGGGACCCCGTGGGCGTCCTCCGGGACCCCGGCCCGCCTGAGCCCTGAGGGTGCTGAGGGTGTTAAAGGTTGCGCAGGGGGGCGGCCGCCCCGGCCCCCTGGGGCACAGCCTGCCTCTCACCTTCCGAAAGTAGCTGTCCTCCGCTGGCTCCGCCGCCTGGCAGCCGCGGGGCGGCAGGGCGTCCGTCATCTCCAGGCGAGTCCCTCTCCTGCTGCTGCTGCTGCTGCTGCTAAGGAGGCAATCGCTGCTGTGGGGGATCTGCGACCCTGCGGGAAATGTCGGCGCTGCCCCACGGCGCCGCCCGGCTCCACCTCCGGCAGCGGGGAGGAGCTGCCCCGCCTCACGGCGGTGCCCCTCACCGCTCCCTGAGCGGGTGGCCCCGGCACGGCGACCCCCGGTATGGCACGGCCATTCTCTTCGCGTTCCGCCCTCACAGCCTGCGGGGACCTGGCAGTCCCTGTCCCGGCAGGATGAGGCGCCCCTCGTCCGGGGCCGGACGGTGACTGAGGGGGAACGGGTGCTCCGCGCCCCGCTGCGCCGCCTCCGCCGCGCTCCTCCCCGGCCCCTCCGGCTGTTCTCCGCGCTCCTCCGGAGCGTGGCGGAGCCTGGCCGGGCGCCTCGAAGGCACCGCTCGCCTCACGCCGCTTCCCCCCGGCCTCCCCGCACCGCCGGGCCAGGCGGCAGCCCCTGGGGGATCCGCCACGTGCCGTGTCCCCACACACACGGAGCTTTCCCGGGCGCGGGGGTCGCCTCAGCGAGCTGGCCCCTCAGCGCGGGTCATCCCCACAGCAGCGGAGCTGGCCCCGGGGAGGCCGGAGCTCTCCTTAGTCGGGAGGGACCCCAGACCCCAGGGGGAGGTGGCATGGCCCTGGGCCCCGGCCCCGGTAAGGGCAGCAGTGACTTGGGGAGAGGCAGGCTGGCCTCGAAGCTGGGAAACCGCTGTGGAGTCAACCTCAGAACTGCAAAAATGTGCGGTGTTTGCAGGGAAAACGGCGTGTCTCCAAAATCTTCCGTTGAGCAACTGGTTCTGCAAATGTTTGTACTGGGCGCTCAAGTAAGGAAATGGCCAATATTGGTTACAGATACTACCCAGGCCTAACCTGCGGAGTTATGTGGGCTTTTAGCACTTAAAGGCAAAATACTTAAAGCTTATTACTGAACATATCTTATCCCCCTTCCTTCTCAGTTTTTCATCTTTCTTAGCAGCGCAGTGTAGTGGTAATCTTCAGGAGTCAGGAAAAAATCTGCAAAGATAACTTTATCAAAGAAAAATGTCTTTGGAATTACATCCTTAACTGAAACTTTCTTTGAAAACCAGGGTGTCTCCAGAGAGTTATGCAGAGCAGTCTGGTTAAGCTGTGTCTACGGCACGGTTTTAAGGAAGAACGCTGGAGTCAGCAACTCAGAAACTGGGACCCAAGGATCTGATGTTGTCTCTCTTGAAGTCAGTAAAATTTTGTTCTTTCAGATTTTGTTCACTCTCACCCCAGTACCTTTTCCTTTTTTTCAGTAATGGTAAAGATACTGCATGAACACATCAAAGAATATAAGGAGAAATGATATAAGCAGAAATAATATAAATAAGAAATAATAATTATAAACAAGTAGAAATAGGTAAAAATGGAGAAGCAGTTTAACTTCCTTCAGTTTCTCTTTAGAGGTTATAAAGTTTTTTAAATTATTTTATCTACTATTAGAAAATATGCTGACCTTCAAAAAGTATTTGAAAAATAAAACTTTGCAAAATCACTGTAAATCTCTCATATAATACATAGTTTAAGTTAGTATCAATAAGAGAGAAATTAGTAATTTGTCAGCATAGGCTATGCCGGTACAATCTGGCAGTCAAAGCAGTATTAATGTGACTATCTCAGAAGTTTGCACTGCTTTCACTGCATTTATTGAAACTGGACCTAATTGAAAGGGTACAGCTATTACTCCAAAAAAAAAAGTCATAAGGGCTTGTTAGCCTGGCAAAAGGGTCAGGCAGTTAACAATAGGACAAGTGACTATTATGGTGTGGGCAGAGCACAAATTTGCTTAAGTTTCTGCAGAGAACGATACCAAATATCATTTAGCATATCTTGCTTATAAACTGCAGCCTTTCTCAGTGGCTGGTGGCTACTTTGACTGAAACAAAGTCAGCTGTGTTACACACAGCAAACTTCTCCAGCAAATTCAAGAGTCCGAGATACCTCTAACAGGCTTCCTTCTCCATGCTGAGTGTCCTGAGAATATCTTCCAACACTCTCAGAACTGCCAGATTAGACCGTGCCTTTCCCTTGCTTTGATAAAGGGTACTTCATCTCAACTGTGTTAGGGTCAATCTCCTATTTCTTAAGTAAGTTGCAATAAGTTTTGTCTGCCTATAGAGTGCTCCTTCTTAGTGAATATGCATTTTTGGAGAAGACATGTTGATTGCATGGTCTCGGTAGCTAGGACTGAGCTATGTAATGACGGGGTAGGAGCGCTCCATGACCCTGGAATGTAAATTGCAGCTTAGAACATTCCAAAAACTGATTTACCCTCAGAAAACATGCCCTTGTTCTTCTAACCAGTCGGTTAAACATCTCGTCTCCAGTAGCTTTTTGGTTGCTGTTAGAATTCCTATATTGAGGTGGGTTCATACCACAGACTTTCTCAGTTTCTCACAATTGTATTAATCAGGGTTTGGTTTCCTGCATTGTAAAGATTGAGTAATAACAGGCTAGGAATTGGGAGCTCATGCACTCAGAAGAAGGAGTGTACAGATGCAGATGTTTAGTTGACATCTTTAACTTTAGGAGACAGTAAATTCCGTGACCAGGTGCACAGGACATTGCACTATATCTGAGAAAACATCTCTTATCAGATGTTTAAGGATTTGCATCCAATGAAAATCAGTATGTTGTGCCTAAAATACTGAATTTGAAAGCAAGGAATCTTATCTCCGCATCAAATCTCTCTTCTTTGTTTTACAGAACTCTGTGCTATCAGACTTGTGCATTTTCACAGATAAACCTGCCAGGTGATGCATATAATGACCGCACTGAAAATAGGCACAGAATAGCAGAGCTTGAGTTGTCCCAAATGTTGACCCACAAAAGTCAAGGTAAGAGGGACTAGAATTTGGGTAGCCTTATCAGAGACACAT
The DNA here is from genome assembly GCF_964211835.1 of Anser anser. NCBI lineage: Eukaryota > Metazoa > Chordata > Aves > Anseriformes > Anatidae > Anser > Anser anser. The sequence continues at coordinate 13,329,962 of NC_139732.1, forward strand.
GATAGTATATATGATACATGTGTACACATACACATTACGTGGCATGTTTCTATTTTGTATGCATAACTGCTTTCTCAGTCAGTCCTGTCCTTCTTGCCCTCCCCCATCCTGAAAAAAAAATGTGAATATAGGAAATTCCAGTCTTCATTCTTCTCTTCGGCCAGTATAAAATGGTCTTGCTTTGGGAAATTCATTTCCTGCTGGGACTTGGAAGATACAAATCTGGTTTGACTTAGTAAGGACAGGTGCTCCTCTGTGAGAAGCGAATGTTTATTTTTTTGACTATAGACATTGCAGCTACAGGATGGTAACAGGTGCTTCAAAGACATGTTTTATTCCAGACAGGCACAGAGGCTTATCAGCAAAAGCACATCAGAACTGTATGAAGAGAGACGTATGCATCAAATGAATGCTGTTTTTCAAGGTACATTCTTGAATTCTTGACAAGACACAGAGTTACTTATTTCTCCTCCAGTTGTTGTTGGCTTTGATTATTAAACTTTGATTCTGAGAGAAAAGAGAAAATGTTGTCAGCATCCCTGACAGGCTGTAACTTTACAGTTGGTGAGTTCAGCTGCCAGCTAGTTGTCATCCTTTATTTCTGAAGATTGCAGTTCTTTAATGAGGAAATGTCTGGTTACCATAGAGAAGTTTTAGGTGAGGAGAGAGGAAAAGGGTTCATAGTTTTTTTTTTCTCTCCTTTTCTCTCCTGTCTACAAATATATATTGGAGAAAAAAAGAAAAAAAATGGCCAAAATGGGTCATGGGGGCACAATAGCAATAGTGTTGTGAATCTCCTTTAAGACTGTTAAAAGTTTTCAAGATGTAGGAGTTTTTCGAATTAGAAAGCGTTGAGACTAAAGAATGGAAGGTCTTCTCGTAAACAAAAGAAGTCCTTCTGCATTTTATGACAGATGAATTGAAAAGTGACCAGACAGGAATTGCAAGCAAGTAGTGCCAGAAGGTTTCCTAAACAAGAAATTTACTGAGTAATACCAAATGGTATAAAAAGTGCTACACAAACTCAGTAGAAAGTCTTTGGATGACTATAGTAATAATATGTTTGGCTACAGATGCAGCATTTCACCGTTCCTTCAAGTTAACTGTGTTGCACAGTTAACTGGAGCTTTATGATCACTGAAAAAAACCTCCCATTTACTATCGAAAAACAAGCATGCTTTGCCTATTCTACTGCAAGACTATATTTGAAACAAGACATTGCAGTTTCAGGGCGATGCAGTTCCAGTGGGAATTAAGAATGTAAGGCCAAACATGGGCAAAATCATCACCACTTGTTCCAGTAATGCTTTGCCTTTGACTGAAACCCATAGATAAAAATCTGTGTACTTAAGGACCGTAGGCATTATCTCTTTCTTTGTTCATTGTTCAGAAAATGAAAATTAGCACTTTGGCTTAAACAATGCCTCAGGGTCTGTACTCTACTTGTGTTTCCTCAACTGATACTGTAACCATGTGTTGTTAGGAAGAGTATTAAGATGAAAATTCCCACTGAACCCAAGATAAGTCAGGGGTGAAGTCATGTTTGTCTCCTTTGTTGTTTTTTTATAATAAAATGTTAGTGTATTATTGTATTTTATACTTTTGGTCTTATATATCTTTTTTTTTCTTTAAGATGCTTTTGGATGAATCAAATTTTTGTTTCCTTCTTTTGTATATAGATTATGCTGCTTTTAGTTTCTAGTGTGAGTTATTCAAGTAACTTAAAACTAAACAAAAATAAGTTATCTGTTTGAGGAACTGATCTTAAAGAATACAGAATATTATAAAGGACGTGGAAAGAAATGTTTATGGTCTACCATCTTGATGGACTAATTCAAAACCAGATGTTGAAAATGTATGGAAAACTAATGCCTGAAGTCCATGTATAGTTTTGGGGCCCTATTTCAGCTTCATATGTACTGGCAAGTATTTGAGCTTTCATTTTAAAATGCTGTGTTGTTTTTTTCTTTATTTCACACTATAAAAAATGTATTCAAACACAAACTATCTGGACTTCCAAGTGTTTTAGTTTTCTTACCATCATCAAAAGACGTTGGAATCATTGTCTTGTTTAACAGCTACAGAAAGCAATTTTCACTAGGTGTAACAATTGTAAATTGGAGATAGAGTTTACTATGGACAAGGCAATACCACTGTGATACAAAAGTAATTCTATTCTGATAAGAGACTTAACGGGGAAAAAAACACTTCAAGATTTGATTACACCATCACTTTGAACGTAACAGACAAGACAATCAAAAGATTTTCTGTTAACATTGTTCAAAAAGGGTTTATTTAAGCATGTGTGTTGAGTCAAAGTCACAGAGACTTGACTATTCAGGAACAATTATTTCCTAAACAAAGAGAAACAACAACTGCGCTAACAACTTATTTTGCTACTATATGTTCTAGATAACTGCTTACTAATTAGTCATGATGAGAAAAGATAACGCATGCAGATAAATGTCTGTGACTTCTACTGTATTGTTTTTAAGTGAATTAGAGACCCAAATAAAACAGAATAATCCCTATTTGCATAGAATTGTGTAAATATTTCCTATGGAAACCTGAAACCACATGAAACTCAGGTAGTTTGACTTTGAAAGAAACCAGTTCTGTGTATACAAACACAAAGGCTGGATTAGAGAGTACACCACTAAACTTGCAGATGTCTTATCTGTTAAGTGCAGGAGTCTCCCAAGCCTGCATTGTGATTTATTTTCAAGGATTTCAAGAAACTGGTGATCCTTGTTTGCAAAAGTTCCAGATAAATGGAACGCAACACTTTTTTCACTCTAGCAAATCTCAGTCTTAAGGAAAACTGCAATGTTTAGAAATCAAATGAATCAAAACTGACATACGGGTTTCTGACGGGTAACACTGGGAAAAGACAAACTTAAAAAATTGTATTTTCAATACTTAGTTTGACATGAATGGATACTTACCTGTTCTTATATGGTCTTTATATAAAATATGTTTAGTAAAAGCTTTTCTCTTGATACAAGCCTCCCCAAAGAGATGCAGATAACTGTAAATGTGGAGGTATAGTGCTCTGCTCTGGGAGTTTGAGCCCGAAGACTACTGCACTGATTCCTGTTGCACGTTCTTTTTAATAGAATCATAGAATATCCTAAGCTGGAAGGGACCCGCGAGGATCATTGAGTCCAACTCCTGGCTCCACACATACTGTATGACTGAGAGCATAGTCCAAATGCTTCCTAAACTCCAACAGGCTTGGTGGCTTGACTACATCCCTGGGGAGCCTATTCCAGTACTCTTAAAAGCAATGTGGTCAAACAGATTTGGCTGTTTATCGGCTCCAAACTGCAATTTGACAAAATCTCCATCTCCTTTGTTCATATGGATTCAGCGAGGTTGCTTTGCACCTTCATTTTAGACAGTACCGTTTCATGGAGTTTTTGCTGTGCTTTTCCTAGCCCTTAGGCCAGAGGTATTTTGGTAACAGGTCTTATCTGGTGCATCAGATGTTTGGAGGATGTAGCCGAATGGCTATTATGTCAAGCGCTTGACTCTTTTTTAGCTTTATTAGTTGCCAAAGACACCAAGCGGCATTTCAGCCCATCGCTTCGGACACAAGACACTGCAGCCTTTTCTCCCTTTCCCCACAGCCTTCCCCAAGCCGGCAGCCCTGTCTGAAAACAACCTCGCTGAAACACCCGGGTGGCTCTGGGGGGACCTCGAGCGGCGAGGGCCGGCGCCGACACCCGGGACCCGCCTGTGGGGAGGCGCGGGGCGAGGGGAGGCGGGCCCGGCCCCGGCCCCGGCCCCGGCCCCGCCGCCTCCCGTGGCGCTGCCTTGGCCCTCGCGGGCCGCCGTGGTGCCAAGATGGCGGCGGCGGATTCGAGCGACAGCGAGGAGGAGGATCTGGTGAGCTACGGCACCGCGCTGCAGCCCCTGCAGGAGGGTAAGGAACCCGGCGGGGCGTCCCGCGCCTCTCCCCGTGCTGCGGGGGCTGCGGGCCGGGAGGAGACCCGGAGACAAGTACTGCGGCCCTTGCTGCCGAGGGGCCCAGGAGGAGCGGCCCAGCCCGGCCCGGTTCGGCTCGGCCTCGGCTCCCGTCCCCTCAAAGCCGGGAGCGCTGGGGTCTGTGGGCACAGGGCAGAGCTGCCTCCCCCTGCCCGCCGCCCCTGGGGCGCCCCACACGGCCCCCGGAGGCTGCCGGCCCCGGCTGTTGTAACACACTTTGCGAGCAGAGCTGGCCTTCCGTGTAATTTTAAAACCCTTTAGCTGAGTTTCGTGGTTCTGGTGTTTCTGTAACGTCCCAGCTGGTGTTAGTTCTAAAACTTTAAAACCAGCGGTCAGTGATTGTTATTCTTGGGGCTGGCCGCCTGATAATAAAGATGGAAGTTTTGTTGCCTGGCGGAGGTTTGAAGGCACCAGGATGCTGTGTGAAGGTAGAAGATCGTTGTTGTTTCTCAGGAACCACCATCCTTTGTTTTTGTTATCATTAATGATAGCAAAAAAAATGAAAACAGTAAAATACCTTGTGATTTGCAAACCAGATTAGACTTGAAGTATCATAGCCATTCTGTTGACTCACTTCATAAAAATCCTCCATGTCTTTAAAGATTGCCCTATCCAAGGGTTAAATATGACACTACCAATTTTTAACAATAATTTATTTCCTGTTAAAGTTAATTTTCTTCCTGTCAATGTCACAATAGGTAGCTGCAAATAAATGTTCAGTTTTTAGAAACTGAAGCTTCACAGGGTATGGTGGTGTTCATAAGTGCATATTTTTATGTAGCTTCTGTAGAATATTTTGCCAGGAGTTGTGCCTGAAGAGATCAGGCCCAAATCACCCATTTTTAATATTAATGTGTAATATTGGGGGTAGCTTGGTTTAAGTCAACAAAAGTGCTTCTTTAAGAAATCTCTGACAAATAGTGGTCTAATAGTTTAAGTGGGTTAATCCTTAGAGAAACCGTAATATTGCATATTATTTTCTGCCAAGCCTGGAACTCTTCTGTTCTCAGTAAATAGTAATAATGGTATTATGTGCATGAATGAGTTTATATAAAAGCGAAATTGGTTAGGTCTTGTGAACCTGCAAGTTCCTTATCACCATAAAATACATTTGAATCCCTTGTTCTTTCAGAAGGTTGAATGTGAACTAACATTGTGTACGTAAGAAGCTTCATTAGCTTCTCTTCATGGATGTTATTTACTTTACGTATTATGTTTTGTGAGTCAAATAAAAGATTCCGTTGAAAGTTTATAATGGTAGGATTTTTACTCTCAGTATATAAAATGTTATATAAAAAAGTTGCGTATGTTAACCATACCAACCAATACTAAGGAGAATCTGAGTGGTAAGTATTTAGCATTTCAAACCTTTCTAGAGCTTTGTGAGTAGTTCTAAGCCCCTATGATATATAGGGGAAATATTTACAGACTAGAGAGGTTATTAAGCAGGCAAATAATTTATTAGTCTGACCACAGGAAAATAAGTGTTTTCAGACCTAGTAAGAATTTCTATTTGAACACTTCATGCTTTTGTTCTGGCAGTGTACATTAACAATGTATACAAATGTTTAAAGTAGGGTGGGAATAAGTGTAAACTGCTGATGCTTTTTACTTTAGGGTGGCTGCTGTTCAGCCTAGTTCTTAATTGCAAGGGAAGAAGTGGCTTCTGGACTAAGTAGAGATTCCATTCTTTATGCAGTGTTGTGACTTAGTTTTGTGGTTTATCTGGTTGTAGGTGAACGACTCAAAAAGCCAGTTCCTCTTCAAGAACAGACTGTTAAAGACGCAAAGGGACGATATCAACGTTTTCATGGAGCATTTACTGGTGGTTTCTCTGCTGGTTACTTTAACACTGTTGGCACAAAGGAAGGTAAGATATCTTTCTGTCATCTGGGAAGGGTTATATGATTATTGTAATATAACATTAGAGAAAATAAATTAACTGTCATGAAGCATTTTTTTCCTACTGTTTGTTATTCTGTAAGTAGTCGGAACAGTATTTTTGAAGGTATTTCCCCTTCAGTTCTCGCACTGCAGTTTTATAGATGTTCTTGTGATATATCCTTAAGGTGTAAGGTTGAAATGTTTGAATTATTTTTAAATACTACATTGTTGTTTACAGTACCTTACTTTAAATGGCTTACTTTCTTAAAAGGATGGACTCCTTCAGCTTTTATATCATCACGGCAGAAGAGAGCAGACAGAACCATTCTTGGACCAGAAGACTTCATGGATGAAGAGGTACATTTAGAAATAAATACATCTCTTTTGGAAGTAGTTGCCATGACTGCAAGTTTTTCAGGCCATGAAAAAAGAACTTAAATAGCAAAACTAAAGTAACTTTAAAATTACTTCATGTATACAGTGTTACACTCCTAGATTTTTAGGATGTTTCACTGATACACCTGGGAAGCTCCCATAATCTCAATATTCAAAACAAAACAAAAAACCCTTCAAACCTTTCACTTTATGAGAAAATATAAATGCTTTTGAAACTGTTTGAAATATGACCATTCGGGGTACTCAAAAATCAAACATATAAATGGCTTGAAAAATGTTGCCAATATAAGGGCCACATCCTGTTTTCTTTCCTTTACTATTACAGTAAGTTAACCTTTAAGAAAAAAACAGGAAAAAAGATTTTTTAATGTAATTTTTTTTTCTGTTTTGTCTATATTTTCTAGGATCTTAGTGAATTTGGGATAGCACCAAAAGATATTACAACCACAGATGATTTTGCATCCAAAGCTAAAGACAGAATAAAAGAAAAAGCTAGACAGATTGCAGGAGTAGTTGCTGCCATTCCAGGAACTACTGCATTTGATGATTTAATAGGACCATCAAAGTAAGTAAATTTAAATAAAAGCTAATCAAGCAATTTCATTCACTTACAGGTGTTTTATTGCTAAGGCAAGTAATGTTTGATTAAAATAACTCATGAAAGAGAATGAAAGCTCTGCAGTTTTACATTTTCAGAGTGGCCTCCATCTGGATTTTTGTTTTGTATGTGCAGACTTGTGCTAGGTGAGCACTTACAGACGGATACAGCATATACTTAAATGTTGATGCGTTCAGATTTGATTTGAAAGTATGGTGCAAAAACATATTTTCAAATGGTGTTGTTATATACTATATTTCAAGGAATATTAAAATTGTGGTCTGTTATTTATTTTTGTTTTCTTCTTAGAATAACAATTGGTGTTGAACTGTTGCGAAAAATGGGTTGGAAAGACGGACAAGGAATAGGACCGCGAGTCAAAAGAAAGCCATGTAGGCAGAAACCTGGTAAGTTCAGTGAAGTTCCTGAACTCAGTAATAGAAAGTTAGCATTCAAGTTAGACCAATATTAGTCTAACTAGATAGTTAGACCTATTAAGAAGCTCATTTTAAGATTTCATTTTATTTAATATGTTTCTTTAACCTTAGAGAAATTTAGTAAGGATTCTATTATGTTTCTTACAGACCCTGAAGTGAAAATATATGGTTGTGCATTACCACCTGGACTGTCGGAAGGTTCTGAGGTATTGTGCGGGCAAAAGTTGTTTCTTGACTTACATAAAAATAACTTGTGTGTCAACACACGTTTAAAAAAAAAAAAAAAAGATGCTTTTTAACCAGCAATTTAGTGTGCAATTTCAAATTTTGTTGTTCGTAAATATTTGTTACGCATATTATGAAAAAGATTGAATGTAACAAAATTTATTCTTTTGCTAGCTAAGCAGGTGTAGTTCAAAAATAGTTTCATATATAGTTAAGGAAAATCAAGCTTGCCTAGTTTTATGTTAACTAAATATTGTAAAAGCTAAATGTACAAAACTCTTCTATTCATAGTTGTTCTTACATACTTTTATTGTACAAGGATGAAGAAGATGAATACCAGCCAGAGAATGTGACGTTTGCACCGAAAGATGTAATGCCTGTAGATTTGACTCCAAAGGAGAATGTCCATGGACTTGGCTATAAGGGTTTGGACCCCACACAAGCTTTGTTTGGTGTATCTGGAAGAGAACATGTTAATCTTTTTCCAGGTTCTGAAGACCCAAGTAATTTACTTGGTGATCTGCAACACAATAGAGGAAGAAAACTAGGTATCACAGGCCAAGTAAGATGTTGCTTAATGCATTTTATTAGTAATGTAATAAAATCTAAATAACTTTTGATTTTTTTTTCTTTGTGGAAGGCACCTAGTCACTGTAGACACTGTATTGTAAGAAACCTTAAGTATGGTTTGAAAACAGGATTAGGAGTACCTTGTTTCTGTTTGTTAACCTCTTTAATGTGAAGATGAGGGCAAATCCTTGTAACTCTTAACTGGTTTCATTTATTGATAGTGTTAAAGAGAAATGTAAAAGGAACTCAATGAATGATTGGATTGAGAAAATGCTTGTGTTACTTTGATTAGAGAAAGTTGATGTTCAATATGTTTTTAGTTTTTTTTTTGTGAGTTTTACTGAATCCTTTCAATAGTGTTGAATCTGCCAGTTAGAGGGGTTTTGCTTCCTTCCATTGTATTTGTAGTTCTTACATGAAGGAGTGCTGTGAATTTATATACTTTTTGATTTTTTTTGTGCTGTTTTATGTTTTGTTGTTGTTGTTTTTGTTTGTTTTGTTTTGAGTGCTTAACCTTCACATAAACTGTAAGTCTTACCTCTGGAATTAGGCTGCTGTCCTCACCCTGTACAGACCAAACTTAATATCCCTTCCTGCTAAGGGAGTGGAGTAAGTGGAATATAGTTGCTTCTTCCCCTCCAGTTTTCACCACGTTTTTTTTATGTAGTAGTACATTTTTTCCTAGTATGTGTGTGTGTATATATATATATATAAATAAAAATAGGGCACCTTACATACTGTAGATGGATAGATACAGATGTAGATGTGTTCTATCATGTGACTTAAACCAAAAATAATTTCACATTTTTGAATTCCCATTACTTTTATTTAAAATATGTTACAGGCTTTTGGTGTAGGAGCTTTGGAGGAGGAAGATGATGATATTTATGCAACCGAAACATTGTCAAAATATGATACGGTTCTAAAAGATGAAGAACCTGGAGATGGCTTGTATGGCTGGACAGCACCAAAGCAGTATAAATCCAAAAAAAGTAAGAACTGTAGTTCTAACAAATGAGTGTGATTTGTATTCAAAGCATCATGTAAGGGTAGTCTCTCTCTTCCAAATATTTCAAATGGATTGGTATCTTCTAGTTGTGATACCTGAAGCTTCGTCTAGTCTTATTGCAATATTCATGTGTTCCAATTCTGGAAATAATTTTAAAGTCCTACACTAATCCTAATTTAGACTAAAAACCCAAATTATACTTTAAAAGGACAGTATGTGCTGCTTTGTGAAATATGGCATTCAATTCCACCGAAGTAGAGAAGATTATGAATTATAGTTGCAAAATATGATCTAATACTTGCAAAGATTTTTTTTTTTAGATAGACTTGCTTATTTTCAAATAATAACATTTGTTAATTTTGTCTTGATACTGCTGTATTTTTAGTGCAACTTCTAACTGCATGGAATACTTCAGCAATTCCTAGAGCACTTCTTGATACGAAGTGGTACACAAACAACTCCAGTACTCCAGTCATGTTCTATCAAATGTACTGCAAAATGTAAAATATTCAGGAAAAAATGCTTTTTGTCAAACATACATGTTTTAAATATTGACCAACTCTGTGGTCATTTGTAGGGTCTGACACGGAAGTTAAATATATAGGAAAAATCTTGGAGGGCTTTTCCTTGGCATCAAAGTCATCAGCTCCAAACAAGGTAAGCAGATACTGACATTTTTGCAATAAGAATAACATCCAAAGCAAAATTGACCTGTGCTATATGGATTTTACTGTTGCTCAATGTTTTTTTATTTTCTTAGAAATAGAAGTTCTGGTAAGCAATAAAGACAGCTGGGTATGCGGAAGTTGTCAAACTAATGGATTAATTTAAACTTTGCCCATGTACAGGCCTTGAGCAAATACTTTCTACACTACTTACTGTTATTTTGAATAAAGTTGGAGGAGTGATTTGATTTAACTTTTCAATAAATAATGCACATCTGCTTTTAGATCTTCCAAATATAACATCCAGTTTTCTGTAAAAATCAGTCCCCAAACTTCGTCCACTTCACTATTTTGGCGACAAGTTAGTTTGTTAGCTTTATTCTTAGCTTTGTATCTTTTATTCCATGCATGTTTGCATAAATTGGAATGATGAATGGAGTTTTGTGATGAGGTCCTTTTGTGAATGAAGAAAGGAAGCAAGTTTGCATGGTATATAAAATCGAATTGTATAAGAGGCAGAGGGGTAACCTTTTGAAACTTGCATGCAAAATGTAGGGGAAAAGGAATTTGAAATACATGAAAATAAATGAAGCACAGAAGTACTCAATTATTCAATTAACTCACTATATGTGAATTCTGTTTTTAGAAGAGTAATTTATGAGCATTATCAAGAGCATTTACTCAAATTAAAGCCATGTGTATTAAGACTGGTTTATATTTGCTGCTTCTTGATGTGTGTGTTTTCCTATATAGAATAACTGTTATCTATTAACAATAGAACAATTTGTTCCAAATGTTTGTATTACAGTGCCACTTACTGACTTGGTCTAAAATAATCAGTAGTTTGTGATGTCTCTTTCTACTGTTAGTTGTAAATTGAGGAATTTTTAGATTGAGGTGACCTTTCTGAAACATTTCTAAGGGTTAAATACAAAGTTGTATCTTGCTTTTGGTTGTTGTGTTGTTTTTTTTTTTTCCCACTTCTCTGTAAAGATTTATCTGCCACCTGATCTGCCACGAAATTACAGACCAGTCCATTACTTTCGACCTGTAATAGCTGCTGGGAATGAAAACTACCATTTACAGAAGGCATTAGAGGAATCAACTGGAAAACTTGGTAGTGACACGACACAGCAAAGCAGGCATGCACTGAATGCGTCTCAGAGGAGTGAACAACTAGGAGAGACCGTTCTGAAAGGTATTGATAGATATCCCACCTTTGCTTGTTTTTTAGGTCCCCAAATCGTTTATATAACAATAAAATTTTGATTTAGCCTTGAACACTATTTTCTAATGTAAAAATAGTAAATCTAGTTGTTCAGCCAAAATACCTTGTCATTGTCCATTTCCATTTCTACAGATGAACTATTGATGTATCTGCCTGCATTTTCATGCACTTAAGTCTTAAAGAAGAAAAGCATGCATAGGATTAGATGTTTCTTTTTAGTGGCCTTATGAATTCATAATGTAGTAAGTTGTGAGTTTTGACATTTTTCTCTGTAAAAATGAGGTGTCATTGAAATATGTGGAAATTCACTAAAAATTATCTTGTAAATATGGCATTTATATCTACAGTAGTAAATTTTACAAAGTAATATGTAAATATGTGGCAAATAGCATAAAAGATGCAATAGTGACCACTGGTTTTCATTTGCCATTTCTGCTGTTATACTGTGTTGTAGCTTAAGAGTATTTTCTCTGAATGTGTATATGTGTAGGCTTTCTTCTCCACTGGAGGGTCAGAAATAATTGTAATAATTTTTCATTTCTACTTATTTGTTACTACTTCTTTTGGTTTTAGGTCCAGCTCGTTCTGTTTTGGAATATCTGTCTGAGAAAGATAGAGAGAGGCTCAAAGAAGTGAAGCAAGCATCTGAACAACAAATGAAAGCCAAAACGTTGCCTCAGCAGTCACGGAATAGCAGATTCCAGCCAGCCTCCCCAGATGATGCTTTTCAAAAATGGCAAATGTTGTTGGGGGGGCAGATAGCAAATGCTGGTTCTAGTGACTTCAAGCCATTTGCAAAAGATCCAGAAAAGCAAAAAAGATATGAAAGTTTTGTGAAAAGTCTTAAACAAGGAGAAAAAGGTAACTAAGGAAAGAAATCCTGACATTTTTAGTTTTCTATGGCCAAAAAAAAAAAAAACACTATTGCAATGTTTAAGAAATTTTTTATGACATTTAGTTGTATTGACTTCAGTGAAACTGCTTAGCGGTTTAAGTGTTAGCAAGACTTGACTTTAGGCATTGCGTTTCATACTTTGCTGTAGCAGAAGTGAAATTGTAAAGCATGTTCTGCTTAGGAAACAGGTTATTTTTTTTTCATTTGGCAAAGTAGACTTCAGCTTTTGCCAGTGCTGTAAACTATGCATGGAATAAGCAGTTTCGTTTAGTTTGTGTCTTTGTGAGGAGTAAAGCTGACAGATCCTATACAGGCAGAAAGAAAGCAATTGTCACAGCAGAATAGTAATTTTTGGCTCTCTCTTTCACCTTTTTCCCAAATAAGAGAGGGAAAATCAAAAGAAAAGCCACACGCTACATTTCTGGAGGAAATAGGAATTGTAAAGTGAGTGAAGTAGTTTACACTTGTCAGAGCTTGTTTTGCATGTTCTTTGGATATTCCGACAGACACTACTGTCAATTAGATTTGGAATTTTTCTTCCTAGAAGAATTTATGGCTGTAAAATGATAGCATACAGTAATTTTTAATAATACAGTTGAGATTAATACTGTCTTTAAACCAAATGCACATTAAATACCTGCGGGGATGCTTGCTTATTATCTTATTTTTTTGCTTGAAAAGCAGCTAATTTAAGTAAGCTTTAATTTCTGCTAATTACTTCTCTCCTTAACTTATAGTAGATACATTAGAACGTCATTTAGACCCAACTATGACAGAATGGGAACGAGGAAGAGAACAAGAGGAATTCTTCCGTGCAGCAATGTTCTACAAGTCCTCAAACTCAACCCTGTCATCCAGGTTTACCCGGGCCAAATATGAAGATGATGTTGACAAAGTCGAAGTTCCTCGGGACCAGGAGGTATATGCTGTTACGGTCTTTTTAGTATACTGAAGTTATGTTTGTTGCCTTTACCCTGACTTTCAAAATTCTTTTTCTTTAAAACTTTTGTAGATACCTCATCAATAATGTTTTTTTGCTCTTCTGTTAGGTAAACCTTTGAAAACGTTTGCTGCAAACAAAGCAGTGATTTGTTAATCTGCATTGAAATATTTGTTAGTGTGACAACAGGACAGTTGTCCTGTTAATTCAGTTTATTCAGTAAGTTAATTCAAAAGTTAATTCAGTAAGTTGTTACTTATCTAGCAGATAATGTTTTGACTTTTTCAGAATGATATTGATGATAAGGAAACTGCTGTGAAGATGAAGATGTTTGGCAAACTCACCAGAGACAAGTTTGAATGGCACCCTGAAAAGCTGTTGTGCAAAAGATTTAATGTTCCTGATCCATATCCCAAGTAAGATGACTGATAAAAGATACTTATTTTTAACACTTTTTAAAATTCTGACAGCTTGTCATATGCTTTTGAAAAATTTGGCTTGATGTTTTAAAACCTTACAGTGTTTTAATTGGCCTCATTAAACATGGTGAAATCACTTCTGAGAAAATAGTATGCATTTTAAGGACTACTGTAGCTTGTTGTAGATAATCTGAGGCCTTATTTTTCTATGTTGAAAATAATAATTTTTTTTTTATTTCTCTATAGTTCTTCCATTGTTGGTTTACCAAAAGTGAAGAGAGACAAGTATTCTGTATTTAACTTTTTAACTCTGCCTGAGCCTACCACATCTATAACTCAAGAAACAAATGAAAAAAAACAACAGAATAGCAGTTTCAGCAGTAAGTTATAGTTGTTATTTTATTCATGTAGTTATGAGGTAATGGTGTAGAAATGTCTGTCTTTGTTATGGAGAATGAATTTATCCATAAATTCAATATTTTATTTTTAATTAAAGAAAAAAGACATGAAATTTGAAAATAAATGCAATAAATTCAATTCAGACATAAAAACAAAAGTCAGCATCATTATGATAATTGTTTCCACCTAGAACACCTTTATAGGTTAGATATTCATTAAAAAGATTTAAAAAGCACCAAACCATACTGAAGAAGCAGAGTATTTTAAAATCAAGTAGGTCATAAAATGCACTATGATTTAGCATGCAACTGATTTGAATGTTTGGGACTTTTTTAGAACCAAAGAAACCTTCTAGATGGGATGTATCAGATAAAGAAAAGGAGAAAAAAGATTCTATCAGTGAATTCATTAGTCTTGCTAGATCAAAAGCTGATCTTCAGCAGAAGCCACCAGAGCCAACAACAGAAGAATCTAAATCAAAAGCTGATCTTCAGCAGAAGCCACCAGAGCCAGCAACAGAAGAATGTGGAACAAGTGAAACTCTTCCTAGTGAGGTGGGTTCACAGTGGTGTTTGGAACGTAAAGGCAACCCTGAAATAATGTTGGTAGTATATGTATTGGTTTAACACAGACCCGTTTGCTGAAGGGCCAACTCAGGGTAAGCAAAGAGAAAGTGAGATTGCCCTTGGAAGAATTTTGAGTTTGTAACTGAGGTAAAACTTTCACAACATACAAGAACAGCAAGTATGACTATCTGTACTTTAAGTAGCAGCTCAAGAAAAGATAAAATTTAGCTCCCAGTTGGGGGGGGGGGGGGTGGGTTAAATTCAGTCCCTTACACCCACTTTGGTCACGGACACAGAGTATATGTATTTTTTTTCTGCTTTGAGTAGAGGTGGGTGTCTACTTTGTGGAGAAAAGTGATGTTTTCCCCTTTGAACAAATTTACTTTGAGTAGCATATAAGAGAAGTTTAAACTAATGAATAAGAATTTCTAATATCTTGGGATCTATTTTCAACTGAGTAGAGCATAAATTGCAGTACTCTTTAGAGGATGTGAGTTTAGCAGTGCTTCAAGGTTTTGGCCTATCTATTGTGATATGTGATTATTTTGTAAATACATCTCAGAATGTTTGAACTTGCTGTATTGCTCAACTTACCAGATTTTTAGTTTCTTTAGTGTTTAAATATGGTTTGTTATGCTGTTTTGCAGGTAGCTGATGAAGATAAAGATCAAGAAGAAGAAAGCAGACCATCCATGGACTTATTTAAGGCCATCTTTGTGAGTTCCTCTGATGAAAAATCTTCTTCCTCTGATGAAGAGAGTGAAGAAGAACAGCAACCAACTACTTCGGTAACAGATTCAGAAACCACTAAGCAAGTTAATCTACCAGACAGTTCCTCATCTAATGTACAAGGTAGTACTTGATGCATCTTTATTTTTATAAACATCTTGTAAAAAAAAAAAAAAATCCTTTGTGAATCAAGTACTCTGGGACTGCTAGGACAGTTCTGTACTCTCGTGCAGCTCATCTGGCATTGGTCTATCTAGGCATGAAGAAAATGTGAATAGTACAGCCCTGAATAAGACCTTGCATGTTAGTGTTATTCATGTTGCCATGTGTCTTGCGTAGATTTTACAAGCAAACTGCCCTATAAAACATTCTTGTTAATCAGTGAGGGGGGAAAAACATCTAAGGTAAGGGTGGACATACAGGGAAACTTATACCTATAATAAGTCATAAGATAACCTAATAAATTATTCCTATCTTATGGTGGATATTTGACAAGTTCAGAAATAAATAGTATGCATTTATTTAATAAAGTCACTTTCTAAATACTGACACTCCTGTAAAATGTAATGTTAAAAATAATTTTACTAGGACATCAGAAGGTTGCATTTTATTTGTATTCTAGTTATAAAAGTTGTCACAATAGTTCTATGAGAGAGGGAGAAGACCGACTTTACCTTACTAAAATTCAATAAGTGGACTGTAAAATGTTTCTATATTTTCAGATTGTCATTAAATTAACAAAATGTACAATATACTTAGCTTTCAGTGAAAAAACTTTTACATTCTTTCACAGTTGGTTCTGTTAACATCTAACTTTTAGTTTTTATGAACTTTATAGATCTAGAGTCTTTTTTTTGTGCCAAGGAGTGTAAAAGTAATACTACCTTATTACATAAAAGCAAACGTACTGGATAGTAAGTAAATTGTAATTGTATAATAGGTTGATTTTGAATTAAAAATATATGTTTATATGTTGCAGTCTTTCAGGATGTCAACTATGCAGTTAGCCAAGACAATTCACAGAGATATAAGATGCGAATCAGTTTGCTTTCTTAGAGGTTTTTAGAAAGTCTGCTTTAACTTTTTTCAGCATTTCTTGACAAAAATGTTTTTTTTCTTTCGAATAAAGAAGTCTTTGTTTTGTTTTATTTTCATAGACAACGTGTCTGCTAAAGCTGAGCCTGGCGTTTCTTTGTTGCCTGCTTCAAAGCAGGAACTGGATGCAGCAGAGGAATTTGGACCAAAGTTGCCCCCAGCTTTTCCTTTTGGTACGTTCTATAGATTTCTTGTATATGAATTCTGCATGTTGAAGATGTAAGATATTTGATGTATGATATTTCTCTTTAATAAATGTTTGTGAATAGCTACTTTACCTCTTAAATGCGTGCACTATGTCAAACTGGCATCAACAAACACTTTGTTGTCGTGCTATGACAGACTAGGAGGAACTTTTTTGCCTGTACCAACTTGTTGTAATTCCATAGAGGCAGTGTTAAAAAAAAATGTAATGAAGATACAGGGTGAGAATTGCAATTCATTTATTGATAGATTGCAAAGTCCTTTAATTACAATAAGGAGGTTACAGTTAGAATTTTTAGACATTTCACATCCATTTGAAAGCTTAAATTTTTCTTTTAAAGCAGCTTATTAGATTAATATAGAAAGTAATAATTAAGTTACCTTTTTTGTTCATGCCTTTTGTTTCTGCATGTGCTTTGTGCTTTAGGTCCTACTCGGCAACAAGAAACAGCGATGCCAGCAAGTTTTCCAGGGCCTAGTAGAAAAGAAAGACATAAAAAGAACAGAGAGAAACAGAAGACTAAGAGAGAACGCAAACATAAAAAGGAAAAGGTATTTAATTTAACTAAACAGTTTACTGATTCTTTGATCTGCCTCTTGAATTTTCTCGTGATTTCTTCTACATTCTAGAAAATAAACATACTGGGACTGGAGCAACTCAAGTGTTTTCTCAGATGTTTTGAGACTGGAACTTTAGAATAGTAAATTGTCTAACTAGGGTGATGCTTTTCCCATATATAGAATGTGACTGCAGATAATACTATGGGTAGTTTAATGTTGTGTAAATGTCCTCTTTCAATTAAGCTTGGAGCCTACACTGAAATCAACTTTTAGAGATGTTTGCTTTTTTGTTGTTGTTGTTGCCTTTCAGAATAAACCAACTCTTTCAAAATGAAACTGTAGCGTAATATGGGTTTGTTTTTCCTTTTTACAGAAGAAGAAACGTAGGAAACACAAAACCAAAGGAAAACACAAAAATAAAAAATCAGAAAAAGACAGCAGCTCAGATACTACAGACAGCAGTGATAGCCTTAGTGATATAGATACCACAGGCTTGTCACCCAAAGAACTTCTAAAAAGGTAAACAGAAAGCTGACTGAAACATTTACAAACTTTCCAGTGGATAACTAAAACCTCAATTTATGAAGTGTCATTTTAGTAAAGCTGTTTGTAGCAAATATGGATCAGCCAGTCTCTCTATGTTTTAAAGCCTGCTAGTTTGTAATGTTTCCTCTCTTTATTAAACAAATACTAGGTATCTTAAGGTAGAGGATAATCAATTTTAGGATGGAAGCCTCTTGAGATAAAGGGCACTAAATAAACAGT
Organism: Anser anser; assembly: GCF_964211835.1. Classification (NCBI taxonomy): domain Eukaryota; kingdom Metazoa; phylum Chordata; class Aves; order Anseriformes; family Anatidae; genus Anser; species Anser anser. Next base: position 13,347,534 of record NC_139732.1, read on the forward strand.
TCTGTGCGAGTTAATGGAATTTACAGTTACATATAACTGATATTGTGGAATTAATTTTGAATGAATTAAAAATCGAACAAGTACAGATGGTGAGTCATATTCCATTACTTTGTCTACTGTCTTTACTTGGAAACATTAGAACCAATATCTGCTTCAGAATGTTTTGAGTCTTGTTGATAATCAGCAAAAGAACCAATTCAAATAGATCTACTGTGTGGCATTGATACTTAATATAATTCTGTGCTTCAGCAAGGAGCAGTGAAGCAAGCAGAATGATGGTTGACTCGTGTACATGTCTTCTAAATCTAAACTGTGGTGTTAGATTTTTGTAAACTAGAGACTTAAACATATTGCCAGCAGAGATGTGAAAATAGAAAAAGAACAGTTTGTAACTTAACACTGAAGTAAACTACAAACAAAAGTAACTGCATCTGGTTCAGATCATAGTCAAGTTAAAAAGCATCCCATGTGGAACAGTCACCACGTTGGATTCTCTTGGAACTTTTATTAGCTGAAAGACAGGTCTCTACAGATTTGTTGAAGTATCTCATCTAGATATCCTGGCAAAGTATTGTGGTCTAGCTATTAAGTGGAATGGGCATGTACAAAGGGGAAAAGGCAGCATTGCAAAGGTCTGTGCCTTCCATTTCTTTGGAACTGAGATTCAGTTGTGTATTTGTATTTTTGTATTAAAAAACCAAGGTACTTTTCCTTTTGATTTCTAAATAGCCAAAGTATGTTTGTGTGCATTTTGTACAGAACAGTTTGACTTTGTTGTACAAGCTGGTATTTCATAGCCTTTGCTTTTTTTTCTTCAACACTGTGGCAAAATGTTTTTATCTCATATATTTCTTTCGTATGGTTTAAGAAATGGCTCAAGTAATTACATATTCTGAATGTTGCATGTAATTATTCAGTCTGTTTTCTTTCTCTCTTTTAGATTGAAACAACTTCAGTATTGAAGAAGTAGCTTGTTTTCTTCAGTGCTGCGTGACTTTTAATCTCAAATTTTTGATCTCCTCCATGATGGTAGATCAGTTACGTATTGTATACTTCGAAGCATTGTAGATACTGTATTCATATTGAATTTGTCTGAGAGTAAACACATATATGTTTATTTTGTGATGCTTCATAGGATTGAAATGCAAGGATTATGGAATGTTGAAAAAGACTCCTTCTGTAAAGCATAGTCTGAAATATTGCAGGCTCTGTTTTAATTAACACAAAACACGGTATTTTAATAAACTAAGTATTGCAAATCATTTTTGTACAGTAAGTCATTGCCTAAGACCTCTAAATTAGATCTTTCAGGATGTGTGGGAATGGCACGAAGCTGTGCCAGGGGAGGTTCAGAGGGGGGCATGAGGAAAAATTTCTTTATTGTGAGGGTGGTCAAATGCTGGAACAGGTTTCCTAGAGAGGTGGTTGATGCCCTATGCCTGTCAGTGTTCAAGAGTAATTTGGACAATGTGCTCAGTAATGTTTTAACTTTTGGGTGGCCCTGATGTGGTCAGGCAGCTGGACTTGATCTTTGAACGTCCCTTCCACCTGAACTGTTCTATTTTATTCTAATGCTGGAGGGTAATTTTTTGTCTGCTTTAGTTTTTAATTTCCTAACTTAATTAAATGTAAAATTTGCATTGGGTAAGCCTATTTTTTTCTTTTTTTTCTGTTTTTTTGAGTCTAATGTAGAAATTCAGATCGCAGTTTTCCAGTATCTGGCTGTACTTGAATTTATTTTTATGTCTCCTAATTATGTATTGCATTTGCTGAAGCAGATCTAAACTAATAAGTTGTCACATTGACAGAAATTAAGGTTCCATTAGCCTTAATACCTTAGTACCAGATTAGTACTCTAATTATAATCTGCATTATTTGGCAATGTTATGTAATTACAATTAAAACATCACTTTTTTTTGTTTCATACAGTACATTTAAAAAATGCTTGTCATCTCGCAGAGTTATTTTAATACAACCCATGAAAAAGGAGGCTGTTACAAGAGACTGTTAAGAGACACACAGAACCTCTCCTTCCACGTGTACAGGAAACCAAACCAACATTCCTGCTGAAACGTATGAATAAAAACTGAAATTCATGGTTGGAGATGGTAGTTCTTCATGACTGACTTTCACAGTTGGAGATAGTAGTTCTTTGGTGACTGACTTAATAAGAATTATTCATTGTCCACAGCTTTGTGGCAGCTCTTGATGAGAGCAAGGTGGTTAATAGTCTTGTGTAGGCTCAACCCTTGGGGTTGTAAAAGTAAAGTCGAACACCTCAGGATGGAACGAAAACGTGAGAATAAGCTCGTTGACAGACGCGCGGAGGAGGCCGCGGGGCCGGGCCTGGGGGCGGGCTCCCGCCGCGGGGCTGCTGAGGCGGCGCGCGGGGCCTCATGGCGGCGGGGGGCAGCCGCGGGGACCCCCTGGCCCTGGAGCCCGAGCCGGAGCCGGAGCCGATCCCAGCCGCGGGGCGCTGGGGCGACCAGGAGCCCACGGCGCAGGTGGGCCGGGGCCGGCAGGCTCTGCGTAGCAGCATAGTCGGGGCTCCTGCAAGCTGAGGGCTGGAGAGCTCCGCGCTGCTTCACGAGTGGTTAACCCTTAGGGCAGGTGGTTTGGGGATGGTTTAGTGCACGAAAACGTGTGCTAGACAGTCATAGTCCCAACTGACTGAAGAAAAGCCTTTTCAAAATACATCTTTCATAACATTTTTAGCGGTTTTGGCTAAGCAGTGCAGCCTGAGACCTTTAGTCCTGCAGCTTGATGGGCCAAGATCAATGAAACATTTCAGGGGTTTTGAAAGACTTGAGAGAGACTTAACAAAATTTAAAAATAAAACTTGCTTTGCATGAGAGAGGAATCGGGGAAAATAAACCACCACCACCAAAAACAGCTTCTTTCCCTCCAGAACAATCAAATCCAGCAACATTTCTTTTCGACCAGGTGGTTGTGAAAGCAGGTGTAGCCCAGCGCCAGGGCAAGGACATAAACTCCTCACATAAGTGGAGCCTAGAAATTCTGCTCCGGTCGTTGTTTTAATGCTCCCTCTTGTGGAGGAAGCTGTCAAAAATGATTTCAAAGAAAGGTATTCCTAAACTTTGCTCTATTTGTTTACAGCTACAATACAAAATTTTAAGAGGACACAGCGATACTGTGAGCTCCTGCCATTTTTGCTCTGAAGACACAAAAATACTTTCATGCTCTTACGACAGAACAGTGAAGCTCTGGGTATGTTATGAATACAACAATGACAAAAAACAACACATTCAGTTTTGGTAATTCCATAAAATGGTATTGCTACTGATAGGTGAAATAGCTCCTTGAAGTGAAAGTCCCTGTAAGGAAGCAACTCTAGCTCTTAGACTTGACAGTTCATATTTAAAAAAGGGAGGGATAGTCAGAATTGCCAAATTTAATTCACGTATCAAAGATGAATGTAAAAACACCTATGCAATGAAGGGAGTTTATTATTTGCCTGTGGTCTGAGTCGGAGATTTTTATATGGACAGAAGGAACTGGGCTGTAAGTAGAAAGGTAGATCTCTGAGGTGTCAATGGTTATGTTAGATAAATGTATGTTTGTGTATGAAAGGAATTAAGCACAGAAATTTAGAGAATGCCTTAAGGACGTTCTTAAATGGCAGTTAGGCATGTAGGAAAAGAGTTAACAAAGAGTTAAAGGAAATAAAACCAAATTTTAGGTGTTTGAACATCACCGCCACTGTATAAGGAAGTGTTCAAAATGAATGATTTTTGAATATTTTTCCAGTATATTCAGCTGGAAGACTGAAGACAAGGTTTTATGTTTGTTTATTTGTTTTTAAGATGGAAGGCAATTAAGTGGGCCTTCATTACAACAAAAAAAAATAAAAATCACCCATCAACTTTCTTGTGAACAAGGGAGGTAAAAAAAAAAAAAAAAGCAAAGAATAAATCAAAGATGGTAAGTAGGAATTCTGAATGTTGGTGTGAGAGAGACAGATTTCTCTACAGAAATATAATTGACCCAGGAAGATGCTATATGTGAAGGAGAGGGGAATGATTTGAGGTGGAGGAAGCCAGGCTGATCATAGGATTTTAACTGGTGCTGGAGTATCAGTAGGAGCAGAGGAAACTGCTGTTAGGGTGTGAGACAGTATTCATCATTACTTCAGCTAACTTTTCATTGTTTCTATAATCTTTGCAGTCTAATTGTTTATCTGTACTGTGGTAGTTCAGCAAGGGATTTCTGGTTGGTTCAGTACAAACAAAACAAAAAGACAGTCCTGACACCAACACCTGGACAAGGCTGATGTAGAAGCAGATAAATATAGGCAGAGTGGTGAAATGCAAGAAAATGCTTGGTGTGCCAGTACTGATGAGAATGACTGTCAGTGGCTGAACCCAATGATACTCATGACTGACTTTTGGGAAACATATTGCAAGAATAAATTATAATTTGTATTTTCAGATTAGATAATACAAGTAAGACTAACCTTGCTTATTTCACAAGCTTTATTTTGTGGTTTTTTTTTCTTTCTTTTTTTTGTTGATCTGTATTTTTTCCACAATCTTAGCAAAGCACTTCCTAATCAAACTACTTTGGATTTATTCAAGGATGTTGCCAAAGGTTTTCCTGTTCGAGTTTTTGAAGAAGAACACACAGCCCCAATTTCTGAGTGCAACTTGAGTCCTGATGACAGAAGGTGACTATTTGCTATCGCAATTTATACAAATATAGCGTGACAATTTGTGTGGTTTTCAAGGTTAAATTTCACTGCACATGGAAACACTTTGTACAAGGTGTAAAACAAATCAGTTAGTTTTTCAATCCTTTCTATGGTTTCCTAACTTTTATTACATCAGAATCAAACTTTTTTTGCTTAATTTTCTGCTCCATTATCACTTTGTCTTACATCTCTCTTCCTTCATATATTCCTCCTAATTCTCTCTATCCTTGCACTTTCCCTTATGTTGCCCAGACTCTAGTAGCAGTCTGTTTACTGCCAGACTCCTTCATCCACTCAAACTGCCATAAATCTCATCTTGATCTCACCTACAGTTTGTACAGGAGCTCTGAAATCTTTTGTTTTTCCTTTGGTGTCCAATGGAGTAAATGTGAATCTTTCATTGTCTTAAATGTATGGTGGAAAAGTCCGATAGATCGTGACTTCTTTTAGGGCAAAAAACGTATCTAATACTGGTTTTGAGTTATATGGAGCTGGAAGTCTATGCCCTATGTTCTGAAAGGGGTATGTAAACATGTATTATTTGTATAAAAGAACAGCATTGAATTAGCCACGGTTCAGGGGTTCACCTGTTGGTGAGTTTTATGTGGTCATAAGAGGTCTTTTCTATGTGTATTGTTTATTAATATTCTATAACATTTCCATTAAGCCTGTCAAGTCAATTCCAGAAGAAATGCATCATATCCAGTGTCAATCTATGGGCATGATAATTAAGACAACTGCAATATATATTAATACTTGGTTAAATAGGTTATGCATTGCCTCCATGGGTACTATTTCTGGCGTATTTTATCATTAAGTTGTACTTTAAATCAGTCTTTATCAGGTTAGAGATTTGACTAATCACCTTTTTGATCACTGAATAGTGTAAGTGCTACACTGCCTGTTGCCATTGTCTACATCTTTGAATACTGCTAACAGCAAGTAAAATACCATTGGCTCTGGAAACCACCTTCCAATTGAACATGCTACCCATTCGTAACCTTCATGTGGTCTTTTGTGTTAAGTGTTTCCATTTAGGAGCAGAGTTTGTGCTGATTGCAGGAAAAACGCACATATTGGATAAAAATAGGTTTACTAACACAATTGTGTTTTTAGTTGTGAGAATGTAAAGTTTCTTGGGTGAAATGTATAGAAGTGACATTAACTTAAAATGCCACAATGGTACTCAAAAAATTTGTCCTATCCAGTGACATTAATTATAAATGTTATTTCAGGTATTTGGACATCTTTCTAATAAAACTGTGAGGGAAAAATTGTTGACCTCCCATTTCATGGAAATCTGTCTCTTTTAGTAAACTTCATTGAATAGCTTTGTTGTATAATGTGGCTTTGTGTTTGTGCAGAGCAGTGTCTTTGGTAGAGGGTTACCCAGCAACATAACTACTGAAAATCCAAAAAAAGCCCCAACTATCTAGGGACACGAGCACCTCACATTCATTAAAGAAAGACATTATAATGGCTTTATTTTTTTCTAAAGGTAGAAATAATTAAATATCTTGTAATGCATTAAATGAAATTGAGTTGACTGCTTGCACTGAAAATTGCGTAGATAATATTTTTATTATCAGTTTCTATCTGAAATATAAATAATCCTTTTAAAAAGCGAACACTAAGGTAGGCAATAATTTTTGCTGCTGTGTTTAAAAGTCTATTTTAAATTAGTGGATATGAGGATGTTAAATCATTGTCAGAATTAAATGTTGTCATTTATTTCTAAATAACTTCCTTTAAAATGAAAACATTGAGTGCTGTTTTCATTGTCATTTTTAGAGTGGTAACATCATCCTATGATAACACTGTCAAGGCTTGGGATATGGAAACAGGAAAAATGCTTGTAGGTATCTTTTTGAATACATCCTGCAGAAGGTATAACTGTAGAATTCAGCTATAATTCTTTTTTTCTTTCTTTTTTTTTAATAAAATTAAAAAATAAACATTATTTGTTAGCACAATACAGTATGGCTAGGTAGGCTTAATGTTTAGTCCTAGTTTTGATACTGATTAATTCATTGAACGTCTCAGTTCTTTCAGATACAAATGGGTATAATAATAATAACCTGTCTCAGAAGATATGTTTAAGATTGATTAAATTAACTTTTAGGATTTGAACAGGGTGTCCATGTCTAATTTTAAATTAATTGCTAATGTAAAAATAGAAAAATTGGTTATAAATACTTCTATCACTTTTCACCAAAATAAAGTAATATCAAAGCCCTTCCTTCCAAGCGTACTTACAGATTATAGAAAGTCTGCTGTTATACAGTTTTATCTCTAATCCTCCAGCATAATTCTAAAACCTTTTTTCTCTTCAGTGGACAATAGAACATGAAGGCATTGTAACTTCATGCAATATCTCATGGGATGGTAAATATGTGGTATCAGGCTCAGACAAAGGTAATGCCATATTTGTTTTTGATGTAGTAAGTGCAACAGTGGTAGCACATGTCCAAGGTAAGACTTAATGCTTTTATATCTTGTTTATGCATGATTTTTTTCTATTTCTTACAAGAAAAAATAATTAGCTCAGTTCAAATACCCTTATGTGAGAAAGGCAAAATAAGCTTATCTGCAAGATAGTAAGCCCATCATTTTTCACAGTAGGTTTATAAAATGAGATAATAGGGCCAAAATTAGACCAACAGTGATTCTTTTTTTGAAGCATAATTTCCCTTTGGATATAATTTAACTAGTGAGAGCTCAGTCCCATGAGGCTTCCACTCAAGACTGCAGGTCAGGGACTTTACCACTCCTGAATCAGCTCCTAGCACTGCTTGCAGTCCTTAGAAGTAATCGTCCCACTGGGTGTCTTTGCATAGGTCATCACAGAAGTACGATCACGAGATGCTGTTTTGATCCGGATAACCAAAGAGTGACTTCAGTATCATACGATAAGACCATAAAGCTATGGGATATGACAACTCGATCCACCTTAGTCACCATTAATGAGTAAGAAACAATACTATTATTAATTATGCATGGTATTATTTGCATATTTGACAATTATGGAAAAGCATGATTAAAATTACCATTCAAGCTTCCTGATGCAAATAGTTGAACAAAAATGTATTCTGATGTCTGTAAGCATTTCTAGTGCTATTTTTTAGTGCTTCTAGGTCCTCAAGTACATATAGTGGAATAAGTATATGCAATATAATACGAAGTATAAACTTCTGGTTGTGATTTCTACTAATTAGGAAAAATTTATAATTGTTGACTAATGAAGTCTTTAAAAAACATAATGGAGTGAAGCAAAACTAATACAGAGAATTTTCCTAAATTGGATTATTTTGGTTGCAGCTTAAACTCCCATGCTTCTTTTTAGAACCATTTCGGACATGGAGAACAGATTATTCTCTTGTTTTCTGAATACATGTGCAAGAACTTTTGTTATATCTACTGACTCATGTTTTCAGAAGACAGAACCATCCTTATTCGTTTAATTATTCTTTCCTCGTTTTCTGATTGTTTTTGCTGTACATCTCAGATATCTTTACAATGGGTCCACATTTTTTTTGAATTATATGGCCCCATAATGCAAACAGTATTCCCTCTAACTAGAAAAAAAAGTATTATTACTTACTATTCATAGAGTATACCTCTGTTCATCATACATATTGGATGTGATTTATTCTTGCTTTTTGAAAACATGATGATGAAGATGAGTCAGTATTTGCCACATCCTTTTTGCAGGACTGTGATAGAGAGACTATTGTTCCCACCCTTTATCTGTGCAGTTCATTATTTGTATGTTACTCTTGAATGTCAGACTTGACCAAACTGACGTGGTCAGACAAGCCCTTAGACTAGATAATGGATTAAAATACTGTAACACTCTCACAAACTGCAGTGACTACAGCATTGTTTCCTGTATAGACTATTATAACCCTTTATTTTCCTCATCATTTCTTCAATTTGTGAAGGTCATTTTGAATTTTAATATTTGCTCCTGTAATTGCAGACCCTCTTAGGCTTCTTTCCATATCTCTTTATCTCATTATCTACATTGTTAATGGAAGTATGAAATAGGAATGAATTCAAAACAGATGCTGTGGACCCTATCAATATATACTTACATTTTCACAGTGAACCAATTATAGCCATTCTCTGAGTTTAGATACTGCTTTTCCAGATTATTTGTCCCTATTTACTTTCGGAGAATGTCATGCCCAGTACCAGCAGCTATGCTTAATATGAGCTCTGGAGCCTTCCCATGCTAAACCCGTATATCTCTCACTGAAATTAGTATTATATCAAAAAATGATGTCAGTATAGGGTATTATTATCATTTTAAGAAGAAAGCGTGCAACAACAGATACTAAATCAGCTGTTAAAATTATCAGTGTCTTTAAATAAACTCAACTAATTTAGCTTTGAATTATAAAAACAATAAACAAAGACTGCCATTAAACAGTAATAAAATTGTCTTTTGAGAGATTAGGAATTACTTTGGATGGGAAATTCAATATGGAACTTTGTAATAATATTTATTTTAAATCACAGTGACAACAGCACTGTTTCCTGTAAAAGATGCTCATAATCCTTTCCCCACTGTAGATTTCAGAAAGCCCTAGAATTCTCATCCAGTTCTGGAACTTCCAGATTTCTTTTCCCATGGGTATCACTGCTTCCAAAATTAGATTTCAATATAGAATTGATCCATCCTGTTCTTCTGAGTATGTAGAGGTTGATGCATGCTGTTTTTTTTTTTTTTTATGAGTGGCTTTTTTGGTAACTTGCTCTTAATAAAGTGTATTTGTGTTGTAATTGCTAAACAGCTTTTTGTTAATCTGTGTTCAACAACAACAACGAAACTGATCACTTGCTGCTGAACAAACAGGGTTCACACCTGAAAAATGACTTAATCAAATAAGGGATTTAAACCCATGCTGGCTGTGGGATTGTAAGCAGCTCTGGAAACTTTACAAAACTATTCATATAGTTAAAATTCACTTTATAATGGTTTATAATGGTTACCAAACCTCGCTGTTCTGGTATTTTTATCTGTGTTTCAGGGGACACAGCAATGCTATCTCAGATTGCTGCTTTACCTCTGATGGTCGTTACTTGTGCACAGCATCCTGGGACAAAAGCTTAAAAATATGGGATATAAAGACAGGAGAATTTCGATGTCATGAACCTATTTCCTTGAACCAAGGACATGAGGGTTCTGTTAGTTCCTGTGTTTTTAGCCAAGATGGTGAGTTATCTTCATACCGGTACGTGGTGTATCTCAATATCTATGTATGTCACATATCAGATGAACCACAAGTGACCACTCTAATCATGGAAGTCATTTGTGATTTCCAAGATAACATATTTAATTATGAGAAAACGATGTCCATGTAAATGAGTAAATTGAAGTTGATGGTCTATTTTCTGTCTTAACCACTACTTCAGGCACTGGAACACTGCTTAGTTGATGTACCCATCAAGAGATAATAAAAGACCATAAAGGAATAAAAGCACAATACTACTACAAGATTAACTTAGCACTTGCAGATATTCTCCTAATATTAGCTCTTAAACACCATTTTCAGTGAATATTGTACTGATCTGTAATGAAGTACCCCCTAAAGTTACTTCATAGTGCAAACAATATATGCCAGTAATGTATTTCTGAAAAACTTCATGGCTACATTGATGGAGCACGTAAACTACTATTTTCAAAGTAGAAATATTTATGAGTTATACAAGACAATTTGGTACATGGCACTTGATGTCTCCTTGATGCTTGGGCAAAATGGAGGAGAAAAGGAGGGAGAAGCAGACTCCCCAGTTTACCTGTATCTGAGTGGAGGTAGTGGAGAGCTATTTCCTACCGCCTTTGTTCCCTTACTTTCACTAGATCACAATCCATTGCTAGTCCCTCCACAAACATTAAATTTGTGTTATTGCAAACTGCTATTTCCAGATTTTCTTTTCTTCACTGCAATGGACTAATACCAGTTTCTGTACATTGTGATCTAATTGGCTGTTTCCTTTTGCAACTTCACATCTGAATACTTAGTAAAGATGACTCCTGAACTGCTGACGCCTGATCAATCTGCAGGCATAACCAAACAGTGGCTTCTCAGCTAGACTGCTCATATAAATAAATAGCAACCCTGTAGGGGGAAAAATTACGTGTGTTTTGAGGACATGTAAATGCAAATAGGCCTATGAACGGTGGAATTTAAAAACGTGCTTTCCATGCTAAACTCCTTAGTATTTTGTTTTTACTCAGAGTTGACCAAACAATTCTGAAAATATTCTCTATATTTAAACTTTTAAACAAAGTATCTTGTTGATTTCCTAAGACAATAAAAATTTCATGTGCTATTTCCACTCATTTGTGTGTTTACTAAATTTATGTTTTATATTTACAAAACCAAGAACATTAGCAACAAATAGCCAAAAGGAATTTTTAATATCTTGTTAAAGCATGACTAATAGCTCGTTATTTAAATTTTATTAACAAAGTCTGACTCACTGCTAGAAGGAGTCTCTTTTATTAGTCTGTATGACAAAGCAAATATATAATATAGTATTCTGATTTTATATTTCAGCATCACTTGTTGTGTCTGGCGGATATGACAAAACTATAGCTATATGGGAAACAGATGCAGGCTATAAAAAGCTAAGCTTAAAGGTACTGAGGTCTTGTTTGATCAGTAGTTTAATGAGAAGGTTTAAAACGTGTCGCTCTTTTAAAAGCATTGTGTATTTTGATACCAGATACCCTTGCCCATCCTTTCCAGATATAGGCAGGAATATATTGTGGATTTCTGTGATTTAATTTGCCAGAACAATCTATTTTTACACAATTACCTACAAAGACACTACCTTTGTAAAGTCAGTTACTGATATGCTATTACTTTTTTTTTTTAAGAACAAATTTATTTAATAATTATATGAATGGAGTTGTGCTTATGTTTTAGGAGATTATTCTAGCAAGTAACAAGAGTCTGGATAGTGCATATATTAATTGTAAAATGCCATACTGTGTATGGCTTTATGTTTACATGCTTGCATATGTCCGCAGAAAATAGTACATTACAAGGGGAGCATTCCAAAAACTGTAAATACTAATGTTGAGGTTGTCAGGTTTAGTTCAGACCCTAGGTTACGCACTTTATATTACTACCTGTATTGACTGGGACACGGTCTGCCATGTTACGGTCCTTTATAGGATGATCAATTCTGTAAGTGAGGTAGCTATTCAGTATTTAGCTATCCCTGCTTAGAGCTAGGACTGCTCTTTTCTTTCAGATCCATGGTAATACCACCCAAAATTTGAGGAGGTAAGTAATATCTGCATGAAAAAAAAAAGAGCACCCTACCTTCATTTTTTTTGCGTGCCATCATGAGTTTATTTTTTGCAAATGTATCATATCGTATTATATTACCTTTCATTCATTTCTTATTTTAGTGGAAACAATCCACAAGACTTCAATTAAATATCAGATGTGAGTCGAAGAAAAGGATTAACAGTGTTCCTAACCTTACATATGCATTTTGCAAATGTTAATTTCATAGAAGTCTTACAATAACATCAGAGTTCAGATTTGCAACCTTGCCTCTTTCCTGTCTTGTGAAAATCTGATTTCAACAGAGTTTTTTGTTTTTTGGACTTACTACATACACTGTTCGAGGCTTAGTTAAGTCTCACGTTAACATGAGTTAAATGAGTTAACACTCATGAACAAACCCACCTGGCATATCTCAGAAAAGACTGCTTTCCTTAAAAGTCTTTTGAGCTTAAAAATAAATTTCAACTGTTGTTTGCATTCAAGATAACATCTTTGTATGGGAGATCTTAAAAGCTTGTGCCTTACCTGATACCTTAAATGTAAGCTTACATACCCTCCTCAGTTGGAACTGTAGTGATTAAACCTTTTGAACAGTAACAGCACACATTCTCCACAGCATAGGTGCTTTACGTAGTACAACTACTGCAAATTTCCCAGTTCACAGCAATCTCTGTAAGTAACTCAGTTTCCCATAAAATGAGAAGGCATCTGTTTAAATGCTAATGTCTTTGTAACTATGGAGAATTCCAGTTTAGTATCTGTGCCTTGGTATAAATATATTCTGTGCTCATAACTAAATTTAAAAACATGTTTTAAAGATTCTGCTATAAAATAGCGCTTACATTTTATGTATGCATGTTTGACTTTGTGCTTGAAAAATATACACTTGTTCCTCTATTATAATTTAATTCTTAGGTGTGGCATTAGTCTATCAAAATGACATGGTGCCTTCCTAAACTCTAGGAATTTTATCGGTTAATTCCATTCATGTCTGAATAACGTCCTTCACTGGAGTAAACACATCATTTGAGATTTTAACCTGTCTCTATTCTTATGCCAACTCAATGCCGTTAACCTCAAATCAGCAGTGCTGCTGTTGTCAAAACGAGGATATCCGATACAGCTGCTTGACTTGGCCTGCTTCCAGCACTGGTTTCCTTCCCTTGAAATGGGGAGAGTTGCTGCCTGTTCCCAGATCTCTTCCCCCCCCTTTTCACATGCAAAACAGCCTCAAGTCCTCCTCCCTTCCCTTTTTTTAAGGTAATGAGTATGAGGAATCAACTCTCTCTCTGTACAGTTCTTTAGTAATCTGTTTAAAAAAGTAGGAAAAAAAAAGACCTTAAATAGAGCTTAAACCCATGCTAACTGTGTAGATGCAGTGCTTCTGATTGCTACAACCGGTGGTCTGCTTTCCAGAGATTATAACAGCCATTGTTTTCAGGTATAGGTAGGAAAACATGAGCTTCATAGAAATGTTTTTTCCTGACTTGATGTGAGAAGTTTAGACAAAAACTTTCTCTCTGCATTTCAAAATGAATGCATGGTACAGATTGTTGTTGTTATTATTAGAAAAGTATTTTTTTACTTGTCTTAAATTTTGCTCTACTGTAGGGTCATTGCGACTGGGTGACAGATGTTGCAATTAGTGAAAACAAGAAATGGATTCTTTCAGCCTCAAAGGTAATCGCTAATTTCCTGATGTGGTTTCAGGAGCCAACTTATAAATGGATGTGAAGATTTCATCCCTTGTTTTCAGCTGTGGTTTGATGAAAATTAACACTGGTAAAGTTGCTTATAAAAATTCTAAGTTCTAAGCAATATTTACCTCAAGTAATTAGAGGAAATCTTAAGAATTTGATACATGTTTTTATTTGTTATAACACATCAATATGTGTTATTATTTTAAAATGTGCATGCGGTTTTAAGATTGCTAAGGTTTCCAAAGATGTGATACTTAAATGTGAAATAGTTTAGCACTCTCAGGGTGAGAGCTCATCTGATAAAATGAGATTTCATCTTCTTGAAAATGATGTAGGTCACTGTTTTGGTAATATGCATACACATCAAAACAATTGCTTCTGTTTCTCAGGATTCTACTTTGAGATTGTGGAATATTGAGAAGATGGATCACATACCTTCAGTGATAGAAAGCAGAAAAGAAAAAGGCTCAAAAATCACTCAGGTTCTATCATTTTATTTTCTAACCCCACCTCATAATTTATGCAAAAACAAAAAATTTGGATTTTAGAGGAAAGCTGTAAGATTTGCTGACTGAAAACACAAATTGATTGTGATTCTTGTCTCTGTGTGAAGATTTTCAAATCATTTTTGGGGAGTGGAATGTAGGTTTTTTTTTTTTAAATTGATTGCGGGAAGGACACCAATTTGTATGTAGAGGTGCATTCTCGTTTTTAGAAAACACAGTAAGACATTTATGTGTAACTCTAAAAATAAATATATTTTGTTTTTCTATGCTTGATGCTTCTGCAGAGTAACTGCCTGCTTATATAAGAGTTGCAAACTTAAAAAGACAGGGACGGTAATAAAAATGTTCTTCTGAACATAAATCAGCTTACAGTCATTCTAATTAGTTGCTTTTTAAAACCGAGACTGTAAGTGTTCTGACCTCTGAAACATGAATTATAAGCAGATAGATGTTAGGAAAGTGGAACGTTAACAAGCTTAATGCTGTTGAGATGTGCTTTTCTTTATAGTTCCTCAGTTGTTTTTGATGGTGTATTTGCAAGATCTCTTGTATGTTTTTCTTCTTATCAATAACTACTAAGTGAAATTGCATGGAAAAAAGAAAATTGTTATTTATATATTTATATATTTATTTTTAATCAGGCTTTCCTGTTGAACAACATTTGTTCAAAAGCAATGTACAGCTTTTTAAGCTTTTACCAGCAGTGAAACTGTGTGCACTCCTAAAAAGTATCCATTGATAGAAATTTGAGAATACAGTTAAAGTTGGTACTAGAAAGGATTTTTGGTGCATTTTTAGCAATATTTAAAGTATATCAAACAATTAGAAAAAAATAATGTTAACTTTTTTATAAATATTTTCATAAGCATTGAATTTTGAATTAATGCTGTATGCGCTCTAATACTCGTGAAGTCTACTCCGTTTCTGTGTGTGGTCAGCAAAGTTTTTTTCAGCAGCACTATCTGTGTAAAGTTATGACAGCTATACACACCTAGTGCATCTCAAAAATCAGGCCTAGATATGTGTGTATATGGAGACATACTTTTATGAGTGAAATAATGCACATCTATCGCAAAATTTACTAAAATACCATTTTTAAAAATATTTACACCAGTGTGAAGAATGCGAAAAACCCTTCTTAAGCCTGCAGTGTGGTGACTTTGAAATGATATCCAAGTGTGTATTCTGTCGTCTGTCTTCTCCAGTGACACGTATTTTGCCATTGCCACCTTCTATCTCTCCTGATTTTTAAATTCATCCAGCAGTCTTTGGGTGTTAACATATCTAAGTATAAATGGAATGTCTGTACATCTTTATATACTGCACATACAAAGGTAAGGGCTTCCTCTAACCTTGTGCTACTGTGGTATTCTGTATGGAGAACAATAAACTGCTGTACTAATTCATTGAATAGCCGTGACTTGTCATGTAAAGAATGCAACTGCCCAGGAGTTGAAATCTATTTATGTTGCGTGGTAGTAGAAAACAAAATTACTTACTTGTCCTTTGGTAAATTTTAAACAATTGTAAATTAATACTATAACTCCAATCTCAGCTTAGTAAAGAATACATGTGAATGTATAAATCATGACAGGTTTCCTTCCGTTCTTTAGATAAACTGTTCTTCTTTACTATGGCACACACAGTTGCTTTCAGTGGACATCAGACAGAGTTTTGTGAGTAAAACCATGAAGAAGACCATAAATGTTTTTTTAACCTGTTGCCATACTTCTTAGAAAAATTTTGCAAATGAACTTTCAGCCATGAGAGTAAGTTCTAGGCTGCATCATAGCTGACTTGATGCAGCACAAGCTAGTGCTGTGCCATCCGCCAAGGAGCATGGTATTTTTACTACTATTAGGAGCGTGAGAAGGTCAATTGCTAAAAGTTTTAGTGTTTCAGTATGTTTGGAAGCCTTGTTCTTGAGAATAGCATTTTCAAACTTTTCAGCATTTCTTTCCCAAAGGAACAGAAATGAGAATAGTTAGAACTGGGCGTGTGGCAGCCTGGAACACAGTTAAGCTGTGGAATAAAAACACATTTGAGTGGGTAGATTATTTTTTCTTCTTTTATATTATATGAAATGTGTAGCAACAATCACAGAATCCAAGCTTAAAAGAAAAATACTTCTGGGATACATTTTGTATAGCTTTATGGCTTTGAATAAACATGAGGTGATAAAATGCATTATTTTCTAACATTCTTTTCTGTACTTTACTTCTAAATTAAATAATACTTTTTGTTGATAGAGCAGCTAAAGAAAATGCTGTGTCCGTGCCCTTGATGTTATTTTTCTGAACAGATTACAGAAAATATGCATGTATTATAGCTAAAGTAATTTGGCTTGAATGTAGTTAGTAATACTGAACTAATTTCTGTAGGTTAGAAAAGATTAGTCATTGATGTTGTTATATTAAAATTGAAAGTGTTCTCTGTTTCTTTTTTTTACCCTTTTCAGCTGGAAAAAATCAATGCTCTCTTTTTTTTCCACTGAAACAGGAAAAAAAACAATTGCTCTATAGAGGTTTGGTTTATTTTGCATTAGTAATGTGAATAGGTTGGAATTTAAATGATTCCTCTTTTTATTTCCCAACTTTAGAAAAACAAGGGAAAATGAATTCTTACTGAATTTAATGAAACGAGAATGTAAGTTTTATTACTTGTTGCTGTTATCTGTCCACTGCCATCACTTGTGTCCTGCTTGGGTGCCATGTGAGTCAGCTTGCCTTCAGCCCTGAACTGATCTCACCTGCAGCAGTAGGCTTGTGTTTGTATGCAGAGTAGGTTTTGTGGAGAATGTGATAACTATCGACAATTCACAGGGTGACTTTTTGTCTGCATTTATTGTGGGTTTTGTACCCTGAAGTTTGACTAATTCATTCAGGCTGATTTTTACCTGTTGACAGAGTTAAGAGAGAAAGCTGTTTTAGACCAGCTAAGCGTGGCTGTCATTCTGTAGTGATTACTTGAAAAATAGCATCTATAATTTGGCTCTAAATATGCCTTAGGTGACTGTTAAATTGCCGAGGCAATCTCTACATTTTGCAGATGCTGATTATACTCCAGGCCTGTAATCAGATCTATTCATGAGGTTTCTTTCTCTGATAACCTTTGGTTGTAGGCCAGGCTGCGTGTTCATTTGTGGCTCATTGCGATGTGCTTAGACCATCAATCTTCCTGTCGTGGCACATCCTCCCTTGCTGCCTTGTGGAGGTAACAGGCCAAGGGGCTGAGGCTCTGCAGGACGTTTTACTGGTGGCAGTGTCAATGCTGTGTGAAGAACTCAGATTTGTTTTGTAGAAAACTGCAGCCTAAATCACTGTCTCTAATTATTTAGCTTGCACGAAGGTGTGTGTGCGCATGCGTTTGGTCAGGAACTCTATTGTTACATGCACAAATCATTCAGCAGGTAAGCAGCGTGTGCCCATGCACGTCGTGGTTTAATTTCTGTGTTACGGAGGTGATGTCAGTGTGAGGACCACTCTTCCCTCACTATCCTTGGTTGTGAACCCTGGGTGCTTGAGACAGTGGGTTTGAGACGAGACAGAACTGGAGCCTAAACCTTGCCTAAGTTATCTTCCTTCACAGTCGCTACATGCCTAGTGCCAAAAACAAATGCAGATGCGTTAGAGAGTCAAGTCTGGCAGTCTCTGCACTGATCACGGCTGCCACACCAGAACTGCCCGGCCCCCTTGAGCCACGCTGTGAGGCAGGACTGCTGCGGGGGCTGACAGCGGGGCTAGTCAGGGGCTGCCTGAGCCTGCCGGCCTGTGAGGGCAGCTCCGGGGGCTGCGGGCCGTGCCGGCCGCCTCGCTGGGCCGGGGGCGGCGGGGGCCCGGCGGGGCACCCTCAGTAGCCACTGAGGCGCAGTCCGGGAGCCGCCGGGCCGCTGTATTGGGGCCGCGCGGCGCAAGAGCCTATCGCCCGGCGCCGTGGCTTAGTTGGTTAAAGCGCCTGTCTAGTAAACAGGAGATCCTGGGTTCGAATCCCAGCGGTGCCTGCGCGGGTTGGTCCCCGCCTTTTGCCAGCGGCCGCTGTTTTAACGCCGCCCGGGGCGGGGCGGGGGCGGGAGGCGGGCTGCCGATGGGCGGAAAACGATATCCGCGTGTGAAGTCCTGTGTGTGTTATGTACGTACATACAGGTGTAGGGTGTACCGCATGCGTGCCCCTGCTGTCCGGGCTGAGGGCCTGTTCTGGCCGTGATCCCGGCAGGCCCAGCAGAAGCTGCCTGTGTTTGTTGGTCGGCTGCCGAAATGACTGGGGAACGCGAACAAGGAACAAAAAGTTCCAGTTTTAAAGCAGAGGGTTTGTTTTTTCCCCGAGATTTTTAATCATGCAGAGCCAAGAAAATTCCTCTATCTCAAACGTCTTTGCTTCCTGTCTGTAAATCTTCAGAAGTCTCTCAGTTAGGTACTCCTCCCTTTTTTCTCTTTTTCCTCTAGTTTGCGTGAATGTTAGCTAGATGTCCCACACTGAGGCATTTGTCACCCCTCAGTGCCGAGGCTCGGCCTTTGCCTCTCCTTACTCGTTTGTTTGCGTAGTCTGGCTTCTCCAAGTGACGGTAGTGATGAGCGCTGTTTTCATTTCCCTGCCATTAGTGACGCAGGAGGGGGACGGAGCTTTCCGGGACATCTTTAGAAGTCAAAGGCCGAATCCTCCCCCATTAGGCTTGTGAACTGGGTTTACTGAAATTATTCCAAATGTGACTGTAAACAAAGGAGAATCCATCCTCAGATCTGAAGTCAAAAGGCTTTAAACCCATTAATACAGCAAGTCCCAGCCTTGCAGCTGTGTGCTCGGGCATTTTTTTGGCCCACACAGCAGCTGATGGGAGTCAGTGGAGTCTGGCATGTTTGGAGGGTCAAGTTGTCAGGGTGCAGATCTGCAGCCAAATCATGGGGGCTGGAAAAGAGCTTTCCATAGCCCCTAATGCAATACCCGAGCCTAATGTCCAGGATCAGCATCTAGTTACAGCATCTATCTGCAGGAATCTTTCTTTGAGCAGTATTTACTGTAAAAATGCAACATAGGTATTTGATACATGGTAAGTATAAGCACATAATAAGTGCAAATTTCAAAATGTTTCGTTAAACAATTAGGAGTATGCAGATTAAGGCTGTTTTCATCATATTCTTCAGTAACTCATTGATTTGTATTACAAAGAAGAATGGGCAAGAGCAAGCCACGTTGAGTGTCAGCCAGGTCATCTGCTGTTCCTCAAACAGTGTCTTGTTTGGATTCTGCAGGAAACAATTTTGAAAATAAAAATCTCGTGTGGATATTTTTGTTCCTCCAAGCATGTAACTGTTTCTTCTGGCTGCTGTAAGAGGGACTCTGCATTTTTGTATTATGAGGATGATTTGCATACTTACAGGAAACCAATATTTAAGCAAATTGAGTGAACTATGGCATATTTTTTACACCGATGTAATGATACATAAATACATCATACAGGTTGCTTGTTTTGGTTCATACTCACATTTTAAATATGTATTCAGTAAATCCCTTCATCTGAGCACTTTCACTAGCTGCCCAGAGGGTGTCTATGAATGGCCTGTTGTGCTGGACAGCTTGTTGTATTTCTTATTTATGTTATAACATTCATAAAAATTTCAAGAAACAATGTGAAAGTGATTTGGATGTGCTTGCTTTCGTTACAGTAGCAGTATCTCAGGGTTCAGTTTGCTCCCAGGATTTGACACCAGTCTCTTTCATTGCACAAGGGCCTTGAACACCTTCAGTCTAATACCCCAGCCTGGAAGGGTCCAAATCCATCGGGCTTCTGCCTTCACTTCCTCCTGTGCTGTGTGCTACATTTTGTCTGTCGTGTAAGATTGCAGGGAAGAATCTTGAGTGCTGTCTATAGAGCATGCAAAAGTCCCCCGTCTCCAAAAAGGCTGCATTTTTGATCGTCCTCAAAGAGGAAGCACAGAGACATTGCGGTTCATAAACAGAAGTGGTATTTGGCCTGTTGAAACTGGCTTCAGTTTTGGCTGATCAGTAAACCATCTCACTCGTTTTCCTAGCAGGAATAGCCAGCTGGACTATTCCATTAGGCCCACTGACCTCGGTGAAACTATTCCCATATAAACATTTTTGTGGGATTAAGGGCGTTAGCTGTTCTGTTATGGGTTATATGTAGATAATATCTTGAGAGCTGGAGCACGAAACCCAACAATACTCATGACTGCGATTGCAAAAAGTGTTTTAATGCACGTGATTAAAAAACTCTGTTAAAATGTCAGAATACTAGTCGTGTTAAAAGGTTCTATATTATTTATCATGTAAAGTTCCACAATATATGTTTCTGAGGTAGTTTGAAATCACTAACATTTAAGCTAAATGTGCATGTTGAGTGTGTCTTTTTTTTTTCTACATACACGTGTTGGAATAGGCCAGATAAAGGCCACTAAAATCTAAAGCAAAACTGTAATTACAGATTCTTCAGCAGTGTTAACACTGCATTGAAGTTTCTACATGCTCTGCCAGGTAGCAGGTAGTAGCAGGTGTTTTCACATAAATATTTGCGTTTTTATTCATAGCGTGATCTGAATAAGGCTCTTTCTCCCCACCCAAATGTCACACCATCCTGTCAATAACCAGTGAAGTAAAGCAGCTGTATATAATCATCATCAACTGCTCTAAATTACAGCAAGTGGTGCTCATAGACCCCCCTCACCCTTACTCTACGGGTATTTGCAATTTTATGTTTGAAAATACACACATACTCAAGTATGATCTGCATAATTTCCAACCAGCAAGAGAGAGCACAGTCAGCCTGGCCTTGTAAATCGAAGACCTGTTGTTGGCTCCTCAGCTGCTATTTGGCTCTGCACACAGTGATTTTAACTTTCGATCTCTTTTGCCATCTGCAAAATTATAACAGTGTTACTGACCTCACAAAGATGCTGTGAGAGTTAATTAATGTTGTATGAAATACTTTGAGCTTTTGGATAAAATCAATATTATTCAATCTATGTTTTTGTTTTTCTTCTCAGTGAGCTCTCTCAGTTTGGTCATGCTGGTGGTGAGACTTTTCAACAGTACTGGCAGGGTTCACAGCTGCATTTGACTTGAAGGTATGTAATTATATCAGTATGTGACTGATATTGCCTGAGAAGAGGTAAGTGTAATAGGTAGTTTATGATAAGTATTAAAAAAAAAAAAATTCAAAATTTTAGTATTTGTAAAAAATTACTATTTTTTGATGGCAAGCCCAAAACAAATGCGTTTAAGGTCACAGTATGCAAATTAACACTTGGTAAAGACAGGGGATCTTTGCAAATTAAGTGTGATAAATTATAAACTCTGTAAAAGGATATTATAGAAGCTCATATATGACTCTGAACAATTAATGTGATATTAACAATGCTAGGGATTTGTGTCTTGTGCTATGGTCCTTTTAAGTGTACATTAGGGTAAGAAAAAGGCCAAATAAAAACCAGAAAAGAGATTGTGTGTAGGCAAGACATTTATTACAGAGCACACTGTTTATTTTTAGAGCTGTAATGAATCTCTCTAATCATATTAAGGTGGAACCAAAGAACAATTTAATTACCAATACCAAGTATATTGTTTTATTTTTTAAGCTGGAGGAGCAATGCCACCTGCCTTTGAAAATTTGGGATGGGGTAGATGCTGTAAGTTTTAAAACAGTAACTGCGTTCTCTCTGTGGACATTGCACATAAGTGGTTTAACCATGATTTTCTCTCAGAGTCCCTAAAAAGAACTGTGTGTCTTTACTTGTTGCTCAGATTCACCTTGATCTTCTAGCTTGGTAACGAAGGACAAAATCCATGAGCCATGAATACAGGGACAGTCAGAAGCCTCTGGATGTTGACATGCAGCCTATAACCACGGCCTATGGAAGTAGCACAGCACAGTCTAAATCTTGGCAAAAAGATTTTCACTTTAATAAGGCAGATATTTTCAATGAAATATCTTGCTTTCATATATTCTATGGGTGTTTGAGACACCTTACTCTTGGATAGTTTAAAGGCAAAGCATGCAAAATACGTACCAAAAGAACGTGGCGAGGTGACTCCAGCACAGACGACACCAGAGCTCTGGCTGCTCTGGCCTGAAACTGTTACTAGTTTTCATGTGACATTCTCATGTGTTCTGAGGTGACAGTAAAGCCTTCCCTTCATCTAGTCTCATAAAATACTTTCCATCTGGAGTAGAAATTACCATAATACAGAGCTTTTTTATAAAAGCCTTAAAAAATAGCTGTGCATGAATAAATGTAGTATTTTTTTTATCTATATATATGGGAGAGAATGTTATGTTCAAAAAAATTTTAATGTTTTACTCCTGTAGTGGATAATTCACTCATACGAAGAAGAGAGAAACAAGGAATCTGACTGCTTGTATATTCTAAAATAAAGTGTTTCTTCATGTTTTCTAGCAGTAGATCAGAATAAACTACTGAAATTTTGTCAAGGTACTTAGTATAAAAGAATACGCACCTGGAGGAACTTCTCAACAGCTTATCCCTTATGCTTAAAAAAAGAAAGTGAAATGATGAAATAATGCCAGTGTCTGATATTTTAAAGAATTCTCAAAGTGGCAGGAATCGCTCCAGAAAATCTTTAGCTCCTGTCCTGTTGTGAACAATAATTTTCCCAAGACTTTCATGACAGTTTCGGTGAAATTGTATACAGAGTTTATCACAGTCATGGTGATTCTGTGCTACTGACTCAATGAAGTTGAGTATATTAAGTATCACTTAGCACAAGAAAATAAATATACCCTAATTGAATCAGACCAAAGGTGCATCTAGTCTAGTGTCTCTCCATAGCTGTGGCCAGCAGCACGTGTCTAAGGTAGAACATACGCGCAGGGCAAACATGCAGTGATATTTTGCCAGAATATTCTACCGGCCTCTGGTGATTTCCAGCTTGGGGTCTTGAACTCTCACATACAGATGTGATCAAATTTAATTTTTCATTTCTCGGTATCTGTGGGAAGGAAGAAGTGAAGGGACTCCTGCAGGCAGATGTGCATATTGGAGACATCTTTATCATAGGGACAGTTGCCTAAAGAAGGGAAATATTAGAGGCAGTCAAATGTTTAGTGGCTGTTTATTGTAGCAGTGACTATAGGTGTAGGGGAAGATATTTTCCAATTCGTTGGCAAGGGCTGGCATTGCTGCCTGCACATTATTCACAAAGATTTGGATGAAAATGTTTGATGAAAACATTGAGTGAAGCCACATCGCCTGTTAACCTCAGTTCGCAAGACTGCCCTTTCCTATTCCCTGACATGCTGTTTTGCGATGTGTCATGCTTTGACAGGCACGTCCTGTTGCTGTGTCATGCCTCTATAATGTGATGTGATGCTTGTGTCATGAAAGGATATGCCAGAGTGTAATACATCAGCTCTGAACTTTAGGGTTGGGGGAAACCGTTTGGGATACTGTAGTCTGTGTATTAGAAAACAAAGACGTTCTCCAGCTACTGCTTTGCTTCCTTGTAGAAATGTTGGGATGGATGTTTTCTTAGTTTGTAAGTAATTTACAGAAATGATGTGTGTTACTTGTAGAATTGCTCTAAGATTTTCATTGTCTATTCTTACAAAGTAAGTAATGACACAGAAGTGTCTTACTGAGAAGAGAGTGACTTGCCCCCACCACCTTGCAGATCAGCTCCTCACATGTATTCGTTCTGCCAGTGATATTGACAGTTTGGGCCTTTGTGTAGGTAAAAGTGGTCTGGAACTTTACGGTAGGTATCCCACAGAGTATTGCTTAAATGTCAGAAAACACAACAGAGGGCAGTAGCAGAGACAGTAAGAGGCAGGCACTGAGCAATTTATATTCTTGCCATCGAGGACCTGTGCTGTTGCTCCATTCTCCAATAACTCAGTTTGTAATTATGTATACGTGGATAGAAAATATATTTAAATTTTTGAAAGCTTGATTGTACTTCAGAGTGAAAATCAAGATTCTCCAAGCAGGGAGATGGGTTAGCTAGAAAAATCTAAATTGTGTGCTTGACTGCTGCAAAATGGATTTTTTTTTTTTGTCATTCAAAAGGCTGCAATCTATAGCAATAAAACTTGTGGATCTGTAGGACCAAGGAGATGGATAAGGGAGTTTTGGCCATATGTGACTGTTCTGAAAAATGGTATTTCGTTAGTTATACTTGGCCCATGATGGAAAGGTTTCTTTGTCATGGAACCTGGCCTCTTCCTTCTCATATTTTAAATGCGCATTGCCTATTTTGGCAATTTACGTTTGTTTTATTAGATTGTGAAACCATTGCAATTCAGTTTATTTTCAGCTTAACCTTCTATTTCTGTTCCAATGGGATATAAACTAACGTGGATAAAAAAAAAGGTAGTTTTTATATCTTGTTTTGTGTAGGAGTAGTACTGGTTTGAAACCTATGCAGCCTGACCTCACAGGATACCCATGTCCAAAGTGTGATTCAGAATATGGGCTTCAAAGATGGACACTTTTTACGTGCCTGTAAAAACGTGTCTCAATCTATTACATGTATATAGCCTTGTTGTTCACTTTGAGAAGTCATTCAAAAAGAATTACCTGGAGCAAAGGGCAAGTATTGTTAACAACTATGAACTAAAATCCACAGTGCTAACACCTCCTGTATGTAATACTCCTTTTAGGGCACAGAGTCTTTCAGTCAAATAAGTTGAAGTTTAGTATATTTTGAGGGTATTTGCTAATGCCTGTGTTTTTCCTCAGTCTCTGTGTATCATTATGATTAAGAAGATGAGGTCGCAAATGTTGGGGACAGACCAGTGCAACCTGTAGCGCAATCACTGCAGGTGAGTGCTTTGCTCTGGTTTTGCTGTGGTTCATCTGCATGAGCCGTGTTCTAAGACGTTGCCTTTCTTATCCTGGAGATGTAAGATCATATGGCCTTGCATGTATTACTAATGTGGTTGTGGGAACTTCTGTTTCACAGCATTGGAGGGGGTGGTGTGGAGGTCATAATGCATTCAGCAACAACAGAAGAGCCCACATCTTATCCCTGTTTTAAGTCATTTGAAAGGTAATGCCTGAGGCATATGAAACAGGGAAGCATCTTTATTTCCTTGTTGCAACAGGTCTTTGCTTCAAGCAACTGTACTTGAGCTGTGATTAAGGTTTAAATATAAAAAGATATTTTTAATATTAGTTGGTGAGGTAATCAAGAATTGACCTCACTGACGTCAATGGCAAAACTCCCACTGACTGTGCTGTAGTCAGGTTTTCATTCAATAAAAAAAATAATAAAGAATCTGATTCATAATGAAGGGAGGAAAATATGAATCAACCCAGGCTGTGTGGGTAGAGTTTTTCCTGTTATTAACTGTGCAGTGGCATCAAAACAACGAGGTCTGTATTTATTTGCTGTAGTATTTGTGATTATTCTTTACTTACATATGACTAAACACAATTAGCCCTCACAGGATTCCTGCCAAAGTGTGTGCTGAGCTCTCATTGTAGTCAATGGAAACTATTGAGTACCGAGCTTTTCTGAAAATCTCTTGATAATATTTGAACACAAGTGTTTTTAAGATCTTCAACTGGAATACATTTTTTTAAAGGACATAAATGTCGATTAGGTATTGTTTCTGGATGAGTTTTTAAACAAATGTTCTTTTTAATATCTATACTATATACATAAAAATATCATTCTCTATTTTTCTCCTGTAATAGCAAAATGTAATGAATATACTAAATGAATATACTAAAATGTCATAGTCCAGACATAATTTATAATAGCTTCTCTAATTATTCATTAATATTTGGGAAATAAAGTCTGATAGAAGCTATTCAGTTAAATTTTGGTGCTTATTTTTGATGAATAATATGACTCTATATAGTGCTTTTCTGTTAGAATAAATATTTATTGTCAGTAACTTAGAAATTGTCAAATAACATGGTAAGTCAGTTCTGTTTGGCCAGCCCTGAGTGGCTGTTATTTTCAGTACTACACTTTTTGTTGTGCTTTTTTCCTTAATTAACATTTAAATTTGCATGTCGTTTTCATGCAGAACAGAATTAATCACTCAAATGATCTCTTTTTATCCTCTTATATGTGTTATGCTCTTTTATTTGGTGCTTCTCATGGTCATTTGGGTTATCTTTATATAACAGATGCACGTTATCTTAGTCGAGCAGCATACCAATATTCTATTATTTCCTTAACTTTAAAGCAACAAAGACTCAGTTTTTGTATAGTGTTATCTACATTAGCTGCATTCTGAAGTTTTCTTTTTATTTTCTTAATAGAATGTCCTTTAAAGTATACGAATTCTGTGTCCTTAATCACAACAACTGCACGCATGTGTAATGAAGGCTGGGATTGTGCGGACTGTACAGCTACCATTATCACACGACATCCTTTTCTTTAGGCTGAGAAAATTTAGCCAAGGTATTTCTAGCAAATGCATTAGGTGAAACTAGAGTGTGCAATGTTTGCATGTTAAACAGAAGAAAAATACTCAAAAAGTAAATACTTCTTGATAATACTTCAAAAATACTCAAGAAGTAAAAATCTTGAGGTATAAACTGATAGAAATTCAGGAAGTCTAAGTGCTCTAAGCAGCTGAAAAGATATATAGGTCTCTGTCATGCAATTTTTTGACTACCCAGGAAAACCATTTGGGGAATAGTTAACTCAGAGCACAAGGTCAAAATGAGTATGTTCCCTTGGTTGCCGTGGCCAAAATCTGCCTGTTTTCTAAGATAGCAAGGGTAGAGTGACCTTCATGTGCTCCTTTAATACTGTTTCCCATGAGGTCAATTGCCATTTCTTCTGGCAGTCTGTCTGACTGTGGTCTGTGGAAATATAACCTGGTAGATTAGGGGAGAATTAATGAATTAATAACTGTAAAGACAAATTTGGAATGATTAGAGCCAAGAGCTGCTCTGAGTTAGCGCATCTCTTATAAAGGTGCCAGTGAGACTCACAATGTAGCTAGATGCAGTGGTCCAAATTCAGTTTAATATGATGGCAAATAAGAGAAGAATTTAGTAATTTCTTTTGATACCAGCTTGTTGAATCTCTGACTTAATAATTTCCAAATGATTTCACATAAATTGATTATGCAGCTGCTGCTGGTTTCTGTATTTCAGCAACTCTGAACATGGGACCCTCAGGAGAGCTTAAAAATAGATTTGGGGCTGTCTTGGCACTACTGGCTTTAGGCCTGCCTGACACTGATCAGAGCTAATTTGGCTGCAGAGCCCCTGGATGGTACTGTACAATCTGAAATTCATCCGGGTCTTTGCTCTGTATCTGTTCTTCCCTGTGAAGAACTTCAGCAAGAACGTTCGGTAATGATCACTGGAGTGAAAATCCTCTGTAGGAAAAGAGCATACTTTATTCAGTAAATACAAATATTTCTGAAATTAAATTACTTTGCAGCAGCATTAAAATTGTGAATGCTTGCACATCAGGATTTATGTCTTGCTAATGTTTTTTGCATTACCTTTTTGTCACCTGAGCTCTGGACATTACAGAGCTTTGCAGAAAACCTTAGGAGCCCTTCTGTACTGGAATGCATCAAGTATATTGCCCACAAATACAGCTAGAAATGTGCTGAACTAAACGTGGCTGCAGTGAGTAATTGTAATTGTGTCCAGCTGGGATTACTGTACTTTCAGCAAATCTATAGACATGGGATGAAATATTTAAAATTGCTTGACAGTTAAATATTTTTGCTAGCGTGCCTCACTTTTGAGAAATAGGAAACCTCTGTGATTCATACCTCTGTATCGTTACAGTCAATGGGCACTGCTCTGCTACGATGTTCAGTGACTGCAGGATTGAGAACAAATGAGCTAATCATAGAGTATCAAAGTTCTCTGCAATAGATGGGACAAGAAGAATTGAATTTGCGATTGTTACACCTTTGGCTGTGGAAGTGGATCCAGGTCATGTTGCCTAATGAAACAATGGTATTAAATATTTTCTCTTTGGATCACTGTTTCTTTAAGCCTAGTACAATGCCATTTTTGTGGACATAACTAGTACTATTTTTTTAATATCTAGAGCAGAAGAGTATTGAATAAGTAAGATAAATTAACGATTATTGTAATTACTTTCACTTTTGAAAATTGTCAAGTTACTGTAACAGAATAATATTTTAAAATGCATAGGTTTTCCTAACTTGCATGAAAGTTATATATAAGCTACTATATTTTAAGAACTCAACAACGTAGGCATGGAAGCATAAAATACTATTGTTCGTTTGTTCCAAGATGGTCTGTGGATGATGATAAATTCATAAAAGCTAGTTACAGTGAACGCCCAAAGCAACTGGTTGGTTGAGTTAGTAACTGAAAAATCCCTGCAACCTGTCTACAAATGATTCCAACAAAGTAAATACAAATGTAAGTATAAATACGTATTTATTCTTTTAGTCAAATAAGTTTTAAAACTGGTTTAATCTTCACAGCACCACCCCAGACAATGGCAAACCAAATAATGTGTTGCCATGGGAAAAAAGGGCTATAACAAAGGATATTTGAACACTGATAGCTATAAATGCATATGCCAAGCTGGGTATCATGGGAATTTCTGTGGTACGTATATTACATTACCCTGAACTCTGAAATCTGTACTAAGATCAAAGTATGTTTCTGTTAGCTACTTTTAATTTAGCATTTGTGACTCTTCTGGTTCCATCTACCAGCTTGACTGCTTTCTGTTTAAGAGAATTCATAAGCATGTAAACTATAAATATAGAGAAACCTATATATAAATTGTTTCAGTATTATTGTTGCTTTTGGCAGCCTTTCCTTTTATTTTTTTTTCCTTCTCTTTTCCTTAGGAACATCTGTTTACTTTTGAGATTTCCCAGACTGAGAACTCTGTACAGAAATTATATATTTAGGAAAGGCAAAATTACCTGTGCATAATTCTGATTTTAAGTAGGCACCATTTTGTAAGATTCTCATTCATCTGCTTACTACTCTAGATACCGGTGGATATTTTCATAAATTGATCTACTGTAAATTTTTCTTTTTTTTTTTTTTTTCCTTTTTTCGTTGTTCTACTTTTCCTTCATTTGGTTGGCTTCTCTATCTGGCACCTTCATCTCCCACTCAATTAAGGGAATAACTGGAATGTTTTGACAGCCGCATAAATATTCTGGGAAGGGATGACATCTCTGGGCAGCAGTGCGTGCAGCCATGCTAGTGCTGCCCTCAAGGATAAATAAACAAATGTCAGCTCAGAGGAGTACCATTGATCCTGTGTATGGAGTTGATGCATATGAAGGAGGATCTCGGTTGGCTCTATCTTCAGAAAAAGGGAAGTATGAGGGCAAGAATTTTTCTTGCATTTCTCTTGACTTTGTTTTTCAGGTTTTGACAAATATTTTACTTCCTCTGTTTGGCATCATATTTACATATGATGTTGTATTATGGCCATGTATGCAGATATATAGGCCAGGTCTTGAGTCATACGAAGGATTTCTCAAATGTCTCTTGAAAGTTTTGTGAAAACAAGTACCTGTGCTCTCTTAAAAGAGTTTTGATTTCTGTATCACTAGGTACTTTTTTTTTCTTCTCTACAAGCACATTTATAGACTGCGCATATGAATTTGCCGGGCTGCTATCTTGTTCATTCAGCTGCTTTCGTATGGTGTGGTTATTACACAATTGTTGCAGTGATTTTTCCTTCACATTCTTCAGCTCATTTACCACAGTCTCTTTATTTACATGCTTTGGTCAGAATGTACAACTGGCATCTGTAGCTCTGCTGTGTGTAATGAGTCAGAGTTAAAGGCTATATTGGATTACTTGGTTCCCTGTATGCTAAAGAAAATCTGACTTTTCATGGTTATAAGCTTCACTGAAGGGTGAAGCAGCTTTGATTCTTCTGCAAATCTCTGACATTTAGTTTTGTTCCAGGATTTATCCTTATCCTTTGTTTTTTTGTTTTCTTCAGCTCTTTCAGGACTGTGGTCTGAATTAGCATGTTGATTTGTCTGTCATAATGTTACCCATTTTTATATTAATCATTATAGAGTTCACTTGCACACTTCAGCTTTTATATTTTTGAGATTTTGTACACTGTCTAATATTAAAAACTAGCCTATGCAACAAGGAACAGAGATGAAATCATTGCACCTTCAGGGCAGGCATGATTTCCTCCTATCTGTAGCTACTAGCCCACCATACCTGACAACATGCTTCCAGTTTTTGTTTGGGACACTGAGTGCTTACACTATAAATACTTACCACTGCTGCTGTTAACAGTTGGTTGAATCACTAATGTGCCAGAGAGAAGTGTTCGTTCATTCAGTGTGACACAGCAAAGACGCCAGAGCTTTTTCTATCATGGAAACATACCTCATGACTTAGTAGCTGCGGACTCCATGTGTCCTGTATCCCTTCCGTTGTAAGTATTGGCACACAGTCTGCATAATGATCACACATTCACATCTAAGCATGTGTTGGTATTTCTCTCTTGGTGCTTTAAAATTGCTTTTACTTTTAGTGAAATTAGCTGACAGACTATTGTCTTGATGAGCCAGTACATTGTGATCCTTATGTCCTTGTTAATACATTACATGTACTATGAATCTGGCTGTATTATCCCTGCGAAAAATAGACAGAATTTTCTAGGCGAGTTCATTCATTCCTTTACATCCTTTCTCATTCTTTCTGTGGAACAGCCTCTCACACATGCACGGTTCCAAATTTTTGCTGTGTTATCTATCTGTGCATGTTAAGAAGAGCTTTGCAATCATTTGGGAAATAAGCTGTAATTTGCTCTTTTATGAACCCCAAATCACTGTGTTATGAATATGTATTGAGAAGTTATACAAAAATTGCAGAAGAAATTTGTTAGTAGTGATTTTAGCTGATTCCAAGGACATGCTTGTAGTGTAAAATGATTAAGACCCTTAAAACAGTAGGGTATTGCAATGAATGATAAATGCAACACTTCGTGCAGCATGGGCCTAACAGAACTTAACACTCAGAAATGTGCCACTTGGAACTGGAAAATGTAACTGTAGTAGACAAATCAAGGCAAAGAAGCCATAAACCAGTGTTAGGGACAATCCCCAGGAAAGCTGGAACACAAGCTGTGTTCCCTGGGACCGAGTTTAGCATCTGAGGAAGGGTTTGGGACAAATTTTAATGAAAAAGAGTAGCCACAGCAGTTAATTTTAAGGTATTAGCAACACAATGAGGAGTAGAAAAAATGTGCAAAATTAATTTAGTAGTCAATAAGGCATGAGGAGCGTGGTTATCCTTAGCCTTTGTACTTTTCCTGCTGAACCAGTAGTTGGGTGCAAGTAAAATTAGAATCCGTAGTAAGCATACGTGATAGTACAGACTACCATTTTATTCACTTTACAGTGAAGTTGATGCAGTGCTCAGAGTCCAGGCCAGAGTCGCACTCATGGGTGTTGCTGTGACTTATCCTGGTACTTGTGGGTGGCACTGGCAGAGCACCAGTCCCGAGCTCCTTGCTGCACCGCTCCTCAGCTGTCAGCTTGCTGAAGCGCATGCTCCAGCTGACTTTTATCAGTCTAGGATCTTTGCATAAGTTTCCCAGTCATAAGAAGGGATGGAAAACAGCTCTAAAAATTATTAGTATTCCCAGCCAATGGGTAATATTACACCAGAGAGCATTTTCAAGGCCAGCAGTGGGAACAGTATGGGGAAGCTACTCTGCAGCCTCTCCATCTGTGTTGCAGTTGTGTTCAACCCTTCCCCACCCAGTACAAATGTCAGCCACTGAACTCATTTGAAGGTGTCTGTTCAGTCCTCATTATGTATTTTATAGATGCCTGACTGCATGCAACACCTCTTAAAAATTTCTATTATTATTTTTTAAAAATTAAGTGATACTGGCGGCTGGAAGCACTGCTGAGCAACTTCATGCGGCTACTTTCATCTGCTCTGATAACAATATGTGTACAGAGCAAAGAAAATATTTGTTCTTTCCCAAGGAGATGATTTTAGTGCACGTTCACTGTGTTCATCCTGTGACTTAGAGGAGTTTTCATGTTTCTAATTCCAAGCTGTTTGATCTCCCACTTAAATGCTAAAATAAGTTTGTAGTAACTGATGCAGCTACTGCATGTTTGGCTAGGAATATATTGATAGTTTGTGACAGTGACATTTTCTTTGGTAGGAAATAAGTAAATAAACACAACTTCATGTCCTACTGAGACCATCATTTCCCTGAATTTCTGTATGTGAAGGGGAATCTGAAAACATTCATACATCTGAAATGTGATTCAGACATATTTTGGCATTGCTCTTTTATCATTTACAAACAGAAGAAACACTTCTGAGTTATTTCAGCCTTCGTTTACCAAATATATATATATATATATATATATTTTAATGTCAAGAAGAATAGTAAATCCTTTAATGACTCCAGCTCTGGTAGAGAGAGTAAGCCCCTAACACAAGTAAAGCATAAAAGGATTTATCATAACCTAAATTAAATTGTCCAAACTCTGCTCATCAATAGATATGAACTAACAGGCAAAAAAAGGAATCAGTTTAGCATCTTAGTGGATCAGGGGACTTAACCAGTGGCATGCAGTGTTTTTCCAGTACATGAATACTGAAAACTAGCATCACCACAGCTTAAATCAGTCCATACATAGTCAGTAAATGATAAAGCTGCCGGGAGAGGTAGGAGGTGTGGTGTGGTGTCAAAATAGCCTTTCACTGTGGAGTCAGGAGTGAAATAAAATTGGAGGAACTGATCCTGCCTGTGTAAGCTGCAGAATGGCTGTGCAGTGTCGTGGGACTGGGAAGTGACTCGAAGGACGCCAGGAGCTGGGACACGGGAGAGTGCTGCAGGCACAGTCACGTCTGTTGGCAGGTGACAGCCGAGAACCTTGCGAAACAATTGATAGAATTGCTGGCATAAAACAGTGCTATGAGATTACACTTTTAAAACTGAATCATGCTGAAAATATTTAAAGAAGGAGAGAGAAATGAAACAGTTCTGCTCTTGGCCTGTGTGTTTTTTCCTATTTTAATTGTTCAGAATGACTTGCTGTCCAATGGAACTTAATTGTTAAGCTGCACTTTATAAATTTGATAAGAAACCCTGATTAACTTCCTCAAATTATTTCTGTAAGGATTGAAAAATGAAGATATTCTGATTCTCTTCTGTAATTATCCTGTCTGACTTAAAAACTCTGATGTCAATAACACCGTTAAATAAAAATGAGACCTAATTTACTTAATGGAGCAGGTTATGTAGACCACTCAGTTTTGTTAAGAGAGTTAAGTTATAACTATTAAAAAAAAATGCAATTAATGCTGCCTTGATAATAGTTACAAAGATGACCCTTTCAAGAGAGAATGATTTTATTTTTCAAGCAATTACCCTGATGTAATTACTACTCATAATCCGGTCTGCTTGATACAAATACAAACTTTTATTGAACATTCAGAGTATCACGGAGTAATATCACAGCTTTGCGCTTTCTCTGGAAAAATGTCTATACATTGGTGATCATACTATAGTATTTCTCCATCAAAAAAATACCTGGATTCGCTTTACTGTAATACCAAGTTGCCTATATTTGTTCCTGTCACGTTTAATAAAATGAATGTGAATTACAATGGATTTCTTCTGCTCTTCATAGAATACATGCATAACAAATTTCTAAGGAAGAGTAAGGAAAATAGCTCGCTCTGAAGTTTAGTAACGATCTATGATAGATCAAGACAGGAACAGTGTTAAGGTCAGTGCAGCAAAGTACCCTTGAGGATTTTCTTCCCTTTCAGGGAAAGTGCGTTTGTCACTAAACGTAAACCCTGTTAAATCCAGCCACGTAGCGTTGTGTGGTGGTGCAATATGAACTCTTGTAAAAAAATAAAACTAACGGTAAACTAAGCAAGCTTGAGA
Source organism: Anser anser (assembly GCF_964211835.1). Taxonomy (NCBI): domain Eukaryota; kingdom Metazoa; phylum Chordata; class Aves; order Anseriformes; family Anatidae; genus Anser; species Anser anser. The sequence continues at coordinate 13,381,615 of NC_139732.1, forward strand.
CAAATAACGCATGTTACTACACCTAATGTTTTCTAACCAACTTTTCTTTAATGCCAGATTTCAAAAGAGAACAGAGGTGATGAAAATAGATGGGATTTCAGGCTTGTTTATCTACACGTCTCTATACATGCTACCTTTTATTTGAAACTGATTTATGGAGGAAGAGAGAGAAACGCATAGAAAGAACTTCTGGAAGAGGTAAAATTGAGGTTTTACTTTAAAGAAATCTCAACCAAATTAATGCAAAGAAATAAGCACAAACATGAGCTACAAAAATCAGATGCAGAGGGAACTGACATGGAAAATGTAATAAAAGTGGATGTTGGCAGACTGAGACAGAGATTACTCACATGGACAAGTTAAGGTCCCAGATTATTTTAACATTTTTAGTACTAATATCAATGAAATCCATAATCTTAGTCAACATTGCTAATCATTTTATGATGTCTTCATCTTTATTGCATATTTTTAAAAATAATTTGTAATATTTGTTGAATACACTCAGTAAAATTTTATCAGAACTATTTTGGTGGTGTTATAAACATGACTTTGTGTGATCCAATTCTGTCAAATGCAGTAGCATGTGTAATGTGTAACTTCTACTAATGAGTTTCCTACAGCCACATGTTCTGACACTGGATATGAAGTCTTGAAACAGCTCCAGCTATGGTTTAACTTTGTACAACTCTTTAAAAATGATTTTAAAATAAGCTGCAAATCATCCTGCAGTGGAACACCTAGAATGGGTTTTACTGATTATATTTTAAAGATGTTTGTGTGGATGTTGTAGTGAGATCATGAATTCCACTGTAACCAATAGATACAGGAACATATGGATATGTAATTTCATATATACTTCTCTAATACATTTATGTGAAGACAAAATGATGTGACTGAAAATTAGGACTCAGAATTTTAAGTTAGTCTTACATGAAGGCCAAGTATAAGGGTAATTCTTAAACTGACTGGATTTTATCTTAACAAGTTATTGGCATGGATAAAAAAGAATGTGCACGTTGCTTTGCTTTCAGCCCTGTATGTCTTTGTTTCAGTGATATGCAAGGATACTATTTAATGGAAATGAGAGATGCACTTTACTCATAATTATCATAAAAAGGGTTAATGTGGAATGTAGAGGTGACTAGATACATTATTTTATTACAATAATAGACTTACTGAGGAAAAACTCTTTTATGACACATTCCATTATTGCTGTTTCAAACCCATAATTTGAAGATTACTACTCAAAAACCCAGACAGAAATGATTTTACAATCATAGGCCCATTAAAGGTTTAAGAATTGTCTGGTTAGATTAGGAAGAATTTAGTTGTAGAAAACGCTGTGTGATTTATTATGCTACTTAAAAAGTGCACAACACATGTGCTTGTAAACCAGGCTGAATGGGCAGAACAGCCAGGTCCTCTCTGTGCTGCGTGCAGGGCCTTCTCACCTCCTGATAAACTTTGTTTGCATCGATCCGCTTATTATTTCTGCATCTTTAGCATAGTGGACGTATTTATTTTAACATTCAGTTCTCTCATCCCAAGTAGACAAGACGTGATATTATTGATCCTCAGGCCAATCATCCATTAGGCATCCATTAAGATCCAGAGTGATAGACAGATGTGAATTACAATTATTATAATTCCATCAAAGGGTTGCTGAGATAAGGCCCAAGTCTACAGCTCAGCGAGGATAAGGATCACCTGAACCCTTGAGATATTACTGTAGCCACACTTTATATTGTTGCAATAAAAAGGTCTAAGGCAATATCTCAGTGTGCTGAGAGATGTCCTTTGGTGAACCCTGGTGCTTTCAGGCATTAAAGCCCTTAGCCCTCCATTTCACCACTCTGCCAGAGTTTTTCACTATCAAATAAGAATCAGCAAGAGGGAACTGGAGCCTGTGCTTTGACTTTAATGTGCTTTCTGCAGCCAACATGATCTGCTTCCCGTAGACTCTCCAGAAAGTAGCTGTCACCACCAGCCCTGAAATAGTTTCAGCCTGGCCTGCTGTTTTCTCATCCATTGCTGCCTTTTCTTTCTTATATGGTGTTTCCTTTCCCGATTTTTAATTTGATCTTTTTCCTTCTTTCCCTGGCCAAAGGTTTCTGCTGAGTGGATTAATTTTAAACAAGATACAGTGCCATGAGAGTAGCTCTGTGGAGTGGTTTTATTGTAGACACGTTTAAAAGAATTTGTTTAACTGAGATATGTGTTTAAAACTGCACTCATGAGCTTATGGGCAAATGAAGATCATAGTTCTAATTAATATTTTAAAACTGTACAGCACCCCAGGCAACTTAAATATGCTTTTCTCTCCTCTTTTAATCATATAAACATTTAGAGTTGTACAGCTGTTTTCCTAGGTGAGGCGTGCATAATTAACAAATACCTGAAATATCTGAATGGGTACCTGGGTGTACATCAGACAGGCATTGTGTGTGAGAAGTGTCATCTTTTACACGCCTGAGGGAGGACCTGGGACAGGGCTTGGGAAACCCGGCCCTCCACACAGCCGCTTGCTTCCCTCGCCACGCTCAGTGCTGTTTTTCCGCAGGATCATTAGCACTCTTGCACATGGCCTTATCTTTAACCTGACTTGGGCAGTACCTGATCTAAACCTGACTCAGATGACAATGGAAGTAGCACAAAGCTTTCAATGTGTGGTAGCACCTATAACTTATTTTGTTGCATCTTTGTGAGAATCTTGTTTGCAGTGTGGGTGCTACTAAACGGTGATGTTTGCTGGTAGCAAATGCCTGGGCTTTATCCCGGCATCCTGTTTCCTCTTACAAATGTTTGTTGCTTTTCACATTCTTCCTCAGACCATGGCGCTTTTGACAAGCTCACTCTGCCACGTCTCATCAGAGCGAAGAGCTGGACCCAGGCCCCAAGACAGCTGAATAACTGAGTGGGTTTCTGTGACTGCACAGTGCCTGACGCTGCTTGAAGGGTAGGGAGCTATAGCCGGTGCTAGTGACTTCACACATCTCTCATTAGTGCAGTCAGAGCCTAATGTCGAGTGGACAACCCTTAAATATGAATTTTACTTATTGCATTATTTTAGGGGGAAGCTGGGTAAAAATAGATGTTATTGTTTTGTGTTGCTGATTATATTAATCAATTTTTAATACAATGGGAGAGTTTCTGTTGTAAATAGTATCCCCGCAGACTGTATGCCTGCTGTCTCTCATGTGGTACAGCCATAGGATGCAAAGATGCAATTTTTTTCAAGCAGGTAGGGAAAACTTCCTGTGTTTGTAGTGAAATACTGCAAGACCTCACCTCTGCCCTGGAAGATTACACCATGCCAGGTGGCAGAGCCCTCATTTGTGCAGGGTAAGGAATGGTGCTGTCACAGAGTTCTGTGTTGGTAGCTGTGGGCTGAGGTAAGGCGCTGCTCAGCAGGCTGCACAGCTCGCGGCAGGGCAGGCCTCTTGGGGCTTTGCACCTTCAAAGGGAGCAGCTCTGCGGGAAGATGTGGGCTGTTGCCGGGGCTCTGGGGAGGGTGGTGAGCACCTGCCACTTGGAAAACGGGGGAAAGTTCAGGGAATCTCTGAGGTAGAGTTGGTTCATTTCTGTAATTGTTTGCCTGGACAAGATTCTTTCATCATCCCTTATTTTGCTATTCAGCTCATGAAGCTCCCAGTTAACTTTGTGGTCCTGCTGCTCCTCGTGAACTTGTGAGACTTTCCCCCGTGCCTTTGTCCGTTTTCAGGGGAGCACTACGGCCTTAGAACGCTCCCCTTGACCCCAGTGCGCTGCGGAGCCTCGCTCCGTTCCCTACACGACCAGCTCACTTCAGTTTCGCCCCCGGCAGGCCGGGAGGCGTCTGCGTCCCGTCCCCCGGGGGCACGACCCGCGGAGAGAGCGCGGCCGGGAGCGGGGAGCTCCGAGGGAAGGGCACGGCAGGCCGGGGCCAGCCCTCTACAAGGGGAACAAGGGGACTGCCGCCCCGCGAGCAGCTCGGCGAGGAAAGGCCGGGCCTCGCCGCCTCAGCGCGGCTCGGGGCCGCTCCCCCGGCAGGGGGGGCCGGCGGGGCGCTGCCTCCCGCCGCGGGGCCGGGGGCTCCTTACAGCCCCCCCCCGGCGGGGAGGGCTCGCCATGCCTCCGGGCGCCTCGGCGGCGCGGAGCGGGCCGAGGCGGGGGCCGCGGGTGCCTGACAGGAAACCCGGCGCTGCGCGGGCGGGCTCGGCCCTCGCCTTCCCTTCCGCCGCGGGCCGCGCTCCGCCTGCCGGCGGCCCCTCAGGTGTGCGCGGCGCGGCGCGGAGCGGGGCAGAGCGGGGCGGCGCAGCGCTCCCCTCGCCCTCCGGCCCGGCCGCCGCTACCGCCGCCGCCTCCCGGCGGGCCCGTCACGTGGGGCGGCGGCGCTGCAGCTGCGGTCCGTCCTCCTCCACCTGCCCCGCAGCGCCGGCCGCGGCCATGGGGCTGCGGCGGGAGGCGCCCGCCCCACTGCCGGCTCCCCGGGCGGCGCGGCGGGCCGGCCCCGCCGGCGGCTCGGCGTAGAGAGGAGGGAGCGGAGCTGCCGCGGTTCCCCCGTCCCCGCTCCCCGCCGCGCTGAAGGGCAGGCAGGCGGGCGGGCGGGCAGGCGGCGACCCGCCATGGAGAAGGCAGCGGCCGCGGAGCTCCGGCAGGGCGCGCTGGTGCCGCTCACCGCCATCTGCCTGGGTGAGTGAGAGAGCGAGTGAGTGAGCGGCGGGGCAGGGCCGGCAGCGGGGCGCTGGGGGCGCCGGCACCTGCGGGCCCCGGGGTGTGGGGAGCACGGGGGGTAGCGTCTGGGTGTACCCCACCGTGTCCCCGTTCCCGCTCCCCGCAGGGACTCGGGTCCCTCCCGCCGGAGGGAGCCTGCCCCGTGCCCTCGGCCGCGGAGCCCGTGCGGTAGCCCCGCGCGGCGCTTCAAAAATCAACCCAAAAAGTTTAGGCGCCGCCGGTGCCTCCGGCAGGCTGGAACTCGGGGGCGGGCAGCAGCTCCTGCCCGCGGAGCAGGGCGGAAAGGCGTTATTTCCCTCGTCCCCTGCCGTGCTCCGCTCCCCTCCTGCCCTCCCGGCCGCTCGGAGCCAGCGCTCCCCGCCGAGCAGGTGTCGAGCGGCGGCGGCGCGATGAGACGGCTCCCGGCTGCCGGGCTGGCAGCCCCTGCCCGCACCCAGGGGGTTCGTTCATCGGGCTGGAAGCGTTGAACGAGCCGAAGAGAGGCCGCCCGGAGGCACCAGGGCCGGGCACGAAGCGGGAGCTGTTGGACCGCTCTGCTCCTGCCCCAAGTGCCGCTGAACCTGAAGCGCAGCGGGGCTGGGGCTGCCTGCGGCTCTGCCGACAGCTGGCTCCGACAAACTGCTATGGCTCGCGGGAGAAAGATGTGCAAAACCCACTGCTGTTCGCTAAGAAAGCGGATTAGAGTGCATTTTTAATAATCCCTGAGATAGGTGGTGTCCCTTACGTAAACCATCAGAAACGGGTGCCTGTGGCTGGGCTGCTCGCTCTGGTCTTGTACGAGTTCTTTTGACATCAGTGCTTGCCTCGGAAAAGGTAGAAAGTTAAAAGCTGCTCTGGTTACTACAAATATATCTATTTTGACTAACGGAAGTACAACCTAAAAAGCTGTCTGAACTACTAAGTTTGAACAGGGGCTGTAGCTGCTGTTACTTTTCTGCAGAGGCTTAAAGGGATGGCAGAAGTGTGTGCAGCATGAGGGTAATGCCTGCTGTACTGTTTATTCAAAGTTAAGGGAAAGATAAAAGTTTCAGCCATTTCTCTGAATTTCTTAGGTGTTGTTTTTTTCCTGTGGCCTGGTCGGACCTTTGTTAAAGCTTTTGTTATTTAACAGGAATAGCACAATTGTTCTAAAAACGAATAATATATGGTTATTGAAGATCATGTGAATTCCAGAGTTTAAGTGAAAGAGCGCTTCTTGTACTTAGCAGTGGGTAATGTGCAGTTGAAAGTTTGCTAGATTTCTGCTTTCTATGACTTCTAGAATTTCACTGTCTGGCTCTTCTTTTCAGCTGGAATGCTTTATTCCTATTCCTTGCACAACTGACAGTAGTGGAAGTTGAGAAACATGAGAGGTGGGAAGCTTGTCAGGTATTCTGCTTCAGCCAACCCTAAGAATATAATAATGCTGCCGCTTTGACTATGTTGTGTTTTACTTCCTGCTTGTCTGTCCCTTCCAGTCATGTTTACTTTTTTACTTTTTTTTTTTTTACTTTACTTTCAGTTCCTGCCCTCTTGCTTCTCCAGCCCTGCTTTACTTTTACTTTTTGTTCTCCCAGAGGCTTTATGTGCTGTTTGGTGTCTGTATAAACGCGCTGCCACTGACCATTGCTATGTGTGGCCTCAGCTGTACACTGCTGCTCCAGAGACTGGAACTGGGTTTGTTGCAACTGTTCTTCCGTAAGGCCATTTCATTTCTCATTCTTGAGAAATTCTGGAGGGCATAGAAAGTTACCTAACAGGGAAATGATGAAAACAGCAAAGTCAATGTCTGTCCTGCTTGTGGGAAAAGACAGGTAGCTGTCATTTGGTTCAGAGGCGCCAAGATGCAAATTTCTCTTCTGATACAAATAACTGCTTTCCCAGCTGAAAACTTCACCCTGGCAATTACTTAGCAATCCAAATGAATGGCACAGTAAGTTTCCTACATGGAGTTCAAGCCAACTGAACTGCTTCTGTTCTTTTCTTGCTTTCCCGTAATTCTACCCAACTGTTATGAAAAAGAGCACCTAGAAAACTTTCTGGCATACCCCTGGTCTCTCACTGGTTTTGTTTTGATGGAATTTTAATTTGACAAGAGGTGAGAAAACCAGCAGGGAATGGCTGTTCTTTCTTTTGGGCCTCAGAGCTTCAGAAGGTGCTGGTTACAGCGCTTGTGTGGTTTGAGTAGATGATGCTTTTGAGTGAGACTGAGAGCGAGGAAAGCAGATGTTGGGGAAAGTACCCGATGTGAAAGACCTTTATTCTGAAGAACTATTCTTGACTGCTGGCTTCTTAGTGTAAAGGAACTTGAAAATGAAAGGAAACTTGCAGTGACAGCCAGTAGATGTTTTGTATTTGCATAGGTGAAAGAGCATTTCTGGGGGGTGTCTTTTTTTAGCTGCATGCCAGGCCTGGCGTGCAGTGCTGCTTATAACTCTGTCTTGCTGGTGGTGAGCTAGGGCTGCTTGTTTAGCGGTGCTCAGAAGAAAGTACCGTGGCTCTGAGTCATCCGGTTCCGCTCTGTCAGGCCCTTGTCTTCCTGCTGCTTATTTCCATTTAAAGGGCATGGGTCCCTTGGTCAGGCTTGTGAGGAAGCCTCTGCTGGGGAGCTCATGTTCTGTTACTTTGGGGAGGTTCAGGTAGGAAATGTGGAAAGGCTGCAGGGTGCTACTAACAGACCTTGGCATTTCCATGCCTCTCAAACAGTCCCTTCAGTCCTGGCTGTTAACAGTGTTGCGGAGTATATTCCTCTACTTTCTTTGGAGCAAAATATTTTAATTTTCATAAAATCAAATTAGCGACTTAACGACTGGTTAATTTATTCTCAGCCTTTATGACTAAATTACTATGGTTACAGGAGTAGCGGTGCTTTAATACCGCGTGAGGAAACTGTGTGTTGCCGTTACTGCTGCGATCCCAGGTCTGTCACGTGTGGACTCGCAGCTTTGTCATGGAGCTGACTTGGGAAGCGGAGCAGGAACCTGGGACAGGACCGGGGGATCGCTCCTAGGTGCGCTTGCTGACCTGCCGGAGCGAGCTGGCGCTGCGAAACAAAGGAAATAATTACATAGCACGTTGTCATGATCGTGTAACAAATGTTGCTGGTCATTAATTATGTAATAAAATCAGTGCTATTAAGGTCCTTTGAACATAGTGTTAATGCTTATTAGCACAAACCTGCAGCTCGAGCCTGGTTCTTCTCAAGCCACAGCGTACGTATGCTGTTATTCAGCTCCTGTCCTTCCCTTGTGTGCTGCTAAAAAGCTCGTCCATCCTGCAGCTGTTTAGAAGGAGCTCCCCTTGTGTTTGTGGTGATGCCCCCTTGCCAGTAACATCGTTCCTCTGTGAACGGTGGCACTGGGAGCAGTTGTTCTCTGCTTCGTAGGGCCTGGCCTTGGCTGAGGTGCGCAGCAGTCTGCGTGCCTGCCTGCGTGGAGCGCTTGGAGCTCTGGCTTTGGAAAGGAAAAATTGTGGACGTCCAGGTGTAAGCCATGGCACGGGTGCTGCAGGCGTCTCAGCTACAGGAATTTGCTAACAGAGCGAGTCCACAAGTGAGTGAAAGCCGCGCGTGGACGACTCGCAGTGGCAAGCCGAGGGTTGGTTTTAGCTTTTCCAGTTTCAGCCCTTGAGTGCTAGGTACTGTCTTTCTCCCGTGCTGGTTTAAGTCCTACCAGAAGGTGGTTGGAGCAAAGGACATTGTCTTGTGACGTTTGGGCAGTATCTAAGACAATGGGGGCCTGTATTCAGGCATCCTGCTCTGGTACGTAAATAGTATTAATTGCCAGTAGCTTCCCAGTGACTGTTGGAAACAGGGCCAGTTTCTGTTTCTATTTTCTCCTATTGTTCATTTTTTAATGAATTTTTTTTTTTTTTTTTTACTAAGTGCTTGCTGACAGATCAGCTATAGAAGGATTTAGGACTTAACACATGCAAAATAAAGCCAAAGGGTGTGCCTGGCTGGGATGTTGTGAATTAAGTTTTGGTAACCTTTTAAACCTTCCTAATTTGCTTTAACATTTGTCATGTTATTAATAAGCTGTCTGTGTAGATTACGGAACGCTGCTGAGATGAGAGCAGTTAGTGAAGTGCACTGTAATCATTAGAGAAGTGCCTTGAAGAATATATGGGGAAACTCTATGGAAGTACATCTTAATACGGAAAAAACGTTTTGGCAGTAGCCCTTCTTATCAGATCACTCTAATGATATTGTGAGGGGAAACATCCAAGAAAAGAGTATTTAGAGACTAATTTGTAAATCAGCTGTGCATTGTAAGCACCACCTTATCCTATTTTGATTTTGCCAGTGGACCTTTTTGAAAACTTCATTGCTGTTGATTAGTCAAGTTAATCATATTAGCATTTGCAGCTTATTTTCAAGGTGACATTTACCTAAGAGGAACAAACTTTGCTTTATTCAGAGGGGTTGTATTTAAAGGTAACAAGCTCGTTAATTATTTTCCAGCATTTAAGCAGGTAAAGTGACTAGCTGTGATTATGAATGTTTTAGTGTAATTGTTCTTCTGTCTTCCGCGATTAAAAAAAAACAACAATCCCACAGAAGACAAGAGAGAGGATTGGCAGTTATTTCTGTTGGTAGCATATTTGACAGATACTAAACTAACATTATGTGTTGCCTTTTTATAGCCACAGTGAAGGATAGGAGTTGATTTATGTGAATTTTCAGTGTAGATAAGCTAAGTTCTTGTTGGAAGACTGCAATGTATTTGTATTAACGCTGCAGCAAACACTTAGAAATGGTTGACTACTAACTGCCACCCTGTGCCACTGGAACTTGTATAAACATTATTTTTCTGTCTTTACACAGTGAATCTCTTCTTGACTGGGAAAATAGAGAGTGCTGTTACCTCATTAGGTAAGGCATACTTTTCTTATTTGTGTTTATTGTTCTTTTGAAGTTGTTACTGTTTCTTTGCCATGTGAAGAGGTCTTTAAACAAAACAGTATGACCTTTGCTTGAGAGAGAGTAACAGTGACATTTTAGGAAGCTCAGAACTTTGAAGTCTTGCTGGACTGGTTATTGGACTCCATCGGTGTCACTGTGCTAGAAAAAACTCTTAAGCTTGAGGCTAAGGTCACAGTATGTGCTGATTTGTTTGGGGAAAAATCTCTGTTTAGGAAACATGCCTGGGAATATCAAGCTGGGGACAGTGGCCCATTCCCTGAGGAGCTAAAACCAGAATGTTAAAAATGTCTCAAGAATCTCAGAGTGGAAATTCAACCAGAATCATGGCACTGAGTGTAATTTTCTTCTCTCTAGCAGTACTGTAGCTTACTAACATTACTGGAGCGTTATAATCAGGGTCCTCTTAGTGATAAGGGTCTTCTTGTGCCTGCCAATCCACAGTCACGTTGTTAGACATACTTTATGCCCGAAGAGGTTGTGACTTAAATTAAAACAGAATAACCAAATATGGGAAATAGGAGGAAAGGAAATGGGGAAAAAAAAGCTAATTGTAAGGCAGTGGTTTGATTAATGTGGGAATTGGAGCATGCCAGTCAACACGGGGGTTTGAGAGAAGATTTAAATCAGGAAAGGGTAGTAATTTTGTGAGTAGGTGACTTCCTTAGGCTTAGCTTGGGGGGAGCTTGATGCACCACGTAGGACATTTGTTGTTTGCAACACTGTATTTCCATTCCTTCATTGGAAAAAGTCTAGAATGTGACCTATGTCCCAGTCTGTTCTGCCTGAATTGTTCTTTGCTTTGGATGGAGTCTGGCATCCCTTGGCTGTGTGGTATATGGGTTTATGAAGTGTAACTTGAGTAATTATACGGTGGCTGACCTAGGCTGGTGATACTACCTCAGCCTGAAATACGTAACGCTTCATCCAGTGGGCACTTCTGCTTTCTAATGCTGATCTTTTGCTGGAAACAGAGTTGTAATGTTTCACTTTTATTCTTTTAAGTATAGGAAAACCTTAGAGTACTGTAGCCTTCATGTTTTCTTGTCCTGATACAGCTTTGAGTTATTCTGTCTCTTGGCAGTGTAACTGGAGCAGGGTGAAAAATGATCATAAAAGGTCATTGCAACAGTGTGATTCATGTCCAGCTTCTCTTACCTGTGCGGTGGAGGATAACGGGTTAGTATGGTGCAGCTGTAAGGCAGATAACCCTGTTGGGAATCCTCTTGCAGGGGATGTTCCTCAGGAGCCCTGATAAAAGTGGGGAGGGATATTCGCTGTGCTAAGCGTGCCCTGACAAAGCAGCTATTACAGATTTGATCTCTACAGTAAGGCATAGCGGCGTTTCTCTTCTGAAAGCTACTAATAGCAGCAGTAATGAGTTCTGCAGAGCATGGGCCGAGCCACCATCTCAGCTGCATTGTACGATGACTTCAAGCCATTAAAGCTGCTGCTGCTGCTGGAAGAGAGCAGCCCTCCCACTGCGTCCCCTTCCCTGAGCTCAAGGTGAGCCAGTCGAGCCTGTAGGACCAGCAGAGCGCCAACTCGGGTTTTGTCAGACCAGTTGAACCCTCGGGCTGTGCCTTCGCTGGTTCTGGGCTCGGGGGCAGCAGCAGCCAGCTGTGAGACTGGAAGAAACAAAGGGGAGTCTTCAGGCCTTTTCTGTCCTTACAGCTGTAAGGGGGCTGTGTTACCAACGTGTGCAAGCACTCCTTGACGGAGCACTTAGAGAACTTAGGGAGAGCTTTCTGCCAGCCTTGAGGCAGCTACTAGGGAGGCGTTTGTTGCCAAATGTTAATTTTTCAGAGAAAGTTCCTTGTGGCAGGTGCAAACCATCCCTTATCCTGGAGCAGATGGTTGGGCTGTGTCATCTGTGACTGGGGCAGACCCTGGGCCATCACAGAAGGGTGCAAAACGGTAGGATTTATTTTCTGCTGGGGTCTTCTGAAAATTTATTCCTGCTCAGTTTAGTAACCCCAGCACAGTTTGTGCTGTCCTCTGGTGGAGTTCAACGTCTGTTCTGTTATAGTTACTTTTGCAAAAAATAAGAGCGATGTTATTCATGTAATGTTATGGAAACTTTCTTGGAAGTTTTTAATAGCAAGAAATAGTGGCATATTTAACTAGCAGGGAGAATTTACTGCTGTTTACAGTATAAGAAATCCATTTAATCATTACAGAAAGAGCCTCATTAAGATTTATGTCTGCTTGACGGAAACTCTGAACTCAAACCTCTTCTGGCATTGAAAGGTTGTTTTTTTTTTGTTTTTTTTTTTTAATCTATAAAAGATTCATTATTGTTTGTCTTCAGGATATGTATATTTTTAAAAACCATCTCAGTAGGATTTTGGTGAGTTGGTTTGTGTGTCCAGGGATTGGTATTTTCTTACGTCATGCTTTTTCAATACTCCAGAACGTGGAAAACATGAGCTGTTTTGGGCTTTCTGTAATCTGGGTTTTCAGTTTGTTTCTAGGTTTGTGCATAAAGGCACAAACATTTGTTGTAAAAAAGTTGTCACTGTTCTTGTTGTGCATTGTCACAGATAAGACCTTCCGAATCCAGGAGAGTGCCTTTCTATTTAGAGACTTCCCTTTTCCTTTAGATGTTTTGGCAGTTTGAAAAGACTTTTGTTCAGTTCCCTTAAGGTATCCCGCTGTCATGCTGAAGCCCAGCGTACTAACACAATAGTTCAGGCAGGTATGTGGTTCTCTGTGCTTCATGGCCAGGAACTGAGAAGGGAATTGAGGCTCCTACATTGACACTGAAACCCCAACAGTATCAAAATGTGCCCTTGTGGTTTTTCTGTTTTCGTGCCAGCACTGAAGGCTTTGTTTAGTGCAGGTTTTTCTTTCAAAATAAATCTGTCATTTATGTAGGTGAAAGAACAGCCGCTCTAAAGCAGCGTGCGAATGCTTCACCTTGTCTACCACACAGCAGTCCGTGCACAATGAGGAAAGAGGCAGAGACAACTCGTTAGGAAGGAGATCTATTGATCTATTGCAAATGCCATAATGATGAGCATTGATGAGAAATCAGAGGCATCAAAGGCATATGGCAAATGAAGTGAGGTTTGGGTAGACAGAGTAGTAGTTCTCTGTGTGTGTCCCCTCCCCGGTTTGCCCCAGTAGGTTCAGAGAACTACGCACACATCCTTAAAATAGTGTAAGTATGCTTCGGCAGTATGAATTAAATGTAGTGGTCCATTCAAATGAGGAGTCTTCATGGGAGCAAAGCAGTTGTCCTTTTAATTTTGTGCAGGGTGAGTCTGAAATACTTGTGTGTCGGAAGGGTAAAACCATGAGAAGAAGATACTGAGCAACAACAACCACTGCGGGATGAACCGCCCAAAGTGGTGTGTGGTGTGAGTGCAGCCCTCACCATGCTCATTGCTGCAGATTTTCACAGCTGCAATGCTGCTGTTAAAATAGAAAATCTTTTTGTTTTATCTGTTTTTCTTTTCGTGTCCCATGTTTGTAGCGGATGTGCAGTGTTAGTAAGAAAAAGTGTTTCTCACTGAGAAACTGTCATGTTGCCTCAGATCCACCGCCTAGGAATTAGGGAACTGTACATTGCTGCAAAAGAAAAAGCTGCTAGTGACATTCCTTAAGAAAATCTGGGATGTGTCAAATAACTATTGGTCTTTGTAAATGCCTTCTAGAGCTCAGGAGCAAGTATTTAGGAAATAAAGGCTCTGCTAAACTTCAGTGATGAATGTGAGTGAACGTGCTCGTGTGAAGTCGCCAGTGTGTCGATGGCACCTCCTCAGATAGAAGCTAAAATGAGCTTTGTGTAGCTCTTGGTTTTGTTCTCTGCTCTGATGCATACACTGTCAGCAGAGGCTATTAATCCAGAGCAGTGGTTGGTACAAGGGGAACAGAAATATTTGCAAAGCTGTGCTGGAAGCCTCTGGATATAGTGCTGTGTGGTGTGTTTGTTCTGTTGGCTTTGTGCATACTGTTTCCTTCCCATTGAGAAGTTCTGGTAAGCTGGCAGTTATGAAATGCAGTCTTCCAGCTCCTTTATGTGGTTGCTAGCTCTAGGTCCTCGCATGCTGCTACTATATGTTTATGCAGTGACAAGTGTGTGGAGGAGCACATTTGAAGGCCTGAGTAGGCTGATGTGGTGTGTGTAATGAAACAGATCAAGAATGTAGTTGAAAAATCCTGTGGATCTTATATTTGCTTTTATAATTCTGTAATTGCATCTTTGTATTTTGTCAGTGTCTAGTGTGGAGCCTCTCTGGTCTTAGAAATGTGCTAACAAAGATTTTCTTGTATTTTTTTTATAACTGCTTTGCAGCAAAATATTTGTTTGGAAAATAGCTGTTTACTTGTGTCTATGTATTCTGTAAGTTTCTGTGGTCTTTGAAACTAGGAGGAATTATGTACATACGTTTCAGTGGAATGCCCTGCTTGGAGGGTGAAAATAATGGCTTTTTATATGTTTTGCCTCAGGTAGGTTATTCACCTCATGCTTTTTATATTCCTGTGGCTCTCACTTCAAAAGTGCTTACTGTGAACAAACAGAATAGTGCCAGGCACGGGTTTACCAGGGGGGAAGCTGCAGCCGGGCCCTGGCCCCATCCCCAGCTGAGCGCTCTGCAGGCAGCCCTGCACCTGCCTCCACTGCAGCTGAGCGGCTCTGCCAGCACAGCTTCACCCCGTCCCTCCAGGGCAGCTGATCCTGGTCCTGGCTGTGGATCAAAAATGATGTGTTTGTGGCTGAATTTTTAGCAACGCTGCAAGTCTGTGATTTGTGGTGTGGTGTGTTCTCTGTGTTGTGTCCTCATACACGTCATGTGTGTGCATGAGGAAACCTCAGGTGTAGGCATCCTTTTCTTCATCGGCACCTTTTATGTCTGTGAGAAATAGAACTTGTCAAAAATTGGAATATTATGCTGCAATCCACAAGTCATGCTCTAGATAGTCATTTGATTTAAAAATAGTTTTAAAAATATATTTGGAGAAGGTTCAGAATAGCTATTGCATTACACAGAATTTCCCCGCTTGTAGTCTACTGAGAGTACATCTTCCCAGCAGAAGAGCCTTCCCTCTTGTCCTTGGAACATTTCACTTTCATTTCTGAATTGCTTAATTACGAATTATTCGTATTTGATGTAGCTTTAATTGGTCTGCTCTTTTCCATAGGAAGATCTGAAAGGACTTTGAAAATATAGAGCTTTATTTAGTCCTGTTTGCTACTTTCCCTGTCTGGAAAACTTCTGCTATCTGTGGGAGTTCAGAAAGAATTTAGAGTACTGAGGAATTCTCAATGAAAACATTTGACGTCAGAGTCGAGTTTACACTTTCTCTTCTTTTGCTGGGGATTTTTTTAACCATTACAAAGTCTTTGGGTCTGTCTGTTAGGAGAATGAATGATGCGGCCAGGAACAGACTATAGGAAAAGGAGGTTCTAGGTATTTACACTGACTGTGGATCTTCTCCAGTCGGTGAGCATCATACCCAGGCTTTTGGGAGCTGGTTAGAAGGATTTCTTTGTTACATCCTCTTGGCAGATCCATGCAGTAATATTGATTGTAGCCTTTGGTAGATTCATACAAGGTTATTGATTGATCTTGCATTGAAATGCAGGTTATGCTTACCTGTGCTTCAAGTGGATGTTTTAATTAAAAACTGGGGCAGGGAAGAAAGTAGTAAAAGGATGAAACTATTGCCTCTCATTTGTCTGCAATCCCCAGAAATCGATGAAAGCTCTTGTAGCTAATGGGTGTTGTTGATTAGGTGAAGCATTAATAATATTTTTTCCCCCTTATTAACAGCTGCTTGCAGTGGAGAACTTGAACAGCACACAGAGAGACGGGGAGTCATCTATAGTCCTTCTTGGCCACTAAACTATCCTCCAGGTGTAAACTGCAGCTGGTACATTCAAGGAGATCGAGGAGACATGATAACAATCAGGTATGTTTTGTGATATTCCGTATGGATAACAGATTGCTTTGCTGAAATGAAACAGCGTGAGTTCTTATCTGATATACCAATATCAGAGTGTTTGTCAGGGCTACTGAATGCTTGGGGAGGATGGAAGCTGTACTTGATCACACTGGAGCATGGTTGCAGGTTGCCCACCTGCATTTTAGAAATGTTTCACTATCTTGTTTCTGTGGGTTACTCCTGACATCCATTATTATATATGCAAGTCATTCGTAGTCTTCTAATTTATTTATCTGCACAATACCTGTGTGAGATTTCATCCACCTCTGGTAGATGAGGAAGTGGGAAACAGTGATATATTTACTCACATTAAGTACTCACCTTTCTCTTCATTGCCTATAAATAGGAATAGGTGAAAGCTATGAAATCTGGAGCAGCCTCAGCAGGGTGTGGTGTTAAGATTTTTAGTTCAGTGGGATGTTTAAGATTCTTAGAGCAAAAAATGGCTTTTTCTCTAGTGTCTTGAAATGCTGCTGTATTTAATTGTCAGATGAAGATAATCATTACTTACTGTTACTTGTTAACCAAAAGACACATGCTTTTTTGCCTAATATTTATTTCCAACAGAATTAAATAATAGTTAGAATTTGTGGCACAATTTCAGCCCTTTATATAAAAATGCTGTTCAGAAAAGACTAGAATGCATTACAAATGGTTTGTTAAGAATTTTTAGGCTATAATATAAGCATAGTGTGAATTCGTTTAGTTTCATTGGGCTAATTGTAGTATTCTTCTCAAACCTAGAATGGCTTATTAAAAAAAAAAAAAAAAGAAAACCTAGGAAAGGTTTTTTGTTTGATTTTTTTTTTTAGTACTGTTGTATTTGACACCATCTGCTCATTCTTTGCTCAGCTGCTTAAAAGGACTGCAAACCTCTTCAACTGCAGATGCTCAGCAATTAAAAACAAATCTGCCACAGATGGAATAATAGGAGGGCTCCACCATCCGTAGTTCAAAATAGGAACTACTCATCAAAAGTAAGGAAGTAGATACCTGCCAGCATTTGAGATCCATAAATAGAAACACGCTTTTAAACCCCATTAAATTGTATTGGACTTGGGGAATTTGTTTCAAAGCAGAGATTGTTGGAAGCTCTGAGGAAGCATACAAATGAGACACAGGACTTGGCTCTGGAGAATAGTACTGCAGTTTATGCTATGAATACGTCTCATAGCTCCCAGTCAGAATTAGGATTCTCTTCTGCAAGTGTGGATGTGATAGAGGCTAAAAAATTGAAGGAAAGCAAGATGAGGAAACTGGTAATAAAGCATACACAGTTCGAATGTGTGCAGCAGCAATATAGTTTTGAAAGATTTCTTTTTAATGGGTTTGTTTTCTGTCAGTGGATACACAGCCATATCCTGCCCTCATATGCACATGCAAACAATGGGGGCTATGTGTTTACATCCTAGGGAGTAGTTTGCCTTGTGGGTAACAGACGTGTTGTAGTGCTACGTTTCTGACTATAAATGTACTTGGAATGACTCACTCCAGTGTATGAAATGCAAAACGTTACAGCATCTGAGGATTTCTTTAGAAGGATGTAGCCCTCATAACGCCAAGGGCGTAAAAGCAGGAGCTGACTTCCCTAGGCTAGCATGACATAGGCAAACTGGCAAACAGGGTTCAAATGCAAACATTTTTTTCCTCTCGGGGAATGCTACGCTTCTTGTCCTAGCAGTGTGCTGATAGGAGCATAAAAGAGTAGCTTTTCTAATTTTCCTAGGAAAATCAAACACATTTCTTGTGATAAGATCTGGATTTTGACAGGTTGTTTAAAAATAATAAAAAAGCAAAAAAAGCAAGCTACCGCCTTTGTGTTATGTTATACTGAATGCATTTCCCTTGATCTTGAATTCTCATTGACGGTAAGACAGCAATGTTATATAAGCAGCATATTTGGGATACAGCAGGAGTCGCTAAGAGATAAAATTGCAGCTGAAAGTAGTTGTGATTTCTAAAACATTTGCAGTCAGTGGTCATTTTTTATAAACCTGTTATTCAGCAGCTTTTAATAGAACAGTACCCAGATCTAGATGTGGATGTAAGATGCTGTCATCTGTGGACACGTGTCCTTTAGAAGCTTTGTTAATATCTGCCTTTCATGTTTGTATTGATTTTCTTCATATCCTCACATTTCCATGCTTACTGTTTTACTTTATAGTTTACTTTTTTTGAATCCTTGGGAGAGTCTTCACAGGAACAGGAATTATGTTTTCTCTTGTTTTTATCTCTGTTAATTCT
The DNA here is from genome assembly GCF_964211835.1 of Anser anser. Classification (NCBI taxonomy): domain Eukaryota; kingdom Metazoa; phylum Chordata; class Aves; order Anseriformes; family Anatidae; genus Anser; species Anser anser. The sequence continues at coordinate 13,399,424 of NC_139732.1, forward strand.
GCACGTTTCCCTACTTTCTTCCAAGTGCGTGTGTTTGATAGAATCATGCTGTAGAGATCAGAGAATTAGCATGTAGCTACTATTTTCTAGAACTATATTGTGTCACTTTATATTCAGATAAGCAGTCTACTAGTTATTGTTTTGGAAACTACTCAATTTTTATCTCCTTTTCTCTAGTTTTAGGTCTTATTTTCACAGGGGACTACACAAAATCATGTAAGATGAGACAAAGATGTCATATGCAGTAACTACCTTTTTGGACTGTCCTTTACAGGCTTTATTATGTGTATGTTTCCTCACATCTGAGAAAAGGATTGTTTTTGTTTAGCATCTGATTCTTGCAGTTAACACAGATGTGGGCACAGTATAAATGAATTACTTTTTATTATAGAAATTTATGGGACCGAGAGTAAAATGTGCTCCATGTTCAGAATTCAGGATAAGAGTAATGAGAAGTGATCTACTTAGTGACCCACTCAAGCTGTTTCTTAGTAATTGAGGGGGGAGATCACCTTTGCTGGCTTTCAATTCAGTGATTTGCATCATTGGCTTTGGAAAAAATACCATCTGAGCTTCAGGTTCTGAGTAAAACCAAGGCCTGTACTTGTAAAGGCTTGATGGTCTGTATTTATACGACAAATTCAAGGGACTGCTTTGTATTTTACTTACTGAACTCACAGTGTTTCAGAATTTGACATTAACGGGAAACACTCATGACAGCCATGTATCTAATTAAGTTGCATGGGCTCAGCTTTTTGAAGAAAAACAGCCTGTGTCTCCTGCCCGAGGTTACACGATTGGTGCTTGGGAGTGGGGAGCAGAATAGAGCTTTCCTGACTTCCAGGGCCTTGTGCTTCAGTGGTTAAGCAGAAGTTTTTAATGAGCCAATTAAGTCATCAGTTGTTCGCAGTCTGCACTTGCTGTGAAGAGGTTGGCAAATAGAAGTAACTTTTCTTGCTTAATTGGCCAGTCTGTTTTAGTTTGGGACTGTGCTCTACTGATCTACCCATAATATTTATTCTCCAATTTTTTAATGAGTTTAGAGGGCCAAATCGGACTTTTTTTTGTTCCTACTTTCATTCAGATTTTACATCTGCTGAGCCTTCAGCAGTTTACAGTTTTTTGTTTGTATTTATGATCATCCCATGCGTGTCTTTTTACAATTAAGAGTACTTTTCTTCCCCAGCTTTAATCTGTAGTTGCTCATGCTTAAATTACTAAGAGTGGTAGGGAATTCCTTGCATTATTTATAGAAGTACTTTTCTTTTTCTAGCTGCTATTGCTCCTTTCAGTGCAGATGGCAAAAAGAGCTTATCTCTGTTTAGCATTAGTTTTGCAGGTGACGTGGTTTTTTTCTTCCTTACAGAGCATAAATGACTATTTATGATAAGTTGGTTTAGTGGAATTCTTTCCAGAAATGTAAATACTTGACAGTTAATAGGAAAATATAATTGTAGGCTACTGTTGCTTCATTTGAGTAACATATTTTTTCAGTAACATACCACTGAAAGAGAAATTAGATGATTTTACCTATTTCTGCTACTCTGTAAAAGCAGATTGTGCTATTTGTCAGTTCACATTGAGTTGTTCTGATACTCAGGGTTTGAATAATCCCAATGTTTAATGGACTATTCTTGTACTTCTGTATACAATTATTTTTTTTAAAGGAATTAGGTGCAGAAGAGATTTTCTCCCTTACTTCTACTCTACACCATCAGTCATGGTGTAGATGGCCAACTGCTGGGCTGATCCTTTTGGCAGAAAAATTTGCATTACAGTTTGAGAAAATTCAACTGAATAAGTAAATGTTCCCGTGCTCTATTTTGTGGGTAGCAGGATTAAATTATTCTTCAGAAGACTGTAACAGCAGCACTAGATCTAATTACAGATGATGAAAGAAGTGGAGTAGCAGAGGTTGAATGCATGATTCAGAACTCTTAGGTAAAATAAATCAGTGAGCTATTTAATGTCAGATTAATATGGGAGAAACTTCTGACACAAAACCTTGTTGCAAATGGGTTATAAAGTGAAAACCAATTTGCTCTATTTCTACATGCACTCATTTGTATACATGTTATTTCATATTTTGTCATAAAGGAGTGTTTTTTCTTGGGAGGTTGGTTGATGGCTCAGTCAAATATATTATGTTTTTGGACTTGCTTGAAATCACCGTCAATTTGTACGGGGCAAAATTGGCTTCCACTGACAATAATATAACTTAAAAGGATGCTGGTGGAAAATTGTTATAGAGTGACAATGCCTTAAATCAAAGAATAATTTGTTCAAATAAGTCTGTTGATTATAGTCTGTGTGAAGTAGAACAATTGTTTTGACTTTGCTTTTGCCGTCAGAAATTTTATAACTGCTATGGCATCTGTTGTATATAAAACTTTACATCAAAACTAGAACGCTTATATTTCAGAGAAATTGCATTTATTCAATGGTGTTTCAAACTTTCAAACACACCATTGTGTGTTTAAGGTGCTTACTAGTTCTAGAAAAGGGGTCATTCTTGTGAATATTCTGTATCACTGCTTTTTAAATACCAAGGCATTTGTTTCAGTAACTCATGCATCACTCTGTGTTGATGTTTTCAGAGGGGCTGTTAAAGGTGATACCTTCTTGCAAGTATATTCTGCCTCATCACCCATGTACTCAGATGGTTTTGTGGCTAAAGCTTGGATTTCTGAGTGAAGAAGTTTGGGATTCTGTTCTGAATCTCAGATCCACAGCTGATGCTTGGGAAAATCAGTTATCCTCTGTATGCCTGTGCCTTTACTTCAGAAAGTGGGACTAAAGTTTATTCTTCATCCTCACCTCTTCCTCACCCTTCATAATAAACTGCCCTTCTCCTTTATTAGCAGTGTACAATACGATGTTCTCAAGGTGCAAACAGATGTATTGTTAATTATTTACAAATACAAGCTCTCTGGATATATTGCTCATTTGCAAAAGAGATTGTGAACAAGGCATTCCAGTGTAGCCGACTTTTTTTTCTTCCTTATTGTGAATCTTAGAAGTGTTAATCCTTTTCTTTTTGTTCTAGGGAAAAGGTCCACATTTTAAGATGCAGACAACTTCTTATATAGGCAAATTCTCCTCTGGGTTTGATGGATACTTACCTGCAAAAAGTAAAAGTAGCTCTTTTCAGCAGAGTGGTGAAAATGAGTGAGCCGTGAGACCTGGTGGGAGTGCTGGGAGCTGGGCAGGGTAGGCGAACAAATTGTTTAGCTCTGTAAGGTTGTTCCTGGTACATCTGAAATCTCTATAGAAGATCAAAAGATGTAGTAAATGATCTTATTTGTCTTGCACAAGCATGAGTTTTTCTGGTTATCCCCCCACCCACCCAGCTGTGAGTTTCCCTTACTTGATTTGGTGACTGACTGTTCCCTTTACTTACAAATTTTGTTGGGAAGATAGACATTTCTAATACTTGCCAAAAAAGTCTTCATGACAAGAAAACCCTACAAATAATTCCCCAAGTGAATGATAGAAACCCTTTTTAATACTGAAATACTTTAAAGAAAGTGAAACCACTGTGGTAGCTCATTAAAGCTGTCTCAAATCTCTTGCAAAAGACTTGAAGTGGGAAGCAGTAGTTTCACAGCTGCTTTGTATAATTCCTTTTCATGCTGTGGTGCCAGTTTGTACACTTGGTCATTAAGAAGTTTTTGCAGAATGCCTGGGACAGAGGTGTTCTTTAGTTTACCTTTACGTGGTTGAATACTTCAATCTTTTTATTCTGACTGGAGTCATCTAAAACTTCCTTGCAAAATTTGCTGATTTCAAAAGCTTGATGAGATTGCTTATAGCAAAGAATTAGGTACTGTGGGAATATTTCTCCCAAGTTGGGAACATACATAGAGCATGATAGAAGAAAAAAAGTTAGAAAAGAGGAAGGACAAATTTGTGTGTGACAAGTTGTTGGACATCTTTTAATTTAATGCTTTCAGGGCTCTCTTACTTTTCAATGTGTTCCTGATAGCTTTTTTGTGTGCAGAGTTTCCAAGTTGGTATATTTTGGCAGAACCTTCAGGTGTGTGTAGGCTGGGACTCCTGCTTAAATGAATTGCCTAGATCACACAGTTGCTGTTCTTTCCCTTTCACCATCAAAGAGCAAGATCTGGGAGGCATTAACAGCCTTTTGTAAATACCCCGCGATAACAGAAAATTATCTTCTGTTTATCTTTTTCAAATAATTCCTCTTCTATGTTGGTGAGAAATCCTTTGTGGAAGAAGATCCCTATTTTATAGCAGCTTTTCAGTCTTTCTGAGTTTCTTTCCAGGACTTTGTATCAAGTATGCACAGACTTCTACCAAGTTAATTGTGTGTAGCTGAGTTATGTGAAAGAGGAACAAAACACATTTCTAAGTGTCCTGAACAGTGTGCCCTTTCATAATGAGCTGTGCTTCTCTGTGCAAAGCTATTGTCACTGCAGATTACTGAATGCAAATGTAATCTGTTCCATCAGACTGAACAAATACCCCGTGTGGTTCCTGAGCTACAGGTTAGGGAGCATTATTTGTTTGTGTTCGGTGTTCTGCAAACAGTCGGGCACCTTGTTGCCCTAGGTAAGCTGCTATTGATTAGCCATTGGGCTTGGGTCAGCAGAAGAGCTGGATGCTTGACTCCGAAAGGTTATAGGCTCATTCGCTCTGCATTTGCATTCCCAGAAAGGGAATATTTTAGTCTAAAGTAGTCGTAAATAATGGTAGAGTTAGAGAGACTTCGTTCCATTTGCACTGCTTGCTGTTCACATCTCTTCTTGTCTTCTCCCTGCTCATCCACAGCTTGGAAATTTGATTTTTGTCTCAATTCTTTGTCCCCTTAGGGTTCTTTGTACTGCTCCCTATTGCTCTTTTTCCAAGACAGTAGTTTCCCATTTCATTCCATTGTTTAATAGATTTTAAGCTCAGAAAAACCTGAAATGATTTAGTCTGTCTTCCATATAATGGATTTTGGACTTGTGCTTTTACTTGGATTGGCGTTTTAGGAAGCAGTTTTGTTTAAGGGCTCTGAGTGAAAGAGGATTCATCCTTTCAGCTTTTGGAGCCATGTGGCATGCTGTTTATGCCATTGAGATGGGTGCTTTTCCAAACTGGGGGAATTTGAGTGCTATGTTTATATGTACTCAAGATGTTGTAGGTGTTTCATTATCTTTGAATGTGATTTCTTTATGTCAGCATTGCTTGGTGCAGAAACTCAACTGGTACAGTCTGTTTTTTTTTTCCTTCTCTGTTTAGTTTGTTCCAGATACAAGTCTTTTGTTACTTGTTTTCTTTTGTTCCTAACAGCTTTAAGAATTTTGATTTGGAAGACTCTCAAAAATGTGCAGTAGACTGGTTGATGATCGGCCCATCTTCCAAGAGAGAGGAGTACAAAGTGTGTGGATCTTCCATCCCTCCATCTTTCATCTCTGCAAGGGATCATGTTTGGATATTTTTTCACTCAGATGCATCAAGCTCAGGACAGGCTCAGGGATTTCGCCTTTCTTATATTAGAGGTAAAACCGTACAGTTTTGTTAGCTTCACTTACACTCTCTTTGGTAAAATTTGAAGACAGTAGTGGTTTTTTGTTGACAAGATTCATGTGCCAGTCTTGATGACTGTGTTAGTTAGCATGTTAACAATATTTTTTCCACTTAGCTTTTAACGGCGCTCCTGAAGTCTGCTGGCCTGACCGACTGATTTGTGACACACAGGGGTGTAGACGTTAAAAAGTGACATCAGATGGTACCAAAAGTTTCGATACTGACTTTTTTTCTCCGTGTCCTCTTTCACAGGAAAGATCGGTCAGGCTGTGTGCCAGTCAGATGAATTCCACTGTGCAAATGGAAAGTGTATTCCCAGTACTTGGAAGTGTAATTCCATGGATGAGTGCGGGGATAACTCGGATGAGAGGAACTGCACTGTCCCTCCGACAGAGCCTCCGTCCAGCATCTGTCCCTCAGGAACATTCCAGTGCAGCGTAGCCCACTCCACTAAGTGCTTGATGAATGAGCTGAGGTGTAATTCCGTTAAGGACTGCAGTGATGGTTCAGATGAAGACAATTGTCCCGATCTTTCCTGTGGCAAAAGGCTGGGTAATTTTTATGGATCTTTTGCTTCCCCAGACTTATTCCGTGCTGATCACAGCAGATCAGACCTTCGTTGCACATGGTACGTGGACACACAAGATAATCGGCATGTTTTGTTGCAGTTTGATTTACAGTTAGGCTACAACGACTACGTAAAGGTATATGATGGCATTGGAGAGAGAGGTGATAAATTATTGCAAACATTTTCGTATCACAACAACAGGCATTCGGTGAGCGTGGAGTCATCAAAGGGCCAGCTCACTGTTTTGTATCATGCCCGCTCCAAGAGCACTGGCCACGGGTTCAATGCAACCTATCAGGTGAAAGGCTATTGCCTCCCTTGGGAACACCCCTGTGGAAGTGATGAGGAGTGTTTCACAGACAAGCAGCATTGTGATGGCTGGTGGCACTGTCCAAATGGCAAAGATGAGGAGAACTGTCCAGCTTGCCAGAAGAATGAGTACCCATGTGAAGGAAACAGCGGGCTTTGCTACTCAATACTTGACCGCTGTAATAACCAAAAGAACTGCCCAGATGGCTCAGATGAAAAAAACTGCTTTACTTGCCAGCCAGGAAACTTCCATTGTGGTACAAATCTGTGCATCTTTGAGACTTGGCGCTGTGACGGCCAAGAAGACTGCCAGGATGGAAGTGACGAACATAACTGCCTGGTGATCGTTCCCAGGAAGGTCATCACAGCTGCTCTGATTGGGAGTCTTGTGTGTGGCCTGCTGCTGGTGATAGCACTGGGTTGTGCATTTAAATTATACTCTCTGAGGACCAGGGAATACAGGTAAGCACCTTGTTTTTATGATGCTTTAATATCTGGCATTTTTTTTTTCTTTCAAAGAAAAGGAAGTCAATTGTTAACTGGGGACTTTGGAAAAAACTGTGAAATCAATCAGAGAAATTGATGACAATTAAGTAGTAGTCACCACATTGGGCTTAGAGAAGAGTAGTCAAGATTTTCAGAAGTAGGGGAATATTAGCTCTTTTGTCATCTATGGGAAATATGTATTTATTGTGCAGCCTGGCAGAACCTGAAACTAAAACAAATTGTTCTGAGAAATTTCCTTCCCTGCCTGTGCCTGTGTTTTGTATGTTTGTGCAACTGTGGTTTTGCCCTTCAGGAGAAAGTTGTAAGGGGCTTTCTGATGCCTCTCTCTCATCACATGCACCAGCTTTGTGCCATGCTGCTGACAACATAGTGTTTTCAGCACAGTGTGCTTTCTGTTCTCTCCTGATCAAATGTGCCTGATGAAGGAGCTGGAAAAAGCCACCGTGCTATGTTGGGAACCTCTGGACCTCAGTTCTGGCAGGACAGCCACAGGTCTGCAGCTGCAGGCCTGACCATTCTGTGTGCTTGTTCCAGTGCTAAATGTTGTATTTTCCAAAAATAACCTTTGGGTCCTTGCTGAACAAGTTAACTCTTTTATTGGAGTAAGTGAACAAGGTAACTTTTTTATTGGTGTATGTTTTCCAATATGGAAAACCTTCAGTTGCCACAGACTCCAAACCAGGACTGCACCAAAGTACTTGCTGATTTGATTCGCTGTTACTGTTATTCCTTTTTGTTTATTTTAGCATGCTGATACGATTGTCATGGAGCCCAGATAAAGGTTTACCTTTTAGCTGCTAGTGCGAAGCCCTCTGGGCTGTTTCTGTGCATTAATGTGAGGGGAGGCAGGACAAACTGACTGCCCTTCTGTTTTTTTTTCCTCACTGTGTTTTCATTTCCAGAGCATTTGAGACACAGATGACACGACTCGAAGCAGAGTTTGTGCGGCGAGAAGCTCCACCTTCCTATGGGCAGCTGATAGCACAAGGGCTCATCCCCCCAGTTGAAGACTTCCCTGTGTACAACGCATCACAAGTACGGAGACATGAGTACCAAAGAACTTAGCAGTAGCCAAACTACTATAAGTTAGATAGAATTGATCTGGAAGTGTTTCCTTTGAATAGGAATGAAGCTATACTAATTATATGGAAGCGCTCTTACAAAAATGCATGTTCTACTTTGAGGTGAAGAACCATGGTTGCATATCTTGGTGCTGTGGATAGTTTTGAACACATTAAACGTGTTTGCTAGGGAACAGCAGTGAGATAAGGACATGCTGTTTTGCTGTATATCGAGAATGAACCAGAAATGGAGGTCAGAAAGTCAACAGAAGAAAAGGCTTTCCAAGCTGAAACTGTAAAACTGTCTGAAGTGATAAGAAAATTCTGCAGTTATTTTTCACTTAGAAATACATTAAACTGGGAAAACATTAAGTTATATTTCACTGCTGAGTTCTCAAAAATCTTCCTCGCCGCATCAAAAATTACCCACTGTGATACAGTTCCCAGTGCGATAAAGCACCTGTAGTTTTTTAATCAGTTGTAGAAGTATTTGAGTTAGTCTTTCTTCTCTGTTGTTGTCATCAGGTTTTGAGAATCCTCTGCTTGTTGCTGATGACAGAGGGATTGGTGGCTGTAGTCTGGTTCTTTGGTGGTGATCTGATAGCAGGTGTGGAGCATCTTATTAGGCAAACAAGTAAAGATTAAGCTCATTATGGACACTCTTTAAGGATGAGTGTTTCGGTAAAGGCAGAGCACTGTTAATGGTTCATGAAAAAATATAAATTTAACATGGAGGCACGTGGTTCTAGCCTGAGAGTTCTGGTAAGAGGGAGATATTAGTGAACAAGCCTTAGGAGAAGTCTTTTGAGTGTGTGTAAAATCAGTTTCTGTCTGTTACAGGCCTCTGTGCTGCAGAACATCCGAACAGCCATGAGGAGACAGATGAGACGTCATTCGTCAAGACGAAGCTCATCTCGGCGGCGCCTTGGCCGACTCTGGAACAGACTCTTCCACAGGCCTCGGGTGAGAGGACAGATCCCACTCCTGACACCTGCCCGCACTTCACAGACTACACTGGGTGATGGAATCATTAACCATGCTGAAGGGACTACTAGGAGTCCTCCACCTTCACCCGAGGGACCTAATTTACAAGCAGATGCCCATGGCCACGCCAGGGGCCTACAAGAAGCTGGATGTAGCAGCTTGCAGTCAGAGACTGAAATCACAGAGCCATCACCTTCGAATGTCTTACCGAGTACTTGCACAGCTGTACACACAGAGCCTGAGACTGGACATGCTGATAAATCTTTAGGTGCTGAGACCTCTGGCAGTGAGCTTAAGCAGCCCAGTAAAGTGGATTCAGGAAAGGCTTTCAGAGATCCTTTGTCTGAAAGTGTTACAGAAACGATCCATGGCGGGTCAGCATCCAGGAGGACTGTCCCAGAGGGCAGTAATTTAAGTAGAAGTCATCCGTTGAGTGAAGAGCCATGTAGGTTGCCCTTAAAAAAGTGGGAGTCTGCTTATTCAGACAGCCCTGTGAATGTTCATATCCAGGTCGATGGACAAAACCGGTGTTGCCCTAATTCTCATCGGGAGGAGCCTTTGGGTATTCATGCGGCTTGTTGCCATTCTGTGGAAGTGCCAATGTTAGAGTCCTCAACCCCCCTCTCTGAAATCAATACAAGTGATGATGAATCTTTACTTGTTTGCTAATAAAGTCTTTTGTTTTGGCCCTGTAAATTTTGTAACTTCATTGTTTATATGACAGTGCACTTTGATTTTAGGTGGTCAGTGCTCTCAACATTGCCTGTCAAAACCAGTGTGCTTTAATCCCCAGGGAGTACAATGCAAGAATAAATGGGACAGGTTTCTGTCTTTGTTGCTATTCCTGAAACTCCAGTGGGGCAGATGTAGGCCAGTGTGTGATGTCAGGGGCTAGGAGAGCGAGAATGTGCCATTGCGGGTTGGAGGCATCTCCATCCTCTGTTATTTCTTCTGTGCGTTTATTCACTTTGCATTCAGGGAATTTGTGTTTCTTTGCTTTTTCAAGTGGTCTTACTGAAATCAGCGCTCTGTTGGAAGCTGGGGCAGGCACCAGATGTGACTATGAGTACTATACAAGAAATAACATTGTCTTTTTAGACATCATAATTTAACTGAAGTTTAATAGTTTTAATTTAAAATATTTAGAAGGTAATAAAATCCTTTGTAGCTCCCTCTTTATAGAAGTTTGTTTCCTTTGCCCCCTTCCAAAATGTTTTGATGGCCATATGTACCTTGAAGTATCCACTAAAACCAAAGTTTCTATATAGAGTATGCAGAATATCAGGTTTCCTATCTGCTATGACTGTAGTAAGAGATCAGCAGTGTTCAGTACAAGTGGAGTTCTTTGAACCCCATTTGCAGCAATATTTCTTTTTTTATGTAGTCATATGTTCATAGTGATGTTGTGAAGGTTGAAGAATTGTTTGCTTTCTCCTTGCCCTCTTTTTCCCCTCCTCTCTTCTGTCCTTCTGTTTTCAGGGACTTTTATGATTTATATCACTTTGGTTGTACCCTGAAGGTTACTGAGGCTTCACAGCTCCTGTTGGCCACAATAGGAAGCACTGAGCACTTGGTAACTGTCAGCATCAGACTCTTTATTTTGTAATAAAATCTGCTTCACAAGTTTACTTATAAATCTGTTACCTAGGTGCAACTGTATATTTTTTTAAAGAGGATTTTAGAGGTTTGCTTTTTTCTTTTAAGAACTGAAATAGGTCAGTGCCAGTTTCAAAGCTGACACTGTGTGGATTGCATGCTTCTTTAAACTGGTGCCTTTTTCTTTTTTAGAGTGCAATTAGAAGCAAACAAGTTATTTACTTGGAAGAAGGGTGACATTGCTTAATCAGGAGTGACCTGGTGCAGGATGAGAGCTGGTTATGGTGTGATAGTTTGGCCTCTCAGCGACGGATAGGATGCAGCCATGAATTGGTGTTGGCCACGCTTCCCCATGCCTTTACAGGAGCTCTGCTTCAATCCCTGGTGAGGTAGTGACAAACTAAAATGCTATATATAGCAATTAACAAGGAAGTTATTGCTGCTGCTCCTCTGTAAATATCTGAGTGCTCTGATGCCTGTTTATTGCTGTAGGAATTCAAGTTGCCCAAAATTAATAACTGAACTTGTAAAGCTGAGGTAGACTTTGGCATCTGAATAAGTGGGCTCTGCTGTCCACAGATCCTCCTGGCTGCAGCGACACACAGGCTTTTGCTGTGAACAGTTCAGTTTACACTGAAATGTCAAAGATGTTTTTCTTTTAAATGGGCTATATTTTGCCCTGAATCTTTTGCTAAGAACTCCCCTTGGGAGTGCCTTAAAACAAGGCATAGGACTTTGACTTCATCAAAATGTAATGTGGGAGAATTAAATTGGAGTGATTTTTTTTCTTCAGTTGCAAATTGGTTTCTGGCCCGTGTGTCCAGAGGCAGAAGATTCAAAGTCTATAAGAGCATAAAAGGGATTGTGGCAAAATGCATAAGGAGTAAGAGTTGTAGTTACACTAAATAAGTACTGCTAACTCATTTTTTTCCAAGTGCTTTTGTGATCAGAATTCATTTCATCAAGGGAAATGAAGCTTTGAAAGAGATTTTAATAACATAGCATTTATAAACATTTTAGGTGCGTTACACCTTTGCGAGGCCATGTACTGTAGTCATCACACTGCCAGTTGTTTGCATCAAAGGGTAGAGACTTTAGTGTCTTTTTTTTGGTAATTTAAAATACATAGAGTTGTATTTGTAAAGTAGTAAACTTAATTATAATGGGGAGGAAGATTATATTTCAAGGTTGTGATGATATGAAGGACCTTCAAAATAAGTATATATTTAATTGTGTTACAGAAATGTATTTCTATAATAAAATCATTTTGATCATACTATGCCTTAAATTATCACCACTGTAAGGCTCTTAAAATTGAAAAACATTGAAATCTCAGAGCTGAAATATACGCTTCAAAATACTGCTATATTCTGGGAACAACCCTGAACAGCTACTACTGTTTTTTATTTTAAGATGTGTAACTTAACGTAATTTCTTACCTATATCGTGGATATTTTGCATACTGATCCATTTGGTAACTCAGTGGAAATTTCAGTGAGAAGGTTTTATTTTTAGAAACATACGAAAATCCAGGTTAATGAAAATGTGATGCTTGAAGTGTATAGAAAAGTTCACAGCCATCACTATTGGAACTTACAGCCTTGCTTAGATGAGACATACAAGCCTGGTGCTTTTGTGAGCACCTAACTTTTGTATTCTGCAATACAGTATTCTCTCCTGGCTTCTCTAGCTCATTCCTTGGAGTCAAGAGCCGCAAATTTGCAGAAGAAACCTGCAGATGTATGCTGTGAGCACGAACAAGTGCATCACAGCGTCCTGAAATGTAGATACCTGAAAGAAACCACAAAGTCTGCCTTTTCTCCAGCGCTTGTAAGCATTAAGCAGAGAATCGACCATCGTCAAAGATCACCCAGTTTCTGTTTCATGTAAGCTTCCTCCTTGTGTTCAGAACTTACTTTAAAAAAAAAAAAAAAGTGGAAAACTGCTACTATGCCAGAAATGTAAACAGGAAAATCTCATTGTTCCATTTCTTTGCTCAGCGGAAAGTATCATCACACTTTAATGACTATACAACCTAATTAGCTAATACATTTATTTTTCTTTTCTATATTTTAAGAATGCTTTTCTGCATTCTTTAAAGATTTTCATAGAAGGGAAACAAAATATTTAAGATTTTTTTAAACAAAAAACCTACAAAACTCCCCTGTCCATATTCCCTCAAGAAAACTTCCTAAGAAAACCTTCTATTTAGACAGGAATACCTAAACCTTTCCTTGATCTAAGAACAAAAGCTGATAGGCAGCATGAAAGGAAAATATGCTCTCTGACATTAAAACACAGGGTGTATTTCTGTCTGAAATTTTGGCATCAGCTTGTGTATGACTCTGTGACATCCCTTAAATGTACTTGTTTTTTTTCTATTCTCTGCTTTTTTGTTTTGTTGTTGTATACATTCACTGAAATACGACATTTTACTGTAATGTATGTACAGGTGTATGGTTCAGGTATGGCATCATGGTTACCAGTGTTTGCTGGTTCCTGGACAATGATACTATCTGAGTAAGATGCTGGGCATCATCATACTTTGCTCTTGCTTTTGATCTCTTAATTTTTAATAAAACTCCATGCGTCCAGATACTGTGGGTTTCTGACTGTCACTTGAGGGTGCTTAAACTGTAAACGCTGCCAAAGACTTGTATGTTGAGTAGGTTATGAACCTTCAGTGTGAGATCTAAAGATCTTTTTTTTTTTTATCTTGGCTGTGTACTTTTTGCTGGTAGTTGAAGGTGTGGACCTGCATCGCTTTTTCTAGCTAGTATGTGTGAAACCTTACCACTAGCAATTCCCTGTTGTACACAACTGTCTTTAAAAGACATATGTGTGCCCCAAGTAACAAAACATAGCCCTGAAGCGTACAACTGGTTAGGTGTTATTACAGGGGTTAAAAAACAAACAAAAAACCTCAAACCATTCCTAAAATGTAGCACTTGATTTCCTATAGCTGGGGGCTGTGCTTGTTTTGCTGATGCTTTCTCCTCCCCAGCTTTTGCTTACATCTTTGGAGGGAACCACTGGTTATATCCTGCTGTTTTTTTTGGTAGAAGGTTGGGGACTGAGTTGTTTTGTGTTGATAGAAATTTACAGGCTTGTAAATCTTTATCTGTATAGGAGAGAATTGGACAGACTTTGTGGTCCTCCAGATTTATCCGTAGTCATGAGGCATGGGAGGACACAGCTTGATTTGGAGGGACAGTACCACGTCACCTGGTAGGAAGCGTTTGCTTTGCTTCATCATGAAGTGCTGATTCAGCTGCAATGACAGTGGCACAAGCAGTAATACAAACCTAATAACTGAGGTAAGCAAGGCTGAAATGAATATAGCCCATAAAATGGAAATAAAGTAATAAATGACACCCGTGCACTTGCAGCAGTGTTTGTTGACAGCCTGTGTAGCACAACAGATGTGTCTTCTGACAAACCAAGGAGTTAACTTGAAAAGCCTTAAGGGATTTATGTATTTTTTTAATCTGACTTTCGAGAGAGCGCACTGCTTTTGCTTATTTAAGATTTTTGGTCTTCACAGGAAGCAGCTTTAATCTCCCAAGCAGGAGGTAGGATTTAGAAGCAAACTCTCCATCTGTGACCTGAACCTTGCAGGTAGCAAGCCTAATCTCATGTCTCTTGTTAGTCTGTTAACGTAGCAAATTGTTAAATAAGCCATCCTTCTCTTTTCAGATGCTGTCTCTTGTGTTTTTGGCTCCAGGGATTAAATGGTCATGAGGGCTGGTGTGAGTGGCAGGAGTTTACTTTTTTTTCCCCTCTTTATTCTATGTTTCCTGCCTTGTTCCTTCCAAGTTTCCCTCCCTTCTATTACTATCTCTTACCACAGGACTTTAAGACTTTTCTTTTTGGTGTGTAATACAAACAACATCCCTTGACTGCTTTCTGATCCTTTTCCTCGTATTTTCCTTTTTCATTTGTCCAAGTGCAGAAGGTTCTCGTATGGTTGAAGCTAGAGTACTGGTGAGAAGCATTGAGGAATGAAAAGTTTAAAAAAAAAATCAAACAACAAACAACCAGGCTTTGCTTTTATTAATAGGAGACTGTAACTGCTCCATGCTGCTAACTGCTCCCAAGCAAGGTGACAGCAGTCGAACTCTGAAGATTAAAGAAAAAAGCTCCAAGCAGGGTTTACCCTGATTTTTTTTTTTGTAATGAAGTTTTCATTTATGACAAAGAGCTCAATATTTCTAAAACTCCTCAGCAACTCAATAATTGCCAGCTTTTCGTCATGTAGTGGTTGGTGCAAATGAGTCAGAAACCAAATGTGTTTTATTTTCAAAGTTTCAAGAATTCACAAATGAGGGAGAGAAAAATGAGAATTACCTTGCTGAAGACATCTGAAAATTGCTTGGGACAGCATATGATTGAGCTTGGCTGGTAAAAATCTTGTTTGCTTATCTTTTGATACATTTTAGTAAAGATACTTCCAACTAATATGCTTGCACACATAATGTTAAATACACAGTGACTCATTAATCCTTTCTGAGTTGGGTGAAAGCTTTGAACTGATAAGAGTCTCTTACCTTGACCCTGCTGTGGTCAAGGTGGTCTGCTTTATGTGCTAATATGAACCGAAAACAACCAATTCCTGCACCAAGTTTAAGAAAACACTTCAGAGTGGCTAGGTCAGCAGAGGTTGTGCTGGGCAGCTTTGGCTCATTACCCTTGTGTTTTCTCATCTGTGCCCACACAGCTCCTATTGCCTGTTGAATGCAGTCTTATCTGGGAGAGGGACTGTCTTCCTGTTGTTTAGTAGTGTGTAGCACAATGATGACATGGTCTGTGATAATCGTATGGTGATAATGTGGATAAGAACAAGCCAATACAACTTCTACTGACTTCAGTCCAAAGCTAATTTCAGGTAATACTTTTTAAAGTACTTGCATTATCTCTGTTTCCCCTTTGAAGTTCTCTGAATGATGTATTATTGCCAGCAATAGAAGAATAAACAGCCCAGAGTATTTTTCTGCATTATAGCTTCTACTATTTTATATGTATATATACAGATACATAAATATAATAGTTTATAATATATAGTTTTGTATAGCAATGCATTTATTTTAAAGGTTTGTTTAAACTCATTTTATCACCACTGTTCGTACCAGTGTAATTCAGTTAAGGTAGCACTGGTCTGTTTTGTATGAAGATAGCTGTAAAATTGTGTGACTTCTTTTCAGAGAATGACCTGGACTGAGAGAAGGTGCACGTATTGCAGCTGAGGTAGAGACATGCATTGTTCTGTTTGCTTTAGGAGTTTCTCCTTCAGAGCAGAAAAGCTAATGCACAGGTTATCGTGATCTGCCTGTCAGTAAAAAGGTTGAAATGCTGCAGGAAACAAAAATCAGCATGAGTTGTAATTGCTACAGCAAATATATCAAAATTAAAAGGATCTCAAAAAACAGAATCTTCCCTTTGGAAGGGACTTGCTTTTCTGCATCAAGTAGCACAATATTCTTGACATACTTGTAGTGTCAGCTGTCTTGGGGATTTTCTTTTGTTCAGCAGGCTTTAAAATAATAGCAGTTATGTCTCCTTTGGGCCTTTTGCTTCATCTTTTGGAAAAATTGTACACAGTTGAGCACGCCTCTAAATTTCATTCAGCATATGAATTTGTCTTACTAGTTCTCTACGTTGATTTCTGTGGTTAGAAATTGGATGCACTGTGAACTGGCTTTTGCAAAGCCTTTAAAAAATATGTGTGATGTTGGGAGCACAGATGAAGCTGTTTCTAAAAATGAAATAAGACATCTTGGAACAGCTTTTGGGGATTGGTATGTAATTCAAAGATGAGTTCTACTAAACCATCCTGTTCTAAATTCAGCCTTCTGTTTTCAGGCCAAATGTTGATTGTTTTAAAGCATTAAAATACAATCAGGGAAAACTTGAGCCAGAACTAGTTAACACCTATGAGGCAATTGGTCCTTTAATCTTCTTTGATTTCCTTAAACAAAACTCAAAGAATGCCTGGGTAGCGGTTACAGAATATTATTATTATTACCTTTCTCATTTACTGTATAGACTTGTCCCAAGAACTGCAAAGTTTCTGTGATGGCTGACTTCCATGGCTTAATTGTTTAAACAAACAAAAATAAAACCACACCAAAATTTGGCAATTCTGAAAACAATCACTGTTGCTGGTGCTGTACTATGTTTAATTTGCCCACTAGATAATAAAGCAGAAAGTAATCCATTAGAAATTGTCACAGTGGATTTTGAACTATGGAAAATAAGACTTAGCCACAAGGGCCTCAGACAACAGGCTGTTTGCATGCTGTTTAGCCAGTGTAAATGTGGTAGGTGTACACTGAATGGTAAAGAAAAAAAAGCTAAATATATATGATTTTTATTAGCAGACTTCATATATTCTTACTGTTATTTAAGATGTGATATCTGTGTGTGTAGATGTACACACAAAACCACACTTCTCTTTAGCTCAATACATATTTTAATCTCTTATAATTTAATAGCCTTATACAAGAAGAGAAGTATAAACTGAGTTCCTTTCTAGTGTCTACCATCCAAAAGTTTGGAGAGAGATAGATATTTAAAAACAAAAATACTAAATAATGAATTGTAGTGGAAAGACACTTTCCTTGAACTCGTCCAATATTTTGAGTCTATTCTTATATCTTTGTATAGCATATGGCACTTGGCAAACTGAGGGATTAATGAACCCCTAATTTTTCCATAGAAAAAAGGCTTGTGACACACAGAAAGATACTTTTAATACTTTTAAAATTAAAATCTTATGGCTGTTACCAAGGCTACTGAATACGATACTATTTATTTTCAAAAGTTGTGAAAGAACAGTAGCTATTCAAAATGTTGCTTAGAGCTATTCTTGCATTATTCATTTTCAAAAGATTCTTTGGTGTGAAAGGGGCCATATTGCTACAGCAGCAAATCCCTATAAATTAATTAAATACATGAACTACATTTTTTAAAAGTGTTTGCCACAAATAAAATATGCAAAACACCTTCTAAAGAGCATCTGATGTGAGAATGATTTAGGCTCATTCTTTCACTGAGCACAGTTAAAATGGAGAGTTTGTCTCCAAATCAATGTAGAGCATCACCCACCTCGTTCGTAACAAAGAACGCCAGGCTTTGTTCCTGGGTCTCCCTCGAGCTCCCACTGCTGTGCAAACCCCTGCACATCTCCTTCCCCCCAGGGCTGGGCACTGAGCTCCTCCTCAGGCCTGGGGTACAAGACACCTCTTTGCAAAAATGCTTCAAAAGTTAAGATATTTGAGATTTTTATCACTACTGCATTTTTTTTCCTGTGTCACCAAATGTAGTCTGGACTCAATATGACTGTTGATTTTGTACAATTTACTCCAATGTCCACCCAGGCTAGCTCCTTTCCATCATGATTCCCTTGCCCCTTCCAGCCCTGATCACATGGATGCTCCACCGAGCTGTTCTTTTGCTTTCAGGTATATGCAAGTGTGATCTTTGGACTGTAACTTCAAGACCTTGTGCTGTGTGGGGATTCACCCGACTCAGGGGCAGCAACAGGATTTTTATGTTGGCATAGTTGTCCCAGCGTCTCCTCCTCTTGATTTTTCCATTTTGATTTTGCAACAGGAAACTGACCTGCTTCTGAAATGCCCAAATCTGTCTGTGATAGACCCTTACGTCTGCTAAAATAAGTATTTCAGAGCTGTAGCTGTGCTGCATTCCTCTGCTGAGCAAGCGTGCTACCAGAAATAAAAACAACTGCTGCCTTATTTTATATTTTATTTTTTTTCCTTTTTTCATTTTTTTCCTCAGGGAAAAACTAAAAGCTACAGATGCCATAAAGGGTGTAGCTCACTATTGGGTCTCTAATACATTTTCTTTTAAATTCCAGAAAAACTTTTTGCAAAAATCAGCATGTAAACAAGAAGCCCCTTCAGCCCCAGAGGCTGCTCCGTTATTTCCTCAGGGAGGTCTCACTGGCCGGCAGGTGGGAGCGGGCAGCGGGCACCTCGTCCTCTTCGGCCACCCCATCCTGGGGGTAGACCACGAAACACAGCTTCTGTCCCCAGCATGTCACCGACTCTGTAGAGAGCAAGTGTGCAGCGGTTAGCGCGGCAGCTCGAGTGCTTCTCAACATCGCTGTGGCGCCTGAGGGATGTAATGCCTGACATGGCGGCCATTTTCCTGGCTGAGGCCCTTGACCGTCCTGTGCTGCCCTCACCCCTCCAACAGCTTTTATCTCTAGTGAAGTGACAAAATAGTGTTGGCAAAGCACAGGTGGATTAAAATTGGGCAGTTTTAGAAATGACTCTTCGCTGTGAGGGGTCCTTCACTCTGCCCAGAGGCTTGTGGAGCCAGTGCATGAGGCAGGGGAGCTGGGTCGGGCCTGGCGCTGCGCTGTCCCTGAGGGAGCGCCGGGGCCTACCGGTCACCACGAGGCTGAGGAGAGCCCGGCTGCAGGCAGCAGGCACTGTCTCACTTGAGGTGAGGGCTCCTTTTCCCTTCTCTCCTCATGGGAAGTCTTTGCCTCAGAGCAAAGCAGTTTCAAGCCAAGCACAACCAAATCCCAAATGACTTGTGCAGTTTTATGCGAGTGATAAAGTAAGGCTTTCCTATCTTTTGAGCATGAAATAATTCATCATGCTGTACAGGCATTGTGTAGTGCTGGTGGGAGGAAAGCAGAGTGAGGGACAGGCAGGGCTTTTTATCATTCTTTTTGTGATAGTTCATTTGGGCTTTACGTGCTTAAAGTCATATTCTTGTGCATCTGCTTTGTGGCTGAGGCCGCAGTGAACAAGCTGGGTGGATGGGGAGATGCCCAGGGACACAAAAGGAGGCATATATGGCAAGGAGTGAGGAAAGCAGTTGCCCACATGAGCGTGCTGCACAGCCACAAAAATACAACTGCTTCCTCATGTCCGTGGAGTCACCCACACTATGTCTGACTGCCCGACAGCTTGTCATTACCTCTGATTTAAAAACAATGTATTTCCATCCGCAAGCAGCACATGGCCTGCTTTGTATAGGAGTCTAAGGGCTGTGCATGACTGCCAGTGGTGGTTGGGCTTGCTGGAGGACTTGGCGCTGGCTGCATGGAGGCTGTGCAGAGCACTGCAGACCCTACTGTGAGTGTTGGCCGTGAGGAGTGCACCAAGTCATTGTGGTGTTGCTTACCTGTTAACCTATTTACACACTTTGGTTTGTTTCTCCAGTAGACTCCAAGAAAAAACACTGGCACTCCAGTTAAAATGATAATGAGTCCGACTCCACAGACAACTGGCTCAGAGTATATGCTGAAGATCAGCAGAAATGCCCAAAATGCCAGGTAAGTGACAGGGATGAGGAGGTTCACCTGTGGGGAGAGAATAAAGCAGAGCATGACTGTGCAGAGTGACAGTGGTGGCTGTCTGGCATGGGGAGCCAAGGCATCAGGAGTCCCCTGGGTTTTGTCCCCCTTCCTTCTGCCACTGTCATCCTCCCTGTCCATCCCATCCAGTTTACTTCTGGAAGTCTTTGTATCCTATTTTTGTACTAATGGCAATGTGCAGCATGATTTGGGACCCTGAAACGTTACCATTACATCCCCAAATGAACTGATCTTCAAAGCTCGAGGACAGAGGGTTTGATTTGCCTGTCCTGCCCTTTGCATTGCTACTGCAGCCAAGGGATTTAGCTTTAACATTTTCACCTTGATGGGTCTGAAGATTTTGGGTTTCTTCCAGCGTAACACAATCAGGCCTATAATTGTCACTCCATAGCAGAGGTAGTTAATAAATGACACATAGTTGATTAGTGTGTATGTGTCTCCAACAAGCATGATGATAAGAGTGGCCAAACACTGTAGAGAGAAAGATAGTCTTATGTGAGTCATAACTAATAAGGTAGCTTAAAAGCAATAAAAGCAAGAAAAAAAAAAAAGTAGTTAAACTCCTGTGTTTATGGTCCTGCTGTGTTGCCTGAACAGGACATTTCTGTACCTGCTTTCAATGACTGCACTCCACCAATTTCTGTTTTAAAAGCTGTTTGACCCTATAATAAGGACTTCTGGCAAAGGTCAGGTTGTCTATTATGAGGAAAAAAAGGATTTCTGGTAGACTAATATTTTGTTGTCAGCGCACGACTTTGTTGCAGATGCCCTGTATGTTATAAAGAACAAAAGCTTTGCCCTTTCTCCCTACTGTCCCGTGGCTCATGCTGCAGATGACCACAATCATTAATCTCCTGCACATTACTTGTGTTAGGAAACTGGCAGATGGATGGTGGAAATTTCCATGCAGACTCTTGCTTGTTTGTACTTTATTTCTGAATAACTCTGCAAAGTCAGGAGAGCTGACTCAGGGTTCACAGGGTTGCTCCTCAGATCCTGTCCCCCCTGCCCAGTGGTGCCACACGGTATGAAGACCGCTCATGCCATGGACCCATCCTGTAAATGTTGTCTGCTGGTGGCCAAAACCTAAGGGAAACTGAGTGTCCAAATCCCTCCAGAGAGCTTTCAGGACTTGGCTCTATGTCACTCCAGGCTCTCTTTTTGCTTATGTCCTTTTTTCTTAATTGGCTGTTTTAATAGCAAAGGCCTCTAGGGAGGGAGGATTTCTGTACCACTGGCACCAGTAATTACGCACCACCATAATCAAATGACTCGTTGGTCTCTCCATTCCCCTATTAAAAGCCTCACAGGCTATGCAGGGGAGGAGGGGATTTCAACATCTTGAGCAGTCTCACCACAAAATTCATTTAAAATAGGGCAGTGTTGTACACTGGTGTCACATAACATGCTTCCTGCTTTCCTCTGAAAGGTGGACAGTGTCAGACATGCATCTGACCCTTTCCTGCCCCTAGCAGGTTTTGCGTTGAAGATGCTTGGGGCGATGAGTTTTCTTGCGTAGGTGACATGAATGTGTCAGAGCTGCTTGCTGCGTGGGCGTAATTCCTGAGAGGTACTGGGCTGCAGAGGAGTGTGCTGTTTCCTCCCCTGATTACCATGCCTGACAACAGCCTCGCACAGCAGGCGTGAGAGCCTGTCACTCTCTGCTGTCTTGCAAAAAAAAAAAAAAAAAAAAGTCTGTTTATTTTGCATTTAGCTTGGATCGTTCATTTTTGAAAGAATTAGTAAAAATACAGGTCTCACTGGTGATGTTAAAAAGGCTTTTCTCTATGTACAAAGAAACCTTTCTCCATGCAAGAAGCTAGGTGTTATGCACTGAAAAAGAAAAGAGAACCTACTGTATTAATTAGATTTGCCTGAAGTCTGACCTAATTTGCTATTGTAGCTGCCTACAGTATATTATTTTTATATTTATTTGTTAAGAAATTAATAATTCATAGCAGCATTTGATATACCCTGTGCTGCATTAAGGTACCCTCAAATGATGAATTGATATGCAGTGTTGGTTCTGTAATTTGCGCTGTAATTTAAGGGAAATGTTTGGAGCAGACTGGGAGGCTGGCATACGCCTGATTTATCAGCCCTGCTCAGTGCAGGCAGCCTGCTCGTGTTGTGGCTATTTCCCAGTGAAACAGCCTCTGAAACTCAGCATGTTATTTGAGCTGATGTATTTCTAAGGGCAAAGAAGTTTTGCTTCATCGGCATCAGCCGAGTTCAGCTGCCTGGCATGAGTCCAGGATGGAGCCAGTGCTTTCTGTTTGCTTGAGACAGGACAGATGGGCTATATGGTTTACTCCAAAACCCTGTACAGGCAATGCACGAGATGTTTGTTGTCAAGCACTAAGCCCTGGGAATGCCATAAAGCCTCAGCTACACAGGTATTTTGTCATAAAAGTGGAATGTGCAGAAGGCTTATCTGATGAAATTATGTCAGTGTATCGTGCCAGAATTGCTGTTAGAGCCAGGAGAGTCACGTGAATGTGCGCCTTCTTAGTGCATCTTGCGTCAAATCCTCATTGTTTTGAAATCAGTGGCAAATCTGCAGTTGACTTTGATGCCACTGAGATTTCAAGCAGATGCCCTCGGGAGAATACCCTTGCTTGGGCCATAAAGTCAGGGAGTGCAGTACCAGGGGTTATTCTTCCTCTTTAACGTCTTCTTTGCCACAGTAAAAAACATCACATTCTAACTCAGCTCTTTGTAAAAGTGTATAAAGATCTTTGTTTCAAATTACAACTTCCATAAGTCATTAGTATCATGGAAATTTTCAACGTCTAAGCAAAAGAGAGAGATCTTCCTTCAGGGAAACAGCAACCCAACAAGCCCAAAGCCTCCCAACATTCTGACTGGTGTTTTCTACTCTTTGTGGATTACCCTCTTGTTTGCCTGATGTATTCATTCAGCAGATACTTTATTCAGTGCTGCTGTAATGCTTGACTGTACTTACTTGTTTCTACAGAAGATAAATATTCCAGGTCCTCAGAGCACTGCGGTCTCATCCCTCGCAAGATATTTTGCTCATTTTGTGTAACATTTGGAGCACTTTGTCCTCTCCTTGGGACCTGCCATGTCTATGGCTTTGGCAACAGGATCTAAACTAGCCCTGCCAGAGTGGAGTTAGCAGTGACCACGGGGATTTCCTCTGTGTTAAATGTTTGCAGAAAGCAGGCAAAATCGGAATTCGGAGAGGGGGGAGGGGGGAAAGCTAATCTTTCCTTAAATGAGGTATCTCCACTTCCAGACAAAGACACACTCTGTCTCCCTTGTGGGTAGGAGAAGTGATAATGGGCTTAAATTGCAGCTCAAGTTAGATGTTAGGGAATCACTCCAAACTGCAAGGGTAGTTGGGAGTGGGATTATTTAGGAGGCTGAAGGCTGCTTCCTCCTGGAGCTGTCAGAGCTTCTCAGGCAGCACCCACCAGGAGTCCTCCTGGACAGCTTGTTTTTCCTCAGGAATATAAATGACCTCTCCAGGATTTTTCCAGCTCTCCTTTCCATGATTCAGTATTTCTAAGAGCTTGCCCCGGTCCGAGCAGGTTACAGGACGACAGGGCAGGGACGGCAAAACTTACACAGACGAGCAGGGCGGGGATGGGTGTGCAGTGCTTCACGTGGATCATGGCAAGCAAACTTGGTAAATGGCCTTCTCGGGCACCAGAGAAACATAACCTGAAAATGAGAATAGGAACACTAATCCACTGCATGTACAACAGCTTTTTCAATATCTAGCTGTACAGGGTCTCTAATCTCAACTGCCCTCATGGGTCTTGGAGTGGAAGGAACCTGTTCTTGCTGGGTGCTGGTTTGAGGCCGGGAAGACCACAGCTTGTTTCTTACTTCCACGAGAGACTTACGCATAACCTGGCGTAAGTTGTTTAAACTAGACCATTTGGTACATGAGGCCTTTAATGGCTAAATGTCATCTGTGAAACCAATTGGTCTGAGATGCCTAATTACCTCTGAAGATGAGGACTGAAATCTGTTCAGTCCCTATCTGCCAGTGGCATTGCTTCTTTATCCAGGGAAGGGTTAATACAGTGCAGGTTGTGAGGTGAGCAGCCATATGTCTCTAAGGCACAAAAAGTCTCGCGGATAGTGTTTCTAGTGTCAGAAGAGTTTTGGATATGGTTTCATGTGCCTTAAGATTTCACTTTTAAATGCTTAACATATGTACTCAGATTTGTATCTTATTATGCTCGTGGAAGTGCTAAGATAAATAACTTTCCTGAGGTACTTAAGAGTTGGATTGTTTCCTCAAAATTTTTTTTTAACTTTTAAATTGAGTTCAGACAGGTCAATTAATACAAATAGATTTTACAGATTCTGGTCCTGCTATCAGCAGTGTACATGCAAAGCATCTTGCCTGGAAGGAGTTTCTTCATCATGAGAATGACATGTCTGTAACTGGGAACAGAACCAGGCCCTGAAACTCCTTTTTCAGCTGAGCATAATTTAGCTTGTAGCTACTAGAGCTTTATTGATGTAAAATTACTTTGTTTCCGTACTGAAGCTGTGTTTGGCTCTTACTGTGAGTTGTTCCACATCTGCAGACACTTTTAGTAGCTCTTAAGGATTATTTTGCAAGAGATTCTGTGATTCAATATTACATTTGCTGATTGAAACAGAGCAATTCGTAACTGAATGTATCCAACATGCCCAACAATGATCTCATGTGCTATAACATCCAAAATGTCTAGCTAGCATTTCTTTAGCAAATTAAATTAAAACAGCCCCTCCCCAAATTAGATAATGTTCATAAAATTGTACTCCATCTAACCTTGATGAGGTAAAAAGGTATCCATTTATTCCTCCAAATGTAG
The DNA here is from genome assembly GCF_964211835.1 of Anser anser. Classification (NCBI taxonomy): domain Eukaryota; kingdom Metazoa; phylum Chordata; class Aves; order Anseriformes; family Anatidae; genus Anser; species Anser anser. The sequence goes on from NC_139732.1 coordinate 13,424,171, forward strand.
ATAGGGCCACTGAGACTGGCATAACCCAGGAAAAATAGCCCAGTAACTTTTCACCAAATGTCTAAAGCAACAGAAGGCAGAGAAACTGAAATACACTGCAAAGCACAGAACTGAAATCAAAGTGTATTTTAGACATCCAGGGAATGGTTTACTTACTACCGCCACAGCGTTGGAGGACAAGAGCTCTTGGGGTGACATGGCAGTGAAATATGCAATGTTGGTGAACGTGTACACAAATGTCACCAGTGGGATGGATATGAATATGGCACGAGGTAGGTTCCTGATAAAAGAATTAGGAAGGTAGATAAGAATTGAATCATACACAGTGAGACCACAACAGCCTTGCACAGCCCAGGGTGTTCAGCCAGCCGCGTGGGTTTTTCTGCTGTTTCTCAGGCCGCGACTGAAAGAGCACCGCCTCTATTTCCTGTTTGACCCATTGTGATTTTAAGAAGGTTGAAACTCTATGAAGCTTTGTCATGCTTCATGTGACAAAAAATGCCCCACGCTTTCATAGGGCTATTTGGATTAAGGCAGCATGTTAAAAAATAAAATGCCTTGGTTTGCTTTAGCTTCATCTACTCTGGAACTGAATTGGATCCTGACGTTCAGGTAGCTACCTTGGCCCATCCCATCCCATAAAGCTCATTTGGTCATACAATGGCATGGTAACCTACCGGAGTGAAGATTTGCTTAACTGCTAATCCAGAGACCTCTTTAGAGGTGTACAGCTAAACAGTTCTGTATCTATTGCAATAATGCATTTTTTTTTCTGTCCGTCAGATTTGGAAAAAAGGCATTTTTTAAAATGCTTTAACCTTTGTGATTTTGATTGGATTTAGTAAAAATTGGAAGATATTTTTGGTTACTGAACAACCTTTTATATTTTATTTTCGCTTCAGAGGCTGCAAAAATAATAATAATAAAAAAACTCCATCCACTCCCTTTTTATTTCTCAACTGAGACCATATTTGCCTTATTTAAAACATAACTTTTCATTGTTCAGCTTTGAAATTGTGGTGGCCCATTAAAATGCTGGTATTTTAATGAGGGAACACATTACTGATCTTTCTTTATTCCTGCCAAGATCTCTGGGTGTGCACTTTAACACTCAGTTGTGTGAAGACGTGCAGGGCTGCTTGTGAGACTGCAGCTTTAATTCATTTTCATCCAGGCTGTGTGAGAGCTTAAACTTCTCCTAGTTTAATTGCTGTGTGCATTGAATGCCCAGAAATTATTGATGCTCCGAGAGCTGCTTTTGGCATTCATCATTCCACTTTATCATCTCAGAAATTCTGAAACTTTTGAGCTTTGCTTTACTAAACTAAAAATCTCTTTCCCTCTGGCTTTCCCAGCCTGCTGGTGATAAATCATTTCAAAGCCCCTTCCCACACGCACGATCCCCAGGGACATGACATGTGGCACCCTGGAGGGTGGGTGCCCGCAGCTGCGCTGCAGGTACAGGTGCACAGCAGAGAGTGCTACCTGCACTGTCAAATAACTTTCCAATCTTCTCTTTCAGGTGTTTGTGTAAGATCCCTTTGGGTGAACAAGCAAAGCAACTTGCAGAATAATTCAACGCTTTTCTAAAAGCAGACAGTGATTCTTCCTGTAGGTATGTGTGACATCTCATCAGTGGTTAATTTTCTGCTATAGATTCACTGTATGATTTGACAGTACCACAATGATAATACTTTGTCCATCGGCTGTTTTGACTGAGTTGATGCTTTGTGCAATCTGTTTCTAATTTCAGCATGGTGTTTCTTTAACTTGCCTGTTATCCTTTCTAAACAAAAAATCTCTCTTTTAGAAATGCCAGTTCTGTGGACATGTAATGACATTGCTGCAGCTTATTAAACGAATGATGTTATCAGGTGGCCCCAATGTCTCAGCACTTCAAAAAAATTTGGATGACACAGAAATGGATACTTGCCTGCGGGGATCAACCAACTCTTCTGTTACATAGTTCAAGAAGTTCCAGCCGCTGAATGCAAATGACCCTTGAAGGAAAGCTAATGCTAAATGCCCCACAGATGGAGTCATCCAAAAATTGAATGCTTTGCTGGGTGTCAGCTCTTCATAGTTTCCTGCACAGAAAGCACAAGCAAGAGGTTAAGCCTTCCCCTGAGAGAAGTGCTACCCACCAGAGATACCAGGAAGTAGGTGAACTTTTATTTTATTCTTTTTTTATTGCTCGAGTAGATTTGAGACTTCATGCTCATCATGTTCTACAAGTCACCACGGTCTGGCACTGCACTTGCAGTGCTTTCTAGGGGCTGGCATCCTGGGGAGGCAGCTTGGGCTGTACACACAGGCATCGCTCTGTGGCTCTCTGCCACAGCACCGGCATCACTTCTGCAACATACAGCACCCTTTGTCAACTTGCACTGTTCGAGGATGGTTCCTTGACGGGGTTGACTCCTGTCATTTTTTAATGCAGTTTTCTTTTGTAAGAGTTTGATGTTGCTTAGTAGAAATACTGGAAAAATAAAATATCTGTGGGGCTAGAAGGTTTGTCAAGACTGTCAGACTGTTTTCACTGAGAAAACAAAATTTCTGCTCTCTGTAAGTGCCTTGTTTCATCTTTCCTTACATGACTCATCATACACATGATGAAAATATCATGAGCCTTTTGTGTTCTCTGTTTTCGATTAAGTTGGCGATTCAGCAAGACATTTTTTCCAGATTTTAATGTTACAAGAGACTTTTTGTAGGAAATCAAACTAGTGCCCCAAATGAATCAGGTGTCTTCCTGAGCTGGGCCCAGCATTGTTTATTCAGTCTATGACCTTAAAATTTTAAGGAGCGTACAACAGATCAGAAATTTTCTGTAACTCCTCTAAAACATCTTCAGATGCACTCCTTTATTCTGTCAAAACCAACAACGCGGGGCAGAAAGGAATGTGGTTAAGGAGGACACAGCTGATTGTTGCACCATCTTTTCATGACTCCGTACACTATTGTCATACAGAGGATACACCTCCAGTGTGCCTGTGCTTGGAAGAAATCCCTCAGCAGCACCTGGGATGAATGATTTTCCACTCGGTCACGTACATCTGCTGTATGGGGGTGTCTTTATCTAGGTGCCCCGACCTGAAAATAGCTCCATTGAGCCCAGAGAGCACCTGCAGCCACCACAGCCCTCTGCAGCACAGGGGCTGCTCCGAGGGGTGCAACCTGGCCCTGCTGCTCAGCTAAAACCTGTCGCCCCTTCGGGTTGCTCTGTAAGGAGGGTGGAAAAAATCAAGTCTAGCAACAGTACCATACCCGTGTCTCACAGAGTACCTTTAAAGATCTGTATGAAGCCCACAGTAATGATAAGGGCCAAGGCTAAGAGTTTTCCTGCTGTAAATATATCCTGAATGCGTGTTGCCCATCGAACGCTGGAGCTGTTCACCCAGGTCAGGAGTACTGGAGAGCAAAAGACTGAATTCAGTGAAACGAAATTACGTTTATTTAAAAACACACAGTCAAAGCACTGCAAAACACGGACTGTTGCATGTGTTCCCACAGGGAGCTCAGCGTGGCTGTGAGCAGGGGTGAGGAGGGGAATGGTCTTGCCCTAAGGGGTGCCCAGCTGCAGACAAGCACCTGTTGCAGCTTTCCCCTCTGGGGCTCTGCTGCTGGGGCTCTCCCAGCTCAATGAACTGTGCCCGGTCAGAGCCCAACGTGCCAACTGAGCCAGGATTTCTGCCTCCTCACGGGAAACGATGAACGTCTTCTTTCCCTGAAGCTCCACCTCACCCCTGCCAGCTCTGTAAGTAACTAATGCAGAGCCGGTAGCGGTCTGCACTTCCTACATACTTGTGTTTGTGAATGTAAAAAAGGACTAGGAAGGGCTTAGGTGGTGGGAAACCTGCACTGGATGAGCTCTCCAGGACTTGCTCCTTGCAGGCAGGTGAGGAGGGACTGATCGTCCCACATGGGGCACAGTGTCTGTCCTAGGACCTTCCCGCCTGCTTTTTGGGCTGCAGCTGTGCCCCCATACAGCGGAACTGTATGCCCAGCCCTGCTTGAGCGGCCACTTGAGCGGTCTCATGCAAAACTGAGGCAAGCTTCGTGTACGCGAGAAGGAAATACTCACGTAAACACACCATGGAGAGGATCCTGGAGGCATTATAGGGGGGAATACAGTTAGGGAACACAGGCTGCAGGACATAGTTTGAGAAGGTCAGCGCAATGACAGCCAGACTGGTAGGGTACATGATAAGCACAGCACTCCAGAGCAGCAGAAACCTGAAAACAAGAAAAAGCACAAGAAAAAAGGACTAGGGTGTGCTGGAGGAGGGTAACACAAACCAGCTGTGCAGCACTTTGGGATGGTGCCTGAGGCATTGCGCTGTGTCCTCATCCTACACCCAACAGTCACCTGCTTGTGCTTCTCCTCATCGCTTTTCCCGTGCTCTCAGAGCAATCTAGATTTTAAGTGAAACATTTCTATGCAAAGCACAGTTTAGAAGTGTGTTGAGAATGAGCACTAAGATCATTGGGCACCCTTTGATTTAGCTTTGTGTGTTGAAGGTGGCTCTGTTGCTCCTGGGTCGATGTGTTACCACGTTTCAGGCATCTCCAAGGGGCCTGGGCTGCTGCCGGCTCCCTGCCAGGTACTGGCTGCTTTCTTGGCATTGTCCAGGCCGGCCCTGCACCGTGAGCAAGGGCAGCTTGGTGCCAAAGTGCTCTGCGTTCGCCTGGGCTGGTGTCTGGCCTCAGCTGTGGCTGAAGGCGGTTGCACCAAACCAGGAATCCTGGCAAATGTGAAGTTGTTCTCACTCCAGGTAAGGGAAAATATACTTATTTTATAAAAGCAGCAGGGGATCCAGTTTGTGTTTTAAAATATTTGAGGTGTTACAATTTCTGTAGAGAAAAGTGGTCATTGCAAGAAAGTGAACTCTTTCTTTCCATATACACATAAATAAATGTAAATACAGATATACACACACATCAATTCATTCTATTCATGCACCAGTACAGTGTGCAGGGGTGCCCAGCACAAATGAGGATCAGAAATGACATTTCCAGGTAAAATAGCATAATTTCTAGATTATGCTGTGTTGCTCTTTTAAGGGCTGTTCACTCCCAGCATACCTGCCTGCTGCCAGCCCCTTCAATCCAGCACAGCTGGGGAGGTCTCTGCTGGTGCAGCTGACCTGGTGGGAAGGCTGCGCGTGGTGCTCGTGGCCAAGGTGGTGAGTGTTTCTCAAACTTCTCCTTTGCCTTGCCTTGTTGTTTTTGAGAAGTATGGGGCAACCTGTCACTTCCCTTTTCTTATTAACTTCAGAGAGTTAATTTGGTAAATTGCCATGATGCAAGTACTTCCCGAATGGTGCTGTTGGCTTTTAAAACCCAATGCATGTATGTGAGACTCATTTTTTCAATTCTTAATGCTTTTTATTGTGGTTCAGAGGGGTTTCCTCTGGTAACTGGTTTGGTCATGTAGTGCTAAGGGTGACATACTCAGGCTGGGGCAGCTCTGCAGACTCTGCTCACCCAGCAGGAGCCTGGGTGCTGGGGACAGCACAGGGACCTGCTTGGTTACCTCACTGAGGACTAAATATGTTGTCTTAAAGACTGAAATAATCGTTTGTGATAGTGTTCTGGTGGTGCTGGGTGAATTTAAGCTCAGACCTTATTGCCCTTGAATGAGCCCCAGCTGTGTGTGCCCCTGAGGCATCACCTGCAGCTGATTGGGATCTGTCAGAGCCACACAGGTGATGGCTTTTTTGGGTAGAACCCCCTTGTTCCTCCCTATGGCTTTTGTCTTCTTCCCATACAGTCTGTGTAGAACAGAGAGCTGAATTCAGTTAAAAATGTTCAGTGTGAAGAATTATTCTGAAAACAGTATTTCAGCCAAAATTGGCACTTGCTTCTATGTTGTAATATAAAGTGCATTAAAGTTGGTATCTGGTAGAATGCGGTTTAATGAGAATGTGAATAATTCAGTAGATTTCTGACAGTCAATTTGTTTCATGCTGAATTGAAATACATGCAGGACTGATAACACCAATTAAAGTAAATGCAGAATTTTAGCAGAGGGTCACAAAGTTGCACTGTCAAACAGGAAGCTCAGATGAGAGATGGCATTAAAATAAGAAGGAAGCTGGTCTAAGATGTAAGCCCAATGCTATCTTATTTTGTCAGGTAAGTCTTAAGCAAAGCCTAGTTCTGATAAAAAGCTACCAATGCTGGTCTCTCAGATGATATTGGAGCTGGGCAACTCTGCTGTGCCTTCGCCTTGTTCCTGTAGTTTGCCCCAGGTGCATGCTGCCATGGCTGGTCCGTCTGTCTGGGGATATCTGTCCTGGCGTTACTCTGGTGGCATGACACAGAATGTGCTATGGCTGGCAGGTAGAAATCAGTATGGATGTGATTACCCAACCCTTGGAGCCTGCTAGGATATTGTTGCTTTTAAAGTACCACCTTTTATTCCTACGTTGTGTTGGAAGACTTAACAGGATTTCCCTAGCGAAGAACAACTGTTTCAGATCTGCTGTAATTAAATAAAGTAACACAGTTATGTCTGCAGGAAATCTCAGCCCTGAGTTTCAGATGTCCTCGCTATCAGAGTGTGCACAAGCTGACAAATGGAGTTGCAAGCCCCATGGCTCAGGGTGTGCTTTCTGTCCGTGGCAGTCCTGGATGGGTGTGCAGAGGCAGCGTGCCTGATGCTGGAAGCCCAAAGCCCAGTTTGAAGGAGGGAAATGTCCTGGCACCTGCAGGGTAACTCGGCCTGGCTTTTCAAAGGGAAAGGGTGTAATTACTCCCCTGACTTGTGGCTGAGGGTGTTGGGGCTGAGCCCTTTCTGATAAGCTTTCCCAATTACTCAGTAATTTACAGTACTACCAGAACCTGAGAAGTTGTTTTCTGTCATCGCTGACTAAGAGGCTGCCAGACCTTTAGAAAAAGGCTCAAGACAGCTGAATGTACAGAAGAAGGAAGATGTAGCTGTTCTTGTGATTCTTCTGCTCATACTCGGGAAGTCTGAGTGTTGCAGTTTGCGTGGGAAATCTGAGCTGCTGTGTGTGCTGATGGCCAAAGGGCTGGTAAAGCAGCCTCCTGCCTGCGTGCTTCTGAGCAAGCCCTGCTCGCGTAATGAGTGTAAATGCTAGCTGGACGGCCTCCGCCGTGCTCTTTGGTGTTGAATCTGGTCCAAAGTCCATTGAAGTTAATAGCTATCCTCCCATCAATTTGGATGTGTTCTAGACAATGTCTCTAATTAGTTATTTTTTTCCCCCTCATTTTAGAAACACTCTGCAATAAGTGACAATCTGTTGTGGGGCTTCCTGCTTTTAGGAAGCAGTGGTATTCCTCTGGAAGTGCCAATCCTTCCTGGACCAAACGTGTGTTTTATGCAGACACCTCTGCATGCTAATTTGCTCACCCATGGAAAGCAATGAACAGCACAGATTGATCTGCATCTCTAATAGAGTCCAGTGGAGTTAGTGAAACCAGTTCTGAAATACATATTTGGGATGTGCCTGTGCTCCCAAAATGATGTCACATTAGATGTATCATAGAGTCAAAGCAGCCTATAAAACCAGAAAGGCAGAGTGTACAGTACCTGGGTGTCATTAACAAAGGAATGCAATTTGTGATAGAAACCGTTGCTCAGATCATCCTATCACAGGAGAAGCTGAATAAGTTCAAGGACGTTTGAGCCAGTTTGAACATTATTCATATTATCCTGTGTTGCTGAAAGAATTATTGCCTTTGCAAACTTTAGATTGTGCAACAACAACAAAAAGGAAATACAGAAGTACATTTGAAGTGTGTTTTACTTGTGGTTTGAAGTAACATTTATCAAAGCTTTGGGTTAGAGTTCTCTGCTGACTTCAACACTTAATGATTTTATAGTAGGGGTGTATGTTCAGTCATCAATCAGTGCTGGTGAAAGCTACATTAGTTGCAATGCCATTGCTGAGCATCCAAAAGGAATTTGTATTTATCAGAAATATACTAGTGGGTTTTTCATGAAGCTGAACTTAGTTGTTTTCTTCTGCAAATACACCTATTAAGCTTGCTTACTATTTTGGGTAAAGTTAGTTTTCTGACCTGCGTAAACGTGCAAGTACCTATGCAAGCAAATTAACTGGGCTCAGCTACATTGCTCAGCAGCATGGGATGTGACGAGTTCCCTGTGCTTAGTTTGCCCATGTACAAATGCTATTTAAAACCAAGATGCTTCCAAATGAAGCTAAAAGTGGAAAGTCTGTTCTCTGGTACCAGCCCAGAGCCTGGAGCAAGAAGAGTCTTGTCCTTCTCCCTTCTCTTGTCTCCCTTCTCCCTTGTCTTGTCCTTCTCCCTGGACATGCTGCTGGGAAGGCTGAGCTTGTGCAGAGGTGAGAGCAGCCAAAGGCCCCTAGCCCCCATGTGCCGCTGGGGTACCAGCAGTAACCCACGGGTACAGCCCTGGTGTGTGTTCCAACCCTTTTTAAAGACCTCTGTGTCTTTAACCTGTTCTTCCAAATGTGCTCCCAGACCTTCTCATTGTGTTGCCTCCTGAGCTGTCATTCTGCGTTTGGGGTAGGTGCTGCGTCCCTCCTGCAGAACAACCTGCGCACGTGTTTCCCTGCTGCTGCACAGCATTTCATGCACTGTGCTTTGACGTGGAGCCCAGCCATGCAGAGAGAGCTTCCGCACTTTGAGAGTGCCTCTCTCCCGCTGTTTCTCTTTTATTCCCTTCATCTTTTTACATCCCACTTAGCAGCATTACAATTTCCATCCTCATCCCCTGCACCCCCTCCTCAGCCAAACACCAATACTGCCAGGCACAGGACATGCTGCACTGAGTACTCTGAAGGCTGCTATGATCAAACAGTTCTTCCTTGTTCCTTATACCTAATGAGGGAAAACAGGATTGGGGGTGGTGCTGTGGATTTTGTGTGCAGGAAGGTTAGGGACAAGACAATAAAAGTGAGAGGAGATGTTGGGGTCTGGGTGGGTACATCTCATGCTCCTGCAATAAATGTCTTCTGTGTGAATAGACCAAACCAGCCAGACCTGTCATTGGGGGTGGGTCTCAGAAATTCCTTTGGCAGATGGACTAAAGTTGTGTGTGCTAAATCAGTTACTCTGCTATAGAAGGATTGGATCAGAAGACAAAAATGAACTTTGGAGAACGGAGCATTTCTTTTTCTGGGGCGTGGTGTTGTGCAGGTTCCCAAAGCCCTGCTTTCAGCTCAGACCCGCTGATGAGTGCTGGGGGCACGTGTGCTTCTGGAGTAGAAAACAGAGTGCTTGTGATAGTGCTGCTGAACCAGTATAAGGCAGTGGCTCAAGGGTGACAAGCATCAGAAAACCACCTTGCCATCCAGCGGGTCTTCAGGTGCTGGCTGTGCAGGGTGTTCGGGTGGTGCTGCACTGTGGCAGCCATGAGCAAGGGTACAGCTGGTGGGACAGGGTGACTGCCTGCTTGCATTATGCCTGTCCTGATCTTCAGCAGCTAGACAAACTGTGGTGAGCTTGTTTTCTGTCTGGTTTGCTTTCTCTAGTTTGCAGTTATTGTATTTATTTTTTTTGCAAATGAAACACCAACACATTGCACGGCATCATTACTTGTGAATTAATGAACTGGCCACAACATTTTGGTGTTCCTCTACTGAGCTGTGAGTACAGGGGGACAATTTAAGTTTCCTTGCTAAATACACAATAAAATATACAGTAAAATATAAAATATGACATCTTTTTACTTGTCTCTTCCTCCTTTAGCTGCACTACTCTTAGCTGTATTTTCAAAGAGAAGCCATTCCCTGAGTTAGCATCCCCCTGTTTGTGTTTACAAGGCTTGGTGCTTTGTGCAGCTGCAGCTGAGGAAGTGGAGCTACAAGCTAGCATCTGTGCCTAAGCCACTTCTGTGGGCCAAATTCCTCCTTGAGAAACTTTCTGTATTCTGCTTCAGGAAGATCTTCCAGTGTAATGCCATAGCATTATTTGCTGCCTTCTCACCACTAGCTAATGGAGGGCTTTGGTTTATGGGAAGCAGCTCCAGCCTGGTAACCCTGGTGTGTGAAGCTCCTCAAATACAATGTGCTTGCACTCGTGGCTTGCGCACAGGAATGTCATGCGGACACAGCATCGTTTATAGTGTTGTTCTTTCCTGTCATTGATTTGATTGAGTTGGAGAGGAAAGTGGAAGCATCCATCGCCTCCAGTCTGAAGGCAGAATCAGGAGCCCTGTACAGGGGCGATGGGATATTTCGAGTGAGAACAGAAAGGATGACTTTACAAAAGCATGTTATCGACAAATGTTCTGTTTCTTCCAAGTCAGATGTCTTTTCCAAATCAGATGTCTTTTCCTCACTAAATACTTAATGCAAATGTGTTTTCAAGTGACTTTGAGGAGATATGGTACTTACCCAGCTAACCCACCAAAAATCTCAGTGACGTAGGAATAGTCCCCTCCTGACTTGGGGATTGTAACTCCTAGCTCAGCGTAACATAGTGATCCAAGGGCAGCGACCCCACCGCCGAGCACCCAAATAATGAGAGCGAGTCCCACCGAGCCGGTGTGCTCCAAAACCCCTTTGGGCGAAATAAAGATCCCAGAACCAATGATGTTACCTGGAAGGAACAAAGGTTTGCAGTGAGATAAGTGAGTGAGAAACTCATTTTATTTTTTGTAAAGGCAAACAAACCCAAACACCGCACCCCATCTCCCGCCCCAACACCTCTTTACTAGGTTTTACTTGCTTATTTTATCTGATTAAGCCCTGGAGAAAACGCTACCATTTATCAGAAATCAGGCAGGGTAAGAGTGTACTCAGATCTGCTGAAGCACTTCAGAGATATGGTGAACATCTGTGTTTAGAGGTTTTGTGGCATGAATTCAGGCAGCTTGAAAAACTGCCTGCTGCCACCTGCCATGCCCAAATATTTTATTGAAAGGAGTTAAAAATGTCTTTTTGATAAAGATTTTTCATCTCCTTCTGAGGATGGGAGTTCAAATTTTTTTTTTTTCCAAAAGTAGGATTATTTATAATGTAGGGGCCAAGAGGGGCTGTCATCACAGGGGCAAATTAAAGGTTGTGCTTGGAAAAGTCACTTCAAAGTCTGGAAATATTAGAAATCTATTAACATTTAATGTTTGCAATATATGTGCTGCTTAGTCATTGCCCGTAGATCTTAGGGGGATATTGTGGTGTGACTGCAATGTGGGACAATGTGGACTTTGTCCCTCTAATTTCGTTCGGTCAGCACATGAGCCCAGGGAGTGCTGGGTGTCGCAGACGCTCTTTGTGTGTGGGGGGCCAGGGCATGATCATCCTTCAGGAGCAGTGGGAGCTGCCCTGCGTGAGACGAGGCCTTGTAACTGCGCAGATTCTGGAGAGGGACTTCTTGGTGTTGGTAAGACTGGGGACCATTTGAGCAATATTTAAATAGCACTCTTTCCCAAAAGGGTATGAAGACCTTATGCCATAGAACTCAGCTGAGGCTTTTCTTCCTTTATGAGTTGGTGTTAAAAGCCTCACTTGCAAAACTGACTTTCAGCCTATGCTGTTGAACTGCACTTCTTATCAGTACAGTTACCAAAAAAAAAAAAAAATCAACCTAAACCAAGAACTGGATACCAGTTGTTAATGAGTTATTGGCATCTAAATGAGTTTCTCTGCAGTCTTTGAACCTGTGTGTCAGCAAATCTAAGTTTGCTTCCTCCCCTCTGCTTTATAAGTGTTTTTCAGCTTGCAGCGGATAACAGGTTCCATAAATGAATCCAGGCATTCCAAATTTTGCTGCGTTTTGCTTCAATTCTGCTCTTGCATTTCTGAAAGCAGCTTCTGTGAGTGCAGAGAACCCAGCTGGTTGTGCTTGTATGTAGCTATGGGTTTGCACGTGTGTTGAGGCAGATAATCTATCTGTGGTTTAAAATGAAATTAGGGTAGAAAATAGACATCTCCTGCAACTGATAAGCAGGTGGCTGCTTCCTGGAAAAAGTGGGAGGGTGAACAGCCACAGGGGAGCTCTGCAGCTCGCAGATCCCTGCTGGAGGACCCAGAGGGTTTCAGGCTTTGTGAAGCAATAGGCTTCTTGTTGCATGAGGGTTTCACCACGGGTGAAACTATTCCCTGGGTATTAAAGTGTTAGTGTAGCACTGTAATGACAAACCACAGAATCGAACTAAATGCAATAATATATAATTCAACAAAGATACAGTCTTGGGATGATGTGGCTGGACACTTGCTGTGCCTTTTCTATTCACTGATGTGTCAGTTTGTGGAAGGGCATAGCTCCTTACTGGTGCTATGTCAGGAATAAAAGCAGTCTTTTCAACATTACAACTGAACCCAGCTACAAAGCACCCCCAGGCTGCTTCATCTGTGGTGCAGCAGCTGAAAGTAGTGTTGTCCCTGCACAGTAGAAAGGAAGTACTGGTGCAGATTAAAGAAACTGATGCAGACACCCCACAAGTTGTAAAATCAGTTTAAAAAGTCATGACATTGACCAGACTTCTTTTCAAGTTTCCATTTTAATCAGTAACCTTTAAGGATACTCCTGTTCACCTTTTAGAGAGTCCTTCTGCTGCCAGAGGAAGGCCACAATCACTTTCTCTTTAGATGCAAGTTGAGAGTCACAGCTGCCTTTTGAAGAAAAACGCTAAATATCACCAAAATGTTGATAACACCTTTGAAGTGATGTTATTAAATGTTACGTGGTACCTGAAAGCCATGTAAAAAGAAGAAAAGATTTGCTGATGTGCTGTTAAAGCTCAGCAAGTGACATCTGTAGCTGGCTCGCCTGCCTGCTAATGATATTCAATCTGTTGGCCAGTGCCCTCCTGCCTGATGTCACTTTTTGGGGTACCGCTGTCCTAGTGATGCATAGGGCCTTCCTTTGACAGTGACCCTGTCCTCTGCAGACAGGGTGGGATGCTGTGCGGTGGCTGAGGTCATTGCCGTGTCTCCTTATAAAGTGGTAAAATGCAAGGTAGGGGCATGCTTGTGTCTAGGGGGGAGCCACATGTACAAGGGAAGCGATGAAAGACCAACTCGAGGCTGTTTAAAATCTTCCTTGTGCTACAGAGCCTCGTGCAGCTGCCACCTGACTACCAAATGGAAGGTGCTCTGCTAAAATTCACACCCTCTCTTGTGCAAGGAAAGGACTGTGGCTGATGGTAGCTCCCCTTGGTGCAGAGCATTTATTGGGGTAACTAAGTGCAGCTGTGTGAATCCCCTCAGTCTGCCCCAGGGAGGGGTGCAGGGACACTCCTCTGGCACCATGGATTGTGTATGGAGAGATGGGAACGAATAAGACAGCCTGGGAAGATGCAGGGAGCTACGCGAGGGAAATACAACACCCACCTCTTCCTGCTTGCGCTCTTCCTTCCTTCCCCTCTGGAGAGCAAGGACTGCGGCGGGAGGAAGGCAGGAGGATGTGCCCAGCCAGTAACGGAGCAGAAAGAAAGGTGGGGGGCCAGGCCGGCTGCTTCCTCCTGCAGCGAGCTGCTCCGGCGGCTGAGCAGGAGGATGTCCAAATTTAACTCTTGTGTAAATAACAGGGGGAAGGGAGTAATCACAAACTGGAGGTCACTCAGATGGGATGCAGGCAGGAGCAGTGCCAGGACTGGTATGGGTACCTCTGCCCTTCCCTTTCCTTTCCCTCTGAGACCTACAAGTTTTAGAACTGACATTTTTCTTGGTTTGTATAATTCTGTTCCTTTCCTCATTCTCTGTGAGGAAACAGCCTCCCTTGATGGGTGCTTGGGTGTTGCTTTTGGGACCAGAAGTGCTTTTTATGCACTAAAAAAAAAAAAAAAGTCAGATAAGGAATCATGGCAGCTTGTGCTGAAGGAATGTCCTGATGCAATTGAATTGCACAATGATTTTCAGAGTTAACAGATTTGTTCTGGGCCTTCCCTACTGGGAAGCTACGTGGCTGGAATGGAGTAGGCAAACCTTTCAAGAAGATGGATGAAGAGTTAACGTATTGCTAAAGCATACATAATACTACATAATGATGAAATTTATGAATTGTTTTGGTCATAGTTTCTACTGGTGACTGAAGTGTCACAACCCTCTAAAAACAAATAAGCATTTCTGGAAGACACTGGTTATGCCCTGTTCAAGAACTGCAGCAACATCTGAATTGAAGCTGAAAAAGAAATAACTGCCTAGGAGCTTAAAAACTGTCCTGATGATATCCCTCATAGTGCTGCGTACTACTTGTACGTATGAAGACCTTAAGTTACAAGGACACTTAAAGATGATCCCCTACCTGCCAGCACAACACCAGTATATCTCTATTTTTCACAGATCAATGCACCTGGAAATAATGCAGTTTTGGAAGGAGCCAGTGGTATTTTGGGGAATACACAGAATTTGGGACATTCTGCTGCTCGTCTCAATAGACCTGTAGGTTTTAACTTCCTGCTTGGGATGGGCCAGCATTCCTGCTCTGGCAACCCCAGTGCTGAACTGCCTGAACACCCCACTGCTGAGCCCCTGACCCACCCCGTGCCTGCCCCTGACCAGCGCTCTCGTGTTCAAGTAGCTCCTGCTACTTTTGGTAGCAAGCAGTGAATGCAAATGCCCGTCCTTCAGTAAGCTGTGTGCAAGTGTTTCCACCTCCACGCGATTTTTGTCACCTTATCATTGTGTCATTACGTGTAGAAAGGAGAAAATCCCACCACAGCATGATATCCCAAGTGGTAACAGCCAAGAAATTGAGAAAATCTTCAAGCTCACGTGCAGTGCAGTATCTCTGGAGGTCCCTGAGCACTGAGGTGCTTTCAGGCTGTCTTCATGCCTGGGTTTTCTCTACCTGCTCAGGTACTTTGGCTGTAATGGGAAGATCTGTGGTGGGCTGGAAAGAGGGGGGAAATGGAGAGATCAGTGGCTGGAAGCAGCGTCATAAGGCCATGACATTGAACCCAGGGGAGAGAGAGTTGAGTGCTGGTGAGGTGCGACCACAGTGACAAGGTGGCAGCAGTGATAAAGTGCAGTCTAAATGCACAGACAGAAAGTTGGCAGCTTGCTGTGCTTTTAGATGTGCGCATTTGGCCTTGACAAAGCCCTGACTCACTCCGTGCTTTGGGTTTCCATCCCAAGGAGAGGGCATTGCTCAGCACTGAGAGCCTGAGCACGGGGTGGCAGAGAGCCTGCTGACAGCAAAAAACTGTGGCTTGGACCCAAAGAGCTGAGGAGAGGAGAGATCTGTGGCACAGCACATCTTGGAGTAACACCCTCCTGCTATGGCAAGACCTCCAACACAGCTCTCCTTGTGCATGAGGCTGCGTTACACCAGGAATAGCCAGTATGTCATTTAGTCAAGGTTAATTTGAGGTATAGCCATCTGTAGGAGCAGGACAGGAGGAACTGGCAGCCTTCTGGAGGCTCGTTTCATGCAAACATTCACTGAAATTTTTGGTTAAATTAAGTAGTTATATTTAAAAATCTAATGTCCTTCATCGGTGAGTATAAGGCAAAACTCTGTTCCAAACTCATTAGGATTTCCTATTATTTTGCTCACGCAACATGTGCGAAAGTCGTATCAGCTGGAGTGGAAGTGCTACGCCCCTTCTGACAACAAAATGTTCTTATGGAAACGTGCCATGGATATGGCAATGTGCCTGGGAAGTACCTTCGCTTCACTCAGTGTAGACGTGTTTAAAAATAGATATGGTGGAGATACTGAAATGCTTCAAGAAGAGGAGATGCCAGAAACTGCCTGATGAGAAGCAGAATTTTAAGGAGGTACCTTGTTCTTAGGCCAGTAGATTTAGCAGTAAGGCAAATGCTTTACCCACAAATAGGTATTTCTAAGCAAACCCTGGTCAGCAAGAACTGAAGGGAATTTGGAGAGCAATTCCACAGTGAGAACAAAACTGGCTGTGCAGTGCCGGGAGAGTCGCATTACTGAGCTCACTGTGTCAGGGATAATTTGTTCCAGCTTTACTACTGCTGGTACTCCTGATACTCACTACATTTATTTTGTTCTTCTGAGAAGTGAATAGGTGGAAAAAAGGAATTCTTTCTTGTAAAACAGTCACTCTTTCCACTCCTCTGTGGCCTTTGCTAGAGCTTCTTGCAGCAAAGCTACATATTCAAACCTAAAGGAAACTAATGCTTAAATCACATGTATTCGTGTCTTATAATACAGAATAAGATCTTTAGATCTATGCATATGTATGTTTATATATATAAATTCCTTTTGGAAATAATACAGCCTTAACCTTGACTGGGAGATATCAGCCAGGTACTGGGAAGCTGTGCGACCAATTCCAACAAACCAGCACTAAGCAACTACAACAAACACCACCTCAACTACCAAGGCTGAATCATGAGCTTCCCATGTGGGCAATGTTCCCCCCACCTTCGGATCAAGCCAACAGAGGGGCTGATGCATTCACACAGCACAACAACTTGGGCAAAGCCTGTGAATACACACTTGTGTTGCTGTGCACCCCTTGCTTGCTCCAGGTGCTCAGTGCATTTCACCAGCCACAAAAGCAGAGGATAGAATGATGCTGAGCCATCTGAAGTGGGGTAAGTGAAGTGTGATGGAAATCAAGGGCTGGGACTTACAGCAAACATGTCTGAAAGGAAGACTTTACCCCTGAATGTGTCCAGGAGTGTAGGACGTGACTGAGCAGGTATGATTTGCTAGGAGCTGAAATTTGAGTGAAAAGTGCAAGAGATAATGGCTTTTTTGCACTTGCTGAGCTATGCCGTGAGAAGAAGCAGGGACAGCCTATTGAGAAGGGACAAATGATGATAAAGAACATACCAGAAGACAATCACAATGTAACACTTCTGTTTAATTGCTTTGTTCAGGGTAAGGCATGTTTGTTACTGCAGTGGCAACGGCAGAAGAAATATTTTTAGCCTTTTTTCATATTATGCAGTGTGAAATTGCATATACAGGACACTTCCAACATGTGCAATGGGAATGCTTCCGCTGTCACCCAAACCAGTGAAAGATTGCCTTGCACTAAACGCTCTGATTCTGTGTTGCTTTTGTAGTTCTTACTTTAAGTGTAGAAACTCCTTCAGAGAAGTATATAAATAACATCCAGCATGTCTGTCTTGGGTACCTGCCACCACACCTGGGTGCCTTTGTTGTTTGTGGCCTCTGACCTTCCGCTGTCCCTGTGAGTGGCACTAGGGGCTTAAGGCAGAAAAGAGTACAGAAGTTTTTGATCTTGGCCACAAACCAAAAGCACGCTCTTAAACTCGCTCAAGTTAAAATCCTGACTGAGGCTAACGGAGTTCATAATTCATGTATGAACCAGCAGACCAAGTGAAGTCTCTTCTCAGACCTGTTACTGTGTGTGGCAATTGCTTTGGCTTTCCCAGGATTTTTATCTTGACATCCACTCTTGTAGTGGATGACGGAGATGAATCTGGGTCAGCTGGGCTGAGCACTTTGCTCTTCTTCCTCTTGTCTTGCTGGGACCGAGCGGAATAATTCTGGCCTCTTCCATATAATAAAACGTTTCCTCCTGCTGTATTATTTTATGAGGGAAAAAAAATATATTTACTGAAGTTCCATAAGATCTTGTTCTTTAGTCTTGACTGAAATTATCAACTTCTCAAGCATGACAGAAGGTGGTGTACCAAAAATGATTACAACCTCAAGTAGAGTAAGTGGCACAAAGAACAAAAAGGAGAAAAAGAACACTAATTTGTGAAAATATTTCTGCTAATAATGAAGGAAAAAGAAGTGATAGTCACTTGCTCAGCTCTCTCAAATTCCTAACCTTAAAGAAGCATCAGTTTTCAGCAGAACAGAAACTGCCTTCAGCCCAGCGTTGTGTTCTGTAGCACCCGTGAGTCTTGAAAGGACATCCTGCAAAAATACCAACCCTTGGAACAAAATCCTCTTTCTGGAGTCAGTTGCGAATTTGTAAAAGAGATATTTGTGAGCTCTGAACTCGACAAATTCCATGAATTTATTTTTTGTTTATTCATAATAACAATGTTTTGTGATGGGGGAGAGAAGAAAGGTAGATCTCACAGCTACGCCTGCTTGACATTAAAGAAAAGCCTTTTTGTTCTTAACTTAGAGAAATTGGCCCATAAAATTGGCTGGGAGCTGCTCGCTCGTGTGAAAAAATGACCCCTGCAGCACTGCCAAAGTCAGTGAGACCTTGGGTGATCTGCTGCAGTGCTGCTGGTCGCACGCGTCCCCTCAGCCCCGGGGCTGCTTTCACGTGCCTGCGCAGCGCTGCTGAGATGCGTTAACTTGACTGGAGAGGTAAAGAAAGACAGCCATTTCTTCCCACTTTTCTTTTTTTTCTTTCCCATTTTTCTAGGATATGGAAACCACTCTCAATATTGTTTAAAAAAAAAACAACACAAAACATCGTGATACTGGATCGAATCATAAGCTCTTAAAGATGGTATATTTCAGGCTATTTTACTTGCCTTCTGGGTTTTGTATTTTTTTTTTTTTAAGGCTTCATGGTTCAGATTAAGAAAATTTTCTAAAACACCCATGAGGGTTAGGAACATACTTCTTAAACAAAAGCTGTGGTTCTCATGGAATAACATCACTTCAAGAATTATTGTGAAAGGAAAAAAAAAGGCAACAACCTAGATATAAGAGATGACAAAATGACATGCTGTATATGGGAAAGAATGCATACTGCTGCAGCTGACTATAGTGATGTAATAGGATGCAGACAGAAGGGAAAAAAAAGTCCTATAATATAGGAATTTATGCGCTTTTTTTTTTTCTTTAATATTGAGTAAGTCTTTTCCCAGCTGCACTTTGAATGCAGTGCTGTAAGCTGCTGCTGGGGAGTTCTGTCCGAGATGGCAGAACTCAGACTGTCCTTTGTGAGGGCATTCACAGCCCAGGCGGGCAGAGCCACAGTGACCGAGGGCGCCTGCTGGTGACACCGAGCCCAGTGGAGTACTGCTGAAAACAAAACAACTATTGTAGCACGGCCGTGAGCTGTGCGCGTTGTGGCTTGGCATTTTGGGGAATCATTGGGATGGGTTAACACTATGGGTCTCCAAACAGCTGAAGGGAATCGCTCCTTGGTGGATATTGCTAGTGGTCTAGGAAAGGCAATCCCCTTTCCCTTTAAAACTGGGTTTTAAACTGGTGTGTTAATGGTTTCAGTGGTGGTCTGTGATTTTACGTAGTATTAGTCCAAGTGCATGGAGGGGATCTTTCCTGTGTTTAACACTGATTTCTGGGCAATGTGTTACGTGCTGCTGCTGCAGTGCCACACAGAAGGAACTAAAGTGTCAGATGTGCACTGCTCTAGAACCATGGTACTGGTTGGACATTAAGGCAAGGGACTCTACTGGAAAATCCAAGTGGTTTTTTTCTGTTTTGTGCCTCTGGCTTTTGAACTACTAGAGTCAATTTGTGATCAGGTTTTGATGTTTTCCCATGTAACTATGGGGGCTGAAACTCAACTTATAGACAAAAGCTGAATTCTCATTAAAACAGTTCAGGAACTGCATGTTGAAATAAAACCCTAAATGTGACAGCTCTTGTGAGAAATAAAGGGATCTGGGATACTTTGTGCAGTCACTTGGAGTGCAAAGTCCTTAGGGCATCTTTTATTTATCTGCAGCACACAATCCATGCAGGCTGTAAAAATAATGGATCTTGCAGCCTGCTGAAAGTATTCAGCAGTTCTTTAGGAAAGAGCTTACTGATTGTATTTAGAGACCATATTTCTGATAAAACTAAGCAATTTCCTGTGTGGTTAGCAAAGAAAATATCACTCATGTATTTTTACTGCTTGTGCTTTTCATTACGGATCTATATTATATATCTGAAATTCTGAATGGGTCTGTAAAGTCAAGTAGAAATTTGTATAAGCAGTTCTTTCCTCTAAAAAGTGAAATATTATCAAAAAAAGGGAAAAAAATTCAGCGCTTTTTTGTTGCAGTCAGGTAAATCACTACGTGACTAGTTTTTCAGTGAAGGATTACAGCAGGCAGTGTTTCTGAAAAATTGTGTATGGTTCACAAGCATAAATCGTGCCAGACTCAGGCTTTCATCGAGTGCTGCTTATTGTTGTCAGGAGAGCGTAATCCAAGCTCAGCGCAGGTAGTGCAGCGCTTGGCAGTGTGATGCAGGTGATGAAGTGGCGAGGATGCAGTGTTCAAAGGCAGCCTCTGGCAGGTAGCAGACAGAGGGAAATTGGCATCAGCTGGGCATCCTTCTTCCATCAGCGTTGTTGTGGAGGCATGTCCCATGGGTATTGAATCAGAGTAGGAATTAGGAAGAGGCAATTTCTTCTCAAATGCTGCAGTCATTGAGGATTATATTCCCCAACTGTAGATTGGGTGCTTCATGGCCACAGTTGTAACAGATGGTCTGGATGTCTCGCCTATGAAGGGCAAACCCAGCATCCTTTCCCAGTGCTGAGGTGAATGTAAGCCATTAATTATCAGTTTCTTTTTTTTATGGAATCATGGAAAATGACATTTTAAAGACTTTAAATAAAATGTTTGAAACCGATCTGGTTTCAGTTATAGCTTTCTTTAGATATATTGGTATACTATATCCTCAATAGTAGACAAAGACAGCGTTCATTGACAGCTGTGAATAGAAGAATAATTGAAAGTCTGCCCATCCTTTCAGGACTCCTGGGTCGAAGCAGACATTGCTCAGCCCAAAACGATGACAGTCTGCCATTGCTTGAGAGAGCTCTTAGGCACAAGTGCTGAAGCTTTGCCTTCTCCTTTGAGTTAATAAACCTGTTTTACCTGAATATGGAATATTGTAAAGATTTGAGATTACTGTTTAAAAGAAAAAAAAAAGGCTTAGATGAGAGGAATTGTGCTTTACAAATTTACATTGAATCTAAATACGAGGTGGATTACATCAGTAATGATGATGGTGTAACCCACTGTGGGTTTATTTATTTATTTAGCAGAAAACCACTACACTAAGCAGCCTCCAGTCCAGATAATTGTTAGCTACTAATTGGCTCCGAGGAGTTAAGCACTCATAATTGAGGACATTAGTGACTGGTTTGCATCGTTGCTGCCTGTCTGTGAGCTCGGGACATGACACACCTACACAACCAGCCAAGGAGTGACACACGTAGCTCACAGTTGTGGTGCTAACTAGAAATGTTGTGGTACGGGCAGTCCTGTGGGCTCCTGTGGTTCCAGGGAATAACCATGCCACTCTCTGCCCTGGGCACAATGTGGATAGGTCACTGAGGCTGGCCTCAGGACATGTAATGGTATGGATGTGCACAGGGGGCTGCTCGGCATCTCCCCTTGCTCCTCTCCAGCACGTTGGCAGCAGTGCAGCCTTTAATACATAAGTGCTCCCGCTATTGAAATACAAAGGGTAGGTGAAGTTCTGAATTGACAAAGCATCCAGGCTCAAGAATTTACTAAAATGTAGGGACACTCCTGGATTAAACACAGCACAGCACGCCTTTTCTTGACCTCTTGTCAAGCATGAATTTAGGCGATGTGGCAGTGTTTTATGGATTTCATGCAATGGCCTTGAACTTCTTTGCTTTTAAATAGCATTCAGAAAACTCTTAATGAAGAATGGATGAAGAATAAAAGAATATATAGAGCTTGGCATTAAACTAATAACTGTTTAATTTCATGTGTGAGGAAAAGATATAACTGTTGTACTAGTGGAAAATGAGTTATGGCTCCTCTGCTAATACACTTTTAAAGGAAAAAAAAAAATGAAAAATGGCTATAAAATAACAGTGGTAATTTAATGTCTACGGGGAGTGGTATTTAACAAAATTAAATGATCTTAAAACCTGACTGGTTCAAATGCTTATGTTCAAATTCCTAGCAAGTAAGAACAGGACCACCGATCACAAGCTGATTCCGGCATTCCAGGTGGATTTGGCTGGGTTACCAACTTGTAATCTGCTTACACTACGCCCAACTTTAAAACTCCTTAAAACCAGGCTGCTCAAAAACCCTGACAAAAGCGTTCCCCTCAGCCTATCGCACGCTTGGAAGGGAGCTGTTCGCCTCCCGAGTAACCAGAACACAGCTCCGCTCTGCGGGACTCGAGGGTCCCGGGTCTCCCGGAGCAGCAGCCGGGCCCTGAGGGCGCCGGCGCCTGACAGGGACCGAGGCCGGGCCTGGCCGGGCTTGACCGGGCCCCGCTCCCGGCCGGCCCAGCTGCCGGCCCCGCTCTCGGCCCTCCCGTGCCCCCTGGCGGCCGGAGCGGCCCGGCCGTGCCCCGGCGGCCCCGGGCCGGGTGATCTCGGGGTTCTTCCCCCCGGGGTTCGCCCCGTCCGCAAAGCGGCGACGCGGAGCTTTCCCTGAGAGAGGGCAGCCCCCCTCCGCTCGCCTCGGGGTTGGGCGAGGGCGAGGCCTTCTGCTTGGGTCGAGAGGGAAGCGAGGAGCACGGGGAGCTCATCTCGGGTGCTGCCTGCGCTGCGCGGGGCTGATTTTGGTGGGCAATTAGAAAATCCACGGTCTAGAGGGGAGCAGTCAGAGCAAACTTGTGAAAGCCTCTGATCTCAGTCTTTAAAAGCTCTCGCTGAGCTGAGCGCTTTTGCAGCCCGGTGGTGTGGGGAGCACTCAGCCCCTCGGCCTTATGGAGGAGGCACAACCCACAGCGTGGAGCATCCCGGGCCTCTCGTTGCTCTGGGGCCACTGGAAAAGTTCTTCAAAAGTTACAAGCTGCACATTTGGCTCTAGCTTACATTGTGCAGACTGTTTAATAAAGATGATTAGTTTGGAATTACTCTCCACTAGTAGCCTCATAGACGAGGAGCGTTTGCGAAACCTGCAAGGTGCATTTATGGGGCTGCAGGTTTTGCTGTTTACCTGCATGCTGCTGCTTGCCATACGAGGCTGACCATGCTCAAACCATTAGTAGTCCAACCTCTGCCCAATAGCTTAAAAACAGAAAATGTGGCAGTTTAAAATTATCCCTTTCTGAAAGATGATGCACTTTTATGTTCTTGTAAAATTAGTCATAATGTGACAATTGCTTTTCTTATACAGAAGAGGGTTAAACAAGAAAGACTTCAAGCTTTTAAAACCATTTTGCTAACAGTCTTCACAAAATAATCTGTCACTTGAATAACATTCAAAGGAGGCGACACTGACAGGTACTGACTGTACTTGCAGGAAGGGCGCACCAGGACTGTAAATGACCTCGCTGAAAAAGATGTGATGTGGGCTATGATCAGAATAGTACTTACAGGCAAATGCAAATGCTACCTTAATCAAAAACAGCCCTGCAAACACCCTGATCCCATTCTGTAACTGGCAAGCATCATTGGGAACTGTCCTGAGTATGCACGTGGGCACACACTGGATATGATCAATTAATTTACAAATTGCTCAGAATTACAAATTGTTCAAAATTGCAGAGCCCTGTTTAGCAACTGGAAGGAGAGCTGGTGGTGCCCACCCACACAGTGCCTTCCTGCACCGACCTGTGTGGAGGGCAGACCTGCACTGCGGTCCTTACGTGGTGAGGGGAGGCCGGGAGGCGGCCTTATGTGAAATAACAAAGAAGACGGGCGTGCTGCTAGTGCTTGGGTCTGTTCCATTTTATTCGAGTAGCGCTGCTGCAATGTGTTTATATCAAAGGAGAAGTTAAAGCCTGTATGATAGGATTTTTGTTGTTCTGAATTGAGAACTCCTTTTATTCTGCTAATCCTTTCACCGGCTGCAAGCTCTGTCTGCTCTTTTCAAGCTCACAGTCCACTGCTTTATTTCCTGCTTCTCTGTTCTGACTCTTGTACTTGGTCTGATTTCTCTACTTCCTTAACTTCTGACTTGTTCTCCTCTTCTCTTGCCAGTGTGGGGATATGTGGGCTGCATTTCATTACCCTGGAGAGCAAACCTCAGCCTGCCATGCCCCCTCTATGTGCTGCCATGAATACCACAGATAAGGCAGAAATACTGGTCAAAAACCTTCTGCTAGGGAGTAGGAGGCATTTTCCTGGGGAGTTTGTCACAGGAGTAACACTGTGTGAGCTCCAGCACACTGCCATGCTGACAGCAGCATGTGTGGTGGTGGTAGGGCTGTGTCCATGCGGGGATTACAACCAGCCACCTTGGAGCTTCATATTCCACCTTCCCTTTCCGCTCTTGTCCCGAGCACCTAGAGCAGCATTCACGGTAGGGCAGTGCTGCCAGATGAGACGAGGGGACCCCTTGCCTGTGGGCATTTAGTACATAAAGGACCCTTGAAACAGAACACTAATGTGGTGTTAGAGAAGGCTTTGTCACTTCTGCTAATTTCCAAAGAGAAACTGAACACCAAACCTGCCTTGGTGCTCTGAGAGGGATGGAGAAGAAACCCCTCTCGTTCCTAAAATGCCTGGGTTGCCCTGGAAAGAAAGTGCAGCACTGCACACTATAAATAGTGCATCTTTATGCTGTATTAGCCCTTGTTATCTGACTGTCTTACGTCTGTTTTCTATGCTCTTTGGGCCTCAGTATCCAGACCTGGAAGTTTACCTGAAAGCAGCAGAAAGGTGTTGTTAAATCTCCTGATGTAGGTCCTAACGCTCTGCCCTGCAGGTGTGCTGGGGGTAGGGTGGGGGTCTTCTCTAGCACGCCGTGTGCCTCGTCACCACCAGATAACTCCTGATTTTCTGAAAAGCAACTGATAGTAGAGCAAGGCATCCCTGTCATGGCTCAAGAGGCAGATGCCAGACCATGCAACTGTTTTAATGTTTGTTCCTTGGCTGAGAAATCTTACTAGAGACAGCTGCGCCTCTGGGACAGCTCTCCTGTGCCCTCTGCACCTGCAATAATCTTCAGTATTTATCAAGAAGAAAAGCAATTACAAAACGCTGCTCTACAGCTCACCAGCCTAGCTTTAATACCAGCCAAAGAGTTCAGCTGTGTCGGGGAACGCTGTGGGTCAGACGAGGACAATATGATGAATCCAGCTTTTTGCCAGCCCAGGCTCTTCAGTCCTGCTTGGTCCAGTGGCAGGGACCCTCACACCAAGCATAACTTGTGTTATGGAAAATATATATATTTTTAATCTCTATTGAATGTGAATGAGCATGGTGAACAGATTTATTGAACAGTCTGGAAAATTTAGCAGCAATCGCTGCCCAGCAGGAAAGCCTCTTCCTGTCTGTTCCTGAAAGTTGTCAGTCTTCATGGAGGTATCATTTGCCCAGTTGCCTAATTAGAAAGATACAATAGTATGCAATTTCAGGAGTTGCACAGTACACTTGTCCAAGGGCATAGAAGGAACTTCTTTGTGAGATGGTGTCAGTGGAAGAGACCAGCCTGGAAGCTGGCACTGGCTCCCTGACCCCCACCTCGCTGCGGCACCTCCCTGCTCACCTCGCCTGGGATCATTCTGCAGCTTTTTGCTGGGAAAAACATTCCTCCTTTAATGCACATACATTCAGCAAAGTGAATATTGTGAATTAAAAACGTCTTTACATGCATTGAGGCCCTTTCAACTCCCAGCTGTGGCTGCCAGAACCTGCATGTGAACCATGCTTACCCCAGGACCCTGCAGCAGCAAAGGGACTCGGGGTGACTCCTGGCAATGCATATTTAAAACAAGAAAATATGAAAAGAGTAGTAACAAGCTACCCAAAAGCTGTTGTGGTATATCTCAGGTTAGAGGAAGAGGTCGAACAGGAACCTCCTTTAAGCTCTACTGCCATTGCTTGCGCTCTTACACAAACCGTATTTTGGATGCAGATATAAACAGGACATGCACAAAGTTTACTGCTCTTGTAGGTTTCACAGCTCTGTGATCAGAAATCAGTCAGGCACCCAACTTTACGTTCTGGTTGTAAATCTGTGTTAGCAAAATTCTGCTGTAGTTAACGTCACCTCTATCAGCACAGTGTCATTAAATCTCTAAATGGCTTTGTCTCTGTTCTAGCAAATACAAAGACATCCTTAAGTTTCATTAAAGTCAACAAACTCATGTGGAATTTAAAAGCAAAAAGTGGTATTCAAGCATGTTTCCCAGGGTGGGCACAACTACTGCACAGGGGCTTGGGACCAGTTAAGAAAAAGGTCTTTAATCTTCTGTTGGGAGCCCGAGCACTAAGGGGAGGCATTCCTTTTGTACATACTCAAAATATGTACAGGATTTTGGTACCTTTTGTAATAGTCTGCTTAAATCTTAATGCGTTGCTTGGTAACTAGCTGTGTCCACAGTGAACAAACACACAGACGTATCCTACTGGTCTCTGGCAGAGTTTATTGTAAGAGATTGCTTTAATGCAACAAGATCTACTAGCAGTAGTACAAAAAAAGTAGTTTGTCAGCTTATTTTTAATTCCAAGTATTTTAATTCTGTCATAAAAATAGAAATCTCTTCAAAGCTGAAGGCTAGGCATGTGAAGACACCACCCAGAAACAAATACTTCTTTCCCTTTTCTTAAAATATTGATTCAGCTATTTTTTAATTTAGCTGAGTCTAAGCACAGTGTTTGGAAGTAACAAGCTTGGGTACTTTTTGCTGTTTTATGCTAACTAATGCTATTACTATTTTCAAGATACTTAATAAAATGAGCTGATTATATATGTTTCCGAAGTGCATGGCTTTTCAAGTTTTCAGACTGAAATTAAGAAAATCAGAAACAATGAAACTTATAAGCATTTACCAGAGTTCAAGCTCAGCGCTACTTCTTTGGAAAGCCAAACCAAACCACTCCGCTCCCCTTCACCACTTAGAAGAGCTGATCCACTATCAGTAGCACTATTTATTTCCCAGATTTCTTGTTCATTTTATCAGTCTGCATTTATGAAGTCCTAGAACGCTGTTTCTGAAATGGTTTGGTCTCCCATTCATGGACATCAGAACTGTCTGCGTTGTTTAAAATTAGTGATGAAACAAGGCTCGAACCCCCAGGTTTCCAGCTACCCAGGAGACAAGTCTGCTATAAAAACAGGACAAAATCTGGGCAGAAGAAATAAGTCAGAAGGAAATGAAAATGAAATATAGTTTGAGATGACCTCCCTGAAAACAAGCAAGCAAACCCCTTTGTATTAAGCTCTCAGGAGAGCTGTTAAAGAATTCTGAAAGTAATTCAGAGAAGGAACTCAGCCTCTCGTTTTCATCCTTCTAGTCCATTCCTTGCTATTCCCTAATAAAAACCGATCCCAGGGGTGTTTTGTGCTAAAGGATGAATTTTTTATTGTATGAAAGCATACAGTTTAAAGCCGTAAGTCCTTGCATTCCTTGACAATCATTATCTTTAACTTTATGGAGATGCACATACTGATCCTTTCCAAGGCACGGGTTGGCAGGAAGGCAAGGAATGCTCCTCTGAATTCATAAACCTTCCTCACAGGGTGTGAGCAGGAGTGCATGATCTCACAGCACTATATGGGACTACAAAAAACCCATCTTATATGACGTGTGCTAATAGTTGGTTCTCAGTGTCTCACCGTAATTGCACAATGTAACAGCAAAAAGATGGAAAATGCTCAGGAACTACAAAAGACTAGAAAACTATGGATGCTTTTCCTTGTCAAACCACTAGCTTATTATATCATGCACAAGTATTCAACTGCAAGGAGTTTCCTGGAAAACTGCTTTATTTGTAGAGAAGGCACTTCCATATGGGAGCTCAACTTCTGTTCTCCACTGTCTGAATGCTTCTCTGTAGGGACTAAAGAGATCTAGAAAAGAAAAGCAACTTTTTCTAGCCTTACTGCCCATCCCTGTGTGATTATCTGGTCCAGATTTAATGTAGCATTGTTAATGCATCTGTGACTTGTCCAGTGTCACAGGTGAATGTAACAGGCAGCCTTATGACATGAACTGATGTAGATCATATAACACTATAGATTTTAGTTCTCTGACTTAGTGTGTTCAATCAAAGAATGAGATTCTTTCTTAAGTTGATTTTTTCCTGGCTTTTGTGACTCTAAATAAGGTCCTTTTATTGTTTAAATGTATTTTTTGTGGTTTATTATATTAAGATGTTTGGCCTGATCTAGATTATGTGGCTTCGTGAAACTGATGAAAGAACTATTGTTCTTCACAGCAGAAAAACTGCCGCTCATCCAGATCACTGACCTATTTCTTGGAGTCAGAAGTAACCTTTCTGAAGTCTTCCTGATTTCTAACGCTATATTTTACACTATTGATCTTGAAGCCCTATGCTTGATGTGCAGTTACAACAGCATTTAAGGATCAAGTAAAAAAAAATCAACTTGCCAAATGCAGAAATGGTTTATTTCTCCATAAGCTTTAGTACTATTCTAAAGAAAGCTGGAAATAAATTGGAGCAATTCAGCGGTTGGGGTTATTCCATTACTCAATGATACAGCCATTCCTCAGACTTAAACTTCACCAGTAAATGCCTCTCCACCTTTCTTTCTCTGAAATCCAGTGGAATTTGTCCCTATTGTCTGAAAGAAATGAGGAAGCATGTCCAGGAGCAAGAATTCAATCAGCTCATGCTAACACTAGAGTGGGCCATTCATTACTCTGAAATCAGAAAAATAGAACCTATGAGTTCCTGAAGATGGGAACAATTTGTAGAGAACCATTCCTCTAATCTTGCTTTTCAGTCCCAACTACCAGAGGCCAATGCCAGAAGAACACGACAGGAGAATAAACTACTACTGCATAAAGATGTTTTGTTGAGGCTGGCATGCGAAGAAAATGTATTTACCATTATACGTGGCTTTCTTCTTCAGGAGAGCAGGGTTTGCATATTCTCTATGTTCTCTCACTATACAGAGAGGGATACAGGCATTTAAAACAGAATTAGGTTGCCGAGATGCTCAGTCCATGCTGGATTGCTGGCTCTTCATTGTAGAACATCTGCTAAAGAAGTCTTCGGAAGACTTCAGGGTTTTTCGGGACCAGGAGAAAAAACAACACTGTTCAGATATTTTATAATATTTGGGGCACTTTGGTACTGACAAATGCCTTCTCATTTTGTCATGCAGCAATCAAGATGACAAAAAAGCGCAGCAGCTAGTAGAAACTCCCCCTGCAGCCCAACAAAAAAACGGGGTCTTGAAAGGAAAAGTTTGGCACACAAAAAGCTCCAAACACAAAAAAGCTAAACCTCCACCAAACCATTTCTGCTTGTTGTGAGCCTGCCAAAGCAGAACAGAGTTTCTCAACAGAAAAGGCTACATTATGCTAGAAGGAAATGAGCTGCAAGGCACAGGAAAAGGGAACACGAGTGGAGATTTATGGCACCACTGAAAGCAGGCACTGTACTGCCAGATCAGGAGTAAGACACTACCAAAAGATGCTACCTTTGTTTTTCTGTCTGTCAAGGAAGAAGGAGAGTTTCTGTTGCAGGGTATCTGCAGTACTGACGTCCGTAACAAAGCCCATCAATTCAGCCTTCTGATCAGAGCAGCTGTGGTCTGCCTAATCAGAATTTTCCAATTTTTTAGAAAAACAGAAGGAAAAAAAAACAACACTCAAACCCAAACCACCAATGAACATCTGTCAATTACTAACTAGGAAGCAGAACTGTTACAAATGTTGCAAGTTTTGCTTAAGTATTGACAACTTCCTAAAGTACAAATCTTGTTTTTTTGTTTTGTTTTCTTTTTGAAAAGATTTTCATTGTCTACTACTGCTGTTTCTGAAGATCATACGGAAGGATTTGTTCATGCTGTTTTTTTTTTTTACTTTTTTTTTTTATTATTGCTTCTCTTGCTCTCTGTGTTGTACATGGGGGACTTCATGTGCTGAGTCCTCCTGGATACAGACTGCGGCAGAAAGGCACATCTGCGGACAAACAAAACTGTTTACTATTTCTGGCATGACTCAATTAAGAAAAATACAAAGTTGTGTGTATTAATTAATTAGTTTATGCTTATGCTAGGAATTTCTAGTTAGAGCTCTTTTTTGCCTCCCTCTGTAAAATCAGCCTGTGAGGTAGCCGGCTAGCCCTGAGAAGCTGCAGGATCTCCCTGGAATTTTACCAAGCTGAATTTACACTTTGCCATGGGTTTACTTGCAAGTAAAAACTGCGGTGTGTTTTCAGCTCCCTAAACGCAGGCGAAGGCCTACTCCAAAGGATCCTGATGGAGAACTGTGTTGGCACCACCTCGAAAAACATGAGAACACACTGTGGTCCCTTAAAATGTATCACCCAACAAATGTAACTTGTACAAGCACTCTGGATGGACCTTTCTAGGTTTCTTTCTCTCAAAATGTAACATATGATCTTTCTCAGTAGCATACACCTTTTTTCATACTGGGTATCACCCAACTGAGGACACCAGCTTTTCTTTACATATGGAACCTGGACATTGAATTTTCAATAGTTACGAAGCTCAGCCTAGGACTCTGGACTGCATGGAAAAATACCTTCGGAAGTGCTTCAAAAGTACCTTTGTGGTTTCTTGTTACCAGGGAAGACGTACCATTTATCTTGAACAAAAGTTGACTCCTGCCTTTATTTAACCATAATTTGCATTTATAAGAGGACAAGATATTGAACTGCATTTCTCTGCATTCTAGGTCTGTCCTATCGTCCTGAAAAAAAATTAGTCATGTAGGTTTAAATACTTCATCTGCTATGCCAGCAAGCACCACCTGGAACTGAATGCTCAAAATATTATTTAGCAACAAGTGTAACAGAGATAAGGAAGACTCTTTCTTTTTAGAAACATCTTTGTGTGTGTGTGTGTGTGTGAGAGAGAGAGAGAGAGACAGAACAACTGAGGTAATCTGTATTGCTCTCACAAGCCAGCAAACAAAAGCGTGTCCTGAAACTTCAGCTAGCTATGAAAGTGCACTGCTCACACACAGACTCAGAGAGGGAGAAGCTCCTTGCTGCAGCACCGTTGTTTTCTGTAATCCCAGGTAAGATCACAGAAGTAGAAAGAAATCACCTAGAGATGTGGGTGTTTGTAATCTTTCTCTCATAATGTTTCTTTCTGCTACAGTCCTGTGACTTGGATACTACTCCAGGAGAGTCCACCTGGCCTGTCTAGGAATGATCTCCTAATTATTCCGTACACTACTTGATAAAGAAGTGGATCTGACCAGTGCTGGTTGATTCAATGACCAACAAGCAGTTTCCTCAAGCAGCAATGGCACATGAAATATGACCAAGTAGCTGGCATTAATACCTATACATTACCACTTAAGTTCTTGTATTTTTTTAAAAACATAAGTATAAAGACGATTCCTAGCTCTTCGTGTTCTCCTTCCTTAGTGTTAAGCTAGCAGCTTGCTGGATCCTGTAGTAGATGTCTGTATAAAAGCCTGTGGGACTTAGGGCATGTTAAAATGAGAGGAAGCACACAGGAAGGCTGGTAAATAAAGTTTTCTGTGAAGGGCAAGGAGGAAAAATCACATCCAGTGCAATTATAGCTCTGAACTTGGTGTCTCAGAGCACTGTCCTTGGAAGTGGTATTTATGCAAGTGTAAACTTCCTGTAGATGCATGTGTCATCATTAGTTAATGAGAACAGTGCCAGGCAGGTATAGTGGCAACCAAGGAAATTTATTTGGTCGTTTCCTTGATGCATTAGCATCATGCAGATAATATTTTCTATTACATGTTATGACAGTCCTGACAGGAGGAAGCACTTCCGAAGTAAGGAGGCTTTTCAGCTCATATATATTCTGCTGAGACCATCAATAAGGTGGCTGACTAACATCACCTATGGAACAAAGCAAGTGTTGGTTTTTGGGTGATGTTGACAGACCAATTCCAGAAAGCTACTTCCAGAAGCAGCAATAACTGAACGTATTGCTCACGGGCCATCTGATAACAGTTTTGATATTATCACTGTGGGATGGGCTTGAATTGGGAACCTGTTTATAAGGGTTCTTATGCCAAGCTTAGGTGTGAACAGAATAAGTACTTCAAACATGTTCAAGCAACCAACTTAAGTCAGCTGATGCAGCTAAATTCCACCTATGCTCAGCAATATAAGGAGATGTATTTAGTTTTAGCTGGCATATTGCATTGTGGCTCAATTTGAAGCTCTTCTAATGGGTCTTATATAGTCTGGTTTATACTATATAAGATGGATATATGGATTTATACAATAGACTTCACCAAAATGTGAGTGTGACCCTATGGTGAATTGCATGCAGCTTTACAAGCTCAATGAACAAATGCTTTGAGACGTTTAACTGATATACATATATATATGTACGTATAAAACAAGCAGGCAGACATCTCTTATTAAACAGTTAAACATCTCACGTATGCAACTTGTGCGTACAGTTGCATGTACATTTCTAATGTAAGAATGGTAATTTTGTTACTCAGACCAAAAGTATCAGGCTGGTATCAGACCTTAATCAGGCTGCTGTTTCCAATTCTTGTACTTTTCTAAAGAACAGTGGAATGTGGCAGGAACCACACAGAGCCAAGTCATGGAGCTTCTTACCCTGTTTTCATCTGCATTGGCACAACTCTTATTGAAGGCACTGAATAAGAATTTCTCTGTATGGCTCGTGTGCCCGTGCTCATAGAAAAGGCATGCAATAATCTTAATCACACATAGAGCTCTACAAATAATGTATAACCAGCTACGTAGAACATGCATAAAATAACTGTTGAATTAAATATGACATTGATTTGTGTGTCTCCTAAATAAATAGTAACTGGGTTTTCAAGCAATTAGATAGTATCTACAAGTTGTTACTTAGTAGACAATAAAGCACGTTACTACTTTTTAAGCTGCACCACTTCATCGGAGTATTGGCAAGGTTAATTTGCAGTGTAATTGAGTACGTTAGGAGGTTATTAATAGCATGAGAGATTTGTTTTCACTGTCTGTAACCATACTTAAGATGAAGCAGTTTGGGTGCTCCTACAGCGAGTCTCAGGCAATTTCCAAAATTCTGTAGCAGAGATGAATTGCCAGAAAGATTTGTTACTAAACTAAACACAGTGCTCAGCTTTACAGTCATTAAGTATCAGTTTCTTTTTAGCATTAGAACAAGTTTTTATATTTAGTACCTGCATTTATACAAGTATACTCCAAAGAGGTGTTTTTTGCCTTAATGTGAAACCACCTTTGGAAACAGCCTTCTTCTTTGACTAGGCTTGTCTGCACGCAAATCTTAAAGACGTTAAAGTAACAAAGTCTTAAGTGATGTGAGAAAGCTAGGCTACTGGGAGAAGCCATGGGCCATGAGATGGCTATAGAACGGGCATATTTATATTCCTAACTTGATGTACTTCGTTCTGCCATTTTTGAGGGAATATTTTCCATTATGTGACTGGTATTTCTTAGGGAAAAGTTTTTCAAAACTCTATAAAGAGAGGATAAAATTTTGTTTTGTGAGTCTACTAAGATGGCATAGCAATTTTCATTATATTGACAAATACCTCAGCTGTAAAAGTAGTAAGAAAATTGTCCTACAGTTGAGCATACAGAAGGATGATGGAAGAGGAACAGTTTCTTTGTGGGGAGTCAGCACAGGCTGGGTCTGCCCCTGCCCGGCCCCAGAGCCCCTGCTCCCCGAGCCAGGACGCATCCCGCGGCGTAAGGCAGTCGGAGCGCCGCCGCTGGCTCTAGCAGCTGGAAGCCTGCAACGTTTGAGCTGGATGAAGTGGTGCACCTGTACCTTGAGACACTTCTTATTTCCGCAGGTGCAACTGTGAAACTTCCTGGGGTTGTAATGGGCTACGAAGTACTGGGAGACTCTGATGTTACTGGGGCGCTCCCAAATGCAGTGGGTTCACACCTCAGCGCCTTCTCTTTCACCTCGCAGCATTGTGCTAGGGAGTACTCAGAAATCAATCCGATTTGTTCCTCCGATTGCAAGTCATATAATGCTTTATTTTAAACTAGCAGAATTAGCGTATAGATGGCAATCACAAGCTTATTAATCACGTTTATAGTCTGATATTCACAGTATTTTCCAAACACGCCCTCATGTTTTCCCTTCCTGTTACTAATTAGCAAAGATTTTCATTCCCTACGTCCAACCTGTGGCTGGCTGGAACTGCAGCAGTCAGCTACAACGGGACGGTTGGTGCAGAGCTTACGGATCACTGCATCAAACTAACTTTATTTCACAACGCAAAACCATCCTCTTACATTTTTGTATTCACAGCACCTCTATACACTATTGGCATAAAGAAAACCTGCCAGCATATTTAACGAAAAAGAGACAGCATTAACTCCACGCAGAGCAAGAAGCGGTTTTGCCCAAAGGCGGCTTTTTCCCAGGGTTTCCAAGCAATCTGCCTTTGCCATGGGACACGCCGGGCTTTGATAATTAAACCCTAGAAGGGAAAAGGGTTTTGCCCCAGACGCGGGGACAGGGGCTGGCTGGGAACCCGGGGCTGCCGCCGTGCCCGAGCCCGCTGTGCAGCCCTCCCCGAGCTACCTTTACCGGGCAGAAAACCTGCGAGCCGCCTAAGTCAGCCTTATACCTCAAGACCCCTAAACCAGCCTCCCCTTCCCTCCCGCTCCGCTCAGCGGCGACCCCGCCGGGTGCAGCCACCGGTGCCGGGGGGCGAGCCGGGGGGCGAGCCGTCCCGCTGCTCCGGGCACCCAGCGGAGGGGCTCTGGGGGCTCACCGAGCAGGCAGCCCCGCAGCCCCGGCCCGGCCGCGGCCGCCCCGCCCTTACCGATGATGATGGCACAGGCGCTGCCCAGCCCGATCTCCTTCTGCAGCGCCACCCGCGCCGGGCCGCCGGGCCGCTCCCCGCGCTGCTCCCCGCCCGCCATCGCTGCCCCGCGCCGCGCTGCGCTGCCCCGCTCGGCCCCGCGCCGCGCATGCGCCGCCCCCGCTGAGGGGACGCTGAGGGGACGCCGAGGGGGGCTGAGGGCAGGACGCTGGGGCTGGTGGGGGGCGAGGCGTTAGCGGCAGGCAGCGGGAGGTAGGGGGCACCCCCGGCTAGGCCGCTATCCCGCCGCCTTCCTTCAGTCACACAGTGCGATGATTTAAAGGAAAAAGCCGCCCCGACCCGCACCGGTGCGCTGTGGGCAGGCAGACATCGGTAACATCACTGAGGCGGTGGCAGGAGGTGCGAAGTGTTTCTGCCTTTATTTGCCTTCCCAGTCTCCGGGCTGAGGGGAAAAATCGCACAAAAAGCCCCGTACAGCGGCTCCGTGTGTGCCGCTGTCCATACCGCCTCGGTCCTGGGGGCTCACCTGCGGCTGCCCTGCCCTCAGACAGCAATTAACGCTGAGGTAAATGTAGGGGAGATAACGTCCCCTAGTAACTCACAATACTCCCTGAACAAGCTGCTTCACAGAGTGACAGCGGCTCATGTTTTCTGTGCTCTCAGATGAAGTCAGAAAGTTAAACCCTAGGATGAGAGTTCTTGTTCAAGCTGTGACAGCCCAGGGTTTACTGAGGGAAATTCCTACTCCTTGCATATAAGCCAAGGTAAACGCCACCCTGAGAGCACTTCTGCATTCATCATATGGGCCCTCCTCACCTGAGAGAGGATCCCCCTGTGGACGACCTATTCTGAAAGTGCAGAGGCAGAAAAATTTCCTCACAAGAAAATCTGATGTCCAGGAGATGTAGGAAGAAGGTAGGCATGGGCCAGTGGAGTGGCCAAGACAGAGATGGAAATTGGTCATGGGGCACTGGTGTAAACGGGAGGAGGAAGGTCTGGGATTGTAAGACATTGGCAAAGAAAGGTGGGAAGTTTCTGTGCTGATATCGGTCTGATTTTGTTTGAGTTTAGAATGAAAAGTATGGCCTGGAAGCTGGTGAGTCGTTTGAGGGAATCAGTGGACTGTTCTCACAAAGCTGATAATCGTAAGTGATTTTACTTCATAAGGCTGCTTTATGCTGCCGCTCTTATAGAAAGAGTTATTGATTTTTCAGAGGCTGAGACTTGTTTCGTAAATTGATCTATCACTCCATAGAATTGTTGTTTCTAAACGAATTGCCTCACTAACTACTTCTAAAATGCTCTTTTATTGAATTACTATGTACTTTTTGTAAGGAAGCATTTTACAGGAAGATTTGCTTTCTGAACTACATAAATGGTACTACTGTTCTCATTTTAAAGACGGGGAAATGTGAAGGCTACAAATGAAAGTTCAGATGCTCAAAAGCAACCTGATCTTTTACGTATTTCTCCTAAGTGGTTTAAATGATCATTTCAGAGCTATGCTTTTCACTGGTAGCAACTGAAGTTATTTTTAGTACCTCTGAAAGTCTCTACACGCTAATCTTATATAGGTATTATAATTAACTCAGTGCAAATTTATCTGTGACAGTCTATTGTTTGTTCAAGCTAAAAAGAATAATGGGTAGAACTTCATCAAAGTACAAAAATCAAGAAATAAAGAATGAATCTGTTGTTAACTGTTACTAACTGTATTACTGAGTTCTAAGAGTCTGATGATGAAGTTTAAGACCATTTAACCTTTACAGATCAACCACAAAATCTGTTAAGTGAATGACCACTTAGAAGGATAACACTGCACTCAGTTTCTTTTGCTGTGGTAGAAATGTTGGTTTGCTCTGAAATACGTACGTAATCTTTGTGGTTTTGTGCGGAAGATAAAAATCCCAGTCAGCCCTCTTACGCTGATTTGCAAGAAACAGTGTGCGCTGGCTGTGAGATGATGAAAACAAATACTAGAATTCAATTAACTCTAATAATCTTCTCCAACTCTACTGTGCAGTAGCTGCAGTTCTTAGTTCTTTGTGTATTTTTTTATGACTCCCCTCACCCTTACCCTTTAATATTCTGACCAATTTAGGGGACTCCGCCAAGGAAAATAAAAATATTAAACAATCATACACGTGTACGCTCTGCTTATTGATATGAATATCTTGTTGCAAAACTGTTCCTCCTTGTTGAAAGACACGAGACACATCTCTGTGATTTGATTCATATGTTTTTAAGTATTTTACTAGTATTAAGTATGGAAAAACCTAACAGAAAAGCACCGGGAGAGTCTCCTTAGGAGAGGCATGCAACAAAACATTAAAACTCAAAAAAGCAGAGGAACCTTCAGAACATTCTTTCTTCCCATTCAATTTCACATTGGGTGTATTTTGAACAAGGCTAAAAGAACAGTGTTGGCACAGGAGAACCACAGGGTGGAATCTCATCTCCATGCCAGGAAGACTTTGCAGCAGAAACACTGATGAACAGGCACATCTGATAGTGGCTCAGCAAGGCAAGGAAGTCATGGACTATACCTTGCAGGTTCAGCACCAGATCCTGTTTTGGGAGTTCCAGGCTTGAGGGCAGCATCCCTCCCCTGCCTTTGTGTGGGGCTCTTCCCAGAAGGACCAGGAAGCCTTTGGCTGCTGGGCAGTGAGGGCTCCCGGGGCAGCTGCTCTCTCTGAGGCTCCAATGGGAAAGATCTAAACCCTCAGCTGCCCACCCAAGGAAGGATCTTACGAACATCCATTTGAAGAGACCTGCACAGATAACGGTATATGATAGTCCTTTCCTCAATATGCACAGGATTTTTTGGTAAGTGCTTATTTGTGATGTCTGCCAGAATGTACTTCCTACTGCAGACAATAATCTTGTAAGAAGCTTAGCCTAATTACCCGGTCGTGGGGGTAATGAACAGGGTAGGCAAACAAGGTTGGATGCAGCTGTGCCAGTGATGGAGGCCGATAGTGGCGCAGTCTCTCTACGCTGTTTGAGGCTGAATACATGGTGTATGGGAAAGTGGTTATAGGCAAGGGGATACAGCCAGGAAACCCATCTGGGTAATTTAATTTAGGAGTGTAGCCTTGGATCCTTGTATACTACTTCATTTTCTCCTCCCTCTTTGGAAAGAGGATAAATTCTTTACCTAAATCCATATAAAGAACTTTGATTTACTGTTTCTTTTCCCAGTGTCTGCATAAGAAATTACTTCCCTTTTTAAAGTTTAAGTGTTTTGATGTTGCTGAAGGAGAAAGCAGGTGGCAGTTTATGACATGAGCATTCGATAAGCCAATATCCATAGCAAAACACAGGAGTGTAAAACAGCAGTGGGCCAGAAACCTTTTGGAAAATACAGCAATGACAAAGGTTGCCCTCATTAGCCACCAAAAAAGAGTTATTTATTTATTTATTTAGGCTGAGTGCTTGCCTGTTTCACTGTGTTTTCTGCATGAGGATGAAGAGAGGATTTTGCTCGTCACTTTTTGTGGTAGTATTGGCTGCTTATTTAAGTTGTGCATTCTGTCCTATGGCTAATATTGTTCCAAAATAAGCAAGTCAGAGGGCATGTACGTTCTAATTAGTAGTTATCTGAGACAGCTTTCAGTGCAGAGACTTCTTTTAAATTGTTTTGGATCTGAACGTACTGTATCTACTTGAATGACGAAATGTTAGTAAGCAAAAAAGCCAAAGTTCTTTGTAGGAAGGCAATTGCTGCATAGCAACTGCACAGAGAGGATGCAATGAAGCTTGCATGTGTTCTTTTGTTGCTATTTTGGTCCTCCTTTTCTCAATGTTCTGAAATGTACAGAAATTATTAAAGTTTTTGGAACCAGTCACTTCATTCATTGCTACTTATACTCTTAAAAAAAAAAAAGAAAAAAAAAGAATAAAAAGAAAAAGCAGGGGCAAACATTGCCATTTTGGTGTTTGTATTTTGGGAAGAAATAATAAGGGAATTTAATATGACAGCTAAGGAGGGATGCTCTGAGTTTTCAAATGAATATAGTCTTTAATGTATGTGAAGCATATTAGAAGAGAGCTAGGTTAAAGAAGTGCATAGATTGTCTATGAGATTATACTCTTCCTAATCTGACTTTTTTTTTTTTTTGGTGTATCCTTCTAAACAAATTTCTATTTTCTTAAAAGATATCCAGCTGTCCAAAATTGAAACATACTGCGACTGTTGCTGAAAATTGTTGTTCAATTTCCAATTTAATGGGGTCACTATAAACAGCAGCTGTGAAATAGTTACCTGGAAGGATAAAGTATCTTGTAGTGCATCTTTAAACAAAGCAGTAGGCTGACTGATTTAGCGAAAGGCAATTTGGGGAGCAATGGGATTGTAAAGTGAATCTTAATTGCTAATAAACTTGAAAGTAAGGTTTGCCGTGTTTGCTTGATTGTTGCAAATTTCATATCATTACAAATTTTATTTATAAAAAAGAAACATCCTTTTACTTTTGTAACTTCCTAAATGAGTAAGTGAGGGCTGAGTAACCAGGATGTGGGGAGCATTCTTTACCAAGAAGTATGAAGATTCTTCACACCAGACACTGCCCTGCCCTTGAGCTTCAGAACAGTTCAAATGTGGTGTGCCAAGAAGTGGAGTTCTCTGCTCCATAAGGGTTAGTGTGGGTACTGAGAACACAGAGCTATACATGGGAATCCAGCAACCATCGTTAGCCAAAAAGGTCTTGTGGCATGCAGGCAGTGGGAGGTCTCTGCATGTAATCAAGCATTTGATTGTCTCCTCTTGTCTGAAGTTTCTGAGACTAGTCACATCCCCTTCAGTAAGGGACAGGATTGTCACCAAGAGCTGGAGTTAGCAAGTACATGGTCTTCAGGCTTACAACAAGGGCTTTTGAGTGGGCTGAACCTTAAGAGTGTGTTCCAGGCTTGCTGAATGGAGATCTGGATGAGATGATCAGCTGAGATCTGCTGAGAACTGGGTCTTCCGTGAAGCTCCCTTCTGAATTCTGCAAGGTGTTGCATCATTTGGGTGTTGGGAACAGCTTGGTTGGTAAGGCTGACTGTGCTGACTGGTTTCATTCTTTCATGGTCCTCTGCAAGATCTGGGAACTTGAATCCAGGGGTTTAGAAAGTTTAGGAGATTCTTCAGGCCATATCACTGTGTTTTGAGCTCCTATAGGAGGGATGTGACTGTACTCAGTGGAGGTTTACCTAGCATTAATAACTCCCCCCAAAGACTCTGCAAAAGACAGTAATGTACCGAAAAATCAGCTCACTTTGAGCAGCAGGCTTTCACCCTTAGATTCTGGTAACCAGAATGTTTGTTGTCTTTTAGGTAAATTATTCATCAAGAGCGAACTGCCGGACACCTAGCTATCTGTGTCAAAACTTTGTATTTCTAAATTTCCAGCTGTATAAAATGGGCCATTGTATTTTAAATTATATCACTGCTTGAAAGACATTTCATGATGGCTCATAAGTAGATGAGTGTAAGGAGATTATGTAAAGAGTTGTTTGTAGGTTGTTGATGAATTAGGTTTCCAGAGCCAGGGTTATTGAAAGAACCTGCTTTCAGTTGGGCACTCATACAGTTGGCATGTGCTGGAGTACATGGGGGTGCAGTCGTGTAGGGGACTTGAGAGGATGATCAATTTCGGACCAAGCATTTGTTTTCTGATTTTTTTTAAAAGATCTCTAACAGCACGGTAGTATTTTGACTGTAATGACTAAAAAGCTTTTCTCAATCATCAATTTATTTTTTCTTTGTAATTAACATAATTCTATTTTTTCTTCCTTGGTGGTCAGTGGGAAATTGACTCATTTTCTGTAACAGCATGCTTTAGTTTATCTTTTTTTTTTTTTTCTTAGAAAAATTTAGAAACCTTGTTCTTACTGCTTTCATCTGGACTGGCTTCAATTTCTGAAGATGGTGGCTTAAGCTGGACATAGGACTGAAGCTAATGCATTGCAACGGCTAACTGGGTTGGTATAGTCACCTGCATTTCTTCCAAGTGACACTTCAAGTGTTGTGCTGTTGACTCAGGTTTTTGGTTTGAGGTTAACCATGACGTGTTTCGCTTCCTTTTCAAAAGGAAAAGTCCCACCATGTTCTTTTCCCTCTATGTTGCTACTTACCCTGTCCCTCCCTATACTGCATCTGTGTGCTAGATCCTTTGGTTCTTCTTGGACCAGTCCATCAGTTGAATATAATTGTCCTATGATATCTCCATATCAGTTGAGACTATCCAGAATTACCTTCCATGTTTCTTCTTTCAGTTCAGTTGCTCTCTGCTTGGTGCACCCAAAAATTATTGATCTCTGGTCACTCAAAATAAATAATATTTGTCCCTGGATAGATTCTAGGGGACTTACCTCGAAATTTCTTTCCTGTTTGTCAGTATATTGTGCATAAAAATTGAGAGGGCTTTTTTTTTTTTTTTAAAACTAGTTTCACATGTAACTTACAATTATCACTTGGCTCTTATTTCTTATTATCTTTCTTATGAACATAACACTTTGGGCAGAGTTGAAGGCTCTACTTTCTAAAGGTAGTTAGTTCGTGTCCACCCTTCCTTTTGCTCGCTAACACAAATTCCATCCTCATCGGACACGAAAACCGTGACTCGAGTCTGTGCACGCCTGCCATCCTCTGAGAAGCCCGGTAGATGGCACTCTGGTCCTGTAACTCAGTATTTTAAGGCCAAAGTGATCACAAGTGTACCCGTGCTGATGATTTTAAGTAGTCGTTTCTCAAAGTCTCGCCTCTAAGCTTGAAATTAAAATTACTGTGGGAGTATTAAAATTAAACTAACTATTGAACTAAAAGTGTCGTTGACATGGGTTTGGGTTAACGTAGTCTTAAAAAAAGATAATAATCCTTCTGGGTATATCTACAAAGCACAATTTGATATAGTATGCCACTGGGAGAGCGAGCTGTGTCTGTGGGGGTGTGTGTCAGTGTGTTGTGGGCTTGCACGCAGGGCAGCTGCCTTCTTGCAGGGCGTATGTCAACTGCCAGAGGAAACCTCAGGGCTGCTATTCCAAACGCTTCCCACTGAGACACGATGCAGCAGACTGCTGCCTCTTACCTTTTTGATACTCTCCCTGATAACTGATTGTGTCAAGGGAAAGTCAGTGGTGCCTAACCTAGCCTTAGTTCTGCCTTGAAAGGGGCTAATACCTACCGTGTCAGTTAGATCCATTAATCCAGGAGTCTGGAGCTCTCTCAACTCTTCCTGACCTGTGAGCGCTTTTGACTCTTCCAGGACAAAATCAAACAAGTTAGCTGAGCCATCACCATCTGGCAGCGGTTTGAACCAACTTGTTTGACTTTGCCCTAGAACAGACCAGAAGTGCTTACGCAGTCAGTTACTGGGTCTCAGCTGGAAGGTGTTAACCTGCAGCTGAGAAACAGAAAGGAACAGCTTTTAAATGGCCTGTGAACTGTATGCTCTGGGTGAGAGGCATTACACGAGCCTGTTGGCTTTCCCTGAAAGAGACAAGGTGTGCTCCTATGGCCCATGTCAGTGGAGAGGTGATTTAAGAAGCCATCTGGTCTCCAGTGCTGGCTACTACTAGCATCTCATCCTCCAAAGGTGTATTCCCTGCCTGTAGATGGGATTGCTGTGCCTGAGTGTGCCCATCAACTGCTCTGCAGGTGTGCTGCAAGCACCTCGGGACAGAGTCGATTGTAGAGCCTTGTTTTGTTGTCTGCTTTAGAGAATGGGGAAGCCAGTTTGGCACACCAGGTTATCTAACAGCCTTCAAGATCTGAAAAACAAAATGACAACAACAAAACCAACAAAACAAAAAC
Source organism: Anser anser (assembly GCF_964211835.1). Classification (NCBI taxonomy): domain Eukaryota; kingdom Metazoa; phylum Chordata; class Aves; order Anseriformes; family Anatidae; genus Anser; species Anser anser. The sequence goes on from NC_139732.1 coordinate 13,466,400, forward strand.
ACAAAAAAGCCACTTTTCCCCTTATTAGTAAGCTGGCATCTCTATTGTGTCATGGGATAGTAAGGAACTCATAACATCTGTACAATATTATTGATTCTGAGGAGAGTAACAAATCGGAACATGCATCATGCTCTTCATTTACCACACTGGTGAAAGTTTGCACAGCAAACTTACTACAAATAAAATAGATTATACGCAAGATAGAGAGCTGTCTTGCAGACAGAAATGTATATTTGGTTTCGGCAGTAATCAGTGTATTGTGCTTAAAGTTCATACACATCCCCTCCAGTATTTACCTATTAAAAGAGTTCACAGAAACTATGCTGTAAACCTGCTGGAATAATTTTTATTAAATAATTTTCATTGGTAAACAGGGAAAACAGAGCTGCAAGGAGGTTAAACTCTGGGCTTGGCTTCCCCACTAATGACAAACTCTGGCCCCAGAAATTGCTGAGACAGAGATGACAGGCTCTCGCAAGTACATGGGGTCATCCATCCACCCCTCCTTTCTGTTGCTGCAGGGTACAGGTGCACTCCGGCAGAAGGACTGGGTTATTTTGAGCTTTGCTCACACACAAGGCAGAGCAAGAGGGAGGTGTGGATAGTGTCCACTGTCTCGTGGACTTGAGTCTCATGCCACCTGTCTCGTGCACTTGAGTAACACCAAACCTTTCTGTCCTTGCACTGCTTGAAGAATATGGACATGAGCACTGCAGCACTTTTGGTAGTTTTATTTCAGTACTTGGTCTTCATTTATAACCTGCCAGCCCTGGATGGTTCCCAGTCAAAACAACTTGTGTGTAGAGAAAAGGTTCATGAGAGCAGGGATGCTATGTGTAGGCAGGATTGCCAGTGAGCCCATTGCTTACATCTGCTCTGTGCCCTGGACTGGGAAACAGTGAGTGATGCTCAAACTCCAGCACTTACTGTAATCTTGGACAATCGTACCTCTGTAGCTTTGGCTGCCTATCTCTAAAACAGATGTTTTCTTCCCATTGCAATCTGCCTTGAGACTTAGTCTTATGTGTTGTGTTATATTTTGGTATTATCACTGGTGGACTTTTTCAAGCGGAGGAGGGACAGGAGGCCTTTTCTTTGTTAGGCTTTGATATCATCATCACAGGAGTAGGGGATTTGCTGTTCAGTGCATCATCCCAAAGATTTTTGATGATAGCATCAGATTTTTCTCCTACTTGCCCTTTTCCCTAGAAAGGGGTTAGACTCTTTGGGTGTTGCCTGACAAAATTCAGGAGGTGGGTGGGTGTGGTGAGATTTTCTGGCTGCACTTCTCTGTAGGGTTACCCAGAGTGCAAAGGGCCCTCAATGCAGACAGGGAGCAGCCTGCACAAATGCAACTAGACGCAGAAGATTCTCCAAGGCAGCATTTCTTCCTCCTGGAGCAACTTGCCAATAAAGAAGGAGATTATGTTGGAAAACAGCTGGGCTCTTCTCTGTTGTGTGCATTTGGCCAATCATCCTTCATGTGAACACATCAAACCTCTTGGAAAGATTCAGTTTAAGCCAGGTGTTGGTATTCACTTGCTGTGTGCACATCAGGATTAAGGAAATGCAAAGGGAATTTTTAAGCTAGTGAAAGGCCATGTCTCTAACAGAGAGGAGGACCAGCATTTAGAGCTCACTCTTGTAATCCCACTGACCACCCTTCCAGTAGTGTTCTGGCTGTTCACACAATAAACTTTGCTGCATGTCCTGCAGCTCGACCTAACTTTGGTGGCTTCTTTCTGCCTCCCTTCAGAGCTCTGCCCAATGTACTTTCTTGACTGTCTGCATATGTGCTTATGTACCTCAGGAACATCTCCATCCTTCTTTCAAGCTTGGAAGATGTGGACAGACACTTATGGAATGACTGCACAACCTTGTGTTCTTGGGAAATCTTGCTGAAAAGAGCAACATTTTTAAAGGCATCGAGTTTCAAAGCAGCGAGATGCAGAAGTCCAGCACTACATGGACTGTAGTGTTGAAAATAGTGATAATCTAGACCTTGTGTCACCTATGAACTGTAGGAAAGCAGACAGTTGTGCAAGTGCTCTTAATGAAGCATGTGCTTAAGTGCTTTGTTGAACTGGAACCACAGTCAGCCTGTGACACACGGACTATTTTCAATTGGAAAGTCTCAAATTGTAGAGTCAAGTCCTGTAGTGTTTCAGGAATAGCTCAGGGAGCTGCTGACAGCTCAGACAAATTGGTGTTTTTCTACCTGAGTTGTTGGCCATTCAAGCTGAGCTCATAGCAGATCTTTGGGGCTTTGGGGAAGCCAGTGACAAATCAAAGAACCTTGTTTAACTTGGCCGCGGCTGAATGCTGTACATCCTTGTGAGGCTTGGTATACATACTCCTCTGATTCACAAAAAACATCTGCTTCTCTTCACTGACAATTCCTAAGATGAGCTCTTGAAGGAAGAGAGCAAGGCTAATTGGATGAAATGCTGATGATTCTCAACAGAGCAATTGCAGGTGTGTGCAGGAAGTCAAAGCCAAGTGTGCTGGAAAAAAAACCCTGTGTGCTGCCATGGCTGAATACATCTGCTGTACCTGTTTCTCTTGCCCTACCCAGCACTGATTACTGGTGGTGCCATTAGGTGAATGGATTTCAGGGCTCTCAGTCTCCTGAAGTCTAAAGGGCATGGTTAAATACTCTGCAAGGCCTAGGAACGTCTAGGTGTTCTTTTTGGTACTTAATGTTAAGTATTACCAACATGTAACAGTAGCTACAGGCTGGTGCTCTCTCACTTCCTCTGGTCTCTAGTCACGGTATTCTATATACCTCTCCTGTCTGCTTCTCCCAGTGTACCCGTCACACATTGTGTGCATTTTACCTTGTGTGGACCAAGCATACCTGGAGCTGGGTAGTAGTTTTGTTTGACCAGGGCTTTCCTGGAAATGGCAACCAGAGAGCCTGGCCCACCTGGTGGTACGAACTTTTAAAGTTCCATTACTGCTCTGAATCACACCTTGACTCCACACCCTGAGTCACATATTAAAATAAAACTGTGGGAAATAATAAAACCCAGTTATATGAATGTGTTTTTTATTATACGAGTTCTTAAATTTTTTTTTATTACCGCTTTGAGGCCAACTCATCTTCTTTTGTTAAGTTCATTACAAAAGGCTTTGCTCCAATCCATATTAACTCAAAGGGAAAGGAGCGCAGTGCTTGGGGAGAAGAGCAGTTCCTTGCTGGCATCCATTCCCGTGTCCTCAGCGTGCCTCAGTCTTTACCACAGCTGCCCTACAGGAGCCCTCTGGGGTAGGTGGTGTTACAGAGGAGGTTGACCAGGCAAGTTTGTAGAAGACGACTCACAGAAAGGGGGTCAAATCCAGTTCTCTACAGTCTCATACCTAGCGCTCTAGCCCATGGCCTCTGCTGTCTGAAGTACTCCTGAAATGAGCTACTGTCCTTTATCAAGCAACTATGAAATAGTTTTCAGCCCTGCAGTTGTCATGCCAGCTCTATCCCCAGAAAAGAATGAGAAGTCTTTCTCAGTCACGAAGAGGTAGAAGATGAAATTGGAGGAAAAAACAAACAAACAAAAGAAAAAAGTAGGGATGGGAAGGCTTGTTTATAGCTACTAATTAGAAAAGTAAATTGTTCCCACTGAAAAAGGAAAAACCTACAAGACCATGTTTTTAATAAATATTTAAGCTCTGCAGATTGGGGAATGGCTGAAGCACCCTTTCTTCCTAGGACTTAGTATAGTGAAGAGTTTGTATCTTGATTGAGAAATCCCTTCTCATCTTTACTTTTAGGGCATACTTGTTGACCACACTACTCCTTGCTTACAGATCACATGCTCCGTGCCACTTGCTCTCTACCTAAAAAGCAGCTGAATGTACACATGCTGAGTTCTTGACCAATGCTCCACTGGAGTCTGGTGTCATACCAGAATAAAGCAATTCCTCCCTGCATTTCTGGCTACAGTTTCCAAAGCCCCCTTTTTAAAAAGTAAAAATAAAAAATTGTCTCAGACACTGGTGTGGACCGTAGCCTGAACTCTAGGAGTAGTTTGATATTCAGGACCTTCCTCTATTGCAGGGCAGGTTACTTTCTCCCATCCTTGTCACACACATCTATAGGTCATTTGAATGTCTTTTGGCTTTTGGAAGAGCAGGTGCTTCTGAGCCAACAGCCTGAAGCCCTGATTGAGCAGATTAAGTCAGAAGCTGGCTTCCTAGTTACTCTGTGGGGAGAAGGTGCTGAAGTCTTTATTACAGATGTGCTGTAGCTTTCTTCTGAAGCTTCTCACATAGGCACTGGTCAAACAGATGATTTTGTGATGTGGGCTTCTAGTCATATAAAATTGTGATGCCACCAAATTTGCAGTTCACAGGGCACCCAAGAACTGTCTAGTGTTGAGTTGTGGTGGTGAATTACTTCCCTGTAGTCTTTTTGTATAAATTGTCTTCTGTCTGTTTCTGGACACGTATTAAATAATCCTCCAACATCAGAAATGCAATAAATGATCCCTGACTGACCATCCACAAATCATTTAAATAGTATTCTTCTGGTTTATTGAATGTCTTTTGTGACATTTATTATTCTCTGCTTAGTAAAAACATACAGGATCTAAAAATGTGGCGAGCCCACTTGATCTCTGAGGATGGCATGTATTTTAAAATGATTTTAACCTGTAGACTCATTAAATCATCAGACATTTTCTGCTTCACTGCTAGGAAATAAGTAGAAGTTCCTGTCAGGTAATCAAAAACCCAATAGACCAAGAAACTGGCTCTTGAAAGATACAATAGATCAAAAGCATAACCCTATGTGGACCAAAATGCCTGGAAACTGGGCATCGTCTGAAAATAATGTATACAATGGTTGAAACCTCTGGGCACAGCTGTGAAATTCCTGCAAGTGTTTTATTCCCTCTTTCTCAGTAATTCAGGTGAATTTTGTAAGGCTAATGCCTAGGGAGCTCCCTTGGAAACGAAAACTAATGATAGATAGAAACAGAGATGGGGAGAAACATGTTACAAAGGCTTCACAAAAGCTCCTAGTCCATGAGATCTAACAAGTACTGTTGAGGATATTGGATAATGGATTTGCTCATAGTACGAATATAAAGCTCATTACAGGCACCTTTTCACTGTGATGTTCTGAAAGTGTTCGTGCAGTCTCTGATGTCCACCTTTTTGGTTTAGAGTTATTGTACTAGGATATATTATCAAACTGAAATACCATCTGCTGTGCACTTTCTGTTTCTGTGGTTTGTCAGAGCTTCTGCATTTCTGAAAAGAAGCGTAGTTTTAAGGGAAGAAAATGACAGCTTTTGGACCTGGGTGTTGCCTCACAGAGTAGCTGTTCATGGTCCTTCTGTTTCTGTGAGCAATCGGTCTGGGTCCTGGGCAATCAGTATCTAATATTTTGTACACAATGAGTGGGTGAATGACTTATATCCATGGCAGTGGTGCATATCCATGGCAGTGGTGCCTGTGGGTAGGCAGAACAACTGGGAAATTCAGTTCTTATAAATCTATTAAAATAGCTAAGAGGTGTAATGTACTGTAAAGCTGCCACATTAACATCCACTGGGCTGTCTTTTCATTGTTTTGATATGCAGCAATGGTTTTATGGCTGTCTCAGAAGGTGTTATAAAGTTTTGTTTCAACATGGATAATATTCCAAATCCACATTTTGCTTCATTTTTATGTGGTTTCAGAAAACTAAAATTAACCACAGTGCATTTACATTTACCCTGCTTGTCACAATTACAAGGCAGGTGCAGAAATAATGAGAGTTGGTTTCATTTAATAGCAAAGATTCAACAGTGTTTGTCCTATCCGACTGTCCATTTTTTTTTCCTTGTTGATGAATTGTGAACCAGAGCTGGAGATGCACAGTCACTAGATTTAGTTGCTCAGCCTTTTTTTGCCTCTCTTTCACCATGCCTCCATGGGGTCACTCAGGAGAGCTGTTACAAGTCAGCTAACTAAAAGTGTGTCAGTCCCCAAAGCAAATGGGAGAGAAGTGGCCTGGTACTTGTAAGGTGACAAGTGCCAATGCTGCTGTACTCCTGACAGCATCCCAAGAGATGTTTTAATAGTCAGCAACATCTGTGCTCTGACTCTCCCCTTTAGTTTGTCTTCGTTCATCTGCAAACTCAGGGGAACAAAGTCTCAAAACAAACTCACGAACTGCTGCTTCCACACCCAAGCTGTCTTCCCCTTCCTTCTTCTTCATCCCTTTTAGTGGAAAGGGACTTGTTTGTTGACTTCATGACACACGTTCGTTATTCTCTTCCTCGTGCTTTCTACCCTATCTTCAGTCTACCTTCCTGATGAGAAGGCAAGGAAGAGGAAAAACCCTGAAGGGGACCGAAGCCATGATAAACTTAGGTCCAATGTCAAGTCCTGTGGCTTTTCCCCTGCTGATGGCCACAGCAGGACAGCTAATGGGACCTTTCTTGTGTTACTCCCCTATCTCTTTTTACAGCGTCAAACATTTATTTGAAACGGTTTCCAGGGAAGAGCTCAGACCCCGGTGGAAAAACCCTGTGGTATGGCAGGCTCTTACCTGGACATGCTGCCGATCTGCACAGTTCCTGGACTAGGGGGAAAAGCAGCCTAAAAGGGGGCCATGAGCAGAACAGCACCCAGGCTAATACTGACTTACTCTACCGTGTTTACTGTCTGAAAGGTGGAATGCCTTTGAGTGATAAACATCCACCATAGTGCTCCCCTGAGAAGGCATCTTGACTTTCTTTGACTATCTCTGCTTTATGTTGGTACAATATATGTAGTATAACACATAGCTGATAATTATGCTCTTACATCATACCAGCAGACTGTAGCTCTGGCTGAGAAATATATGATGTTGCAAAACTGCATTGATGTGGAGAAGAGGAATGAGTTCTGAACAGAGATTTTAAGTGATGAACATTAGTAATCAGTCTTTTTTTTTTTTTTTTTTTTTTTTTTTTTTTTTTTTTTTTTTTTTTTTTTTTTTTTGCGGTATAGGTTGTCCTACTTAATAACTGTGTTTCAGTTTTAGTGGAAATAACAAATGACACAAAACGAAATACCCTGATTATCTTGAGTGCTAATACAAAAATGAGCATTTTTGCCAGAACTCTGGAACTGGGACCACAAATAACTATTTGTAGATGAACTGAGCTGGAGCCTGCATGCTGGGTTCTGCCCATTACGAAGCCTTGTGCTGTGAGGATGGGGGGAGAAGGGCTGACCCGTTCCTCTCTTCTGGCTGCCTGTTCCACAGACTCGGGATAACATCAGTAGGAGAGGCAAAGGGGACCCCCCCCCCCCCCGAAGTGAGCTAAGGTCAGTGCTTTGCTCTGTTAGACAGCCTGCATTCTTTTAATGTGCCCTTCCAAGGATGTTTTTAAAACAAACAAAAAAAAAACACACTTGCCTCAGGCAGGCCTATTTCTATTTTATTTTAGTGTGAAGCAGTGGTTTAATTGTTGATAATGCAGCTGAATGGAGACTACCTGCTTCCTGTTGGGGTAATAAAGTATTATTCCTTTAGTGTTGTAAAAGTTACACAGACCTTCAGCTCACTTGGTTTGCTTGAATTTCTCAGTTACTGTGGATCATGTACTAATGAAGTTATTTTTTATTCGCTTGTTAGTAGTAGCATCTGTGAAGGAAAGTTCAGAATGTAAAAATGTTTTAAATCCTAGAAGGTAAAGAATCTGTTGGTGAATGTAGACTTGAATGGAGCCGTAATTACAAAGAATTTTGAAGTACTTTAAAAAACAAACAAACAAACAAAAACAACATAAAACTGGATGTGATTAACTTGAAACTGTTTTGAAACCAACAAACACCAGTTAAGTATCTGATTCAGTAAGCAGTGGTTAATGCCATGGATGCTGGCATTAAACTCAGGATATCTTTGGAGGACTGGGCCCCAAATGTGATTCTTTGGTTTCATCTTGAGCTGTGGGTGAGTAGGTGTATGCTGTATGACAGTGAGGTTGCTGTAGTAATTATTCATTAGCTTTAAATAACAGGGTAATTATGAAGGTAAAATTCATATACCCTGACACACCCTTTTTTTGCTAGCTTTTCAATTTCTGAAGAATGCCTACAGCCCTCTGCTTTGTGTTGTAAAACAGGGCACTGCCCCTAGTTGTGTGTGGTTGTTTCTTTGCTTTTTGCATGCTCTTTGCAAGAATGTGAACTGGGGTGAAAAGGTAACATGAATCAGGGAGGCAGGCACCTGAAGAGAATCAAAACTCAGTTTCTCCTGTGCCTCCAAGGATAACGAAGGTCACCCTGGTGCCCATAAATGCAGGTATACTGCATGTAGGTTGGTTCTCTCTGAAAATTCTTGAATTCTGTTTTCTTGTTTTCTGTTTGTTTCTCTTCTGGGATGAAAAGCAGCTAGCAGAGCAGAAGGGAAGAAGCAATGTTTGTTAGGACAGAAGCCCAGTCTGGTGATTTACACCCTGGATATTTAAGTCTTTTGGGTGCCATGACATGAGTGGTGAGCTTGCGTTACATAGGCAGAATTGGCAGAGTTGGAATGATTCTGGATAGAAGTCCAGATACTGGAATCATTTTTTCTTGGGTGGATTGAACGTTATTCACTATATTCAGAATCTCAGAGTTAGTCCACAAAAATGACTCCTTTGACCTGTAATGAGGGACAGCTGCACATGATACAGTGTGTATGTGCTCCAAATGCTTTGTGTTAGCTGCTCTGATTTCCTGCAGACATGAAGGGCTGCCACACTGCTGGTACCATGAGCCTGCTATGCAATGTGTGCTGTAGAGCACTGCGACCTGTATGCGCAGTGGCTAAAAGGTCCTCTGCACCCTTGTGGTCCTGTGCATAACCAGAGGCTAACTCAGCTTCGTTCTGTCCTCCTTCCTGTGCTGTGAAACCCATACCCCTGTGTTAGGCAGCATGGCCTTCACACAGTGAATGGAGTGGATGATTTGCAAGGGCAATGTGCTCAGCAGGGCTCTCCCAGCCAGCTTGTCAAGGACAGTTTCTTTCACTGGCAGTTCCTTGAACTGAAGTTTGGTTTTGCATGGAGCCACTTGCGCTCATTGGAAGAGACACCTTGCTGTCCTTCACCCACTGAGTGCTACAAACACTTGCTAAAGATTAATTCCCTGTTTCTTGCACCATGAACATTATATTGTGACTGCACAGTGGAACGTAATAGAGCTCAGGCCTAGAAAGGTGACACTCAGGAGTTCTGTGTGTTCTGAACTAGAGAGTTGAAGTAGTTCTAGCACAGTAATGAGCTGGTGCAATTTCCGTAGCAGATGAAAGGCTGAGAAGACTGGAGAGATGGCCAGACTTGTGGTAAGGGAAGAAATAAATTGTCAGAAACGGAAGTAGCTCTAAGGTTTTTGGAAGAAAACTCTCCTTCTCTTGAGGAGGTCTGTGGGTGCAGATCTGTGAGACTAAGAGTGGAAAACTGTTTGAAAATGAAATGGTTATTAGAGAGCTAATTCTTGAAGAATAGCAGTGGCTTTTCAGTGGTGAGCTATTTTGTAGGTGTAGTGTCTGGGTGCTCTATTCCTGCACTAGAGGCCTCTTGTATTGGTTTGAGACATCCTGTAACGTCGTAAAACCTGATTTTAAGAAAAAGCTGAAAGAGTTATATGTAAACTGGTGGATAACATTACAGGCAACGATTGGTCTTCATACAAAAACAAACAAAACCCCTTAACAAATAAAACCCAAAACAACAACAAGAAGTCCCTTTGCATGGTCACTGAATTAAGAAATGAACAGTAAGAATCTAGGCATGTAGGAGAAAAGCAAGCTCCTGTCCAAGCAACCTGGACAGGGTGATAACGCCTCAAATCCTCAGCAACTTTTTAGTGGGGCCCTACCTTTGCCTGTTTCTGTGTCTCCTCTTGCTCTTTGTCCTCAAAGCAAGCACTCTTATTTTTATACACCCCAGCAGCTTTGAAAGAAAATGCTTCATCAGGCTTTTCCAGTAGCTCTTTCTCTGTTGATCTTCAGATAAATCCTGACAGCCCACCTGCTCCACTGTGCACTCCAGCAGAAATAGAGATGCCAGACACAACTGTAACACAGTCTGCCATGCAGCATGACACGTAGCTGGGTGGAAGACTGGACAACTCAGTGCTTGACATCACAAGAATATTTGAGACCTTATAGAAATAAGGTTGAAATCTCTATAAGTAATAATACACCAAATAAACAATCCTTTACACACAGGAAAATGAAAGATGCTACAGAAGTCATTTGTAACAGATAATCTGTGGTGGTGCAGTTTTTTGCATTAAATCAAATGTAATAGGTAAACTATACACTAAAGTTATGGGGAAAAATAAGAGGTTGAAAACACATTCATCCTTTTATTGCAAAATACTATAAGCTGCATACATGTGTGAGGTATATAAATATACATTGTTCACTTCTGTGTATTCCTGAAACCTCACAGCTGTATCATTTCATAAATAGAATCTGTAAGTGCCTATTCTGTTGAGCCTTTGGTTATTTTTATTTCATAATACTAACATGTTGTTTTTCAGTAGTATTAATCTAAGAACATCTGAGAGCTGAGCAACTCTTTAAAAGAAGTGTGTTTACCTGTATTAGTGGATTACTTAGCCAATGCCTCTGGTCTCATCACAAATTTTGGATCCTACTATTACAGAAACACTAACCCATTTTGAGAGGCACGTAAACACTTCAGTTACCAAACACAATGTTTGCATCCTAGAGACTGGGCCTTTACCTTTGCAAAGTAAATCTTCAAAATTTGAATGCCTAGCTCTGGATGCTGATGACTTGACCATGTCAGGCAATCATAAATGCAGTTGTCTTCAGAGGAACCATTGGTGCTCAGCGCTTCTGAAAAGCTGAGCGAGGAGGTCAGGTGTCTCAGGCAGGATTCTGTGAACTAACACTCCTGTGAATCTCAGTCTTGACTCACAATGATCAAATTTAGCCCTGATTCCTACAGATTGCTGATGTATCAGGCAGGAACAGGACCCTTTCTTGTTGCCTTTCCATGCTCTGTGTTAACCACAGAGTCATTCTTCTCATGTCGCTCTAATGAAGTGGTTGACATGTCAATCCTCTACTTTAGAGGTGAATGGCTGCATTGAAAGTAATATTGGAGGCCCTTGTGGCAAAGCAGAAACCCTATAACACTTTTTTCTTTCTGATTCCTCTAGTTCTGACAAGTGCCATGGGGGTTGGAGGTGGAAAAAAAAGCTTTTTGTATCCTGATTTCTGTCAGTGACATTGGTCAGTGAACCCAGGATTTTTTCATTGGAGTTAATCCAGTCTTTTTATTCTTTTTCCATTTTCCCCTTTGTAGAGCAGCAGTGGAGAAGAGTGAATTTTTAATCGAAGTGTTTGGGACTGATCTCTTCATTCTTTAGAAAGTATCAGTTTGTGGAAATCTGAAGTATTTTATAGATGGAAGTGAATAAAAACTGCATTATAGACTCTCAGAAAACCAGGATTGTAAAAGCATTAAATGAATGTCTGCTAATTAAGTAGGATTATCTGTCATACTTGTGTTCAGGTGTAGCAAGCACAAGCAGAAATCAAGGAATTTTCTCACCTTTAGAGCATGGCATCCTGTCCTTTTCCTTACGGTGTCCTGTACCAACATAACATCATGGTTTCAGTTAAAAGCTCTGTCTTCAGAACAAATGAAACAGCACAACCCTTCCCCCTGCAGTGCAGAGAATGAACAGAATTGCAAAATATTTTAAACAGGAAAAGCTGCTGGGAGAGTTAAAAAAAAAGAAAAAAAAAAGAGGAAGTTGGTATTGCTAAATTAGGAAGTGGAAGTTCATATGAAAGACGTTTTCCTCAGGAAAAGATTGGTAAATGTGAGGCAAGGTGATCTGCTATTGCAATATAGCAGCCTTCAGCTCTTTCTCAGCCCAAGTTCTTCCAGTATCACATTTTGTCTGTGTTCATCATGTATCTGGTACCCAAACGATGATAGTATAGAATGAGGCTCTACCTGGTGGTTTGGGCAGTGAACAAAGATTCTGTAATAGGAATGTATTCGGCATTAGTGATGGCTAATGTTTATCACCTCTTTTTAGCTGTGTTTTTTGGTGTCAAACTTCCCTCCCTCCCCCTGCCATCAATGTGGACCAGGAGCAATATACACAAATCTGTATCACATTTTGTGGTCAGGATGAGTTCTATGCAGATAATTAACTATAAGTACATCAATGTTCATTCCAAAAGTTCTTCTGGAGTGCTTTAGGGGGAAAACAGCAACAGTATAAAACCGTATGATTTCCCATTCTGATTCTTTATCATTTTACAATGTGACTTCAAGTTCCCCAAATCAAGACTTCTGTATTTATCAAAAAGTTTAAGGGCTACAGCGTATTGTTACAGTCCTTTTTTTTTTTTTTTTTTGTATTAGTTTACTTGTTCATTCTGGTATGTATGCTAAGGTTTTTCTGTTGATGATTCCAGTTAACCAGTTTAATTAATTACAGTTTGTTCAAAACCCACATGAAATAGCTGGTCTCCAACCCCAAAAAATCTTAGGTAGAAAAAGAAAAACAAACATCTCTATGCTTGTGGGTTATATGGGTGAGAACCAGGAATTCAGATAGCAAACATTAAAAAAGAAAAAGACATTCTCTATGGAAAAGGAGTATCAGCAAGGAACTATTTAATGTTTCCATTCTTTCTTCTCAGAGGCATGCAACAAAAGGACAAGCTCAATGGTCACAAGCTGTAACAAGAGATATTTCAACTAGGTGGGAGGAAAAACTGTCACTGTGTGGGTAGTCCAGCTCTGGAACAGGTTGCCCAAGGAGGTTGTGAGTCTCCAATCTTGGAGACATTCAAAAGCTGAGCCCTGAGCAAAGTGCTTTAGTTGGCCCTGTGCTGAGCTTGGCAGCTGGACTGGAGGTCTCCAAACATCTCTTCCAACCTCAGCTAAGCTATCCTGTGATCTGTGTGGTTCTGTATAGTTTAGTGTTATAAATGCTTTATAGGCCAGGTTTTTCAATATTGTAGCACAAATGTAACTCATGAGGTCAATCATTTCTCTATGAAAAATGGGTGAATTCAGCATACATTTAAATAGACTTAGTCGTATGTTTATTATGCATTTCAATTATTTTAAGCAAAATAATGTCTGTCTTTTATCTCATCCTTTGATCTTGTCCTTTAATGGAAGGTCACAATTAGATTTATAGTTTTCTGGCCTGTTTCCCTTCGTACAGGAAGGACCAACAGTATAACAAACTGCATTTAAACACTATCAGTTTCGCAGTCATTTGGCCAGTGGGACTTATGTGTGCTACAGGACTATGAAATTTGAATTTCCCTTGTGAATAATAACAGTTATATCCCCGCTCTCCAAACATCCACATGTATGTGCCAAATTCTTTGTGAAAATTAATTATGTTTTGAATGACATTGAAACCAGGGTATCTGTATTCATAGTGGTTGGTTCTTGTAGATGATGTCTTTTGCCTGATGACCTGCAAATAATTGCTGTGATTGTTATGTTTGCTAATTATTTTCAAATAATAAATCTGAGGCACTTTTAACAAGTTTCACTGGTTGGAAAAGGCTTTGTCTTATGCTATAATTATTTAATAAGCTAAGAAAAAGGCTGGAAAAAAATGTTGTTCTTTTGCAGATGTTACACCTCTTTTAATGTGAAATGTTATTCTAATGCTTTAGAAAGTGTTTATCTTTGGTCTGAGCAATTATCTGATTGGCACCTTTTTTCTTTCTCATCCCCCACTATCTTTTCCCTTGTCTGGCTTCTTCAGTTTCCCTCCTTTCCCGAGCACTGAATAATTAAAAATATCTCATTAAAATACAGTTAGTTAAATATGTATGTTTTAACAATTATTTCTAATGGAAAACTCCACTTGTGATGGCTGTGCTATTATATGTATTTTGAAATCATTCTAGATTTGGAAAATTCATCTTGTGTGGACAGACAGAACCTTTCCCTTCCAGAGGTAATTTCTGTCCTGACGGTGCTTGATTCAACATGCTTAGACTCTATATGAGATGAAAAAGTGGGGAATGGAGAAGCATATGTAGAGCCTGAAGAAAATAGTCAGTTATTAAAACAATTTAGCTTGCCATTAAATCTTACGATTTTTGAATATAAATAGCTTTCTCTTCCCTTTGTCTCATCTGTCTTTCTATTATAGCAGAAAACCTCGTGCTGAGCAAAATAGGCAGGGTAGCCCAGCAGTGAAAACAGAACTAGAATCCAGGATCTTGATTTTTTGTCTGACTCCATGAATGACAAGCTGTATCATAGCTGTATCGTCCTGTGCAACTTACCTAACCCCTGAGTCTCACTTACCACTCTGTAAATGGCATATAACAACATAGGATGCTGAGAGGTTTAATTAGAATTAATTTTAGTCTTTCAAGTACTGTGTGTTTCTCAGATGAAACGTGCTGTGCAAGTGTGACGGATAATTATTATGTTGCGTCTGTGTTTTTCTGATACATTATTACTACTCTTTTATTAACCATGTTTTGAAAAAAACCCCACGGTACTAACTGGTTTGCAGTTTTGTTTGTATGGTTTAAAGTTAGTCCCTATGAGCGCAGTAAGTAATTAAACTAATGTTGGCATTGAGATGTGGGTTTTTTCATTTAAGAATGTTAATGGCTATTAGTAGATTGGCACAAAAAGTCTGTCTTGATACTTTGAGCACCTTGAATTATGCGCTTAAGTGTCAGATGGGCCTTATTGCTTTTAAATATAGTGAAGTAGCCAAGCAATAAAAACCTACAAAGTCTCTGTTGATAGTTTCCTTGTAGCTGGTCAGACTTGACCCAGGTGGCATTGCAGAGCAAACACCCAGAGAATTGTCCTAGTAATCGGTGCCTGGTGCCTCCTTAACCGTTTGCCAGTCTTGTCAGGAGCTGAGCATACCTTATGCAACAAGCCACCGCCTGTTTCTCCTTTTTTTTTTTATTCAACTGAAACCCTGAAGTCCTGCGAAAGCCGAGATACCAGGGGATGTGACACGTAGCACATGGAAGCACACTGTCTTGTTGGAT
This sequence comes from Anser anser, assembly GCF_964211835.1. Taxonomy (NCBI): domain Eukaryota; kingdom Metazoa; phylum Chordata; class Aves; order Anseriformes; family Anatidae; genus Anser; species Anser anser. The sequence goes on from NC_139732.1 coordinate 13,481,410, forward strand.
AGGAGATAACTGTGTTGTTTCCAAATGGAATCACTGCTACACGAGAAATAAAAATAACTGATTGTAGCAGAAACTGTGTGTCCCAAGGACATAATATTTCAGAAAGTGTTGAGTTATAAACTGTGCTTGTACTTTAACATGGATTTGAGCATGTGATTGGGCTTTTCTTGTAGCTGAGTGTTCGTGAGCCTTAAATAGAAAGGCAGTATTAACAAATAAGATCAGATCACTTCAGGATAATGAACTTCTTTCAATAAGGTTATTGTTTTATAGGCAGGTCACACTCTTTTTGTCCTTACTTGCCACATACTATGAAGTGTTACTCTGACACACAGGACTCCTGTGTTAATTGCCATGAGATGAACATGTCCAGAGAGACCATCTCCTCCAGACAAGGCCACAGATGCGATGAAGCAGATTTACCTTGCTGGACATGCTGCCCGGAAAACTGCTTGAGCTGCTTTAGTGCCCTCGCTTTCCAAAGTAATTAGTGTATAAAAATGAAAAGGAGATGAATACATTTATACCATTCTCACAGGTTATGAGAGCAACAAGCAGATGACTTTAGCTGTCCCACAATGCTACCCCGACAAAACGTAGACCCAGCTCGTCCACAAAAGCTGCATTTTTGTCTGACTCTAGTAGAACCACTCTTAAGCAATGTCCTTAGCAGTGGCAGTCTTACGAGTATACCTGTGTCTCCTCTGTCTTCATCCTAAGTATTAAGTACCATTTCATGATCTGGACAGACACAGGATAGGGGTGGCCTGGGACTGTAAGTATATGTCTGGCCAGTGTAAGCTCTGCCAGCTTAATGCAATACTCTTCTTCTCACGCATAGAGCAGATATTAACTTCAGGATTCAAAACTTTCAGAAAAAGAGCTTCTTAAATGCTAATGCAGCCCTGACTGAGGTTCATTAGCATGGGAACTCCAGGCTGATAGCAAAGTGCCATGTGCTAGTTGGCTTTTCTTTTGCAGCTAGGAGTCTTTGGCTTACCTGGAAACTTGTAGAATGAAGCTGGCAAATAAAGACGTGAATTTTTTGAGGCTCATTAAGTCAAAAATGTTCTTTTATGTGCTTTACTATTATCAAAAAGAATGGTATGGTACTGGAATGTTCTTAGAGCAGGGATAGGCACATACATTTCATGACCCCATTTGTTTCTCCCTTGCCATCTGTGTCAGCCAGTGATGCCTGCATTAACACACAGGATCTGAGATGTGAAATAATGTCACAAACTAAACGCCAATTGTGCTGTAATGTCTGATGACCACTCAGATGCCCGGGGTCTGATGATTCTGGCACCATACTGGGCAGACAGCAGTTCACTGTCCAGCACATCTCTGTTGTCCTTTGAGAAATAACTGATCATGGCTACAAATCTAGCTGAGCCAACGACAAAGAGACTACCAGGTCTATGAAGAGACTGACAGACAGCAAGGGAATGCAGATGGATGCTACACATTTGCAAGTGTTTATTTTTTAAAGTCTGTGACTGGGAAATATATAGAATGAAAAGGTCAGGGAAAGACAGTACGCCTTGCTGGCTTTGCCTTTCAGATTTTAGGATCAAAAAGAAAGAAGGAGGAATATGTCACATTGCAGGTAATTAAGGATTCATCAGGAAATAAGGAACACTTGGTTCTTTCATAGCTTTGAGGACAAAAGGTGAAGGGTATCTGGTATATTTTCCATATGTGGCATGCTAATTGGAGGGATAGACATGAGGTATTTGGAAATCTGAATCTAAGCTCTTATAAATGGAAATTGGTTTTGCTTAATGAGTTTGCTGGTAGGCTCAGTGATTTACATTTGGAAACATAAAAGATTTTTGATGATATATTTGAAAATTAGGGCTAGCCTACTTGCCAAGTGAGCTCTACAGATTTAATAATCTATCAGTGAAGAATTATTTTTTCCTTCCCTATAAATGTTTGGGATTTGAATGATGATTCCTAAGCACTGCAGTATTTTCTTGTTACTAATGCCCAGGAGTTGTTGTAGTTTAGGCTGTTGGCATTTTATTCCGAATCTTTCCAGAGTTTTGAAAACTTCACTTTGGAAATAACATACAGAAATATTTTGTTTCTCACACCTTACAAAAGTGTGGGGCTTATTCCAGTCAGGTATAGCTTTGTTTTTGAGCATGAAAAAGAATCACCATCATTTGTTTTTTATAGACATTCCCTGGCCCAGAGAAAATGAATCACTGCATTCAGCTGAGCTGAGCCAAAACAAACACCTTCTGGATAGTTATGTCCTCCAAACTTTCAAGTTTGTTTGTGATGGAGTGGACACGATTTATCTATTAAGGGCTGTAACGTGAGAAACATCAAGAGGAGGAGTTATGCAATATTACCACTAGATGGCAATTAAGACACATCAGATGAAACTGGTTGGTGAAGCTAGCCAAAAGCTTTCAAACTCATGTAGCTTACTTCAAAGTGTTAAAAGCTGGGCTTTTGAGTAAGACTTTGGGATATCTGTATTTTCCTTGGAGTGGAGCGTGCAATAATTTCCATATGACAAAGGAAAGATTGTTAAAGCTGAACCGAATTTTGGATTGCACATTTGGATTCATACATGTCTTGGCAGTTTTGGAAAGGATGTATTTGGTTTCTGTGCTGTAGAACCCCCACCTCCTTGGGGAGGGGGAGTAGTAGAGTCAGCAGCAAGTAGGAGAGGTCTTGGCAGGGTGGCCTCTTCAAGCTTCGCTGCCAGGAAGCTAGGAGAACCCTAATTAGGCAGGCAAGTAGAGTCTGATCCAAAGCCTGCTGAAGTTAATGGGAGTACCTTGGTTTTGTGCATTTTTTTTTCCCTATTTCAGGTAAACCTACCAAATGAGACTGTCCTCTTTAGCATTCTGCTTTATATGCGTTACATCATCTACTGCAATTGCTCGCATATTAGCTATAAATGCATGCTTTTATTATTTGTAATGAAGATATGACATTTGCATGCTCTGTATGAATAACTTAAAAGAATACATGTGATGTAACTGGATTGTTTTTCTATTTTTTCCTAATTAGGGTTTGAAACAGTATAATTTTCTCACGTGTGTGTTGGAGAGTATAATTTCTTTGAATGAAGGGGAGGGGCACCTTTTATCCTTTTGCCTCAATACATTTCAGTTAAAGTTTTAATTGAATGCAGAATGTCACATGTTGGGCTGCCCTAGCATACACCCAGGGACCTTAATCACAGCTGGTCCTGGACTTACAAAATGTCATAGCTAGCAGAATTCAGGCAAAAGCTGCAATGGAGTTAATCCTACTTCTCTATTTAAAGTTACTCCAGTACTGGCAATACTCATCTTAGAGATAACTAACGTAAAATACTGGAAATGATTCTGTACTCCATAATCAAGAAAAATTCCCCACAGATTCAGTGGGAATTCTGCCTGGGTAAACCCGCAGGTATTGTGTGCTTTGTGAGATTGCATGCAAAGGAAGATCGTCGCTATAAACTAACTTTATGGCCTGATTTAAAAAAAAAAATCTAAATAAAGATTAATGGAAACAGCTTCTCTGATTACACCATTACTTTATGCTTATTTGAGCAACTTTAAATAGATAAGGAAATATGAGTTTCAATCTGTGCCTGGTGCCCCAGAGTAATTGAAACTCCCCTCTGTTGCAGAAGTGCTGGCTAGAACCACTGTAAAGCAGTAAAACGTCTGTCAGATATTCTTGCAGAATTCTGTTTTTGTCTGTCAAAGTTTATTCTCCCAATTCACACAATATTAATGCAATTTTTATACTTATTTTAAGAGATATACTTAATCCTTTCATTACAGAAGCACAACATATGAAAAATGGCTGATTGGCACTTTCAGGGTTTTCATACTGGTAAGTCACATTTGGATTCAGATAGCTTTATGTTGTTTTGTACAGAGTTGAGACATTTGAGATTGCACAAGGACTTTGGTTTCCTAATGGCAGACCATGACTGCTACATGTTGTACAGAGAAGGTGTCTGTATTTTTCAGTTTAGCTGAGTTAATGTAGCATCCCTGAAAGGCTCAGTTCACTTCTGCAAGATTTTGAGCTGCCAGTCTCAAGGAGTAATGAAGTTCCCTGTTTGTATGGATGGGTGACGTAGCTGCCTTTTGCAATAAAGACAGATGAGTTTGATCCTGTCACCTTGCAGTCAACTCTTGATGTGCTCTGCGTAGACACTTTCATATTCTAGGCTTGGGCTCCCCCCTTACCCTTTCAGTGCTCTCATCCTCTGATTGAATTTTCTTTTATCTTACTTTTTTCAGCATAGTAGACAGTTTGCATTGATCAGTTTGCAAGGGAAGAGAGCTGGATTAATCTGGGAGGGAAACGCAAGGCAGTGGTCATGGGGTACTCAGTGAGATGAGGGAAACTCCTGCTGTGTGTACTTTGACCAGATTTTCAGACTTGGAGGACAGATTCAGGTAAGAACTAGTTCTTGGGCAGTGTTGGCTTAACATCCTAATGGAGTACTGGGGAGGCTGCGCAGTGGTACCAAGGTGACTGCCAAATGAGCTGGTTTGAATACGAGAAATGGTGTAATTGGGTTACAGTATTGTTCCTATGGGACAGCCTGCCATCCTTTTGATGAGGGTAAACCAGCATAGGCAGAGCATGAAGTTAACGTATTTGTATCAATAATCTCTGGTACCTGAGCTCACTCAGGTCTCATTCCAGTCTGTACAAGTGGTTGCATACCACGTCCTGTAGGGCTCTCTTCCAGCACCTGGCCTGTGGAGAGAGCAGAGCCCTACATTGGATCCGCGTGGGGGGCACTGGCTCTCCCGTGGGAATACATAGCTATGCAGGCGGATCTGTGGGCCCACAAAGCAGGAGCTGTGGATTCATAGCTCAAACCACCTTCCTGAGGATGTGCAGTGGCTCCTGTTCTATGAAAGAATTAAGTAGAAATCACTCTTTTTTAAAAGGTGATTTTACCCACTTTTGTGTATATCTTTCCAGCAGTTTAATGAGGAAGCCAATGTTCAGAGCCTCCTCAGGTAGAAGAGGCTCCAGCTTGTATCTTCTTCCTCCCAGGAGAGCTTGCTTTCACCCCTCTTGTGGTGCCTGCTGCCTGTGAGAAGGAAGACGAGACTGTGTGAGACAGGACGAGTGCAAGGGGGGGAATGAATCCATCAGTGACTAAGGACTCAGGGTCTAGTCCCAGTTTCAGACAGTTCTGAGATGAACTCTCTGAGCACCTGGTGAGGGAGACAAGTTCATGTTGGCTTCTCCTTTTTATCTTCTGGTCCACTGAGTCCTGAATTACTTTCTGCACATAAGCATGTCTTCAACACATAGTGCATTGCTCTCTGTGTTTTGAAAGAGCGAGGCCTTCTGATTGCTGTCAGGCATAGCTGAGACTGTCTGGCAAGTCAAGAGGCCTTGGTGGGCGATTGCTGCTGAATTCCTTCATCCTGATCCAGGTTAGCTGTTGTGTAGGTGCTGAGCAGAACTCAGGGAATAAGAATATGAGGCAAACATCAAGGGTTCCTCGGAAGTTAGGGCATATCCAGATTAGATGTCAGGTTTTTACATCAGTTTGTTACTAAGCCACCTACCTTCCTCCTACGTTATGGTTCAAAATGCCTGCATCTTTCAGTAGAGTTAGTCCTTGGACTCCTATGCATTTTGTAAATAAATGTGGCCTGTTATTCAGAATGCTTGTATCTACTGCTTTGATTTAGTTCAATTGTATTAGAATATGTACAGGACACAAAATACTTATACTTTCAAATGGGTTATTGTTAAGCCTTGAGTGGCAGGATATTGGTAGGGTTGTCCCACATCAAGAGTGTGGAAAAAATGCAAGAAGATGACAGTGTAGTCACTGAACGTTGGCTGTCAGATGCCTGAGAGAAGCAGATATTCAATTACTGTACATGACAGCATGTAAATGTTGTTCTACTGGTGCTTAAGGATAAATTTTAACATATTTCTTGTAGTGTCTGAACTGATTTGAGCCTCTACAGAACTGAAATGTGCAAAATAAGTTAGTGTGAGACTGCTTTACCCTGAATGAGGTGCTATGACAGATCTCAAAAATCAAACACGGGAGGTTTCATTTTGTTGGCAAGAGGAGATCTGAGTAGAGCAAAGGCCTTGCAGAATAGTGTGATAACCACTGGAGAATCCTTGGTCAGAGAGGACCAATGTGCTGATTCATGCTCTGGCACTCGGAACGATTGTGCTGTTTGTTGGGAATCACTTCATTGTATCAGTGGAACTGAGGTGGAAAAAGCCTAGGAATTCATTCTGGCTCTTCATTAGACTTCATGACTCCTGGCTGTATTTTACATTGCAGTATCTTTCTGCTGCCAGAGAAGGTTTGAAAGAACCATGTGGCAATGTTCCCTGCCAGGAGTGAGCCTGCTATTAGATTGCTGGTGGGCTTCTATCCCATCTCCTCAAATACTCAGATGACCTTCAGTTCCCCTTTCTTTAGTAATTCCAGGCAAGTTAATGGTTGCTACTGGAGGTTAATTAAAAGGTGGAAAGATGCCCAGAGAATGGGAGGAATGTAGTCCCGGTGAATAAGTCATGGAACAGGAAATGTGAGAGGATCTGGGTTCCAGCACCACCTCTTCTGCAGAGCTGGTGTGTCTTTGCTGTGTCTTTTTGCTTGTCTGTGAACTAAAGCTAAACAATTTGCCTCTGCTTTAGAGTATCTGAGGTTTGTGAGTGAAAATGTCTATGTAACTCCTAAGCAAATCTTATAAATTGCTTTTTATGTTGTGGGACCATCTCATTTCAGATATAAGCTCTGTAAATCCATAAAGAAATCTTCAGTGTTCAGGAGAAATTATTTGGAACTATTTGGGAATGAGTAGCAGGATTTCAGATGCAGTGAAACTATAACAATATTACAGTGCTGTAGCATTTCAGTTCCTCAATCACTATGTGAAAAGAGGACTTAATTTTGAAAATTGCCAGGGGTTGCCAGACAGCAGAAACAAATGAAAACATTATTACAATTAGTGGAGGTAACTTTATTAAAAGTAATGGGCAATATGATTGTACAACTAGTATTTATGTATTTATCCAAAGTTGTCTTTCTTTTTTTTTTCTTTTTTTTTTTTTTTAATTTGCTGAGGGGTGGTAAGGGAAGGTATAATGGCTCAGCAGGTAGTTAAAAAGGTGCTTTTCTGAGAATTTTGTCTTGTAGTGGAAGCAAAATCCATGTGTAACACCCAGTGTGCCAGAGGATGAGTTCCAACCCAGCCTGCTGTACTGCTGTGTTCCAACAGCAGTTTTAATAGACATCTGCTAAAGGTCTGCTAGGAAAGGATTCCAACTTTGCTCAAGTATATATATAGCATGAAGTTACATTTTAGTAAGCTCATCTTCTGTTTATTTAACCACAAAGATAGATTTTTATTTTTATTTTTTTTTACTTGACAGTCAGCTGTTAGCCATGTTTGCTGACATGGGCAATTCAGTTGGAGATGTATTTTTTTTTTCATTGTTTACTTTCGGTTATCTCTGAAATCTTTTATGCTCCAGTTGCCGTAAGGAAAGCTGCAAAACAGCAAGTAAGTAAATCTCAAATGGTATGAATTCTGTGACATGTTCTCCAAATCCCAGATGGGAATATGTCAGGAGGAAGGGGTCAGTCATGAGTATATGAGCAATCAAACAAAAAAAAAAAGTGTCTCTCCAGTTGACCTTGTTGTGTTCCAGTTAAAGGTTTTTTGCTTGGTATACTGCAGCAGATAAAGGGCTAGGTATGACAAGGAGAGCAGGAACTTTGTTTTTGTGGAAGCTAAAAGGATGGTGGTTCTGCAGGGCCCAACTCATGGGAAAGTTGAAACAAACAAGAAACTCCTAAGCAGGTTGGGGTCTTGAAACATGCTCATTCTGCTGTACAACAGGAGAGCTATCACTGATGATGGCTATACATGATATCCTAGGACAAGTTTAAGCCCCACTGTTTAATGTTGCCATTCATGGAGCCCCACTGTTGCTGTGGGGGTGAATTAGTGATGTTGCTAAGGCAGCAGAGCTTCTCAGGCTCCTTGCTGCCAGCATTCAGAGCTGCTGTGTCAAGGCACTCCTGTGACTGCTGGTGTCAAAAAGCAGGTTCTTGAGCTCTGGTTCTAGCATGTCCCATACTGTCTGAGCACTGCTTTTTCTTTTGCAAAGAAGGTTTCCCGTCACTTCTGACAGTGCATAAACCTTTCGAGAGTGAAACTGAAGGCCAAGGTAAGACGACATTGTCTGAGAATCACACCACTGCATCTCTGTTGATCCCAACCCATACTGCTGATTTTTCTTTTGCCCCAGCATAAAGAATCTATGCTGTTAGTCTGGCTTGTCTTGAACTAGGTTTCCTAGGGCAGCTGCAGTTTAGTATTACTTCTTGGCATCTTACACCTCCAACTTGAAAAGAGTATGCGTCAGTGGTTTTTTATTATTTTATTATTTTTTATTTTTAGCTTTTGAGACTTATCTAGATTGAAAGGTGATAATAACTTAAGTGTTGCTAAGGCAATTTCCCTTGTTTTAAATACTCACTTTAATCTTTCACAGTAAATCCCTGGAAGTTCAGTTTGAGATTAGAGTGAAGAAACACATTAAAAATTCAGTAGTTAAATAGAACATGCAATAAACTGGTGCAGATATACCTCTGAATTTCATAGGCAAACATTAGGTGACAGCATGCAAATTGGGCAGTGCATATACCTTTGTGTACCTGTCTATGCAAGTACCCCTATGATACCTGTCCATGCAAGTAGCCTTATCAATATGCAGTATTTGCATATGCATATTTCTTTTTTGCACAGAAAACATTCTTCACTGTCTGGAATTTTTACCCAAATTGTACTTTCACTTGTAAAGCTTTCATTAGACATTGTAGAAGAATGAAAGGTAAAGAATTGCTCCAGGAATTCACATTCTGAAAATGCATTATTAAGATACAGACAAAACTTGAATGTCTGTGTATGTGTCACGGGAGAAAAGAAAATCTCAACTGTGAGAGTCCCTAGGCAAGAAGCATGGGTATTCAGGAGGGTAATGCTGGTCTGCTGTGGAAGATACACATCTAGCCAGCTGGAGAATGAAACTGTAGCCAGTGCCAGTAGTGTGAGGACAGGGGACAGATCTCAGCTAGCAGAGCTGTACTGTTCCAACATGTTCAGCTTGTCTGCACCTCCTCCAGTAACACAGCACTTGCTTTCTCTGGCTTCCTTCTCAGCTTGTACGATACCCTCCAGGCCAGTCCCTGACAAACATAAAGCCGGACTGAGCTGGACTGTCAGCTGCAGAAAGTGTCAACAAGAAGGTTCTGATTCTGTGGAGCAGATGACAGCAATTATAATCTTGCAGAAGGTGCCCCAAATGTGTTTCATGACTTCTTTGCTCATGAGATTTATCTGCCCTTATTTACAAATCACTAGCAATAAAATCCCAAAAGACAGGATGACAAAAATCAGATGGCTGGTGTTTTTGCAGAGGTGATGTATAGGCTGACCTACTTGTGTATATCATGTATTGCTTACGCCAGCATGATGACTGATTTCAGTGGTACAGGCAAGAAGGGTTAATGTCACCCTTTGGCAATGGTATTGTTCTTAAATCCCACATAAGGCCCATGTAGAGAGTTTCAGTGAGACTTCAGCACTGCATAAGACCTGCCAAGAGTTTTTGTGCTGGAGGAGTACGGGTTGGCAGGATCAGCCCTAACACGTTAAGTGCTGTTTATGATATTATTATTACTTTGTGAATTCATTTCCCACAGAGACAGACTGGAGATGCAATGTTCAGATTCAAACTTCCTCTGTGCTCTGGGGTGTCAGCTCCATGGTTTAGTTTTGGGCCCATTTCAAATGTCTAGTTATTAACAGCTATGCTCAGTATTGTGTTTATAGACTATACTGTAAACTGTATGAAGAATGCAAACAATTGATTTTTGTGAAAAGCCTAGGAAGATGTTATTTTCAAGAATAAAGGGAACATAATCACCCTTCATAGGTAAGATATGTTATTTACACTATGGGGATTCATGTCAGTACATTTTAAGTAAGTTGCTTGGCTGAACTTGTTATCTAGCTGCCAAGAACGGAAGTGAGAGAGAAGAGCCAGTGAGAATTATTGGACTCTACACTCCAAACTTACATCATGTAAACATTTATAACATGACTTTTATTTTCAGCATTGACCATTCTGGTGGGGGCCTCTTTGTTGCTTTATTGCTGGCAGACTGCTTTTGATGGCACTTTTTGGCTTATCTGTGAGGAAGCAGCAGTCCAACAGACCTGGAACTACATGATATTTGCAACATGTACAATTAAGATTTCTAGTCATCCCTTTCTCTTTCCAGGTTCCCAGCAACAGCCAGCTGCTTGGGTTTAAGCACTTCCTTATGCCCCTACTGTTAACGTTGACTTGCAGTGACCGATGGTCCCACCCTGCTTTCTCAGCATGTAGTGGTGAAATCAGTAATCATAGATGAGAGAAAGAGGCTGACTTTTCCGTTTCTCCTTAGTCTCACAGTTAAAAAAAAAAAAGGATATCGATTCCAAGTATGTAACTTTCCATCTCAGAATACCTACAGATAACAATTCGCAGTATACCTGGCAACATTTACGTTAGGTCAAGAAGCAGTCTTTCAGCAAAGTCCATCCTTCCTACTGGCATCAGTAGCGCTTTGGTCTTCCATGATATCAAGATATGTTCCTCCAAAATCACATCAGTTCACGTTAAGGATGAAATGCATAAGTCAGAAAATTTGTTTCTTTTAGATGTATGCTCTCTGTGAAACTACACAGAGCAAAGCAGAGCAGTGGGGAAGAGAGGAATAACTGAGGTTTCTTCCTTTGTGCAGTTTTCAGATTTCTGATGATGCTACAAGTATCTGACCCAGTTCAATTACGTGGGTGAACTCCATAAGTTTTTCTTACCATTTGTTGCAGTTCATCAGCTTTGTAGCATTTAGGCGGTAGACACAGCTCAGTTTATACACAAGTTTTGTTTGTTGTTGTTGTTTTCAGAGCCCCTTAATGCTCCTCACTGACCCTTTTATAAGCTATAACTTTTGCTCACACTCCATAAGTCAGGCAGTCTTTAGTAAAAGAGCCTATCAAGAAAAAAAATCTGGGATCCTTTCCAGGGAAAGGCATGTATAATAGAGAATTCTGGCAGTTTTTCATCTGGCACTAATTTATTATTTCAAGCTGGCTTGCTCTTTAGACTATAATAAACAGTATTTTACATCTAACAAATCACTTTTAATATCCCTGACCTTGACAATGTGTATCTACTATGGGTTTAAAAGAAAAACTCTAACCAGAAAAACAGTGGGTCACAAACTGATGTAATCATAGTTCTTTAAGTTTCAGCATTCCTAGTGAAATGAAAGGTGCATGGAAGAATAGGTGGTTTTAATAGAGATATCTACTATCTCGAGCTATGCCATGCATGCTAGGTTTTGAAGAGCACAGTCTTTATGTTTAGTCTAAAAGAATTTAGATGATATAATAATGGAAGATGATGATAGATTCAATGAAGTGACAGCAGTGTTTTGCTGAAGTCAGGAGGCTGCTGTTCCTGCACCCTTAAGAATTCAAACAAATATTGTATCAACACATATAAGCTGCGTTTAAATGAGAGTTACATTAATTTTTACGTTACTTTTTATCTCAGGTTAAAAAAGATTGTTCTTATTAAAAAGCACTTGTAAGCCCCCAAAAAACAACAATGTCAGAAGGTTGTCCCTGGCACTGTGCTCATCACATCCCTGAATGGGAGAAAGGATGAGAAGATGAAATGTGTCTTGGTTTCATAACAGCAGAAGACTACTTGCTTCATGATTCAAGCAACAGGCTGACTCTTTCCAGTTCTTTAATGCCATTTCTAAGCATACACGTAGAACATTTCAGACTTGCTGAAATGTGATACTGGTCAGTAGGCAGAAGTTTTTCATCTTTTTCCAGCTACATTATCTGTATTTTAAAACTATAAACAAATTAGGGGAAAGGTAACATGGGTAGTCGTTTTGCATAATTTAGAAGCAGCTGCTCTACATGTGTGCACACACCTACACAGAGCCATGTAACAGACAGAGTAAGGTGTGTCCATTTCCAATATGTTTTGCATTATCTTAGGAGAGTTACTGATAAAAGAAAGTTCTAAGTACTAGTTTGTTATGACCATCCAAGTAGTAAAGAAATAGCTCCTTATTTATGAAGAAATGGCTTCTTATTTCTGTAATACTATTAGTATATGTGCTCCCAGGACTGCTAACCCACTGTTTCTCTTAATAGCCTGCACCTGACTTCAAAGCTTGCTGAAATTAAGCTTATTAGTTCTACTCATGTTGTCATTATGCAGACACCTGTTCAGTGTAGTCCTTGTAGTCTTTTTTTTTTTTTTTTTTTTTCTTTTCTCCTCTTGGTTCTCCTTCTCCAACCCTTATTTAAGGTGAGGCTTGGCTCCCTTGTGGTTTCTTTTTGTTTCAAATGTTAGGAATTTTGTTTCTAGCCTGCACTGCTGGTATTTTTCAAGGGCATGAAGGTGGGAAGTGTTTCCCAAAATAAATGATAAATGCTTATTGCAGAATATTACAGAGCTTTTGTGATTTTAATGCTTTAGTGATTAGATTAGCTTGGTATTGCCTTTCTTTAGCATTTCCTTCCAACATCTTAAGTGTGTATGTGTGTGTACACATTTGTAAAATGTACATTTTCAAGGATGTTTTTGATATAAAACTTGAAAAACATAAGAAGATATTCTTCATTTATTATTATGGAGATTATACAGGGCTTTTTAACAGTGTAAATTTAAGGTTGTCTGGATGTACTGTTCTGATTTTATTTAAGAAGACAGGAAAAGAGAAGTTGTGAGGGTTTGTAATAGCTTTCCAACTCTTAACCATCTTGTACTTATCCTGTGTAACAGAGGGGAACTATAGCTGACCTTTCCAAGCTCTGATCATTGGGGCACCCAAAAGTTTTGTTTCAGAAACTCTGCAGTCAGGGATGTGAGCACAATGTGAACACACTCAAAGAATTTAAAGCACAATTCATTATGATTTTTTTTTTAATGGGAATGTTGGATAAGTCCTGCATCTCATTCATGCACGCGTTTGCTTTGAAGCCAAGAGATTGATTGTATGACCAGACACTGGTTGAATGTATATAAAATATTGTGTAAGTTTACAGTGCTAAATAGAGGAATTTAAATAATTGTAAAACATGTAGATATCCAGTCATGTTGGGTAGCCCCGGTCTGGTTACCACAGCAAAGAAATTAGCTTTCTGTCTTGGTTGTTGAACTAAAGTTAGTGAAACATTTGTTGTATGTGAATGCAAAACACCACCAAAAAAATAGCTTTTGAAGGAAACAGTTTAGCTAAAAACGTGCCAGATGCTCAGACTAAAATACCAGTTATCCAATTTTCTTGTGAAAAGTTAATCTCCTCTTACATTTCAACCATGCTGTGTTATGTGAGGTTATACTGGAGTACAATGTGAAGGGATGGATCATGCCATATTGTCAGCAATACAATGGAATAGCTTATATTTGAATGGAGAAACACATTTTCAGATTTGTTGCCAGGAAGATTTGCACATTTTATGTTTCAATGTTAAATCAACAAGCTATGCTGTTGAAGAACAAATTAACATTGACTGAGGCCAATGCTATAATATCTTCCCTTAAAGTACATCCTACATATTAATTAACATTTGTAAAGCACTTTGAGGTGCTGGATGAAAGGCAGCGTAGAGTACAGAGCTGTTGCTATGATAATTAGTTATCACATTGAACATGTGAAGCTCTGTATGAGAGTGTTGCAGACCATTATTTATTAATTGTTGCTTTTGCCTGTGGCCTTCTGTGTTCTGTCCCTTACCTACTGTGTTACTGCCCTTATTAATTATGTTCTTTGGGCTGGAAGGGAATGCTTTGACCTGTGTGGCAAAGGCCATAGATTTTCATCAAGTGATACCAGCAGGAATCATTATCTTCTAGTAAGGTACCAAGACATCTGACCTTGATGTAAAGGCTTCAATCCCACAATCCTAACAACTTGCACTATTAAAAATACATGACATGTATTTTGCCTGTCTAAAACTTCTGCTTCCTTTGTGTCCTGTTATGCTTTTGTCTGTAAATCAAAGGCTATCATTTTTTTCCCTAACATGGGACACTGAGCAGGCCAACTGTCTATCTTTACAGTGGACACACCGAAGCGGTACACTGGTAGTACCGACATCCTGGGCCTCTTGGGTCTTGGCAGCAGCCTGGCTACAGCAGCGGTGGAGCCCAGGTGAGCTACTGCTGCTTGAGGTGGGGGGGAAATTATCCTGGTGAATCTGCGTGCTAATTCAGCTAGACTATTTCCCCTGCTCAAACCACGTTCTTGAAAACTATCACTATTTTGCTATCCATTGTGACTGCAAATTTCTGTGTAGACATACCCCACGGACAGATCCCTTCCTAATCTTTTCGTCTGTAAATAGATTGAGCTCCTGAAGAGTCTGATTAAAAGGCGGATTTTCCGGAGCTCAAATTATTTTTCTTGTTTTCTTCGGAACTCTGTCAAATCCCCTTTGAAGATTGGGTATAAAACTCATGGCACTACGTTTTGTCACAGTGCTAATGCCATCTTTCTGCCCTACTGACGTTCTTCTGTTTATATGTGCAAGGAGTACTCATGCTTTCTTTATTGTTGCATTACAACAGTATTCCAAGTTCACTTCATGTGAAAAATGGAGCCATGGATTTTCTTGTCTAGTAGACTCTGTATCATATTTACAGTGATTAGAACAACGTTATAATCGTTAGCGCTACATAAAGGGAGAAGCTGAAAAACGTACTGGGCTTTGAGAGCTGAGGCCTCAAATTCGTGGTTTGATAATTCCTTTAGAGAAAATGCAGTGGTTTTCAGTGCTGTGATATGTCTGTGTATCTTGCTGAGTATGTGCCAGTGCTGAAATAGGAAAAGCCCCAGATATAGGCTGGAGCAGTAGTTGTGGACTAAACTACTGTGGAGATGAGGGTAAGAGAGTCCACAGAAGTGATGAAACCAGTGTGAAACAGTGAAGTGGGAAATAAATATATTTTTTTGTAACTGTATTATCTAGTTTAAATATAAGAAGCAGATTTTTCACTTTTCCAAATGACACTGCATGTGAATGCAACTGGACACCAAGGCGGTAATAATCTACTTGGTGCACATGAGATTGGATCTCACTGTTAGGAAGAGGGAGCATATTCATTGAAATACAGCCCATTCCCATGACCCTTGATCTCCGTGGTAGAAAACTTCTCAGTAGCTCAGTTCAGCATGGGTTTTTGGCTTTTCAGGATACTAGATTATGGATAGGAAAGCCCAGTCTGTGCTCCCATTAGGCCTATAGCTTTTCTGAAATGAGCTTTGGCAGAAACCAAATCCAGAGCGTGGCTTGCTCTTTTCAGGGCTATGAAGCAAATCCTGCTACTGGTTTTGTACAGGGTCACTGGAAGCTGAGTTTGGGCACTTGCTTCCCTTTCTCTCTTATTTCTGTGGTTTCAAGGAAAAAGTAGAAAACCTGTACCCACCGCTCAGGATGATAAATATATAAATAAATAGATAGGGTGCAAAGGTCATTTTGTCACTATTCCTGCTCCAAGATATAATCAACTCTTCCTAGAACTTTCAGCCAGAGACTTCTGCAGCTGATCTCTAAAGACATACAGTGCCCGGAGGTCACTCTGTTCCCCAGCCATTGTCAGTGGTGGAGAGCTCTTCCTAATAGGGAGTTGCAACATCCCTTGATAACAGTTCATGTCCTAGAAGAAACCTTTTACAGAGCTGAAAACGCTTTACCTAGTATTTGTTTTTCTGTTGTTTGGACAGCTTTAGTTTTTTTTTTTTTGTTTGTTTGTTTTTTTTTGTTTCCTTCTCTTCCCTCCACCACTGGACTGCAGTGCCACTTGCCAATTGTCAAAGGCGAATTGCAGCTGACAGTCAGAGGAGTCCAGGTGCCTGCATTGGCACTTTATCCGTGCCAGCCATCAAGTATGGGGGCTGTGGCACACCTTACCTTGTCCGGCATCTCTCAAACCTCTGCCACACTGAGGGTGAGTTTCCATTGCCTAGTCCTTCCTTAACCATTCCTATCCACTCTTTGGCCCACAAAGGAGACCTTGAGGGAGCTTGATTTAACTGAGAAATGTAGTTAGTGTCAGATAGACCTCTTCCTTTGGTGTGTCCCTTGTTTTGTGTCATGTGTGTACCCAAGAATGGCAAACTTTTAAGACCACTGAGACCCTTGTACACAGACCCCACAATGTATGCTTCTCTTTATAAATGTACTGAGTCACTTTTTTTTTTCTGCTCTGATTTGAAGGTTTTTCCGAAGTCTGATTGCTCTGATAATTAGAAATGTTCTTTCGATTATCAGCTGACATTATTCCAGGCCAGCTTATATTAATTTGTCAATGAGCAAACACTGTTTATGAGTTTAAATGGTTTTTTCTCCTTTAGTGCTTATTCCTGCAGCTGTACTCATAAACAACGATCTCGTCTCTTCTTGGCATTTGCTAACCAAGCCAGCTCTTTGAGCTCTCTGGATTTCCTTTTCATGAGGCTTTCTCTTTGCCACTCTTATCCTATGACCTTCTTTGCACAGACATACCAGTTTCAAAGGATGTATCGAAAAGGAAGGACTGGATTTTTTTTTCTTGTCCTTTTTTACATGGCACTGCTATTTCCCTAACTGCTGGAAAAGGCTTTTTCAGTCCGTTGTGGAACTGCAGTTGACTTCGGTTTCGGTGTTGTGTCATTGCTTCATAACCATTCCATGGGCCAGGTCCTAATCTGTGTTATTTCAAAGTGACAAAACTCCTAATTTGTTGCAGTGTTTTTGTCATTAACCGAGCACTACACGGCTGGGCTGTTTATGACTTTCAGATGCAAATTTTTTAGCATAACTATTCTGTGATTGTTGAGGAAGTAAAACAGAAAAATAGAATATACCAATGCTCAAAGAAGACTTATTTGAGACATGAATACTACGTCACTGATTCTGCTATGTGTTCCTAGAAATGACCAGAATACATTCTGATGATGTTTCACATGTACCAGGCAATTAACACACTATATTCAGTATTTCAAAAATATTCTTTACATTTTTTTTGTGTTTGGAAATTACCGTGGACTTTTGATTATGGTGCTCTTTGTAGGTGAAAACTGCTTACCTAACCTGTACATTTCGGACATGCAGTGCCTGTCCCTTGTGTGTGTATAAATCAACAGAAGGAGCGAGTCGGTACAGAATACAGACTTACAAACAGTATCATTAGACCGAATACGAGATATGAGATGGAGGGGAGTAGTACAAAGATTTTACTGGCACTTACTTGAGACTGTTAGTATTACTCCCTTGACTTCACCATTTATGAGACTGTGTGGCTCTCCCAAGCTCATGCTGATAAAGCAGTCACCATCCCATAGTATCTGGTAATTACTGTGTCTACACCAGGTATTATAAATACAGACAGAGAAAGGAAGAGAAAAAACAATGCTGTGCTAAAAGATTAAACAATGACAGAATTAATTAGTTGCAATTGATGAATTTGATCATGCCTACAAACACCTTTAATTCCTTAAAAGCTGTTAGACAGATGTAAAAGCTCAACCTGTGGAAATGGAGAAAATTCTTGGATTGCCTCACCCTTGCATCTATCTTCAAAAGCTATTTCTAATCTTGCACAGGCTGTTAATGTGGAGATAGTAGCAGTTATGAAACCTGGGCTAGATTCCAGATATGTTGTATCAAAGTGTAGAATGAAAAGGAAATCAATAGTCACTCCTCGAGGAAAGTTATGCCAGAATTGTCCAGTATGGTCTAGATTAATCAAAGCCATAACAGCTTTTTTTCATTAGTAGAACATTAACAAGTAAACAACATTCCTGTTTTGTTATTTAGCTATACTAACCTTTTTCAACAGCTAGGCCCAGTGATAAGTCTGGATTTTCTCTGTTTATAGAAAACTGGTATGTCAGCAGATAATAGTACAACTCAATATTTATGGAGTGCTGGCTTTCTGGAAATGGGGAAACTGGAAGTTATTACTAGAGTAGTTCATTAAAATGTAAACAGGAGTGAGGAGACAGCACTGACAATGTTTGTTTATTTATTTTTGCTATTGTCTGATTATACAGCAATGTCATGGCTATGGTGTGAAAGTGGGAGTTGATCTGGGCAGAAGTTTTTCTGCTGACCCCCTGAAAGGAGGTAAATAGCAGCAGCGTGTAACGCTGCTTCAGTGACACCTTGGTGTATGGATGTGGTGTGACACATCCCAGCATCTGCGTGAGCAGGACCTGTTTTCTGACTTTGATATCTATCTGTATTTAAACCAGAACTGTTCTATTCTTGGGGTATCTGCAACGATCTTTTAAAGAACCTGTGACAATGGAGAGGCCACACAATGTTGCTGTGATTTAATTGACCAACATGCATTGCTTTATGAATACCAAGTAGGGAGGTGTATTTTAGCTATTACGTAAGCCTAGCAATAAATTTATTAGAAGATGACAAACTACTTGGCCTGTAAGAGTGAAAAAAAAAGGAACAATACTTGTTCTACAGAGTTTATTATCTGTATGAGTGAGAGAGATCTCGTGCATAATTAGATAGTGAGCCATATATATTTTAACTATTGTTTTTAAAATTAACTTCCTCCTTGAGTTGTGTTGCTCAAGCTTCTGTGAGGAAGGATTTGAATGAGCAGAAGATGGCTGAACAGCACAGATAAGCAAGAAGAGGGAAAATAAAAGTGTTCATAGCATAAATGGGCAGCATGGAAGTGACAAGGTAAAGACTGGGAAATGTGTGTGATTGATTTGGTTGATTCAGCAGTTTGTGGGTTCTTCAGCAGCACTGAAGCAAGAACTGTGACGTCTAGCATTTTGTACTGAAATGCTTGTAAGATATCTCAAGATTGCTTTCTTCCAAATAAGACAAATGCAAAAGTTTCAGCTCCCTATATATCAAAGCAGAGCTCCTTTCTGCGTTTGTAAGAATTTCAGAAGTCCAGTGGTACTTTCCATTTGTGGCAGGGTTTGTCTTGGTGTGAGGGGCCAAGGACTTTTATCCCCTCTTACTGAATGCTCCCCGGGACAGGGGAGTGTTGCTCCAGGATTCCAGAGCTTGCAGCATTTCTTTGGTATTCTTTGTACACAGCTTTCAGAGTGTTTTTGGATGAAAAGTACTATGCAAATACAAAAGATTAATAATTAAGATTGTGTTGATTTGCAATAATTGTGTGTAATGTAGTGCACCACAGGAATTCCTCTTTTGGGCTGACTGGTCTGTTGCTTTTTTTTTTTTTAAAGACAGGTTAATTATAAGATTCATAACCATAACTATGCAATTGTCACAGGATAGGCAATCCTATTGATATGCATAAAAATGATTTCATGAATCACAATGACTTTTGGCTCATTTAACCAGTCATGAAAACTCAACAGCAATCTCGTGTTTTGTAAGGTTGCCCTTTCCATGGGTCACCACAGAAGTAACAGGGATATGGTGTACTGCAGCAGAGGGCTCAAACCACTCTGCAGCTGTGTGGTTGTTCCTGATCATGCTCCTGAAGTGCCGTTAGACCACTCTGTGCTATATTTCAAGAGAGGACATTAAAACACAGTAAGGATAAATAATTGGAAAAATCCCATTTTTCTACTGGTGGCATAAAAGAAGCCAAGAGATGGTTTAAAGGAACACGTGAGCTGTATTTTATGCTTTCTGTAGTCTCCAGTATGGGTAACTTGAAGTCCTGAAGATTTATGTTTACTTTACACACAGGAGCTCCTCACTATTAAAGATACAAAGATCCACACTCTCACACAGCCAGTCCCCTTGAACTACCTAGGCTGCTCATGTGCATCAGGCTGAATGGGGTTGGGGCTCAGCACGTTCCTCCGTCCCTCAGTTGAAGTGCTCTTAATTACTAGGTAGAGAACTGCACCTTGACACCAAGAGCCGTGACTGGCTCTGTGTAACCTTTGAGTACTGTTCAGATAGGCTAAAGTGCATCAAAAAAAATCAAGAAACCTTCTCCTGTAAGCCAGTGTGGCTCAGGATTGAACTATGGTTAGGAATATTAGCTGTGCTATTTTTAATCCACATTAGGAACTGAAAAAGTGGGCCACAAATGCAGGCAAGATCATGAAGTTAGCCAGCTGTAGTCTTTTCTGAGTGATACTTCACAGCAGTCTCTGAACAGCTTCACTATTACATTTACTTATATTGAATGATTTTGAACATGTCTATGGATGAAGAATGAGGTGAATGAATGAAATCATTGCTTGCTGTAGCCTAACTAGATTTCTTTCTTTCTTTCTTTCTTTCTTTCTTTCTTTCTTTCTTTCGACAACAACATTTTTATACACAGTTGTGAGGGAATAAGAGAGCTGAAGAACTGCTGAAGCACCTTCAGACTGAAGAAGTCTGAAGAACCTGCTTAACCTAAGGGTGTGCTCGCAGCTTGAGCGGGGCTTGTGCAGGTATCTTCAGATCTGGTTCAGGATCAAAGCAAACCTTGGTAACCCCAGCACATTCAGACTGAAATGAGGGAGGGACAAGAGAATATTGCCAAGAGAGAAAATCTGAATTCTGGCAAATCTTAAATGTAGGTGGAAGATGGTAGATAAGAAGGCGTGGTAGAAATCAAGCTAGTCCTCCTACTCCCATAATACAGTGGAAGAAATCATGTGTCATGTACTCTGGATGCCTGTGGTGCCAGAAAGAATAGGGTGGGGTTAGCTCTTCCTCTTTGTATCTTATTTTTCCCTTTTCAGCTTTCTTGCCTTTGATTTTGGCTTCTCTTTGCATCTTCCCCACTGCTGATGCCTGAATTCTCCTGAAACTTCCTGTGCCTGACAGCCAAAAGACCACTGTTTCTGTTCCTGTCTCTTTTTCAGATCTGCACAAGAAATCAATTTTTGGCTTGATCTCCAAGATTAAAAAAAAAAAAAAAAAACCCCCAAAATTAATCTGCAAATCACTATGTTACAGTTTCTGTTCACCAAATTTAAAAACAAATTGCTGCTGCTTGTCAGGTGAAATTCTCCTTTTGTTCCAAACATTTCAAACAGTTTTTTGGTAAGTTTGTTTTTATCCAGTTGCCCAGCAGTTAAAACAATTGCTCTGGATTACAGATGTTTTGTTCCTATTCTGCTTGCCATGATTGGAGGCAGCATCTTCTAAGAGAGCACACAGCTGCGCTCACTGGCATGCAGTCTGGGCTCCCTCAGTTGCTCTCAGCCTATCCTTCTGTTGTTTCACTTTGCAGAAAATCTTAAATACCCACTCTTCAGCAACTTCAACCTTTTCATCCCATCTTGTCAACAACCAGGTAATGGAGTAATTTTCTCCTTGCTCCATCATCCTTCACACATGCTGAGTAAAAGTCTTTCATACAGAGTGAAATAGTGTTAACCTGAGGGACTGCTCCTTTCCTCCCTCTCTGCACAGTGCAGCCTTCTAAATGCCCAAGGGCAAGGCACTTCCAGAAACGTTGGTTCAGATGCCATCAGCCAGAAAATGCAACTGATCCCACACAACCTGAATGAGCGTGCTGACAGCTGAGCTTCTGGCTATAGGGGGGTTGACACTACCACTTCCTCAGGCAGTTTTCTGAGTCTGCTCCCCCTCTGCCCCTGATAATTCTCTTCAGACAAAACTAGTTGACCACTTAACAGTTTCAGGATGACTAAAGCAGAATTTGCCAGTAAATTCACCCTCCTCCACTCTACTGCTGACCATGCTCCTTCATTGGAATTCTTGGTTCTTTAACATGTCTCTCAATTTTTTTTCTTCCTCCTTTTTATATTTCCTTTTCCTGGTTACCTTCTTCCCCATTTGTGAGCTCTTCTGAGTTGTCCGTCCACCTTGTTCAATGTGACTCTGCTCTTTTCTTTGAAGTTCTCACTTTCACGGCTGAAGTCACTAGGACACAAATTCTTCAGGGTTGGGCCAAAATACCTGACATCTCCAAATAAACTCCTTAAGTGATAGAAAGCATTCTAGGTAGGCTAGTTAGCCCAAAATAATTCTAAAAAGTATGATTCCTCTTTTCTCTGCTCATCCTCTGCACACTCAGAGAAACGTGCAGCTCACAGCAGTCACTCTGCATTTCAGTGTTCTCAGGTGCTGCCTCGTGAACAATGAGTTACTTAACACCAGTTGCCAAAACAAAGCTGGCATAAAACCCATGTGAGACTTTCCAATTGTTCTCTGAGTTGTCTTTAAAATGTTCTTTTAAAATTGGGTCTAGATTTGGGCTTTGGAGATCAGGGAAAAAACATCTCTGTTTTAAGCTCACAGCTACTACGTGTTTTTGGAAAACAAAACCAGAGAATCTCTTTGAAAGTGTTTTCCTTTAATCTTTGCCAGCAGTAGGGGTTCAATACTAAGTTGTACCAGGCAAAGCACAACAAGCATCAGGCAACTGATGTGTAAACTGATCTTGCAGTGATACCCTCCCACCTGCAGCGCGTGATGGAGATGTTAAAGGTGAACAAGCAGAGCTCCAGTCTGCTAGAATTATTCTATCCATTTCATTACTTAACTCCTGTAGGTTGGGATTATTTTTCTTTTGTATTTAAACAGAGCCTGAAACAATAGGGTATGTTTCATAATATGTGCTATCAGAATACAAACATGAATGAATGCAATTAAGAACTTGATTGACTTTCTTAGCTTTCTAGGTACCCCGACAACCAATCTATTTTAAAGGGGATTACCAGGCTTGAGGTGAGAATTTTACTGAATAATATGGCTTTCCATTTTCTGCTTGGTGTTATCTTCATAAGTTTCCAATCTTTTTGTTGTACAGATTTGAAAGCTTAAATTTTACTGGCTGTCAGAATGCTGTTAGATTTGGTGCATTTTACGTGGCCTCACTCCTATATGGCGATGAGAAGAGTGGAATCTTAAAACCCATATATAAACAAACAGTTTCTGGGGAAAACGGATTTGGGATGCGCTTTTGTTCTGGCAAAAGTATGACAATCCTTTTTGTATTTTTCAGGTATATGATGCACAAATCATAGTTTTGACTTTAACAGGTTTTAAAAAAAGTCAGATTTTAAATACCAGAACAAAACCGAAGAAGGAATTTTAGACTTCATTTGCTGTTTCCCTTATTTGTTGCACAACTGAAATAACGACATGAAATTATTTAGCAGCCTGCGATTACTACAAACAATGGAAGGAGATTGTTTATCCGCTTGCTTCTACAATGAAATGTGAATGCTATGCAGCTGACTACTCTGATGTTAATAGCCATGAAATCAATTCTCCCTTAGTCTGTTCAAGTGTTTTACTGACTAAGTGAAATTTTTCTAGTTTAAAATTCCAGCTTTTTTTTTTCCCGTTTAAAAATTGTAAATCTCTCTGAGATTTATGACCAGTTAATAGTTTTTAATTCAATATGAACAAAAAGACAGAAGGAATTTGTGTGATTTTTAGTCACTACTACAATCCCTGAAGATTCTGCCTCAGACCCTTTCCTTACATCTAAGATGCTAAGTCTCCAAAAACCCTGGAGCCCTTCTCTTGGTCACTCTCTGTTGGTGCAAGTGCAGGAACCTCCTGTCAGGGAGGTGTAGGGGCTTTGGTAGTATTGTGCTGCAAGGGCCAAATGCTCATGGGAAATCAGCGGGGAAAGAAAGTCTCCCTGTTCACACCCTCAGCATATCTCACTTCCTTCTTGAAGTGGAACAGGAGCAGAGCACTAACCACACTTGTGTTGACGTCCCTCATGAACAGGGCCATGACAGGAGCCATTCTGAGTGGGACCAAATCTTCCTCTTCACTGTGCTTGTCTCTGTCAATGGCCAGAGGCAGATGCTGAGGGGAGAGAGAAAATGCAGGAAAACACATGTATTACCCCATGGATCCCATCCCACCTCCAGCTGTTTGCAGCTCAGAAGCTTCCACCATTTCCCCCTTGAGAACACTCCTACAGAATTAAGGCTCTGTCCCTTTCCGTCAAATCTGAGGCACCCACAAGTTCTTATATGTATAAACTGAAAGCCATAGTTGGGCAATTTTCACATATTAGTGACCCGGAATAAGGAAAGTGTAATTTTAAAGAGCTTAATCTGGTTAGCATTCATGGACTCACTCCTGGGATGTTTCTAGTATCCTGGTGTAAACTGATGACTATTAAGGGGAGAGCATGAGGCATGGACAGAGCCATCAGGCATGGAAAAGACAAAGATACCAGCTAGGTGCTCATTTCTGTGTTAAAACTTTCTCACCCTCTCAATTCTACCACTGAAGGAAAGTGAAAATGTAACAATTCCCTGCAAGCAAATGAAGGCAAAAATATTCAGGCAGGTTGTGTCTGTAAACCAGCGCTGGCAGCAGATGATATTAGAGTCTTCTTCCTCTAACCTTTTTTCCTGCTTCTCTATGTTAGTTCCTCTTGTCAGTGAAAGAAAATGGAGGGTTTGGGCATTTTAATAGATGCAGCATCGGCCTTGCTGCAGCTGGAAGACAGTCAGCCGATATTGTGCGTGATACTTTAGAGCAGGAGTTGCAGTCTAGGCAAAGGGTGCATCAGGGTGAAGGGAGCTCTTTGTAAGAGCATCTTTGTTACACCCAGATTTGAGCTCCTGTAGTTTTCAGTGTGTATAGATATGAGCCACAGTGAATCCCAGAACATGCATAGAGACTTGTAGCTTTCAGGAACAATCTTCCATTCACCACAATGGGATTTACAAGGGAAGTAGCAGAGGGTGGGTTAGTCTCGTACTAAGTATGTTCTGCCAAGGGAAGAATGGAAGACATCATCTCTCTTTTTAAGCAAGGAGATTGTTTCCTGGCTACCTACGTTTAATGAAAGTTCAGCGTTGCTTGAAATGGGAGAAAAAACACACAAACCAAACCAAAACCAATGGAACAAAACGCAACACCACCAAATCAAACTCCAGAAACCTTGGTGCCATGGAGATGGTGTCATGTCTTCTGGTATGTATCTAATCCTACTCCTAGGTCCTTTGGTTTTTGTTTCAGATTGTTAATGAAATCAAAGCATATCCTGGGCCTATCCAGGGAGTGGTTTAGTTTGTGTAGCTGAAGAACAATCACAAGACAATTTTCTAAAAACAATAGGAGATGAAAGAGGAAGTTTAAACCACTTCCCAGTTGAGAAAACACAATTCTGCTGATTCACATCTGTGCAGAATGATAGTTTTCTTTCTTTTGCACAGTCGTTCTCAGATTGCCAAGATTATATTAATATGAGTGCAATAGGACACTCCCAGTTGTAAAGCCCAGTAATCAAACAGAAATTCTTTTAACTGTAATTATCTCTTCAAATTTCATCTTAGGTTTCAGTTTTTAGCTTCTCTTCCTGTTGTACTCTTTGTACAAATAGACTTGTGTTATTCAAGGATGCCTGTGCAGAAAAAGACATTTACTGATGCACCACAGATTCTGAAAGGGTATATCAACAATAACACTGATACCATTTGTAGGTCAGAAAATCACTCTGTGCAGGATGTGAATGTTTAACTGAAATAACCTATTAGTTAAGTAAATTGAACACCACCACTGTGAGCAGAGGGATGGCATGGCCTTTATAAGTTAGCTCTTCAATCCTTCAGAAAAGCAATGGCTAGCCAACCTTTGAACTTTTAGCCTAAGGAGATGGGTCACAAAAGGAGACTTCAGGATGTACGGAAGGCAATACTTTCTGTACAAGATATACTCTCCATAAAAGAGGAACTTCAGATATTTTCACTGTCAAGTTTCATAATACTGATGATAGTGAGGAAAAAAATCATATCTGACCTACCTAAAGAAGCCAAGATGGTATATGAGCTTTTAAGTAAAATTAATTGACTATTCAATGTGTACAGTTTGGAAGAAAATGCAGTCACATATATTGTGATTTGCCCTAGTTGAAATTAAACGTAAAAATCCTGTTAACTCTTGGTTGTCTCCAAGCAGGACAAAGTACCTGCCAGATTTCCTGGGAGTAAGCCTTCTCTTGTTGTGTAGAGGCTCTCTTGATCAACTTCTGTGTTTCACACGCTATTTAAGTAGTATTTAAGTCATGGAGGTGCTTTGCTGCTCTTCCATAGCTGCCAGAGCATGAGCTCATAATAATAGCTGTTATTTTGCACAGATCCCATAAATAGAGCCTAGGATTAATGGCACAGTGTGGTTTCCTGAGTCACTGGGTAGTCCTTTGGCTTTTCCACAATGGTTTTGTGAGGTGAGAAAGGCCACAGACCTCGATCCTGGCCCTTGATGTGTCTTCTGTCTCTTACACATTTCCACAGCAGGACAGGTGCATGGGACTTTCTGTAGCACAGGGGGAGTGAGGGAAGGGTGGCAGGATGGGCTCTCACCGTAGTGCTCCAGAGGACATTAGGGGAGTCTGCTTCCAGCCAAAAAGACCAAAGAAACAGGGCTGACATTCAGTCAAGCCAAATGTATAAGGCATCAAAGTGATTACTGGCTGTCATTAATATTCGAGCTTCAGCTCAATGATTCACTACTTTTTCCATTGAAAGTCAGGGCTATTTTCACAAATGGATCATGGCAGTAATCGTTAGTTAAAAATCAGTTGCTTAAACTTCTCATTCCTTACTGGGAACACAAGTTCTTAAAAGACATTACTTTTGAAATTTTTTCTGATTTTATTCAAATTTTCTGGTAAGTTAGAAAAAAGTCTTAAAGTCTTTCCATAAGTCTGTTCATCTACCTCTCCCTTATCCTGAAAAAAAATCAGGTTCTATAGCTTACTACTTTACTATTTCTGTAGTGGTTAGCATTTAACTAGCCCCACTTGCAGAGTGCTTGATTTACATCTCATTGCACATGCTGGCCATCTGCGTGGATGCTACTGAGAAGAAACACAAACTGTGACCTAGTCACAAAGACCTTCATTTGCATGTGTGTGTAAGCCTGCATTTTTCTAAAAGGATAGTTGTGAATTAGTTGAAATAGATTAAAAATTAAAACTTCTTAATGCAAAACCCAGTATTTTAAGTTATGATCTTCTAAATCTTTTTCATGTCTTATTTTTTTTTTCTCTTTTTTTTTATTTTTTGCCATCATGCCACTATTATACCATCAAAAGGGATAAGAGGGTTAAGAAATAAAGCAGTGGAAAAATTGAGAATACCAAAATGATTGGTTGGCTTTAAAATGTTTAATTGTAGATAATTTATATTGTAACTTTAATATAATTAAAGAAAAATACTATATTTAAGTTACCAAAATTTTTAGATGTTTTTTGGTCATTTTTTGACAAGTTCTTGCTAATGTGGGTATAGTATTTTAAAACAAGTATTTTAATGTAGCACTGTAATCAAATTTTACACTTATTTGGATAGCCTTGTTGACCATCAGAACATCTCAGCAATTACTAACAACCTCCAGAGGCTGAAGGATGGGACTGCAATCATCCTTTCTAAGAAACAGATTTGAAAGCCATTGTATTGGTATCCATGGAGACTAGCAGCAAAAATATTGGCAATGAACCTATCGGGGGAGTTTATGGGAAATGCTTGATATAAGGGAGATGGCTTCCTTTCTTTTTTTTTTTTTTTTTTTTTTTGTTTAAGAATTGCAAAAGCTAAACATAAAAAATCACATTCCATGAGTGAAAAATAAAAGAAACAGTTTGTATTTATTTTAAGTTATGATATTTGAATAAAAGGAGCTCAGCAGTCACTGCAGGAACTTGAGAGTTCGTAGAGCTGCTACTTTTTTGTAGGCATTTCTTAATACAGCTGTCACAGCTAATATTAATGTTGAGGGTAAACATGAATCAGATTATGCAGCAGAGAATAAAAGTCTTCACTAACTTGCAACGTTTCATTCAGAAAGAATTTTTTTGTTGTTCATATCAATAGGAATTACAGTAAATCTCCAAGATGTGTAATATTACAACTCTGGAACATTATACAAGCTTGTAAATTCTTATACCCAATACTCAGAATAAAAGGCCAGTTGTATTGTTAGTTACTACTGTGCACTCAGCACAAACTAGCTGGGTTTAAATCCTGCCAGATTGTACAGTACTGTGACATACATAGGGCCAAATTTAAGGTACAGCTTTTTCAAAACTAAGAATTAGCAATATTAATTCTCGTGGAGGTCTGTAGAAGTCAAAGGCGCCAAAATAATTTCTGGCAACTTTGATTCATCCTGACATAGAAGTGATGTCATTAGCTTGAGTCCTGGGAGAGGTTCTGTGCTCCGTGCTCTTTTATCCCTGAGATTCCTTTACAGATACCAGTTGAGCAGAGAGCCAGGAAAACATGGTTTAGAACAACCCAAGTCCTTTTGTCTCAAAATATATGTCTATACGGAGACATACAAACATGTCACAGATGTTAATCAAGATTCTTAATGCAAAAGGCTATGAGAAAGATTCTGGAGAGCCACTCAATTGTTACTGGGATGGATGGTATAAAATTGACATAATCCAGAAGAGAAATAAAGCATTACTGCTCATAGCAATTACAAACTCTCTAGAAGGGTTAAATGTGTTTTCCCTAGAGAATGCCAAAGAACTGCCTCTGTTCTTAGTCTGAATAGTGGTTTAGTTTGCAGGACCCTTTGAACGTTTCCAGTATGTGTATATCTTTTCTGTATCTCTGTACTTCATAATTCAGGCATTATTCTTCCTTTCTTGACTGAATTCCTATGTAAGGATCAGGGTTGCTGCTTGCCCTTCTCGTCCCTTTTCTCAGGAGACAGAAAATTCAGCACCTTTTCCTGGGCAAGATGACTGTTGTGTGTGTGATGTATTGCTGTTTCAGAGAAAGCATATTTTTATAACATCTCATCTAACACTAGCATTAGCTGACTAGCACTAACCTAACTACTAATTTGAGTGGTGTCAGGGCAGAGTGTTTTATAAGAGTCTTTCAATTTGCTGTCCTGAAAACAATATCTGAAGTGTATTGTATGTTTGATTGTTAGGGGCATTTAATGTTGTCTTGGTTAGTGTAAAAGAAGCATTTTTTTTAACTAAATAGCAAGGCATATTTTTGGCAGTGAAATTCTTTGGTTAGACGCCTTTGTGTAAAATAGGATTGTTATTTACATTTATTAAAATTGTTTGTATATGTCTTGGATCTCATGAATGTCTACAGGCTGACAGATCTGGAGAGCAGGGCAATGCAGGCACCGTCCACAATGCTGCCATCCCATGCATACCTCACCCTTGCTGAGAAAGGTTGCCAGTTAGTGAGGGACTCCCACACCCTTGGAAACCTCAGAGTGTACTGAAATTTATTCGAGCTGGCCCCGAAGTCCGTGACTGGACAGTGGGTTTGTAAGAGAGGCGCTCAGGCAGATCGAAGCTTGGAGATGTTCACAGCTTTGTTAAGGAGTCAGTCCTATCTGAGCAATTGAACTAGAGTAACCCTAGCTTGCTCTCTGTTTATACAGCACCAACACCCCTGGAGACAGCTCTGTGTGTATCTATGAATATCTACTTATAATAGTAATATAAAGTCCAAAGCTTTGGAGTTTGGATAACAAGATTGTTTTTCTTACCAGCTAGTGAGATACAGTAGTGGATAATCTCTCCTATTATGGCATGGATTCCCATGCTTGCTCTTAAAGTTCTTTGGCAATACTGCTCTTAAATGGCTCTGACTACCTAACTGAAGTGTCTGATCTGGAGCGCAGTTGACTCCTCGTACAAAGAGCGAGCCTCTTGTGCGGGGTGATTCCAATTTAAGGAGGTTGGACTGTCCTGTAGATGTGTCTCTTTCTTGTCACTGGTTTTTAAATGTCTCCATTTTAGAATGGCTCTTTTTGTAACAAAAGCAGAGATATAGGAGTTGAAAAATCTGGGCTTTAATCCTAATGGTTTCCTGTTTGGACAACTCACTTGCCCTGTGTGCATTTCATTTTGCTTTTTGGTTTTCTGCCTTGTTTTCTCATTTACAAGTAGTGCATACTTATCTCCAAAGGGTATTGTTCAAAGCCTGAAGAAATTTCAGTTTCTCAGGTGAAAGGTCCTATATATTCTTAAAGGATTATATCTGGGAGTTAATAAAGCCTACAGTTAGACAGGAAAACAAGTTTATTTAAACTTTTGTATGTGCATTTTTATATAGCCATTTTAAGCTCTACTTTTAAAACCAAGGGACATCTTAATTCTTTTGCCACTGATTTTACCTGAATCTGATCAAATCCCCAGTGGTGTATGAGCTATGGACACTTATATTTTCATTCTTTTCCTAGGTTAATCTCAGCTTTCTGAGCTTCTCTGAACAGCAAACTGAAGTTTTAATTCTCTAAATGGAACTGCTTTGTGTTCCCTTGTGGTCTGGAAACTGTGTGAAAACTGTGCAATATCTTAACCTTTTTGCAAAGGACACTTAGTAAACACACTGGAAACCCTAGTAAAATTTCTTGTTATGATCTGCTCTCTGTCTCCATTGCAGCCTTCGTTCTCGAATTCTCGGCTCAGGCAGTAAGTCCTGCTGTCCTTACGTGCACCCTCGCTGGGCCAAATTCCTACTCACAGCAACAGCCCTTTGCTTGCATAAGGCCTGAGGGACAAAGTGTCAAGGCCATGAGAGAGAGCTGCTTTGCAGTGAATTTTTGTGGATCCTGGCATTTTGTGACAGCAGTTTACACCACTCATCTCTGCAGATATGAGTTCTGTGGGGATCCCCTGCACATCCTGAAGTTATGCGGCAATTTAGCAGAGGTTTCAGTGTGTTTGGGGTGAGATTATCATCATTGCTTAGGTGATATGCAGTACCTCCATACACACACCCCAGTTCTTCAGGAAGCATAGATTTCCCTTGACTGAGGTTTCAGGATTATGGAGAAAAAAATATAAAAAGGCCAAAGAATGCCCGAGCTGTGGTTTAGACCAGTGCAATGTACATTACATTTCTGGTCTAATCCAGGAGAGGGTGCTAACTTTCTAGCCATCACAACTGGCACACTGTGCTGGAGGAGGTTTTTTCACAGCTGATATCCCATGTCTGACTGATTATTCACATATGCTGTCCCCAAAGGAGAGTCATCTTGGGAGTGCAAAACCACCCTCTCAAAACATTGGTTACCTCTGTTCAGTGCAGTAAATATAATTACATGACATATCCTTGACAGGGGAGTATTTATTGTTAATGTACTTAATTTAAATGTTGTTATGTATTGTTTGCTCTCTTCCCTCACTCTTCTGCCTTTCGCCTATTAAGGAATATTAACAGGGTCTGAATTTAGGTTTCCCTGCCGCAGTAACCCCTGCTCTCCGTGGCGTTACAGGCAGCAACGCCTCACACACAGCGCGGCAGCGTGCGTGTCAGCAAGCTCCGTGCCTGCAGCCTGCTGCCAGCCTCGGTTAGTGACCAGGCGCAGGGTGAAACGTGTGTGAAGCAAAGCGTGCCCGTGGCAGCACCCTGCATGTGAAGGGAGTGAGGAAGCGGTGTGCGGAGCCCAGCTAGAAGAGCGTGTCCATACTGCTGGGCCCTCCTGCCCCGTGCCTCCTCACAAACCTCTCCCTGCAAAGCTTCCGCCTCAGTCGTCTCCCGGGCTGGGGTGATGCAGGACAGAAAAATAACCAAGCCCTATTTGCTGAAGTAAGTTAATGAGCTAGAGAGGAGCACAAAAGAAAGAAGGGAGATGGGCTGGGGTGTTTTATGGGCCCACAGAGGGGAAATGTGCAGAACATCTGCCCGTGGCCTGTCCTGGTGAATTGTTGGCCCTGGGTGCATGTGGTGTGCTCATGCACCTCCCAGAGCCACATGTCCCCAAAAGATGGGAAGACGTGAGGCTGACCTTTGCTGCCTTGGCCTGTCGGAGTGCTCTGCCAGACACTGGCACAGACCCCATCTCCACCCTGGCACCCCGGTCCCCTCCCAGGCAAGGAATCCCTGCTGAGTCAGTAATCCCAGGGCGGTCTTCTCTCTTTCCCTCTCTTTTTTATTTTCTCTCCCTCTCTCTTTCCCCCCTGTTGAACTCTCTCTAATCTTAAGCTGTAATTGTTAAGCAGAAGGCTTTGAAAAACTGCCACGTGTATAACAGAGAAGTGCAGACACTAGCAAGAAAATGGAAAGAAAATTAAAGTTCTGGTTTTGTGTGTGTGTGTGTTTGGGTTACTTGATGAATTTGATTAATAATAATTAGTTTTAATCTAACCTTGAATTAGTTTTAATTGAACCTTGTGATTTTAGGTGCTTGAGGTTGGAGAAAATTTTACTGTGAAGAGTGGCTCTGTGGCACTCCTTTGCTGTCTGCATAGAGCCCAGCATCTCTGAAGGCATAAAAAACTGAGGGCAGAGCAGATGGAATTATTTTTCTGTGTTAGTTATTTTAATACACAGGAACATAGGAAAATTAATATGGAAAATACAAAACCAATTTGCCACATATTTAAAATGAACAGAACATGAAAGTTCAAGAGAAAGGGAAAGAAATTTTTAAGCCTTTAAACATTTGTCATGTTGTTTCTCAATACTCAGTACTTGTTAGTAAACAAGTAAAACCAAAGGCAAGAAAAATGCTCCACGGCATGTTATCGAGCAAGAAACTGAGATCCAATTTAACAAGGAGTAAATCAACAATGTGGGTTTGAGTATAGTAGGCTCGTGTATTAGCACAGAGGTGCGTATAAGTTGAGTTGATAATATAACCTTGAGCTATCTGCAATGAGAAAGTCACATGGGGAACCGTATGTGCTCTTGGTGTCTTGAAATGGTCTGACTTGGGACAGTCAGCTCGAAAACACATCCCATGCCAGTGGAAAATATTCAGTAATACTTTAATAGTCCTCCTGAAAGTTGTATCCATGAAGAATGGCCCTTTAAAGCTTAGAAGAGTTAACAGCAGAAAACAGTTTATTGGGCTAATTAGCCCACTTTTTCTGTTAATTATCCATGAAGATTGAGCATTTTGCTGAATTATTTATTTGGAATTATTTGATGAATAGGGTGTGCAAGCATATTTCAACCTCGAGAACTATCTGTCATGGCTATTACTTTAGAATTCACTGTTCACACTCTGTAATTAGCTAGATAAGTCATGTGGTTTTGTTTTGCTGTGATTGGATGCCTCCCAAATTTACAGTTTTCAAGAAAGCTAGGCTTATACTGAAGTGAATACATTTTGTCCAAGTGATCGTTCAAGTTCAGGAGACTAATATGCCCTTAAACTAAAAGAGCAAAACACAGAAATAAGCCTATCATGTTTATTGTCCTAGTGGTTTTTTTGCCTAGCTGTAGATACAGGACATCTGCTGGTCACCGCTGTAGGTATCCATTGTTTTACAGACCATAGCGATAGTTCCCTGCACTAGAAAGTTGTATATTGCAATTTTTCGCAAGCATCTGTTTTGTACAGCCGCTGTTGTTACACCATTTAAAGTTTCTCGAGTTCTGCTGGAGGTTGTGAAGGTGTCCTTTGTTCAGAGCTTCTTTCCAAGCAAGGAATAACAAGAACTGTGTGCTGCGCAAGAGTGACTGCAAGAACTGTCGAGTGGTGGAAGTGCTTGGCTACCAGTGTCAGCGTGGGACTGGTGGTGGCATGTTGTACTGACTGGTCTGAGCGGTGTCAGGATCTGGCCCTGATCTGTGTGTCTGTGCAGTTGACAACCCCAGTACCATGGGTACGCTTCCCTACCTGTTTTGAAAATCTGGGCCTTAGCGCTTAGATGTGGGCACTAACCAGAATTTACCAGATTTCTCTGGCCGTGTCACTACATAGCTATTCTGCCCACTGCATCGCATCTGTGAGGCTGAATGGATATTTTCTCAATTATTCACAGTCACATAACTGGCCCTTTAAATTAGGCAATAAGATTCCAGACACTAGTTATGGCAAAAACGCACGATGTTCATCTCCATTATCTCTGTTATTTAAGGCTTTCAGAAAACCACTAACCTTAACTCCTACACTCAAACAAGCACACACTAGCACATAGAGTTAAGCCAACATTTTAACTCCCAGTCATTAAGGATGTCAAAACATTCTGATATATGATATAAACTCATTATGACTGGATTTTGTTTTTATTAATGTAAGGGTTAGGTTGTGAAGAACAGAAGATTTTTTTAAGCCTCTTACTCCTTAGACACAATGTGATTTGGTGGTTTAACATTGTAACATTTTAAAGGGCTTGTTAAGCTCTAATCAGAGCACATTAAGCGCTAACATTTTTAAAGTGCATAATAAGACCTAAACATTTTAATAGCATATTAACTTGTAACATAAACCAAGCACAGTCACAGTGTTGTCTTTTTCCTAGTGTTTTTCCTATAACAAGTTCAGACAAGTAACCGATACTTTTAAGAGCTATTAGAAAGTTGGGGTTTTTTGGGTTGTTCTTCCTGGAAAAAAAATGTGAGGAAATTTCTGTGTAAGAAATTTTGTTTAAGTGAAATCAGAAAATTATGCAGAAAAATTTGCTTTGAGAGTTCCCACCTCTGAATGTTAGCATAACAAATAGGATATACTGCTAGAGAAAAGGACTTTTTACAATGAAACACTGTTTTCTACTGGGAAAATGGTTTTGCTTGACAAGTTTTACTCAGATCTGATAATTTTGGAGTCATTTATGAACAAGAACCATAGGATGGGCTTTATCCAGTGATAAGAATTCACAGAAAACCTATGGTGGATTTTTTTTTCCCCAATATAATCTCCCACATATAATTCTGGAAAAGAGATACGAGTTCATTGGTACTGTGTCCCAGCAATTTTCTTTGAGGAAAAAAAAAAAAAAAAGTACAACATAGCCTGTGAGCGTCTCTTCTTAATTGGTTTGGAACCTCTTGATGAGTGATTCCAGGCGCACCTTCCCTCCGGGGAGCTGAGCGCACCACCTCTGCAACTATCCCAGCCCTTCCCAGGTTATGGCAAGGCATCTGAGCTACCTTTAGGACCTTCATCTTCCCCATGATACTGCGAGGGGAAGTTGTGGTTCAGTCGCTTGAGCTCAGGTTTGATTGCAGCTGCTCCTGTTTTCATGTAGTGGCTGTGACCCTGGTGCCTTCCGTGGTGGTGGCGGGAAGGTGATGACAGTGCCTTCGGAGAGCAGTTTGTAAAATGAGTTTGGAGATAGCTGGCTGAAGCTGACTCAGAGCTGTTGATGTAGTAGTTCTTGACCGATAGTGGGCTACGTCCTCCCTGGATGTGGACAGTCATGATGATGTGGAAATACACTTGTGGATTTGGTTCATAAGATATTGTAGCCATAAAATTGCCTTTGCTTTACTGCCCTGTTACAGTGGGAGGACAAGGCTCCCTAAATCCAGTGTCCTGAAGATGGTCGCCTCTTCTGAGTCGTACATTGCTGCTGCTGTCCAACGCGGTGCAGCAGGGCTCGCAGGCGGCAAACAGAATGCCCATATACTAATATAGTATATATACTAATATATAAATATCCTATATATACTATATAGGATATACTAAAATCTTGCACAGCTTTGGCAAGTGCAGATCAGCTCCAGCTGTGGTCTGGATGGGTGAAGAATTAGCTCCATAGATGTAGCTCCATAGACGTAGCTGGAGAACAGGTGTATGCTTGCTCTTTATAGGAAATGTTCCCCTTACTGTAACTCTGAGGGGACAGCTTCTGGAATAAGACACTTTGTGATGTGAGGAGGGCTGCTCAGGGGATAAAACACCCTCAGAAGCAAGCACGGGGCCCCGGCTGTGTGCACACAGCAGGGCCTTAATTCCTGTGCAGGATTTTCCTCCAGCAGCTGGGGAAAAACTGCAATGCAACAGTAGCAAAGGGCTTGTCTGTAAAGGAGCAATGTTCAGGTGGAAGCTAGAGTGCAAAGAAATCAAGGGAGTGATGCGGATCTTGTCCCGTGTCTGGGCACTGTTACTTGAATGCCTCTGTTTGTCTGTTTATTTATCTCATGCAGTTGGAAATAGTTAAAATAAAAAAAAATGAAACCCCATCCTTATTCTGGAATAAGAATGACCACATGGAGGAAGAGGTAATTCTGGTATAACTACAGGGGTTTAAGTACTGCAGCGTAATTGTACCATGTAACTGGGAAAGCGTTCCTGTGGAGACAAGCTTCAGTCAAAGAGACAAAATCTTAAAATGCTCTAGACCTCATCCTATTTCAAATGAATAACTGTCTGTAATCTCATGCTGATGAGTCTTTATTTTTAGTAAATAACTTGAGTCAATAAAAGGAACAGGCTTTATTTGCAGGAACTGTATTCTGGCATGAACGTGACCGATATCCTGCACCATGTGGGACATCTGAGGGGGATGAACCACGGCTGGGGATGTGTTGCTGTGATGCTGTTGTGGCCCATGACTTGGGTGCAGAGGTTGTTCTTCAGTAATTTTACTGATTTCACTTCTAAAACGTGATACAATCTGCACTGTGCGTTCGTTTTCATTATATCTCACTTGATGTTCTGAAGTGGTGTCAGTGGGTAGCAGTGGATGTTATCTTCACGTCCCTGGAAAGGAGCCATGTCATTACGGAATCACTGAGTGCTT
This sequence comes from Anser anser, assembly GCF_964211835.1. Classification (NCBI taxonomy): domain Eukaryota; kingdom Metazoa; phylum Chordata; class Aves; order Anseriformes; family Anatidae; genus Anser; species Anser anser. Next base: position 13,517,875 of record NC_139732.1, read on the forward strand.
GAGGTCAGGGCTCATGGAGGTCACCTCTCTGCTCAGGCAGGGTCACCCAGAGCGGATTGCCCAGGACCATGTCCAGACGTCCTTTGAATATCTCCAAGTAGGGAGACTCCGCAGCCTCTCAGGGCAACCTGTTGCCTTTTATGAAAAACATTGGAGTATTCCCTGCCCTCTGTTATGACAGCTTGGTGCACATTATGTTGTTACCCCTGCAGCCACAGTTCATCTACTTGCTGTGGCCTGGTGGCTAGAAGGATGGTACTCTTCCTATCAGCACTAACCAACTGCAGTATTATATTGCTGCTGCTAAGCTTTCCCTGTGCTAGCAGTTTTTTAAAGCAGCTGTGTTTTTCCTGATCACTTTTTTTAAAGGAAAAATTCTGATCTGTGCTAGGATGATATTTGCAGAAACATTAATATCATCAAGTACTTGTAGATCATCTTGGAGTGACTTCCAGCCTACTTTGGTGACTTGCTCGCTCTGGAGTGAAACCTTAAAGGATAAAGCATGTAGGTTCTAGATTCTCTGCCATCTTAATTTAGTACATTATATATGAGAATGGCAAGGAATTTACCAAACTTAATGGTGTCTGAGAAATTGCATTTTCAGTTTAAAGAAAAACTTGGGACAGACTATGCAAAGACTTTAGGACCCAAGGGAATGGTATGAGTGGCATGAAGCTGCACCTGGGGAGGTTCAGGCTAGATATCAGGAAAAGTTTCTTCACCAAGAGGGTGGTCGGACACTGGCACAGGCTCCCCAGGGAAGTGGCCACAGCATTCAGCCTGCTGGAGTTCAGGAAGCCTTTGGACAACACTCTCAGACATATGGTTTAGTTTTTAGGTAGCCCTGTATGAAGCCAGGAGTTGGACTCGATGGTCCTTGTGTGACTCTTCCAACTCGGGATATTCTGTGATTCTGTTACCATAGTCCACAGACTGTGTGAGGTGTGTTTCTTTCCAGGTGGGCTGTGTGTCTGCCTGAGATGGGGGAAGTTCTGTTGTGCAGAAGTGTTTGGTAGTTCCTGGGAAAGGAGGCTTTGAAAGGGAGACTGTGAAAGATAAGGAGATCCCTTTTGAAAAACCAGCTGCTTTCTATACATTTTATGCCACACTCAGATCATAACATTTCTGAACTGCAAAGTTGAGTGGAGTACCTGGAGCACTTTCAAAGTCCCTAAAAGCCATCTAAGAAAATGCTTTAACCAAACTCTGTAAGGGCTGTGGAGTAGTGTTGCACATAGTGCATGGATTAACTGTACTCTTGAAGATGAGCCAATCTCATGTGCTCATAGCCCAGCTTATTTCAGGAGAAATATTTGTGGATGCTGAATGTTCAGTCTGTGTTTTGACAGGTATTGCTTTTATCTCATTGCATAGTTGCCTGCAGGTTACAGGTACTGTTATTGTAGAATGCAATGGATATGTCTACCAGAGAAGAAAGGCTCACACGCTCTTCAGCTTGTACTCTGAGCTGACTGGGTGTGAGTACAAACACATTAGCACCATACTAAGCCCAAACTAATATACCTGCCTCATTAGCAAGGCTTATCAACTCAGTTTCAGCGCTGTGCTGAAACCTATGTGGCATCTAAAGTTCAGATAATGGCTGGCCAGCCAGGAGAGCTGGCAGAAAACTCTTGCGCCTGTTAATCTATGAAGACATCTCCTGCAGATAAAGCATATTGAGAGTTTGGAGTGGTGATATTTAGACAATATTTGGGAGCCCTTTTTGTTTAAGCTCTAATTATTTTATTTACAATATAAGAATATGTTGTAGGGTATTTGCTAAAGTTGGCTGCAAGAACTGATAAAAAGGAAAACATGGAGGTGGAAGACCTAGTAACAAAAGATTTGTCAGGTGTTCGTGAATTCTAAACTTTGAAGAGACGTATGTAATTGTCTTGCATGGATATCTTCAGGAACCCAGTAATTTTACCTAGCTTAACACAAACCTGAAAATTTTCAGTGGAGGAAATGAAATTGAGATATGGTTACTTTTTAACAAAATATGTGTTTTCAATTTATCTGTATAGACAAAAATCATCCTTGGTTAGTTATTGAATTTAACAAATGAATCTTTTATAGGCATCACTTACAGAGATGAGAGCACATGGTCCAAAATAAAAAGTGAGGAGAGTTTGAAATCATATTAAATGCTGGATTGTAGGCTGTAACTTAGAAGCACATTACACACCAGGTTAAAGGGCTGGGTTTGAATCTCTTCCAGCACACTTAAACATACAAAACCTTCTGGCAGAAAGAAGAGATGGGTAGAGATGGAAGAGCATCATATCTCCTGACTCGTGTCAATAGGTTGCTTCTCTTATAAAAAGTGAGGAGTTTAGGTAAAGTACGCTCATTTTCAGGCAGTGTATAGAATTGCAACAGCTTTTAAATAGAGTGCAAGTTCTCTTTTTTTCTTGGAACAAAAATGTTGATGTGAAATCGAAAACTCCTTTCAGATGCCTGCTGGGCTGGCAGAATGTCAAGTTGTTTGGCTTGACTGTCTCTCTCTTTCATTCCCTTCGCATTGTTTACAGACAACATACTCAGCTCCAACTGACTGTATTTAAATATAAACTAATTATGTGCAAGAGGATTTGGAAAAGGGCACCACACTAAAGAGTCTCTATATCTTAGGTTGGTTAGGAATAGACCTTGCTGCAGGCAAATCACAAAGTACTGTCCTAAGCAAAGTGCGTGGGATGGGGAGAGGGAGATAGGGCACGTGTGAGAGAGAGAGAAAGGAGGTAGGAAGAGACAAAAAAATGCTTTCAGCCAATGCTTTCTGACATCTGATTAGAACTGAGAAAGTGGATGACTCCTGGCTTTTGCCTCAGGTTGTATGTACTGATGTGAAATGTCTTCTCGATGCACCATATTTGCCAAATGTAAGAGGAAGGGTGCACTTCCCACAAGGTGCAGTTTACTCAGAGTACATCAGGACCTCACTGCCTACCCAGGTCTTAGCTGGATTTGTGTCCCTTAGTCCCTTTGGAATCCCTATAGATTTTTTTGAGTTAGATATGGAGATAGTTTAAGCACAAATTTTGCTGAAATGTGTGACTACTTTAGCCTGGATTTGCCTGTAACATGGGCTGGAACTGGTGTACCTTACTAAATCATTCAAGGGGCTGTTAGTCCTGCAATGCCTTAGCCACAGTGTTCTTGGAAGACCGGTGGTGAATTCTCCTGCAGCTGGGCCAGCTGGCTGGGAAGGAATCTTGAGGCATCAGCCCAGAGTGCTCTAAGGCATGAGCTCAGACACAGGTAGCTATGAAACCAAAAGTGTAAAGTGCATATGGTTTTGGAGAGGAGGGACTCGCATCTAGGCTTGGCAGTGTTGTTCATGTAGGTTAAACACGGAGGTAGGTCTCCTGTGGAAGTGATGGTGCATGGGAGCTCTTGGGAGATTTTTGGCTACTTGCAGGTTAAGAGTTATTGTGCCTACTTTGGTGGTGTGGCCACCACTGAGGAGGCTAAGCCAGGCAGAGCTTTGGTTTGCTGTCATCTAACAAACTCTTGATATTCTTGAATTTTAAAAATATATAAAGCTTTCTCTTATTTGTGACAGTGTCTTTCTTTAGGTCATATACCCTTTCTTGTCAAGTTTGGTTAACGTAAGCAATATGATACAAATGGTAAGTAAATGGGAGACTGTTAGGCTTTTATCTTCACTTATCTGTGACTTGCAGTTTTACATGCACAGAGATTATTAGTGACCCAGCATGACCTGGATTTTAAAGCTTTGTCCAGAAAGTTCACTCGTCTTTGCACAGAGTCATAGCAGATTCTTTAATCATTTGGAGAAAAACCTTTAAAATCTATGTCCAGTAGTTCACCAGCTTCAAAAAATTATGGGTTAGGGGAGGGGAAATACGAGAGTTGGATCCTCTTATGACTAAGGAAATTTTCTTCGGGAGCCTCATCTACCAAACATGCTTATCTGTTCTCAGGAATTACAATGTGGTTAGTTTACAGTTTATTATGCAAAGTTGCATGCAATGTGTTAATGATATTGGTAATTTAGTAACTATGTTCTGCGCTAATTAGTAAGGCTGCATATCATATTGCTCATCCTGGATCACTTTCAATGCTGCTGCATATTTTTTCAGTGTTTTTAGCTCGTCATTAAAACGTGTATGTACAAGCCAACATACCTTGTGAACTTTGGAAAGAAACTCAAAGCCCCCAGTGTTTTATATTATGTCTGTCATATTTAGCAAGAAAACAATCTGGTGGTTTGATAAAGAGATTATTGTGGAAGGACAGCTTCTGTGGTTTAGGGAATAGAACTAACTGGAATCCTTTTCCATCACCTGTATTAAATGTAGGGTAAAGGACGATGCTTTGTATTGGGAATATAGGTGAGAGAGAAGGTTGTGACACAGTGAATCTCCTTATAATCCCCCAGGTAAATAGTTGGGTCAGAGGTAGGTAAAATGAAGGGTTGCACATTGTAAGATATCTGCCATGTTTGTTCCTGTCGAATAGTTTTTCTGGTGCTATTGTATGCTGTGCATTTTTACATAATAGTCATACCTTTCTTCTGTGAAGTGACTGAGTTGAAAGGTATGGAAAAAGGTTGCTATTACAGGAAGAAAAAGTAGCTATTTGGAAGTGGTCTTACCTCAATTTTAGATATACAAATGAGTATCATAGTTGCTATATGCTGGGTTCTCTCAAGACCACTGGGAAATGCAGATGTGTTAGCAGTTAAACATCTTTTGGGAGGTGGGTGGCTGCTTCCCACACAACTCCCAAAGAGCTAAGGAAGAGCTAAGGAAGAAGAGACCTGTTGCCTGCTGCAACAGCTTGACTATTAATCTAGATTCCCAAGCCTTTTACAAAGTATGTAGGACAATCTTGTGTGAGGGTTGAACAGCCCTCAGGGAGGAACCCTAGAAGCTGAGAAAGGGCTTGAATTAAAGTTTCAGATTAACAAACCAAACTGGATCACACAGAGACTTTGAAATACTTACAGTATCTGATGCCAGATCTTCAAGTGATGCATGCTGTACTACACTATGCTAGCAGAGCCTTTTTGACCTCAGCATGTAGCAATATGCATTGGAAAAACACATCAAATTCTTTGCTTCTGAACTAGCTACGAGTACTCGGGTAGAGACTTGAAGGCTTTGTTACCTAGTTCTGTAAAAATGTCATCCTCAGGGTTCAGAAGCAGTTACAAATGAAATTAACCATTCAAATGTAGTGGAGTAGAGAACATATCAGAATGTACTGTTATGTCACTGTGTAAATGCTTGATGCACCTGCATTTTGAACACTGTGCAGTGTTCACTGTTTCCCCAGGAAGGGCAGAAGAGCTGCAGGTGGAACCGTTTCTATCCAGGAGGGAAGGATTTAGCAGCCTGGCAGAGTGAGAGGAGCTGGCATCCCGAGTGGCAGGGGAGGTGATGCCGAATGTGACATCAGATTAATTACCAAGGGCACATTCAAGGGAAACAGAAAGAGGTTTAACACAATCTGAAAGTCATTGAAATGAGTTGTGGTGAGTGCCAAAAGCTGGCAGGTTTAAAAGGTGATGAGAGGAATCTATGGAGGGAAAATCCGTCAAGGACTAGTAAGCAGAAGGACACTGCTTGTGGTTAGAAGTCGGAGGGATTGCTGGAGGCTGAGAGACTTATACTGGGGAAACACCACTGTGTGGCACTGACCACTGACAGAGCCCAGGTGCAGGGCAGAATGGGCCTTTGATTTGACCCAGTGATGTTGTTCCTATGTCTCTGATGGAAGGACTGGTTCCAGGTCTACTTCCCATATGTTAGTCCTGAACTAGCCAACAGTACTTCACAAATAGGGAGCATTGATAAGCCTGTATTGATATCGAAGCTAGGTGGAAGCAGTTACTGCTTAAAAAAAAAATCCTATAGAAAGTAAACACCCTTGCTGTCGTCTGCTAGACTACAGTCTTTCCTATCATATTAAAAGCAAATAATGTTTATCTGCTGATAGTGAAGATGAGCTGACTAGAGATGGATTTTTCAAGAGCAAATGTCAGGTGTTAATTTGATATATTGAAAAAAAAAAAAAAAGATTGCAGCCAAAAAGGAGGATGATGTGGTCAGCACAAGTTGATATATTGCCTGGGAACACTGAATGATTGCTTGCCTGTATTCTTCACTATTCGTGGAATAATCAATTTTATGAATTTCTCCAAATACATATATGTCAGATTTTTGTTTGTTTGTTTTTGTTTTTCATTTTACATATTTCTCTCTTCAATGAGTGTTAATTTCCATGTCATTTAAAAATATATGTAAATCAGGACTCTGGAAAGACAAGAATCTCAGACAAGATTTTTAGTTATTTTATCTTTCATTACATCTATTGCTTTGAGATGATAACATCTGAAAATAGTTCCCTCAAACAATTATTAATGCACACCTGCTGTGTTTCCCATGTTCTTGACATTCACAAAGTTGGTATAGGGCTTGAGAACTTCAGTACTGTTAGGGTCTGATTCAAGCTCCAGTTGAGCCAGAGAGATGTATCTTGCATTTGAGCATCTTTTTCCTAACTGTAAATACAATGAAACTTTAAAAAAATAAAAATCTAAACCACAAAGATTTCCCCTAGTGCAAGAGAACTCAGTGTGAATCTGTGGCACACAAAATGACTATTGCTGGTGAATGGCCCAAGGTTAAACAGTCATTTAATTTTATCTTGTATAATAAGTTACCAGATAGCAGTTAATAATTGAAGAGATTCCCATATTTCATAGCAAAAGGCTTCATTATTAAATAAAAAGAAAGAAGTAGAAACAAATTCTGGGGAAATTAGTGTGTCTTTTTCTTTGACCTTTGAGTGCATGAAACGATGAGCCTATGATTTCATACGTAGACAATCTTTGTAACAGTGAAGAGACCCATCAGGAAAAGGAAATAATGAGCAGAGTAAGAGTATGCTGTGTGGCTGAGCCCTAAGCAGAGCAGTTCAGGGGGGTTCCACTGAGGGAAAGCCAGGCAGCCCCGATGAAATTCAGGGACTCTGTTGGGCAGTTTTGTAATTCCCTCCCTCACAAAACCAGTATAACTCTATTACATTTCACACTTGTTAAACAGAAAAGCAGGCAGCCTTGTTGGAACTGATGCCATTTTTTTTACAGCAACCTTTTCATGGCACAGAAATGGGAGTGGGAGCGTACTCAACAGGCCTGAGCTCTGATTTGAAAACAGGAGCTAGCTGCTTTCCGGGGCATGAGGCTTCCAGGCAAATTCACCGGCTGAAGTGCTTGGCATTTTCATCTGAAAAGCCCCAGACCTACCTCACAGTACCCAGTCAGTATTGCATTTCAAGGAGTTGGCAGGAGAGGGAGGAGATTAAATTCACCCTTTACTCCACTCTCCATGCCTCAGGGATGCTCAAGGGAGCCTCCACATGCATTCTCCTTGCTACTACAGTATGTTTTCCATGACTGGGAGAGTGGTGGGACGATCTATATTCTGTTGAAACCTTTGGCATCATCTCTTCCTTTGTCCCCATGCTCTGGCTGCTGCTAAGTCCTGTGGAGCACTCTGAAATGTGCAATGGATGCATTTCCCTCTGTTTCACTCAACAAGTCCCATTCCCCTACTGCTGAACAGGCCTGCCTTGTATTTGCTAATGGGGTCCTTCAGATGGGGAAAGCATCACGTTCTTACCCATTTTCAAAATGGATGAATAAATCCAGATTCTGACAGATTCCGAATATCCAGAAGTGATTTTTTCATATCAGACTTGTTCCTGAGTTTTTGGCCTTTTTTTTTTTTCTCCCACTTATTCACAGATATATCTGTTCCAGTAAAAATGTCATCAGATCCAGGGTGGGGTAAAGCAAGAGGAAGAACTCCACCCAAACTTAGTGGTTAGGACACTCATCCGAGATGTGGGAGATCCAGATTCAAGTCAGTGTTTTCCTGGTTCAGAGCAGGGACTTGAACCTTGAGTCTTCCCCAGATCAATGAATGCTCTTACTGCTGACCATGGAGTTGGGGATGAAAGGCTTTGTCTCCCAGGATATTTGAGAGGTTTTGGTTTTATTTTGTACTCTGTTGAAGACAAATTTCAAACACTGACATTATTTTGCATGGAATGGAAAAGCTCTTTTCCAGCCAGCCCGAATTCCCTACATGGTGAACTTGACCAGGGTCTGAGAAGCAGACGTTTGCCGTTGCTTTGGAAATGAACATCTGGAGGCAGAGCCATGTTTGAGCCATTGTACATTAGAAGAATCCACTTTGGACTGCATGGATGGGTGTGCAAGCAAAAGCAATAAGCCTCTTGCCTATTGCACATAGACATCGCTCCTACTAAATGCAGACATTTGTGGACCAGAAGCTGCCCCCAGAGCACTTAGTGTGTGGACATGAAGAACAGCTAGGGCCGTTTGCCTACACTGCAGATAATATGAAGGCACAGTTTCTTGTGAACTCCTGCTATCCTCTTTCTGTGCATTGATTTCATTCATGGAAATAGAAACTATTTGCAGTGCTTTGAGACACAAGCATACTTACTGGCCATTTAAGTAGCTTAGCTTGGAGCTTTCAGGCTAGCCAACAAATAACGTAAGGAGTTGATTGAGAGGTTAGCTGTGTATGGGGGCTAAAAGCAACCTCCTTGAACAAGCCTAGATATTAACACTACTATGAAAATTTGATCTTTGGCTGTCAGTTTAATGTCAGATGATATGGTTCTTTCTTTCTCTTCTTTCTCTCTTCTTTTAAAATCTTGTTTCATCCTGATGTATCCAGGCATCGTGGTGTATTGATCTAGGTAACCTCTCATCACTTCAGACAAGCTTTCTCGCAAAATATGATTACTGTTTTTTTTTTTTGTTTGTTTTTTTCTTCCCCCACAATGAATGATGAAAATAATCTACTACACTCTCATTTATTGGAAAACAAACGTGCATGAGCTTGTAATTCCACCTGGAGATTTTTAATGAGTATTTTATAAAAAAATTTCTGTTTTGGAACTAAGCTAGTTTTTGCTGAGCTAACACTCCCCAGTTTAATGTACATATTTGCAGTACTTGGTTAATATTTAGTAACAGAAACTGTTCTGGTTTCTGAAAAATTATAAGTTTCCAGGTAAAGAGAAAAGAAATTATAATGTGATGAGAGACACTGAGAAAGCATATATAACTTTATGTTTGTAAAGCTGAACTATAGAAACTGAATGACTACTTACGTAATAGATCCCGACTCAGCTGGGGAATGGTAATCCGTGCTTGTTTATCTTGAAGATCTATCACTTTTAATGAAGGATAATAGCACTCACAACAGCCACATACATGCCTGGAAAAAGCCCACGTGTGTAGGTGCAAAAATTTGCCTTGCCTCAGGCAAATATACTTGAAAAATTGAATGCTGTGGTTATAGGTTGGTTTTGGCAGAATCGCGAAGAAAAAAAAATCAAAGAATATGAATGTCTTGTTAATTGTAATGCTGTATCTCTTTAACCCTTTGATTATTTTTTTTTTTAATTTTTAATTGTGCACACCACAGTCATTTTCTGAGTGATATATTGAAATTAGAGTGTCTCCTGATACTGTTTCACCTTTGTGCCGCCAAAGCTGAGCCCATGCTCACGCCAGAAGCAGTTTGCCATTTGCAGTGCTGGAGGCATCACGGGGAGCCCCTCTGTGCCGTGGGCTGGGCAGCGGTTGTGCACATAGGACTGAATCTGGCAGGATCCTCCCCAGCTGAGTGCACCCACCCCAAGCCTCCCGGTGGCTGGAGCAAACAGCCTTGAGGAAAGAAAAGGAGAGTGAGACACTTGTCATTAGCAACTAATCTAAGCAGTATGTGGTGAGAGGCACCTCCTAGACCGGTTCCACACCACCCAACTAGCATCATAGGATCAGGAGGCCGCTGAGCACAGCTGTGGCTGTTCAGCCCTCAGTCGGGAGCAGGGTGGCTATGAGTGTACCTGCCTGATGGAATGCTAAGTCATGAACAGAGGGGGAGGCTCTGGTGCGAATTGTTAGCAGACAGACTCCAGAAACCGCCAACAGTGAGCTTTTGCAAGGTGATGCAGCTAGGTGATTTTATTTTTTATTGGGATCGCACTCTTCAAAGTTGCTGCCAGTTTTGTTGGTGGCTTTAACCAGAGCAGCTGCCAGCTCAGTGTTCTACCCTGACTGCCTGTTGCTGGTCAATTCTTACTTCACACCAGAGAGGTGTGTCCCCCCAGTGAACAAGGTACAGCGAGCACCTAAAGCCCCAAATCAAACCGGTGAGTTTTAAGAGCAGGACCTGAGGAGAAGGCTGTGCTAGCCTGCTGGCCTCAGCTGGGTGATGTCCCTAGCTGGGCCATACATCTGATGCGCTGTGGCAGGGTTTTCCTGTGACAAAATTTCCATCCATGCTGGGAGGACAAACAGGTAAATGGTGGGAGATGTAGCTTACCTCAGACAATCTTGCCTACGTTTGAGACCTGGTTTAAGCAGTTTCAAAAAAAAATAATAATAAAAAAATCTCATTTTCATTTGAACATGTGGTACTTTTCAACCTTGCTTCTTTTTGTCTCAATTATTGTGCTTTACTTATGAAAAGGACAAGTAGAGAGATCACACTTGTTTTCAATGTTTTCAGTTTCTTTTGAGGACAAAAAAAGTGCCCATTTTTCTGAGGATTTATTCTGTTAGAAGTCCGTCTGGAAGCATCCACACTTTTCAGTAAAGACAGCTCTTCTGATAATCAGTACAAAAAACTACTGCCTGTGACAATGGCAGGTGAAAAAGCTAGCTGCATCTTTGGTTTGATTTTTTGCATATCGGTGTTTAAGGCAGCTAATAATTAATTATCTGTATTTCAGAAAGCTACTAGATAATATTTTCTTGCAGAGTAATGTGAGAACAAAACACAGCATTTGTTAGTATGTGGTTTAGGGGCAGGATTTTTTCGTGTGCTTTTTCTATAAGCCAGAGCAGTAGAAAACTTTTTCTACTCAAGAGCCTCTGTAAGTACATTGTATTTAAGAAGGTTTTGTTTTTGTAAGATGGTTAATTATTTTTATTAAAAAAATACATAAACAATTTAGCTGGGTTATTTAAAATCCATTTGCTTTCATTATAGTAGATATTTAGTTCCTTACCATTTACAATGTATTTCTCAAAATTGTTTTCTCCTTTCTATCTCCCTGCCAGCTGGATCTTTATTCTACCACTGCTAGCTGCCTTTTTTTTTTTCTACCAAAATCTGAAACATTTTTAAATTACATTAAAATGGTTTAAAATTAGACTATATGAGTATAATTTGAAAAATATGTTAGATTGACTCAGCCTAATGAGTCAGGCCCATTTTTTTAGATACATTGGGTATATTGTAATATTTTCTCTGACTGTCAATAACTCAATAAAAGAAAGAAAAGGGAGATGAAAACAAAAAATGCTCCAGCAGAGCAGAAAAAAATAATCAGAATAGTGTAAGTATGGGAGCAATTAGGAGCTGATTCTGCATTATTTTTGCACCTAAATTCACCTTTATTTTATAAAGATTTTTTTGGATACAGCTTTACCCTAGTAACATTCTCCGTTCAAGCTAAAGAAACACAGGTTTGTTCATTAGCATTTCAGGTCACAGTGGAGATTTCCATTCCTTAGCTCACACCAAGGAGCTATGCTCATGCATTCAAAAGTGTTTACAAAAATGGACTAATAAGAGAAAACAGCTTTATCATTGTGGTTTTCCTTGTGGTCAGCATCTGCACGAGAGAGGGAAGGGGTACGAAGGAAGGGTAGTCACATTTCAACAAAACAGACAACAGAGCAAACTCTGCTCTGTTAGGTGGGTGTAAGGCCATAGCTAACTGCTGATTTCAAATCAGTAGTCCCAGAAGCACACTGCTGTACACTGAAAAGAGGTTTTGGAGCTGTGTTATTCCAGGGAGAAGCAAGGTGCTGTTTGTGCTTGCAGGTTTAATCTGCTTGTGCAAGGCATGTCCTGCAAGAGACAGTGTTGGGAATAAATCTTCCTGTATGATTCTCTTTAAGCCCACTGAGGCAAGATTTACACCTCTGTAGCTGATCCAAGGCTTCTGTTCCCAGCACCAAACCCTGAGTAACCTTCTCATTATTTTCCAGCGTGGGTTTATGCACAATTTTGCCATGAGTTGGACAGCCATTATGAGACACATACTGTTCTGGATAACCTGAATCACAACACGTATGGATCACAATGGCCTAGGATCGTACAAGTGCTCTGGCCCCTACTCAAATACTCCTTGGGTCAAAAGAACTAAATGTAAGAGTCAGGAAGGAGACAATTCTGTGGCTCTTTCCATATGAACTACGTGAGGTCCCACCTATTTCTAGTAAAGAACCCTGCAGAAAACATCTTGAATACAGTCCTGCACTGAGCTGAAGTTAACTCTGCAAACCAAAAAGCCTGGCTGTTCCTGTGATGCTCGCATGATAGGTATCAGTGAGGCCCTTTGCAAGCTTCTGTTTGGATGAGGCAGTGCATGAGTGAAAATCTGGGTGCTTAGAGGGGCAGCTTCAGGTGCTGCTGCCTCCCATCACCTCTTGTGCTGTGCATTACAGGGTGGGCGTCGGGCATGGCAGCTCCTTCCCGCATCTGGTGGCAGCAGGTTGCACAGGCTGTGCTCTTCCCTGGCATGTGTGTGATCAAATAGAAGTATTGATGTGTGCGAAATGCCTGCTGTTGCAAAACTTTACATTGCAGTATACAAGATCTTCTCTAATCTTTTGGATAAATAATTTTCAATATTCTTTCACCCAAAGGCCCTGTCTTGAGCTCTTTTACCTAGCTTAGATTCCCACTGACATTTAAATAAGAGTTGAGGCAACTGTGTTTGGAAACTTTACAAAGAAAACATATGTATCTCGTTTGCTCAACATCGGTGTCTGAAGAAATGTTAAAAGGTGTCCAAGATGCAAATGTTTGTTTATGAAACACTCCAGAGAGTTTCACAACAGCCTATAAAAGCAACCTAATTTTCCATTTGAACCCATGTACATCAGATATCTGCAGTGCGGATATCCACTCAGCACCTGTCCTGCCATCTCCTTCCCACTGACTTCACGAGGTTAGCGTGACAGCAGAGCCTCATAGCCTGCAGCATCCTGACTGCCTTGTGCTAGCCCAGGTGCGGGCTGCTCCTCAGAAAGCACCTCACTGCCTGCACTGCCCCAGCCGAGTTCCAGCGTGTGTGGAGAACACAGCCTGTCTGATGCATGAATAGGGTTTTTGTTGGGTTGCTTCTCATGTGGGCCAGTCCCCAGGTCTGGTTGCCTGTGCAGTCACACAAGGGTCAGTGCCTTCATAAGGAAAGAGATGACATGGTCAGCCCTGCCCCTCACAGCCGCAGCCCTCACTTAGAGCAGCTCGGAGCTACCACAATGCTGGCTCAGTGTCTGTGCAGGTAACACTCCGATACAGAGCATGGAACTGGACTTTAGCACAGTAGCTGCAAGCAGGCTTCCTGAGGTACCAAGAGGTGGCCTCTCCTCTCATGATAAGAACTTCAGCAGCGTAACTTGCTGCGGTGTGTCCAAAGAGGGCATGATGGCTTTCTTACTCCACACTAACTTTTCCCCATTGCTTAGCCCAGGGTAACACAAAGAGGCAAGGAAGCAGTTTTCTGCAAATTTCATTTAAACTCTTGTAGCTCTTTGCCATATTATAGGAGAACTATTTCTTGGTTTATCTCTGTTCTTTTTTAGAATATGAATCTAATTGCAAAACTATGATACTGCACTTCAGCATGTATTGCAGAGTTTCCGGGATCACGTGTAGCTGCAAACTTTCACTTCATGCCGACGTACTGCACTCTAATGGGTGAACTTTCTAAACTCAGTGTTCTGAAAGTACGGAGGTATTTTGAAATAAAACCCCACTGGATAAAAATAATCCTCTAGTATTTTACTCCCAATTAACCTTTTGATGGAAGAGAGTACGGAGTTGGGCAGTAAGACTTGAAAGTCCAGTTAGTCTCAGTGGGATTATTTGTGGAATAACTCCTCTTCTGTGTTAATGAATCAGAATCTGTCATTGAGTAAATATTCTCTAAATTCAACATCTGTGACCAGGGCATATATGGAAAAGTGTCATAAATACTACACAGTCATAGGTCAAGGCAAGTGGACACTTTGTGGTGGTGCACTTCGTAATTATTGAACTGTACCTAACGTCCTAAGCTGGTGGATGCAGCAGGGGCAGGAGTTCACATATTCTGTAGGTCACCTCAGTAGTTTTAGCTTTAGCCTGAGAAATAGCCTCTTTCACTGTCCCTGCCCCTCTTTCTGGCTCAGTCACTGTTTAATGATTCAATGCAAAGTTGAACAGTGGCTCCTGCCAGGGCTGAGAAAGCCCTTCCTCCCTCCCTCCAATACCTGTGGGGTAGCAGCTGTGCCCCTGAATCACAGAAAGGAATTAAACCTGTTTCCCTTCCACACTCCCATTTTATGGGAAACCTCTAGCCACTGAACTGCTGGTGAAGGTGGGGGCTGAAGGAAATACTCTTGTAAGAGGAAGGTGACCACGTTGCATGGGGAACACTCAGCTTGCTCGCTTGCCCGAGTAGTGTAGGAAGATGCAGGCAGTTCCTGCATCCAGTGAGTTTGCTGGGCAGAGCTGGGGCTGACATGCCTGTGCCCAGGCCAGGCGTGTTAGCATGGGACATTCAGACCAGCAGCTACTGAGCAGCGGCTGGAGCTTTGGAGCTTTAAGGGAGTAAAAATGCATTAAACTCAGCTCTTAAACAGATATACCTTCAACTTACTGCACAAACGAACATCTCAGACAGTGACAAAACACAGTGTAAGCCTGAGAAATTAGTACAAATGATAGAATTTGAGTTTTAGGTCCTCTTGTAGGCACAAAATTAAGTTCTTTTTGACCTGCTTGATGTTTGCTAATGACAGTTTAGAGGCTTGGTGTTGTTTAAGTATCATTTGAAAATACATTTCTATTTTTAAAACTCTTACACAAGATGTCAGAGACTCTCATCTAGGGGTGTTCTACCATGTCACTGACTTAAGCAGGAGTATATGCATGAATAGGCTTTTGAAGGAGCAGATCCTGAGCTGGGATGAATTTGCAGGAAGATGCTGAACCCTGCTGTCTCATTAAAGCTGTCAATGCTTATCCAGTGTGACCTCTTTGTACAGGCCTACTGAACTGGGAAATGATGTGAGAACCCAAAAGGTTCCCAGGAGCTCTTTTGGTCTTTTGGATTTCAGTGGAGTCTGAAACTGTTAGAAGCACAGCTGACTCTCCTGTCTTGGGACAATTCAGGTTTTGTTTTGGCAAGCTGACAGAAGGAAGTGAAGAAGAAGAGAATTACAAGGAACATGGTGAAAACTTAGTTCTGGTTAGATATGTGGTCCTGTTTTTCCCATCAGTGTCCTGCCCCTTGTATCATTTAATACAAAACATCCCTGAAATGTTCTGTTTGGTGGGGAAGACAGGATGAATAAAATGCTGTTCTGGATTCCTGATTCCCCTAGTTGTCCTGGTGTTGATACAGCACCTGAAATATCACAGCAGCATGACAGTAAAGATCAGCATTCACCAGCAGAAAATCCTAGCAAAGATGTTATTTCCTATTCCAATCAAAACTGATACCACTAATATCTGATGACAATTGCTGTCTTTTTAATAATCCCCACTCTGGAAAGCCTTGAATACTCAGTTTTGGTTGCACTCCTGGAATCATTTAGTCTTTGCTTAGAGATGTTTGCTCCACATAAGCCAAGACCGAACGGTGCCTGAGGGAGCCAACCAGCCAGCTACAGAATCTTGATCAAACTGACATGGACGGCACTCATCCCTGGTAGGCAGACTGAACACCCCTCACAGGAACAGGATTTTCTTTCAGCTTTTCAGTGTCACAGGGTAAACTGGAACATGCTTTGGCTTGCTGGCTGGGCACGAAGGGAGGGAAGCCTGCAGTCCATTACTTCTGCCCCCACCAGCTGTGGCAGTAGGACTGTGCTGCAGGTTCCAGGGAGTGTGAGGATGTATTTGGACAGCTGCAGAACATGAGCAAGGGGAAGAAAAAGGGCTGTCTCCAGGCAAACATGTCCTGATTTATAACGGAACTATATTTATGTTAGTCGCAACCACATTATTCAATGTAATTGGGGTCAAGAATTGAACGAGTCTAAAAGAATGCAAAAAATAGTTTCAAAATTCCTATTATAAATAAAGACCTGGTTTAGAGGTTTTGTGAGAACTCCAGAAGTTAAAAGGGTAGCAAAACCCTAGTGTTTTTAAAAAGACAATGCCAGAAAAGCCACATGAAAATTCCTCTCAGTGGAGACTGACTGCTTTCAATTAATTTTATTTTTTATTTTTTTGGTGCTTGTCAGTTTCTCATGCTGCCCTCACTGTCATTTTGCTTCACGCTATTTCTGTGCAAGCTGACCAGTTCAATATCAATGCGCTGTAGTACCAGTCAAGAACAGGGACTTGCTGTTCCTATTTGCCAGGGGTGAATTTCCCTCCCCTCATCATCCCCCAGGGTATTACCAGTTGTCAGCCAAACAAAGCGATGGCAGTACCCTCCAGTCTTATGCTGCTTGTTAGATTTTCAGCTGGAAAAATGTATGTATTTTCCCCCAGCTGCATTTTGGAAGGTTGGCCCCTGGCTGAGGCAGTGTGTTCTGCTCTCCTTTACATGTATGTGCTACCCAAAGGCAACATTTGTTCAGAGTTCCTACTATTTGCCTAATTATTTTTTCATCTTGCTTCTTTGCTTATGCTCTGTCTGGTAGGATAATACTGAGCGCACAGAGAAAGCTCTGTCTGGGCACAGCTTTTAAGGCATGAATTTTACTCTGATTTGCTCTGTCTAAAAAGATGTTTCTCCCATCAGAGAGCTCTCCTGACTGTATTGCTTCTCTCTGTGGTTTTCAAGTTAATACGAAGTCTCCTCTCTTCCCCAGGTCTTCTCTTTCCACCCACTCCTGTTGTCTTCTTCGATGGCACTCTAAAGAAACATTGCCAAATAATTCTCTGCAATTGCCTTTTTATGGCTCTGTTGCCATCATTAGAGAAGTTGTCTTCATTCTGACAGAAAAAGTCAGAATGTTGCTTTTAAGCTATAGTAATGCCAACATCTATTACAGTTAACCTTTGCTCTTCAGTTAAAGCTGTATCTCAGACCTAAGCCAAGGGTCATAGATAAAACATCCCTGTTTTTTTTTTTTCTACCTCTTAAACTAAGTTGCATCAGTGAACCATTAACTTAGTAGATTATTTACTGTTACCTTTATGGGAGAAATGCATACTGTACTTTTCCTGCATTGCTCAGGGTTGATTTATGTATGGCCTCGGTGCTATAGGTTCCTCACTGAGGCAGGGCCTTCATACCACAGCAAAGTAAACAGACAGCAGAAAGTAGCCTGAACAGTAGTCAAAACTCACAGAAATTCACATACTTTGGTCCCTCTATCTTTTCCATTTCACATGCCGCACTAACAGTCCTGGTTTGTACTGGGGAAAAATTAATTACAGCAACGTAGGACTGATATAAGTGTTAGCCTCCAGTTAAAATGGGAAGGCTGGGATCTGAGCTGTGCCCAGAACCTACAGGGAGACATAGCCAGTTAATTATAACTCCCTGATCTGAGGACAGGTTGCAAGCTGGCCCCAGCACTGCTGAGAGCAATATTAGAGAAGAGATTGCAGCATCCTGGGGCTGCTCTAATCAGGACCAGCTGCCGGTGGCCATCACGGCCCACCAGAGCATGGCTCATGTTGGACTGCACCCCTCTGTGCCCCCGCTGTGGACTTTCAGGGGACTGCAGGAACCAGTTACACCAACTCTCTGGCATGATAAAATATCTGGGCTGAAAACGAAGGAGTTCTTTCAAAGGACACAGCATGCAGAAGTGGGGGAGCCATGGGCTAACTAAATCTTCATCCTCCCATTGGGCAGCCCAGCAGGAAGTGATAACAAAATGGGAGACATCCGCTGGTAGGGACCGGTGTTTCTGCTCTCTGAGTAGCAAATGGAGTCTTCCTGGGCTGACGATTTTCCACTTCCTCCCAGTCTCACCAGCCTATCTTTGAGAGTCAGATTTTACAGTAATTTCTGGGAGGTGGACTTCCCTATTTCTTCTCCTGCAAGCTCCTCTTTGCTCTTGCCAAACATTATCTCCCCTCCCAGCATGTTGGAGCTCTCCAAAGCAAAGGGAGTGGAGTGTGAGGAAACCAAGGGATTTGTCTGACTCAGCTTCTTTTGGTCTTTCAATCAATTGAGAAACAAATGTGATATCTCCCTCCACTCCCTATCGACTGGGCCCACGAGTGTAGGTCAGGCATCTGGAGCTGGATTTTCCAATGGTTGGGAAAGAGCTTAATCCTTAAGAAGAGATTTATAGGGAGGTGCAGAGAAGAAGGGTTGGGCTCTGTGTTCCCTTATGGTGGGAGCCAGGAGAGAGGTGATTCACTTGACTCTTCTGGTAGCCCTCTACAGACGCCTTTTAAAGGCAGCCAGAGCTCCTAGAGGAGGGCCGTACAAGCCAGCTACAAAATCTTTTTTGCTGCTTACATTGACCTCAGTTGATTTCTTGACAAAGCAGGGCTTACTGCTGCTTTCATTCTGTATTGAGGGAAAGATAGGCTTAATCTATTTTGACAGGCAGGTTTAGTTCTGTGTGATGTTGCTGCTTTGCTAACGGGGGTGGCTGGGTCTGTCTGTGGCTTTCGGGGTGCAGGGTAGGAGCTTGACTCTGCTGCTCCATGGCACAGGGTCTGATGATGCCGCAGAGGCTGTGCGTGCTCTGAGCACCCCCAAGGGGCTCCAGTCCCGACTGCTTTCAGAAGCAGATTCTCCGTGGCAGTGGCCAAGTCTGGGGACAGCACTGCCAGCTGCTGTCTTGCTACATCTAGCATGCCAAAAGTGGCACAGTTTCTGGGGACAGAGGGGAAGGAGAGGACAGAGAGAGAAAATGTTTGGATCTCACTGCTTTCCTCCCACACGCAGCTGCCCTAAGCATATGGCTGCTGTGTGTTGTGCAGTACAGTTGAGCTTGAGCCTGGGGTGTCCAGCTGTGGCAGGGCTGCCGCTGCTCTGTTTTAAGCATCAGATTAGACATCAGACCCCAGAGGCTGGCGGTGAGCTAGCCTTGGGCTGCTTTCCTCCCAACACCCAAGAGTGCACCACCCTCTTGGATACTGATCCAGGATTTCACATCTCTCAGCTGTGATGTTTTCATGCCCTCTGGCCTTCGACTAGATGCTGCTGCCCAGACCACTCAGCAGCAGAACAGTGCCTGACGTCCTTGTGCCCTCCAAACATCCCAGTACCCCTCGGGCACTCAGGTTACACAATACCCCCATGCAGAGCCCACCTCCCTCCTCCTCTACTGTCAGGACGTAGGCATGCACAGGTAGGATGTCCCTTCCCATGCCCTGCAGAGCTCTGAAACCTGGGTCAGTAACCCCAGCCCCCCCACATGGTCTGCCAAATGCAGTGCAGCCCCAAATGCTCCTTCCAGACAGCTTAAGGAAGTTGAGTGCAATTTTATAATATGAGGCTAACTCAGGGAGAACTGCATACATCTCCTTTCCCCCACCCCCTCCAAAGGAGTACGTCAGCATCTGCACCCAGCTATATGGGAGAAGACACTGTACTCCCAAATCCCAGTCCCCCTTTGGCCATCCTGAATTGTGCACAGAGATGCACAACAGGTGAGGCAGAGGAAGCTGGCTGAGAGGGGAAAGGTGAGCTCTTTGACTGCATGGGTCCCTCATTCAGTATAGCTTTTTCCTAGTTAAGCTTGAAAGTACAGTTTGTTGAAAGGATCTAACACCCTTCTCTTTTCCCTTTCTTTTCCTTCTCTTTTCCCTTTCCCAGCATAGATATTCTGCATGCAATTTAAAACAGCCTGTATCAGTAAATCTTGATCTAGTTGGGTACCACAGTGAAATATGCCAGGTGAATTTCAATTAGGCTAAAAAGGTATCACTGAATCAACTTTAAACTCCTTTTAATTAGACCAGCGTATCTTTGTGAGGGGTTGATGTATTTTGGTCGCAGCTGTGCTGTGGTTCTATGCTTCAGCCCTGACCTTGCTTTAGCCATGCTTGCTTGTCCTTCTCTAAAGATGTGTCTAGATGTCATGTCATGAGGCTTATGGGAAGGTTGGAGCGGAAACAGTTCAGTCCTATCCTTCATGCTCACGGTGTTGTTCATACTCAGTGCCAAGATAACAATCTGCTAGTGTTTTTCCAAAGAAATGAAGCTATAATTTCCCTCTGCTTGACATTAGCTGTGAAGAGGAGTTTGTTATGCCCCTTATTACAATAGACGATTGCAGGGTTGAGCAAGATGATGAAAACTTCGAGGTTAAGTAAGGTCAGGAAGAGAAAGCCATGTGGCCCTAAGTGTGCTTAGCAGGTGAATTTTAAGTACCTTTTTCCTTCTCTGGAAGAGAAATTCTGCTTCTCTGGAACTAAATTCTGCTTTCCCCATGGCTTAAAACTTCCCATTCACAGAACGCCTCCATTTTTTTTCTACACCAGCCCAGGTGCATTATTTTCAGCTGCTGGTTGCTCTCTCTTGTGAGCATACAATGGCATGAAAAAAGCTCCAGCTGTAGGACAGGCTTCAGGAGGCCTCCGAGGGATGCAGTGAAAGTAACATCTGCATTACTACCTCAATTTGCAGTGATACTGTCCTCTGACAGCTGAATCCCCTGGTATGCATGTCTAAGAAGTCCTTGAGACTCCAGGTTATCTCTTGGGAGAAGGGCAAACTAGTCCTGGGGGCCATTCTTCCTCTGCAGGATTCATGGCACGGCCCAGATTTTTTTCAGTAATTTTCTTCCAGAATTTTAGAGGGAGAATATTGTTTTTCAGGAAATTATTTTCAGGTTTCAATGGTAACCTGATTTTTCAGGTTTCGTGGTGACCCTCAGCTCCCACAGAGAACTGTGCTGATGGTATTCATTGCTCAGACGCTGCAGGAAGCGAACTTTGGCTATGTACCACATACAAGCAAACTCCTGCTCTTTAAAGCTGTTCCTTATTATGTCCAGTGGCATTCAGAAGAGTGAGGATTTAAATCTGTATTGAAAAGGCAGAGACAAAAATTCTGAACACCACATTTCTTTTTGTTGGGTTTAGATCTACTCATATTCATAACACAGCATTTCAGATGAAATTGGTAGATTTTACCCCACAGGAAAAAGTGCACAGAGATTTGAGACTTGTGCAGAATTCCATTCAGTACCTACAGTATGGTAACGCTTAACATGCTTAACATTAACGCTTAATATTAGGGACCACAGTGATTTCTCTCCATGTCAAATTCAGGAGGAACTCACATCACCCTTCAAATAGCTTTTGCCGTAGAAGAAATGTCCTTCTTCCTCTTGGAGGCCAGTGCGTATACCTGTACTTCTAAGCTTTCCTCTTCCACTGCAATTTGTGTACATTTTCCTCTGTGAAACCTTCACCATTTCTAAGCTCAGAATTTCTCTCACAGTTGATGTCTGTCTTGAAAAATAGTTTCGCTTATGCATTGCTCAATCAATGCTATTCTTACTTTCTTCTATTTTTGGAGCTGGAGTGTTAGACCTGTAAGATGGCTCCAAGTGGTGACCATTGCTAAGAGCCAGTGACCTCCAAGCTCCTTGGAAATGGGGAGTGGATGGGCTGACTGCTTTTCTGGTGGCTCTGCCTGTCAGACCTTGCAGTTGCTGGGCTCACTCGTGGCCCAAAAGCAGGCTTAGGTCAGGTGTTAAAGGCTGAGCACCGACACAGCAGTAATCAACTGGAAGCGCCGGCCTGGATTTTCCACTGTGTAGGTATGTTTTTCTATTAGCTTCCATTTTTCCTAGGCTTGGAACTGGAAATACTGCAGAAAGAGTAATTGAACATAAACAGGATGGTGGGAAGCCTCAGACTGCCTGTGCAAAGGGCACACAGCCTGTCTGTGCCTGCTGGGGGAGATGTGTGCAGGTTGAGGACGTGAATGCAAAAGTTCTTTAGTCTGTTTGTGCAATGCCTGGCTAGCGTGCAGGATGGGCATGAATGAAGTGCATGTACTTGTATGAATGTCTGCTGGTGTCCTGGCGCCAGGGGTCGCGTCATTTAAAGTTTAAAATGGTTAATAATGTTTTCTATTTAATTTTGGTACAAATAAGGAAGTGCAGTGTGCAGCCATCTTTACAGTCAGCCATTTTCAGTTCTCCTTTTTTTCTGATCCACCCTGGACACGAGAACTCCTGTGAGCGCATGCAGCCCAGAAGCAATCCATGGTCACTTCAGAAGTCATATGAGTCATTTAGTTGACCAGATTTTACTGGAAGACACTCCACTGTTTTCAGTAACAGAAGTATGCAAATAATGGAAGTCATACACATTGGAAATGTTCCTGTTTTACTTTGCTTAACAGCAGAATCCATTTTTTGGTATTACTTTCACACAGTACTTTCAAGTAATTCTTTGCAGTTCCTTAATTTTCACATTTCGCTGCAGATTTGTTGCTATAGGTTGGATATGATTACATTTGAAATCAGTGTGTTAGACAATGATAGGATTGCAACAATTAAAGCAGAGAAAGTCCTGACTCTAGCAGCAGAGCTGATGGGTAGAGGAAGAAACAGTGCTGAAAGATAAGCTGCTCCGCAGCTGGGGCAGCAAGACAACTGCTTATTACAGAACAGTCGAAAATAATGGTTAAAAAAGATTTATTCAGCAATTTAATCTCTCTCACTGCATGTGTGATTTTAGAGCTAATGTGATGGACCCCTGGATGTGGAAGGCTTTTGCACAGGATAGGGTGTGTTCTGATCTGTGAGTGATCCAAGTGATGGGTGTTTGTCCTGTACTGCCAATACTGAAGAGCAGCCTCCCTTTAGGCTGCAGGCCAGTGACCCTTCATTTAAAGTCAAAGGTCTCAGGCAGGAGAAGGGGAAGTGAGGTCATGAAAAAATGACCAGTGCTTGGCTTGAATTCACTGAATTCAGCTGCATTAGCATGTTTCCTTTGAGGGAAGGTATGTGACATCTTTGCAATGTGTTGGACTTTCCTGTGGCATCCAGTTGCAGATGTACTGCTACAAGATGTACTGCTTACCTCCTAGTAGCATTACTGTGTTGCTAACAGTATGACTCCTTCAGCTAATTTCAGAGGGGCAGATTTCTTAAGCTAAAAAGCAGAGGTTCAAACCCAGGAAATAAACCATCTGGTCTTTCCTCAGGTGATCGCATGAATAATCAGTGATGTTAATCATGTGAACAGATGCTGAAGGATTACTTTTCTTTTGCTCCAGCAGTGTAACGATTCCTTATTAGCATGGCAAAGCGGTTTTATAATGCCTTTATCAGCTCTCAGAGTGATACAAATTGTTCTTCCCATGCACAGTGAAAGTACCTGCCTATGGGGGCTGTCTCAGTATCGTGCCTATTGAACATCCCATTGACTTTTGCCTGTTAAAATATATGCACCATAATTGTGCTGTCTCTCACCTCCTGGTAATTCTGGGCTAGCTTTGCTAGATTTAAGCTAAATCGAATCCTGGCCATATTTTCTCTCTGTATTGTAATGATCCCTTCCTACTCCCCTTGTTTTCGGGTCTCCCCACAGTCTGACACCGCTGGCCTCAGTTGCTCTCCGGCCCATTTACTGCAGTTTCGCAGCTCACTGACAGCTCGGGTGCAGCAGCAGACTGAGAAAATGAGGCAGAACTCAGAAGAGAGGAACCAGGTTTATTTGCTGTGTTTCTTTCTTTAATAACATTAATATGTCTAAGAAAACCCAAGCCACTGGCAGGAGAGTCCATGCAGAAGATACGATTGTCACCACAATATTTTGCAAGGTTTTGGTCATTTTTGCCAACAAACCGGTATCTATCAGCTTCTGACTAACCTGACAATAGTCAGTAAATGACACAAGTGCTGAACATGGACAGCACGCACATATTGTGTCTTTCACAAGGACGGAAAGTACAGTTTTTCTTAAAAATGTTTTAGTAACTAAATATATAGGCGGGTCTTTTTTTTTTTTTTGACACTTTACACATTTTACATTACATTGATCTTGGCCCAGAATTCTCTGTTAAGTGTTCCACATGAGTGATGCATCTGAAAAAGGCACTTGCTAACTTTTACATGCTATTAATAATTTTATCAAAGAAATAGCCACAGGACCTACACGAATGAGATGTGTTTAAAGCTGCATTGGCTGCATTTCCACTGATTGTGCAGCCCATTCAAATCTGTAGAAGATCAGTGCTCACTAGCAATTGTCATCTGAAGCCAAACAACCACCGTAGCTCGAACTTCAGACACCAGAAGTCAAACCACAGTCAGGCTAGAGAACAGAAAGTACAATACATGGAAAGGGATTTTGAAATGCTGTTTTAGTGAACTTTTCATAGCAGCGAAAATGATGTAACCATTTAAGGAGTTTGAGGTACAGTATGTCAGTTGCTGAAGTGCTTAAAAATAAACCACAGCACACTCGTTTTCACAGACTGGGAAATCGAAGTGCAGAAAAGTGAAATGACTTGGCTCATAGAAGCACAGTAGCCTCTAGCAGGTCAGGACCATATCCCAGTTGTCCAAGACCCTGTGCTGGTGTTAATCAGTAAGGCCTGCTGCTTTGTGTACAGCATAATATGCATAATATGTCTTGTATAGCAATTGCAGTCTGTTGTCATTTTTTTGCTTTTTCTCCAGTGCGAGGGCTGTAAGAAATAGCTGTCTCACTTGCTAGGTGACAGTTTTCCTTACTTCTCAGTAGGAGAGATGAGTTACCAGAAGTGCCCTACAGAGAGAACAGGACTCGTTGCTGGGAAGTTACACATTCAAGTGTCCAAGCCCAAAACCACAATGTACTATTTGCTTTAGACAGTCATGCGATAACGCATTTCTTTCTGTTGTAAGCTGTTAAAAATAAAACAAGGATGCAGAAAATAAATGTTAGAACAGAAGGAGCACCCTGACTTTCCACATAGCTAAGGCAGCAGGGTGGCAGCCCTTGGAGCAGAACAAAAATATGTTCCAGAGAGTTGTTTCTTTTTGCTCAGAGTTAATGAAAACTGCACACAATTTCCCTACCTGTTTTTTAAAATTATTTTTAAAATCAGCCCCATTCTGAACATTGTTTTGGATGCTGACATCTGACTAGGAAGCAGCTATACAAAACTACATCTGCTTGGCTCCTATGTCCTGTTTACCACCTGAATTTTGAAATATCCTGCCCTAACATTAAGCTCTCCAGGGTATTCACTTACACATCTACTTGTTTCACCCATTAAAAGAAGAACGAAGAAGTCTCATATCTTATCCACTTTGTAATGTAACTCAGGGTACCGCCAGCCTTCCCCACTTTGCTCTGGTCACGCTCAAGTCGGTCAGGCTGTGGGCAGAACTCCCAGTGGGCGCTGTGTCACTGGGCATCATCTGTCACAGGGCAGGGGTACCGAGCTCACCGTGATTCAAGGGGAGCAGAGTGGTTAAGGGCAACTGGTGATGAGGCATGTCTTTATCTGTATTATGGCATGCTTTATGTGACAATTGCCATCCTGGACAATTGCATCCTAAAAGCACAGATCTCATCAGCTAGAGTTAGGTGGTCCGAGCAGCTGCTGTGAAAGACTTCTGCCAGCCGTGTGCTGGAAGTAGGGGAAGAAGAAATGGGCGGTGGGGAGGGACATAAAAGGTACATTTTTCCTAGGACTAAACCAGCTCCTCTTTGGGTGCTGTGAAATAAATCATGTTTCTAGAGCTGTAATAAGAAAGTAGTGCAGCGAATGGTTGTCACTAATCTGAAACAGGAATGATTGTCACTAATTAGCTCCTGGCCCCACCACAGAACCTGTCTCCACAGGATGATATCTTACACTGCGGGCACGGTTACTTTTGCCTGTTGAAAGTACACTTCCAGAAACGGGCAGGTTATCTCCGCCTTGTGGGGTTTATAAGAACACGGTTCCAAGGCAAGGGACTGGAAAGCACCTAGTTCCAAAGCAGGCTCTTGTAGACTTTTCACACTGTTTGAGCAGATGGAAACCGCCACTGCCACCACTTCTGCTCTGTGGGACAGAGCGTGTTGATCTGCACAGGGACAGAAATGACTATCTGTTATCACCATGACTTACATGTGACCAAGAGGGCGGATGCTGCCGCCCAGCAGGTGCAGAAGATTCCACGATGTGTTATCTCTAGCCACGGACTGTCCTGTTTCCAGGAACACTCTTCTGATGGAGGAGATAAGAGCCTGCCAGTAACTTCTCGTATGTGAAGGAGTCAGCAAAAGTGTCTCCATCAAAATGGCTTTGTAATTGCATTAGTTCCTCAGAAGCACAGGAGGAAATGTAGATACAGCTGCATGTCGTATCCTACTTTTTTACATGTTTTGTTAGGTAATTGTATCATATTTGTGGTGTAGCAGATAAATTAAGTGGACTATGAAATGGCAAACAAATAAATCAAAGTCCTGCAAACATGTATGAGCAAATGTACTGAATCCAGTGAGCTACTGCAGGTGTGAATATAGTCACTTTTTCTCAGGGCTGAAAGGATCAGCTGCCAGCTTTTCTGTGTGTGCATGATTTGAATCTTTTTTTAGAACAGGGTGGATGGAAGGTGCCTCACAGTGTCTAGTGACTAGCATGCATCAGGAATTCCCCCATAATCCAACCCAAATGAGCACGGATGTACAGTAAGATCCATCAATACATCATTCTTTACAATAATTGGAAATAAAGAAGTTTGTCAAAATTTCTGTCCTGAATTTCATGCCCTACTCCGTTATGGTTGGCTCTAGGTCTCTGGAATCTTTCCAGTCTGGAGATGAATTAATGTTTTGGGGTTTTGCAAGCAGGCAAGTGTGGCAACTTAAGGGATAAGGGCTTGATCCAAAGGCCATTTGCTCCAGTTGGCCTGGGCTTTAGCTCATTAGTCCAAAATAATTAAGGACGTTGTACCACCCTGCAACGTCCAGGCAATGCTGAGATCTTACACTGTGCAACTAAGTATAAGCAGCAGTTCACAGCAACACATTTTGCCCTGTGTTAGCCACCTGGCAAACACTTCCATTGCTTTTGTTGTTACCTAAAGCATCCTTCTGGTGAGCACAGAGGAGGCAGGAGTAAAAAGATAAAAAGAGAAGAAATTTGGTTTGCTGTGATCTATACAAGTGGGATGAAGGTCCGTTGTTTCTGGAACATATCCATGAGTTCCTTTTAAGCAGACTGTGTTTGGGGTTTATGGGATTCAGTGGCGAATGAGTCAGGTGATGTGCTAGTATGTGAGGACAGGCATTATAGCTCTCAAACGAAAAAGCTAACAAGCAATTACTGTTGCAAATTGGTGTTTGGGCTGCCACAACTCTGCTGTTCATTCTCCTGCTTTATCCCCCTCTTCCTCTCCCAGATTTAGCTTCTGGTATTCCCTCTGGAGCACATCTCCTAGGGACAGAGCCTGCCCATCAGTTTGGCTCCTGGCTGGAGGGGGAATTTGCTATCCTCATCTGTGCTCAACTCTAATACCGTGAGTTAGGCTATGCGCTGCTTCTGCTGCTCTTGTAAGCAGAAATTCATCTTGATCCTGGCAATATTGCACTCGTGGGCTAGCTCTTACAGAGGGTTCTTGCTGTCATGTGCAGTAATGGGAAGGGTTGGACGAACAGCCAAGGGTCTGAAATACACAGCTGTGAGACTCGCCCAAAAGCCCGACTGCTCTAGAGGGGCAGTCTGGTCCAGGCTTTCAATGGCTGACAGATCCCGAGTGCCCAGACATTCACCCCATCCCAGAGCCACTGGAGGAGACCCTACGGTTGCTACAGCCTTGACAATCAGCTGGTTCTGTGGAGGACAGCCACAACTCCCAGATCCTTTTCAGGCCACATACAAAAGCTCTGTGTGTTGCAAGAGGACTACAGACCACCCTTGGGAACCCTTGATGGACAGCTTCCCAGCCTCCTGGCCCCACAGCGTCACCCTGAACTCATCATTTCTGCTGGGCCAGAGGCCTTCTATGAGTTAGCCTGAAGTGCGTATGCTTGTTTTCCTCTTGCACTGAATAAGAGACTGACAATATCTAATTGTCAATACCCCTCCCTTGAGAGACATGCAACAGAGTTGCTCCTCAGGGCATATTCTCCACTGCTGTATTTAGAACAGTTTGAAAAGACCAAATTTTAAAAATAATAGTCTTTCCAAAAACTCCCCACCCACAAGCACTCCTCTGCCAAATTTCAGTTTGAAGAAAATGAAAAAGGACAAGTTTATACACTCTGATGAACAGGAGTTCAAAATGGAACCTGAACATCGTAATTCTTGTTAATGTACACTGATAATGGAAAGCAGAGGTGATGATGGCATAGTGCCCAGAGGGGCCCTTCGTTGTAGATGCTTATGTTGTTGCTTCTTTTCTTGGTTTATATTAAAGGTGAAAACCTCTCTTTTCTTCAGTGTTTAAGACTTCTTTCCCCCTTTTAAATAAAGCTACACATCGGTACTTCTGCAATGTTGTTAACTGCAAATCACTTGCACAGTGAGTTTAGTTGTTTTCCTGTTCATGACTCCCCGTTTCTGC
Organism: Anser anser; assembly: GCF_964211835.1. Lineage (NCBI taxonomy): Eukaryota > Metazoa > Chordata > Aves > Anseriformes > Anatidae > Anser > Anser anser. The sequence goes on from NC_139732.1 coordinate 13,546,403, forward strand.
AGATATTGCATGTTTAGGTTATTTGTGAACATTTGCCACAAAACACTCAGTGGACAGTTGTCAGACTTTCGCTTCTTCTGGTAAGTATTTGTAAAGGAAGGGTCACCTAAGTAGATGGCATTGTTTCTGTTCCCTGTTTTGATAAACAGTATTTGTCCTGTGCGTGCATACTAAGTCTAAAGTGAATGGTAACATCAAGTAATTTTATTGGCCTGCAGACACTGCTTTAGAAAATCAAAGGAGGCAAAAATATCATGGTTAGGTGGTTCTCGAAAACTTAGGTGAACAGAACTCTTGTGAAAGTTGTGTCAAACTCCATGCAGGAGTCTTGAAACTGGATGGAAGAAGAATGGCTTTGGATTAGTAAATACAGCTGTGGAGGCTGGGTTCCACACTACTTGCACTGATCAAAGTTAGTGATGTGAATTCTGCAACTTGGTTGTCTTTGTGCAAACTCTGCTGCTGTGCACTCATACTTATCCAGCTCAGATGTAGGCAGTCATTTCTAAAGGTTGTAGAACACATTTGTGCCACTATGATTCCACATCAAGTAATAGGTATTTTGCCAGTCTCATGGCTAACCCATCATTGTAGATGAATTCCGACCTCACTGAACCCTCTGTGGCACCAGTGAAATGTATGTAGTTAAAGGCAGAATTTAATCTTTAGATTTTATAAGGGTATGACAATTACCTTTTACCCATGCACATGAAATACTGCATCAGGCAAATCTATAATTAGTTAAAACTAAAACAAAGTGCATTTCTATTATTAACAATATTGCATAAAAGTCTCAGTGCCTTAGCTGAAAAATCAAAGCCAAGTAACAGTTCAGAGACAGTTGCTGCTATAAAACTTTTGACCTTAGTTACCGAATGTACACACAAACAAATAAACTAACCAGACAGAGATATCCCCCTAGGAACAATCATGATTTGCAAAATTCTGGGGGCTTTCAGCCAACCTGTAAAGTTGATGGAATGAAAAGTGTGCCTGTGTATGCCAGCTCATTAATCAGTGCCCTTTTTCATGAGCTGAAAGGATGGTTTGTAGATTTGCTTCTACCCAAGGCATCCGTTTTTGCATCCTTTCCAATAAATACTGCTGACTCGAAGGCTTCAGGAGTCAGGAAGTGTTTTGCTGAAGCATCATGGACAGCACTGTGTATCTTGTAGTGGGAGCTCTGTGGAAGGCTGTATCTTCAGTCTTGCCAGTTGTATTCTTCAGATGCATCTATCCTCTTGGATGCATATTGCTTCATGTTGGCTTAAAATACTGCTGTGTTATATTGTTATATCTGGGACCTCTTCGACAACTGGTTCCAAATACATTTCTTCAGTAATGTTTGAGGTCTCTGATGGTCAGCATTGCTTGTTCAATGGGTCTCAAATATGCCAAGTTAGTTCTCAATATTCCTGTGTCAATTCTGCTTATTGTTAGCCTCTGGCCTTGGCACATCTCACCCAGAGTGCTGAGGATTATCTCACTGAGGAATTGTGCTGGTCTCCATCATTCAAGTCTTCTTGCAGTCAGCTGCAATCATTTTCCAGTGAGCAGAAGTGGTCGTTATTGAACCTTATATGTTTTTTTCTTTTTCAGTGTAAATTCTGTGTTGACAGCATGCTCATCCCCAAAGCCCCTTGAAGTCCACTTTAAATCACATATTAGAGGCTTAAATGTATCATTCAGATACCAATGAACTTGTACATACTGGGTATGATTCAGGGTAGCATTTTAGAAAGTGACAACTCCTTTTTAGCATCCGTGAGTACTCCTGGAACATGCTGAGCTTGTTTTCCAAAGCTCTGCTCCTTGCTGGCATTGCCTCCCAACTCTGAAAACAGGGCTTTGTATCTCTTACCCTGAGTCCCCTAAGATAGGGGAGAATCATAAATATGAGCCTCAGGTATCTGTCATGCAGCAACTGTGTGGCGCAGCTGGGAGCTGAGCTGCTGTGACTCTGACATCCCTCTTCAGGATGCCTCACAGAGTATGTGTTCAAATAGATATATAACACGCTGATCTTACCCCGTTACAACATACTCCTACTCAAAGAATATTGCAGCTAGCTTACATAAGAACTAGACAAAACATTGCCATTTGAAGCTCATGCCCACTGTTAAATCACGAAGAGAACGGTCTCTTCATTCATATGTTGTTTCCCATGCTGTGCCACATCGAGGCACCAGAATAAAAAAGACAAGTAGATGTTAGGAAACTAGCCCAGCAAAACCTCTTTAAAAGTTTACAGAAGGCCTTGACTTGCTCTTGGGTGCATGGAGGATGGAGTGAGGATACGCAGTGAGAGGCTGCATCTGGTCACTGGGAGTGGAGAGAGGAAATGTAGTGTGAAGTGGGGGGACTGTGGGAACCTGCTGTGAGCCACGGGAATGTGCTGTGTTATAGCTAAGTGAGGTGCCATCAGCACACAGGTAACACAATGGGAGACAACATAATATAGCCTTTTTTTTCTTTTTTTTTTTTTAAGTACAAGGGCAGTATTTCTCTGCATTTAGAGGCAAATCCCATCTTTCTTTTTGCCCGGCCCCTGGGCCTACTCTTGGGCAACTAAAGGGCTCAGAAGGCTTGGGAAAGTAGTCTCATGTCCTTGCAGCTGGTTCCTTACTCCTGTAGGCAAAGCTGGAGAAACATTGTCCCTGTTCTGGAGCAAGAGCAAAGGGTGATCTTCTGCCCTTTACCCAATAATGTTTATTTCCTGAGTGCTAATCTGAATTAAACTTTTCCATAAACTATTTTTGAAGCAAATCAGCTCACCAGGCTTGGATATGGGAGTCCAGCGAGCCAGGCCTTGAAACAGCAGGTTCCTATAACAAAAGGTTAAAGTGTCATGCATAGAAATGACCCTTTCCCTTAGAAGAACAGCCGCACAAAGCAACCTACAATTTGTCCAGCTAACAAGATACACATGGAACTTACATTTATAAGCCTTTAATCGTATGTGTGTCTTCACTAGCTGTGCTGCGACATGTTTGGGCTGTATAAACTCTTCAGAGTCCTGTCCTTGTATATTTGTGCGAAATGTCTTACACACCTACAGAGCTGTATATAAAAAATAAATCCTAATCCTCATCAATAATCAAAGAAGGGAGCAGCTGCAGGCTGTACTTTGGCTGACCCTGGCCCAAGTGAGCTAAAGAGAAGGAAATAAAAACCCAGCATATGGCACTGAGAAGCAATAGACAGTGTCTCAGCTCCTGTCTGAAATGATCCTCATTCCTGTAGTGCTGGAAAAACATGGAGGATTTTTCTTCCCATCAATAGCAGGGTTGCACCAAGGGGCTCCTAGTTCTGCAGATCCCTATGGCCCACATACCCTGCCGAGGTCTGAGGGGAGAGGGTAAATGCCAGGAGGAGAGGCACCGGGACTGTCCCTGGCCTGGAGGGAATGAGGCAGGGTGACTCTGGGAGCACACCCACAGCCTGACCCAGCTGTAGGGACGTGAGTGATACTTCTTTCATATGGGCATCACTTTGCTGAAGCCAAACTTCCTCTGTGGCCTTTTCCACAGGCTGCTCTGTGCGATGCTGGGGTCCTCAGGATGACACAAGGTGTGAATTCGCTCCACTTTGTCTTCACTGCCTGCCAATCTTCAGCTGCTTTCAGTCCTCACAGGGATAGTAGACATGCACAATTTCACGTGTTCCACCACAGCTGAATTTTCAGTACAAATCCCCACTTTACAGCTCTCCTGTGCTCTCAAAGATGAGAAATTATGTTCTTGCCAGTTTAACCCATGTAAACTTCATTGTAATCTGAGTTTGGGAGAGAATTAATAAATCCCAGTGCAAGTTTCCTGGGAAGGAATTCTGGTCTGTTTTCAAGATGATGATGCAATCTCACTGATGGAGTGAGAATAGCTTTTCCTTCAGTCCACACCTTGGGATACACATTAGTTACGTAGAGTAAGTGAAGTATTCCCAGGAACACCAACAGAATGACAGTAATTTTCTTTCTCTCCTTTTCCCACCATTCTGAAGTCTTCACTGTTCTCCTTTCAGCTTTTAAAACAGCATGGATTGCTTTATTTTAAAATCAAAATCCTTCCATCAGATCTCTTCTGCTGGCTACACGCCTGTCCTCCTTCTGCATGCTGCTCTGAAATAATACTGTGCTCATGCCAGCAGCAGTTGGTGGGAGACCAGTTTACAGGACTGAATGGGTGGTATGGGGAGCACTGAGGTAGCATCGTTACACTGCTACCTGAGAAGTGATGCAAATGTCTCGCTCTGTTCTTTTAAAAACTTTAAACTTTATCTCTTAACAAGTGTGCAGTTAACTTCTGTCCTGCAGAATAGCCTTTCTAGCAAGGAGTAGTTACACCTGTAGCGAGTTTCAAAGTTTACCAAATTTTCTTTTCCCCACTCTTTACTGTACCTTTCCAAGTGCCCTTGGTTTCCTTTTTCCCTAGATAGTAAGTAGTTCACCATTGATCTCTTAAGGTTGCATCCAAAATGTCAGAGGTCTCTCACGATCCATGGACAATCCATTTTCAGTCAAACTGGTTGGTTTTGATGGAAATATTTATTCTTCTGCAGCTGTTTCTCAAAGGTTTAAGGCAGTGGTTATATGAGAAAGTAGGTAATTTTAAGTCACTTTGAGGAAAGAAGCAGTTCACCAGTAGCATGCTGCACTTCTTTGGAGATCATCTCATGCTCGTTAAAGTCTATATTGACTATATCATTTCTGTAATTCACTAGTCAAGCTGGAAAAGCATTTCATTCCATAAATACTACACGACATTCCTTCCAATATTCTGTGGGTTGTTATTAGTCCCTTTGTTGGTTGCTTTTTTTCTCTCTTCTTTCTCATTCTGATCCATGGACTTGCTCTCACTTCGAGATAAATCTGAATTGCAGTTTTAAAATACAGAAACAAATTCTGTGTTTTATCTGTTTGGCCTATTTCTTTGTTGTGAAGCAACTAGTACCTCACCCATGCTGTAAACATTGTATGTTATTACAGTCTATACTGACTTAACTGCTTGGAGCTCAGTGTTCACCCACTGCTCTGTCCCCAGTCCCTGGTGGTCTTCAGTCGCTGTTCACTGACTAAAGCCCATTAGGTATGTCTTGCTCATTTGCTTTTCTTATGTCATGTCCTGGGGATGCAGGTGGTCAGTGAAGGACAGCATAAAGCCAAGTCTAACAGAAGACTTCTTTGTCCCCAAGACAATCTTCAAATCTTTGCTGTCGTTTTTCTAGAGTGGCCAAGGCTATATGGCGCATTTATGATTTAGGTTTTGCGGAGGCATGGAAACAGACTCCTGTCCTGCGGAGCTTACTTTATCTAGAAAATGATGAAACTTTGTGAAAATAAGTGGAAAATAAAGAATATACAATTGAAACTGAATTGGAAATGAAATGTAACTTTATCGTTAACCTTGTATAAAAGGCTGCCTGCAGCATCTTTTGAAGCAGACTCTTTTGAGGCTAGTCTAAATCAGTTTGGAATGGGCCTTAGCTAAAGCACAAATTCCACTTTTAAATAAAACTTGTCACTTCTTTAACTGACCTGGTACAAGTTTGTGTGTAGCTGAATACAATGTTCAAGTACAAGACAGGATGTCTACTACTGCCACACATGCTGTCACTGGGAGTTTAGATTGCATGAGTAGATTTTAAAAAGCATGTCTGAATTTTACTTCCAGTCCTCATGTATATTGCTTTTTCCCTTTCTATGCTCATCCAAGCTAATAACCATATGAGAAAGAGTAGAAGGCCTTTGCATGAAGTAACAAAGCTGGACAGCCAGCATGCCTTGGAGAAGCCACTGGGTTGCACTCAATAACTCATTAGAGTTCAAATAAGAAATGAATTGAAATGGGAAATACATTCCAAAATGCTGAGAAAGGAGCAGTAATTTAGACTGAGTTATGGGGACAGCTTCATGTGGTGGGCGAGCACTGCTGATAAAAATGTTCACAGCATATAGTTCTACTTGGAAGAAATTAATTTTGTTGATGGTGCCCTTTCTGTCACTGCATGGATGATTAGGCTAGTGAATAAGTGTATTTTCTTGGCATCGGAGCTCATGAAAACTGTAACTGAATGTTTGGTGATTTCTAGAAGTAGGTTTCAAAGAGAGCAAAATTAAACTTTGGGTGACAATGGGACTTTGAATTTAACATTGTGTGTCACTTTGGATAGGGCCCTGGGAATGTATGGTGCAAAATGCATCAGTGACAGATCAGCACTACATAATCAAATTAATTTGCCCAACCTCTAAAAGCTGAAATCTGCAAATCTAATTTCCTGTAGAGGCTCTTACTATTGTTTACAGCTGTACTGTAAAGCATATATGGATTTACAACAGGAGAGTCATCTGGCCTTAAATGCAGTTGATTGTTTGGCTCAGGAGTATAATAAAACTGTCAGCCAAACTCTGCCATTGAACGCTGAGTTATCTATACTTGTGACAGGAGCCTGTCAGTGATTTCCAGTAAAAACTCCTGGAGGCCTAATAATTGTAAAAATGCTGAAAGAGAATTTTCACCCTCATTAAGAGTCAGAAATGGGTTGTATATTTGTGGGCTATAATCAAACTACACATATTTCAGCTGTGCAAAGCTGCCCCTCCAGCTGTGCATACTCCTTGCCTTGCCTTGCCTTTCCATCCCATCCCATCCCATCCCATCCCATCCCATCCCATCCCATCCCATCCCATCCCATCCCATCCCATCCCATCCCATCCCATCCCATCCCATCCCATCCATCTCTCAGTGTGAGTGATCCGCCCATGCCACCACTGTCTTGCTGCTGTTTCAGCCAGGGGGTGTACTGGGAGCTGTAAGTATCCTTATTTTAGCTAGCAGAGGTGAGAGCGGTAAGCAGGCCCCCAGTGCAGCCATCTCATCTGGCACAGGCACACTGACACGATGATTACGAAGCTCTCAGCTGAAGGGGCACCTTCAGGGCCCAGCTGAAGGGGCACCCCAGGAGAAAGACGGAGAGTGAGCTGGCTGTGCTGGCTCCCCACAGGTCTTGAACTACCTCTGGTAGCATCTCTTCTGGGGCACATACACCCTCCTGCACCCTGAGACCACCCTGCTTTGCTCCTAATCTTCCAGCAGGCTATCCTGGGCTCCTTCACCTACCTGAGAGGTGGGCGATGGGAGCACCCACAGGGCAAGTCCCACAAGGGAGAGGAAGGAAGCGCCTCCATCTCCCACATCTCAGACACTGAGCAAGTGAAGGGACAAACAAATGCTGCCCCTGCCAGGTTTGGAAGAAAGGGCTGGTGTCGGTACAGTAGCAACATGGAGGCTAGGATGTGGGTAGTGGACAAAGCATCTCTGCAGTCCAGAGGAAAGTGTGTAGCACGATTAGGTTCTTGGCATTTACTGTAGGCAAATTTAGATGGTTGTTTTCCCTGCACGCACATCCTTCCTTGGTGTCTTTGTCTATGGAAGCATTGTACAGGGAGCTGTACTCGGGGTTACAGTTTCTGTTAGATGGTTGGGCTCTTAAAAGGCAGCCTTACAATGGTCTTTTGTGGATCTAATCCTTGGGAGTGTGAGTCTTGCTTGCAATAGGGATTTAAATGACCATGTGTCTCAGAGTGCTCCAGACTACCAGAAGAAATATTCCTTGCCCTGAGCCCTGTGAGTACCTGTAGCAAATTTTCATCAGGAGTGGAAAGAGTGTTCTGTATTCATAGAGCTTAGTCCCATCAAAGCAGACAAGAGGTACTCAGGAGATCGGAGAGGGAATCTGACTTTATTTTATTTATTTGTTTGAATTTTGTTGACATCAGCAACCACTAGAGCATCAGAGTGCCTCTCAAAAACATGAAGGCATTATTTAGAAAGATAACGGGGTAGAAGTAGCAGTGCCATAGCAGTTGTTGCTGGTTTCATGTGTTTCTTAATTAACTCTCAAAACTCCTTTCATACAATTCTTTCAGCCTAAGAAAATACAGTTTTAAACTTGACCAAAGAGCTTATGAGGGAAGCAAAAGCCTTCAGAAGAGGCTGAGCCCCGGAAATGCCAGCTGTGATTCATTAGTGTCGTAGAGACACATAATTAAGCTGATGAGGACAGGGAAAGTTTCCATAACAGCAACAGTACTAAAATGAGATTGGAAGAGTCGTCATCATTGTTTGAAACAGACACAACCCTTAAGCAGATCACTATTATTTTCTAGACTCTTTGCAGTGCTTGAGGCATTGTGCGACTCACAAAGCCCTTCAGCCACCTCTTTCCCTTCCATTTCTCCATCATTGTAGAATTTAAATAGCTTGTTCTTCTCAGACAATAGATTTGTCTTTCTTCCACCAATACTGTGTTTATTATAAATGACATTTCTGCTTAAACAGAAGGGTCTTGATTCAAAAAAGGCATCAGTTAGGTTTTCTTTACCAAAGTACAATTCCTTTTTGAAGAATTCGAGTGAGTTGATTTCAGGTATTTGCATAGCAGCCAGACTTGTGTTCAGAGGAAATTCAGTAGTTTCAGGAACAAGTGAGTTTAGATTTAATTGCTGCTCATCTATCTACCTACCTACCTACCTACCTACCTACCTACCTACCTACCTACCTACCTATGTGACTTAATTAATTTTGAAGGTTTTTCTAAACACAGCAGGGTGGCCACAGTCTTTATGATTAGTTTGGCTGGAGGAACAAGCCATGAAGTTTAGTGGCAGACTAATGAAGACCCTGTTTCTCTATCTGGAAGTGTTAATCTTACTTGAGATATACTAGTGAGTCTGCTGGTTGCTACTCAAAGTTTTTTTTTTTTATTGTGCTAATTGCATATATTCTCTTGGTGATGTTTCCAGCACAGAAACAGTTGGGAATCTTTTGTTGAGTTGGGCATTGTGTTGAATTGAGTTGAAGTCAAGATAATGTTTCGATACCTCTGTTCTTATGTGTGTTGGCTGCTGCACAGGGATGGAGAAATGGGAGTATGTACTTTACAGCCAGCAGTCTGTGGTTTACGCCCCATAAGCTCTAGATCACCCACGTTTCTGTCTGAGGCAAGCCTCAGCAAATTCAGGCTTGCAGGATTTCTTTGTGTGGTTTGCAGCTCCAACCTGCTGAGTCCTGTTTGGGTGTTCAGGCTCATGTGAACTAGGAAGTGTCCAACTGATGTCAAAAGGAAACAAAAATAATTCATTTGGAATCCGATCCAAAGTTTACTGAAGCCAGTGCTAAATCCTGCTGACTTCAAACTGCCTTTTGGTCAGAGGTGTCTTCTGTAAGGAAACCAGTGACATTTACCTCCCCCGTGTGCCCGGCTCAATAAAATCCCCTCACCTAAGACAATTAGGAAAGATCTTCCCCAGGCAGTCTCCTGAGTTGTGAAGGACTGCAGCAGAGTTTCCCTTTTATACTAATTTTATGGTGACCAGCATCCTAGAAGAACATGCCAGAAACAACCTGTTAAAGCACAGGCGGAGAAGAGCCTATGAAGGCACTTGGGCACAGTGCTAGCTGGAAGAGCGAGCTGAGAGCGAGACCCCAGCGTCTCCAGGGCTGGTAGCAAAATGCTACCTAGACACAGGACAACGTAATGGGAACTGGCACTTACATTTACAAGCAGCCAGCGGAGGTACTGGCTCAAGCTATTCCTCGTGAACCAGGGCAACTGCTGCGTGTGACAGTGCATTGGGGTGTTAGAAGAGGGGCTTAATGCTGCTCCAAGGTAGCAGGAGCAAGGGCTTTGGTACTTGTGACTAATCCCTCACTTCTTACGCACGTGTGCTTGTTGGTGACTGCTCTGAATCCCCCCGGCAGGTGAGTTGCAGGGGCTGGGTTACTCTTGCAGAGGTCAGTGGCCATCCCACCTCCCCCTCCCACCATGGGGCTCCATACAGGCACACTGCAGGCCTGTGGTTGAATGCTGCAATCTGGTCCCGCATGAAATACTCTGCTCTTTAGGGCTGTGGTACAGTAACTTGAGCAATCCCAGCTATGTGTGTTTTGTCATATGGCACTATAAAATAGGAACATGCTTTCCTACAGTTATTAATTTTCTCCTGCAAAATAAAAAATATGCTAAATCTGCCACTAGAGTTCAGTGTTTTCAGACTCCCTGGTGCTGAGGGGCAACTGATGAGGGGCAAATGCATTCGATGCAGAAAAGCTTTTGTTGCCAGGAATATTTCAAAAAGAAATTTCATGTATTTAACATACTGCCAGGATACATAGGAACATCTGCACTAAATATCAAAATGGAGGAGTCTTCTCTAGAAATTCGATTTTTCTCTACCATCTTCTTTAGTTTGTCTCTAAGCAAAATGGATCTTTTTGTAGCTGCATAACTACTTTTGAGAGACAGTTATAATGGATTGTAGAAGAGATCCGAATGAAACTGAGTATATTGGTTTGCTTCCTGATGTTTAAAATTACAGATTAATTCAACCAAATATGAAGAAGAGCTAATATTTCTGTATATGTTTTGTCAGTTGAATACAAAGTGTTAATGTTTGTTGGTTTGCTTCTCTCTGATCTGCAAAGAAGAAGGTTAGGAAATATCTTTGGTCTCATCTTTCCTGTTATGATAAATAACTGATCTGTGGTCAGAGCCGTAAAGTTCATAACCTACCCAGAAAAAACTTAGGAACAAACCACTGCTGCTGCAACATTATGTAAAGTGGAAAACCTATTTTCCTGGGGAGGGGTGCTGCTTAAAGATGATTTCACAAAAGAGGAAGCCCTTGCTGTTTATCCTGCTTGATCCAAATGTGCAACATTTCCTGTGGCCAGATCTGCAGTAAAATCAAAGAGGGTAGCCATTTTCTGTGGTCTATTGCTTCCTATAGCATGCCCATATGAGAGAGGAAGAAATTACCATTTGTTATAAAACTACCCCCTAACCTTCCTTATCTGATTAATCAATTAAAAACAATGATTCATTGGTAATAACCCCACAATGTCCAACTGATAATCTGTTTTTCACATCTGTCTAGGAGAACCACTGTCTATTTTAAGGTGACAGAAAGCCATTTTACATGTTCTGAGAGATGGAATGTATCCTTAAGACTTTGCAAACACAGAGTGTAGACGGATGATAAAATCTTTGCTTGCAGGAGGTCATTAAGTGTTTGATTGTGCAAAATAGCTAAATCTTGGGTTTTAGAAAATCAACACAACTATTTAGAGCAATCTAGAAATGAAGACACTCGTTAATAATCTACATGTATGACCCTATCTTGCAATCCTGACACAGGTAAAATCACTGTATGAACTTGGGGATTTTGCATGTTCAGGTAGTGCATCATTACATTTCTGTGTATTTCAGTTATCACAGAAGGTGCTTAGAATCTCTATGGTAGGCACGTTTTTAAAAACAGAACACGGACAGAATGACAGCCAGCCAGACTTCAGGCCTTCCGGCAAATGCAGACAGACACAAGTGCCAGCAAGCCACTGGTAGAAGTTGTGTCATTCGAGGCCAAAGGTTAGTGCATTGACTAACACCACGCACACTCGCAGGCCTGAGAGTCCGCTCATTCCTCATCCAGACTACAGGAGGGAGTTCACTCAGCTGTACCCGGGTATTGACAGTTAATTACAGCAAGCTTGTGGCAAATGAAGAAGGCTACACAGTCTTTCAGTGGTGCATATAGAGCTACCACACACACATAAGAATTATATTAAGAGAAAATTATTTAGGTTATGTAAAGTCAAACAGAGAACAGATAGGAAATGCCATAATTTAGATTACCTGCATAATCTTGCCTCAAGTAATTGCACCCTGGGCGTTTTATCTGTGATGGCTCCTACCTGGGCTAAGCAGTAGTCTTCAAGTACGGAAAATGCAGAGCGCTCTCTAAATGGACTTACTGTGATACCACTTTTTTACCAAGGAAACAAGCCATGCCCAGTGTAGCACGGAGCAGACTTTCTCCTTTACTTAGGACTGATGCTGTATTCTGGTGAGGAGGAGTTTCTTTAAAAAGTCTGTTTTTGTGCAGGGTTACAGACAGCCATGTGTGGGGAATGCAGTTCTTCCCGTTTTCTTGAGCACTGAGGTAACTGTGCCTCCTGGATCCTGCAGCCTGGTGACTGGCACCCCCTAAATACTGAAATGATTGATGAAATCAGTTGCCAGCTTGAAGTCCTGGGTGGGTAATGCAGGAGACAGAGGCAGGATTCCTGGATTCCACTTGTGTCTGACTCAGTGTGTGTGATCTTAAGCAGTAAATGTAAGTCAAATCAGGGCATGCTCTGATCTGTCATGGAAGGCAGTTATGGGATTAATGAATGTTTGTCAAAGCTAGTTTAGTCAATACTGCAAAACACAGGCACAACTAACTCTTGGGTGTTGGATCCCATTTTATCAGGTACAGGCTGACAGACTCAGATTTAATGAGGATGCTGCAGTGCAAGGCAATGCAAGGCACTGCTCATGTTAGTCTGCTGAGAATACATCTTCCTTCTCAGTGCAGGGCTTGCAACAGTGTTTTCTGCCCTCCCTTTCTCTTAATCGGACACCAAGATCCATGGCCTGAATTCATTCGGTGAACCCATTTACTATTTCAGCTGCATCTGCAAGAGTTCCTCTACCTTTGCACTGGGTCTGCATCCCTGATCCATGCCTCGCACAGCAAAGGAGGGACCAGATAGTCTATGGACAGAATATATACCCACATGCACCAGCTACTTTGCAGTAAGTCCAATTCTTTTGGATTGGGTCAGATTTACTTTCCATGCTCAGAACGGTTTACGGGACTCATACCACATTTCTAACATTTCCCTGAGGCATCAGACTAACTGCCGCTGTGCAGAACAATGGGGTAATCAATGCAGGCACAGTGGGGCTGTCTAATTCTTCTGGAATTGAGACAAAATCCATGGGAAGAATTGGGCCAAAATGCACATTCCCAGAGCGAGTGCCTACAGTACGCAGTTGCTCTGGTTCTCCGGGAGAGCAGCAGACCCACAGAGCAGCCCAGCACAGGGAGCTGCCCCAGCTCCTCCATCTGCCGCCCGCAGGAGCTGGGGGGCAGGTGGTGGAGCTGTTAGGGCTCCCGGACTGCCAGAACTCCAGACAGGTCCCTGGGGTCCTCAGCACTTCCAAGGAGGAAAAATAGAAGAGAGTGCCCTTTGCTGGACACCTCCTGCTCGGTGGTACTGGGGAGAATCTGAAAGCTACAATTCAGTAATGAAATGAGTGTGCAGAGCATCCCACATTTGACTTGTGTGCGTCATTGGCTCCTAAAGTCCAGGTGCCAACTTCCTGGCCAGAAACTAATATTCTGAAAATATCAAAATGCTGGAAGTAAGTGTCCCACATCTGAGACAACCAAAATGTGGACATGTTAGGTTGGAACTTTTAAGGCTTGAAAAATGTTAGGAATCATGGAAAATGATGTAAAGTATTCCTATAATCAGAACTAGTCCAGAACTTAGTCCCGTATCTGTATGAATCACAGTAAAGCAGAATTATTTCTGCATGCGCTCTCTCCCTCTTTCTCACTCACTGCTTTTGCTGAAAAAGAAGTTCATCAGGTTGGTTTTGTGTTACCTATTTTACTGTAGTTAACTCATCAGTTGGAAGTTAGTCAGAGATTAGGAAACATTATGAAGTTATCAAAAAACTGGCATGTTAGGATGAAATCAGTTAATCTTTAGCCTCACAGGATAGAAAGAGGAAATGTAATTGCAACACTGAACTGTGTTTTACAGTCATTATCACTTAGAAAGCCCTTCAGATAATTCTATAATTAGCATGGGACATGTAACGGAGGAAAAATACCTGACACGAGAGGAACTTAGTGAATGTTTTCATTCTCAAGTGGGATTTAGCTGCCATGCCAATGCAATCTGCTGAAACAAAGCTCCTTTGAGTAGCAAGTCATAGTTTACGATATCTTAGGGCAGCAGACACCTGGACCTTGACTGAGTGGCATGGCTCAAACAGCTGCTTGTGCTCATCGCTAAATAGCACACACAGTCAGGAGCAAACTGCACTCACCAAATGGTGAGCGAGGCTTACTCCAGTCAGGCAACTCACTGCATTTATCTGATTCTCAAATACCTTTCAGCACAATCATTGCTTCAGTCAGATCATTGAATTAAAACCAGCTCCGTTTATCACACATTTTGATGTTTATACAGTACCTGTCATCACTCACTTAAATGGATAAGAATATGGATAGAGATTAATTTCTGCTCTGTATTTGGTCTTGAAATATAAACTGTGTTTTTAACTACTAATTCCTGAAGTGTGACATTTTGTGAAAGATCTACCTAAATCTTAACAATAGTTACTGGCACTTAGTTCAGGAATGATTTGCAACAGTGTTATTTATATACTGAACAGAGTGTTTGAGTGATTTCATTTCTGCTGAGGAAACTCTAATAAGTTTTCAGGTAATCAGAATCCGGGTTCTAATGTTGAATTGTTAGATAAAAGGTGACAAAAGAAAAGATTGCTTTGTGGTTCTTTTAGCGAGGTAAGAGAACCACCTTGGCTTTCTTCTGTCATTCCAGATGAGCTCTTCAGAAATTGCCTACCTACAGTTCTTGAATGGAAAACTGCTGTTTGGTTCCACTGTTGTGGAAAAAAAATCTGTAGAAAATGTAGCTTTTATTGAAAAAAGGAAAATCTATAAATGGTATTCTGTCTAACGTATGACAACATTAATTTTCACTACTACTACTACTACAATATGAACTTGGGCTAAAGGACATGCAAACAGATGTGGGCTGAAGACTGAGCAGCTCTGGGAAGGGGAGTCAGGTGTTTCCAGAGTCAGATACCTGAATAAAGCCTTCTGATCCTTTGACTGTGAGGAACTTGTACAAGTGCTCAGTTCAGACTCCAGATTGTAACAAAAAAAAGTCACAGAGCAGGGATTCAGAGCTGCAGTTGTAATCAGGCAGCCAGAGAGCTAGAACCATCCTACTGAGCCATGTCTGGGAAGTGCCTCTGTTTTCCATCAATTATAGGACATACGTAGGGGTGAGGAAACTTTTCAAGTCTAGTTTCCAGCTTCTGCAGGTAACTGTATTTTCTAACTCCACTTACATCTGAGTTGAGCTGCTTCTTCCCATTTTTCTTACTACATTCCTTTTCTGGCACTTTCCTTCTGTTTCTAGCCCAAATATACCCATGGCTATTTTATACCTCTTTTTCTGTAGTTTCAATAGCTCTTACATTGTCTCTTCAGAGTACCTAAGGGTAGCAATAGTTTTAATTTAGCTGAAAAAAGTGAGCCAAGCACTGCTCAGCAAAGAAAAGATCATTCAAAACCAGGCCATTTTCTGCTCCTCACCACCACACCCCAGCCGTTTTGCGAAGTTCAGCCATTTCTGCCAGCTGCATCATCTCCTGTGCTGTGGCAGTGCTGGGGATCCATGTTGGCCAAGGAGGTGATACTTCTTGCTTGTGAAATATTCCTGGGGAAGGAGAGGGCACTCTCACACAGTCTGCTCTTTAGCGAGTTATATCAGTAAATACCAACCAAAAAATACCAACTGCATACCATTACAACCACAATCGCTCCAGCTAGAATGCTTCACATGCTGCCAGAGCTATCAGTGGAAAGCTGATGCTCTCTGCTGCTGCGTGAGGAGTCCTTCCAGAGCTGTTCACCAGCACATCCTCTCATTCAACCACTGATGAGGCGTGTTTCAAGTGTAACAAAAACCAGATGTTCTGTGTTCATTGTATAATTGCATAGCTGAAAAGAGGTTACAAAGTGGCCAGATAGCACTAAGCAGCAACCAGGGGAAAGGATTCTGTGAAATCCCTGCGGACCAGGTTGAACGTGGCCATTCAGCACCGTGTATTCAGACGGTTGAGAGAGGTTAACCCTTATTTTGAGTCACCTGTTACTTTCCTGAGTAATCTGTAGAATATGCCCCTACCAGACGTGACATGCCCAAGATCCAACTTTCCCGGCTGGCTGCATAGGCTCCACACCTACTTACTCAACTGTCCATGGGTGGCATAGTGCCAGTGCAGCACATGAGCATCCGCAGTGCACCGAGTGCACGTTGCGTGGCACGCAAAGGTGCGAGCTTTGGGCATTACTGGTTTGCAGAACAAACCTCTCCAAGTGTTCTGCTCGCATCTAACCTTTATATTTGTGTTTTGGAGTCATGCATTTGTGTACATATTCAGTGGGCCAAATTTGGAAAATGTGCAAATGGTTGCAGCAGTTTTATCAGATCTGCATTTGGATGTGTATGACTACCATGCCAAAATAATAGTTTGTCACCATTAACAATTGCTGACAGTATCATTAGTAATCTAGCATTATTGGGTAAACAGGATTTTTGATTACAAGATACTTTTTCCCAAAGATTAGAATTTCAAGAATAGAAATAGTTATTCAGCATTTGATATTCAGCCAGACCAGTTGAATTTTCACTAAAAGAAATAAATCCAGCTAACACTAAGCAGGGGTACTTTGTAAACTTAGCCAGATAACTCAAAACCTTGACCAGTCCCAAAGCGCAGATAATTTATGATTTGAAACCTCATGCTATCACCACAAGACCCAGGGAAGAAGTTCAAGGGATACAACATATTTCTTGTTAGAAGCAGTGTAAAATTACTCTCTCAGCTGATGACGTTCTGATGTTTGTTACCCATCCAGATAATTCCATGAAATCTTTGCTCGAACTTGTTGACAAAGTTGCTTCAATATTTTACTGTAATACCAACTGGACAAAGTCAGGGCTTATGCTAGTGAATGGTCTTTGTTCACTGCTAGCAATTAACTCTTTAACTCTTAACTGGAAGCCTTAGGGTTTCACACCCTTAAGGTATAAGCTCAGTGCAACTGCTAAGTTTTATGGTGGGAATCACCAAAATTATCAGGGAAGTGTCAGCAGATTGATTTCCTTCAAATTTATCTTGGTGGGGGAGACTGGCAAGTAATAAGATTATGATTGTTCCAAAAAACCAATTATGTATTGAATATGCTGCCAGTTGCTATAAATCCTGGAGCTTTTCAAGAGATGGCTCCATTATTAGCAATGTTTTTGTGGAAAAATGAGAACCACAACATTGGCATTAGGAAAATCCTGGAAATTGATAAAAGCAAGCTTTTGTTTGGAGGCAGAGTGTAGTTTTGGTTCTCACCTCCTGAAACTGAAAGAGGCCCTGTGTGGTTTTACCCAGAGGAAGCTCAAGCCCAGCCTTGTTTATTAAAAATTCAAGCTACAATGTTATCTCCCCTAAAGAATCAGGTTCCACGCTGGCATGATTCACCCCAGCTGGAGCCAAAGGGCTTGCTGCTGGCCTGACTGGGTGTAGCTCCATTTTTGATGACATAGGCAGGGAGTAAATCTGCCCCAGTCTTCCAGAGTTTCACATCCATAAGGACATAATGTGTGTAAAACGTGCCCTGATCGCAGCGCAGTCTTGGCTGCCGGTGGCAGCTCTGGGAGGAGACCTGAATGGCAGATGACTCCTGTGGGCACGGGGAGGCTGAGCAAAGGGCAGAGACTGGCGCTGGGTGCTGCGTCACCCTCCCCCTGCTCCTCTGTTGTTGAGAAGCCCCTCTTCATGCCTGTGATAGCTGCCAAAATGCTTTCTAGAAAGGTATTTTGGGGAACGTTCAGTAATAGTAATGAGAGAAAAATGAACTGCATTCCCAGTCCCTGAAAGTGCCCTTGATACAACAGTCTTTGAATCTGGCAATCTGGGGGAAGGTGCTGCAATATACTGCATTTTCCTGTTTTATCGTATGCACAATATTGACTCTGAGCATGTCCTCCTTCAGGTGAAAATTGTCATTTACTTCAACATGTATAAGAATGTTCAGAATGTAGGAAAACAGTATCCAATAGATCTCCTAACAAACCTGTTAGAACCATACAAAAAATATCTAAAATAGCAGTAGTTATTCTGTATAATTCCTGGCATCTTGGGGATGACTTCATGCTTTTGCTGTGTTAGAGCAACTTGCATAACTCACTTCTGCTCATGTCTCTTAGGATAACCTGGTTTCATCAAAAAACAGCTTCAGATCACAGAATAATCTTGGCTTCACTGAAGTGAATGGGAGTTTTGCTACACGCAGAATCTTATCCCCAGATTTTCAAACATGAGGAGATGAAATTTTGGCTCTTAACTTACCCTCGGGATTCTTGAATTAGTGGTTCAACTTCCAAAAGCTCTGACACCCACTGATTTCAATAGGAGCTGCTGGAGCTCTTTGAAAAAAGGTTGCTCATTTCCAACACTAAATATGGATGGTGGAATCTTAAAATTAGGCTCCTATTTTTGAAAATCTTGGCCCAAACCTTTATTAATACCACACTACCATGTGTCCTGCATCTATTAGCAAGCATAACAGCATTCAGATTCACATCTGCTGTATTCTCTAAACGTGGGAAACAGAAATGGTCTTTTAATCAAATTTAGATTAAACGCTCTCTCTGAAATAATGATAGCCAGTTATGGATGTTCCATAATTTGCTATTAGTTAAAATATTCCCAAACAGCACAGAAGACAAGTGGTATGTGTATATACTGTTCCCGGAGAGCTCTGGTAATTGGAGTAATTTCAGCAATTTCCAATTTTAGAGGAAGTAACTGATCCCAAGTTGTTACCTAAAGTAATTCTTACTGACAGTATTATAGGCTTGAAACATTTTCTGCTATGCCAATACCACAAACTAGCTGTGCAATTACAAATGTATTTGTCACTTCTGTATTTATGTTATTAACACTGGTAGTTTAAAAAAATGTATTACTTAGAACGGTCTCTGCCTCTGTCCAAAAAAGAGAGGCTTTGATATGTTATTAAAATCAGCATTAAGTCAGATCTCCTCTGATATAATCTCACCAGAATTAACCAGCTAAATAGGGCTGGCTCTGATCTGAATTTGAATGGGAAACCTCTTGGTGTGGTGTAAACGCTGAAGGAAGCAGTATTACTAGTTCTGTAGGTGGCTTGAGTCAATAGCCCCAAATTGCTTTTATTTTGCATCGGGCTGCTGAGGGCACTGACTGTGTGCTTAATAAAAATTGTATGGGCATTTTGCAGAAGAATTAGTCCAGATGTTTTAGCTGGACTTCAATTTGGCTATCCTCTGCTTATCTCTCTAGAAACCCCAAGAGTTAGGCTTGCAAAATATTTTCCATTACCATCCTTGCTTTTTGCAGGCTCCTAATTTCCTGAACTGTGTACTTCTGTTTGCTGAAACTTTATGAGTTCAGCTTCTGTTTTGCAGTGGGTAGAGCACTCTCTCTGCTACAGTTGAGCAAGATCTCTTCTGCCACTTCTGGGTAGGGGGGGAGAGGTGTTTTTTACACATTCCCCAGCGTAAATTGGGCTACCTTGTCGTGAACAGAGCTCTGATATAAATCTCCCTCCCCCCAGAATGGCTGAAGGGTGATGCTTAAAACCTGGCACAGAAAGTGGCATCTAAGACAGTTGTGGCTAAGCAATGATTAGAGCCAGATCTTTGTGCCTCCCATTTTATATGTGCATGAACAGCAACCCCATGGACATCACGAGACCCTTTGATAATACTGGGAACTGCTGAATGTGACAGGGCTGGTAGGATCTGTGTCTCGCCAAAGGAGGCAGGCGCTGGTTTCTTCTCCCTTGAAAATAGGTCCCTTTATTGCTAATATTGCAAAGCAGTACCAGGACTCTGTCTCCTACATCCCCTAGGAAGCAAGAGACAGGGGCAGTGAGAAGGAAACCACACAAAAGCCTTGTTGCATTGCTACATCAGCTTTCTGCATTTTATGACTGGAGGCAGGGTCTGGCTCCCCATCTGCTTTTCATCAAGGCTGAACCCTGTGGTACCCTTGTTTGCTTGGGCCATTTGAGGCTACCGTAATAAAAACAATAATAAATAACAAATAAGCAACTGGAGGCTAAAGCCATAGGATGAACTCGTTCTAAGTTCTACAGGACTGAGTCGCAAAGTCCTGGTGGACCAGGAGGGCCTGGGTTACCAGCCCAAAAGGCTGGAGGTGTCTGCAGGAACCTCTTTGCCATGGGATACATTGAAGCACACTGTACTTCCCTGTGGTTTGTGCTCAGAAACAGTGGCTCAAAGCAGGTTCAGACCATTGCTCAACACCAGCTGCCCCACCACATCATGTGCCCATAGCTACGTGCACCCATAGCTTGGGCCCACACATTTCGGGAGATCTTATCTCCTTGAGCTTTCTTTCATAAGATTCTGTTCTCTTTTGTCTTCTGCCTTGTCTCTGGCTTTGCAGGGAACTCCCAGTGTTGCTGAGGGCATCCTTTTGTATAAATAATGTATATACCTCAGTGGCTCTTAAATAGTTCTGACGTTTTATTGTTGTGGTGTGATGCAGAGGGGAATCATTTGCAGCTCAACCTGTACTTCATTTCAGGGTACTGAATTTCCCTGCTGTTTTGTAGTGAAATGCATTTCAGAGCGCAGTGTGGCACTTTGAAGATGAAAGTGGCAGCAGTTTTGCGTTGAGCTGTTGGGTTTGTATTTCTTCCAGCACCGAAGATCACTTCAGCTCAAAGGCTATTTTCACCAGCACTGTGGCAGGGAGCACACGAGTGCAGTCCAGCTCTTGCCCTGGTGCTGTGTTAGCGTGCCCAGCTCTGCTAGCCGGAGCTGCAAGAAACCCAAACGAAAACCAAACATAACACTTGAAAACTTATCTTTTCCCTTGCTGCTCAACAGTGGTCAACAGTGCGTAGCCTCCAAAATCCTGAAGATACATGGCAGGTTGAAAAACTGAAAACCAGAGGCCACACCTTTAATGCCAGTTTAGAAACATGTATAAAGCATCTGGTTACCCCCGTCTGGGAAGCTAATCCACAGAGAGCTGAAAGAATCTGGCAAAGAAACACTTTTTGCCTCAGGCTTGATTTGGGGAGAAGAAAAAAAAAGTAATATTTCCAGTTTTTAAATTGGTCTTTGGCAACCATGGAGCACTGCCTTACAGGATTACTATGATTATAGGCTACAGTATGCACTATAAAAGAGGACTTTTGAATACCTGCTCAATTCCTGGTCAATGTGGGGCTTACCTCAGCCCCACCACTCCTCACGGCTGCCATGGCTGCCCCTGTGCTGAGCCTGGGCAGAAGTGAGGGTCACATATGTCTCCCAGTTTTTTTCATCTATGTAACATAGACATGTTCATATGACATTACTATGTTCCGTATGGCATGCTATCCATAACATAACATCGTATTTTAGATTGCCAAATTCCTCATAGCAAGAGTGAATGAAGAAGATTACAGGTTTTTAATATATCCAGGAGATAGATAGGTATGGCCTGTGTGAAATACGGCTTTTCAGTTTCTTCCTCCTTTACCAAGGCTGATTCCCTCTCTTAGCTTTCTCCATGTTAGAAGTCCGTTACTGCCAAGGTTTTGCTTGTAGAGTAGCAATGTATTAGAAGGTAATTCTATTATGATTCATTTGCTTATGATAAGTTTCACACAAACACTTTTAAGATTAAGTATTTGGTACTGTAAAAAGATTATCTTATTTTTAAGGTTCCTGGAAAGCCAAAGGCGGGACCTTAGCACTCAGCTACTGGCTTTCAGAAGGAGCCTGCTCTTGACACAACCCAACCTGGTTTGTATATTGTGCCTGTAAATCCCTGTAAAGAAATCTGGGAGGCTGGGCAGGCGTTCTCACCAGGCTTTGAACTGATTCCCTGTTGAAAAGAAGTTGGGCACCCAGCTCCCATCAGTGCCTGAACATTGTCCCCTTCTCATGTGCTCAATGAGCAGTCAATATTAATGAAGGGCCCATTTTTCTGCAGCCTACATCAGCATCTCCCGGGGAGTCCCAAGGGGAACTTGTGCAGGGAAAGATGCAAGTGAGTAAGATGAGTCTGACATGTAAAACCAGAATATGTTATGAAACATGGTTTAGGGCCTCTGAAAGGTTTCCTCACAGAGGAATGCAAAAGCAGCTCGGCACGGTAGTGTAATCGTAACAGTTGATTGGCTGTAAGCCACAGCTCTGTGCTGTTGCAATATGCATTTTCTGCTGTTGAGACACGCCATGATAGGAAGCTCTGACATAGCCACCAAGTAACAGCAGCAGGCCTCTATCAGGGTTCTTCCTATTTTTGAATGTGGGGTAAAAATGGCTGGAGACAGAATTGGGAAACAGAATTGCCATAAAATATAGAAGATCAGGGGCCTGAGTTGAGAAGGACAATGGATTAACACAAGAGGTCTTGCACTGCAAAGAATAATAATGGACTATGTGCAAGATTCGCCTCAAAGATCCACAGAGTATCCACAAGGCACTTGCTGATGAAGCGCACATTCGTGTGCCACATGCACAATTCATCATTATTTCAAAGCCATTTCACCATTGTTTTTATTATAGCCTATTGTAATAGGCTTAGCTGAGAATTATATATGGCATATTCATTCTTAAAATGATCTGAGTAAAGGAGGGCACCGGCATATTACAGTGAGAGTATAACGAGTGCTATGAACTCCAGGTGAGGTGGGGGTAGTATGGGTTCCTATGGCAATTGCTAAGACCAACAAAGGGAGAAGCAGTGCCAAAACTTGGTTTCAGTTAATTTTTAATGGTTCAATGATTGCTAAAGGCTAAAGTTAGTATCTCATTGAGGAAGCCAGCATTTGACCTTTAGATCAGCCCATTTTGCCTGCATGCTTTAGCACTTAGGAATTACTACTTTCTCCTGTTTGTAGGCTGTAGTATCATGCATTGATGGTTGCACCCAGCCTTTGAAAAAGATGTCAAAATTTTCTATAAAATACAGTCAACTTCTTGCTTACCCACACTCTCATTCAACTTTGTGGAAAAGCCGAATAAAATACCATTGGCTCATATCAGAAAAGATATGAGGGCTCCAATTTTCAACCTAGACTAAGCCAGACTTCCATTTTGTAGTCATCCTAAATTTGGGGTCCAAAAGCTTTGCAGCTAAAATGGAGATAGTGTCAGTAAAGTTGCTATAAAGATGCAGAAATGAATAATCTCATATCTAGAAATAAGGACTGAAGCATATTTAGGAACAATGTCTCTGTATGCCTTCTACATATTTGGTGAATGCTTGGCTACCAGACTGTTAATCAGGGATGGTTCTGGAGCAATTCCTTTACTTAAAGCATCATGACACTTGCTAATGCATTGCAGATCTCTTTTAAGACATGTGATGTTTTCCAGAGCTGTTGAGCTGCTGTAATTTCTCAATGAAATCAGAGAGATGCAGGGACCTAGTATTAATTTTCAACAGTATATAGAAGTATCTTACTACAGGGTTTAATTAATGCTCAAATTAATCACCAAGCACTTCTTTTTTCATTAACCCATATGTATTACATTTTGATACTCCAATGGGAAGTGTTCTACTTTGTTTCTCTGCAATACTGTGTATTCAATTTTTATTGTCTGTGATAAAAGCAGCTCAGCCTCATTATTATCCCAGGATTTGGGTGACAGTATGGAATGCATCACAGCAAAGCTAAAGCCTAGCTGAGAGTAATTTTACTATTACATGCACAATTACTGTCCATTACAAATTCCAGAAATGAGCACAACTATAACTTTTAATAGGTGACTACGTTGCAGGAGCATAAAAGGAAAAATAGCATCCTTCCCTCAGTTCAGAAGAACAAAGAAATAAATAAAAGACTCTTGGTTGCATTCTCTGTATTAAACCCAGGCAGTCCTGAAGGCATTTGGCTCTTAAGTGGAGAGCAGCCCTGGCTTCTCCATCTATTGCAGTTTCACTTGATTTCGAAGACTATTTAAGGCCCTTGCCCTGCATGTTTAGAAAGAGACACCTGCACAGAATGCTCTCAGCTTAAGTAAATCTGCTTGGGACCTCAGGGACCTGTTCCCAACGGAAGTGCTCAAGTGCTGGGCAGGGGTAGGGTCTGAAGGACTTTGCTTTGCAGCTTCTCTTCTTGTCCCAGAGACAGGACAGGTGCTTTTGTGAGGGCTTAGAAAGTGTTAGGCTCAGAATGGAACTGAAGTTGAAAGGGATTTTCTTTTGTTGCTATTTAAAAAGCAACACTGAAGCTTAACTAAAGTTGTTTGCATTTACTTTCTTTGCACAGTTCAATTATTAGTGCTTTAAAAGCATTTTTTTTAAATTTTAAAAATGTTTTAAAAGCATTTTTTTTTCACTAGAAGTGAAACTCGGACCAAGACCCCATTTCAGGAAAGCACTTCCGTATCCAGGTAGCAGTAGAAGTAAATTCCCAATGTAAGCAGTTGCCCAAGTGCCATAGACTTTCCATCTCTTAAGAGAGTTGCTTTGGCAAGTGGATGAAACAGGTCAGAAACAAGTACAAAACTGAAAAAACAAAAACAAAAACAAAAAAAAGTTTGCATAGCCTATAACCAGAGGACAGCACAAATGCTAAGAAAGAGAACAAATGCTGAAAATTAAACTGATTTAAAAACTCTTGAATTCTGATAATCCCAAAGTTAGAATTAGTGTGAGAAGTATGGACATGATACTGTTCACGTTACTTTGTGAGGATCTTTTCACAACACACTCGTGCATGTGAAGAGCACTGAGAGCAAGTTACTCAGAGGAGACTCTTGATGTCTCTAATACCTTACTTGACGAGGGTTCTCATTTTCTTGCAACTTCAGTAATTAATCCAGCTATTGTATGAAAAGGGAAACTGTCTATACAGGTTCTAGACAATGTGAATTTCCATGCCTGCATTTTGTAACTTTTTAATTAATTTGTGTTCTTGAGGTAGCAATATTAACATAATTTGTGCCGAGAGTTAATCACATATGACACCTTAACTACCCAGACATTTGTATTTGAATAACTGTATAGGGTTACTCATTAGAGCAGGATCTCCAAATATAACAGACTGGTTTGCCTTCCCAGACGTCTGTCCTCCTGTCCTTAACTAGCCTTTTGTGATTGTTCAGCAGTGGGCTGAATTTATGGAATTATGACTCTATGAAATACAACAGCATTTCTGAAGGAATAATGGAGAAATTGCCTTCTGTGCCTGATTTTCCAATAGGGGACTGGGAGCTCAAACATGTCTTTTTTTCCCCACGGCATTGTGGCTGTGAGTGACCCTGGGCAGGGGTTGAGTGTGCAGCCCGGATGGGCTCAGACAAGCAGCTGTGCCAAGGCATGGCATGGGCATCAGTGCTTAGTGCTTCACACAGGGCTGTGCCCTGGCTGGGTGTTCCTGCAGACCTCTGGCCTCAGGAGCCAACTCTGTGGCCACCCAGTACCCTTCCTGAACAAGAAGAGAGCAGGGAGCTGGTGGTCTAGATCCTTATCACTGCCCCTGGCAGGCAGGGCTCTGGCCAAGTTACCTAGTCTTTCTCCAGCCCCTTTTGTAAAGCAGGGGTAACCGCAGCCCGTAGTGTTTTACTGAGTTTGGCTGGAGGACAATGATGTGCTAACGTTAGAGAATGTGGTGGATAATGCAATGAATAAAAACTGTGCAAGTGCCTGGGATCATTACGATAAGCTTTCTCTGAGTAAATTGCACAGAGACATAAGTGGTGATTTTTTATTTGTTTTTAATTTAAAGTACTCCTACTAAATGCATTTTATACAAATGCATTTGCAGGCACTGGCTGTTGTCAGCATTTACATGTGTAAATGTGAAAGTCCAAGGCATAATTCAGTGGCGTTAATTTTTATTTCACTTCATGGGAAAAAGAAACAGAACAAGGAGTTAAGTGCCTTTTTTTTCCTGTGTCAATATTCCAACCAGTTTAAATGTATATTTATTCTATGTTTGAAATAATGCAAACTATTCAGAATGCTATGAGAGCTATGAAAAACACAGGGCTTGGAAAACTGGCAGTTTTTGTGGTTTTGGGGTTTTGAGTAAAGTTTCACAACCAATCAGCCCAGAATAATGTCCGGTAAAGGCATTTCTTCTGCTTGTTGGTCTATTTATTTATTTACTTTGGCATGGTAAGCAAGGCAAGGCGTATTTGGAGGAAGGTCAGTGAAAATGCTCCAGATCTGTCAAAGGGTCTGATCCTGCGAAGTGCTGAGGACCTGCTGTCATCAGAGAGGTGCCCAGCGCCCTTGGGGGCAGCGGTGCTCGCGCGGGGGCAGCCTGAAGCACAACCTGTGTGCTCAGGCAGCATGGGCACTCGCAGCTTTCCCAAGGAATTTGCACAGAAAGTAAAACCAATATTGGATCCATTTGATGCTTTACTTTGGCGCCCACTGGTTTCTGTGTGTCTCCTTCTCTGCTGGTGGCCCTGATCTCATCTGCCTCGCTGGAGATCTACCCTTTGCTTGATATTGTGTGTCTTCCAGCAGCCTTCCCACCCCAGCGCCCAGCCTGCCCCAGTGGCGATGCCTGAACTATTAACCTAATGCTGGCAGAGATGTCGATGCAGTCTGTTGTTCATTGTTCCCCCTCCCCAAAATGTGCTAACATGTTTCATACAATATTTTTCTCTTGGGTTTAGGTCCCCAGGATATTAGGAAGACTTGAGTTCGGGAGGGGAGATCTGCCCAGGGGAATATGTCTGCTTGTAGGTTTGCTCAGCTCGTTCAGGGCATTACCACGGGTGTGGGCTCCCCTTTCTCAGCTTGTGCTGGGGGCTGACCGGGGGCTGGCCGGTGGGTGGCTCCCAAAGGACTGAGATGCTCCGTGGGGAGCAGGGGCAGGGGGCCTTGCACCCAAGGTCTGAATCAGATGTGTTTCATGCCACAGCTTTTGTTTGTGTCTCTATGCAATGGACATTTTGCAAATATCCACCACCAGGAGGTCTCTGGAGAGGAACAAAGTGCTGGAAAGTGGAGGTTGCTGCCCCATCATGTGCAGTCCTCAGCCCACGCAGGCATCCCTGCAGGCTCGGGCCCCAGGAATGGTCACACCCATTGAACGTCCATCACTTTCTGGCGACAGCCATCAGCTTTTCCAGCTGGCCTTGCGGGGCACACATGCACCAAGAGGAACACGTGGGCATGGTGGCTGGCCGTGCTGTGGCCATGTATGGCCGTGCCATGGTGGTGGTGAGGTGGCAGACATCAACAACCAGCCTGGCTCTGGGACATCCCAGAGAAGAAGCCGAGGCAATTTTCTGAGGGTACTGCCACCTTGTGTCAGACCATCCCTGCACCGTGATAGTGCCACGTCCTGGCACAGACTGGCGGCTGTGCTGAGAGATCAAGAGATCATTTTATGGCCCGACGTAGCTGTTTGACACCGCTGGCTGTCCTCCTCAGTCACACTGTGCTCGCAGCTGCAGCAGCAGAGCCCCTCCGTGCAGCTGTGCACCGTGCTCCCACGCAGCAGCCAAGGGCGACTGGGAGAAGCAACAGCTTCCCTCTGGATCCTGGATGTCTGTAGCACAGACTGGACGTCCAGGCAAAAAAGGAGCCTGGAATCCCATCAGCAGTCACGTCTAATAGCTGATCGCTCTGTGCGAGATAGGAAGAGAGGCCAGGGGAATTTTTTGTTGGTTTGTTTTTCTTTTTTAACCTGAAAGGTCAATTCCAGTTCTTCCCATCCTTTCCTCTGTGCCCAAACAGATTGTTCAGAGCTGCATGCCTCCATCGCGCACATTCTGTACTACATTAGTTTAATGGCACTGTCACTATGAATTGCAAACTTTCTCAGCTCCCCCCTGTGCTGGTGAAACATGGCAACATAAGGAACATCTGTTCTCTTACCCTTTGCTGGAAATGGGAAACATCATATTGCATTTTTGTTATTAGCCTTATTTGGATGCCAGTGGTTTTGTTTCTAAACACATCAAGGCAGCTGAATAACCTTAATTGAGTACTACAGAAAAAGCATGGTTTCATGCAAATACAGCTGCCAGCGTAATTATTAGGACAATACTGAACTTCTATTCCTGAGATCGGTTCCAGTTCCTTGGTTTTTATATTGCTCCCTTGCTGCTGAATTTCATTATAAACATCTCCACACAATCCGATCTATAGTTAGGCAGTAAACAAGTTAGGTCCTTAATTTTTGACATTAAAAAGCCAAACAAACCTAATGATTACAATGTGCATATGAGCCTTTATTCATGCACAAAATTAATTACCTAATCTTCACTAGGAATATTGGCACACTGCAAGCAATTCTGGAAACTACCTACCGCAGGTAAATCTCTGTTTTATATGACTTCAGACGGTCCCCAAGATTTCTAGCTCAAGTTCATTAAAGACAGATTCCTGCAGCTCCTATGGAAGATGACAATATGTGTAAATGGAATCAATTAATAATCCCCAGATTTAATTATAATGGATTCATTGTTGTTGCATGAGGGACCACAGCATGCAACGGGCAATTAAGCAAAGCACATATATGCAGCTCTCTAGTCCACCCATTATATGGAGTTGCTTCATTAGCTTGAAGGCAAGTCAAAGGCCAAGAATACAGCAAGGGCACAACATGGCAGCATCTATTCCAGCAAGTTTGTCGGTGTCTCTCAGGGCTGTGAGATACACACGTTCTTCAGGAAAGGCACAATTTTAATGAGCCTTAATGAAAATATTTTAATTTTATAATATCTCTGAGACTCTTTGGCCAGCTTACTGGAGCATTCCAGAAAACTGTTTTCCGTGAGTTTGCCTTGATTTGGAGAGGTCTTTGGTGAAGCCTGAAAATCTTGCTTCTGGTGGGAATGATGGGGGGATTTTTCCCCCTGCAGATTTAATTAAGTTTTATTTTCTTTTAGACCCACAGCAGAATTCAAGGCTGCTTTGGATCGCCCATGAAGTATGTTTGGTCGAATTCCTAGGAGAGATGTGCTCATTGTCACAGAACAATTGGATCTAGTGTCACACTAGTAACAGTTTCTCTTTAAGAAATCCAGACTGTAAGAACAGCAGAGGTTTTACAGGTCAGGATTGTGTTGTATCAGCAGAACTTTTGTGGGGAAGCTTGCACAGCACGTGCCTGCCCTGTCTGGCTCAGTCCATCGTCTTCACAACTACTAACATTTACTCCAAATTTAAAGAGGCACAAAGGTCAGCAAGCCAAATTTAGTCCGGGGGTATCTCTACTGAAGTCAGTAGAGCTGATAAACTTGGCCTGGTATTTGCTGTTGGAAGGGCGAATATGAGAACAATTCTTAAAGTGTTTATTTTCATTTTTACAATCACAGAACAAGCAATTTGCAGCAAAACATTGCATGCTACTTTGCTCTCAGAGCCTAAGTCACAAAAGATGCCAGACCCCGTTTTTGATCTAATTGGTACTGCAAGTTTCTACCAGGTTTGTGTTCATTTCTGTCTCTGCCAGTGCTTCCTCTCAGAAATAGACTCACTGGATAACACAGTTAGTCTGCTTATTTGAAGTGGAAAATCTGAACTATGTACCATGGTGGTATATACCAGTGGTAGTGTATACTTAGCTCTTGCTTTGTAGAACTCACACCCACCTAAAACTTCCTCATATCCCCTTGTTTTGCAGAGGTCTCCCACTTAGTGTGGTGTAATTCCCAACTAATCAATTAAGCACATGCGTGCACCCCAGTGTGGTCTTGTCTATGCCTCTAGCAACTAAAACAAAGGCAAAACTGCATGTGAATTTTTGGATGAGTTGATATGATCCAGGATAAAAGAACAGTGCAGGCAAATGAAATAAAGGCTGGCAAAATGAAGAATGAGCACCATCCTGTTGAGGAATGATTGGTATGGCAGGGTTTTTTCAGTGCTTTGCTCAATATATTTTATTCTATTATAACAAATTTGCATGAGTAATTTTGCAGTGGTTTGTAGTTTGAGTACAGCATGTGATATGCTACATTTGTGATTTGCTATTAGTAAACAGTCCTGAATGCACTGTTCATGGTCCCAGAGTCAAGTGTTTTCCATGCAGTTCAGTTCAGTAAGTTGCTCATCACCACATTTGGAGCTCTGATGAAGAGCACACGGCCCCAAGTCCTGTTGGCATTAAAGGCTGTGGCATTCTGTTTTACAAATCAAAGAGGGAAGCTTCAATGCGAGCAAAGCACCCCAGTGTCCTGAGACATCAAATTGTAGAATCCCATTTTTAATATCTTTCCAAGCAGATTCATGTCCTGGGGGTGGATCCAAGACCCTTCATCTCCTCTGACCAAGACAAGTTCTGGGAGTTTGCCTTGGCTGTGACTCATGTGCTTCCAGACCAGCGTCACCACTTGCTGTACGTGACACCCGGGGCACCCCTCATTTCCCCATGCCGAGCAGGGGTGTCGGGTGTCTCATGGAGCGGCTCCCCTGCACTGTGCTAGGGCAGTACCCCGGCAATACATGGCCCCCTTCTGCCGTCACAGCCCGGAGCAGGGGTGCCCAGGCGAGCAGCCCAGTGCCCTGGCGAGGGGAGCTGGCACGGCCAACACGAGTTGTTCCATCACGGAGCGGGGAGAGAACAGGAAACGAGCGGTGACTCACAGTCAGTGCTCGCCCCACTCTGCTTTTGAGGCAGCCCAGCCACGCACAGCCCCTCGCTCGGGGCAGGCTGTTCAGGCACAGTCTAGTCCTCGGTGAAATTCATTACATCTGGCGCTGTTCGTTTCCTTTCAGTTTTTATCTAGTCTTTCTGGGCTTCCTGTTAGCACCTAACGCCAGTCGGGACAGCGCAGTGCCCGCTGCATGCTGTGAGTTTGCTGTGCAGAAAGCAGTAGGAGCCAGTGGTTACAGCAAGAGGCTGTAATTCAGCTAGCAGAAGTTTTGGGGCATCCTCCCTGCACTTTTCCATGTCCCAGCTCTCCTGTGCTTGCTCTTCTGTGAAGTGTGATGCTCAGAAGAAGAAGAGCTGGGGTACTGAGGGGCCTCGTCAAAGCCTGTACAATAGATCCTATATTTCTGCTAGAAAGGGCTGTGGGAAGCAAGCAGTGAAGACAAGAAAGTAATCTTTAGAATGTGGATTCTGGTTTTTCTTCTACATATCTCCCCCTTTGATTATCTTTTACTCTCACTGATTTTATAACTTTCCCCATTCTCAGTTTACTCACTTGAATATTTTCAGCTTTCCTCTGGCCTCTGAACTTCTGTTTTTAGAGGGTGAGCTTGTTTGCCTGGCAGGTTTTCCTCAAACTCTCCCAGTGCCAGTAATTAAGGGATTATCATAATTACCTCACTGGTAGAGATATTGGGTATTAGTGCTTAGGCTGAATATGCCCACTTTGAGTTCTCTACAGTGACGCTCGGTAGGCTGTGGCTGACCTCTGCTCCAAATGAGCGCAGTGTCATTAATGACAGCACTCCTACAATGGGCACTTTTGTGTTTAAAAAGCTTTCTGTACCTTAATCCAATCTGATGCAAGCTACACATACAAATATATTACAGGTACAATTTACTTCATGGCATTAACAAAACTTAAAGAAAAGATTCAGACTGCACTGTGAAGTGTTTAATGAGCTGTGGGTCGGGTACTTGGAGCTGGCCAAACTCCACTGGCTGCAAGTCAGGGTGCAGCGCTTTCCTCTCACTGCCCTGTGCCTGGCACTAGCCTGAATGCTCTGCTTCTCCCCGGCTTGAGAGCTCTCCTTGCTTACATTGGCCTCACGGGTCCACAAGGAGGTGAAACATATTGTGGACTCTTTGTGGTCCCTTTTTTTCATGCAGCTGCTGCAGAGATGGCTTTGGCTTGCTGGTACCACCACTGTGCCATGGTCTATGTGCAGGGGAGGCCGCAGGTAAATCCTGCCAACCTGCTGCCATGAGCAGACACAACGCACCAGCGAATGCACTCCTGTGGATCCTGAGCAGAGCCCTCACCTTGGGCTGAGTGCTGGGAGGGAGCAAAGCATCTCTGCCCAAACTGCTGCTCTTGTGGTTCGGAGTACCCAGCACGCCCTCCTTTCCAGGCTGGCTCTCAGGGACTGCTGTGCCTTCCCACATCTGGCTCTTTCATGGTTGGCCTGAAACGGCCTTTCTCCTAATGGCAGCTTTTCTATTGCACGCAGGATCCTGAGGTGATGATAACGTTATTTTCCCTGCAAGCTATGTATGAGCAGCCTTGTCCTGTTTTGTATTTCATCTGCTGTAATTAAACTGGCGATGAAAACATTCGGGACCTGAATGCCTTTCCACCATGGTCCATACAAAGCCCTGACACTCATGGAAATTAATCCAATCCTCAGTTTCCCTTGCAGTTTTTTACACTCCATTTCACACATTGCCCTTCTCCCTTTATAAACTGGCTATGAAAGCATTTGTGCTGTCAGCTAAACTGTGTCTGGGCTGCACCGGGCTGTAAGTGTGTGCTTCTCATTCACAGATGACCAGCCCAGAGCAGTAGTTACTCAGAAACAACCTCTACCATTTCTACAGCTTTTAATTTTTGTTTGTCTTTCTGCCATAGAGGCTGTATGTTATGTATGCCATCTCCACTTGCTTCCTGTTCCCGGCCAGCTGTGGATTGATGATAGCATCTTCAAGTTGTTGGACTTCCTCTTCTTGTCTTTAATCTCTTTTGGTTTCAAAATGGCCCCCCACATTTACAGTTACCAACCACAGCAGTCTGATAGCAGCAGCTGGTAGCCAAGCAGACAACACAGTAAATGTTAAAAACAAAGAGATCTGTTCTTTAGGTGATATAAGAGATTTTAGTGCTAAGATTTAGTGAAACGGAGTCATTTCTGAAATGCTTGGCAGTTAGTATCTTAAGTGTTTTAATTCTTGACATTTCCAAGTTCATGTAAATTACAGTATTATTCAGCTGTACCTGTAGGAATAATGATGGACAATAACACGTTTATGCTGCATAACAGTGTATAAATTCAAAACGTAGTAACTAAAAGGGAATTGCATACTGCATGGACTTACTTGACTTGCTTGTAATAGACTCCTTCCTATCAGGCCGTGCATTCCTTGCCCTAAATCTCCAGGCTACAGCTCAGAAAAGCAACACGTTTTCTTTAGTTAACACCTGTGTTCAAAGCCAGGCTGAACCAAGCCTAATGCAACCATCCAGTTCTTCAGAAGCAAAGCCACAGGTGATTTTACTTCCTCTTCCTTTCCTTCTTCATTAAAGTCTGGTTTCACAGGGCACAGAGCCTGACTGAGCTGCAGAGCAGATGTTTTGAGGAAAGTCCTGGCCAGAAGCCACTTCGTGTCTGCTTCTGGTTGGTTTTGTTTTAAGATAGAGCGGGAAATGCACCTTATTACGTAGAGGTGTTTTTCCAAGATGTATGGAAAGAACAAGTCAGGAAGTGCACAATTTCTTCAGCCAGGTGCTACAGGCCTCCCCAGCTGGGAGCACAGCCAACGCCTTGCATCGCTGGAGCTTTCGCATGTGTCAGATTTTGAAGATAAGAGGAATCGATCAGGGACTCACTGCAGCAGTCATTCACTGAAACAGGCTGCTCAGAAACAGCATGGTTTTACCTGAGAAAGACAATTAAGGGTTTAGAATATTAAAAATCCAGCCAAGTGAGGAAAGCAAGGAGATGCTTATGTAGTTTGAGATGATCGGGAGGCCTATGAAAATGATGGAGAATGTCTTCCCTGGGAAGTAGGTAAGAATGCGGAGGTCAGAGGTTATATGGAGAACCTCCAATTTAAAACTGATGAGACACTTTGTCATTT
Organism: Anser anser; assembly: GCF_964211835.1. Taxonomy (NCBI): domain Eukaryota; kingdom Metazoa; phylum Chordata; class Aves; order Anseriformes; family Anatidae; genus Anser; species Anser anser. Next base: position 13,579,830 of record NC_139732.1, read on the forward strand.
GTAGATGTGATTGTTAGAGAACCTAGATGGGATTCAAAGGGACATGACAAGGGAGAAAAGGCAGGTTGTAGCAGTGAAGGTCAGGTCTCCACTTCCCTCAGCTGCTATAGCTCTTTCTGCACTGCAGACTGCCGAGCCAGGTGGCTCAGCCTGCTGTGCCCTTGCTGTCGTTACCGTCGAGGGCTAATGTGCGAGAGGGGTGTACCCAAATTGTCATCCTGGATGCCTGAGCCCAGCCGTAAGTCCCCAGGAAGTTGTACTCCTTGCTTCCTCAGAGCATACTGAGGGAAATAGCTATGTCTGGACGATAGGAGAGGAGCAGATCATGAACTTCTAGTGTCTGGAACTCCTGCTTATCTCTCAACTGCACAGTAAACATGAGAAAATCTTGTTTACTGAAGTCCTGAGCACCACAGACCTTGATTACACATTGCAGCAATGATATGCGCTCTCCTACCGCTGCCTGAGCCCTGCTGTCAGCCCATTGCAGGGGCAGTCACGCAGCAATTCCGCACTTGAGGGGGAAGACTCATTTCCAGGTTGCTAGCATATACAGGGAATGCAGTTATAATGCTACATCATTGGCATCAGAGTCTAAGCGTGGGGTGGTGGTAGCAATTTTTGCTTCTTAGTCTGCATGTGAGATTTCTTCAGCCATTACCTACTGGTGTGCCTTCAGGATGCTGCGAGTCATTGCTTTCCTTTCTCCAGTCACAATCCCAGATTGCAAGCTGTTTTATTTAACAGTGTTTTATTGTAACAGTTTTATTTAAGGCTGTTATTATCTGCTCAGTGTTTCATTGGGAGGGAAGTTGTGTTTATCATTCAGGAATTGTGGCCACAACCAGGAGAGCTATATTCAGTTCATGATGTTTCCCCACACACTTTATCTTAGGCTTCAACCCTGCAGTGTCTGAGCGCCTTGAGCTAAAGCCTTGAGCTTGGTATGATCAGTATCATGGACTGATGGAGAACAGCAGAAGGCTTATCTTCTTTAATCTGCTATCTCCTCATATCTCTTGCTTCATTTGTAAAATGGGGACTGTGTTGTAAAAGTTTCTTTATCAGCTTGGCTTTAGGATTGTTCAAGAAACTCTGGTCCCAACCATCTTGTGCTGAAACCTTCATACCTTCTGGGTTTGGTCCAAAACCAAATCAAGATGAATCAGGCCAAACCCTCTCAGGCTCTGGGGAGAGGCTGGGAAAGATTATTCCATGCAAGTCTGATGGCTAAGCTGTCCTTAGGCTGCATCAGAGCGACACAGGAGCTGTAGCTGCATGTCCAGTCTTAGTGTGCTTGCAGCATAGCCAGGCTCCCGGGCTGATGATACGAGATTCATCCTTTGCAGCTCTTACCTGTCTTCTCTTTTTGACTCTGTGGGCCAGGATGCAGATTTCACATCCTACACCACATTTTGCATCTAGTCTGACACTGACTTCTGGCAAAATAGCTCCTGCATCCATTTCAGCTGGCTTTGCAGAGCCGCCCGCCTGGCAGAGAGGTCTTTCACCCAGGCCAGCATGCGAGGTGAGCCCACACCACTCCCCCAAAGCAAGGCCGACCGCTCCTCTGCAGGGCACCACAGTGGCACACATCTCCCCGGGGACTGCCGAGCAGCCTTTACTGCAGTGCCATCCGTCCTTAGACCCCTGTGCATCAGGACAGCAATCCAGGAGGCAAGAGGCCAGATCCTGCGCTGCTGTGCCCCGCAGTGGCAGCAAGGAGATCAATGCTGTATTGTTAGCACAGGTATCACAGACACTATCTCATCAGTCTAGCCTTTAGTAAACAACCTGTGTGTTACACAGCCTTTTTGTCTCCTGGCTTTACAGAACCACCCAACTGTCCAGGAAGCATCACGGCTGCCAGCCAGGAGTGGTGTCCAGGCCTTTGAGCATATCTGTTTTGTTTTTTAAAGGGTAACTTCCCTCCCACCCCCAAACTCGGAACAGGGAGACGCCAACCAAAGGGGAAGGAGACAGTGGGCAGAGCTCAGCCTTGTCTCATTGGGCTGATACAAGCACTCCCTCTGCCCCTACCTGATCTCTGTGACCTGCTGATGCAGAAATCAAATTGTCATTGGCAACAAACCATGTTGGCCTGAAAGCCACAGATTAGCTTCTGAGAAAGACTGATGTAACTTCTCATTCTCATTGCTGAGTCTAGAGGGAAGACACCCCCCATACACCTCCTCCCTCCCCTTGTTTCAAGGATTTCAGTTTCCACGTAGTAGGTGGTGGCAGTGGACATGATACACGTGCTTGAACAGACACGTTTAGACTTCAGCCAGGTCTCATCTCCAGGATGCTTCTTCTTTATGTCCCCATTGAGAATGTGCATATGACTTTTCAGAGATGCTGAACCAATGGGAGCTGTAAAACCTCAGCTTGGTTTTCAGCCCATATGTAGTTTGGTTGCCACTGAATATTGCATCAGAAAAATATTTAATGGTGGGGAAAGAATACCCCTTCTCTGATATGAGCAATGTATTCTCAAGAGCCCAAATCTGCTACCTTTGCTTAAGCTAAGCAATACTGTCTTATGTTATCAAAAGCTGAATACCGATTTTTGCCAAACTAGTTTAAGTCCAACCTTTCCCTGCTGGCTTCAGGGAAGGCGATCTGGATTTGTCCCATTGATTGAGAGTTTCAAAGCAGTCATGACTTCACACTTCCAAAGTCATTACATTTAATCTCATCAATATGGACTGAACACGCAAGTAGTGGAGGAACAGTAACAAATGGGGAAAGTCTGCCCTGAAAGCCCAGCAAGACCTGCCCTTATCAGCCCAGGACATATAAATCACTTTCTTTTCCAGCTCATTTAACCTTGGCCAGTGGCTTTATGCCTCAGCTTGCTCCATTTCCAAAAATGTGTCCAGTTCCTCTCTTGATGCATGGCTAAGGCTCTCTTCTATCGCTGACTCTGTCAACTGGGTAGTATCCCAGTCCCTCCTAATTGTGCAATTCTGCCTCAGTTTAAACGTATTATTCCCCTTTTGCTTTCAAATGAGTTACCTCAGAAACTGCACTGGCACAGAGAGGTCCCTTTGGTTTTCTGGTTTCTGTGTACTTCCTAGAGGAACTCTAACTTTTCACTACTTTACATCTCACTTACCCTCCCCACCATCTTATGTGGGGCTGCCATTTAGGTCCACAAGACACACATGTGAGAAGGAAGGAGACACCCTGTTTCTCCTTAATGTGAAAAGCTCAGAGCTCAGTTCAGTATGAGTGGTGCCAATGCAGAGCGAGGCTGTGGAGGTGCCTGATAAATAGCCCCACGGGGTGGCACGTTCTGTGAGAGTGGGGCACCCATGGGCTCCTTTAGCTCACGCCTTTCTGTGCTCAAGCTTTGCAATCAAAATGTGGCAGAGGCACTTCCATTGCTGTCACATTTGTTCTTCAGTGGCAGCTGAGAGCTCTAAGATGGAGCTCAGGAGTGTCCAAAGTACATTTTATTGGAACAGCAGTAGGGTGAGCAACTGTAAAAAAGGGTCTGTCAGCAAAGGAGATTTTGAGACAGGTTTCTGGCATAGGTGCACTGAAACAACAGCTCATCTGAGCTAGGCTGGTTCGGGGGTGGAAATGTTTCAATATAAAGCTCTTGCATGGACCCATTACCATCAAACCAGCCACATTCTCGATAATGAAACCCAGACACTGTGTATAGTGACGTTACCCCATAAGGACATAACCTCTGTCACGCTGAGTCTCAGGTCTGCTGTGAGCAGGACGCGTGTGCATGGGGGGATGGCAGAGCACTTGTATGTTCCTCCTGGTGCTTAATCCTGCATCAAAGTGGGAGAAGAAGCAGCGATTAGTACTAATGTGTTTTAAATGGAGCCCAGCATACCGGAGGTGATCAGTGCACATATTCCAGCACAGTGGGCTGTACGAAGTAGATGGCATCATGTAGAGTGCAATTATGCAGATGTGCAGTATTTTCATAATGTATTGTTGTTCCTGAAGACGTTGTATAAATCTCTGGGTTTGCTGCAGAAATGTCCATTTCTGCTGTCACTACCAGCTTGCCAGGCTGTTTTGTCGTCTGCTCAAAGCTTGTTAGGGCTTTGGAGTGCTGTGCAGGAAAATCTCTTGGTGAGATGTGTGTTGTGAATTACGGCCCTGACAACTATCAGAGGGTGCATGCTGAGGTATAGCATTAATATTTATATGTGGGAACAGATGTCCTGGCTATTAGCCAGGATACAACCTTGTTGTGTTAGATGTTGTAGAAAAAAATATGGGCCCTGCCCCTAAGAACTCCCAGTCTTTACATAGCAAGTATTAAAAATCCTGCATTTCATTTTGAACATGAATGATTTAAAAGGATAGGTAGAAGAAAGTTTATGTGAAAGTAAATATAGTAATAACATTTCAAACTAGGTGAAACTTTTTCAACCAATGGCTGATTTGCATGTTCATTAGCTGGACTTCAAGTATTCTTTTTTCTTCCATTTTTTTACACAGGTAAACCTTAGCTATAAAATCATCTCCTTTTGTTTATACACTGATAGTGATGTTAAATAAGCATCTTAAAACACTGTCCTGTTCTGTAGATACATGGGGATGTAGCAACGTGATATTTTAAAACATTTTTTTCTCTTCCTGGCAACACTTCTAATTCCAGTGGAGCATGACAACATCTCCTTCTGCTTTGATAATGTCATGCATGCAATGTGCCTGCAGTTAGTTGCAGGACAATGACTTCACAGCAGACACAAATGGGCAACAACTGGCAAAGCCAAAAATAAGACACTTGTTTATGTTGATAATAGCTTTTCTCTGTGCTTTGTGTGCTCCTTCTGGTGGAGGAGCTCATTCCAGCCTTGGATGAGTTTTCAGCTGGTCATCTGCTTGGGATAGCTTATGAAGTTGTGGTGAGCCATGTCGTTAGAATATGTGCAGATTCTCCCAGTGCCATTTGCAGAGGTGAGCAGATGTTTGACACTGCAGAAGGGCTGTGATGGATGCTGTGCCAAGTCATCACGACGAGCATCCAATGGTTAAGCTACACTCTTTTCTGCATCCTTTCTTTTCTTTGCATGTGAAGCAAGATGAAGCTTGCCTCCCTGTTTGCTTTCCTAAATGAAGATATCTTCTGGCAGGGGAGCACCCAGGAGCTCATGAGACTGCCACTTGAAACACACACACTTAGTGGCTGTGAGAAGCCAGCGGTTGATGGACATTGAAACACGCTCCCCACAGATGTGTAGACGTGATCTCTACTCCTTAGGATCGGCACAGGGGAATACAGAGGTGTTTACAAGAACCCTGCCCGGAGTGTACCATTTCTACAAGAAAAGGACTTTAATCTTTAGAATTAGTAGACAGGCAAGGAATTAACATTTTATAACGAATATCTGTGCAGAATGTAGAGAACAAAAATTTCTGCCCAGAGTACATAAGGCTCTGTCCTTGACTCTGATTACTGGTAAGGGGAAAATAAGAAAAACAGTATTCCCTGACCTCCTCACTTTCCACCATGAATGAGACATGAGAGGAATAGCTTTCCTTTGATTTGGTAAGGAAGCTCCACTGGTTTTGTTCCCGTCAGAGCAGCAGTGGGGTCTGCTTGTCCACGTTGAGGACAATCCAACAGAAAGCATAGCGAGCAGAGACTTGACTCATTGCCATGGGTGCAAGAGCTGTTCTTTGAACCCACTGCACTCATGGGAACAGCTTTCTTGGAGACGTGATTCATCACTGGGGAAGTCCAGGATGAAGTATGGACACCGCCTTCCCAAAAGGGACAGCTGTGATCTCTTACACGGACTCCTCCCCTGACTGTCGTAGCACTGAGAATGACTTGCTGCTTCTGGGAATGAGCTACATGGTGCAGATCTCAGGGACTTGTCTCTGCACCGTCAGTGCTGAATTACTAAAACTGGGCCTCTCCTTGCAGCGTCCTCTCAGATCGAGGTCTTTGCCAATGAGGGCTCACAGACAGTTTAATGAGTCCTTCTCAGGAGCCAAAAAGGATTGCATGGGGATTTCCAGAAAGACCTAAGGTTTTTGTCTTTTGCACGCTTTCCAGAAATCAGATGGGCATTTGATCCACGTAGTTCAGTAGTGTCACACACTTCATGGCCTAACCTTGGTTACACAAGGTGACAGCACCAAAAATTAGTTTATCACTTCTCATATAAAATTCTGAGAGATTTTGGAGGAACCACTGGTAAAGCTCAAATAAGGGCACCAGTCCTGGACAGAGAACTGCAAAAATGAAGAGTCAGAAAGAACTGGTGCAGGTGAGGAGACCCGGGACAATACGTGTAGTGTGGGACTGAAAGGTCTTGCAAAAGTTTGTAGCATGAAAGAGCCAACTTAAAGTGACAGGCAGGCCCAGTAGGTGGCTTGAGATTTAGGCAGGTGGAGTGAAGTTTGAGGGATGGGGAAGAGAGGAGCACACAAGACCAAGAGTGGAAAATTCAGATGAATGGTGTAGACAGGCATACGTCCAGCTATCGGGAGGGCAAATAAATAAGCTACCAGAAAGAATAAGTCTTAAGAGAGAATGACAACTTGGGGAAATGCAAGGATTGTTGAAGGATGCAACTCAGAGCGGTTTACAGGGCTCTAAGTACAGCAAAACCATACTTGGTTCCAGAAATTCCTAAGCTGGAGATGGCTGGGGGCTGGAGAGCTCTCAGGGGAAATGCTGTATGTGCTTACCCTGTGCTCATACTTTTCCCCAGGCATTTTGCTTTTGCCACTATTGGAGACAGGAGCTAGCTGGACCTTTGGCCTGGCCCAGTGTGGCTGCTGTCATGTTCTTGTGCCTCTTGTGTTGTGAAAGAGTTGGAGTCCTTGTGGTAAATCCCGCGGTCTTTAGCACGAGCTGCAGGACAAACCGCGCTTATCGCGGCGCCATTGCTGAGTCAGGCACAGAAGGGACCTTGCTGACATTCCTCAATGCTTTGCACACTGCATACTGAACATATTGTGAGGAGAAGACTCTGTGTTTCCCAAAAACAGCTGGGCTCTTCACCAAGATGACTCTTAGCAGCAGATCGCTGCTAGTGTTCTCGTCTCCTGCCCCAGGCTCCAGAAGGGTGGCAGCGGCAACTTGCTGTCCAACAGCTTTTGTTGCTGTCCCAGTTTAACGACAGGACTGTCGGGCTGCTGGGCTGCCTGGAGAGCCTCTCCTGGGGCAATCCCCTCACCTCCAGCCCACTGCAGCCTGGTAGCCTCCACGCTTCGGGCTGTCAACCGCAATGTACTTGTGAGGCTGCCTTTATTCTCAGGGGGCGAGGAGGGGTCGGTGGATCTGGTCGTTCCTCTCTGTAGCATCTTGGCGGCTGGTGACAGGAGAGCTTGCCGAGCTTCAGCTCTGGATGTTCTGGCTGCCTCACTCCTCCCCTGCTTCTTTGGGTTTGGTCTTCATGACTCTCTTGAGGCTGTAATTATCTCCCATAAGTAGTGCCAGAGCTATGCTGTTTTGTCTATCAGGGCTGCCATTACCCCAGGAGGGGTCTCATTTGTCCAAGAATACAGTGGCACATTTGAAAATAAATATCTCCTGAGGAGGTGATGGCACTTGCTAGATCTCCCATTTTTTTCCTGGTAGCTGCGCTCACCCTCTTTCTGCTTTTTCCCAGAGGAAGACTCTATTTCTACCTATTAACAGGTAGGAAGAAGAGGAATCTGCTTCCAGAGTAAGTGGGAGGACAAAGAGGCCCTGAGCAATATTTATACACATATACAGTAATTTCTTGCCTGGTGTGTGCATACATACGCACGTGAACTACATATATCAACAGTACATTTTTTCTAAGGTCAATATTTTTCTCTGCTTGGGAGAAACAAGCCGTGCCAATAACTGGATTCAATTTATAAGAAACTAGGTGGAAATAATGATGAGGAAATGAGAAAAATAAGCTTTTGATGAAATAATTAATGACTAGTTGTGACACAATCTCACAGCAGCAATCCAAGGCTCAGGGAGATCAGAGGAGCCCATCCGCTGCCAGACAATGCTTACCATGCAAAGCCAAGTAGCCTCCTGTTTGCAATTTAAAATCATAACCATGTACATGAACTGCAGTTGGTGGCGGCTTGTTTGTTTTAAGTTCTCTCCTAACAAAGCAATGGGACTCCCTTTGCCTTGTACCTGAAGGAGGAATGGACTGCTGGGTTGCAAGCAGCTAAGTGCTGTGGAAGACAGGTCCGGCTCCAAAGCAGCTAAAGGCAGGAAATGAAGGTTTCAACATGTGTGAATTATTCTAGTGCCACCAAACCAAACAGAGCTCTGCCACTCGCAGATCTGGTCCAAAAGACTGAAAGCAGTGATCCTCCGCTGCGGATATCTGGGGAAGGGAAGGACTTCTGGAGAGCCTGCAAAAGGTGCAAAGGAAAAGCAAACCCTGTGTCAGCAGGCTTGCGTTTGCTTTAAAGGAGTCCTCACCCCCTTAGCAATATTTTTTGGACCCGCAAATGGATACAGTTGAAAACACTTGGCCTAAAATATATTTTTCAGAAGTCTCAGTTCCGCCCTCAGACCCAGCGTTCCCTACATCTGTTACATGGAGCAGTGGGTGAGCCTGCGGCAGTGGGTTAGTTCAGCTCAGGAGTCACTTCTGAAGTAAATCTCGCCATTGCTCCCCCTCCCCTGATTCTGCTGCACAGCAAGATGGCCTCAGCTGTGCCAACTGGATTGCTCTGCCTGAAACTAGGCGGGCAGAGGCGCTCCAGGAGTGCATCAGGCGGGCTTGTGCTAGTTATTCCACACCACCAGGCTAGAGCTGGTTGGAAGCCCCTGAAATCATTGTGATGTAGACACAAGGACTTCTACACTACAGCACGATCTGCTTTTTGCGTGGTGTTACCTGCCAGAGCCAGCAGAGCTGTGTCACCACCCTTTGCCCTGCTCTGGGCTCACAGGCAGGCAGCGGGGCGCAGAGCCGCGGTCTCCCTGCTCGGCTCGGGGCTTGCTCCTCTCCCTGGGCTGCTGTGCCCATCTACCAACCCAAGAAGAAGATGAGGTGGGGAGGCATGATGGGAGACAGTCCACTCCTAATCACTTCCAGAGGTCCTGTTTTCAGCTTGGTCAAGGCACTGCTGAGTCATTTTCATGCAGAATGAGTTATGGCTGTGTTTAAAACCTCTTTATTACCCTTCAGTAATCCGGAGCTCAATCTTGCGTTTTTAATGTTGCCCTTCTAAAGGGCAGATTTATATGTAAAACACTTTACACTTTGGTTTCCTCCTAAATAATAACTAACGTTTTTCTTCTGAGTGCTTTATAACATTAGCTAACTAGTCCTGACAACACCCTGGTTTCCATATGCACAGCAGAAATCTTGGATGAGCTTCTTAAGTCTGGTGTTTTCAATTCTCATGATTTTATTGTGAGTCTGGGGTGGGCTTTTTCTTCAAGTCTCGGCTCCTGGAAGCACACGATCACATGACTCTCTCAATTTTCTTTCTTTCTTTTTTTTTTTTTTAACAATAAATTTCTAATTCTTCCAGTTGCAGGGAAAAGCCTGAAAATGTTATCCAAATGCACTGCAAGGCTCAGAAACCAGATGCCAAACAACAAGAAGCCAAACTGTGTTGCCATTTTTAAATCTCTGAAGTTTTAAGGCAATCTAAGCCTTCTCTGGGTCTTCACCCATGTTTTCTGAGTGCAGAGGGTCTTGGCATTAAATAAAACTTCACAGTACAAAGAGGCAAAGGAAAATAAAGTCTTCAGGGATGCTAATATTCTACTTCTCCCCTCTCTTTCTTGCTTGTTTCTGATTCTCATCCTGCATGTGCTTTGCTTTCCACATTGTGACTAGTCACGTTCCTCACAGTGGTAAGGAAAGCACACAAATAAATCTTTGCTGGAACAGAACAAATTTTAAATCAAATCAAAATTTTACAAACAAATAAGATCAAGGTTTTAAACTCTTCCGTCTGTTACTGTGTGCTTGTAGGATGCAGAGTGCAGTGGGCCCAGGCATACAGTTTGTGACTCTCAACGCTACTGTAACACAACAACCATTGCTGCTGCTGCTGCTACTACTAATAAAATAGACTTGTTAATGTTTCTAATTGTCTTCATCTGCTTAGAAAGGTGCAAAAAAGTTTGCAGTAGGCTTTTCTTTCACTGTGTCATTGCAAACCAGCTATCACACTGTAAAAGGAACTGGACAACAGAAAGCGATGAACTTTCTGTCTCTCTTTCTTTCACTTCCTTATTGTTTTTATACTGACCCACTTAACTTCTCCCATTATTTCCCACTGACAGGGGATGGATCAGAGACTGTCTGTCTATGGGACAGCAGTTTAGATTTTTCTCACTGGAGTTTTAGTCCTGTATAACTCTTGCTGCTGTAAAAGTGCTGTTGTTATTTCATTTATACCTTCTGCATGGGAATCTAATACTATTTTCATTACTCTATGCATGTATTCTTTAGCTTTCAGAAAATCTCTGCTAGATTTTAAAGTCCAGAGCTTCCCTGAAGGAAATATTTCCCAGCTAGATCTTAGTGATACAAGATTGTCTTGATATTAATTATAGAGCATACTTTTCTTCATTTTCTTCTGTGGCTTCTAGACAAATATTTTTGTGGCTCCCTGAACAAATCCCTTGTTCCTCCGAGTTGGATAGCTGTCTCCCTCTCACTTCTGCTCAGCCGAACAGTATCTTCTTCTCCTTTAAGCATTTGAATCATGCTTGCCGCTTTTTAAACTGTTCTGCCCATTTGCTCGCATGTTTATATACTGAGTTGAAAAAAAGGTATTTGAGGTAAAATCCAAAGCAGCAGTGGTTTCTATCTCGCGGTGCGCAGTTAATGCGTTACCGCACCTTCACATGTCAGGCTGCCAGCAGAAGCCGCGGAGGAGCTTTCCGTGCCAGCCACATGGAGCTCTGCCATAATCGGTCTGTTGTAAGAGCTGATGGGAGGGCCAATTGCTTGTTTCAAGTGTTGACCACAAACTCATTTAGACAGGTTTTGTCTAGGAATCTAGGGATTCCTGTATTGCAGTCTTCCTGGGACCAATTCTCTGCCCACTTCCCTTAGAATAAATCTGCATGATTGCATTCATTTTGTAAATCTTTATTTTTGTTTCAGTTTGGTGTGTTCAAAGGTAGATGACCCTGGTTTACATTTGCTCTTGTCAAAGGCAGTACATGCTACAGACAGAGCAGAGCGAGACCACAGCGTGCTGCTTCCAGTCCCCCTCAGAAATACTGATGGAGAGCAAAACTATAAGAGAATTGATAACATCTAAAGGGAAATTTTCCAAACACATGAGCAGAGGCATACTGGAAAGAGAAGAGCCTTAAAAAGTGCGTAAAAATTTAAAGACTGATTCTAAAATGGCTGTACTGAAATTTTCCACTGAGGAAAGTGACCAAGACTCTAGTTAATGAATTTGCTGATAAAAAACAAGTGAATTACTATAAATTACATGAGAACCACATTAGGTTCCTTCCCAGCAGGGAGCTGACTTCTTGAGAGACTCTTGCCTCTCCATGTCCAACAGTAACAGTGCTTTCCCCTTTCTAAAGTGAAAGAGTTGGACCAAGCTGTGGCTGTGGCATATCTGCCCGGTGGTGGTGTGATGGGGCACCGTGACAGTGGCATCACAAAGTCAGTCTCTGAGCAGGAAGCACGCTAACACATTTCTTGGACAATACAAGGCAAAGAGGGAATATATTTATATTGGGATTGTTTAAAATTAAAATTAGGTATCTAATCAGATGGGCAGGTTTTTTACATGCTTTCTAGCACAGAAGGAAAGAGGGGGTATTATGTCAAAAGGCTGTGGTTACATCATAGTGGCTGATAACAAATTTATGAACTTCTGTGCATCCTAATGAATTTATGTGCATCAGATGACTGATTGCTCATGTTGATATGTGTATGTTCAGTAAGGGATATGCAGGATTTTGAAAGATGAGTGGCTGGAAATGTTCTCTTGATCCAGACAAGCATTCAGTCTTTCAAGAAGAAAATTCGGAGGGAAGTCTCAACTAGAGACAGAGCTGCTTGCATTTTAGCAATCAGTTAGCCTTTCTAACTTTGGGCCTCAACTGCCTATATAAAATGGGGAATGGCACTTCTGCACCTCACAGGGTTTCTAAAGAGAACTGCTTTAAGGGTATGAGAGCCATGGGCAGCTCAGCAAAGGAGAGGGTTTGTATATACAAGATAAAAAACCAACACAATAGGGTGAAATGCCAGAAAATGCCTTGTTGAACAGAGGCATGGGAAAGGGACAGCTATGGTACCGATCCAACCAGTTGGGCTCCTCTGTGTCATTCCTTGATAGATTTACCATGCAATTTTGGTTTGTTTTCCCCTCTCTGGCCCTTCAGAGGATGAATCCTGTTGTGGTGATTTAACACACACCTTACAATATAGCAGCTCGAGACAGTGGATTGAAAGATTTATGTTGCTGATTCTGCAACAAATGCGTCAAGTGCCAAATGTGCTCTCAAAAGCTTCCTGCGTTACGCTGAGACAGTTGGTCAAAGGCATTGTAGTGAAAGGCAAGGCCAGCCCAGAGCCATACCTGGGTGTGAGTTTGATCTACCACCTTTCGTGCACTTTTATTTATCGCAGAGACAATGTGTTTCACTTGCAACTTTACTCCTCTGACAACTATTCTTGCAATTTAAATAAGCTGCCCTCCAGTATTTGGACATTGACCTGCTTTCTACTTGTTTGTTTAGTGAAACTGCCGCATAACTGACCCAGCAGAGTCAGGAGTTATAAACAAACTTTGACTGCAGAGTGTGTGTTTAGTTCAGCTTTCACCTTGACACAAAGCCTTTGCTTTCTGGAGGAGCAGAGACACTCTCCAGAATACAGCAGGATGGCGTGCCGTGCACACACCAAGAGCAGCACACACAAACTCCCCAGCAGTAAAACACAACTAGAAAAAGGCAGCAAACAAAAACATCATACGCAGGGGTTTGTTTGTTTGTTTGTTTGTTTAATAGAGTGCCTGATTAACTTATTATTTTAATTCATTTATTTGGTTTCTTCTTACCTTTGTGATACATAAAGCTGCTGTAAACAGGCTGGCCAAAAATCTCTTTTATGTCACTGTAAATCCAAAGTAATTCCCATGACAACAGCACTTGCAGTGGATCTCCATCAGCGTCCCTAATAATTAATTTGTCCTACAGTGGGTTTTTGGTCTTTGCACATCCAGGTGCAAGTCTGATTGTTTGTAATGTTTGATTTTTTATTTTATTTTGAGGCAGAAGTATTTGCTAAGACTGTAAATATTTAAATCCATCTAGATATCCCAGAGGAAAAATTCTGTTCTATTGAATATTTTAATCTGAACAGATAGCACCTACCTTGAAAATGTAATATAAAGCTATTCAAAGCAGTCCAGCCTTTGTTGGACAAGAAAATAGCTGTGAGATTAGTTCTGTGGTCTATGGGAAATAAATGACAACTACAACTGAATGACTAATATCACTACCAGGAAATGGCCACCATCAATACGGCAAAGTTAGCAATGCCTTTCAGAAATAAGTTTTTCAGGAACTTGTGGAGGCTTCTTCTGTAGTGACTTGGAGAAGTTTTCAGAGCACCATTGTGTACTTGGAAAAATAGATAAATCCTAAAAACTATATGTTTGCACCATTAAATTCATTCAGAGACTTTTTTCCCCTAAGGGGGTTCCCTGCAGGGGACCTATTATACATGTTCTAGCCTGAAACTTGAGCTGGCCAGAGAATGGAAATTGTGTTTCACAGACAATTTTGAGATTTTGAAATTTGTTTTCATTCCAATTCAGAACAAAACCTCAAAATGTTGAAATTCTCCACAAAGGAAAATTCCACAAAAATAAATAGTTTTGGCTTATTTAAATCATTATAACTTTAAAAAATGCAAATATTATATAAAATCAAAAATCTGTTTTTCTCCCAAAAATTGTTGGCATTTTTTTCCTCCAAAAATCTTGGTAAAAGTAATGTTTCACAAAGCATTTTGATTCTGACAGAAAGACAATTTTGAAGGAAAACTACTCCATTAAATAATTTTCCATCTGAACTTCATTAGAGTTTCTATTGCCACGTTATCCAGATGTTTTGCTCCACAACAGCTGTAATGCAAAAACTCTACAAATAGTCTAGCACCAGAACCATGGTCTACAGTGCTTCTCATTACGTGTTTTTGCTATGGCGAGGACCAGGGAGTCCCCACAGAGGTCTTTCTCCTTGTCAAGGTGTGAGCAGGAAGAAGAGAGGAGAAAACACTTTCTGAGGAGGGCTTTCCAGGTGTGGGACAACTGACATGAAGTTGCTCTTGCTGCCACCAAGCCTCCTGACACAAGAAATCTTCTCCCTGGCAGCAGAGCAAGCAAATGAGCTACTAGTCAGCATCAACACTGACTCCTTCCATTGAAAGGAAATGACCCACGTGAGGAATCATGCTCCTCCTCAGTCACTAGTGGGGCAAAGTCCATGGTGAACAGATTCTAGGATCCTTTGACAAACAGCAGTGTCAATAGTTTGTATTCCAGGGCTCAAAAGAGATGTTAGTGATGTGCTTTCAATGCCTGTGCTGAATTTTGGAAGACCTGTGCTGTTCCAGGGTTATCTGAACAGAACCAAGTTTCATTTTTCATCCATTTCCAAGTATAAACTGCTTCCTGAATTTTCATTCCATGCTGTCTTTCCTTGTGATTTATTTTCATGCTTTAATTGGTAACTGCAGGCTTGGTGCTGCAAGGTGCTGGGCACTCATAGCATAAGAAGGATGTGCTTCTTGATGGGGGTGATCTCAGGGACTGCAGTCTCTTGTCCTACTCAGGGAAACCAGGTTGCAAGTACATTCCTGTGAATAACAACTGTGATGTTTGTCATCCCACCTCAATTATCCAGTATCTTGCCTCATCTTGCTGTCTTTCATTTGGTCAGGGAACCCCACAACCCATGCATTAACTCGTATCTGGGCCAGGTATCCAGCCTGCTTCCAAGAGCCTATGCCAAACAATCTTTTATGGTTACTCCTGTAAAGTATTATGTCCATTACAGCAAACTTGCAGTACATGTTTGGAAAGGATCAGGATGAGACCCCATTTATCTTTGTCTGGGTCAATAGTGCAGATCAGCAGGAGATTCACACCATGAACAGACAGAAGATGTGTGTCTAACTGAAGATTTCCCAAGGAGCAGCTTCAGATAATACGATAAGCATCGGCCAGAGTGTGATGCATCAGTACAGCAAGCAAGGGAGAGAGAAGCAATGAGGATCAAACTGTATCCAGTGCAAAGGCAGCGAAGGCAGGTACCCACCCATACTGACTGCATTCCCATCCCTCACTGGGGGCCCAGGCAAAACGAATGGAGCTAAAAGACTTTACGGGTGCTGCTGCCTCGTCGCTTCTGATAAGCGAAACATATTTGGTGTGTGTCACAGGCAATGACAGTGGCAGCTGATGAAGTTATTGGATGACAAACCTGGTCACACAGGTCTAGTGAGATTCTTGCCCTGTGTGCTGCGAACGCTGAGGAGGAACAGTGTTTGGGTTGCTATTATATGTACACAAAGCCAGAATGTTGTCTACAAGTGGGACGTTTGGGCTCGGAGTATAATTCTGGAATATGTTTTTCTCCTTGGGATATTTCTGAACTGCAGTCAGCGTGCTCCCCACTAGAAAGTGACATGTAGGAGCCACCCTCTCTTGTTGAAAACTTGGTAGAATGTCTGTACAATATTATGGTCACCAAACTATGTCTAAACCTAATTGGTTGCATGTGGGATTGATTGCTCTAATATAAAGAACTGAATGCACTGAAGACCTGCCAGAGGTTGTGGAAAAGATCAAAGAAGGTCAGATAAAAGGCCAAATGTAGCTTTAGTAGAGTAGTTGCAATTGTAGCACTTCAGTGGAAGGGCTCCTGCCAATGCTGAGGTGGGATCTTCCGTCGGGAGCACAGCGATAGGCCTTGGCAGGGTCCGCACGTGGCAGCCATGTCCATCCTCGCATAGAAGCATTCTGGTCCAGGCAGCTGCATGGTTTTGTCTTCAGCTGGAGCCAGTAACTCCTTGTAAGATCTCAAAATGTTTCAGTCCTCTAGAAAGTAAAAGTCTCTCTTGAGAAACATATACATTCAATGTCTTAAGCAACTGTCAGAAACTCTATAAACGCATCCAGAAAGAGGCACCAACCCTCCTGGTAACACTGCCAGCCTCCCATTTCCCCAAAGACTAACCACCACACAGAGCTGGGACCACCGCTTTGTGCCCTCACACAACAGTCTCACTTCAAGGTCAGAAATTCGCTGTATTGCAAAGAGTATCCATTACAGTGTTTGTTCAAAAAACAAGCCCCCTGGGTGCTGAGCCCCTGGGGCCTTGCACAGGCTCTCAGTTACCCCCAGAGCCTGCTAACTTGTAATTGCACGGTGCGGGTCCACAGTCCTGCTCCATCAGGTGCAGGTCTGTCCGGAGAACAGGCTCAGAGCGATTCTACCAGAATGTTTCATTACTGTGACATACATTTCTAGGCCAAAAAAATGCCACACACTGCTTTTTCCATCACTGAATTGTGTCAGCTGTTCTTTGTTGGTTTGCTGGCATCTCAAAGCATGTAAACCAGCTCTAATGATCAGTGTTTAAAAGCAGAGTGGCGCTGAGTCTGGAGCAAGGACAGTTTCAGTGCAGAACTGCAGCAGATGTCATTTAGGGAGAGCAAAGAGCCTGGAGAAGCTGCCCACTCTGCATTACCTGGCCAGGGGTTTATATGACACCCAAGAAGCATTTCCAAGGCTCAACCTGTGCACTGAGAGATGCAAGATGGAGCTTATTAGACAACACAAGATGTTGCTATTGGGCACGCACAAGGCAAAGGATCAAGTCCCACACCTGGGCTTGGTCTCTATTTAGATTTTTGCGGACATAGTTACCCTGATCAGGAAAAAGAAAGGTAGTGCACCTCTAAGCAACGTAGTTATGCTGGCAAAAAGCCTTGAGTAAGCAGCCGGGGCTCCTTCCTTGCATCGTGCACCCACTGGCAGACTGGCGACTGTGTCCCCGGAGCACCCTCTGGCCTGGCGGCTGAGCCCATCCGTTCCAGGCTGGGGCCTTCAAGCTTGCCAGGGTGTCCCTAGATGGGGCAAGCAAGGATGAGGGGGGCTGGAGTGGCACTGGGCACCCTTGTGAGGGAGCTTGCCTGTGTCCCTGCTTCCAACTTGTCAGCAGGCACCCATAAGGGATGCCGGGAAGCAAGGGTAAGGTACAAAAGCAGAACCTTGCCAGACGTCAAGCTGGATCCGCAACAGATCTCCCATGGCTTTCAAGGTTCTTCCCACCTGTGCGACAGCCTCTGTATAGGTTGGCCCTGGATGGTGTAGGGCTTTTATTCCCTGATGGGCTCCAGATGAATTAGCCTCTCCTATTACATGTACGAGGAACTCTTGAGATATGCCTAAACACAAGCCCTGTAATTACGGTGTGTGTGCTAGCAAATTAGACCAAACTGAGCCAAAGGGCCTTACCGAGGTATTAGGTGATGCTGTGCTACATGCTTGCCTGCTGAAGCTGCCTCGTTGGAGAGGACACTGCCACAAAGTGGAAGGCTTGGCAGTGTGCAGGGAGGGCAGCTGGCTGCCCACACTGTCCTCAGCCCTGCCCAAAGCCACCCAATGTCCAAGGGGATAAAGTGTTGATGGACTGAGGGCCCTTAGGCACAGGCACCCCTGTCTGAATTCATGAGCACATTTTAAAGCCTTTTTTTTTTTCCCCTCAAACTGCAGTGCGTGTTTAGACACCTGCAAAAAGGCTTTGCCCACTTGGCACTCACCAGCCTGCAGCAGCTCATTAAGGGCAGCCTGGGCTCCTGGCACAGGCCAGGCCTAGTGCTGAGCACTCCAGAAATTCCTCTCGAGCTCCAGTTCTGTTTGCTTTATCGCCTTTGCAGAGCAAGCCACCTAAAAGCTACCTTCTGAAGGGCCCTGTGCTAAAAACCACCAAACACACCTTGGCTGTAAGAGGGGACTCAAAGCGGTGTTTCCCTCCCATGTGAGGCTCAGGGCAGCTGAGGCGGCGTGGCTGGAGCATCCCGGTGACCTGTGCCCATGCCTTTGATTTGCTCCGACCTCCTCAGTGTGAGGCAGAGACACCAGTGCCTCCTGAGTGCTGAGAGAGAAGTCCACGATGAGCAGAAGCCGTGAATTACAGTCAGCCCTTTTTTTAATTAGCGTTTCATTAATTAGTACTAATTTAGCAAAGGAGTGCCCTGATTAGCTCGATCAGGCCTAGAATAGAGGGGAAGGTGTGGGATACCTGGGGTCTGGCGCCGGTTTAAGTGGGGCTGGGGAGCTGCTGCCCTGCAGGGAGGGGGTGGGCAGCTTGGTGGCTCCTGTGGGGCCAGGACAGGCTGTTGCTGTCCCTGTGGAAAGCAGCCACTCTCACTAAATCCCCAAACGCAGTGTGTTTCAGGCTGCCAGCCCTTCCCTGCAAGCCAGATCACAATCCTTGGGTGCTCATGTAATGCACATTGAAGAGGCTGGCAGGAGCTGGGGAGCCTGTGCCACTCTCATGGAGCAGCCCCTTGCAAACGAGCAGTGCATGAGAGACAACTTCAGAGGCAACCATGGCAGCCGCCAAGTGTCCCAGTGCCATTCCTCTTTTCCCAGCTTCTCCCTGCTGCCATCAAATGCCTGCACCCTTGACACAAATACCAGGATCCCCCCTGCTCCCATGGAAGAAACGTAAGTACAACAAGTGATTTTCCAACGGCCTTTTCCCTCTGCAGTACTTCCTTGCTTATCATTGAGAGGGTGAAATCTGTGCACAGGTGCTGGGCCACCTGCCCTCCCCGGAGACCTGCCCGGGGTGCTCTGGGCACCAAGTGCGGGAGCTGAGCGCTGAGGCGGCCGCTGGTACTGCTGCCCCTCGTGTGGCCCAGGCCCCTCCAAAAGATACAGCTCCTCCAGTGCCCCTGGACCACGGCACTTCCCCTTGGGCCCTTCAGCTCTCACCTGGCCCCTTTTCCCCCTTTCATCAGACAGCAGTATCGCAACTAAGAGCAGTTGAGTTGGCGCTATGTGTATCTCAAGGACTGCTCCAAAGTACAGTTGAACCAAGAAATTTCTAGCTGAACTAGTGGTCCGAAGGAAGCAGCAATTATGTATCTATTGTCTGACTGCTGCTTTTTTGCAGCAGGGATGACTCCTTGACATTAGGCCTATGGAGTCTGCCCGTTAATAGTAGTTTAAAATGGTCAAGAGGTTACAGCAGTAAGGAATGTTAGTAAAAAATGTCTCTGTGGAGTTTAAACAACCAGTATTTTAGGCAGGGCTTGGTGGGTTACTGTCCCTGCACAAACAACTAGAATGTGAGAGTCTGGGCTGGGAAATACTTAAACTGTTTGGAAAAACTTGTTTTGTGCAGCTTGAGAGTGTCCCTGGAGGCTGTGGCCCAATGCCATGACTCCTGGTAAAGGCTGGGCTGCAGTAACAATGAAGCTTTTATGGGGAAGCTGGAGTACAATCAGAAACTTTTCGATCCCGAGGGATTATGGGGAGGGGAGTTCCTGGGTTCAAGATGTCTGGCACATTATGCACATTTCCACCAGGATTTGGGGGTGTTCTATGGCATGCAAGGTATGCAAATTGCTAAATGTGTTTTCAATTTTGCCGTGTTGTGCTGTCTTTGTTGGGTGATCATTTTTTCACCAGTGTAGCCAGAAGACAGGATGGGTTCATAGCACAAGAGGAAAAGTGTAGTCGTCTCACAAGCAGTATTGACCTATGAAAAGCCAACTATATTTCCAATTCTCCAGCAGGCTCCTAACTGGGTGGCTCCAGATTATTCACTGATTAAAATTCCTCTAGAAAGAAGTGTCCTGAACTGAAAGGCATCTTTGATCGACCACTCCTTACCGAAGTGATCAGAAGTGTGTGTACGGAAACATCTCATTCCTTGTTGTTATTACCGAACCTTAATCATTTGCATGCTCGATAGAGCAGATGTCAGCAAGAGGTCTAGCAACCTGCTGAACTGAAGTATCCACTCAGCATTATAGCGTCGGTTCAGATTTTCTTCAAAGGCATCACACTGCTGCTATTTAATTTGAGGGGATTGTTACAGGAAGGAAGGCATTTCCCACTAGAAACAGGCTTCCTTTACTCGTGGTGTTAACTGCTAGAAGAAACAAGGCAGGATCAGCCCAGCAAACCAAAGGAGGAGATAAGATAACACTGCCATCTGTTCAGGTGTCTGGTCTGGGAGTATTAAACCTGACCCAATGCCTGTTGAAATCAATGAAAAGATTCCTACAGACTGTGGAAGGGACCATCCAGAGGCTGAGGAGCAGATAACCCAGCATTTCATGAGCAGTTTGTTCTTCATCAGCTTGTGGTATCCTGAGCCACACATGTGCCACACACACTGGGGCAGCTCTGGGCTGGCCAGACCCTGAACTCTGTTTGTCTGGCTGAGGGAAATGGGCCTCACACGAACAGGGCCTGGGGATCGAGAGGCTGGAGGTAAATCTATTTTTTTTTTTAGATAACAAGAATGTAGTTACCAAGCCGAGACTGCCCAAAGATGCTCAGACATGATGGTTGTTATTGCTGTTGTATTTTATTTTCTGGACCCTCAAGGAACTGATCCAGTGACAAGGGGGATGGCTTCCTGATGGGGTCCCCCTGCCAGGGACTCCTTTATCCCTCATTTTGCATGTCTTCCCACTTTGCTTGCCGGGGTTTTACCTCGGGCCTGCCTTCAGTTTGGAAACACTGAATAGCCCTTAATGACAGCAGCACAAACAAAACCCTATAAAGGCAGGATTTGTGATTTACATGGGGTTAATTACCACAACAAGTATGTTTATTCACTTCTCTAATAAATCCTTAGGACAGGAACAAGTACTAGCTTGACCAGATTCATCCTGTGCATACATCTCTCTTGTAACCATTTTTGCAAATCTGTGTATGAAGGATAGAGGAAAAGACAAAATTTTATCTCCCATCACTTAGGCAGTAACTCATAGCTCATGAGCTGTGTGCTCCTCAGCCTGCTAACAGCATCAACATTTACTTCAGATCTGCTAGAATAAAATAGACTACCATGAATTTGCTGTATTTTTTTAAAAAAGTGAGTGGATCATAAATGTATATTAACTATAGCAGTATGATCTATTGCTCTGACACCTACTTGCCCCAGGAGAAATGTGAAGTCTCCGTTTGTCTCTTTTAAACTAATCTGACCTGATCGTTATATTCATGAGGTTAAAAATCCACAGTGGCAGGTGCTGGTCCTGTTCGGGCCCTGTGGTGTGAAGTTGTGCTTCTGCAAGGGTACTCCAAAGTCCATCAGTTGCTCAGATATTATAGATGACAGCAAATTAAAAATTCACACCATCTAATAGAATAACTTGGTTTCATCAGTCTAATTTGCAGGGGAGGGAACTGATATAGAGAAGTGACCAGCGACTTTGGGAGCTTCTATTTTTAGGTGATAGACCTAAAAAAAGTGATGTTATGGGGACCAATACTATTAAACACTGTCCCCGATTCAATTGCATTCTGATACATGCAGGTTGCAAAAAGGTTTTCTTCAGCTGTTGATTCAGCTTTGCTTTAGCCATCTTGTAGGTTTCCAGTGGCTACGTATACGTAGGGTTGGCTGCAGTGTCCCTGATTTGCTAGGAAGGCGTTTGCAGTGGTTCAGCGCTGTACCAGGCAGGCCCCCCCGCCACTCCTGAGGAATTTGTGTCAGATAGAACATTTCGTACAATGCAGAAGATTTTGTCACCTTGATTTGAAGGAAGTTGTTTGTGTTAATGCTTAAAGGTAATGTGAGACAAGGCAAGCTCTTTACTTTAGAACATGCACTGTGCCATTGATGTACGCAGTACATTAAATATAACAAACAAAGGGTCCACTGTGGTATTTACACCCACCGCAAATACATTTGCAAAATAGGATTATTTGCAATCCAATAAAATAGTACTGCTTTTAAGGCAGAAACCCTGTGTGTTCAGTGAAGTGTGCTCCTCGACTTTTCTTACCATTTATCGACCCAGCACATTCCTCCCCATTTTTTTAATGCCTTTCATTAATAGTTAAGAAAAACCTAGGGAAAACAAACACTCTTTTCCTGATTGTTTATTCACCAGTCTCTTAGGAACCATAATTACGTCTCCCAGGAATTGTGTGTTTTATCATACTGTATATCTTAAAGAGCCACTTTAGGTAAAATAACAAGGAGTGCCTTATGAAGGAAAATTGGATTCATTTTAAGACTTTTTTAACCCTCCAAAGAATGGCTCTTTGTTTACTTCTTTAGTGCATGTGGCAACTTGCCCAAGTAAATACTATGCTGCATAAATACCAGAGATTGGTATTTATGATATTACATAAACATACTCTGAATAATGACTCATTGTTGCAGTGAAGAAGAACACGAGCAATATACATTGCAGTCGATGCGTTATTTTTCGTCACAGTATTAAGTGGCACTAGAGTGCTGTAGTACAAAATGGCACTAAGACTGGAGAGGAAACGTCCTATAGCATTGTTTAGCAGGTCTGAGCTTACAAAACAAGAGAGAAAAGAGCCAAAACAGGAACTTGATGAGGATAAGAAGCACAACAGATCAGTCATCAATATGCAAGGGTAAGGAGTCAGTGGTTAGGTATTTTTTGGGGTTGACTGGCAAAAGGTTTATTGCTCTTTAAATTGAAAACTCATCCAGTACATTTATACTGCTGTTACAACAGGGAGCTGAGCCCTCAGGTTCATAATCCTGGCCTGTGGTGATGCTCAGGTCCACTTACGGCACTGGTATTTCACGCATGGAGCCACACTTTCCAGTGGCTTTATTTCTCAGAGTCTTAGTCCATCCAGCTACAGTTTTGTTAAACCTTTACCTGCGCTTCAGAAAAAATGTGCATTTGCAAGGATTTGCTTGAACAGAAAATGTCACAGTGCCACACTTTGTCTTGCTGCCAAATGATGGCTCCCCTGCTACTTGGGTTTCAGATCTCAGAAATCAAAATCCCAAAGGGAAGATGCATATGCCAAAATGTCTCTTTTAAAGCCAGCAGGGTATTAACAAGTTATTTATTTTTCAAATACATGGTTGTAGTCTGTCTAGTCCAAACAGCAAAAACAAGATATATTCAAATTCTCAAAGGGCCACTGAACCATCCCTTTAAAAAGAATGATGGAAATTATCACCTATAATAATTCAGTAGCCTAAAAGATGATTTTTTGAAATTCTACTCTTTGCCAGAAGCAGCCACAGACCTTCAGGAACAGCAGAGATATCCTGGATGCAGGGCTTGTCTACAAAGTGGGTGGCTGATCCTCCTAAAATACAGAGGTCTGAGGGTGTCCTATTATGGGAGCACCCTACTTCATGCCTGTAGGCTTGCACGTTATGGCAGAGAGGAGGCTTCTTGTGTTTGCTGGGATTTATTGTCAACAGAAGATATTTTCTCCCTGAGTGTGAATAAAGGAGTAATAAAGGAGTACTTCTATTTTCCTACTGAAGCGAACATCCCTCCCACTTGCTTACCTTAGAAAATAGCACTGGATGTGCCCTGCATGTTTTTTGCCAGCCACTTTGCCAGCCTCTGCAAAGTTTCTGTGTTTATGTAAACCTCTGCACTACTGCATGGTCAGAAGCTGTCTGTTGTGGTTATTAAACTCTACCTTATTCCTCTAATTTTAACTAGTTCCTGATTTTACTTCTTTAGTCAAAACCCACCATGTTTAAGCAGAGCTGTGTTTTGATGTACTCCTGGGTGGGTGCCACGTGTTATTCTATCTCATGTGCAAGCCCTTACTGAATAAATGGAGCATTCATTGACTTTTCCTCCCTTGTGCTTTACGTATTTTGTACAGGCTAGGAGGGGACACAGGTGACAGAACAGAAGGTTGCTGGTCCACAAAGAGCACTGGTTAAAGGATGTGTCCTGAGCCAGGACCTGAACACATGGCATTAGTTTTCTGACGTTCTGCTAGCAAGCCTGGGAATGACAGTGATGCTCTCTGTGCCATTCTGGATGACAGAAGATTTATGCCTGAGTCACTTGTAGACAGCTGCTCAAAAGGCTGCAGGTCCTAGCAGAAAGCTACAGCTTCCAGGTACATCCCTATTTTCCTAGAAAAAACGGCACAGTAGTGTATGTTGGCAAAGTTGAGAGGACAAGAACTGTAGGCAAGCATACAATTCAGTCACAATTCTGTTTTTTATTATTATTAAATCATTGACACTGCCCAAAGCCTTCAGTTTTTATTCTATAATGCAGAGGTTTGGGGGTGCCCTATAATGGGAGCACCCTGTAGTGTGCTCCAGTGAGCTTGGTGCTCTTCAGACACATGGGATATCATGCTGAGACATCACTCCTTCATTTGGATTTTGAAGCCATGCCTCGCCATCAGTTATATATCAAGGCAATTACTGAAACCTGTGCCAGGCAGGCTTTACCCAACGTAGCTTCCCTCACATTGTTTGGGGTCTGCTCTTCTCTCTTCCTAGGAGCCTGGGAGATGAGATGACAAGCTAAGGTCAGCACCAAAGCCAGATAACACGCAAGCCCCTTCCAAGCCCCACAGAAGTCAGTGGGAAAGCTTGGGTGGACAGCTGTGGTTTTGACTCAGGCCCAGAGATACTAGAAAATAACAAAGGGGACAGAAGGAAATAGCTTGGTCAGCTTTGGGGGTTATTCCTCATGTCTTTTAAAAGGAATAAATACATGGTTTTTGTTATGGATTTCTGTGAGAATAAGTTTGTGCTTCCAGTCAGCCATGTCTCAGTAATGTGCTTGTGTGATGATGGCACAGCAATTCTGAGCTTACAGGCTTAAACATCCTTTTTCAGTATAGTTCATTGCAAGGAAATGTGAGTAACCTATCTCCTCTTTAAAATGCTTGTCTGCTCTCATACATTCATACGCTTTGCATAAGCCTGAGGATCACACTGATGAAGAAACACAGCACCGCTTATGTAGTTAATTTGGTTATTTATTCATGTAAATGTATGTGGATTGAGACATTTTCCTGTGATCTAAAGCGACTGCCAAACCTCTGTTTTGTTAGTTTGTAACTCATATTTTGTCTTGTCTCATTCTTTTGTTTCATACAAAAGGATGCAGACATAATTTCACTAACAATTGCTTTGAAAACGCAGCCGTCTGTAGCACCTCCCAAAGAAAAAAAGACAAGAGACCGCATGTCATTACTTTAGTTCTGCATAAGTAAACTGCATGCCCATATCAGCGCTCACTGTTCCCATAGAATTGCACAAGAACAACACAATTCTAGGCAAAAATGCAATGCACATATGTAAGCCTAGTCCACATGCAGCGCTTACAAGACAAGTTAGGGTTTATGCTTTTCAGAGGTTCAACTATCTAAATAAAGCAATTAGGTTTTAGTTCATTTCCCTAACTGTATTGCTGCACAAGGGGATATCCACATGATTGCAGAAGGCAGATAAAGATAGGACAAACTCAGCATATAACTTTTGTTGTAATGGCTTAGAAAGGGGTCTTACAACTTGAAGATGATATTGCAGCCATCCAGTGGTACAGCTTCCTTCTGCCACATATGCAGACATTGCAAATCCTATCTCACAATTTCATCCATTATTGTTTGTATAATGATTGGCATTTCGCACACAGCTTTTTATGTTTTTTTTTCAAATATCTTTTCTATTATTTTGTTGATCAGAAAGCAAAAGGATAAATAAATCTGCAAACCAGACACGAACAAGTGTTATTTTAACTTGTCTGACAAACAAGGAGTTGACATTTAGTTACCAAAGCAAGAGGCCCATCTCTTTCCTTGGCCAGTTCAATGTCAGAATTTTTGGGGTCCCTACCCGATATACCTTCTGTGCAGAAGACGATATGTCTTCCATGCATCTTAGCTCTCCTGAGGATTAAGAATGGTTCAGAATAAAGTTTCTGTATTCCATAGTTAATATTTGAGAAGCGTTTTAAGATTCTCAAATTAAGGCAATGTATGGGCCACATCTACAAATGCATTATTAGACAAGACACACATAGCTATAGGTGTATATAGACAGAAAAAAATGCAAATTGACTTAATTGAACTTTGTACAGTTCTGAACAATGCTAAACCTCATTAAAATTCAAAATCACATTTTAATTCTGTAGTTCAGTAAATCACCAGCACTAGAGTATCCCCAGAAGAGCTGAGAATTACCCCAGACAGAAAGTGGTGCCTGCAAAGGAAGTGTTGGTAAGGGAGATAGCACTGAGACTGGAAAGCATGCACATATGACAACAAGCCCAAATATTCTCCTTACCCGAACACACAGGACCTACGTCCTTCTTGCCTCCTGCCTCAAGAGGCAGAGGACAGGAGCGTCACCTTCCTGCCACCCACTGCCTGAGAGCAAGGGGGGCCAGGTAGCACCAGCAAACATTCAGGTTTTGTACAGGCTTCATCTGGTTGTCACCTGTCCTATTCCAGCTGGGACAGGAGCCACTGAACCACACTTCTGTGCTCCTCACAACCCTGTTCTAGCTGGTCCTCTCCATCCAGCAGTGCAGGGTGCCCCATCCATCTCATTCCCCACAGTTCGATGAATACATTTAACATCTCTGTGGTCTCTTTTCTCTTTGACACATCAGTTTCAGATGTGACTTCTTTTTATTTCAGCCAGATATCTACTTGGATATAGGGCTCGAAGTGTCTTTGAGTGACTGCATGAAAGAAAATGTGCAAGAGAAGCTCCCCGGGAAAGGGCAGACTCATGACCATCTTGTCTGTGGTATGTAAATATATAACTTTTCCTGACATTGCTTCTAACTGCTGGGTTGTGGTAGGATTGTGCTTTTGAATTTCTAAGCAGAAATAAGCTGAAAAATATTGCTTTTTCACCTGATGCTCTGCACCTGATACAGATGTCTGTGAAATGACTTAAGTGTGTATTAATGTAAGACCAGTTAAAGGTTTGTGATTATATACCTTCACACTCCACAGAAGCTTCTGCTGCTCTGCACCATTCAGGACTTGGCCAGTCTCTATGTTGCAGTTCACCTGTCCAACTTAAGTCTTTGATAAGCAATTTAGTAGAGAGTATCTGAAGAAAAGCTTAGTATACCTGGAAAAGGTGTTCAATAGCTCCATGAGAGATTTTGTGTCAAAAATGTCTGAGAGCAGTCACAGCTGGATAATAAAGTACAAAAGTGGCTTGGATTTCCCTGTAGTAAAGTACAGTTACTACTGGTAAAAATAGCAGAACCTACAGCCTTTCAACAGCTGTACTCAGTAGTTAGATGCCATATCATGCAATATCACAAGTATCAGTGGATCTAGAGATAACGTACTTAGCATACTTACACGTTACCCAGAGCATTTTCTGTAAAATCTATATTATAGAAGTGTGTCTTATGAAAAAAAAAAAAAGATCCCAATGATCTTGTCAGATACCTCTGAGTGAATCACTGATTGTTTCTGCTCACTGATTTTTTTGTTCTCTGCAAATACACTAAATTCAACCTGTGAAGAAAACATGCAGTGTTTTTTCATTCATTTGCATCAGTGTGCTAATACAGATTCTGCAATCGGATTTTATCAGACAGGATGATTTATTGCATTGCTGCATGAGGGCAAGTGGAATTCAGGTCCATCTCTCATCCCTCTGCTTGAATCTCCATGTAGTAAAAAGTTTGTTTGTTTGTTTGTTTGTTTGTTTTAAAAAAAAGTTGGCTTTTGTCAAGCATGCAGCTCTGTCTCGAAACTGTGTCTATTGATTGAGTTCCATTTATCAACCACTTTATTCTTGTAACTTTAACTATCTTTTTATAAGAAAACTGAGATCAGCCTCATTGATTATATTATATGAGTCAGAGCCATGTAAGAGACTAGAAGTGTGATAGCTGTTCTCCTACAGCCACAAGCATCCAGCTGGTATTATTTATGTACCATCGACAATGGGGCATGCTCAGACTTGAAGGACTAGTGCTGACCTTCCCTTGCTAATCATTTATACGCTCCTTGTTTTGAGTGCTCCACCTTAAGGTTTCTCATGACTCACTTTCTCTCTGGAGTGAACAAATAAATCCTGAAGGACTCTGTACGCTTCCAAGTGTGTAACCTGTCCCCTCGTACTGGCCTTGTTCTCAGCAACAGAAGCTCTCCAAGTAGTAGTGCTGTTTATTAAGGTGTGACTTCAGAGCCATAGGCCTTTAAGAGCTGAGAGGATGGTGGTGTTCAGATTGATTTAGGCTTCTCCTAAGTGAATGCCAATCCAACGCTCCCAGTCATGGGTGCTCTGAGGGAGGGATAAGCTCCTCTGCAGTCTCTGGAGACAGGGAAGTTGGACATTTGTAGTTCCCCTGCCAAAAAAAGGAACCTCAGATATTCTAACAGATACTTTGACAAGATTCAAAGGCTTATTGAAGCAAAATCAAACCTGATTCTACCTCATGGAGATGTATATATATATAATATATATTATTGCATATAGATACATATTCATTATATATCTACGTTTATGTGTGGGGCTTTGAGCAACCTGGTCTGGTGGGAGGTGTCCCTGCCCATGGCAGGGGGGTTGGACAAGATGAGCTTTAAAAGTCCCTTCCAACCCAAACTATTCTAAGTTGACTTAGTGCTGGGCACTTTCAGACATTTGTTAATTGAAGGCAATGGTAAATTGAGGAGACCTATTTCTGTTCTGTTGCTCAGAACAAAAGACCTCATACTGGACATCAAATGCTGAGGGTGCTGCTGGTAATCCTTATCCCTCTGTATTGACTGGTCCACCTGTTAGGTGGGGATGCTAGTGCTGACGTCCCCAGTTACCTTGCACAGCTTTGGGGAGAAATAAGCACTAAATGGTTGCAAATGCTTTGAATCTTCAAAGAGCGCAGAAGGGTGAATATTATGAATGGTATGGCTGTATTATGGAATATTGGAAAAATGGAAAAAAATGTCAATATTGTCATTAATTAGCCATCCATAAGCAGGGAGTTGAGCTGAGAGGAGAGGACAATAGGCACAAGAAGGTGCAAGGAAATTTTCTCCTGCCTTTTTCCCTTCCTCACAGACCTCTTCCCCAGGAGGAGTTGCAGGGAAGTGGGGGGGGTGGGTTGTAAAGATGTCCTGACTGGAAGCTCTGCAGAGAGCTTTGGAGGGAGCTGGGCTCAGGGTTGGTTTGGTCAGAGATGGAGGGGAGGGAGGAACGTGTTTTGGCTTATGTTCCGAATTGTGGCACTTGAGCTTAGGTGCAGGGGCTTGGGATAGGCTAGTGAGAGTAGCGGGACATGCCAAAATGTCATCATAAAGGAGGGAGGTCTGATCTGCCATGCTAAGAGCGTTGCTGGCCTCATGGTCCCTAGTCGAGACACATTTGATGGGAGAGAGCTTTACCACAGCAGTCACAGGGGAGCAATGTTAGGCGCTACGGGTTGGTCCAGCATGAGGGAGTATCTTAAACTGCAGGGGTGTGATGCAGAGAAGGATGTGGTTCTTTTAATTCCTTCCCCTTGTCCCATTGTTTCCTTCCCAGGCGCACACAAAATCTTCCTCTGCCCCTCCCTCCCAGCTCAGCTTTTCTCCTCTCTTTGGCTGTCCCTTTGTCCTTTTCCCTCTTGTAGAGCCAAGCTCACCAGTATGTACCCACACCCAGTGCAGTAGGGACTTCCCCATATTGAGTTAAACTGGCCTTCTGTTAGCTCTTCCTCACTATCTGGGACCCATATGTCAAGCAAAACAATTGTAAATGAGGTTAGTTCATTACTTTGGCACGGGGTGGCAGAAAGCATGGGCAGGAGTGGGTTCTTCAGAAAAGGTTGTATTTCACTGCTGTGCCCATTAGCTGTGCTGGAGGACTCATTTCCATGGCCTCACAGAGCCCGGTCACACCACAAAGCTGTTCGTGGGAGGCCAGGTTATGACTCCTCCGTCGCAGCAGACAGAATGAGGCTGGGAAGGTCTGGGACTGTGGGCATGCAGGCAGATCTCCTGTGCCCGGGACATAAAGGACATGACCTGTCCTGCCATTAGCATGTAGAGCCAAATTCTCCCTGGCTCCAGAGGATTCTTTATGTGTGTGTGAAGAACCTCACAAGGTCAGCGCTAGATCACATCCCCAAATGACGAATTCATATATTCTTGCCAGAGCAAGGCTGGTGCAACAGGACAAAATGGAATAATTAAAGCTGGGAGCCAGAGCGTGCTGCAATGTCAAGGGAGAAAATACCTCAGTGCCCCATGGGAAAGCCCTGGTGAACTCTGCTGTCAGATTCATCAGGGTGTTTCCTCTTTACCACAAGCATGGTCTTAAAGCTTTTCTTTGCATGCTGAAGATGCCACTTCTGACACTGAGAGGTGCAGTGCAGTAGAGCTACATCTTTTAATGGAAGTTCCCAGGCTACAGGCCAGTACTCTGCAAAGAGATCAATTTATGGTCCTTCAGGTACAAACAAACATGATTTGTGATCTAGAGGAGGATGTGGTTCTTCCTCCTCCTTCTCCCTGTCCCCTTCTGAACCGTCCAAAGCACACAAGAACATGGCCCAGCAGTGTAATCTTCCCAGGGCTGGTAAACAATATTCCTATTCTATATTGCTTGAGTATCTTTACCAAAAACTAGTAAAAGCCCAGCAAGCACAGACTATTAATCATCCCATAAAATACTAGTCTAGCTTCACTGGTGTAACTCAAAAAGTCCAGCGACTGTAAGGCTTATATCAAAACTCTCCTGCTGAACCTGCGCTCCTTTGTCACTGACTCCAGTTTAGAACTTTGTTAACATCAAATCGTTTGTAAATTGTGAAAAATTCCTCTCTCAAAATTTGAAATATTTTTTTCCTTACTGGTCTTGTGCCAAGATCACTACCTTGTGACAGACTTCACACTGGAAAAGGACCTGATTCTAAGTCCACGTACTGTGCTGAAAAAATACATCTCTCCAGACAGGTGCAGACAGCCCTAAACTTGCTTTGCCCACGCTTTGCGATGTTTGGACGGGTGCCTGCTGCACAGCCGTGTTACGCAGCGCCTGAGCCTTGCCATGTGTGCTCAGTCAGACCAGGCAACTGCAGAACCACATTTTTCAGAAACCTCCTTGGGTTTGACAGTGAAGAGCATGAGTGCTCTGTGGTCTTGTGGTGCATGTGACAATATGGCCATGTTCACATGTACAAAGCCAGCTGCCATCTGTGTTTAAAAATTAAAATAAAAAAAAATTAAAAAAAATAAAAATAAAGGCACATTATGTCCAGCAACAGCCCCAAGGTGTGCTGGAACAGGTGTGCCAAATGCAGTGATTATAATGAAGCAGCAATTTATAGCTCTGTACTTGTGACTGTTTTCTGTCAGCCAGCTCAGAGAGAAGTATTTACGGCATTCTCGTTGGTCCCATAGTTCACGGCATTATTTCTCTGGGACTGTAAACAGCAGAGCCCTTGTCATGTGAGTGTGGGCACTGTCTGACTTTTCCCCCTCTAATAATAAAGCCTATATGTATTAGTGAGGGGGGGGCGGGAGATGCAGAAACTGCTCTGTATGCAATATTATTTATGAATTCTTGTGCTCAGCTATTTCTCTACCCACCTGATAATATACTATGGTTTTGTTCACCTCCTCCATCCAAGGATCTTAAAAATGCCTTGTAGACCAAACTTGTGGGGACCAGTAATATTTTTATTAGGCCAACTGATTGTTTATTTGGAGGGTGAGAGGACTGTCCCTCCAGGAGGTCCTTTTCCATTCTAAAAAATGATCTTCAACAGGATCAGCAGTCCTCAGTAGTAAATACAGGCCAAGAAGTGCCATGAGTCTGGGTAACCAGTGCGATGTCCTCTTGTTCTCCCAGGCCAGCGGGGAGGCAGCCAGTGCCTCATCGCTGCTGCGGCGAGGCAGACTGCAGCACTGAGAGCTGGCCTGGCTTTCTCAAGGCTATGCACCAGTTTTGTGGGATCAAGGCAGCCCTGGTCCAGGACTCCCAGACTTTACCAAAAGCCTGTAAAAACACATTTTCTCCTGTTGTGGCCAGTATCGTCTCAGCAATATTTTCGATTGCTCTCATATAAAAGATATATATTTTTTTTTCCTCTGGGCTGTTAATGTTGGCACATAGATGTTTTCTATCAACCTTCTCCAGAAAATTTAAGTTACTCTGAAGAGGGAATTAAGTAAGGAAGATTTACTACAGTTTATAAAAGCCAGCACTTGCAATACACATCCCCAAAGGAATGCTTTGTGATCCAAAGTATCATTTCATATCATTCCATTGGCAATAATTCCTTAGTCAAAGCCTTTCCATGTTTCTTCCTGGGATATTAACATGGATTTATTCATCAGTTAAAACATCTAGCAAGATAAAACTTGTTTCTAAAAGTGGGCTGACTGGAAGTAACATCAAGTAATTTATTTTCTATTTTTAGTGGTATTTTTGAAGCATTGATTATTATGCAGGCTATTGGTTTTGCCTCCCTTCCAATAACAAGGGCTAAATTTGGAAGTGTTTCACACTGACTTTGGTAGAGCAAAACCAGGGTGGTTTATTCCTCATGTAGGATTTCTTCTAAGTTCATTGTTATTGCCAGGTAACTTCAACTGTTTGTCCTGCTGTCTCCCTGGCTGTGTGTTGTTAACCTAAAGGTGATTAGAGATAGTTGCGAGGTGGCTCAAACTTTACCATCTAAACCTGAGTTGTTGAAGGTAAATAACACTTGCTCTGATTCTCTCAACAGGAGTGCTGCTTGCCTTTACGATGGTTGGCTGTGCCCTTGAACCACAAACCAAACCATTTCCAGAGGCTGGCATTCTTCTCTGAGATCTCCAGACAGAGCTGTGGCTGTGATGACCAGGGCTGTTGCTTGGCGGTGCCAAGACGAAGGAAAGCTACCAGTTGTTGTCGTGCTGTACAGATGCAGCAGGAGTCAGCCATGAACACAGGTGAGACCTGGCCTGTCTCCAGGAGCCCAGCAAGAAACGTGCCTGAGCCTTGTGCAGGTGTGTGCCTTGGAGACAGCCACACATCAGCCACCTGAGGTCCCCTTCCTGGCGTGGCATGGGGTGCCCTCTAAATTCAGGAGGCTCTAACAAGTCCCAGGCAGAATGAGGATTTAGAGTGGCAGGTGCATTTTAGAAATATGGGGTTCAAATTACTGGTTCTCCCAAGCTCACTGCCTACTACAGACTGCCCTAATAGGTAAAGTCTCCTCTGTCACTGCCTTCTGTAAGGACACAGAGCATTGACCTGGCAGCAGCAAGCCTGGGTCACGCAAGGATCTGCCACTGTCACAGTGTCCCGAGCTCTCCCAGGCAGTGGAGCAGGGCTCCTCTGCCCAAGCATGCACTGAGGTCACGGAGCAAGGTGAGCCCAAATGCCATGCCAAGGGACATTTCTATTTCTAAGCGACTTGCTGTGGCAGCAGCTGTGCTACTTGCAAAGGAAGCTTTTTCGGATTTTTACGGATTTATTTCCCTTTCCTTCTAGTTTAGTTAAAATAAAGTATTTGTGGATATAAGTGCACAGCTGGCTTCTGCAAAGAAAAAAATACGCAACATTTACTGCAAGCAGGAGGCTGCTGCTCAGCTCTGCTACCTGGCATAGCCGGGGCTGACTTACCGCAGACCGGCACATCCCCGTCCTCAGTCCTCAGCCTCACAGTGGTGGAGCTGGCTAGGATGCTCTGCGCCAACCCCAACTCCTCCAGCCACTACCAAAGCCCTCGCAGGCCCTGCGTTGTCCTGGTATCTCCGGGAGGTGGTCCTGCAGCTCCCGGCGAGCGTCCCCGCTGAGGCAGGCATCACCTCGCCACCCGCCTTGGCCGCTGGGCGATTCCTGGCAGAGGTGACTCACAGGCAGGGAACCTTGCGAGGGCCCTGGCACATGCCTGCACTGAAACACTGCCTACAGCCTCCTGCCTCTGCCCAGCTCGCCCTTCCTGCCGCCTTTCCCCCGGGGTCCTAACTCCCGACTTTGTTGCTCTATAAACATAATAACAATAATTATTCTCTCATTGGACACATAGCCATCTTCTTTGTTTGCAGGCTTAGATAAATATCATTCAAATCATGGAGTCTGATTCATGAGTCAGGATGATGGCAGCCCTCCAAAACCTCCTTGCCCATGGAGAGTGTGTTTGTGTGAGAGAGATAGAGAGTTTCACTGTATGAAGAGTAAGAAACTGGAAGCCAAGTGAATTAAATACAAAGCAGATAATTATGTGTAATTCATTTACTGACTAATGATTGCACCTGGTACAGAGGTTTATGAATTCATTTTGCTCTGCATATGTTCTCAAAAACAATCTCTCTGCTACAAGATAAAAACTAGGCTGACAATTCTTAATAGAACAGTGTTTACATTAGTGTTAATGTAAGGTT
Organism: Anser anser; assembly: GCF_964211835.1. Classification (NCBI taxonomy): domain Eukaryota; kingdom Metazoa; phylum Chordata; class Aves; order Anseriformes; family Anatidae; genus Anser; species Anser anser. Next base: position 13,614,130 of record NC_139732.1, read on the forward strand.
CTGTCTTTCTGGTTCATTCTTCATTTTTTCTCATAATGTTTCACTTTTCCTGGGTTCACCTGGTGTCTCTTTGACAGTGACAACTGATCCGTGGTGGTAGAGGCTGGGTGTCACTGCAGAATGAAGCCTTCACTCTGCTCCTGAAAGCTGTGCAGTGCAATTACACACACTGCTTATCTCCCATCTGCTGCAGCCAAACCTTGCCACCAAGGCTGTGCCTTCGGCAGGGGAGTGGCAGGTCACGGCCCCCCCTTCCCTCTCTACTGGGATTGCCAACAACTTGCCGCTCTTTTTATGGTGTCACCCAGTTGTCATTGCACCCTGATGCCATCAGCTCCTTCCAGCTGAATGCCAGCAGACAGTGCCAACTTTCACCTGCTAACACCTGGGTCGATTACAGGTTGAAGACCAAGAGACAAAGCCTTTAACGGGGTGAAAAAGCTTGTGCTAATCCAGCGAAGCACAGCAGTGATGTCTCAGTGTTGATGTCACCCTGAAGACTGCAGCCTGTGTGACACGACACCACTCGTGCCTTGAGCAGGTCAGGTGTGGAGATCTGAGCCACGCTGGGCAAAGCCATGGGTCCGAGGCCTCGCTGGGTGCTTGCGGCAACTATCCAAGGTGATGCTGTTGCCATGTGGTGGAAACAAAAGAGCTTTTCCAGTTGTGTTCCCAGTGCAATCCTTGGGTGCACAGTAGAGCCCCTCTCCCAGCCCCTCAGTGTGCCACAGGCAGCTCACCTTGGTAATTCCCCCCACCATGCAAACAAATCTATACACTCAGTTAATTGCTTAGGTTCCCTGTGATGGCTGTTGCTCAAACCAACAGGCATTTGGCTGTTTCCTGCCAAGCGTATCAGGATCATCATATACCTGGGATCTATTTATTAATCAGCTCAAGCACAAAGTGCACGAGAGCTAAATGTATGTTTGTGCAAGTGGGGGAGGGCTACATCTGCAGGCATGGCTGAATGCAGATTTCTGTGGGATGCCCCTTAAGACTGCCTTTGGAAAGGAACAAGCTTGGAATGACAAAAGGGAAGGGGGAAGTTATTTGGCAGTTTGATTAGAGACTGTTTAATAAATCACGAACTACTCATACTGAAAGAATATGCTGATTTCACTTATATGCACTTTCTAGTGTTATTTGCCATTGAGGTTTTACCAAAGTGCAGTGAAGCTGAGCTCGTGGCTGCCAATAAAATAGCTGTAGTGTCTGATGTAATTCCCACTGCTGCAAGAACACACTTGGAGGTGTCTCCTTGGAGCTGTCACCAACATCAGAGTGTGGTGACAGGAGAGAGTCACTGCCTCTTGCTGTCAGAGCGTCACTGAGCTCACTGCACACCCAGCAACTCCTCTGGCTGGTGCAGGAGCTGCATGCCCCGTCCCCAGAAGGGAGCTGGCCCTACAACTTGCAGCCTGCTTGGAAAAGCGGTGGAGGTGCTGCTTTCTCCATCCATGGCAGCCACAGGTAATGAAAACATCAGCAATTAAAAAAAAGAAAAAAGTAACTGTATGCTCTGATATTTTTCATTGGAGTGATTTGTCATTAGAAAAGCCAAAACCAGCTCATCTTGTTCACGAGTATTCCCATTGACTAAAACAACATTCAGCGTGTGCTTTAATTTTGAACCTATGCAATCCTTTACCGATGAAGATCTGACAAGCCAGAACAGATTGCAGTCTGTGAGATACTTGCAATATGATAGTATTTTACCTGTAGGTGGATCCTCATTTTAGATAGCGAGATGAAGAGCCAATGAGCCTGATTCACTACTGCGTTACTCCAGTTTTGCACTGGAATAACACCACTGAATCATCAGCAAAGTTGAAATAACAAATGATAAAATGGGACCATTGTATTTAAGTTTGCAGCATGTATATGGAAATGACTAGCTCTTTCTTGCAGAATGATTAAACTGTATGGATATTTTTTGTGTGCTGTTTTTCCCAAACATATCAAGAATACGACAATATGTCTGGGCTAGAGTTATACATGTCAGAAAAACCCCAAACAATTAAAATCTAATGTAACAGCTAGTGCAGGACTCCCTCGGTATGTCTGATGTGATTTTTTTTTAATTTTATTCAGAAAAAAAAAAAAAAGGATTATGAGAATAGAACTTAACTCAGAAAAGATTAAATTTTTGATGCAGATCATTTCTGCACACCAGACGGGCACAGTCTAAAGCTTAGAAACACAGTAAATTAAACACCTAGTCCTGGTTTCTATGTATGAAAATACTCACTGAGCAATTGAAAAGAACTGAGTAATTGTGATCTTTTTGCAAGTAATGCTCTGGAAAATCAACTAAAGGCAACAAGCAAGCTTGCAATTAGTAGTTCTAATTATAAAGTGTATACATAAAACAATGTAGCATCATAAGTAAAGGCCAAGTTCAAATGATGCAATAGGAATAGTAGAACATCATGTAAAGATGGACAAAACAGCCAGCAAGAGAAATACTTCTGAATTATCCATATTTTTCCAATGACAGAAAAAAAAAAAAAGATGAAATAATGGCAGTGTTTTATTTTTTATAACTTTTATAGTAATCCTTTCTCAGTGCTACCTGATGCTCATGCTTCTGTTGTAGACCACACTTGTCCTTGGATGATGATCACAGTGCAAGGTGCAGTAATGAGAGACATGGTTTTGTGGGTGACATTGGCAGTAGGGTGATGGTTGGACCAGATGATCTTGAAGGTCTTTTCCAACCTTAATGATTCTGTGATTCTATGATCATCACAAGCACAAGCTGGTGCAGGAGCCTGCGGCTCAAACAGTGGGCTCAGATTATCTATGCCATTTGTGTTTATCAGGGGACCACTTCATGACTCATTTCCATTTCCATCACTGAAAGCAACTATCACATGCCACAGCTTTTTTTTTTTTTTTTTTTTTGAGCTAGAGCCTGTCTGCTTTCTAGGCAAGCCAGATTTATGTCAAATATAAGCTAACAAAGTTTGAAAAAAAGGAGTAACTTCAGTACAATGTGGGGGTCTGTGTTAAGCAGTTTGTGGTATGTATAGCTATGTGCACACTTTTCCGCCATCTATGACAACGCTTTATGTTCTACATGGGAAATGTGAACCTCCAGTGTTATGGGGCAGCATCACTGCAGCTCTCCTCTGGACAAAGTGTGTGCAATAGCAGCACAGGATTACATGCTGCATTAGTTGCAGAACTCTCAAAATTAAGTCGTGGATGCAACTAGAGAAGGTGAAGAGACAGAATACCTTAGGGAAATGTTTTTATTTATTCTCCTTGGATGCATATATGGCAATCACCCATGTAGCGTGATCCAGGATGTTGAAAACCATTTCATTATGTTCTATAAATAAAGGACTGATGTGGTTCAATTGTATCAATTATGCAACTCTTCTAAGTGGTGTAGTCAAGGGTAAATGCAGGCAAAGGGCACTCCCTTTGTACCCACTTGTACTCTGGGCACTTCGAGTATTTACCTGCTCCTTCTATACCACAGACAGATGAATCTACCCACTTTTATTTACCACTGTACCACTGACTCCTCTTTGGTCAAGAGCTTTTCCTATGCGCAGAGGACACAATGAAATAGAAAATGGAAGTCAAGACACTGCTATGTATTAGTCTGTTGTGCAAGATGTAAGTGTGGCTGTACAGTAATTTTGAGCAAAGCATCGGTTTTAAACAATGTTTAAACTGACACTATTATTATGCAATATAATTAATTATGGCCAGAAGGGCATTTGAGGTTATTTGGCGCTACCTTTGTCCATTTCATAATTATACCAAGAAGAGAATGACTAAGTTGTGCCTAGGCTAATTGTATCCATTTGGTTTTATCCCTCCTCTCTGCCATCGTACGTCACTTGCATTCTGATCTGGAAGTTTTTTGGAGGGGTCTGGATGCGTTTGTGCTGAATACAATGGAGCCCAGTGCTGGCTGGGCAGCCTCAGGTAATATTGCAAATAGAAGCACTAACAATAGCAATAATAATTACAGCTAGTCAAAGTGATAAGTACAAAACAAATATCACTTTTTTCCTGCCGCTGTTACAGTTGCCTACAAGAGATTTATCCTTAACTGCTCCTTCTCTGTGCCTTCTAGGATGCATTTGTGTAGCAAGAAGGTAACGCTTCGTGGCATGACATGACGTCTACCAGATGTGCTGGGAACCCAGCAGACACCTCCTGCGAGCAGCTGAGGGCCAGCAGCAGAGGCTGTGGCAGCACACCCTGTGCCAGCCCTCTTGCTGAACATGCCAAGGGGGTTCAGTGTTCAAGGGACACAAGATACAGCCCAGATGCCCGGGCAGAATGTGCTGGATGCCCCAACTAGCAGGCAGCTCCTGCTCCTCAACCCACCCCAGCTCCGCCAGCAGTCCCCAGCCCAGGCTGGCTGCTGCAGTGCGATGTGGCACTGTGCGAGCACTGTGCCTCCGGACGTGCAGTTTGCTGCTGGTGTTAGGGCTGCCGTGAGGACAGCAGGTCACCTGGGCTCTGGAGCTAGGCTGGCTGCCCTGACAGCCCAGCCGCAGCAGCAGAGCGCCGTGTTTGAGCTAAGCAGCTGCCCTGGACCTGAGCTGGCAGGTCGCTCACCAGCCAGATGAGCTGCCTGGAGGTAGCGGTGAGTAAACTGTCTCTTTTGAATGTTACTTGGAAGTGTCAGGATTAAAACCAACCAACCAACCAACCAACCAAAACCAAAAATAATAAAAAACAAAAACAAAACAAAATGGTGACAATAGATTTACACCAGAAAGGAATCTGGTAATATATGGTCTTGTTCAGCTACAACGAAAGGCTACAGTCTTCAGCTGATGGCTGGAAACTGGATTGCACTCATGTAAAATAGAACTGTCTGCAAGGGTTGAATGCTGTAATTAACAGGCATTTTTTTAGAAATTATTGGCTAATGCCATTTAATAGAAATACTGCCAACTATTGTTGTTAAAACTTAGTTTGTTCCTTTGGTGGTAATATATAATGACTCAACACTGCTTCACCAGGAAGAGATACCTTTGTCTGTTATATATCACTACAACGATATTCATTTTTACTATGGCTTATATGGCAAACAACATGAATTTTGAAACTTAAATATAGCTTCAGAAAGTAACGAGAGGGTCACCAGTCTCCTGAGCAATCACAATATTTGTGATACAACACAGCCTATTTATCATAACATGGCATTACTGACCCAGTCCCACTGCCACAGCAGGCAATGTAGCTTTTGCCACTAATGGTGCTTAAGCAGAACTAAGTTTAAAGGTTTCTATAACGGGGAAATATGCTAATGTAAGTTTGAGCAGCTCCATCTGGAGCATTTCTCTTGCAGCGTATACACTACCACCCAGAGAAGTAATGTACATTTTTGGTAACAAACTCTCTGAACCATACCAGGGAACACAGGTTGTGCTGCGATAATGAGCTCTACTCATGGGATGCAGCTGTCTTATCACCTAAGAATATTTTCACAATGCTGCAATAGTGACCGAAAGGTTATTTCTCAAACCTTGTCACCCAGAAGGTACCAGCTGAAAAGTTTCTGTTTGATTGCTAAAGAGTAGAAAGCAACAAACAAACATTGGCAAATCTTATATCAGGCATGATGTTGATGTTGCACACCTCAGACTAACGCCTACCTTCACTTCAGGGAAAGGAGAAACCAGACCTGCAGACACACTAATCGCTGCTGCTTTCAGAGTTCCCACTCACCTGTTTGGAAATGAACTACAGAACCTCACTGCTTTCTATTTACTGCACCAAGAGCCAGTAATCTCTGAATGCTTCTAAAGAGTCATTAATTGCATTGCTATTACAGCATTTTATGATGTAAAATCCTTTTAATGGCTTTAAAAGAAAAGGCAGTCTGTGCTGGGGCTGACCTTTCTGATACAAGAAGGGGAGGTGAAGTCCTCTCTCTGTTCAGCTGGGAGTAGCACAAAGGTGATGATGCACCACATATGTTTGGGAGGGCTTGATGGTGTGGGTGTGTGACCTGCCAAACCAGGGTCACCTCACCTCCAGGAGGGTGAGCGGCAGCTCTGGGCTGTCAAGGGCAGGACTCAGCTCATCAGACAGTGCCGGAGTCAAAACCGGAGTTCCCAAGGCCTGGTTTCTGGCTGCACCCATTGGTGAGTTTAAGAGCAAAGACAATGTGCATGCTTTGCAGCACATCCTTCAGTTGTTTCTAAAGGAAGGCACTTAAAGCACATGGGCACAGACACCCAGCAATACTGGTGGTGGACAGGTTACAGGCATGGCTGAGGAAAGCTGGATGGGGATGGTAACAGCACCAAAGGGATCTGGGTACCCCATTCCCCTGGCTTTCAGTAGTGCTGAACATAATAAGCTATTGGACAAGCCTGCAAATATCCCAGCCCACCATCTGATGTAGGGTACTCCCCAAAGTCAAAATGGCGGTTAACATGCATGTAACCTGCAGTGCACTCAGAACAACTGTTAGACAGTATCCCTGGTCAGCAGAGCACAGTAACGTCACTGATTGCCTTTTGCAGAGAACAGACTTGACTACATACACAGCCTAGGTGAGGAGCAGAGCCTCAGAAGAGGAAGGCTGGCGCCAAAATACACACATGGGGCTGGAGGCTGGGTAGTCCCAGTGCCCAGGTCACAAATGAACCTGCTTCTGCAGTAAACATTTCAGTATATGGTCTGGCTATTGCTGACCTTGTCCAAGAGCCTCCCCAGCAGCAGTGTCCCCATTAGTTGACATGTCGTGTGCCTGCATTGGATGACAGAACTATTGCAGTGCTTATAAAGGCGGGGAAGTTGGTATGTTGACAAATAATATTGAGTGAATTAATTTATCCTTCCTGCATTGCTGTCTCTGCTCTATTCCCTCAATTAAACTGGTTTTTTAAAGACAATTTATTCACTTTTCCAGACCCCATATATCATTGTAGCAGGAGTATTGATGTACACCAGTTAGAGTTGTGAATTCACCTTCTGTTTTGAAATGTTACTCCATCCACCCACACCTCTTTCTTCTTTGCTAACTCCAGTCACCCATCCCCAGGACCTACACCCACTCTGATCCCAACTCACTGATGAACATTCATGAAAACAGACCTTGCTAAATAGATTGCAGCTCCTGTTCCATAGCTGTGTTTATAGGATCATTCGGATACTAAATCTGATCCCTAAATGAGAGCCCACTGGTTGAGTAAGGACTCCAGGGTTTAGTGCTCGTGCCGTGGAAGAGGTTACTCAGCACAGCAGCTCTGAGGTGCTCCAGGACGGGAAGCAGCCAAGTGGAGGCCTGACCCCAGTGAGGCTACGGCTGGTCCTGATGCAGTGTTTGGGGGCAGATGGGACCCACAGAAGCTGAGTGAGGAGACACATGAACTGCTCGGGGGGCACCACTAATTCTACCCAAAATGGCCCCCGTGGGAGCCCTCTCCCTTCATTTCTCCATCCCTCTCTTCTAGGGAAAGCCCTGCCTGCTGGGGCTGGGGCCCTACGTTCTTGGACTCACCTCTGTGAAAAGTTTTCCACTTTGAGCCAACAACATCCCGAAAAGATGGAGGGTGCAGAGCAAACAGAAAACTGAGCATGGGACACTGATGCAAAAAAGGTTTCAAAAGGTAAAGGCAGGGAGAAGTTACCCAACTCTGGCATTATAACAGTTCAGCATTGATGCCACAAACAAAAGGAAGTGTGCTGGATGTTTTATTTTGTATGTGAGGTAAACTGTGCAGTTAGAGTCTGAATAAACCTCTTTTGTCAATTTTACTACCTTTCTGATATAAAAATAAATAAACTTAAACAAAGAAGGAGTGGAGACCTGCCAAGCCAGCCTGGTTTGGTAAGAACTGCACTGACAAGGGAGTAATTGTGTCTTAAAATTAAGGGGCTAAAACAATCAGCTTTCAGGGGCGAGCAAAGCCCCTCTGGAAGGAGCTCTATTGTATGCGTGAGGATCTAGAATAAAAGGAGGGAGAAAAAAAAAAAAGAAAAAAAAAAGACTCTCCTAAAAGGCAAATAAAATAAAATAAAATAAAATAAAATAAAATAAAACAACAACAAAAAGAATCACCAACTCTTCTGCTACCAGAACTGCTCTCTTGTTTGATGGGAAGGCTGCATGCAAATAGCTGCTGAGAAGTATGAGTATGTCAGGGTAACAGCAATTAGGAATATTTTAATGATTATATAATATCACAAGTAAATGATATAATGCACTAAGTAACTTTTACTAGGCTGAATATAAAACAGAGGCATCAAGAAATCATGGTTTTACATTGCAGTTAATCTCAGCAGTGAGTTCTAGGCTTACCACTCCAATGCCGAACATGGGAACTTCCAGCAGACAGCAACACGTAATTACTGCTGGGTGGAGGTGAATCAACCACTTTCCGTCACGAAGCCAATGAGGGACCCTCAGACGATCTGCCAAAGGTGGGAGGGTGCATGAGTGTTACTTTCTTGCTAGTCTCCCATCAGGGCACCACACCTTGTGATATTATCTCTGTAATAAGCAAACAACTTTAAATGATATTGTGTCACTGCAAATGAAGCAGGAGGGTGACCCAGCAAGTCAGATTTCATTAGTGTGTGAGGGACTGCAGTCCAGCGTGCAGGTACTCACACGTACCTTGGGACCCTGGAAACCTCAATCTGCTGTGCAGAGAAATCCAAACTTCAGCTGCATGTGTCTGAGATTGTGTCTCCTCCATTTGAGATGCACATGGAGCCACAGCAGGGTTGTTGTCACTACACCGATGTCCTGTTTGCTTTTCTGTGCATCACTGTTGAAAGTCTTCTAATACGCTAGATAAGATTACAAAGGTAAGGCCATCACAGGAATACAGCTGCACAGTCACATTAATAAAGGTACAGTGAAAGACGATAGGATTATGTATGTTTCTGCTAATTAGCAAACCATGCCCAATGCCACCTGTCCAAGTGCTCATGCAGTGTTGTCACCTCCCACCACTGCACCTTCCTGCTTCTTTCCTCAATTGCAATTACACGGGCTAGTTCCAGGCACAGAGGACGCATCTGGTCTGCCAAGCCTTTCCAGCTGAGAATGCCCCAGTGTCTCCCACAAAGACCACCGCTGTTCTGACCAGCATTTCCAAGAGTTTTGTTTTCCGCAGAAAAGGAGGGATTCAGGGGACTTCATGGATGCCTCCCTGGCCAGGAGCAGGTGCTGTGTCTGCAGCCAGGCCTCTGCAGCAAGAGTGAGCTTCAAGGCATCTGAGGGCATGGCAGATTAATTCACAGGGGCCTGAAGTACAATAGTGAGGTAAGTACGACTATAGAAAGTAAGAAAGAAAATGGTTGGAAATCCAACAGGTCTGACTGTGGGGCCAGAGCAGGCCAAATGCTTTGCCAAAGTCTTACCTAGTGAAACTCAACTGCCTTCTGTGAATTCAACCTACTACAGGCCATTGTGCTAATGTGTATTTTGGCAAGTGCCTGACCCCTCCTGTTGACTGAACTACTCATGCTCTCTAGAAACGACCATGCCTGTACCTAGCACTCCATGCAGATAACCTTACCCCTTCTTCTTCCTTATTTCTTCCTCCTACTCAAACTAGTCAAAGCCTTTCCTGGTGCCAGCTCTGACAATACCACACTCTACTGTCTGTTAGTCTGGTAGTCTCTTTCCTCCTCTTTTATCATTTCCTCTCTTCAGGATTCCTGCCCTGTGGTAACACAAAAGCCATGACAACAATGGTAGGCAGGTCATACTTGGTGGGTAGGCTGGGAAGAAAGGGATTCCCAGCAGAGGAGAAGCAGGAGTGTCCTGGTTAGCTTGCTTCTGAGTTTGACCTGCTCGGCCACTCTCTACCAAAAATTCCCTCAACCAACACAGCTCATGCTGGAGGACTCACAAACCCCACACATACCATCACATGGCTTCTTCTGAAAGGCATTAGTCAAAGCATTAGCAAAGAAAAAGATGTCAGTTGTAAAGTATCGGTACATTTCCTGGGAATATTACAGAGCAAGGCCACATGAAATCCACTTCCAGATACAAGAAAGACAAGAAAGTGACTAAGAACAGGCAGCGTGAATTTACTAAGCTCAAATTGTACCTGGCCAACCTGGTTGTCTTCTGTGCCGGGATTATGGGCTGGAGGGACAAGGTCGGAGAAGCAATGGATGTCACTTACTTTGGCTTTAGCATAACCAGTAACATTGTCTCCCACATTTAGCAAACGAGCAGTATGGACTGGATGGACAGACCACAGCACGGCTGGAAAAAGCACATGTCTGGGCTATGGAGGTCAAAAGGCAGTAATGGTCAACAACTCGACTTTCAATTGGCATTAACAAATGACATTCCTCAGGGGACAACACTAGGGCCAGTCTTGACCAGCAACCTGGCTGATAGGGCAAATGCATCATCGGCATGTTTGTGCGTAACACTGAGCTCACTGAACAGAGGACTGGGGTCCTGGTGGACAAAGTGCTGACCATGAGTCAGCAGTGTGCCTGTGAGTGATGATGGCCAATTGCACCCTGGGCTGCATGCAGATAACGGAGCCAGACTCATCAGCGGCATGCAGCACAAGAGCAATGACCACAAGTTGCAGCAGGAGAAATTCCATTGAATATAATAGAAGAAATTTTTCAAAATGAGAATAGGCATGCAGTGAAACAGGTGCTGGGAGAGGTTTGTGAAATCCCCATCCTTGGAGATATCCAAAATGTAAAGACAAAGTCCTGAGCAACCTAAGCTGATGTTGAAGTTAGCCCTGCTTTGAGGAGGTTGGAGTGTAGCCCTCCAGATGTCCCCTCCAACCAAAATTATTATTTTTTTAATAGCTGCTGATCTGGGAGACCTGGCTGGAGTTAATGATTCCTCGAAAAGGGTGAAGCTGTTATCTCCATAGCATCACCTGCCAGTTATTACTTATTTATAATATGAATGAATTTGGTGTATGCATCACAAGTCCAGACAGTAAAGAGACTTCACTTCAGAGATTTTATCTTTAAGGATCAAAGAACTGAACTTTCTCTCTCAGATCTTCAACCTGAGCAGAAAAGAGGTCCTGCCTTTAATGTACAAGCATCAAAGTTGCAAAAACTCCTTAGTTCAGAGGTAGCATGAGAAAGTCTATTTCTTGAGTTTATTTTAGATATATGCAGCACCCATACATTCTTGTGGTGACAATTTAACATTTGAGAGGCTTTCTGATTAAACCAATGTTTTGGCCTAAAATGTTGTAAAAGCCACGTCTGAGATACAGCCTCCAAATGCAACCCCTGCCTCAGTATTTGCCTCCTACCAGGATCTGTTTGGTTCTCATAGAAAACCGTGGCCCATCTTTAGACTCACATCTACCCTAGCACAGATGTATGAAGCAGTGTGTGCGCTCAGGTATGCAGGGGGCAACCTTACAGGATCCGATACAACACTGTGAGGGGACCCTATAGAGCAGGACAGATAAATAGTGCATATGTGCACATTTATCCGCAGCCATCTGTTCAGCAGTCCAGGCTGCCAAAGGCTCATTAAAAATTGCTAGCTGCTGTGAAAAGTCCTCAGGACTGGTTGCTGGGTCTTAGCGAACCACAGTGCAGATGTGGGGTGTGGATCAGTGAGAGCACAGCTACCAACAGCACGGGTGGCAGCGCCAGGTCTGCTGGCACACCACGAGAAGCTAAGGACACTGCTCCCTGAGATGGGACGGTGCGTAAGGGGAGACACAGGCCACTCCTGTGAGTCACAGCCCCAAATTACCACACAAAAAAACGCAGATGACCCAGCCATTCTGCACCTTTTTGTCAGAACAACAATGAATGCTCGGAAAAGGCACCAGATATAGCCCTCATCTCTGCACCAGTTAGGGTCTATGACACCAACACAAAACCTGGGCCAAGAAGCAATAAATAAATAAATAAAAGCAAAAACCCATATGTATTTGAAAGTATGTCCAGAAACAAACAAGCAAAACCTCTTATCCAAACAAATCATAGTTAGATCTTGGGTGAGACCATGTTTATGAAGGTTTAGCTAAGATGCTTGCTTGGAGATACTTCTCCAGCCTTAGCATAACACAACCAGCCTGGACAAGTGCTACTAGAAAACACCTCATTAAAATACTGTTGTGGTATTTATTTATAGGTAGTAATTTATATCACACCCATCATACACACCGATCTGGCAGCTATGATTGGCAAATCAGACTGCTTCTCCAGCAATACTGCCTGCCCCAAACCCACCCTCCATGTTCTCTCTTACCAGCACAACTGCTGCCCACTTGACACTGCTGTCACTCTGAATAAGACTTCGTCTGCACTTATCAAGCCCTACAGCACTCTCCGAAATGCAGGTGGGGTATCAAAGATACAACAGCCCCATCAAGAGCTGGGCACACATCTGTGGTGCTTTGTAGCCAGGTATTCTTGGGTACAACTGTCAGCAACGGCAGAGCTAACCCCTGGGGCAGGCTGGCAGCTGGATTCTGCATCTGCTGGAGAATCCAAATGGCTGTGGAAAGTACCAAGGATAATACCAGAGACGCTCTGCACGTTGGGGACAGTGGTACAAAAGCCAGCATGATAAAACACCTTGTAAGAAAGCATAGGGTGTGTCTTCAGCAGAAAAAAAAAAAAAAAAAAAAAAGGAAAGAAAGAAAAAATGACTGGCAAAAAAAAGAGGTTAGATGAGGTAGCTGGGACTGCCGGGGGCAATCTGAAATCAGTTTACATTAGAGCAGGTTGCTCTTGATTTTGCTACAGCAGTTGTCACGCTTGGTAAGAAAAACAAGCTATTCATACGGCAGCCACCATTGTGCAGCTCAGCACATGCTGCCTAGTAGAAAGAAATCCAAGCAAATGCAGTGGCTGGAATGGGACATTAAAACAAACAAACAAACAAACAAAAAACAACACATAAAATTGTTATGTAAAGAAGTTTCCACTTCAGGAATCTGTGAGAACAATTATTTTCCTCTAAGAAGACTGCATTACTGAAGCACCTGAGGTTTTACCCTAAATCTGCACGTTGGATTGAAATGCCAGCATATACGTCCTGCTGCAGCTTCTAGGTCCTTGCCACTATCTGGTCCTTTCAATCTCCAACTTTTTTAATACTCCCAAGTTCCTCAGCTATCTAGAGTTCCACCTTCTTGCATGCCCAGAACTGCCCCAGTCTTGACAGGACCAAGCAGCTCTGCCCATTTCACACCTAACTCTGATGAGGATCCAGAAACTGGGCGTTGCTTTGCCTAAATCCCCTGAGGGCTTTGATCGGGGATTATATGTTACCTGGTGACTGTTTCATGTAAAATGCATAAACAGTCCTGGGAGCAGAGTCCAGATTCTCAAACTCCCATGTGAATGCTCAAACCGGTAGGAAAGACAGCCACGCTCCCTCGCGTGCACTTGCTTTCTGGCCCAATGATTCAACAGCGCCATGCTGTAGAGCAGCATATCCTCAGCCGAGGGCAGATGAGCAGTGTTTAGCTCACTGCCTTGTGGTTTGGGTGCTCTGCAAGAGGTGGAAGATGGGGACAATGACCCTGAGGAGAACAGTGACCCTGTTTGTCACTTCCTGGCTGATGGCAATCAGTGTTTCAGATTAAACAGGTGTACTGTGACAGAAAGGCTGTCAGTACTCACCTTCCAGAGGATCTGCCGGGCTGGGTCACTATAGACTTAAAGCCTTAAAATTCCCCTATTAGTCTCTCTGGCCACGATGCTGAAGGTTTCGGACCTTGTGAAGAAGTTCCAGGCTTGCTTTGGGCACACGGTGCAGAGTGCTGGCTCTGCAGTCAGCAGGTGGGCACTACAAATCAAGAAGCACAGAGCTTAATACTGAGACATCAAAGTGCTCCTGGGTATAACTTCAAAAATTTATAATTGCATCTGCAAATGGCTACACCACATAGTTACTCAGGCTGGGCACTCAGGTCTTGGTGTATAAATGAAGAGTTTCATGAATTAATGTCCACTAAGGGGGGAAAGCCATTGGAAAATTCTGTATTGCTACTATTGCTACAGAAGCAGTGTCCTACCCCAGCACCACACTAAATCCTTCCCTGTTTCGGCTCTCTGTGTGACACGCAGTGGTGCATTCATCTCTTCATTTGTGGGAGGAGGGAAAAACTTTTTTGTTTCTTCTAAAAAAGGAAAAAATTGTATTTAGACAGTCAGTAAATAGCAAAACACTTTCGACATCTGTATGCATTGCTCATAGATATTAGATACATTTTTTCTTCCAGAATTATTTACCATAAAAATGCACAAATGATGACATTTCTTTGAGGAAACATTCAACCACATCAGCTTCCATTGGGACCAAATCCATGACAGTTTACAACTCGAGCTGGTTTCCATTTTCACTGCACAAATTATATTTGCAATGGTAGAAATTGATAATTCTGCTCTGAACCAAATAAATAAAAATGCTTGGAAAATGCCATATTTTGCTCACAAATGAAAAGCAAAAGTTGTTTCAAAGTTTCACTTACTGCAGCAACTGTTCCTCGGTGAGTTTCCCCATTTGTTGCAATGCTCAGTAAGTTCCTTTGGAAACCACTGAGCATTCCCAGTACACACACAACACATCAGGATCAAGCCACAGCCCGAGTCACTTCTAATAAATGCTCTCAGGTGCCAGGATAAAGAGCAAAGCTGTCTGTATTGACCCCAAGCCATGATCTGCCTTCCAACACCTTCTTCTGGTATCTCAGAAGAATGTAAAAAGAAAGAGAAAGCTGGGAAAGCTCTTCTGAACTGTGTCCTTCAGCCCAAGCTAGCCCCACTAGGTTCCCACCACCACTGCCCCATAGCTCACCTTTGGATCTTCACTGCATTCACCATCCTAGGCAACATCAGGGACTTCCAGCTCAAAGCAGGAGAAGCTGCCAACCACGCTCTAAGACCATACAGTTGCTGCCCCAACAAACTCATGTCAGCCACAGCTTGGCACAAGGCAGAAGCACAGAGCTAGTCCCTGGTGGATCCATCCCCAAGACCATTAGCTACAGGGGCTATGGATACTGCAAGGCACATACAAAAGGTTGACATTTGTTGTCACCAAGGTGGGTGGTTATTTTTATTGTGTTGTATATCTCCATGCAGTGGTCAAAATATAAGTGCAAAGGGGTCTGCAGACAATGAGCAGTCTTAGCACTTGATCCCTAAGGTAGCACAAAATAGTAGAGTGATCTCAGACTGAAGCACAGCTAGGTGTCTGAGCAAGGCCTCTGTTACAATAGGACGGGCTACAGAAACTACATGGAAGAAGGCAGGTGAGTAGAAAAAGGGAGCCCACCTCTGTCACAAGCTGAGGTGCAGCAAAGCCCAGGGTCTACGGAAAAGCAGAAGACTTGTCTCCAAGGCTGATGACTGCCAGGCACAAGAAGCACTGAGGTACAAACTGAGGAAGCATACCAGCATGCTAATTTCAGTCGGGGAAGCTCACATGGTCCAGCAACAGCAGTGCAGTGCTCTGATTCACAGCAGTGTGCGCAGGGCATTAGCATGAGAAAATCAATAGTGGCTTCAGGGGAAAATTAACAGATGGTCATAGGGAAACCTCCCTAAGGTTTTTTTTTCCCCCTTTCTCTGTGATAATAGACCACTTACGAGTTTCTGAAACCACCTGCACATTTTCCCAGTATCATGGCTACTGGTTAGAACAGGGTGTGTGTTTCCACAGTGCTGTTTGCGGCACTAGGTTTGCTTTTCAGTACATGCCTCTCATGTTCCCATGAACGACTGCATAATCCACAAGTTGGCTGTCGTGATGCCATTGATGGTGACGTGGGGGTGATGACTAACGCTCAGGATTAGGTTTGGGGAATACTTAACATTTTCTAGCTAGTCTCAGTGCTTCAGGAGAATCACCTGACATCCAGGTACCCCAGTTTTCCCATTGCTGCAAGGGGAAGAAGTAAAACCTCACTGGACTTTGGAGGAAGAGCAAAGTGTATCAGCGTTTTTAAAGGCTCCTGCAACTCACTGCAACAGACGTTACCCAGAACAAAGTGCAGCAAGAGGAAATAGCACAACATCCAGGGACAGGCACAGAAAGCTCCACCACCCTGGGTATATAATACTGCGAAAAGGCGGGGATGGGCAGCAAATGTGTATCTCATGAGTAATGTACACGTGCATTTTCATGTGGCATCACCATTCTGCCAAGGCTGCCAGCTAGCAATGCTTACTGCTCTCCCTGCCAGGACGTGTGACATATGGCACGGCCATATGCTCCTTCAGAGCAGCGTGGTAGCATGGGATCTAGGACTTCATGCTACCCTCCTCTTAGCCCCGCTTTAGCTAGAAGGTATTTGCCCAGATCCCAGATGAAATCAGCCCAAATTTCATAGAAGTGGGCATCAATTCCACCACAATCCCAGGTGTTCTGGGATAAACATCCTGTGCTCATCAGATCAATTCAAGAATCTCTGTGAACTGCACTGCTTGCCAACCACCCAGCTGCAGCCAATCGTGCAGGTACAGACACACAGGGCAGCGCCAGCCATGCTAGCTTCCCCCAGACAACAAGAGGGCTCCAGGGCATCCAAAACACTCCGCTCCTGGCAGCTAGGAGCCACTGACGCTATCTCTTGACGCGTGTGAACACTCAGTTGCAAAAATCGTCTTTCCATCCCACCACAAAGACCCTACAATTGCCGCCATGCATGTTCTTCCCTGTCTGCTGTACGTTCTCTTCACCTGCACATCTGGTGCTCAGCCTCACTGTCTTCTGCGTGGTGCCAGAGGGGCAGCTGCAGAAAGCCATGCCTACTTCTCACCACTCATGTGCTGCTGCCCTGGGTGGCGGCAGGCCCTGGTGGCCTCGAGGACTGCAGAGCTCAGGGAGACTTTAGTAAGGCTCTGGCACCAGAAAGATGCTCTGCACTCACAGCCAAATGTGACCTGTTCTGCAGGGAAAATCTTCCCTCACCAAGCTCGTTCCCTCCCCCTCGGTTAACAGGCAGTTGGGACTGGGTTGTTGATAGTTAAAGGATCATTGCCTCTTGAAATTGTATTTCAGGAAGCTAGAAATCACTGTTTGCTATCCACATGGTTTCTGTTTCCAAAGGTGACCTCATGCGTGTGTGTGCAGCTACCTTCCTCCAAGAAATGCCTGTGCATACGAAAAAACACCCTCACAAACCGGCGCTGGGGTGCCTGCTGAGAGTGCCACGCTCTGTGCTCCGGCTGCTCCGGCAGGGTGTACCTCACAATCTCTATTTTAAGGATCAGATGTGTGACATCTGAAGTGCCCCAGGCCAGTACAGTTGAAGGACATGAACATTAAGGGTTACAGATGAGAATCTGTGGTTAGCTGGCAGCTGGCACAAGTATTGCTTTGCCTCATTAATAAGAAAACCTTTTCTAATGAATCCTACCTGCAGCCAATAGATGAACCACAAAGGCTCATCATTACTCCAGCCCTTTTCCAAAATACTGCTGGGTGACTAAAGACAACTGTTGCTTGGACAATGACCATTTTTCTGGCAAAAGACAATGACAGGGCAGGGGTTGCAATGCATAAAGTGCACATATGCTCAATACTTGGAAGAAAGGTATTCTCTGACATCCATGTTTGAATTTTAACTGTTGACTGTGGGCCAGGTGCCGAGATGACGTAGGTGGATTTGTAAGTTACATCAGTAACTTAGGGGGCTGGCTGTACGCAGGCTAGCTACACCACAGCTCTGGACTGGCACACTTCCATAGGGAAGATGCACAAATCTGACTGAGCCTACAGGAGAATTTCTGAGGAATTAAATAATGCTCTATCTGACATTTCAGCCTTTGCTGCCAACAGTGTCCTGAGACAAGCACTGGCAAAAATATGGAAGAGGTTTTCTGATGTTATTGTTGCTGTGGATCCCCAGCTACAAATCCTCTGCGTGGATTTGGAGATGTTGAAAATAATCTATGCGAATGTGGATTATTTTTGAACTGGCATTTTAGTCAAGAATTGTGTTGGAAATAATGGTGATGGAAGGACAGCTAAGCCAGGCCGATTTGTTACAGTAAAGCTGTGTTGTACTTTAGATTACTTATTAACAAACAGCAAATGGGCCTCTGCCTTGACCTTTTTCATTTGAGCAAATATACTCTTCCTGCCCCTTGTAAACAGCAGGTACTGGTAACTGAGTCACGTACCCCCCTCACATCACTGAAGTTAGGTTTTTTTTTCATTTGTGGCAAGAATTTTAGTCAAATTGAATTTTGCCAGGCTTACTAAGGTTATTAGCAGTATTATTAGTCTTAATAATAGCAGCAGTAATAATAATTCTCTGGATCACCATAGACTTGAGAACATCTAAGTAGTTCAAAAATATTAATTAGCAAAACTCAATAGGAGGTCTGAGAAACCAGCAAAAATTGTCAGCCTTACTTCAGAGCTGAAGAGCTAAAAAGAGCCACAGCAAGCAGAAGTGGCTGTTTGCCTGATGAGTTTCAATTAATGGGTGTTTCTTAGGTGTCATGAAATGCCAGGTGCCCAGTGCCTCTGGCAACACTACCAGGTTAAAAGCAGCAGCCCATGGCACATATCTGGAGCAGCATAAGTCAGTAGTAGGTTTGGGAACTGGAGTCAAAAGGATAGGTTCTTCCACTGAGGGCTGGGCTTTCAGTAGCTGCCCTGCTTAGAGTGGGACGTGCCCCAGGTGTGCTGTGCATTGGGAACAATGATCTCCTGGGCTCTTTGGAAAATAACAATCCTGATGATCTTTGGCATAGCTGAAGACCAAGAACATGCCTAGAACCTGCATGTGCTCTTGTGTCACCAGACTACTGATACCCATTCCTTTGTCAGCTAGCTGTTATATTAAACCTTTTGGAGTGGTGGAGACGAACGCTGACAAACACAAGAAACCCCTCTGCAATAGCTGATGACTATTTCTCCAGTCTTATTTTTTACCTGACTCCTCTCTAGTTGTATTAAAGCTCCAGTGGTGGCCAAGTCATGTCAATGGCACCAAGGAGTTTGCAGTGTTCATCTTGGTTATAAGTTAATTTTTCCTGCAGATATCACCCCAATCCACTCTGAATCACACAACATAAAGCACTTGGTAAACAAGGTGAAAGTTTCATCTAGATTCTTAACCAGTGATGTCTCAAAGTCTTTGCAGCAAGGGGTAATTACTTGTATTAATTACAGACTCCTCTAGGGTACATTATGCCACTGCCTAGATAGGATTGGACATACAAATTGGAGGAGTGACTCTTTTTGCTTTCTTTGATTTGTTCAAAAACCTTACCATTGGTAGCCATAGGAAGGACACAGGCAAAGTCAATCCTGGTGTTGTGTTTGCAGTCAGGATGACGCAGTGCCAGAGCAACAGCCTCACAACTGAGAGATCCAGGTGCAGTTTCTCACTCTGACACAGACTGCTCATGTGATCCTGAGCATGTCACGTAACCCGTCTGTCCCCATCTGTAAAATTAGGATAATGGTAGGTAGTTCATGTTAAAGCCTGAAAGATGTCAAAACAGTAAGAAAAAGGAAGCTTCTCTTCCCTGAGTCTTCATCCATCAGTGTCTTCTAAGAGTTACAAAAAGCACTGTGACCAGCCTGACTCCATTTCCCTGCCTATGATATGATCACTGGTATTTGCCTGGTGGGCAACTTTTTGCCCTGTGGCTGTGCTCACTCGCTAAAGCGTGTTTTCCCTCAAGCACTTCATTGCTCTGTACTGCTCATTTCTATCCCATGCTCTTCTACCCTAAAGCCCAGTGCCATATGACGCTTTCCACTTTCTGAGCTTCGTCAGCAGGCTGCTTTTTTCTCTAGCTGGCACCAGTCAGAAACACCCTCTTCCAGGGCCTCATCCCCAGCTGCTGGGTCCCGGCTCCCGGCCACCCAGTGCGTCAGTGCTCCCACTGCCACTTCTCTGTGGCGGGACGCAGCCTCCAGCCAGGCCTCCCTGCGTGCTCAGCTAGCACCCGGCTGCTGCCTTCTACCACTGACAGTCAAAGCTGGTTAAGACAACCCCGCTAGAGTTTGGACACCATCACAGGAAACCCTCAGAAAAGTAACAAAAAAGATTATGCTTTTCTTCTACCTTCCTAAAGAAAAAGCCAGGCTTTCAAGCTTATCAACTTGTAGCCATTTGGTGACTACGTTTAGCTGCTTTCTTGACTATTTATCACTGTAGGAGGTAGCTACTTTTCAGGGTAATGCTTTGTGATGACTTTCTCTGAGAACCTTCTCTGGGAACATGGATGGCAACCTGATGCTCTGACTTCGTCATATTCACTCAATTCCCTTCATTTAACTCCATGAACTTCTTTACAGAGTCAGATGTTCTCCAACTTTGCAATGAATTTGAAGCATCTCATTTGCTGACAATAAATCCCAATGTCTCAAATGTTCTGCACGTCTCTGGTGACATCCTCTGTTATAGCTATTATCCACTATTATTGATATCCACCATCATTACAAGAAACACGCAAGCCCTAGGGTTGAAATTTAGTGAGGTATTGCTCTTGGGGAGCAAAATGGTGGAGTCCATTTTCCTCCACTTTCCTTCGTCTCAGCAGTCTCAGCAGCAGCTATTTCCCAGCAGAAAAACACTGGTGTCACAGGAGTTTTTGGTTGTGTGATGCCTAGTAACTTTAATAGGAGTCCCACAGCTGCCATCCCACACAGTGCTTTGAAGATTCGGACTGTGTTTCAACCCAGAGAGATTGTCTATAAAAGTCTCACAAACAATTCAGGCACAGTTACTGGCTTGGCCAGTCCTCGTCACTTACATGTCACCCTTCAGGAGCAGCACTCCCCAGGCTGACATTTGGGCAGGCACGGAAGTGACGCTGTGGCTCTTGGGAACCTCATAGCCAGCAGGTCCTAGTACACACAACACAAATCCAGCAAAGTGGGGTTCTCGGCACAGCCCTCTGGTGTTGCCTTCTCTTGGTGTAACATTTAACAAGCACCAAACAGGTGCAGGAAGAATCTCCCCACTTCACATCGGCAGGAGCTGTGGGGGGTTTCTGAGGCCCTGGGCTCATGGGCTCGTGGACCCAATGCAGGTGTCAAAGCGCAGGATCACACCAGGGGCAGGCCCACCTCATGGAACCCAAATGCACAGGAGCTGTTCTGCACCTGCAGCCGTGCAGTGGTGCAACAGCTCATGTCCTCACCTCACCCTTCCTTCCTTACCTCCATTTCAGATAAACCCCGAGTGCCTGCCAGTCAGCAGCTGCCTCCCTGCCTGAAGAGCACACCTGGGTGTGCTGTCAGGTGAACAGGGGACAGCACCTGGCTGTCACCCCGGCCTCTGGCTCTCGCACAGCCGAAGCACGGGGTGTAGGGTGACCAGCCCGGGACCAGCTCAGCGCCCGGTGTGGCAGCCCTCTCCTCTGTGGTTGCTCCCAGGACGGCCCCCTCAGCGGTGCAGAGGGAACAGGAAGGATCTGGAAAGCTCTGTGGCTCCGTGCCATTTTCGTGTTTGTTTACACACACTGCTCTCTGAATGGGCAGAGGTCTCTGAAAGTGCTGATTCATGAACATCCCTGCCATCTGTGGCCTCTTCAAATGAGAGCTCACCCGGATCCAAGGATGATTTACTTTTCTTGGCTCTTCATCTCAAACTGATTCTGTCTCCATTCCCTCAGACTTCGAAGGATTTGGGCAAAAACAAATATTATTGAATCCCTTGAAGCTGCTGAGTTAACTCTGAGCCACTGAACATTCAAGGTTCTGACAGGGGAAAAATGGCAAGAGTTAGTGCTGGGGATGCCGTCTCACAAACCTCACAGCCCTCCATTTTCTTCAAACCTACCGGTCTCGGCACACTCACAAAGTCACAGTTTGGAGGCCAGTGAAGGAAGACAGGAGAGGCTCTGCCATCCCAGGAGCTGGAGCTGGATCTGAACAGGGATTAGAAATGGGTTAGGATGCTGGATACCACACACATCCACCCCAGGCAGAATACAGCCACCTCCTGTCCCTTCACCAGAAAAGCTTCATTTCTTTCTTCCTCACACCAGCCACCAGCATGATGTACCTGCTTTGTGCAGATGACTTCAGTGTTAGTCCTACTGCACTGCCCTCCTCTCTTTTTGCACTGTGCTCTAAAAATCTGTTGCTGCCGATCCACTTTCCCATTAATGGCCACGGCCTCACCAAGCAGGGCAGAGCTGTGGTCAGCGAGCTCTCCTGTCGGGGCACGTTATACACCACCACTGCAGCCGAGCAGCTGCCCCCTTCCTCCCCCCAGCTACGTCTTCCCACTTGTGAAACTATCCCCTCAGAACCAGAAGAACCCGCTCCAGGGGAAGGTGCCTGAATGGGGCTCGCAGGAATTGGCCCTGAAACTTTGTTATTGGAGCTGACACTGGAGTCCAGCGAAGTGCTCAGCTGCACCTCCCGCTAACGTCACGCAAGTGGAAGGTGCTTTGCATGCCTCAGTACTAGCCCCAGCGTTATCGCAGGCCAAATCATAACCACCGTAATAAAAGTTTGCAATAACGTCAGTTTAATTAATGGTGAGAAGAAAAAAGTCTTGCCAGGCCAGATGGCAAATCCTGAGTTTCTCACGTGATGACTGTCAAATTACTGTCTCCACAAAAGAACGTCATCAAGCACATTTAATAAACCTTGGAAATGTTTATCGAAGCAGCGGCAGAGATCCTGGCTGATCCACCAGGGTCTGTGCCCAGGAGAGATCCAAATGCAGAGCTGAGCTTTAAGGAGCTGCCACCAATAAAGGCCTCGAGTGCATAAAACCAGACTCGGCTTTTAGACTTAAAAGTCCAGCTTTGCAGAGGTCCCTGTCTCTCAGCCACCTGCACTCTGTGGTCTCTCCTTGGTTCACATTCACATTTTCTGCTGGCACACCTGTCCAGAACAGCATCTCCAAGGAGCTGCATTTTACACCAACCTCCACGGGCACACAAAGATGCAGCCACCCCTTCCCTGAACGCCCTGAGGTGGGGGGTCTTGCAAACCAGCTCCCGGCAAGCCAAATGCATCCTGAGGCTCCTCGCAGCATGGAGCTCCGATCGTTTCACTCTAACCTAGGAGCTGTCCACCACCAGCAGGACAGAGAGAGCAAACATCCGTTTAGCAGAGGTTTCACGCAGGTTTCACTCTGAAGAGCTTCACCCAGAATAGCTGATCGGCTGGCAGTTAGACAGTCTCATGGGAAGTGAGAGACAAGCGCTCGCAGATTGAGGAACGCATTGAACCCAGGTCTCCCACTTCCTCAGTGAATGCTCTAAAATAAAAGACAGTGACTTAGAAGACAGACACCAGCCAGAAGGAAGGAGCACCCCTCTCTCACTTCAGTGGTATTGCTGGCACTGCCCCTGGGGAGAAGACTCTGGGCTTGGAGTCCTCAGAGGACTCAAGCAGGAAGCCCTGAGTGAGGTTTCTATGCTCTGATGGGATGGCAAGAGAGGCAAGAGTGGAAAAAAGATCAGAAACACCCATATTTTCAGGCTGACCTCTGGATATCAAACATGCTTGGTGCTTGGGAAGCCTGAGCACATCAGCTTTGCTTTTGGTTTTAGGATCTGGCTTTATGGCGAGACAGCACCACAATCACTGTTCCTAGCCCCGTGCCCTGCACTGAGCGTGGCACCAGCGGGCCAGCAGCCACGTAGCATCTCCCTGAGGGCTCGGTGATGGGGTGCCCGAGGGCCACGACCAG
This sequence comes from Anser anser, assembly GCF_964211835.1. Taxonomy (NCBI): domain Eukaryota; kingdom Metazoa; phylum Chordata; class Aves; order Anseriformes; family Anatidae; genus Anser; species Anser anser. The sequence goes on from NC_139732.1 coordinate 13,637,730, forward strand.
AACAAGGGTCTGCCACTCCATCTGTGCTCTTTGGGTGAAAGGATGTGGTTTGCTGAGGCTTTGTGGTCCTTTGGCTAGTGAATGGCAATGTTCTGTGGGAACTGGTTTTGACTTCTCAAAGCTTTTACCTTTGAGACAGTGGGACAGGACACTTTGAAAACTGCTTCTTCCCCCTTTGTAGACAACGGGAGAAAAAATGACTTGACATTTTCATACTGCAGTAAAACCAAACTTTAAAGTGTAATAAATAAATTCTGCCTCATCTGGATGAAAGTGCATTGTACTTTTGCAACTTTATGTGTTATCTTTCAATACCAACAACAAGAAAACAAGCATTCCACACAAAACAAAGAAATAAAAGAACATGTTTCAAGTGTTGGCTGGTAATTCCGTGTAACATATTTTCAGGCCTGTCATGAAAAATAAGCAACGTAATACAATTTTTGTAAGCTGTTTCTCTTGGCAGATGGCATTTCCATTTTCAGTCTAATGCGGAGGGCTGAAGTGACAACCACCACTCCACTAAAGCTAAACCTCTAGCATAGCTGCTGCAGCCACTGAAGAGTTCTGCTTTCACGTCGCTGTTAGCACGGGGAGTTTCAGAAGAATTTTGGATTGGCTTGGAAACAAGTCTAGCAGGGTGCTACAAATAGAATAGCAGAAGAAGGTAGCAGAGTAAAAATATGCAGCATTAGATCACGGGTATGGAAGTAGTGCAGACAGGAAGCCAATGAAAGGGATAGGCATGCTGTTGCTCTCTGCTACTTGCCACGATTTTGAACGCGCTCCATTTCCAAATCTCTGACAAAATTCCCACTTGTTTAACCTCACCTCCCTCCTTCACATTGACACTCACAGCCAGTCCGGATAAAAAGACCAGCACACTAGGAAGGAGATGGGTTGTTTTTAAGCCTGGCCCTTCAAAGCGCCCTGTGCAGCACAAAACAGCTCACACGGTCACCAGCCGTAAAGTTTCATCTCACAGCAGGCACAGCAGGGCTGAACACAGAACCTGTACTTGAACCTTTCTGACCTTTGGGGATACATCCTTGTAGTTTGGGCTCAGTCAATTCATATGGTGTCCCACATCTGAAAGCTGGGGTGCCTACAGCAAGGCTTTGCTCATGCATCTAATGGCCTGGGTTATTTTCCAAGGTGTGCACCACTTTCCTACTGACTCCTGTGGGATTCATCAGCCTCATTTAGGAATTTGAATATGGATTTAGGAGTCTAACTTTTGGCACTTGGGGTGGAAAACTTTAGCCAATAAGACTGCACAATCCTATTACCATGACAGCTTGGGAATGTGAGAACTCAGCAGTTTGGAATAAGGCGCCACATTAAAAATAGATTAAACTGAGAACAGCCCTCACGGCCTGCGGCGCCTAGGACAAGTGTCTGCCAGCTGAAATGCCTCGTAGGTAACTGTTCGCTAGTGAATCAGGTGCTGGCTGGAGGTGCCCACAGTTGCCTCAAGACACAGACAGATTTTTTTTCCAGAGACACTGTATTTTTTTTTCTAGCACCATATGAAACTCGGCAGCTCTAACCCTAAGGGGATCTGTGCAAACCTCTGGCTTGCTCTGGTTCCCATGGCACTCACATCCACCGAGTTTCACTTTGAATTTCAGGCCCACAAATTTTCAGACTCAGCCCAGAGCGATAAGCTCTGCCAAGCCGGAGCTCTAGCGATCGAGCAGGACTCTTCCCCTTTCTCTGAACACTAATGCATGAAATGGTGGAGGAACCAAGCCGCCTTGTTGTGACACAGGGAAAACACGATCAGCATCCAGCGCAAGGTGCTGGAAGGACTGATTTCCTGGTCCGTTTGCAGCCCGAGGGTGAAACAAAGGGTAAGCTTGTTCCCCTGGCTGGCGGCTCCCTGCTAGCCAAGGACAAGAGTCACTTGTCCCTTTGGCTCCCTTAGATCTGCCCAGCAATGACCGCAGAGATTTGCTGACCTGCCGGCAGCACTTAGGACAGCTGGTGGGGTTGCATTTCAGTGGCTCTGTGTTTGTTTCTCCGACAGCTCCCAGAGGACAGTAATGCTTTTATGCTTAATATATGCTGTCATTTTGTATTACATCTTTTCTTTGGAAATTACTTCATAAAAGACCAAACCTAAACAAAGACCCAAACCCCAAAATCCAAACCCCAAAGAAAGTTGAGGACTGCTGCAGACATCGCGAGTGAATTACTGCTCCTTCAGCTGACACGGAGTCAAAAGAAGCCATAGCCCTGCTGGCTTCACAAGAGTGATCTGCCATAGAGTGGTGGTTACTGGTCACTAACATCTCTTCTCCAGACTTCTGCTCTTTCTCTTCTCCAGTCCCATCATGTGGTGAAGCCCTTGATAGTGGCTTTTGCTGCTGTATCAGCATTTGTGGCATAAAACAATTGTGACAAACCTTTGGATTCCACAGCTGGATTGCCCAAACACATACATGACCAAGCACAACCCCAGCTCCTAACTGTCCTCCTCCAAAATCAGTCCTCCCGTGCCTGATCCACGCAGCACCCACAGACTGACAGTGAGGGTCACGGTCTTACACAAAGGACTGGCAACGACTGGCTCAGAGCAGACTGGATCTATTTGCATGTAGGGGCTCGATGTGCTGGAAAAATATTACAAGCACACTCCATCCAGTTTCATCTTCAGCTGAGTACAGTAACTCACTGAATACTGCAATACATTTGACAGGTTAAGAAACCTTCTGCATTTTATTTGTTTTAATTCCCTGTATATCTCTCTACACTTTATTTTCCCTGCAGGATTGTTTGGGAATGCCTTACAATAACAGGATCAAGAAAGGAACAGTATATACCAGGTGTGTGAGTGACTAACTCTGCCCCGCAATGAAAGCACTGCCAAAACTTGGGGGGGATTTCAGCGTACTTCTATTTCTGTAGATACAGGTGGGCTGAGAACATCATTGACTAGGTTCCAGTGGAATAAATAAAAATAGGTAAATGATAGACGTGAACGTATCTCCCCCAAGCCTTGGGATTTACAAAGAATTCCCCTATTCCCCCACTCCACACACAAACCTGCACATTTCAAGATCCAGAAGGCACCTTTTTCATACGTAATGCTAAAAATTTACACTAGGCTTTATAATCCTAAAATACCTCTATGGCACTGAGCCACATTTGCAATACGTGGGTGGAAAAGCTGTCAGCATAGCGGAAAAAATATTCTGCTGAAACTCAAAACTTTGCAGAAACAGCTGAGTCACTCTTTCACAGTTAAGGTAGTCCGGGCTTGTTACCCTCCGTGCCTCTGGACGGAGCCTGGCACACGCGCCCACCCCCTGGCTGCTGGGACCCCCAGCCCACCTCTGAACATAAGCTGTGCTGAGAGCATCGAGCAGGCTTTCCTCACGCAGGTGCTTTGTACCACCCACCCGTGCAAGCCGAACGAACGCTGGGCATCCCAGAGGCTTGAAGCCTTCAGGTATCTGCAGCAGTGCGGCCAGATGTGTGCTGGCCAAGTCATATGCATCAGCTCAGCTCTGGTAAGCAAGATGATACGCAGCTGTACGCGCAGCTTATGACCTGATCACAGCTCTCAAGGCAAATGATGTTTCCCTGACCTCATAAGAATTAATGCTTTTTTATTAAAAATCATGAACATAATGTAAAAGCTTGAAAATCTATCTCAAGTGCTCTAAGCTAAAAGAGCACAAGATCAAAACACGGAACAAAAACATCTCCACATTTCATTCTCTCTTTTTTTTTTTTTCCTTTTTTTTTTAAAGTCTCCCGATTCCGTCAGTATTATTGTTTTGGCTGGTAAGAGGGAGCTGCCTATGAGCCATTTATTAGCACAAAAAATTACTGAAATTGCAAAGGTCTAGAAGTCATAACTGCCAACAGATTATAGACTACTAATGCAGTCACATATGAAATCTAGAAAGCTCATTTTAAAGGAACTCTATATAGCCTATACATTTTGATTCCCTCAAAATACAATTTGGCTTGAAAAATCCTGTGATCCTTTGACCTGCACTTTAAGTAGAATGCAAGATTTTCAAGAAAAATTAGATTTGCCTGTCCAAATCAGAAGAGTGTACATACAGGTAAATAACAGCTTCCTTCACATGCACAACAATGCATCAGATTTTCAGTGTGTAAAAATAATTTTCATATGAACTGCAGTAACAATATAGACTCATTAGCTGTGCTGTACACACACAGCCATGCAAATGCTGTCACTGGGATTCATGGGTGCTTACAGGGCAAGTTTGCTGCTCTAAAATGGCAATATCAGAAGGTAATTTTGCATTTTAAACCCTAACTAAGGAATTGTCTATAAAAACTGACGTCCCACATTTGTGTTCCATGCTAATAGCTGCCAGCCAGTCTAACTTGCATCTGTGTGTTTCCTCCCCCAGTGAGAAGATCTATTTCACGTTGTACATCACAGAAACGTGCCCAGGATGTGCACACACCCAAGACATGAACTGTTTTTCCCTTGCCCCACTCTGCCATTGCACTGGAATTCTGGGTGGGACCCTTGTGATGGAAGAAATGCAGCGAAGGATTCCCCTACGTTTCAAACTTTTCTGAAACATTTCTCGTCGTTCTCATATTTCACAAAACCCAGCAGTCCTCCAGCAAGAGCACTTTGCTTTTCATGGGAAATGACACTGACTGGGGCAAAAAATATGCTTTTCTAAATAAACAGATTATGTTGTATAACATGAAAGCTAAAAAAATAATGGCCTCAGCACGCCTACTCCCTGTCTGCCATCACCAAGTGCACACACACCACAGGCTTCAGCTGGGTACCTTTTCAAGCACCAGGCCCTCTTACAGTAGTCGGACAGCTGGCTCTCCCACAGACCCACCTTCCTTCAAAGATTTGCTCCCAACCCTGGTAAAGATGATGTGACTTTTGTCACCAGCAGAAGCAAACTTCAAATGTCCTCAGCTCTGCACCCCAACAGCAGCTGTCTGTCTTCTCTCTTCTCTACCTTCCCCTCCACATCACATTTTCATACCAAAATACATACTGTTCCTATGAGCCCTAAACACTTTCATTATTTTAGGTCTTCTCCTATAGGGCTACAGAAAGAGCAAATTTCATCTACTACAACAAATATAAGAGCACTCTCTCAGTGCTGCTCGTGAGCTCTTGCAGGGATAATTCAGGTCACTGACGTAACGCTGAGAAATGCACCCAGCTACCGAACAAAAGTACGAACACCAGCAGTGTCAAGAAACATCTGCCACTGTTTATAATTCTAAGGAAATCATCCATATACAAATTAGTTTTAAAAATTTACAGTTGTATTACTGATAGCTGAAGAATCACATTTCCAACACCACTTGGCCACGACATTACAAAATAAGTTACGTGAGATAACTCAAAATGTGAACGTCATTCTTTACCTATTATGTAACGTCCTATGTGTTGTTACAGGTCTCATGAAATACCCACTTGGAATTTGCCTTAGCAAAAGCTGCTTTTAAATTGGTTTTATCAACTCAGAATTCTTGATGGGATATTTGCAAATGTTATTGCTCACAATGTAAACATTAAACAGTATGCCTAGAGCTTTATTTATTTACACTACCTACATGTTCACTTACAATCAAAACTTGATGCTTTCATGTGGTAATCATATATTGACTTTTTAAAATAAATGTTGCCAGTACTTTTTATATACATTCTTCACTCAGTGAGCCAAATAATACAGTGCTATTCTTAAAACTGCAGACTAGAGAAGCAAACCTTAGCTTTATTGCACGGAACAGCAACCCCTTCTTTACCCCTGCCTTCAGCTACAATGGGAATAAGCCAATTCTGTAACCAATAATAAGATAGGTCAAGAAAATGTTGGTATGAAAACACTGCTAGTCCCATTCTTTCGGAATTTAGCATGAGTTCCAGTCAACATGGGAGGGCTGCTGACTGGAGTGAAGCAAGCGGCACTTGCACAGAGCCTTCCAGGTTTTATACTATTTTACGAGAAGTCTAAATGCTAATTTTCACAATTATGAGTCAACAACAAATACTCATTTCAGCCTGACTCTGTCAACAGTGTTTTAAATGAACTGGCTCGTCAATAAAAATGTGAAAATAATTTTTTAAAAGTTCATGAATATACATTCCTAGTCCACCAATCCCCGCACGAAACTGAATTCTGTTCCACCAAAGAGAAATCTAAAATATAAATGACAACATAACAAAAATAAGACATATATCTGACAGAGATGACTGTATGGTTGTATATGATGAAAGCTAGAATATGTGATACTCAGTGACCAACAGCAGGTTTGGCAGTCAGCCCTGATCTCCCCATTACCGGTTGGGTTATATTTACTGGTATTTGGTTGGGTTATCTCCTCTCCCTGAGGGACACTAGTATAAATCACGTGGTGGATCCAATACGTATTAGTAGCCTGAGATTTATTTGGTTCTTGAGGCAGATCTACAGCAAGATGCATTAGACACTGCAGAAGGAATATCGAGAGTGAGAAAACTGAGATACAGAAGTCCCACCGTATGCAAAAATGTTCTGAAACTTTTCGAGGCATTTGTTCGGTCAAGACCTTCCCTAACTCCAGTGGGATTTTGCCAAGGGAAGTGGTTTGAATGCCTAAAGCAGGGTTAATTCCAAACTGTGGCTCTTTTTTAACCTAAATAATTAGAAATCACAAAAACTCTGCTCATAAAAGGAGACGTGCTAATCCCTCTCCTCAGTCACTTGCTCCTGACTCCCAGTGAAGCTGCACCCAGAAAAGCTCCCATTGCTGCCTCCTACCAAGCATCCTCATATTTCAAAGGAGAAACCGATTCGTCCAGTAAAGGAGGGAATAATGTCTAAAACTAGGGCAGGTCTTGAATCTCCTGTTGACTAGGAACAGTTGTTAAAATGTAAGTTGCCCCTGCTGCACAAAAAATAAAGTCAGGGCAGGTAACCGGAGCCAGTGCCTGCTGCATGGGCCCAATCCTGTTCCCACTGCAGTCAGTGGCAGGACTCCAACCTGTTTAATGGGAACAGCAACAAGCTTTCTATCTCCTTAATATAAATGAAGATACGCATCTCATCTTTGACATATTTTGGGCTCAAAGCCATTGGCTGACACTTGTTTGGTTCTCTGTACGCGCATGACTCATGGGATAATATAATGCCTGATTTCCATTCTGCCAGACCTGTCTTTCTCAGTGGTTAACTATTAATTCTGGAGGCAAGATGCAATACTGCAGTAGAATAGGATGTTAAACTAAGAAAATTGCACTTAAATATTTAGAGTAAATGAATCAGATTCCCTTTGTGAGAATTCCCTTCCAGTTAAGGAGTTACAGCCACATACTCCTTGGAACATCAGCCCACTGCTCCTGCACAGAGGGAGCTTTTATGGAAGTCCCCAGCACAGTACCCGGCAGGCAGCAGTGTGACCGTGCTGCCTTTACCAGCTCAAGGAGAAGCCTGATAATGGAACTGACATAAATATATATATATATATATATATATGTATTCCAAACAGCTGATTTTTATTTCAGGCTACCTACACCGAACTGGGTTACTCTGGATATATGAGCGCTGATTTTCCACCAAAACTGTAAACTCTTTGGGATAAGGTCTGACTTTTTCTCTTCAGATCCATAGTCTACATTTGAGACTCTTAGTATTACCTTAAAAAATATTAATAATATAATACGGACTGGAAGGAATTATCTGAACAGACTTTCTGATTCTTCTGAAGTTTCTTGTGGCATATCTATTACCACTAAGTGTTGTCTTGGCTTTAAAATGCTGTACCTCAGATAAGGTGACTTACACACGGATATTTCCATGCAAGCTGTTTGTATGCAACTTCACTTGTATAAATGAGGATTTCATTCCAGGGGAAGAAAGAGAAGGCCAGAACCACAGATGTCGACGTATAAAACATTATTTTTGGCTTAACCTAGTATGCCAAGAGAGGGCAGTGGGCCTGTTCCTCCACCCTTTACTCAATTAGACATTCGTCATTGTTTTCACCACCAAATTGGGTCAAACCCAGCCAGCACATAGCATGGAGAAGCACCTGCTTTCTCCTAACAGCAAGGATCTTCCACTGCCCCCTTTCAGTGTGGGAATTGTTGTGGAGTACTCCAGAAACTGTCTCCTAACCTCTAACAACTTGAAGCAGGTGAAGAAGACGATCTCCTTTGGGGTAATTCCCCCACTGCAGTAGAAAAAAAATAAATCACTGAGAAATCTTGATGTTCCTCCCCCACCCTGAGCCACTCCAGACTGCAGGACTTTGTTATGATCATGAGCAACCTCTCAACTCTGTACACAGTGCTAGCAGACAACTACTCCTTTCCTCCCCGCGCCCTCCTAGCATGTGATCTGCCCACCCCCGCATCTCGCCCCCTCCGTGTCCCCAGCCCCAGGCCTGGGGCTGATGAGGGCACGGGGTGGAGAAGGAAGGGCTGCACTGCCGCCGTGGAACTGTGTGTCGGGATGGGCAGGGGCTGGCAGCATTGCAGTAGCACCGCACACAGGAACAGGCTTCGGGGGGAATCTTTCAAAAGGCTGCCCCACGGCTGTGTAGACAAATGCCTTCGAGAGCGCACCCACCCAACACTGGCGCTGCACAAGCCCTTGGCCAAGTCAGGGTAACTGGTCCTGGTGCAGCAGATATGTGTGCAGGGAGGTGAGCAGGAGGACCGCATATGAGGCCAGCCACTGCCCGCAGCCACACCAGGCTCACCCTGCTGCGTTACTGCACCCCGCAGCAGGGCAGCCCCTGCTGCTACCGCGTCCGCAGCAGCACAGCATGGTGCCTGTTTGCACTTAACCCACTGGTCAAGACGATCCCCTGACGTCTCCAGCTATCCCTTCCAACTATTCCATGATCTTTGGAGCAGACAGTACGTGAAAACCCTTTCCATTTCCTATTGCCCCTAACACACACCCAAATGCTACTGAAACAGTTCGGTTCATATGCGAGGGCAATGGCATGGGGTCACACACAGCATTCCTCCATTCAAGGAAACAGCTCTGACAAATGTTCTTGCATTACTTGTCAGGTCACCTTTACGACAGAGGCAGGCACCAGACCCGAGTTAACACCAGCCCACACCTGCGTCCCCTCGCCCAGGCTGGCAGGACACTGCTGCTGGAGCCAACGCTTGCTAGCAGGGTGACCATCGGCCCTCGTGGCTGGCATGCTGCAGAAGCTGCTGGTGCGACCACGGCCCGCCACGCTGGTGACATAATGCTTGTAGTGCTCTTCAGGGTGAGGCTCAGTTCTTGCTGCCCAGGTTTGCGGACCCCTGCCATTTCCCCCCAGAGGAGGAAATCTGACAGTGTAATCTGCGGTAGCAGGGGCCTGCTCTCACACTCCCATCTGGGAGGCAGGATGGCTGTAAAATCCCCTCTCCTTCCAGAGAGATGGAGCGCTGCTCACTGTGATCCTGCTGTGTGAGGGCAAACATCCCTGCACACGCTGCTGTGAGACCTTCCTCATCTGGGCAATGACTTGGGGCCGTGTCAAAAGCTCAGCCTCTTGCTGGAGAGCAAGAGAAAACGCAGAACCGCAGCAGGAAGGGGCTGCCAGCGCAGAGCCAGGCTGCAGAGCACCGTGCTGCGAGACCCTTTTGTTGGGGCTCAGCCTAGGGTTTGGGTTAGGACTGGGGCACGCTGCTCACTCTGGCACTATGTTTAAGGCAAGCATCTCTAAACGCTTTTCTGCTATCAATAATTTACCCTTCCTAATATTCCGTGGCACGCTGTGTTTATATAACTATTGAAACACCTATGCGGTAGATAGGTGATCTTAATTTTGAATCACAACATGGTTGATTCTTCTGCCGCTGAACACCTGCCTAATCTATAGTTCATTTAAATTAATGGAAAAATCTGCTTTGTCTGAGGCCGTAAGTGATTTGCTGAAACCACACACACAGAGTGAGTCATGGTTCAGAACATAACTCAAACGATCAGGACTGTATTCCCATGCTCTAACCACCAGATTACAGTCCCTCCCACATATACCCTGCAATAATCTTTGCTCAAATGATAACAACGTTTCCCCACTTTACACGTTGGACAGCATTACTCAGGGAGGCGCATCGCTGGCGACAGGAGCCCAGCTCTACAGGGCTGGGGGAAAGAGGAAACACAAGTAAAAACCATTGGTTTTGCCCAGTGCAAGTAGAACTTAATTCTCCCCTTGGAAAATTACGCGCTATCAATCCCTTGGTTTGAACCTAACTGGAAAGTGAAATCCTTAATTCTGGTCCACGTTCATGTCCCTCTGATCCATCCTCATGGACTGCCACGGTGTGTTCTGCAGGGCCTTCTCTTCCCCTTCCCCTTCTTCCTCTTCCCCTTCCCTTTCCCTTTCCTCTTCCCCTTCCCCTTCCCCTTCTCCTTCTCTCCGTGCCCCGGAGTCCCGGCTCCGCGGGGCAGGGACAAGCCCCCGACTCGCGGTGCCCAGCATGGCGAGCAGCCCTGCCGCTACCTCACCTCCCGCCCGCCGCCCCTCACGGCCGCCACCCCCCCCACACCCGGTGCCTGGCGCGGGCGGCGCGGCCCCACGGCCCGGCCCGGCCCCGCCGCTGGCAGCCGCCGGGGCGGAGCCCTCGCGCCCTATCGCCGCCGGGCCTCGCGCCGCCTCCCCTCACGGCCCGGCCCGGCCCCGGCCGCGGCGAGGCGGAGCGGGGCGGGGACCCGCGGCGGTGCCGCCCGGCCGTGCTCAGCGGCCGGGGCTGGCCCCGCGGCCGGCCGGGAGCCCCGGAGCGGTGTCTGTGGGCCCGGGCCGGCTGGGGCGAAACTCCCCGGGGGAGGGGAGAGGAGAGGAGGGGAGGGGAGCGGCCGAGCCGCGCCTCGCCGGGCCGGGAGCCGGGAGCCGGGAGCGCTGCGGGGCCATGCCCGCCCCGGCCGGAGCGAGGCGGCCGGCTCCGCGGCACCGAGCGGCGGCGTGCGGGGAGCTGCCGTGCCCCGGGAGGCGGCCGCAGAAGAGCAGGCAGCTGGCGGAGCCGGCCGGCAGCCCCGCGCTGCTCAGCCCGCCCGGAAGAAGTGTCACCACACGGAGAGGCGGGCGGTTATGGTCGAATATATGCTGTTTATTTATGAGTGTAACCAGGACTTCGGACAAACTTTATATGCAGCCCTCCCTCCCCCCAGACAACCCCCAACCCCACCGCCGGGTACCCACCCGCGGCGCACACGCCCCCCGCACACGCACGCCCCCGGCGCTGCCCTCCCGCTGCCCCGGCCCCGGGCCGACTTGCTGCCCAGCTCCAGCTACGAGCGCTCCGGCGAAGGCGGTTTGTTTGGGTTGGTTTGTTTGTGTGGTTTTTTTTTTTTTTTTTTTTTTTTTTCCGCTCTCTGCCGGGGAGAAGCTCCGGAGTCCAAAGGTGCTGCGGCGGGGAGGCAGCGGCCGGCCCGGGCCCGCGCTGGAGGCAGCGCAGCGCACACTCGCTCACCCACCCACACAAATAATAAAATAACGTTGCAGCACAAGGGCATAGTCTCTGTCACCAGATAAGAAAGTCATGTGATGGCAAAGATCTAAGTAATGCAATAAAAATAAAGTGTAGCTAGTATACACGGAAAGGCTTTCACATTACATGAGGCACAGCTTGGACAGACAGAGACTTGGAGAGGAGCTGAATGTCCTGGAATAAAGCAAAATACGCTGAGAGTTCATAGTAAATACCCGCATCGATAGGTATTTATTCACTTGTGCTTCGCCATGTCGTGACATACAGTACAAGACGCTGCTGCTCTTCCTTTTGAGACGGGGAGCTCACCGCGCTCCCTCACAAGCTGCTACTCCGGCAGTCCAGGCTGTGTCTGTCGGTCCTGGGGTGGCCTGGAGGCACTGGGGCCAGGCTGGGGCCCCCCAGCTGCCTCCCGCTGCTCCAAGAGGCTTCAGGCCCTGCTGCCTGTGCTCCCTGCTGCCTGCTCCTCAGCGCCGGCCCCTCCGGCCCTCACCCTGCTTCCTTGCACCCTGCCAGGCTGGGGCACAGAAAGCCCCAGAGCTCCTGCAGCCAGCTTTTAAGGCACATCTGGGTCACTATATGTGCTTTATTACTATTATTATTATTGTTATTTACCCTGTGTAGACACGTGAGCTTTTTATTTCTTCCTTCCCCTCGCCTTTCTCCTTATAAAACTCACCATGTTTTCAGCTTATTCGTGTGTCATCCCTAAGGCACAAACCTTTTTAATACTACAGCTGCCTGGCTTCTTTTATTGGTCGTTAATTGTTCAAAAAAAAAAGGAAAAAAAAGAACCGAACAACAACAACAAAAAAAACAACCCCCCCCCAACAATCTGAGATCGCTGCGCTCCAGTATATATAATATATATATATATGTATATGTAGGTGAGCGTGGCAGCCCGACGGCGCCCCGCAGTCCCGGCGCTAGGCGCAGCTGCCCATGGCCTTCACCAGCGAGCTCTCGGGCAGCTGCCTGAAGATGCCCCGCAGAGTCTCCAGCTCCCGGGTGAGCTGCTCCACCCGCTTCCGCAGCCGCTCGTTGTCGGTGGTGAGCTCCAGCACCTTCTGCTGCGTCTCCACGTTGCGCTGCTTGGCCTTGTCCCGGCTCTTGCGCACCGCGATGTTGTTGCGCTCCCGGCGCACCCGGTACTCGTTGCTGTTCTTGTCCACTGTCTTTTTCGATTTGCTCCGGTGGTCCGCGGGCATCATCTTGAGCGCGCCGGCGGCGGGCAGGCCGCCCGGGGGGTGCGGGTGGTGCGGGTGGTGCGGGCTGGGCACGGGCGTTGGGGGCGGCGTGGGGTGCCCGGGCTGGAGGTGCATGGTGGTCTGGGCGCAGTGGGCGATCTGGTACTGCAGGTGGGAGGGGTGCTGCTGCGCGGCGTGGTGGGGGTAGAGGGCCGACAGGGCCGCCGACTTGACCTCCTCCTCCTCGCGGGGCTCCTGCTTGATCACCAGCGGCCGCAAGCCCGGCGCGGCGATGCGCTCGTAGAGCGGGTCGAGCTTGCCGTCCATGTAGCCGGCCATGCAGCCGAAGAGCGGCTGCTGGTGGTGCTGCTGCTGGTGCCCCGGCGCCGAGGCGGCGGCGCCGGCCCCATGCATGCTGTGGAAGTCGAAATCCCCGGCCAGGATGGCCTTGGCTTTTTCCTGCTGCTTGCTGTGCTGGAAGAGGTCGGCCAGGAACTCGTCGTTGAAGGCGGCGGGGTCGATGTAGGCGCTGATGTCGATGGAGTTCTCGTTCTCGCAGATGTCGCCGAGCTCCGCGCCGCCCGCAGCAGGTGCTGCCGCCGAGGGAGCCTCTCTGTAGCTGTAGGCGCTGCCGGGCAGGGGAGTCTGGAGCTGGTGGTGCTGGCCGCTGCTCATCGGGGGCCGGGAATCGACCTCGTAGAAGTTGGCTTGCTCCATGAAGCACCTACAGTCTGCCGGGCATGGTGAAGGGCTCCTGCAATCCAGGTTTCGGACGGGGCGGCGGCGGCGGCTCTGCCAAGCCCGCGGCACCCCGCGGTTTCCCGGCGGCGAGCAGCACGGCGCGGCTCGGCACGACTCGGCTCGGCGCGGCTCGGCGCGCCCGGAGCCCGTCCCCCGCCCCAGCCCGGCCGAGCCCCGCTCGCTGCCTGCCTGCCCTGTTGCTAGTGGCTTGCCTGGGTCCTGTGAGCCGTATATATACACCCCCGCAGCAGGGCCGGGGATCGCCCTCTAGTGTCCACCTCCTGCCGGGAACCTTTGACCACCGCGCAGCCGGGTCTTAGCGCCCCGGCCGGGCACAGCCGCCCGCCCGCCCCCGGCAGCCGCCCCGAGCTCGGCGGGCTCCCGGCGCTGGGCTGCGCTCTCGGGGGGGTCCCCGAGCTGCCCGAAGCCTCCCGGGGAGGTGCGGGGAGCGGGGCCGTCGCCCCCTGCGTGCCCGGGGCCGCTCGGCGCCCTCCCACCGGCGGCGCCGCGGAGAAAGTCTCAAAGTTCAGCACCGCCCGCGAGTGTTCGCAAATATTTGGTCAGACGGGGGGAGACGCGGGGGAGCCCCGCCGGGTTTGCCGCAGGACCGACGGCGCTTTTCTAGCCGAGGGGCTTTGTGCCCGGAGCGCCCCATCCCGCCGCACCTGCGGAGCGCGGCTGGCCCGGCCCGGCCCGGCCCAGCCCGGCCCAGCCCGGCCCGGCTCGGCAGAAGCGGGGACCCGCGGATCCCGGCCCCGAGCGGCGCTAGGACCCGGCCGGGGAGCGCGCAGGGACGGGGGGCGGCGGGGGCTGCCCGGCTTGGCTCGGCACGGCTCGGCCCGGGCCGCTGGGGCCGCTCCGGCAGCTGCCCCTGCCCGCAGGCTGGCACGATGCGGGGCGGACGCTTGGCTGTGCCCCGCTCCCGGTCCCGCAGCGCGAATGGAGCAGGTCCGTGTAATTGCAGCCTGCCCGCAGCGCGGCACGGCTCCCGGCGCTCACCCGGGATAAACCCGGGGCGCGGCGGGGCGGCAGCAGCCAGGTGGCCCGGGAGGAGGCGATGCTCCAGCGGGCTGCGGCGCCCCGCGGCTCCCGGCCGCCCACCCTCCCTCCGGGGCCGCACGGACCTGCCTGCTCCTGGGCACAGCCTTCCGAGGAGCCCGGTGTGCAGCCTCAGCTCGGCAGGGGTGCGGACGCCCGGGATTTCCTCTCGCCGCCATCCCGCAGCCCGCAGACGAGGCGTATCGGGGCTCCCTCGCCTACCTCCTCGCGTCGGGAAGCCCCCTGGCACTTAGCTCTGGTGGTCCGGGTCACCTGGAAAGAGGCAGAGAGAAAGGACGTGTCAAGGCTTCTGGAGCAGGTGTAGGCAACGGCTAGAGGAACATCTGCAGAGAATTCAAACGTAGCGGTGGCTGGCAAAAAAATGCTGTATTTCTTAGTCCTGGGTGTCTTAATAAGCCAGAAACTTGTGACAGCAAGTTGCTTGCTCAGAAAGGGTTTGACAGATTCCTTGCAACTAACAGTAATTGACAAAATCTTAATCAGGAAACAATATTACAATGTACCAAGAACCCGTTTTTTTGTATCACACAGTACACATGTGAACCTCCGTTTCATGAGCAGAAGGAAGGCAGCAGTCAGCTGGCTTTCTGACCACAGAATGTACCTTTCAGTAACAATAGAAAACAATTAAAATCCTAAATTCGTTTTACATATGGTGAGTATCTTCTGAAATTATATTTCAACACATAAGCAGTGGCTAGAAAGGCCACTGCCTGAACAAGCAAAACACACATAAGAACTCTGAGCAAAGTCACGATACAGAGGAAAAGCCTCAAGTCTGTGACAGAAACAAGTTTGGGATGCTTCAGCATGGAGAGTAACATGTCCCCAGCTGCATCTGGCTGGCCAAATTCTGCAGGCGCTACCCCATTAAGCCCCTTCACAGAAAAGGGACAAATCCAGAACTTGACTTTTTGCCTACTGGGAGGAATGTCGCTGGGAGCAGCAGTGGTGACTAGCTCATACTCCCGGCTTTCTGGAGGCCTCAGTGGACTCTGCAGGAATAGGCCAGGCACATTTAAAATAAAAGGTCAGTGCTGCGTGAAACAGCAGAAGCGTGTAACTAAGTTTGCCATTTAATAACAATACCTACGCCTCTGTAGTCTTAAAAAGCTCTCACATTTTATAATCATTCTGAATTTCAGGCCTAACCACATATTAAAAGAAATTCAAAGTAAATCAGAAAGTTTAGGATCAGATTCCATTCCTAATTACTGTAATTAACGAACAAGTCCCCACAATTTAAGGACTGGTTTGCTCAGTACTTTTTACATAGACCCCTTTTATCTAAGTTAAGAACTATTAAATAATCTCTTTTTACACAAAGACATTAATTCCTGTTCAAAATTTTTTTAATATGGTATAAAATGAAGTTCCCAGATTTAGATAAATAAGACATTTCTTATTCTTTTTATTGTCTCTCCTTTTTTGAAGGCAAATAAAATGCTTAGAAGCTGGTCATCCCTCAGACAAGCGCAAATGCAGATTTCCTCACTCCTATCAGCGGTGACCGATACCAAATATTTCAAATGTAATGGCAAGAGAAAATTTTCTGTCTCGTTGCTTCAGCTGCATGTGTCAGTGAGTTAATTTAACTAAAAGGGGAAGGACGTCTGTTGCATGCTATGGATCGCTGAAGCAGCACGGCTGTCAACTCTTGAGGGTGCTATTCTTCCATCTCAAAGCAGATCTCACCAGGGAAGGAGTGGAAAATGCTCCAAAACCCTAAACAGCACCGAAAGTCATTTATACAGAGTCAGCTGTACTGGCTTCTGCTAGTAAGGACGGAAACAAAAGAAAATCACAATCATGGGGGAATGTAAATACCCCTGCTGAATTTTGAAGTGAATTTTGTGACCGTTTTTAATCGCACCAGAGAGCTGGACTCTCTTCCTGTCGGCTGAACTCAGCTCCTGTGCTGTTCACAGGCCGTTGGCTCCCACAGGTTGCCTTGCTCCAGGATCCCAGCTGGCTGCACGGGCAGCACAGCAGCACTCTCCTTTCTGACCCACCAGTCTGGGAGTACGGAACCTGGCATGTAGCAGCCCAGTGAAGAATCAAAGTGCCATTACAAGTTTATTTTACTACTTTGTTAAACTAGAGCGTCTCACTGCTATTGACAAAGCTCCAGAATGTCCTGTGTGCATGCAAAACTCCTTGGGCATGAGTGCCAGCACAGCCCAACCCCTCCTCTTTCCTACCTGCAAAAGGGGTGAGGGGAAAGGAGACAGATCTGGCTAGGGACAGGGAGTGCACTACAGAGCAGAAAGGGCAGTACGGCTGTCCTGGGAGTGATGAGGGGATGTTAGCCTCAGCTGGGGACAGAGCCATGCCATGGGTGCACCAGGGCAGTAGGCAGGGAAGGAGCAGAAGTTTTATGCGTGAATAAGGAGCTGGCAATGTACCGTCTTATTTCTTCTGGTGCAATGAAACACAAACTTCTCCCCTCTCCTGTGTTTTCTGCCCCAGGGAGGGAAAATATGATACTGTACATGTAAAAACTGCCACACATGACAATTTTCAAAAGAAAAGGCTATATGTGCCAAAGCCTTGGAGGCTGGTAGATCAGTATGCAGCATGGTATGACAAGTCAACCAGGACCTTCCCTTCAGCTGGGAAAGGCAGCTGGTGACTGATCACCATTTTTGTTGTGCACAGTTTGGTCTAATGACAGATGATTTAATTACTTATCGTTACAGCTTTTCTCCTTTGCAGAAACAGTGTTTACAACTCCAAGGTGAATGAAATCAAATCCATGCTATCTTCCTGTTCCCTTTTCATATAATTCCCCTTGTCTTCAGGGTCTCTGCGACCATGTCCTCAACCCTTGCTGTCCTTGTGCTCAACTAACTGCTGACTCCTCTCCGAGAGCTTGGTACCTTTGCAGTTACCATGCTACTGACTGGTAGCGCCTTTCCACTTCCATCTGCCTGAATACTGGCTTGCATGCGTTCACGTGGGACTCATAACCCCATCTTTCCTAATTGTCACCTGTAATCACATACAACCAGGGTGTGAAACTGTAAGCAGTTTACCCACTCACAAGTTTTACATAGTTAATGAGCAATTAAATAGACAGTTTCTCTTTTGTAGTTAGGATTGTACTTTAGTGACCGTATTCATGGTGCCCAGAATATTCTGAATACTTTTCATTGCTCAATATTTGGCCTATCCACAAATCATACACATTCTCTCTCTAGAGTTTTACTTCGGACTAAACAAAGACTTTCCTTCTTTCCTTCCTGAATCACTTTTCAATCCTCTGTCTACCTTACAAACTTCAGTGGTTTCTATCATCACAAATGGCTCACGATTTTTTATTCATTCATAGTTACATCTCCCTGGGAGGTGGAAAAGTGTTGTTACTCCTCCTCTAGAGCTTACTCCTACTCTGCTGAATTGAAGGCTCATTGATTTGAGTGGGAACCGGCACAAACCTCAGCTAACAGACAAATTATGCAGCAGAACAGTAATAGGGCAGTTAGCACCATACTCTGAACTCAGTTCCCAACTCCACTTCTAGGGGCAGAATGTTCTCAAAATTCTCTCTGGAGATTTTAACTCGTAGTAGATGGCTAGCTACTTCTCACAGTGTCACCCAAGACATAATCCAAGAAAGGAGATTTAGTCTCTTAGTAAGTCTAGCAAACTGGACCATAGTTTCTTATGTCTGTTTGAACACGTGTGACACCAACTTCAGGCATTTAATTTAGATGGCATCCAAGTGTCTACATGAGCTATGTAGGGAACTTAGGCTCACAAATCTGAATGTTCTGAACCGTACCTAAAAAAAACAGATTCTGAAATAACACAGAGAGGGTCTTGATAGTCTTGTCATGCGTAAAGCCAGCTGGATGATACACCTGGGTTAGCATCACTATTTAACAAAATCTTACTAGTTACAGAAAGAGCCCCTCTCTCTTGTACGAGTACTTCACCCTGATACCCAAAGTGTGTTATGATTATCAGCTGCTCCTAAAATACTCACTTGCAACTCTAAAGTGTAAGGCTGAACACATATATTGGCAACTGTTGCACACCTACAAAAACACTGCAATGTAACAGAATCACAGGAAGAAAATACTCATTTGTCTATTACACCTATGTTCTGACCGCATTAATCCTTTGAAAACATTCAGTCACCCTGTAACATGATTAACACCTGTTATTTTAATGCAAAAGGCGGTTTATTAGGGTAAGCATAACCTTGGCAATGTGTACAGACACCGTGTAAAGTCAGCCACAAATCATCTAGTTTTCAGAAGGTACATTTGAAAAGATGGACTAATACATTTTGAGAAGGCCACTTAGGTAATGATGAACCTTGCCACTAACCTAGGTGCCACTTTTTGCTGACCTCAAAGGACTTTCAAAAAAGACAATGGTACAGCATGGCTCAGGCCTTACCACTTTTTCTAAGCAGTTCTTTTTTGAGCTGTGGACATTATTCTAAAGGTATCTGCAAAAACTAAAATTGCAGAATTATGGAAATACCAAAATAGTTTAGGCACTTTCCATAAGTATAGCAAGAGACTCTTTGCTACACAAAGAATTTACAATCAGAAGAACAATATATGAAAAGTGAGAGCGATGGGACAGGAAAAGAAGAGGAAGACCAGCTTATAAAAATAAGGTCATGCTGTTTCTTAATTAGGTATTTCAGTATGTGACACATTCTGTCACAAAACTGAGTCCCTGACATGGACTAATTTGTCCATGTTGTCTCTAAATCAACTTTATCTCTAAATCAACTTTACTCCTCTTTAGATGAGACTGACAAGGCTATAAATTAGAGTGAAAATGTGGCAAGTTACATTCTATAGTATGGATAGGAAAGCCTCCTGCTGTCCTTCCACAGGTGAACACACTGCTGACTCTGTGGCAGACTTCAGCTGTATGAGAAGGGCATGAGGCTTCTCAGAGAACTCAAGGATCCGATGGGCTTTTTACGTTTCTCTGTATATATCACAAGTCAGACAATGGGATAGCCTCACTACCCAGCTCAGAATTTTTGATTCTCAGCCTGGAAACATTCAATGCTCTAAGTATCTATGGAATTAAGGACTAAGACATGGAAATATAAAAACTATGCACCTTTGGTACAACCCTTCTGGTATGAATATCATGAAGCAATTGACTTCAGTGGCAGAAAGGTTTGGGGCCACATTTGACTAGTGTTTTGAAATTTCAGGTTTTAAAATATATTGACTCTATACTAACAGAAAACAGTCTCACTGCTCAGTGTAGATGCTGAGCAGTATCTGAAAGTTTGACCTCTCTGTTGAGCCAAACTCAGCTTTTTCTAATTATACCACTGCCAGCCCAGGGATTACTGGCATGAGTAATCTAAGCAGGAGTTGGCCTACTAAATGAAAAATGTCAAAGGCACCGAGAGGGAAGGGAATCACAAGGAAGCTTTGCAAAGTTCTTAGAATTGCCCAGTGACATCACAAATGAATCCTAACCATGATCAAAGAAGCAGCCAGCACATGGGAAACAACAGACGCATGGAGGAAGGAAGCAAGTCAGAGGCAATCTCAGCTTGAAAATTATTGGTTTTGTTATCAGTTCCAAGCTAATAATAGAGATACTTCTGGCATCAGAATTTCCACGTCTCTCCTAAGAATAAGTGCTGCACAAAGACAAGACTTAAGAGGCAGCTTACACTTACAAGCTGAAATACAGCACTGAAGTTCCCGTCTGCAGCATGTTGACCCTGCTACGGTGTGATATCACCTCAAGACTGCCCATGTAGCACACTGATGGGGCAGCAGAGGCTCTCTCGTGTAACCAGGGGCAGGTGATGTGAGACATGGCCCTTCATTCCCTGCAGAGATTCCAAAGCTCACTTGAAAACACCCAGTGAAAGGACCTGGCACTCCTACCTGCTGAGATAACATCTATTCTGCCTTCTAAGCCTTCGTAGAAAGACAGATTACACACAGTAACATTCAGCATAGCAGTCTTGTTAATAAAAATGAGGCATTACTCACCACTGAATGACTTCTGTGAGACCTTTTTACATTTTTCTGTTCAAATGGGAATGTCATGCTTTGCATAAAACAAGTCTTCATCTTATGTGCAATAAAGGGGAATCACAGACCAGATCAGTCTAATGATCAGTAGATTTTTCCCGAGTGGATCACAGTCCCATAAAAATCTAGAAACTAAAGTCAGGAGGTAGCAAGGACATTTAAAGTTTTAGATGAAAACTGGACTGGCTACCTCAAAGTATGATGCTTGGAACAAGTCATTCCTTATGCTTAGTTTTTAAGGGTGGCTGACAGTAGAGCTACGGAGTGCTTTAAATAAATATTATCAGAATTCATACAAATAAAAACAGAGGACTTCTTCTGATGGACACCATCATATTTTTCATTCATTTTACAGAAGCATAAAAATGTTTTTCTGTTTGCAAAAATATTTGAGAAAGTAAAAATCCAACGACAGTGCTGGTCTATTTGCAAGAAGTTTTCATATCTAAATACTCATAAAGCCATACTGAAAAGTCACTGCCCCTCAACTTGGAGTATCAACAATGTCATGTACAACTGGTTCATACAGTTAATAGTGGAACTAAGTCTAATCAAAGCTAATCATTCAGCAAAAGCCCAGGGCTGAGGCTGAGAGGTTTCTAGTCCCAAACAAAAAGCCCTTGCAAACTTCTTGTGTTTAAGTAAAAAAGGAACCAGCTATCCAACCAGGTCCTCATAATACAAAAAAATCCAACATTCTATTAACAGGGAAAGTGAGCAGTGCAAACTGCTGATATCTATGACATAAATGTAGTAAACGTGACATAAAGTAAAATTTAACAGAGAAAAGTCCAAGTTAATTTTAGAAAAATAAGTCTTATGTTCTTTAAAAGCAGGCAAACACTTCAGATCTTTAATAATAGGAGTTGCATGGTTCTAAAAAGAATTATGAAACATTCTAGTATTCAGTGCTACAGTACTGGATTTTATTTTCTTAAAATGTATGATTTTGAAAGGAAGATGATGATTTAAAAACCTGCATGCCACAGAACTCATAGCATGAGAAGGCTGAATCATTTAAAATAGAATATAGGAAAGGATTCATACTTGTTACGTGCTATTTTACACTCAGCAGCCAAAAAAGGAGGACAGAAAAGTCTAACTTAGCACAGAAACCTGTAGCTCTCTGTTAGAGAAACAATTCCCGACAGTTACTGTAGCCATCACAGCTAGTATTTAGGTTGGATATGACAGTACAGTTGGTAGTGGGTCAGTATTTTCCACAAAATTGAAAGGGCTATCCCACAATACCATGAATGTTCTGGGACCTTTAGAAAGGTTTAGTAGATGCAAATATTTATATAACTAAGTGCAGGGCTTATGAATTATTTACATTTAACTTAAGCCATCAAGAGATCATTTGCATCTTCAGTAGTGTCTCTAGATCCCTCACCACATGGGAATGACTTTTCTCCTTTATTAATTAACTGAAAGAAACATGGGTTGCCCAGCTCAGCATGCCACTGAGAAAAATTAAAGGCTTCTTTCCTTCTTTTTTATGGAAGTGGAAAACACCATGGGTCTCCTTGCACATAGCTGTGCAAGCTCAGCTGCTGAGTCCACCGGATACACAAAAAATTATGCCTTTATGGAAGACAAATAGATGTCTCTTTTATGAGAAAAGGCTAACTGTGCAAACCGTGGGTAATCCTTGAGGTAGAGCTCATGTCTCCTGACACATCAACTGAAAACTCAATATTCAGGACACCACACTTTGCCCCAGTGCCCCTTGGCCTATTTGTCTCAGTAGGTCAGAGCTATTCAGTCAACCTCCCTTGCAGGACTAGAAAACTTGTGAGTCCTCAGGTCTACATGTTTTGGTTAAGGCTAAAAAATACATCTGGTGGTGGATTAGCAAAATACGTGGCATGTATCAAATTTTAAGCTGACTGAAAATCTTTCTAGAAATCGATTCAAAAGCACTCAAATACTAAGTAAAAGCATGCATGCTCTTCAGCTTTCCCATAGCTCAGCTACCAACGCTGCTACAGCATGAAGTATCAGAGCTACCTGTGAACTCCCATTAAACTTACAGCCACAACTAGTGTCCCTTCACATGATGAAATCCAAAGACATACAGATGGCTTCGGAATATGCTGCAGTATTCTCTGCTGATGCTACAGAGTATGGTTTAAGTGTCCCCACATTAGGACGGTGTTTATGTAACTGAAATGTTTTGTTATGAACTTTTTGTGCTCAAGGCATTGGCATTTGTACCCAAGGCTTTCCAGTTATTTATGGCATCAGCATAGCACAACATCCCACATTAGCTTGTTAGAAGTAAGGCAATCGCTTCTAGTTGGAGTTCTCTGGGACTGGTTGCCCATGCATGTATTGCTGCCAGGAGTACGCATACACCTGTGTGCACTCATCCTGTCTTTTTTTTTTTTTTTTTTTTCAGGAAGGAAAACACCAGCACACGCTTTGCAAGCCTCAATTTTGTCCCACCTGCAGGGTCCCTTAACGTCAAAGGGCTTTAGAAAGGAGGAAAAAGATGATGTGAGGTAAAAGTACACATAAACAATGCACCTCCAGTAATTTCATTTCCTGGTAAGCAAAGTCCTTTTCTCCAACTGCCAAACCACATTTCCACTGGAACGGTAGGTGACTTCAAAGCAATACCTGTACTCCCTGAAGGAGGGCCTCAAAAACCTGTGCAAATGATTGTAACTGTTACCACACTCACTGCGGAGCTTTGAAGGTTTCTAGGATTGTGTACACCTTGGTAAAGTCCTCTTTGCAATGTGTATGTTCAGCAAATGTTGGGTATGTGGAGAAAGTCTTCAGGGACGCTTTAGGAGAGTAAGTCTCATTTTCTGCCAAGTGACTATTGGCATTTATATTGACTGCCAGTGCATGTGCACCACTGAGAATCTGCACTACATGGTTCATAGTGTTTTGAAGTGTTCTGTGCCTCCATCAACTTTTCTTTGCACATTACTCTTTTTTGTTTCCGTATTTTCACAGACAGGCTCTTCCCCTATGACTCACCAACATCAACTTTATTGTAACATCACTGATCCTGAATTCTTTCCTCAGGCAAAATTCCTGATAATCTTCTGACCAAAAAAAAAACCAAAAAAACATAAAAAATGTGCAGAAGAACCCTGGCACAACAAATCAGATCAAGGACAGTTTCCTATACAGAGATTTGCTGATTTTTTTTTAAGACTGGTGAGGTACAGAAACATGACCTCACTGGGCAGACTAGAGATGAAGGGACACAAAGCTTTTGCTGCCTATCAGAGGGAAGAGGGAAATCTGATCTACTGACTGTCAAGAGGAGAGAAAATCAGATGAGCCCTTCTCCAGTGACACTGTTGTCCTGGGACATGTTACCAAAGTGGTTTTTTTTTCCCCCCAACAAATTTGGCTGCAGCATTTATATTCAATAGAAACCTAATGCTAGATTGTATCTGGTAAATTCGCTGTGACAGAGATGTTCAGGTGCCTGCATGTGTAAATGTAATTGCTTTGTTCCTCTGGAAGTCTATAATATGTTAAGAGAGTATGCAGAGCCAAAGAGCAGAGAGCTGTGCCCCACTGTTTCTGTTACTTTTGCTTCTATTTCAGGATGCAGGAAAAGAAAAGGCCTTTTTGTGAGTTAACTCACCAAACTGGGATGATCAGCCTTCTGGAAGGATGATGGCACCGAGTACTTCCTTTACTTTCTCTTGGGGAGAAGAGAGACACTGTACCTGCCTGACAAAAATACCACCATCACTGATTATCTAGCACAAAATTATCCTAGATATTATTAGCAGCAGCTCAATGACAGACATTCTGTAATTGCCAGTACACTTTCTCAAATGTCCCTCCTGCATATTTTGTATCATCCAGGCATAAATAACTAACTTTCTTTTCATTTGTATGAACAGAAGTGACACAGGGTAAACAATCAGGTGGACCATACACCCCCCCTCCCCCCAAGGTGACAAGCTCTTGGCTTCTTTTTTCACATAGTTGTTCATTGTGCTTTTTATGGTATTTCAGAGACCATATATAGGTCTCAGGGAATCATAAAGACATTGATAAAAAAGAAGTTTGGCTCCTTCTTCTCCCAACACCATGGGACTGAAGATGAAACTTCAGAAGATGCCTTTCCAATTTCAGTGCTTTTCTGGAAGGGTACTCTAGGGTTCTGTTGTGAAGAACCATTTCGAAGTCAGGGTAAAATTCATCCCTCAAACTATTAACTCTTCTTGATATCATATGAATAAGGTGAAGTTCTTCATTAGAGTATACCCCATGACAAATAATGCCCTAGTAATTATGGGTGGGGATTTTCATGCGGTGACTGATGATGCCTTGGAAAAGAGCCATGGCACTGTGCATTCAGAAGCTAAGCTATCTAAATCCTTGCAGACCTCATTTATGCTTTTGGGAATACAGGACAGGTGTGGCAGTTACTAAACCTGGATACTTGAGAATTCACCTCTTATTCCCAGGTGTGGGCCATTAATTCTCGCTCAGACTTGTTCAGTTCTAACAAGTCTCTTTTGAACAAGATTTTATATATACACAGATGATACACAATATTTTCCTTTCAATCCATTTATCTACTTTGTTTTTACTCATATTTAGCTATACAGTTTCACCCTGCCTAACATTTTACATGCACATGAAAATAAAAAACAATATTGATCAGTGGCAGTCTAAAAATCACTGTTGCATTCTACAGATATCAGAAAAAAATGCAGTTTGCATTAAGCTGAGCACAATTGTTAATGAAGTTCAGCTAAAACTCAAGCCAGGCCCCAGTGATATTCACAACAACGGTTACACAAATTTTAACTGCAGCACTAGGTTTCAGAGCAAAGCCAGAGAATGCTCAAACATAGGTTAGCAAAGCTGTACAATCCTTGCTAGAATGTGGCACTCCTTTTTTTTGTTAGATCCTCTCCCAGAGACTCGAACTCTTTGGGGTAATCATAAAATCAAAGAATATACTGAGTTGGAAGGGTCATACAAGGACCATCAAGTCCAACTCCTGGCTCCACAAAGGCCACCTAAAAATCAAACCATAGTCTGAGAGCGTTGTCCAAATGCCTCTTCAACTCCAGCACGGTCAGTGCTGTGACCACTGTCCTGGGGAGCCCGTGCCAGTGCCCAACCACCCACCCGGTGAAGAAACTTTTCCTAATGTCTAACCTGACCCTCCCCTGTCGCAGCTCTATGCTGCTCCCTCTGGTCCTATCACTAACGTTACAAACTTAGAGCTTCCCCACAGACCAGACATTCTTCAGGGACATGCTTGCTTTTCCCAAACTCAAATACCTACAAGAAAGCTTCCAATTCCATAGCCAGATATTTGAATGCAAGGTCACAAATAGTAAGTCCAGCAGCTTCACTGACTTAGAAGGGACTTGCGGCTACTGAACTCTAATCAATATCTAGTCGCTTTGATATAGTTAGAATAGTTTGGTCATCTTCTTAGAAGTCCTCTGGAATACTCTAAAGACAGAGGATGATATGGATATATGCTAAAATAATAAAATAAAAATAAAATAATAAAAAAATTTAAAATAAAATAAAATAAAATAAAATAAAATAAAATAAAATAAAATAAAATAATAAAATAAAATAAAATAAAATAAAATAAAATAAAATAAAATAAAATAAAATAAAATAAAATAAAATAAAATAAAATAAAATAAAATAAAATAGTAGGTGGAGAGAAAAGTATGGTATGTAGCACCTATGATAGCAACAGTTTGGGTTTCTAGTAAAAAAAGCTCATTAATGCATTAGTTTTCTCTAATACGTTGTAAGATTTCTGTGTTAGTCTGATTCATTTTGCTATCGCACAATAGCCTACTGAAGTTGTGGGAGAAAGAACAGCTGTTGGCTTTTTTTTTTTTTTTAATGTCCTCCTCCACTGGAGAAACATTCCTTTTACTCTGCACATGTAACGGAGTTGATCTCTTTTCAGAAACCAGTGTAAGTAATTCGAGATATTTGGGTAGCTTTAATATTTTGATAATTGCAAATAAGGAAAGTAGAACTGGAAGATGCTGAACTAGAAACTGGAAATACTTTCTTGCAAAAATTATTAGCTGCGTAGAGAGAAAGAACAAAAACATTGAATTTTTCCTGTAAATGAACTCCAGGCAGCGTTACAATAAAATGGATGTTTGCTATTTGAATAGAATGGCTCCTTTCTTTACTTAGTATTTGCTAGAACAAAAGCTCTGTAACTTTCCAAGGCTGTAGTGAGTCAGTGCTAGAATTAGAAGTGCAGTCCTGAAATAGCGATCACCAGTAAGCAATGTTTCCTCTCCTTTCTCTTCATCTATTCAAAAAGGCTACCTCTGACAAACCAACTATTAATAGACAAGTTTCTACCATTTAAATTATCGAATCAAATTGAAAGACATTTCTAACAGTAGGATTTTGATCTTGATGCAGGTCAGTCCTGAATGCAAAATATAAGTCTTGTAACACCAAAATACAAGGGTTATTAAGAGAAGAGTTTTGCAATAATAAGATTAGGGAAAAAACTCTACTACAAATTTTGTATTGCTAGGATATTTCTAAATGAATGTCATCTGCTTGGTGATCATAAGGAATGTGATGATATTCCACAGAGTTTTTCTGCCCAGTTTCAAGCAAATCTAGTTTAACAGAACAGGGGTAGCAGTTACTAAGAAAAACTTTTATAACAAGACTGACAATAGGAAGGTTAGTAACTTTTTTTTTCCTCGTGTCAAAACAGACAAGAAGAGAATGCTACTGCTGCTTTCTAACCATTTGTTTACTATTCTATCATGACTTTGCACTCTTTGAAAGATTAAAACTGGAACACTAACAGGCTGCTGGGGGTGGATTACAGATCTGTCTCTTCAGCTTCTGGATAATCTCTATAAATAGGTCAGAAAGCATTAGTATCATTCAGTGCATTTGCCTACAAACACACTAACACACTTTACATCACAACCTGAAACAGTACCTAAGGAGGGTATTTATTTCTACTTGTAAAATATATATATATTTAATTTCCTCTCTTCTAATCACAAGAAAGTAAATGACTAAATTCTCAGCTAGAAGAATTCAAAAGACATGATATTACACCAAAGGGAAAAACTATACAGTTAAATCGTGTGTGAAAGATAAATGTTTAACAGAAATGTTCAAGTCTGAAGTAAAAAGTCCAGTAAAGGCTATCCATGAGGGAAATGCAGGCAAATAATTGAACGTTTGCAGAAGGAAAAAAAAAAAGTGTAGGTTGTAGTCCAGTCTGTTTGTATGTTTTTCTATTTTAGGACAAAGAATTAATTGCCCATGAACACAGACGTAACAACCATAAACACTGTAAACAGACAATAAAAATGATTCAGAGACATAACAGTTTTCACACTGAGTTCTACTACAGAAAACTTCTCAAATGTTTTTGTAAGCATTAAGTGAACAACCAATAAACAGGGATATTTCCCTCAAAGTTCCTCTCCCCTCTAAAACTTTTGTCTCTGACTCCCATAGATAGCTTCTGTTTCCTCAATAGTTTTTCTGCCTTGAATTGTGATTTGCTATATACTATTTGAAGATGCTGAAAATTTTTGTAATTTTTTTTTTTTCAGGAACTGGAGTCTTTAAAGAACCATAAGACTGGACTATGCATGTGCAAATAAGCTGCTATTACAATGTTATCTGTAGTCTTATAGGCAGACTTGCTACAGGAAGACATCCAGCATCAGAGCGAGAAGGACTCCATCCCAGCAGGGACAGGCTAGCTCATGACACCGGACTCCAGAGATACTGACACACCTCGTGTAACTCATATGTGACAGTAAGCAGAAAAGGTGTGTATTTCAATGCCATGCCTCAAGAGCAGTAGTCCATATATTTTGTGATTACTTTTTAAATTGCTTCCACCATAATCCATTTTTACTGTGGGAAAGAAAAATATTATCTTGCAAACACTTAAGTACACTATGTGATGGTTTTCCTGTAATAGGATACAATGCCAACCAAGCATTGGAGCTCCTTATATGCATGGAATTACGTATGGGCTTTAATGTTTAAAATAATCAGACCGAATGAGAATGAGTTTGTCTACATTTTATTTTCTTCGTCTTTCTTTGATGAGGATTAATGAATAAATGATGATAAAGTACTCTAAAATCCTAGGAAAGCACTCTAAGAGCATACACCTACTTAACTATTTTAAGTAGAGGATAATGTTTAATGCTTACCTGGAATTTTTGCTCTAGTTACAGATGGATGAGTCATTGCCAGAGAAAACATAACAGTTTCAACTGAGAAACAGAAAAACATTTGAGATATTAAAGCAAATACTTGATGACTGACAAGGAAACAGTATCTTCACGGTAATGAGCTGAGTAAAACTGTTTGCCCAGACTAATCCTCAGAATTCTTCTGCAAATGTGGTTTATTTTCCACAGGGCTTTATAAAAACATCAACAACAAGAACACTCAACATCAGACAACCATAAAAATGGCAAATACAAACATCTACGTTACCAAGCTCTGCAACTGTGTTCACAAATCAGATTATTCTCACTTCTTTTGCATAGAAAAAGTTTCCCCAGGTAGGTCTACATGCCAAACTGGAGCCCCAGAGAGACTGGAACTCTCCCTCTCTGCCCACTGCGAACACGTACACCTCCTTGTTGAGGTACACGTTTCCCCTTCAAAGAGCTATTAGATGCATTTTATGAATCTACAGGTTAGATGCAAACATGTATTTTTTTATTGCAATCTTGTTCAGGCAGAGCTAAGGAGATGTGAGCCGATGCCTCTGAATAGCATTAAGGGCCCAAACCGTCCTTCACAAGACGTGAGGCATTTTATGACAAAACACAACTGCACCCAACGTTCCTATGGCATTTAACTACCACACAGGTGTTTCCTAACCTGTTTTAAACCTTTAGTCGTTGTTTTTTTTATTTGTTTTGAGGTGTTCACAAGGGGAAAAACGAGTAGCCAACGCAATTTCGAAATTCCCCGTAATTTCAGCTCACTCGCCGCCTCGCGCGGGGCCTCCCGCAGCGGCTGAGGTGAGAAGATGGCGCCCGCGGGCCGGGCCGGGCCGGGGCCTCGCGCAGCGCCTCAGGGCGCCGAGGTGGGGCCGCCCCGCAGCGCCCTCACAGCCCGCCGGCCTCGCCCTTTAAACCCGAGGAGGGGCCGGATTGGCCGCTGGGGCTGCCAATCGCGGCGGGCATTGCGTCACCCCGGCGGGCAGCCGGGCGCCGATTGGCTGGAGCGGGGGCTCGGGGGCGGGCGGGCGCGGGGCGGGTTTCGCAATCGCCGCTCGGGCCGCGCTGGGCGCTTTAACGACGAGGCTCGGGCCCGGCCGCGCCCCCCCCCCCCTCCCCTCCGCCGCCGCCGCCGCCGCCGCCGCCGCAGGTAAGGGCCGGCCGCGCGGGGGGCGCCGCCGCGGGGCGCGGGGCCGGGCCGGGCTCTGCCCGCTGCCGTTGCCGCGGCGGGTGGCGGCGGTGGCGGTGCGGCGGCCATGGGGAGCGGCGCGCATGATGCAATCGGCGGGCGGGCGGCCCCGGCCCCGCGCCTCTCCTCCCCCCGGTGAAGTCACGGCTTGGCGCTCCCGCACGGCCGCGGGGGAGGAGGAGGAGGAGGAGGGGGAGGAGCGCGGCCGGGCGGCCCCCGGGCTGCGGGCCCGGCGGAGAGGCGGCGGCCGGGCCCCTGGGGTGTCCCGGGGGTGCCCCCCCTCCCCACCTCCCCGGGCCAGGTGCGGGCGGAGGCTCCCGGAGCCGCCCCGAGGGCAGCGGCCGCCCGGGCGGGGCCCCGGAGCTGCGGCACGTCGCGACAGCACGAGGCTCGTCGCGACAGGGGCCTTTAGCGCCCCGGGGGAGCGCTGCGGGACTTCTGGGGGCTCCGGGAGGGACCGCGCCGGGTCTGGGGGCAGCCGGGGGGAGCCGGGGGGGCTCAGCGGGCCCCTGTGGCCCCCAGGCCGGCCCCCCCGACCCCTTGAAGTTCTGCTTCCTGCCCCCTGGGATCGCGATTCGCGTCATCAGCGCTGCCAGGCTGCAATTAAAATACGTATTTAGGTGTTCCCAGTGTTGTTTTTTTTTAAAGATGTCGGACTGCATGTTTTGCAGTGTGAGGAAGGGTTTTCCCTTCACAAGGAGTAATTGGAGGTTATGAGAAAAATACGGGAGCGCAGCGTTGTCAGCTCTGGCAGCGGGTGGCAGATGGAAGCCACCTTGTCCAAAACACCTCCCCGTGAGCGCGGCGTGCAGCAAGCCCTGCAGAACGGGGCTCCCCCAGCGCTCAGCAAACAACTGCCCGGAGGTTTACGCCGTTCCTTGTGCAGCAGCAGTTGGGTTTAGTCAGGTCCTGCTGGGGTACTCGCACTGAAGTCAAAGAGAAGGGAGGCCACCTCTTGCTGCTCAGGCTTGGGCTGATTCTGCACTGGACAGCCAAGGCAGCTGGGTGAATTTGTGCAGTGAAGCTGTCCTGACTAACGATCAGAATCTACAGAGTCACATCTCGGAAAAGGAGCAGAAAGAAATGCTTTGTAGTTTTTGCTTCTAAGTAAAAAAATACAGAAAACAACACTGATTTAATTAACAAATTAAAACACTTTTTTTTTTCTGCCAAGGCAAACATTTGGAAGTTTAAATTTTTTTGGGGGGGGGAAGCAAAGATAATAAAGGTCTTGATGTGCTTGGGAGCCTGCGGTCCCTGCGGAATGCTGTCAGACTGTAGCTGCCTGCGAGGACACCCCTGAGCTACCAGCTATTATGCTGTAGTGGGTGGCCAGCCGGTGTCCTGGGTGGCCAGTTGGTGGCCCAAGGAGAGAACAAGGCAGTTCTGACTGGCCACTGGAAACACTAACATGTGCTGGGTGGAACCAGCCTAGGGCTGGCACCGAGCTGCGGCTGATGAGCTGCTTTATGGGAACAAGATGCTGGGAAACTCGAGCTAGCTCTCCAAGGAGCTGCCTCCTGTTGTGTCACAGCTATCACCCGTTTGCAGCGAGCCAACCTGTTTGTGTGGCACGATACCTGAGCCCTGGGCCCCAGCTGCCTCCTGGCCTTCCCCAGGTACTGTGTGCTTCACCTCTGCCTTCTGCAGAGCCCCTTCTGCATGCCTCCTACCTGCGGCCTGTAAATATCCTGGCAGCATTCCCTGAATGATGCCCTGCAGAACCCGCTGCCAACCAGGGTCTCCTTCCCTCTTGCTGCCCAACTGAGTAGTTGACAGTTGGTGATGTGGGTCCAGCCTCCAGATAACCAGGGGGGTGATTAGCTTCAAGCCTTAATTGTTATGACTCCAGGGTTATCTGTGATACAGCACAGTCAGTGCTACTTGCTCTGCATAAATATTAGTTGGAGCAGGACAGGAGTCCAGGTGTCACATCTCCCAGGCAAGTGTTCTGTTGATCGTCAGGCCAAATTAGAGCTTGTCTCACTGAAGAAATAGTTATTGGATACAAAATGGATCAGCTGCGGTAGGAAGGAACTGAGGAAGATCTATTCCAAAGTGCCCTGTAAGTCAGGGCTAGAAGAGTAGCTTGAGAAACGGGACATTTTGGTTCTTCATCTTTGGGGCAGGAGCTGCCCCTTCCTCTGCAGTATCCACAAGCACAAAAAGCAGTTGGTGAAAATGTTTCTGACATGTGTTACTAAACTGGGTTGTCCAGATGAAGTTAGTAAGCACTGTTGTGTTGAAAGAGAGGGGACAGGAGACCATGCTGTGTGACTTTGAAAACATGCCAAAAAACGGGGGAAAAAAAAGTTCAGGTATCGGAGGCGATCTAACAGAGCTCTGTACTATTTGAGGGCTGCAGAAATCCTGTTTTCAGAAATGTAGCTGAGACAAAGCCAGAAGAGAATATACACTTGCATCTTGACTTTAAAAATATCTGGGCAATCATGCATGCAGCTACTGTAAGTGGCCTTGCAATTCTGCTATTTGTGCGCAGTGACATCTTGTTAGCTGTATGTTCGGCTCAACCACTGATCTGCATTGCTTAGTTGGTCGGAATCTAAGGCTTAAACCTGGTTTGCAAAAATTGCTTTAAGAGCTGAAATCAGAAGATAATAAATACAAAGGTTAGGCATGTATGTACGTAGATTTAGCTGTGCAGATGTCAGAGCTGACATCTGCCCTGAAATATGAAAATGAACTGATTTCTTGAGGAGGGGTGCAGGTATTCCCTTCTTCACTTGTTCTAAGTGAGAAGACTTCGTCATGACAGAATGTTAAATAGCTTCCAAGCCAAACTTAACAGGCTTTTCTGTACATTTTACTGAACCACGCTCTGCAACTGCATCTAGCTCTGGCTCCCTCCTATTATGAGACGCAAACTGGAACTGATCTAGACAGTAACGTTTTAACCTCGTTAATGATAACCTAGCAGAAGGTAAAGTGGCAACTTGGGCTGCTGAGGAAAACAAACAAACAAGAGCAGCAAGCAGCTGACGAACCTGAGTGCAGGACGAGGAGTGACACACCGCAGCTCGTTTACAGCCACTCACCGTGTTCGGCAGCCGGACGCAGGGCTGCAGTCACGCAGTGCTGCTAGGACGGGAGAGCCATGAGCCCTGAGCTTGGCGCTGCGGATGCCGGGCAGCTTGCGCTGCCCCCACCAGCCGCAGGTGCTTTCATCCCCAGGGGTCCTCCCAGCGGCAGGCAGGGAAGTAGCCAAATACCTGTCGTATGCTAGCACGTACACCTGTGACAGAGCGTGGGGCTGCACCTTTGTAACACAAAACGATCTCTGAGTAGGATTGTTTTATGCCAGTTAGATGCTTTTGTTTAATATAACAAGAAATCAAATACTCATTTGAGCAGTTTGGAAGTACTTTTCACTGGAGCCACAGGCAGGGATTTCAGGAACTTAGAAGGGCCCTATTGCCCCCTCCACTCTTCTCTCCCCAACTTTTCTCTCAGACATTTAGGAGGTCACACCCCGTGAGATGGGAAGAGAAGGGGCGCAGCTTTTAGCCTTGACAGGGCCATGTCCCTGCAGCAGCTGTAGTGGAGTCCTGCTTGTACCACCAGCAGGTCGGGAGCAGGCTGAACCTCAGCGGGAGGACATGAGTCAGGTGAGAGGGCGTCCTGCTTTTCAGGCCGGGCTGCCTGCTGGAGAGAAGAGTGGGCAGTGACTGGGGCGAGAGCTACAGCCAAGGAAGGTATTTTGTAGGCATGTCAGCTGTGGCCCCCGTCTCCCTAAGGGTGGCAACACTCCCCTGGCTTTCAAGTGTAGCGATGCTCACATTGTCCTCACTGTGCTTTCCTGTGCCACCTGCTCATTGCAGTACTGTTACAGTACTTGTCTTAGTAGGGATTCCTTTCATGGCACTCGGTCACAGCAATCACAGCACACTACCTTCTCCCATGTGTTACTTTCTTCCACTGAGTTCTAGCGAGACCTTGGGACAATCATCAGTTTGGACACCATCTTCAAGAAGCAAGTAAAACAGTCCTAGAGCTGGTAAAAGCACTAGAAGATGCTGTGAGATGTTGAAGGAAAGGTGGATAGCCTGAGCACACTCACTCCAGAGAAAAGACAGGCCAACAATGAATGTGTCTGTGCATGTACCCAGAGGGATGGTCTGAAGAGGACAAGGATCAAGTACTCCTGTTGGTCAAGAGTCAGGCTGTTAATAGGTTTAAGCTGCAGAAGGAAAAATTCAGTCTAAAAATTAAGAAAATTATATAACTGGAGGAAAAGTTAGACGGTGGAACCAGTTGCCAAGGCAGAGGTTGTGAAACTGGAGATTTTCGAGGCTAGGCTAGACACCCATCCATCAGGGATGGCTTTGGAATAACTGAGTAAATCCAGTGAACAATGCAAACAGCTTGACTAGATGACCCAGTAACAGTCCCTTCCAATCCAAATATGTTCGAGAGGCTTCTGAAATGTCCCAGCAGTTGGCAGCTTTTCCACTTCCAGAATAGTTTTGGTGTGTTACTGCCAGATGTACCATCAGTACCTTATGCTAAAGCCAGCGATGTATAAGACTGTAGCTAAACCCGGCAAAACTTTAACAGCATTTTTTTTTCCTACTAGGTTCACCTTGCTCTTAATCCATGTGAAGATCCGCTGGAAACACGTTCTAGAAAACAGTTTTCAGTCTCCTGATATATTCTGTTGTGTCAAAGAAGAGCCTGTCCAAATGAGCAAGACATCCCAACAGAACACCGCTACAGATGCGAACGGAGTAAGCGTGATTCACACCCAGGCACACACCAGTGGTTTGCAGCAGGTTCCCCAGCTGGTTCCCGTTAGTCCTGGTGGTGGAGGCAAAGCCGTGCCTCCAAGCAAACAGGGAAAGAAAAATTCCTTTGTGGATAGAAACAGTGATGAGTATCGTCAGCGCAGAGAGCGGAACAACATGGCAGTGAAAAAGAGCCGGTTAAAAAGCAAGCAGAAAGCACAAGACACGCTGCAAAGGGTCACCCAGCTCAAAGAAGAAAATGAACGTTTGGAGGCAAAAATTAAGCTCCTAACCAAGGAGCTGAGCGTACTGAAAGACTTGTTCCTTGAGCACGCACACAACCTTGCAGACAATGTGCAACCTGTTGGCACTGAAACCACCACAACAAACCCAGAGAACAGTGGACAGTAGGCACCGTCGCGACCTCATGAAATGAACTCTCGAGGTACAGCTTGTCTGCGCCACCCATGCAGTAACTGAGGAAAAGATGTGTTCTTTTAACTGTCATTTCTTGGAGATCTTTTTAGGTTTAACACTGAAGATTTGATACGATTAAACCAGAAACTGCTTAGTCTATTTGTTTAAAAGCGTTAAATATTTTTCTCCTCTGGAAGATTTGTCTAATAAATGCAGATCTAAGTTCATAGTCAACAAGGAGCTTAGCATTAGGGAAATAACATGTTCACGGAAGTGTACTTACCTTCTTATATTTTGCATAATGGGAGGAATCCATCGGGATGGTTCACTGTAGTATCAGTAAATCGTAACTGGGTTAATTGTCTTTTAAATACTTTTTAGTGTATTTAAGCCCTTTGTTTTCTCCATTATGTATTACAAACTGCAAAGGCCGTGGAGAGAGTTTGCTGTCCTGTCAACTACTTTAAACCTGTAGAGCAAGTCCTATAAAGCACCACTTAGGTCTTTCATATCTGGCTATACTTAATGGGGAGGGTGTAGTATTAGTGAGCTAGGATGCTTACTGATGTTTTCTAGAAAAACAGCAATATACTATAATAATATGTACAGGCAGTTGGCTTCCAAAAGGCAAATGATAGTCTGAAGCAAGTATAAGAGGTAAAGCAGCACACTGACGAAGTCTTTTAAGCCTGTGTTCACATGTTAACATTGCTCACACAGTGACTCTGGGGCCTTAAGAGAACAAGATTTTGGTTTTCAGAAAATGGCAAAATGCTACTAAAAACCTCTGCTCTGCAAAACTGCATTCTTGCTGGGGTGCAGGTATCAGGGAGAACAAAATGCACAGCTTGGCTAAGCAATGAAAGGATTAAGGTAGCATCTGTACAGTCAGAATGTATGGATCACTGCTTGCCGACACTCATTTCCATTTTCATGGGCGTTCAGATTTGTAGCCAAGTTCGTATAGAAAGTGATTTTAAAAATAAATGGCCCTAGTTTGAGTACCTGACTCAGCAGAATTTCTATAGCCATCATAGAGTTGTGTGAAGGAGTATCTTCAGTCTTATTTTATTTCCATCAAAGTTTTGCTATAGCAATTTTTTAAATGCTAGTGATAAGTCTTTGCCATGATCCATAATGCAGTGGTATGTACTATATTGAGGATTTAAACAACAAAAGTAAAGCAGGAACTTTGATGTAACCTTAATTTATTTTCATTTTTAAATATTTCATTGACTGTATGGTTGTGTTACATTTAACCCGTGTGTCTGGCTAGTGGATTACTACACTGTCTTAATTTCTCTCCTACACTACCTTTTTCCATAGATTATTTTGTAGGATGCTTGTTTGCCTTGTATCTGTACTTAGGAAAAGAACTTTGATATTATCTCTATGAGGATGCTGTTAGAAAATAAAGCCTTTAAAAGTTCTTTTAGAATTTAAATTTTTAATACAAAGGTAATTAGATGCAGTCTTTTATGGATTGTTTTGGACTATGGTAGTCTTTTTACAGAGATATGTTTTTTTGGTTCTAGCTGCAGCTTGAATAGGTAGGGTTGAAATATCAGAATCTAATAAAAACATTTTGCCTCTAGTGCTGGCCTTGTTTTTCCTGTCCCTTTTCTCTTTTGCTCAAATACAGAGGTGGCCACCTTGAGCAGCTGTTGTCATTGAGAAATCCATGCAACAGTCTCTGTTACTGTCCTCTACTTAGGTTTTTATTCAGTGGAAAGAGAACCAGAAACTAATTACACTTTAGCCTAAATATCCAATTTCACCAAAACCAACCAACCAGACAAAACAACCAAAACTCACAGCTACCTTTCCTGAACATGTATTGCAATTAAAAGATTATGATAGGCTGGGCGGCTGTGGGCAGGGAAAACAACTGTACAAGGATAAAAATGACCTGACTGCACCCCGTTTGTTAGATGGGTAGCAGTTCTGGTGCAAAACGCAGGAGCTCGTCTCCTCTTTGCTCTATGAGTTGGGACTGCATCATCCTGTTATCCTGCCATTGGTCTGACAGGTTAATGTGGGTTTCTCTCCAGATAACCTAACCAACCAGGAGCTCCAAATCTCTCTTGTGTTTTTCTGATTTTGGTGAAAATGGGCTACCTCTAGATTAATGATTTCTTAAATCTCTGGAGTAGGAATAAAACTTTTGATGGAGACCTAGGATGCTTGCGTAGGTCACTTCACCACCTTGTACTCCTGACAGCACCAATTCCACTTCCTTCTTTAAAACAAAACCACCGAGTTACGAAAAGCTGTTAGTTTGTATGATGACTTTTCCGGCTTAGCAGTCCATGCACTTGCTGTGGTTGCCTAGGGAAGCATCCAGACTGTGCAGCATGTCACTTTCAACATGGGAGGCCACAGACCAGAGATTTTACTTTTTTTTTTTTTTTTTTTTTAAATCTACTCACAGTGTGAGCTTGGTTGCAAGAGAGGCATGAGCCTGTTATTTTAAGCCCTTTCCTGCCACAACAGCTATCTCAGCCCCCTGCGGATCAAAGGCAGAGGTGAGGCTTTCCCTGTCACTGACAGCAAAAAGCCTCAGCCCCATCCAGCTGAGCATCTCCAGTAAGGCACAGGAGAGCTCTCACAGTGAAGTGACTCGGAAGAACCTCTTTTCTTCCTAAGGAAAAATTGGAATAAATACATATCTACACAAGAAAATTTTAGTATAGGCCTATAAAAACTAATATTTTTCCTTTTGATACATTTTTTTTAATAGCAGTTAGTCTGTGACAGAACATAGTACCTCTCACAACAAGAAAAAGTGCTACAATACTCTACATTTCACCTGTAAACCTTATTCCTGTACCAGTAAGAGAACTTCCCTACTCTAACTTCCATGAGCACTAGGAGGCTCTACCACGTTAATTATACTGTGTCGCTGCAGCAGCATGATTTGCATGGCAGATAAACCCAGAGCGCCTCCAACCCCAGGCAGCTGAAGCAATTTAAATATATCAGCTCACTACTTGGACCTTTTTAAACACGCCAACTTGCTCAACACAATGCACTCTGCTATTTTGGTGCGACTCTCCTTGAGTCTGCACCAGGGGGGAAAGGCATTTGGGAAAATACAGCTAATAGCCTAACAAATCCTAATGTAGCCAAAAAGAAAATTTGTCATGACCTGCATTCTCCCCTCCCCATACATTTAAAATTTATTAAATAACATTTTGCATTTTTTTAAAGGCTTCCTTCCCTGCCCTCGCCCCCCTCCCCAATGCTAATTTAAAAATATAATTCCAATTCACTTTTTGCTTAAGTGGATAAAAATTATCATAATTACAGAACAGAGTTCTGGAAGGAAGGGTGAAATTTCTAGTGACTGAATTCACGGGCCTGATTAGGAAGGAAAATGGAGGACAGTGCACATGCCAACTGCAACGCTTCCCTGTCCTGGGCGAGCACAACAAAAGAGCAGCCGGTTATGTGAGCGAGCGCCTTCCCCGCAAAGCTCCTGTTCGCTGGTACATGTCGAAGCAAAACCAGTTCTGCCTCCTGCACAACACCAGATTGCTCGACCTGTTCTGCAGCAGCAGAGACCAGTATTTGCCAAGATTAATCACAGGCAGGGAAAGGCCTATTAACTACACTGGGGTTACAGCTTAGTTGAAACAATTCCAAGATTTTTTATTTTTTTTTTTGGATAATCTGTGAAGTGTTACTTTAAAATAGTAACTGCTATTGAACCAAAGCAACTGCAGGTTTCAGAGTG